>NC_137086.1:3801531-5110533 GCF_951640355.1 Cnephaeus nilssonii | reverse complement strand
CTTTCAACAAAACCCCCTTCAAACTTAAGTCAGTTTGAGTTGACCTACAGATGTTTCTCAATGAGTGTCCTTTGGAAAGTTGTAAGGATGTTTTTGTTGTCCAAGTCATTGGCAGTGGAGCCTGGCACTTAACATAAGGAAACTGAGGAAGCTAGAGTTTGTGAGTTAAGCTTGCATGACCAAGACTCTTCCCTCATTCTGCACAATTTTTCAATGATCCATTGAGATTCCAAGTAGATGACAACTTATTTAATATTATCTGAACCTTGGGCCTAACTCCATTTTACATACACACAAAGTATTTTTAATTTTTTGTCTGGTTTTAATACACACCGAATTTCCTGTTTAAATTGAGGGAAGATTATTCTTTGGTTTGAAACTCTATCAAGATTTGTTCACCTTTTCAGAAAATCTTGTTACCAATGACAGTGGCACTATGGGGCATGAGTTGTCAACACAATACTCCTTTATTAGTCTGTATTTGTAGCTGTCACCTTCACAGCAATTTTATCTAATGGTCCAAATTCTGACAAGTCCTTCATCTTTACATTGTACTTTCTTTTTATTTCTCAACTATACTGCTGGTAGGGCAGGATACATTTTCTTCATTATATGATAGGTGCCTTAAATTCTCTACAGATTCAATTACAGAATAATAAAGGGGATGTTACAAACTATTTAAAATAAACAGAAGGTGTTGTATTTACTTGGAGATGAAGGGAGGAGAATCATGCTCCTAAAGAATCCGAACTGGTATAGAATCAGGCAGCAAGAAGTGGGAGTTCTTAAAATAACAGACTCTAAAATGGGAAGTTGGCTCAGCTGTTTGAGCGAGTAAAGAATAATGATAAGACTCTTTTAGGTCAGGCTGGGAAGTTAGAGATCTCTGGTTTTATATTGGAAAAACTTTAGTGACAACAACTAAGTCACACTTACTTTGGAAAGATGAGTCCTAACCAGTTTGGCTCAGTGGATAGAGCATCGGCCCACAAATTCAAGAGTCCTGGGTTCGACTCTGATCAAGGGCACATAGCTGGGTTACAGGCTCAATCCCCAGCCCTGGCCAGGTTGTGTAGTGGAGGCAACCAATTGATGGGTCAATCTCACATCAATATTTCTCTCTCTCTTTCTCTCCCCCTCCCTTCCACTCTCTCTAAAAATCAATGGAAAACGTCCTCGGGTAAGGATTAACAAAAAATTTTAAAAATTAAAAAAAGAAAGATGATCATGTACCCTCAAATCTATAGCCTTAGAGATGGTGATATAAAAATTCAGAGAAATATTGGCTATCTCCTGCAGTCTTCTGTTCGGTCTAAGAGGAAATAGAAATTTTCAGCTGATGAGTCTGGAGCCCTGTGAGAAAGACATCTAACTTTACTGACTCAGGGAGGCCGTCTCCTGCTGTGGACTATGTGTCTGGGAATATGCAGTAAGCAGAGTTGAAAGACGCAAACAGTATCCCGATCTAAAGGATTTGCGGAAGAAGCAGATGAGTGAGTGCCATATATGAAGATAAAATCTGGGTCCAGACAAGCATCACCTCCAAAGAAAGCAAGCCATGAAATATCTGTCTCTGTCTCTGTCTCTGTCTCTCTCTCTCTCTCTCTCTCTCTCTCTCTCTCTCTCTCACACACACACACACACACTCAGATCACGCACCATTCTCCCCATTCCTCTTAGACACACATACTGCACACATTGTCCTCGTGACTTTCATACTTTGATGACATCTTCAAAAGCAGCATCACAAAACCCTTGCTGGTCAGAGCAAACTGAACAAGGTCAGCTGTGGAAGCCCCAAGGCTGACTCAGAGCAAAGGTGCCCCTCTGCTGTGTGCAGACGCTCCCCCTGGAAAAGCAAAATCTTCCGCAGCTGAAATGGAGGCAGCCAACTGCTGGGCATGGGAAGTTTAGGTTCCTGTTGAAGAAGTGCTTTCTTTTACAAAAACAAATGGAATTAATAATGACTATGTCACTTAGTAATTAAACTTAGATTCTTAAGTAAACAAGTCAATAAGAATGATGAAAGATTTAGAATGGAAATTAAAAGAATAAATATTTCTGTCAATTTATTCTGACCACATGGTTTAATAGGTTATTTTGAGCCCAGTAAAGGAGTTGGAAATAAGACACACAAAGACATTCCAGAGACTCCTGTCTTCAATTTACTTTCTGGTTAAGAATTCTATTTGTGGGCTGCTTTGTGGCCATGGTTTTTTAAATAAATGAACTGAGGAAGCAAAGCAAATAACTTGAAATTCAGAGGGCTGGCCCAGTTGAAAGACTGACTTCCTTTCACTTTATTCAATGAAGGAGTTTGGACTAAGATTTCATTGCCGGTTTGAGACACTGTAATACAAAGGAAAAAGCATCAGGAGTATCAGTGACAGGCAGATTTGGGACAAATCCTATGCTCTACCTAGTACCGCCTATGTGACATTGGTCAGAATCATCATCTGAGCTTCAATGTCCTCATCTATACAATATGACTACAAACTTCTAGCTTGTGGATTTGTGTGAGGATTAAAACAATCCAAAATAAAGCACCTAGCACAATTCCTAACGTATACTAGGCTCTCAAAATAGTTATGTTATTATCTGTATGATGATTTTTTAATCATTATCATTTGCATGTGGAACTTTCTCCTGGAGTCTGTATCTTGACTCCAAAGATGAGCGTCTCCAGTACCCTCCCACCCTGACCCTCTGGATTTTCCCAGCACCTATAGGCCAGATCACATTCAGGTGACCTTGTAAGTTTTGTGTGGCGTTTGTGTTGGTCTCTCATTGCACTGGGTGTTAGCGCCATCTCACTTACTATGTAATATTTTGCTTAAAGAAAGGGACTCTCCATCTTCTGTCACTCCTGAGTGCCTGGGATGTCAGCACATGTGCCCAGTCAAGATTTCAAGTACAGTATTGAGGACAGAGCTTTGCACTGGAAGCCAGAAGACCTGGGCTGGAAGCCCTGTGTGTGGCCTGCCACATCACACTTGGCCTCTGGAAGAACATCACCAGCAGGATGTTTAGCAGCTCAGGGACTTGGGGGTGTTCAACGTGGACCTTGGGGATCCGGGGAGAAGAGCTCCTTTAGAAATGAGCCTTAGCTACGGATGGTGTTCTCCATCTTCCCCCACCTACACCCTCCATCCCTCAGGCACGGGATGCACTGATACTGGGTCCTAGGCACAGTAAGACCATCAGGTCTGTTATACTAGAAAACCTAAATTAGATCAGAGTTCCAGTGGGGAGAGGAAAGGGTGTGGGAAGGGAAGGTTCATGGGGGGAGGTGTAAAGAAGTAAAAGTAAGCAACTGAAAAGAACTAAGGGGGAAAGATCATGGGTTGGCTTCATCCCCAAGCCTTTCAAATGGCTCCAACCCACACATACCCCATCACAGGGGCCATGGAAGAGCCCAGCCAGGCTCCATGGTGCCCTGCCTCTGACAGTCGCCCAGAGAACCTCCTCCACAAGTTCCTTCCTCCTGCTGCCCTTGCTCAGTCTCCCAGTCTCTCCCACACTTTGATTCTGTTATCTGATTCCTCGCATGAGCCCCAGGCCCTCCTTGTTTTGACAACCCATTTGGATCTTTTCTCCGGTTTAATTATCCGCAGATCTCAACTTGCACATCCCCAAACACCTCCCCGCTGCAACTGGTGTAGGAGGTGCTCCTGGGACTTGCCTCACCCATAGGCTCATGGTGTTTACTTAGCCCCCCTGAAGATATTGGGGAGTTTTCAGGGGGAGATGGGGAGACAGAGATGGGAGGAGGGAGCAGTCTCCTTAATTCTACTCAGTCACATGCAGTCAGAAACTCTCAATCTCTTGCCAATATATGGATTAGCACTGATATCAGCTTATAATTGTACTAGAGGCCCAGTGCATGAAATTTGTGCACGGAGGGGGGTTGTCCCTCAGCCCAGCCTGTACCCTCTCCAATATGGGACCCCTCAAGGGATGTCCGACTGCCCATTTAGGCCCGATCCGGGACTGCTGGCTCCCAACTGCTTGCCTGCCTGCCTTCCTGATTGCCCCTAACTGCTTCTGCCTGCCAGCCTGATCACCCCCTATCCACTCTGCTGCCAGCCTGTTTGCCCCCAACTTCCCTCCTCTGCTGGCCTGGTCACCACTAACTGCCCTCTCCTGCAGAATTGATCACCTCCAACTGCCCTCCCTTGCAGGCCTGGTCCTTCTCAACTGCCCTCTCTTGCAGGCCAGGTGCCTCCCAACTGCCCTCTCCTGCTGGCCATCTTGTGGTGGCCATCCTGTGTCCACATGGGGGCAGGATCTTTGACCACATGGGGCAGCTATATTGTGTGTTGCAGTGATGAGAAAACTGCATATTACTCTTTTATTAGATAGGATAGAGGCCTGGTGCATGGATGGGGGCCAGCTGGTTTGCCCTGAAGGGTGTCCCGGATCAGGTGGGGGTTCCCTTGGGGCGTGGGGCGGCCTGAGCGAGGGGCCTGTGGTGGTTTGCAGGCTGGCCATGCCCCCTGGCAACCCAAGCAGAGGCCCTGGTATCTGGAATTTATTTTCCTTCTACAATTGAAACTTTGTAGCCTGGATCGGAGCCAAGCCTGGGGCTCCCTCCGAGGCAGGCAGCCATTTCTGTTGGGATTATAATTGAAACTTTGTTGCCTTAAGCAGGTAGGCCCGGCCAGGGTGTGCGAAAAGCTTTGCTTCCCCTGTTGCCGGTGGCAACCCTGGCCTGATCTCTCAAGCTCCATTCTGCCGCCATTTGTTTGAATTTGTTTACCTTCTATAATTGAAACTTTGTAGCTTGAGTGGAGGCTTAGGCCTGGCAAGGGCAGGCGGAAAGCTTGGCTTCCTCTGTTACCTAGGAAACCTTGCTCTCTGTGGCTGTAGCCATCTTGGTTTGGGTTAATTTGCATGCTCGCTCTGATTGGATGGTGGGCGTGGCTTGTGGGCGTGGCTTGTGGGTGTGTTGGAGGTATGGTCAATTTGCATATTTGTCTATTATTAGGTAGGATGTCAAAATGTTTAAACTCATGACTTTCTTTTTATTCTTTGAGGTTTTACTCAGTTCTCTCAAGCAAGAGAAGATGATAAACATAATTTCTGACCACTCTTTCTCTCTGTCCAGGCCACGTGGTCTGACCTATGCGGTGTTGCAGAGTGAGAACATCCCAGTGTAAGGGTAGGTGGCCTGATAACCACCAAAGCAGGTTTGTAGGCTAAGAGGTTACCCATGCATGTTTGCTAAGACATGCACAATTTTTAAAGAGAGACTAAAAGTACAATTTGACTTGGTTACAGTTACAGTTGGTTCAAACAGTGTAAAAAGAGGTCACCAGTGTGAAAATCTACCATAGAGTTTTTCCTGAACAATGGGAGGAGGACACTTCAGCAATCAAAGGGTTAACTTGGACACAAGTAGTTTAGAAAGTGAAGATCTTTTTCCTAGAAGTTTTATTAATTGTATTTTAAAATCTATTTATAGCACCATTTCAGTTATTTTTCTCCAGTACCTTATTTTTAGTAAAATCCTTTAGTGCCAACTAAGGGCTTTCACCCTTAGTGTTTTTCAGACAATAGTGCCCTTAGACAACAAGGGAGTAGGATTATCTATAATAATAAAAGCGTAATATGCTAATTAGTCCGGACAGCTGAACGACCTTCCTGACGACCTTCCGGATGAAGCCGGGGCTGCGAGGGCTGAGCCCCTTGCACGAATTTCATGCATCGAGCCTCTAGTTGTATATATTTCTCCTTAGCATCAGGCTTGCATTTCAACTGAGCCTAGATTAGGCCAAAGGAGCCAACAGGTTTGATTTCCTACCTGAGCAATAAAGTATATAATGCATAAATAAATCAGATTTTTGTTCCTGAAAATAACACATTAAAATAAAGAATAGCAATTAATACAAAGATGATAATATTCCTATCTTTTTTCCCCCCACCTAATTCTACCAAAGGATTTGAGACGTTGGTTATTGTTTCATACATATCATTAAGAGATATTACGACTTAAAGCAAGATTTCAGATTTCCATGTGGTGATAAAATTTTATTCATTCTTTCATCTGTTCAACAAGTAATCATTGAATACATTTTGAAGCCAAGCATTTGAGATACTATGATGAAAGTAACACAATCCCTCAAGAGCGCAAAGAATATGAGAATGGAAGATCAATAGCTTCGAGGCTGGCTGCAATGAGCAGAATAACCTAGTCAGTTATTAACTTGTTTATTTTGACAGATTTCCCATTGCAATGATGTTAAGTAGTGACTTGGCCAAATAAAAGGTAGAAGTTAATATAAATATTAGAGTCGTGGTGACTTAGAGCATGAAAGGTCTTGGAAATCAGCTTGTTCAGTCCTCCCATTTACACTTAGCTCCTGCGGCAGACAGATGGAGAATGATTTCCAAGGTCGTAGATCAAGAATTGAAGCCTGGAAGGCCTGGCTCAGTGGTTGAGAGTCAAACTATGAACAAGAAGGTCAAGATTCTATTTCTGGTCAGGGCACATGCCCGGGTTGCAGGCTCAATCCCCAGTGAGGGGCATACAGGAGGCAGCCAATCAATGATTGTCTCTCATCACTGATGTTTCTATCTCTGTCTCCCTCTTCCTTTCTCTCTGAAATCAATATATATATATATATATATATATATATATATATATATATATATGAATTGGAGATTGTTGGGAATCTGCTGTGTGTCAGTGTGGGGGAGGTGTCAATAAGGACTTGCTTACCTTTGGGTTCTGAGAGAAGTAAGTGCAAATCTAGGTGACAAACAAGGTGATGACATCAAAGTTGTCAACGTTTATGCAATCCCAGCTGTTTTCCTTGAGCCTTTTCGGTATGGACATGCTTTTTCTTCCAAGAATGGTTTTCCATGTTGACTTCAAAACAGGGCAGGTTTTGTTTATACTTGTTTGTTGTTGTTATTTGTTTTGTTTTGTTTCTTGGTGATTCTTCTATTATTGTTGTTGTTGTTGCTTTATGCTTCTCTATTCAATGCCAATATTTGCTTGTTATTAAGGGATTGGAGCTCCAAACATAAAAATAAATAAAGGTGCAGAGAAAAATCTTCTGAACTTACCACCCTACATGCTAACCAGGCTGTGTGGCCTCACCTATGAAATGTCCCAGACAGAGAACATCTTGGTTAAGGGTGGACAACCCCCAAACCATCATAAAACAGGTCTCTAAGTCCCACAGTAATTTGAAAAAAGGCCAGGGGATTATAGATACATTTTTGGTAAAACTTGCAAAAATAAAGAAGAGGAGACTGTGTTTTCTTCCTGTTTTTCTTCCTAACTGGCCCCAAATTAATTCCATCGGTAAATCAAAATGCTCAATCTATTTACCAAGCCAAGGCAATTTGCTTGACCACCTATGGCTCTCCAGCCAAATTCTCCAGGCAAATATGCCTTTTAGAGAAAGGCAGAGTCTACTTCTCAGAGAAGCTTTGTGGAGCAAGTTGGGCAACCATATAGTTTATTGTCCAAACCAGGACATTTGTGAAAGTGAAAGAGGCATATTCATAATTACTCCTGGACAGTCAATGTTAATTAGAACTTCCCAAGGAAACAAGGGAAGAAGCTTCAGATTTGAGGTTTCACCAACCTGAGGTGGAGCCTGGGGTGTATCCGTGTAAGTCACACATCATAATACAGTGTGCTTTGTAGTGTGATGTTTAACATTAGCTTGGTATGTATGCAAAGGTCCTCATACATGGTAGGTTTTCAACTAAAGGAAGCCATGGCTAACATAGCAACCCTATGAGACGGGTATAATTATTACCCAATTAAAAAGTTTAGGAGCCTGGCCAGTGTTGCTCAGTGATTGAGTATTGGTCCATGAACCAGGAGGTCACAATTTGATTCCCGGTCAGGGTACATGCCCAGGTTTCTGGCTAGATCCCCAGTAGGGGGTATGTAGGAAGCAGCCAACCAATGATTCTCTCTCATCATTGATGTTTCTCTCCCTCTCCTTTCCTTTCTCTGAGATAAATAAAAACATTTTTTAAAAAATTTAGGAAATTGAGGCACAAAAGGGGCTGAGTAGGTTGTCCAAGGCCACAGAGCTCATGAGTGGTAGAGCTGAGAAGCACCCCAACCCCAGGCATCTGGCTTCACCATCCATCTCTTAACTTAGTCACAAGCTAGCCTCTCAATATGTGACCCGTGTAATGTGAACCTACCTGTATGTAAGGTAGGTACACAGACAACAAGGCAGCAAGCATGGTGGCAGTAGTGGGAGAAGGTGGAGTGAGGGAGGAGACAGCTGGGAGCATGTGACAGTGTGACCTCCCAGGACAGGTGTGATGGACACACAAGCCTAGGTATGCTTCCTCCTTTCTCTTGCAATGCAAAGTTGGATACCGTGAAGCTTGCTCACTGAGTGAGTGACCAGAAGAGATCCCCTGTCTAAGGTCAGTTTCCTCACCCGCAAGGGACGATATTGTAGGAAATGACCCGTCTAGGGGCCTGCCAGTTCTCTGAGGCCACTTTATTTCCACTTCAGTGCTGGAGTCAACTTCTGGCTGCACCTCTGAGGTCTTGGAAAAGCTAGAAAGGCCTGAACAGCCCGGTCTCCCAGGAAGAGTGGGCTTGCCTTCTCCCGAGACGGCCTCCAGGCCAGACCCGGCATCCTGGGCTGTGTGGGCGAGGAGCGGATTCTGCACACCCACACCTCGGCCAGCCAGAGAGACTGACCACCCAGGCTCAGGTCTGCCCTGGCCACATCAGACGGCAGCCTGGGTGGCCTCGTTGTCACTGCAGGCAGAGTTGTCCACCAGCATTAGCTGGACCAGCCGCAGCGGCTCCTGCCAGCCCCTGGTTCCTGGGGGTCCTGGTGCAAGGCATCTCCAATTCTACCACATGGAGCTCGCTGTGGAAAGCAACGAAATCTCCACCAGGGGAGGAAAATCTGTGCTGGCGAGGTGTTCTGGGCATGCATGTGAATCAGCCCTCTGAAATATCACAAGCAGAGAGCCCCGGAGAAATACTCTAACCATTTTCATTCTTTCATTCATTCATGGACCCAGCAAACATTTCTTTCACATCTATGTGCTGGATACACTACTAGATGTTAGGAATTAAAGAGATGACTCAGACATAATCTTAATTTTAAAAACAAAACAACATGAAGTGAAACCTCACTGGAAATTGAAAAGCAACCACAAAAGTAAGTTATTTCTTTATAAGCCAAAATGCGGCCGTGATAGTCACAGAGCATTATGGGACCCTTCCTTTTCAAAAGGATGGGGTGTGCAAGGGCCATAGATGGTTTCTTAGAAAAAGAGTTCACTGCATAGTCTTTGAGTAGAAGCTAGACAGGTGAAAAGGGGGGTGAGGAAGGTAATACAGGCAGAGAAGAGAAGCACCAGGCATCTTCTGTGTTGATAATTCTGCTTCTTGTTCATTGGATTTGGGTGGTCTTTGGGGCTCTTGCTAGCCATGAACTTGTACCAGCATTTCCCTGGAGATTTGTTAATACTCCTACTTTCAGCTGCTTCTTCTGCCTCTAAAGTGAGAAACAGGCTGCTTCTCCCCTTTGATGTTCTGGAGGGGAAAGGTGACTTCTACTGATGACAGGAGGGGTGCTGGCTCTGTGTCTGTGCAGCTGACATGTAGCACCAGCTTACATTTCAACTGAGCCCAGATCGGGCCAAATGCGCCAACTGGGCAGGTTGCTTTGGTGCCAAGAGCATTTCCCTTGGCAACACTCCCTTCAGTCAGGCATTGCACCGTGAAGACTGTGCCTGCACCTGCAAACGGGTGACAAGTGGGAAGGCAGGTTTGCACAACAGCCCCCGGCACGCTGACTTCATCAGGTGAACGATGTGTGCACATGTCTGTTCATTTTAGTGAGCAATTCTGTTTCTAGATCACTCATTAATAGTGTTCCCAAATCATGTCCATCGCTGTCTAATCACTACGTTTTAGGGCATTGTTATCAGGTGTAATTATTGGTTAGCCTGTTGGGTAATGACTGTGATCTGCATTGTGTTTGCTATTCTCACAATAACGGTGAGGTATATTTACAAGCAAACAATCTTAGGGGGAAATTTATCTACAGTAGAGAAGTGAAATGCATTGTTTTCTACACCCCAGCTGGCCTAGGGATACGGATGGTAGTGATGCACATCCTTCCTGTGTGGCCCGCGCCCCCAAGACCTTTACCTTCCACACAAGCCCTCCCCTGAGGCAGGCTGTTCTCCTTTCTCCTTGGACCTCTCTCTGCTCACACAGTCATTTGCACTAATAATGCCCTATGCCCTTTAGTAGCACTGCCTGACTCCTGCCTTCCACTCAGATCTACTGAAGATGAGAGCTATGACAAAGAACAAGGAACACGGAACACAGGCCATCTGGCATGCCTCTGCCCAGGGCCCTACACTCCCTGTCTCTCTCTATCTGGGCTTCTGAAGGTCTGAAGGAGGCACAGATGAAATGGACTTTGAATTGAAAAAAAAAAAAGAATAGAAATAGATACTCTGGCAGGATAATGAATGCAGGAAGCAGCAGTAATGGTCACTGTGAATAACCTGCTTTCCACAACAACACTCAGTCCCTACACAGCATCCCTGCCACGGTCACTGCCTCTTTGCTGGGCCACACATGCCTCAAAGGCAAGGAATGTGGTTTATGTGCCTCTGTGCCTCCATTGCCAAGAACACTGTGAGGCCAGAATAGTTGCTCAGTAAGTGTTACAGAATTATTAATTCACTAGAGGCCCAGTGCACAAAATTCGTGCACAGAGTGTGTGTGTGGGGGTTGTCCCTCAGCCCGGCCTGCGGGATCGGGCCTAAACTGGCAGTGAGACATCCCTCTTGCAATTCGGGACCACTGGCTTCTAACTGCTCACTTGCCTGCCTGTCTGATCACCCCTAACCACTCGCCTGCCTGCCTGCCTGATCACCCCTAACCACCTCTGCCTTGGCCCCTACCATGGCAGCTTCATCTGGAAGGACGTCTGGAAGATTTTTCAGCTGTCTGATCTAATTAGCATATTATGCTTTTATTATTATAGATTCTTGACTGGATAAATGCTTAAGGCGGTAGGCCAGCCTGGCCTCGTGTCCACTCAGTGGCTGGGAGCACACTTTCTCATATGGCAGCCCCTTCACATTTGAATGGCTATTCCCTCAGAAATGTCTTCTTTATATTGGATCAGAATCTGTCTCAATGTAACTCCCACCCCATGGGTCCCAGCTCCCCCCTACAGAGGCACACAAACAAATCTCCTCTTCCATGCAGGTTCATGGCCAGCAGCACGTCCCCCTGAAACATCACTTCTCCGTCGATGGACGCCAGGTTCTCCAGCAGCTGATTCTGAGTCTTCCTGAGGCTTCTGTACTCGTGAGTAAAATCTCCCTGATAGAATGTATTCCTTGGAACTCCCCCTCAAGGCCCAGTGTTTCAGCATGAGTGACGCTTGCTCTAGGGATCAAAGGCCTAGAGGGAGGCTAGGGAGCAAAAATGAGGCTGGATGGGAGCGCACTCCCTCGGATCCATCCTGTGACTGTCCCGGCTGACAGAAGTGTGCCCACCTCCCTCCTACCCCTCACTGACTTGAGCTGATGGGTTATGAATGCAGGATAAATCTGCCTCGTTCTATAAATCACTCTGATAAATTAGCCAATGGAGAATGCAGAGGTCGGGGTGGAGGGGGGTGCCGGGGGCCAGAGGAGTGGCAGTCACCGATTGCAATACAGGAAGCCTGGATGTGAGCAACTCTGTGGAAGGCACGCTGGCCTCTGGAACATCCAGGAGGAACCCTTCCTGTGTATCTGAGCACCGCAGGTACAAGGTTGTAGGAAAACAAACATGGGCCAACCAGAGACATTCACTGATAGACGACCACGTAGTTTTTCAACTATTTCGGACTTGGGAGGGTTTGGGTGTTAGTTTGGTTTGCCATCTTACAGCAATTATAAGGTTCCACCTTCCCTTAGGAGGTATTCTTCCCTCTGTGCGCCTTGCATATGCTGTCTGCTTGACCTAATATGTGCTTCCCCATCTACAACCCACACCCAGACCTGTCTTCACAGTATTTCCCCAACTCAGAATGCTCTCAGCCCATCCTGTTCCTTAGTCCACATGGGCAATTCACCCACCCATCTCACAAAGTGCACCTTCCCAGTCCCCCCCCCCCCCCCCCCCCCCCCAGGAATCATGTCTCTCTCCTTTGATCCCACACAGCTCCCTGTCTGGGGAGATATAAGGACAGGCACCATTTTTAAATGTGTAGACAAATATGGCATAAAGGAAGCTCCCTTACGGTGTTGGGGAAGATGTCTACAGAGAACTCCTCCTGAAATGGCTTCAATAGTGAAGCAATGCAAGGATTCAAATGCAGAGAGAAAGAAAAAAAGTATTATGCAGACTCAGGGAAAAGGGTGAGCCAAGGCAGAGAGGAGATCTGGTTCGGAGGCCCAAAATTCTGGGTGGAGAGACCATCAATAGCCAATGGGGATACACTGTTGGCTCCTGAAGTTCCCTTGACTGGGCTGAGTATTCTAGACCAGGCGTGGTACTTGGGGTGGATGGAAAGAGAGCTTCTCTAGTTCTATGGGACATTCTTCTATGGCTTTGAACCCTATTTAATGCGAGTGTCATTGCAACCACTAGGCAAAAGGTCAGGGGCACAGCACCTGCCATGGATGTAGACCCATGGCAAGACTCCATTGTCCACAGGACATTTTCCTAATAACCTGGTGCCTATTTACCTGGCAGGATCAGGGAATGAGCACTTCTACTTTAAAGACATTTCCAGATGCATGATGCGCATCCCTTTAAACATCAATAACTTAAAACATGTTTGCCAATCTGGCTAGAGATTTTCTAAAGTGAATTGCATGCTCCCCTACCTTATAGTTTTCTCTTTACTTGGACCCAGCCTCAGGGCTAAAATCAAATATCCTCCGCTGCTTTTCCTTACACCAGCCTTGACCCAGAGTTGTTGAAAGTGTGAATATATTTTCATAGACAGCTGATTATGATTGAGACTTTGCAAATGGTGGCAAAAGCCTATTCAAGTGCAGGTCTGACATAACAAATAGTGAATTTAAAAACTATCTGCTGCCTGTTATGCTTCGGGTACCATGCTTGGTGAGAGGAGCCCAAAGAGAAAAGGACTTCTTAGCATCTTCACCTTCTTATCTATCTTCCAACTTCCCAACCTTTATCCAATTGCCATAGTCATTTTACCATTCATCTTTCAATATCAATGCAGAGAGGTCAAATGAATAGAATAAAGGTTTACCTTAAAATGAGATTATATCCTTATTCTTTATCTTTAAAAAGGGAATTTCCTGAGCTCTGTGTAATAATTGAAATGCTTGGTTCTAGGAGAACCAAGTGATTCAGTTGTTGCATCAGTTAAATGGCGGTGGCCCTTTCTGAAGACAGGGAGCTGGTCCAGACTGTGGTTGGCAGGTTGTGCTGTTCTGAGAACTGTGATGCTGGGACATTTGCCTTGACTACCCAGTTGGCCTAACGTTATCCCAGCCTGTGTTGTATAAACTCTTTCTGTTCTGCTGAGTCCATTTCTGTCTGGAGACTTCCCAGATGCAAAACAATTGCATAAGCCTCTGCTAGTTAGCTTAATTGGCACATTCAGGTTAGTCATATAAACCGGGTTCTTTTATATTTTGCCAGTCTTTCCTAGTGTAGCAGGACTGTTCCCATGTTAAGAATTTCAAATAAGTGTGATTAGAATCTGACTAGACTGTACTCAGTAATTACCTGCCGACACGTTGATGCTTGTGCTTGATGGTGGATAAAGGGAGTGTGAAGGTACCTCCATGACATCCTTCTTCACCTCCTTGGATAAAGACAAGGACCAGCTGTGCTGGGGTGGAGGTTCCACGGAGCACATCTGGGAGGAGTTTTGGGAGCTCTGGAGCTGCCACAGGCTGGGCTTGTCCTGACTCTGTGCCTTTTCTGCCACCTCCCACCGTCACTCATCAAAGAGCCTGCCCCTTCACTTTTCTTGGATGCTTCAACTCTCCCCATTTCCACTCTGTCTGCCCCTCTCTACCTCTGCCCTCAATGACTGCATCAGGCTTCCAGCTCCTTCTCCTCAAACCCACCTGCCTGGAGTGACCTTTTGGAAATGCAAATCTGAAACGCTCTCTCACCCTTTTCCTAGGGGGTTCCCCACTGCCTGTAGAATGGGCATTGAAGAAAGCCCACCGTCCTTCCCCTAGCTGGGCCCCATCTACTTGTCAGATTTCATTTCTCTGCCCTGACACTTTTCTCCTTAAACTCCAGAAAAGACTTATCCCTGTTGGGGATCAAGGAACCATGGAGTTCAATCTCTCAGATGGGAAGCTATTTCTGTTGGCAACTGTCAGGCAGAATTGCATTGTGGGACATCACTGGTGTTTACCGCCAGGATCCCCACCAGGTTCTCACAATGAGAACCAAGAAAGACTCCATTTGGCTCTGGCAGGAGGAAGGGAAAGTGACTGTTTTCAAATAGCCAGACTTTCTAGAGCCTTATCACACCTGGGGGGAAGGCATTTCTCCCACTCCAGCCCCTCTGATCCCTGTGTGACCTAAGTGGGGGAAACAAGGTAAGAAAAAGTGAGCTAGGAAACTCTTGTGAATTCCCAGAAGGCTGGGAGGACCTTGCAAGGGGCTGAGGTCATTGCAGTGCCAACCTGCAGGAGTCAGAATCCCATTGACTTCAGGGACCTCAGTCCTTTGTTAATCCCTAACTCAGACCTTCTTTCATTCTATGCGCACTTCACTGGGAAGTGAGTAGCAATATCTAAGGGTGGGGCGGGGAATCATATGAGAAGGCAGCAATAATCCCTTTGCGACTGCCCAAGTGACTGCCAGGAAGTCTGCTCTAGCCTTCAGGTTCTCATTCTCAAACCCATCAGTGAATTATCTCATGGTTAGTCTATGGTAGGGCCACTAACCAGGGGTCCAAGACCCAGAAACATAGTCAAACGGGGAGCATATGGGTACAAGTGTAGTTTTCTGAGGTCATAGGTTCCATTATGCTTTATCCAATTCCTAAAAGTCCATTAACCCAAAGAGGCAAAGTAGCACTAAAAACAAGTAGCTCCTTCTTGAGAGTGTGTCCTGAGAGAAGTGTTCCCAAAGAAAGCTGTTGAAAATAAAATAAATCCATCTAGTAAGCCCTTCTTTTGTCTCAGTTATCCATGGACCAGTGAAAACTTAGCAAATGGACCAGCACTGGTCCCTGGGCCTATACTTGGAAATTACAGTTATATGCCATTTTATAAAAATGGAAAGTGATGAGGAGTTTTAAAAAACCTTAAGTAGAGGAGTAAGAATGTCACATTTGCAATTTAGACAGCTCATTCTGGTCTCAATATTCAGGAGGGATTATGTAGGAGAGCGGGAGGCAGGGAGGCCAGTTAAAAGGTCCTTTTAATCGTCTAAGCAAAAGGCCTTAAGGCCCTGAGTTAAAGAAGACCATTGAGTATTTCTTTAATGAGACAGTTATTTTGACTTTTATCCCCCTTCCAACTGAAATAAACCCTGAATTTTCTTTTTAAATCAGCAATAAAAAGCTATGTTAGGTCATTGGTTTCCATATTTTGGGTAATTGCTGGAGGCACCATGCTTAACTGAGGTTGGTAGTGGGCACGTGTTTCTATTTGATACTTTATCTGGGACATTTGGGGGGGGCACTGGAGGATATTTTAAGTGTTCCCTTACACTCCATCTTTAAGGTTTGTTCTTCAATTTTCTCTTTATTGGCTGGGAGTTCGGATCAAATTGGTATATATTGACTGTGTTGCTGTGGCCTGGATATGTCACTATATACTAGATTTTATTCTCTCTGTTGAAATAATTAATATATTTTTTGGTTGGTATATTTTAGGATGTGGGGACGCATTTTAAGGCCTTGTCTCCCAAACTAGTTTTATCCTCCTCTAAACAAAATTAGCTCAGATGAAAGAAGTACCTTGAGAGGTGATTTTGCTCTCTTCTATGCAAATATGGATTTTTGGTACTGAACATTGAAATTGTTTTGAAAAATTAGTTGAAAGTAACTTGTACACATGTAGTTCAGTGGCTGCCTTATAAATGAAGTGTAAAAACCGCTTACACAGTTACTACCTTGTAAATGAAATATAAAAACCACTTGAGTTTTACCAGTTACAAAGGAAAGTGTATCTGGAAAACACTGAGCAGGAATTACCCCATCTCTGAGGATTAGCAGAGGAGAGGTGAGGAAGAGCGCCAAAGCAGACACCATTGTTTTGAGTTTTAAAATTATTCCCTTGGTAATAATTCATTTGATGGTGACTAATGATGATTGAGACATTAAAAATGGCCCCACATGTACCTTTGGTTTTGAAGAGTAGATATGCCTGATTTTGAAGGGATGTTTTTAACTGCATAGCTTTAATTTTAACAAATATTTGTAGAGTATATACTATACACAGGGTAAGAAATATTTGCTGTGAGGAGGATGAGGACTAGACATAAATTCAACAGTTTCCACTCTCAAAGAACTAACTGACTAATAATTGTTCCAATTGAACAACACAACAATCTATAATTGTGAGACTGAACTAAAGGCGGACCTTACTTAGTAGTGATTGGGGATCACTGGCTTCATGAAGACAAAGGCTGTCTCTCTATTTCCAGTACTTTTCAAAGAATCCTCCCAGAGGGGAAGCCCAGTCACTGACAATGACAGATTCTAGACGCAAACTCCTTCACAATAAGGGTCCATTTTTATGCGTATCTGTATTCTCAGTAGCTACCACAGACCAGGCACATAGTAAGTGCTCAATAAGACATTAAATTAATGAACTCTGCATAAATGAATAAGTAATTCAATGTTTTGGAGCATAGAAGAACTCACAATTCAACCCGATTAAGATACGTCAGAGCAATGAAGGGAGTCGTTTAAGAATCCGGTGGCATTTGAGGAGGGTCTTGAAGAATATATGCTCAGTGCCTATTCAGTGTTTGTTTGCATATTCAAAAGGGACCTCTACAAAATGAAGGCCTAATGATAGATAAACTGAATTGTCTAGTATCCAGCCAGGCTAGATGAAAATCCCAAGAATTACTTCCTAAGCCTAACAATCTGTAGTTGGCTCCAGAATCAAATAAAGCCCCTCATAAGCGGTCTCAATCCACCTCTCCAAACTGATCTTTCTTTATTCAAGCCCCTCCCCACTGCTGCAGCCAGACCGCTGTCCTCTCTGCCTCAGCACTGGCCATTCTTAATGCAGTCCCCAGTCACTCCTGTAGTGCCCTAAAAGCAATTCACTGGAGAACAATGGGGAGCTAGCGAAGTCTCTGAACCACGGACATGACCTAAATGGTTTTATTTTTTTAACAGTGAAAAGTTAATTATTTAATTTAATGAAATGCTTTCAAACCTTCCGCAACCAAAAGCAATAACACCTTTATACTTTTACACTGAAAGTGGTAAACAAAGAAACCCAAATTTAAAAAAAAAGTGAGATACTATGTTTTACATATTAAATTGGCTTAAAAAAATAACCCCAAAAATAAAATAAAAAATTATCAAGCTGCTCTTCTAATCTGTGTTTTAGAACACAAGAATGATAAGTTTCTGTAGTGGTCCAGATATAGGTGCCTGTTCTTTAACAACTAGAGGCCTGGTGCATGAAAGTTGTGCACGGGTGGGGTCCCTAGGCCTGGCCAGTGATCAGGGCCAATCAGGTTCCATGCCACCCTGCCTCCCCACCTTCCCGCTTCCTCCTTCCCTCGCCGCCCATGTCTACTGCCACCCACGCCCAGCTCCCTGTCCCAGCCCAGGGCCTGGCCCCGAATGGGTGATCAGGACCTGCTGGCCAGAGGGAGGGACTGGGAGGTTGGCCGGCAGGCCCCATTGGTGATCGGGGCCTGCAGGCTGGGGGCAGCTCCTGCATTGAGCGTCTGCCCCCTGGTGGTCAGTGCGCATCATAGAGACTGGTCATTCTGGTCATTCCAATCATTCTGTTGTAATGGTTGCTTAGGCTTTTATATATATATATATAGATGAGCAAGATAAAAATTACTGAAGCAAAATAGTTTTCATGTTTTCTCTCATGGACCGGTCTGAAGTGGTAGGTAATCCCAGAGGCACAGGAAGCTCTGATCCACAAAGTTACTCAAGGACCCAGGCTCCTTGTGCCTTGTATCCCTCCATTGATGGAAGTGCTGCCTTTATCTATAGGGTAAAATTGACTCACTACTATGTCTACATGTCTTGCCCATCAGAGAATAGAAAGGGAAATGACACATAGAAATTGCACATATCACACATCATCATGCACGACTCTTTGGACAGAATCTAGTCGTATGGCATACCCAAGTGGACCTTGGGTGTTCTGTTATTAAAAAGAAGAAGGGATATTGTGGAACGATTAGTTGACTATAACACAGTTGGCTTGCTTTCCCTTCTTGTACTGCAATAAGCTCATTGCCCCAACAATGACATTGACCTACTGATATGTGAATATAGACCAGAGCCTGGCAAATAAACCAGTGTGTTGAGAGAGAGAGAGAGAGAGAGAGAGAGAGAGAGAGGAGTCATTTTTTATGTTCCTATAGAGTGCCCATGCCCTTTCCATGCTTGACATATGCTATCAAAATCAATTCTCAAAATATCAAGGAATAGTAGATGTTATTATCCCTAACATAGGAAAGTAATCAAGGTTTAAAAATTTTATGGACACAAGACTAAGTAATAAAAGCTGGGTTTGCACTCAGGTCTATCTAATTTCAATTCCTCTTCACATCGCAGTTCATGCTTAGTCTTACTCCAGACTAATTGATACACTTAAGTCTCTAGTTCCCTTTCTGGTACGTGCACATCAAACTATTTTTTTCCTATAGTTAATAACTATCCACGACTGCATAGAAACTCAATCCATAGATTGTCTAATTTCTTGTCCTTGGATAACCTAACACTCAGTATAATACAGTGTTTCATGACTAACCAATATCTGAGGAACTGGGGTAATTTTAGCAAACACTAGATTTCCCTTTCCAGGGACCACACAAGGGAAGCCAAGTGTTCTCTTTCTGTTTTGGATTTTCTGTTTTAATTTTAATTTTATTTTTTATACCACTGAGAAAACATTCTGTTTGGTTCCCAATCTCAAACTATCATTTGGAGTTATAAACCCTCCACAAATGAGCGCTAGATGCCACAGGAGAATTCGCACTTAACGTTTCAGAAACAGCAATGAATATCCGCCTCTTTGTGGGCCGCTGAGGATCCTGATCTATTAAACAGTCCCCTGATCACTCCCTCCTTCCATGGGGCCAGGATGCAATTTGCTCACAAATTGGAATCAGAATTGGGTTTTTTAAAGAGAACCTTCCCACAGTTATAAACATCCTTAATTTTTACAGCAACACATCGACTTCAAACCGGACTCATAATTATTGCAATATTTTCTTTAAAAGCCTGCATTGTAGATTCGGCAATGTCCAGACATCTGCTTCAAATCCAGAAGTTTCTTTCCTTTCTCAAAAAAAAAAAAAAAAAAGAAAAAAAAAAAGAGAGAGAGAGAGAGAAAGGTTGCTCTCCTCCAATTAGCCTCTCCAGAGCAGCAGGGCAAGTGGGGCTGTGCGGATGGGGTTTCATGTTTACTGGGCACATTCCGGCCTCACCCGCCTTTTCCCACGTGGGGCCATAATAACCACTTGGCCTGTTGGACCCGGGACCAAATGGCTTTTGAAGTACAAAAGAGATATGTCTTGAGTCTTTTGAAAATATCCTCTGGCAAACCTTTGGTTTATCATAAAGAAATGCCATTTACCTCCGACAACACCATTCCTTGACATTTCTATGTGAAGTATTGGACATAAAGTTTAAGTATAGGTGAGAGGAAACTTTTGTTATTGGTGAGACCGTTCTTTACACACCTGAAATGCAAAATCCCGAAGGCTGCTTGGCTGAGTTGGTGGTTGGAGGCAGTAGCTTATTATTCAAGACCCAGAAGGGCATGGTAATGATGATTTCAACTGATACTTAAACCTGTCTTTCATCCCCAATAATTTCTTTTTTTAAATATATTTTATTGATTTTTTTACAGAGAGGAAGGGAAAGGGATAGAGAGTTAGAAACATGGATGAGAGAGAAACATCAATCAGCTGCCTCCTGCATACTCCCTACTGGGTATGTGCCCACAACCAAGGTACATGCCCTTGACCAGAATCGAACCTAGGACCCTTGAGTCCGCAGGCTGACACTCTATCCACTGAGCCAAACCAGTTAGGGCTCATCCCCGATAATTTCAAAGCTCCCAATAAATGGCCTTGTGTTAAATACTAATACGGTTAAATGAATTATTCTAACTTAAGTCTGCCTTTTTCAAAAATTCTGTACTAAAAGATCATAGGTTTGGGCTTCATAAAAATGTAGGTCTAGATAACAACTCTGCTACTTACCATGAATGTACTTACAGGAGACTTTTACCCTCTGGGCTCAGTGCATATCAGCCCCAGGTCTCATTTTCCCCATCTGTAAAATGGAGAGGACTGGGGTTTTAAGAGTCATTAGTAACAATGTCTCTTTTATTGGTCTACCTCCAAGTTTAGAACCAGGTGTTCGCAAATGGGCAGAGAACAAGAAAGCCATTTATGCCAATAGAGTGAGTTTGGAGAATGAGGCTGGAGGAGTATGGCACATCCAACCAGAGCTGTCCATGGGATGATTAGAAGTGCGGATCTGGAGCTCCGAGGGGACATGTGAGCTGGAGAGAGAGAGAAGACCGGCTGTGGAAATCATTAGTTTAGGTCTTACAATTGGAGCCATGAGAGAAGATGAGAACACACAGAGGTTGTTCAAACTGAGAAAAGGCAGAGGTTCAGATGGGCAGGGCAGAAGGACCTGGGCAGGGGCCCGAGTGAAAGCCAGGCCAGGAGAAGACACTCCATTATGGACACAGTTAGACTGAGAGATGCTTGTCCAAAGCAAACTGACTTCCCCTGCTCAGCTTTCTGGTCACTCTAGACCCAGAGGAAGACCAATAACTGCCCAGCTTGGGAGAGGGTGCAGGTCTGGCGCATGGTATCCCTGTACCTGCACACTTCATGCGGTAGTGTAGCCTTGTTATCAATGAGCTCTGATGCTCCCAAAATACTAAATAATAAGGGTTCCTACTCCTCAAACTACACCCCCCCCCCTGCGCAAAAAAAAAAAAAAATCCCAATGGAACAACTCTCTTTAAATTGTCCTGATTGTTTGAATATTGTTACACACACCAATAAGATCAGCTCTTGGGGTTTCCCAGAAAAAAAATCTTTTGTCAAACATGAGTCCTGATTTAAAAGAGAAGGTCCTCAGAGTGTGTATATATATATCCTTTCCAACCAGAAACCAAGCTCAGTTGACTGAGCCCTGGGAGTTATGTTATAGGAGGTTCAAGATTGCTCTGGCACACTGAGTCTCTCCCTGGGCAGGGCTACTGCTCTCCAGCATGGAACTTGGGCACTGCTCAGTTCTCAGGGGCTCTAATCACACCAGAGTTCATGTGATTATCACCTTAGAGAGTTGAAATAAATGGCATTTTCTAAAGTTGAGCAGAGCACAATTTACACACCTAAATGCAGAAGTCCTTAACCCAACACAGATCCTTTTCTTGCTTTCAGTCCAACTAAACAGATACCAGGAATCAGCCAACATTCTTACCAACTGTAAGCAGCCTCAGAAGTCAAACATCATCTCTCCATTCCATGGATGAGGTCACTAAGATCTGACCAGAGGGAAGGAATTAGCTGAGGCTCTTCCAGCCAGAAGGCGATCTGTCTTTCTGTAGCAGCAAGGGCTGATTTCTTCAGAGCACCGGTCAATCACTTGTCTTTGTAAGTCAAGTTTCTAAAAGCCTTACAAATGAGTCTCGCTAAGTGGGCTCCCCTTCATGCCCTTAGCTTCTTCCACCTTTAGCTACATTGCCTAGAGGTAGTGGTAATCACTCCTCATTTACTCAGTCTCTGGACAAGGAACTGGCATGCCTCTGAGGGCTAGGGGACTGACTAAGAGGACAGAACAAAGAGTACACAAGAGAATCTAAAGAGGAGTAGTAGAAAGGGACAGCTGTGGTGGGATAACAACCTTAATCACCTTATCCCAATGATGACCAAAGGATGCACCTTAGTCATAGACAACCCATCCCTAACTGCCTCCATCCAGTGTGGGTTTCACTCCAAGTACTTTGTTCTTAGATCCACAGCATATTTTAATTTCTGAACTGCATCTCAGTATGCTGATTCCATCTCCCTTTCCCATATTTACCAGTTGATTCTAACAGTGTTTGCCATTCCCACATATATCTGGGGCTCTCTGGACCACTGAGAGAGGGTTGTGGTTAAAGAGGGAAAGCAGGTTTGTATCTTGCAGCCCGATTGTGAATGAGTGGAAGTGGCTCCCTGGAGAGCTATTGTGACCAGAATTAGACGCTTCATCTAGGAAGGCTTGTTTCCAGATTCTAAAACAATGTGCATGCTTTAACCTTTAATGGAATTATGTTGGCAGTAAGCCAGTCATGTTTGAATAATGGCCATTACCTGTCTGAGTGCCCTTCAACTTTCCAGTGAGGGAAATGCCATGGTTCATAAATAACTGAGACAGTCATGACCTGAGTGGAGGAAGGAACGTGGCTGAACTACTGTGGAACTCAGAACTCTGTGGAATTGCTAGGGTGGAGATTCAGTGATAGGATAGGATCCCCGACCCTCAAGGAACTCTTAGTCTAATAGGGTAGATAGATATATAAATACATAGTGACAACAGGGTTATAAGAGAATTAGAAAAGGATGTGATGAGTTCTTCATATGATTTAGGAACTGAGTTCTAAGCCTAGAAACAAGGCATTGTAGGAAAGGAAAGATTAGGCATTAAAAAAAAAGAGCAAGGAACATTTTGAAGAAAAGTCTGCAAACAAGTCAAGGGCATGGTACACAGCTGGAATGTAGGTAGCATGATAGAGAGCAATGATAACTCAGGGCTTGAGACCAGACTGTGGAAGGCATGGTTTACTAAGGGAATGAGACACCAAAGAAAGATGTTTCAACAACAGGAGTGATTGGATAACGTTTGTGCTTTAGAATGTTTATGCTGTAAAATGGAGATTGAATTCTTAAAAGAGGTGAGTCTGAAAACAGGAAGGTTAGGAAGCTGCCATGGTACTCTAGGCAATAAATGATGATGGAATGAAGGTCACACCAGTCGAGGCAGAGGGGAGGCGACAGACAGAATATTTACGAGGTAGACTTCAGAGGATAATTTGATGACCTGGAGATGCGTGGAGATGTGACAAGGGAGCAAAAGAACTCAAGGATGACACCAAGAAAAGGATGGGCAATGCATCGATTCTCTGAGTGAAGGAAAAGAGGAAGGAGGGGCATGAGGTTTGGGCCTTACCCGTGCTTCTCACTCAGACCCTAAACTGTAGACAATGTGGAGAGGCTTTGCTGGGAGGATGCAGAGAGCATCCCAGCATTGCAGAGGATAACTCTATCCTTAGCTGCCATGTTCTAGATGTGGTTTCTAAGATGTTCCAAAATTCTGTAAAAAGAAAAAGGAGAAAACTCTGAAAATTCAATTAATTGCATCTACATAGTGTTACTACTGATATCTATGTAATTTAAATGACTAGCTAACATAACATGGCACATCCATGTGGAAGGGCAGTTGGGAACCATATTCAAAGGTTGTTCTTAAAGTCCCCACAAGGCAAGGGTGCTTCAGCCCGCATGCCTGGCAGTCCCTTGATAACACTGATATTTTATCAGTGTGGGCTCAGTTGTTCCTTTGGTTAAACTTCCCCTTTACCACACTGAGCAAAGCCATTGTCCTCAGAAGGAAGAGTTATGTGGTGGGGAAACCACTTCTTCAAGGGAGTTAATTGTGGCCCATTTATTCCAGGGACCAAAGCAAAGCCAAAGGGTCCCTCTGAAAAAGGAAATAGTTCTCATGAATCATGAATCATGCTTTCAGCGTGTCAAGGACAGTTAACTGGGGGAAGATGCCTGTTCCTTTCACTACAGGATGCTGACGCTCATAACTCTTTCTGAAGCCACAGGGTCTGTCTGTCCTGGGGGGAGAGGGCATTCAGAAACAGGGAGATCAGTGGGGTCTCAGCCTCGTGGTTTGTGGCCTCTGTTGGGGGTGCCTACAGTGTGGATCGGCTCACAGATTGAACTAATAAACCTCAGGGGCCAGTGTCCCCTGATCCATCAATTAACCAACTCTGAGCTTTGGGCAGTAGGGAGAAAGTCTTCATTTCTCTGATGTTCTTTTATGTTCTATGCGTGGGGAAAGGGCTTTGAGTGAAATCCTTGGTCATTTTGGTGATGTTTTTCTCAAATCTAGGGACTGGAGTTTCCCTGGTTTACACCCAGATACCCCCCTATAGGGTTGATCCAGGGCAGAGATTGAGATGGGTTTAAACTTGAGTGTAGGTGCGTGTCCAGGCCATCTAACACACCACTGCTCTCCTAAAAATGGAACACAATATATTTTAGTGGTTGAGACTATAATCTTATGATTCAAACAAGTGAGGGTTCCATTTCTGGACCCATCACTTATGGCTGATATTTTGATAATCTGAATGACAAAATATATATTTCTTGTAAATCACAATATTGCAGACACCATCATTTCTGAACACAATTACTATGAACTGTTCCCTACCAACTCACTTCTTAGACCTACAGATTAGTCTTCCTTGAAAAATAAGCCACCTCTTTCCTTTCTGTCATTCAAAAGGCTTTTTTAAGTCCCATCTTCTCTTTCTGCCCTGCCCCTTCCTGGAATGAGCAACGAAGGCTCTAGGCAAACCAGATAATGATTCAAGTATGCTGTTCTCTGAGTCCCCCATACGTTCCCACCCAAAGGGCTTTTGTTCTTGCTCTCCCCACTGCCAGAATGGCTTTCACATACCGCATACCCACCTGTCCGATTACTAGCAGTCCTTTAAGCTGAGCTCAAGTATCCCTTTCCCATGAAATCTTCCGTGATTGTCACCAGAAGGAATTCCTTGCATCTCTCACAGCATACATTTCCCGTCTCTTTTCTTATACTCAACATTCTAGCTATCTTAGCTTAACTTGGACCTGTAATAAAGCATGACATATTTACCATATGTTCTGATTTACTCTTGTCCAACAAAAATGATAATTAATTAAAAAAGTATAAACCCACAATGACAAAGAGAGGCTGTATTAAACAGACAATAGATTTCAACAAATTGTTTGTGAATAAAATAGAATTAAAAACTTGCACAGTAGAGGGAGATTATCTCTCTCTCTTTCTGTTCTTTAAATGTCACTAATCCTATTCATGAGGGTTCCACACTCATGACCTAATTACCTTCTAAAGGCCCCACACCCAGATACCACCACAGTGGAGATAAGGGCCTCAACATATGGATTTTGAGGGAACACAAACATCCGGCCCAAAACACATGATATTCTTGGGATTTTAGAAATAATGGTAACAGATATTTGATACATACAGGCTGGCAAAGATTGAGGAGAAATGAAACACTGGATTGGTGAGGAAACAGTGCAGTTATTAACACCAGATTTTTTTAATTGTACAAGTAATAAACAATATTTACTAAATCATAACAATGTGAAAAGGTATTGCTGGTTTTGCTAAAATTTTATACTACTATGTCAGAAGGGTAGAGCAAAAAGTTGACAAACTTTTTCTGTAAAGGACAAGATAATATTTTAGGTTTTGTGGGCCACATACAGACTCTTCAGCATATTTATGTATATAACTCTTTAAGAATGTAAAAACCATTCTTACCGCAGAGGCCATGGCAAAACAGGCTGCTGGCTGCATTTGGCCGACAGGTAGTGGTGTATAGACCCTTGACCCTGGACTAGAGGGAGGGATGAGGGTGGAGAAGGTGATAAACCCTCACTTGCTAGTGGAGAAATGTAATAGATAACCTTTAAATGTGTTCAATGGAAAAATTAGTATAGTTGTTATTTTAGACGAGACTAGGTCTGTGTCCAAAGGGCAACAGCTAAAAGACTTGTAATCATTGGCTCTGAGGCTTGAGACCGTGGTTAGGGAAAGGAAGACTGCTATTTGTTTTGTCATCATAAATATGTTAGCCCTATTTGATTTTTGTCAAACTTATGTACATGCCAGTTTCAAATAAAATTAATTAAAGTAACAGGAAGAATTAGTCCTAGTCTGGTCTGTGCCTTGGTTACCTCCAGAGCACAATTCCATAGTCCCACCCAGGACCAGCAATGTGGCTCCATGCTCCTCTGAGAATTCTGGTTAGTCTAAGTCAATCCTGATACCTTTGGTCCTCTCAAGAGCTTGGAGCAAGAGCCCAGTCTTTTTTTTTTTTTTTTAGAGAGAGAGAGGAAGGGAGAGAGAGAGAGAGAGAGAGAGAGAGAGAGAGAGAGAGAGAGAGAGAAACATCGATCAGTTGCCTCCTGCATGCACCCAGACTAAGGATGGGTTGAAGCCCCAACCTAGGCAACCTTTTGGTGCACTGGATGACGCTCAACCACCTGAGCCACACCGGCCAGGGCTGGACCCCAGTCTTAAACCCATCACAAGATGGCATTGCACTGACAATAGTCAGGGGGCCAGGCTTATGCATGTTTTATGATATGAGGTGAGGCTTTCTCTCTTTCCCATGAGTGTGGACAAGTACATGAGTAGCTCATTTACTACCGGCAACCATTTTAACACAACCAGAGCTTCAAGTTGGACCAAGGCTGTGGTTGGTAAAGCATACAACTGTGTGCTCAATGACATATTTCAGAAGCTAAAAAAATCATAATAATAAAGAAGCTGAATAAACCAAAGCTGGTACCCATGGCTTATGATGCAGATTTCAAGTTCCTTAAAATCTCCCCTGATCTCCGTATTTCCAGTGCCCAGAACTGTCTGTTCTGTTACTGACTTTAAATAAATGAACAACTATACGTACAGGAACAAAAAGGAAAAATAGTAACAATAATTGAGAAGAACAAAAGGATGCAAATTTAAACTAGAGCAGCATCCTTCCATCCCCAGCACGGGACACATGAGAGGGTTGGCTCCCTACTCAGCTGTTTCCAGCTCCTGTCCCCACCAAACCCCCATTCTAGGTTGAGACACTTGACCTCTCTCCATCCATCCTTAAATCCACCTTGCCCATGACATAGACCAAGCAGCCCCAAGAAAACATGACAAATCATTTGTTTCTTTTTAGGTCTATAAATTGCATTTTTCATCAGAAGTTGTTTAGGACAAAAAGAAGCATTGAAACAACAAAAAGCTTAGTTCAATCAATAACTATCCTTCAAAATAGGCTCTTTGGTTCCATTTCTGCTGCTGTGTGCTGCCTGGGAGCCTCAGACTCATTTCTTATATCCTGAACAAGAATGATGATCTGTTTAGACTCATGTCCTCTTCAAGGTTTCTCCCATCCTCAGAGGTCTGCCATGTTGATCTCTCTTCTGTAGCCCATGGCTCTGTGAATGCCCCATGAAATGGCTCCTAAAAGAAATTACTCAAAATGGCATTTCTCTTTAAGAAAGTATGACTTTAGCCCTAGCTGGTTTGGCTCAGTAGATAGAGCATCCACCTGTGGACTGAAGGGTCCCGAGGTTCGATTCCGGTCAAGGGCACATACCCAGATTGTAGGCTCGATCCCCAGTGGGGGGCATGCAGAGGCAGCCAATCAATGGTTCTCTCTCATCATTGATGTTTCTATCGCTCTCTCCCTCTCCCTTCTTCTCTGAAATCAATAAAAATATCTATTTTTTAAAAAGTGTGACTTTACATTTGGGTCTTTCAATACTGGGCAAGCGTTCAGGTAGACGGGGTTGTTCTAAGTTGGTCAGTTATGCTGACCTGAATGTATAAACTGCTCCATCCCAAAGGCAGAACTCCAAATGAGAAGTTGATGGGAGAAAAACTCCAAGAGGTCCAGGGATCCAGGAAAGCTCAGTGCTCCAACCAGAGCCAGCTCTTTCCCTGGAGAAGTGGTTCACCATTGGATGACTCCTCCATGGGGCAATCTGATACTGCTTTGGGAGCAGAGAAGTGTAGCTGGAATGTGGGTGGATAAAGAGAAGGTAAAAGGACTCATTCTAACTTTACTTTGGAAATGCTTCTACTGATGAATCATTTCCTAAGACTTCACTTTTGAAAAATTTCATGGCTGATGCATGTTTGTTTTTGAGGTGAGCACGGAGCATTATAATACTACTGTTTAGCATAAATGCTGGGTGTCCTAAACTGAATTGTGCCCCGTAATTCATATGTTGAAGCCCTAACGTCTTATGAGACTATTTGGAGATAGCTCTTTTGGGAAATAATCAAGGTTAATGAGATTCCTAATCCAACAGCACAGGTGCCCTTATCAGAAGAGGGGGACCCACCAGGGATGCGCACACACAGAGGAAAGGCCACGTGGGAACATAGCAAGCAGGCAGCTCTCTGCAAGCCCTGGAAAGAGGTCTCACCAGAAACCACCCCTGCCGGCACCCGGTCTTGCACTCCCTCCTCCAGAACTGCGAGAAAATAAATGCTGTTAGTTAAGCCCCCCAGCCCGTGGTCTGTTGTCATGGCAGCCCTAGCTGACTTATATACACTGGAGTCTATCGTTTATAAAGTTGATTCCTGCACATTATTTCAATCTGTCCCTTATAACAGTATTATTATTACCCCCATTTTACAAATGAGATAACTGAGTCTGAAGGATTGAGGCTGAGCTTTCAGTAGTAGATGCAGGCCGCTTTTAGAAGATGGTAACTGCTGAACAAAGAGCCTCCTTTGTCACTGTACCACCTGTACACGGGTCCTCAATTGGGTTTTGATAAAGTAACTGAAGTCCTGTGAGTAAGCAAGATAATCTAGGGCAGTGGTTGGCAAACTGCGGCTCGCGAGCCACATGTGGCTCTTTGGCCCCTTGAGTTTTTAGTACACTAATTAGGTTAATAACAATGTACCTACCTATATAGTTTAAGTTTAAAAATTTTGGCTCTCAAAAGAAATTTCAATCGTTGTACTGTTGATATTTGGCTCTATTGACTAATGAGTTTGCCGACCACTGATCTAAGGAGAAGAGTGTAGAATAAGAAGATAGAAGAGGTGACAGCTACGCATCAAGTTCCTCTAAACCCCTAGAAGAAGGAGAGGCCTGGAGATGAGTTTTCATCTCTTGGGGTTCCTTCTGCTCAGAGTGCTCAAGGACCACTTTCTGTCTGTGGCCCTGACTTCCCAGTGGCTGGATTCCAGCTACTCATACTGAAGAAGCCACAGCCCGTCTGCCCAAAGCGAGCTCTGCGCTGCAAACCTCACCCCACTTCTGTCTTATGGGCAATCTCTTTCCTTCACTTGCCTTTCTCCCCATCCACCAGCAGGGCCACAGACCCCTCCCCCCCTTTCTTAGAGTCAAAGCCCATCCAGAGCACAAGACTACACATGCCTCCTCTTCTGACCTTCTCAATCCTTCAGCCCTTAGGTGAAGGCTGAGACTCCCCAGGCCAGAAGTTCCAGGCTGCCACACCTGCTGGTTTTAGAATCCTACTTCTTGCATTAACATTGGAGTTTTTAGAAAAAGAGGCACTAAACAGGTGCCACCTGGGATTATCCTGCCAGCCATGGAAACCCCAGGACTTAAGGGAAGTGCCTCTTAGGGTTTAGAAAGTCAAGTTTATAAAAGGAAATCCTGCTTCTTCCTGTGGGAGACTAATACAGGGAAACCTTTTGCCCAAGAGGTGGCCCAGGCAGAAATGTAAATAATTGTAAGAATTGTTGATACATTGCTGAATGATAGGCTGGCTGGAGGTCAGTGAGGCAATATTTAAAGTTTAGGCAAAGTCCCGATCTTTAAGGAGAGGTCTATTCTGCAAATTGTTATCTATCTACAATAAGATAAGTACAGAAATTGAAAGTAAGCATCTAGAAGATTGTATTATAATTGATATGGTTGTGATATCAAAGTGCATGATCATTTTTCTAGTAACTCATTTTTGTTTTATTTTATAAAAGTATCAGCTCACAATGGAATTTTCCAAAATCTGGTCTTTCATCACAGATCATTTGAGGAGCACAAGTATGGAGAACTTCCAAGGCCCACCCCTCAGAAGTTGACCCGTGTGGAGGAATTACAAAGATGATTGCCCTTTGTTTGAGGATGGGGTGGGTAGGATAAGTTGTCGGCGATTCTGCTAGTTGTAATTCAAACCCTAAGAGTTTACTTGGCTGGAGTCCAGTTTCAGTTCCATCACAAACTCATCCATCGCAAATGGGAACCCTCATTCCATGTCCTTTGGAGCAGAGAAAAGACAGGAAATGCACATTCTGCACAGTGTTTCAGAAGGAAGGACCACTCATTGTTACTGCTGTGGATTGAGTTGCAGGGCCAGAATTTGAATCCTGCTTGCCTCAGGGCCTTTGCACATGTTATCCCTTCAACCTGGCCAGCATTTTCTCAGCTATCTCCCATGATGATGTTTGTATTTCTTTCAGAGGGAAGATCATGCATTTATTCCTCCAGGCAACTCTCCTGCCTCTCCCCTCCACTCACTCAGGTTCTTCATGACTCCCTGTGCTTCTTTGGCATAGCAGTAACAGAGCTGACTGCAATTAGCTGTTTAATTTCTATCTTTCCACTAAATTGTGAGTTTCCTAGGAGCAAAGACCTAATCTATCCTCTTCAATATTATGGCCTCATAGTCTAGCACACTGCCTGGCACACAGTAGGTATTCAATACATATATTGAGCAAAAGAATGGATGGATGGATGGATGGATGGATGGATAATAGCCTCTTCTTCAAAATTGGAAAAAGGGTTTTTTTGCCCATTTTTCTATCTTTCCTACGCATTAATCCTGGTTCTGCTAACACTGTAAGAAAAGAGTCAGCAGGCTAAAGATTCTAGTTCCTTGCTAACTGTGCTGGCATGGAAAACCTGGAATAAATGATTCCCCATGCCTAACCCTAGGCTTCCCCCTCTGGAGAGATTCCTAGGGGGTGAGCAGCGGTCATGATCATTTGCTATCATAAAGTAAATTTGCAAACCTTTGTAATGTAACAATCCAATTTCCTCTCAGAAACATATACCCAGATAGTCTTGAAATCCTGAACAAGGTTGTGTTTCACTTTGCAGATGTTTAAGAAACATGGAGCAGGAATTTTAATAATAGGAGGAAGAGAGTGGTCTCTTGTGTAAACCCCAGAGTGCTGTGCTTGTGTGTGCACGCACTCACCGCCGTTAACGATAATAGGAGTGAGATGCATAATGGGTGTGCCTGTAACTCTACCCAGAGGACAATACACCCCTCAATTTAAAATAGCTGATAAAGTGTGAATAAAGGCCTCTCATCTTTACCACTTCTCGTTGCTATTAAGAAAGGAAACATAATATTTTAGGGCTCTCAACTAATTAACTGTGCACATGGATTTGGAGAGAGCATGCATTGTGCACAATAGTTTATTCCTGAATTTACATTCATAGGAGGCGGGAACTCTGGGGTTGAGAACACTAGGTGTGATTGAACTTCAACGTGCTGGTTCTCATTGGAAGGGGGCCGTCTGCTTACCTTTTGGCAAAGGAGAGAACTAGAGGAAAGAGATTAAATCCTTTGGAAGACTTTAAGTATCTGCCTCATTGCCTTAAAAACCTGGCCACGTGCTGGGTGACCCTGAAACATGTTCATAGTGGTGGTTCTGCTGTAAAGATTGCTTCTCAGAGATCCGGTATGTGACAATCTGACCATGTTTAGAATGCAGAATGGGCAAAAGGCGAGAACAAAGAGATTTTGATTTCATCTAAACATATAAACGCTATACATGCTTTCCACTTGCTAGGTTGTTTTTTATTTAGGACTCACCTCGTTCTTGATGTTTACCAGGACCCTTCTGGCTAATGTCGACATTAGCGGTGTTTGGTCTTCAGCTGTGACATACATAATTAACAAACAAGATAAATATGCACTTTGCCATTCTGATATAAGTGGTGTAATTAGATATTTTTCTTTACATTCCTTCCTTGGAGAGATATTCATGCTCATCAAAAGGATAATTAAAACACAAACTGATCCATTTCCAGAATAAAACCTAAGAAACTGTCTCTATAAAAGCCACTGATTCAAAAGCACAGAGATTATTTGATATGAACACTTAGTAAGCACTCAATGAAGATGAGTTCAATTAAATGGAACGGAGTTGAATATTCAAAAAAAGCATTCATATGCAATTCAAAGTAGTGCTTTTCAAATGTCAGGAAGTTGGAAGCTACTCTCTCACCACAATGTAGTTTCGGGGGTAAAGTATTTGTCTTCTATTATTCCTTCTTCTTCCCCATGTAGATGAAGGTTACATAGTTTTGTTAAGACAGTCTCTTGACTTTTTAAATTACATGAAGAATATAAAGCACATAGACTTTTTCAAAAGAGGGATCTCACACACACACACACACACACACACACACACACACACACAAAACCTTTGCGTTTCCAGCATTGCCATGAGTAACCAAGCAGCTTGAAAGAGAGCAGGCACCATCGCCACTCAATGGCAGAATTGTATAATTTTGCCGTTAAGCCATTACACTTCTATTACACGTCTGTGACTTTTCCTTGTCTCCCCAAATCCAGATTCCTAAGTTGTTTTGTTTTGTTTTTGCTGTTGCTGCTCCAGATGTTCCCTGATACTTGTTGAATTTGGGGCAAAGGCAGTAAACTGGAGAACTTCCACTTGAAGGTGCCTCGTTCTACCCCTGCCCAAGAACTCGGTGCCTTTGCTACTTACTCACAATGTAGGTTAAGCGACATGTGACTCCAGGCATGTCTGTAAAAATGTCCATGGAGCAAGGAGACTCATAATATTGCCTTTTCAAAGTGTCATAAAACGCCTAAATCCACCAAGAGTTAGTGGGCCCTTGTACATGACAATTAAACATTAACAGGCCCAGGGCCCTGGGAGCAGGGCCCAGCAGCCCTTTGAAGCCCTGTTTGCCAATTAAACACCGGCTGACATTAGCGTCAAGGTGGCAGGGATCCAAAGCAGAGATAGGAACGTCAACCACTTCAGGGCCATTCATTAGCTCCCCAGACATTCCTGGCGTGGCCTGTTTCTTTACTATTGCCAAATCCACACCCTGCTCGGGAACTCGGGGCTCTGAGAAAGTTTACTCAGATAAGCTTATTATGGAAATAGCACTTTGTCACCCTTTACTACTCACTCCTTGTTCAATTATCTTTTATCTGTTTAGAGTATTTGCCAGCTCTCTCAAGGTTCCCGGGGATGAAGCCTTGGACTGGGGGGTGGGGGAAGGCGAGGTACCACTCTGTGCTTGTCTTTCAAGCCCAAGAATGCCGACCTCTCTCTAGAACCGTGGAAACTGTTATGAGACTACTAGTAAAAAGGCTTGTCATTCTGACCATGAGAAAAGCTGTCTCCCCTTGAAACAGAGACCTAGGTGCTCTGTGGCCACAGAGCCAGCTGAAATAGGGCTGAGTGTTATTTTGATTATCATAGTATTTATTGTGTATTACTGGGGTTGTGTTAAGCGGGGAGTTGTCCCACTTCCCACCACCCTACATAGGTGGTGCTCTCCCTCCTCACTTCTCCATAGCCTAGAAACCAACCTAATTAAGGCTTTTATTCATGAGCCTTAGTTAAATCCCAGTCAATCCCCGCCCCTCCCCTAAGTCATCTGAGTCTATTATCATTGTGAAGTGTCACTTTTGTGTGCTAATGCTTTCAAAGGACAAGTGATTTCTCTCTGGTGAACTCATCTCAGATGTCAGGATACAGGTTGCATTTTCTCTGTGGCGGTGGTTTTATACTCTGCCCACCAATTCTTTGATACTTCTCCCATCAAGAGGTGGACATTGATTCCCCTGTCCTTGAGTATGGCTGAACTGAGTGAGTGACTTATAACACACAGAATGTGGTAGAAATGATTGCCTGTGACTTGTAGGTGTGGGTCATACAGGATAGCTTCCACCTTGCTCCATCTCTTGTATCCCTTATTCTGATGGAAGCCAAATCAATTGAAAGAGAGAGCCCATTCAAAGGAATTACTACTAATGGATGAACTATCCAGGTCTTGACTAAGAAGCCACATTAACAGTGGAGTGACTGAGACTTTAATAGAAGGCGTGAAAGGCTGACATGTATCATTTCCTGATTCTTTATAGCTCCAAGTGGAGGTGTTACTGTTATGACCAGATAAGGCAATAATTGGGCCAGAACAGAAATATCTCTTTGTTTTCTCATGCTTGAGTGCTGGTCTGTACTCTTCATTCACCCAAACAGAAGTTTTCTTGAGCAAGAACAGTGGAGAGAATGGCCTTAGATAAATAAAACTCATCACTACTAACCATAAGTGGTGCATTCTCCCTACCCTTACAGTTTCAAGAGTGAGAACTCTTGGAAAGATTAATTTTCATTTAAATTGAATTAGAAATTAGCATTAGTATTAAATTCAGACTTATGACCAATGTCGCCAATAGCCTCCCGCCCCCCTCCCCCCCCCCCCCCCCCCCCGCCCCAAACAGTTTAATGGTTACCCAGTTATAGACTGGAAAGAAGTGTTTCTATGGGTTGTGGCGTGCGAGAGACCAAGACTGGAGTTTAGGTTTGATTCCCACCAGGTTGTGTCATTTCTTTCAGAACAAACTATAGCTTCTTACGGGACAAGCAACCCCATGGGCAAAGAAGAACATTGGTCACATTGGTCAAGGGGACCTTCGCAAGAGTGTGAGGGCTCACACAGCCCTTGACTGTGCTGTGTGTGTGTGTGTGTGTGTGTGTGTGTGTGTGTGTGTGTGTGTGTTTTGTTTTTTTCATAGACTGTGAGGTCCTAGGAGACAGACACAGGCCTGCTCCATGTCTCACTGTATACCACACATCTCAGAGGGCCTGACCACACATTCTCATAAAAGTCTTATGAATTAAATGGTTGTAGTGATCTGCATTTCCCCTCCACAAGGCCAAGGTGACGTTTGGCATTTAATCGCTTAGTTAAATATATTTAGAAATGGTAGGTAGGTCTCATAGGAAACTGAAGTTAAATTGGAAACATTCGGAAATATGCATAAACTTTAGATGATTCTCTTTAGCTGTGTTACTCTGAATATTTTACAGGAGTGAATTAGTCATTGCGGGTAGAGAACGGAGTGAGAAAATGTGTTAGTGTTTCTTCCCATTGAGCAACATTTAAATGCATTGATGATGCCCAAATATGTGTGTATGCCCACATACTTCTGAATCAGTTGTTCAAGGGAACACTTAAAAATGTAAAATTAAAACTATTAAGAACATATTGGACAAAAAATTGGGGGACCCTGTGGAGATAAAGTACGTATTCACTTTATAGACTCATCACACTTTATAACCAAATTGGGCAATAGCTACAGCTGAGGAGGAATATTACAAAAACCTTGTAGTATGGTGTTTCTTACCTTCTATTTGCAAAGAAAAGTGTTGAAGTAAGATTTATACTTTATTATTGATAACAGTTCATGAAAGAGTTTGATGAGTTTGAGTCTCTAGTACAAAATTTAAAACTTAGAAAATTCACAAATTTTTTCCCCACTGTGATAATTTTGGTCAACCATCATGGCTCAAAACAAGATTACTATGGAAGATTTTTCTAAAACCATAATGTTAAACCCAACCCCATTTATTACCTACCCCACCCCTGTCCCATCTGTTTCAAAGCCGTATCTTCTCCTTTCCATTAAAATGTTAGTTGAGTCTTGAACCGTGTTACATTAATTTCTTAAATGATTATAGTTTCAAAAGGCTTGATATCTTAAGGATGAGGGAAGTTTCTCCACATCCTTTTTCTTAAAAACAACAATTTAAAACAAACATAAAAAATTAAGTTATTTGTTTATTTCCACATGAATTAAATTATTTTATCAATATATTTTAAATCGTTATGGAATATTTGACATTGGTACTCTATTCAACCTATAAATCAACTTTGAAATAATTTATATTTTTATGATAGCAAGTCTTCCTATTAAGAGATATCTTTTTTTTTTCTGACCCACTGGGTCTTTTTTTATATCAGTCAATAAAGTGCTCAGGTTTTTTCTTTTTGTTTTTATTTTCACACATTCCTTATTAAGGGTACTATTGCGTATTTTATATTTTTGTTTATAAATAAATTAATTTATTATAGCACCTGTTTATTGCTGAAGTATAAGATTTTCATATAATATTAGATAATTTGTCTCTTAATCATTTAAAGAAACACTCATTGATTATCTTAGTTGGTTTGGGTAAATAATTGTATTGCCAGTCAATGAGGGCATTGTGCTTCTTCCTTCCAATATTCTTTCCTTAATTCTGCTTCGCAGGTTGTTGTGCTGGTTGGACCTGCCTGCTTCTCTCTCTGCCCATCACCATTACACTCTTGTTCAAGGTCACATTAACTCTCATCTCACTGACACCATAGCTTCTTCCCACATCACCCACCTTCCCACTGGCAGCCTCCTAGTCTGCTGTCAGCACTGCTGCCTGGACCATCTTCTCACCATGAAATGATGGTGCCACCTCAATGCATAAACACAGCCAGCGTCTTTCTGTTTCTCTCATAATAAACACACAGCTCCCTACTGCACCCTGCAATCCCTGTCGGTGGGTCCTTACTGATCTCACCAGCCTCAGTTCACTCCAACCCCCACCTCTCCACGCTCCAGCCCCACTGGCCTTCCACCTCCCCCTCCAACATGGCATTTCTACTCGCTGTTCCACATCCCCCTCTTCACTTAGCAAACTCCTGGCCCCTTTCCTCCCGTGCCCTGTGCTCATCTCTCAGGGAAGCCTTTCCTCTGTGGCAAATGCCCCAGTTACATAAGCTCACGGCACCCTGGAGCTCTCCTTTGTGGCATTTGCCACTAATGAAATTGTCCATGTTGTGTGTGGTTACGTGATGAATATCTTTCTCCCTTATAGGCTGCAAGCTCCATGAGGCCAGGCCCCATATTCAATTGTGCACACCATTTTGTCCCCAACACTTAGCACAATACCTGTCATTTTGTAAGTCATTCAGATTAAACATAATGCAAACATCTGCCAAAAGGTGTGAGGTCATCATTGTGAGAGAGGGCATCGCCATTCCTTCCTGATTTTAGAAAGAATGCCCAGAGCAATTCACCATTTAGATGTTTGCAGTTGGCTGCTGATTTTAACATAGTCTTTTCCATGTTAAGGAAATTGTCTTCATTTCCTAAATCACTGTCTCACCACACAAGTGCCAAATGTTAGAATATACACCTGGATATTATCATTACTCATCTCATTGTGCAAGGCTTATTGTTTTAACAATCAATGGGGCTTTATCTTTTATCTTGTTCCATTATTTGCCTCTTTGTAATCTCCCATAGATCTGTGGGGAAAGGGGTTGAATATAAGCAGTAAGTGAGTTAAGAATTGTTACCTTTGCAGATACCACATTATAGCCTCAACTATAACTGAAACTTAGTCCATGTCCAGAATAAAATTTACTTAAAAAAGAGAGAGAGACTGGTGACTACAGCTCTACCTAACCCCCCCAAGGGCCCAATGCCCACCCCTTCCCAGATGAAGTCTGCAGTTTATTTGCCGTGTGTGTGTGTGTGTGTGTGTGTGTGTGTGTGTGTGTGTGTGTGTGTGAAGAGCACATCCCTGTGTCTGGCAAAGGGCTTGAGAAATTTTGAAAACAAATGTGTGTTCTCCACATCAAATCTCAGGTCCCCACAACCAGGGCCTTTCGAAGGAAGGCAACACCCTATTATAGGCTGAACAGATGGGTTGTGCTAGGACTCAAGGTCCAGTCAAGTTGTGGCAGTTTTCTCCACAAAATCTTTTTTAAAAGATACATAATTCAAATGTTATAATTAAAATCTCCATGGAAATAAAAACAGGTGCAGGAAACCATTTTTAGCTACTATTCTCCTGTCTTTGTTTTGCCAGAAATAAGATAGTTCCCTTGGCATTGGATAATGTTCAAGGTCTCTCTGAGTTGTGTTGCCATCCACAGACAATATTCACAAGTAAGAGACCTGCCAAAGAGCATGACTGTTCAGCCTCTTGGTGGATAAAGCCCATCAGAGCTCAGCCATTTACTCACTGGACCAATGTTGGTTGTCCATCTGCTGCTATGCCACCTACTATGTGCCAACTCACATACTCTAAGTTGTAAACATAGTTTTAGAAAAGATTATATACTGTATATATTTGTATTTTCCCTCATTTTGTCTTTTGGGAGCCCATGGATTGTAAGTATTAGGACAGGTTTGCAAATACAGTGTCTGCAATATGATATAGAGGCATGGAAAGTTATGTGCATCCCTGTGAGATTCATTGCTCTACTCCGGGGTGCATTAGTCCTACTCACTAGACTTGCTGCTACACAATTAAACCCAAACTCAGGTTAGCTGCAGAATGAAACTTGAACAGGTATTGCCTCAACAAAGTCGAAGGCTGTTTCTAGCTCAAGTAGACAGTCCTGGGAAAGTGAATAAGTCCATGGGTTTCTCTCTTTTACTTGGTCACCCTGGGACCCAGAACTTCTTCCAACAAATTGTGGCTCTGTTGTCCCCAGGCCCTCATTGTCCTCTGCGTTCAGCTGGCATGGGAGGGGGTGCGGGGATATAAGGGCACTTATGCCAGAGCGTTGCATGGACCAAGCTGGCACATGTTCTTGCCATATTTCCTCAGGTATAACTCAGGTGTGTATGTCTACACCTAAATGCGAAGGGGCTGGGGAATGGAGTGCAGGTATGGCACTGGAAGGAGAGAATGATGATTTTGATAAACACCTAACAATCCCTGTTCACGGAAAGAAAAACTCATTCTAATGGGTAGATGTTAAAGGAAGACACATTTGAGCTCAATAAAAAGCAAGCCCACTAATTTTAAATGTCTGGCAATGTGACACGTTGTGAGGTGAGAAGATTCCCATCACTCATCAAATGAAGATGACAGGTCCACATGGCGGGGCTGCTGCAAAGACCATATCAGCCTCGGGGGCAGGTGTAGGCACGAAATGGAAGGGCCAGCATTGGACTCACAATAACTTGTGGTGCAAAGAGCTTATTTTTAATAAAGCACCACTTCATTCAGGTCTCCACTCAAAGGTCCCCTCCTTGAAGACGCATCCTTGACAACCTTCCTGAAGACAGATCCCCATCACCCTCTGACATCTTACTTGAACTTGTCAGGGCCTGGATTTGTATGACAGGCTGTGCTTGCTTGCTCATGGTCTGTTTCCCATTCTGATTCTGAAATGTGAACTCCTTGAATGCGGGGTCTTAGATTCTGCTGTTTAATGTTATTTACCAAACCCTAGGACAGTGCCTGGGCACGAATATTTACAAATATCTGTTGAATGAATAAATCCAAAGAAGAGAGAAGCAGACCCTTGAAGATTGTAAGAGGTACTAACCTGTAGCACAGTGGTCATATAAATTTGATCGAAAAGCTAGAAGACCTCAGAGTTATTTTAATTCAACATCCTCATTCCTTTGTTCTTTGGTTTGTGCTGTCAGTCAAAACAACATTTTCTAAGCATCTATTATGTGTTAGGCTCCTTGTTAAGCACTGGGAATACAAAGATGAATAAAACCGTCTCCTACTCTGGGAAGTCACAGGAAGTGTGTGTATTTCTATGGATCAGAGCACGCATCATACCTTCTGTGACTGTCTGGCCTTTGTTTTCCATTTTGGATACAAGCTCCATGAGAAGAGAGACTATGTCTTTCCAGGTGATAGGCTTGAACCATGTAGGTGTGCAACCCTTCACTGTAGGAAGATGACAGAAAGAGGAAGAGCAGGCAGGGAGAGGAGGAAAAGGATAGAGGGAGGGGGTGTGAGAGGGAGACACAGCTATCCTCAGGGAGTCCACAAACAAATTAGTTCAATTTACAGGTGAGAAGAGTCACAGAGAGTGGGAATCACAACCTGTTGCTGGCAGAGCTTGGTCTAGACTGCTTGTCGCTCATCTCCTTCTCCAACGCGTTCACACTTCACAAGGAATATTAGACGTGAGCCATTTCACACCCATGCATGTGTGTCGCTGTGAGTGCATGAGGGTAATCAGACGTCAGCCAACCTGTTTCCTGCCAAATACTCTTACTTGTCTTGGAACACGATGTTGCTGCTCTTTGTGAAGTGAGTGAGGTGACTGACCTGCAATGGCTCCCAGTGACACTGAGAGCTTTTAGATCCCTCCCGCTCCTGGCAGATATCTTAGTCTGTCAGTCAAAGCCCCCAGACTGGGTGGGTGGATTACAAACAACAGTTCCAGAGGCTGGAAGTCTGAGGTCAGGGTGCCAGCACAGTGGGGTTTGGTCATAGCCCTCTGCTGGGTTGCAGATGAACTTTTTGTTTTTTTGTAGCCTCATGTGACAGAGAGCAGAGAACTCTCCGGGGCCCCTCTTTTAAGGACATTAATCCCATTCATGAGAACCCCACCTTCATGACCTAATTATCTCCCAAAGGCATCACATTGGGAATTAGGATTTCAACATGTGAATTTGGAGGTTAAGGGGAGCACAGACATTTAGTCCATAGTAGCAGACATTACCTACATGGAAACAGGTGTGTGTCTATGTGAGGTTTCCCAATACCGGCATATCCTCTTTTAAAATAGCATCTTCCTGTGGGTAAAGCCGGATGTGTGCCATGTGTGGCACAGATGGACCATGGAGGAACCATAAGGCTTGAAACTGGAAAAACTCGGAGCTTGGGTCTGCCGCTTGCTAATGGTATAATCTTGGAAAACTCACTTACCTATGGGAGACTAAGGTTCCCCATGGGCAAACTACATCTAGAAATACTTCCTCAGTTGTTGTAGCTCATGAAGTAATCTGTCTGAGGACTGGGACATAGCCACGTCAATATGTACCAGCTGAACTGAAGAAGATCCCCCATGCCCTTGGGAATCTCAGTACCTGCTGTCTGCCTTGCTCTGTGGCTGCACAGCAAGCTGGTCACTCCTCAAGGGCAATGACCTTGCTCCAGACCTTCTAACCCTCACAATGCTGAACACATGTTGGGTTTAACATAAAAGTGGCCAGTAGATAGTTTTGGGTTGCTTTAGAGTATACTAACTAAAGGACACTTCATAAATTTGAATGAATTATTCACTCATTCTTTGCTTTTATGCATAATGATAGGAATGACCTTTTATTGGTTTTTAAGTTGATAAAAGCATGCATGTGTGTTGTTTCATTTAATGCTAAGCTCAGTCTTGAAAGAGAAGACACCTTTATCCCCATGGTACAGAACAAGACATCACATCCAGGTACTGAGAGATAAGGAAATTTGTCCAAGGTGGAAAACTTTGCAGTAATGGAGAGGTAACTCAAAACCATTTCTCCTGACTCCAAATCCATGCTTTTCCCACCTTAGAAGAGCTCCCAAATCCACTGATAGGTCACGGAATACCATGAGAGTGCAAGAACATTTTGCCTGGCTAGAAACAACCTACAAATTCCTTCCTAAGTCTTTTAAACATTGTCTGGGAATGAGGTATCCCTTGGGATAAACAGCATAACTTGCCAGCCTCCCTGAGATGGGGCAACATGTTTCAGACCTTTACATCATGTCTGTAGGATTATCTTCCCCTCTATTATGTAAAAATAGTCCTTGCACTCATCATAGCTGGGGCCACTGCACATGATCCCCTCTTATCTGGGACATGCAGGCCTCTCATGCAGGGAGCCCCACTCAGCCACATGCCCTGGGAACTTCTGACTGCTGGTCAGCAGCACGGAAGCCAAAACATCCTGGCTAGTTCTGGGGCAGCCTTCTTCCTGATGGTCCCAAGTCTATCTCTTGCTGCCAGTGTTTTGTTTTTAGTTGAGAACACTATTAATCATCTAAATCGATTGCTACTTCATAGTTAATGATTCAGTACTTGGACAAATATTTGCTGAGTGCCTGCACAGATCCAGGCTTTGTTTATGGTACAGGGGATAGCAGTGAGCGGAGGGGACAAGATCCCTGTCCTAGCTGAGCTTCCATTCTAGTGGAGGGTGATGGGCACTCAACCACAGAAGTAGCAAGTGAAGAATATAGTGTATAAGAAACAGGTGAGTGTTAAGGAGGGAAAAGGTGGATGAAAAAGAATGCTGGAGCAGCAGTTTGCAATTTTACATAAGGTATCTGGACTAGGCCTCATTGAGCAGGTGTTATTTGAGCAAAGATGCAGATCTAGGGGAAGAGAGCTCCAAGCAGTGGAGACAGCCAGTGCAAAAGCCCTGCGGTATCAGGACACCTGTTGTGTTCAGGGTATTGAAGAAGGCTGGGGCAGTTGGAACAGAATTTGAGGGCTGCAGAGGTTAGGAGATGGGGTCAGAAAGGCAAGCCTAGGATGTGTAGAGACTGGTCATATAGCTTCCCATTGAACATTTTAAGGACTTTGGCTTTTACTCTGAGTGAAATGGGGAGCTGTTGGAGGGGACTAAGGAAAGAAAGAATATAATGTGATCTGTTTTAAAGGAGTAGCTGAATCTGTAAAGAATAGACTGAGGACATGAAGAGGAGGGAGTGGCCAAGGTTGAAGCAGAGAAATGACTTAGGAAACTACTGTAGTCATCCAGGTGAGGTGTGACACCTGGAGCCCAGCCTGTAGCAGTGGACAGGCAAGAGGGTAGAACTGGCATGATTTCCTAACAGATTGGATGCAGAAGAGCCATGGATGACGCTAAGATTGGGGCTTAAGCATATGAGAGGATGGTATTGCCTCAATTTCTGTGGGGATGGGGCAGGTGTTATTAAGATTTCCATTTTGATTATGTTGATTTTGGGGTGTCTATGGAAAGCCATGAATATCTATTGAGTCAACAGTGATATACAAGTCTAGATGACAGAAGTAAGATCAGGGTGGAGATAAAAATATGGAGGCTTTGGTATATATGTTGCATTTAAAGCCATGAGATTGATTAAGAGTGAAGAGAAGATAGAAGAAAATTAAGGACTGAACTCTGAACTCTTCCCTGGTAAGACCATGGGAGAAACGGAGGAATCAGAGGAGCTGAGAAGGAGCAGCAGGTGAAGTAGATGAGGTGTGCGTGCCATGCTCTGTAAGGCAAGTAAAGAAAATGAGTGAGGAAGAGGTGGTCCCGTGTGTCTGCTGCCAGAGACCAGGCAAGACGAGTGTCAAGAACTGATCACTCAATTTGGCAAATTGGAGATCATCACTGACACGAACAAGAGCAGTTTCAGAATTAGAGCAAATTTAAGAAAAAGTTGGCAATTCTTTTGAAAAGATGCAATGCAAAGAAATACTGAAAAATGGGCAGTAACTGGTGGGATAAGAGGGGTCAGGAGAAGATTTGGTTTGCTTTTGTTTTCTAAGATAGGAGGAATAGCAGCATGTTTCATTCTGATGGAAAAGCCCAACAGAGATCAATACTGATGAAGAGACATTACTGGGATGATACCCTTGAATAGACAAGGGTGGATGGTGCACAGTGGAGGGTGTGGCCTTAGATAGGGGCACCATAGTTTATAATAAAAGGCTCTAAGGCAGAATTTAGGGATCAGGAATATTTTTTTTCTCCACGGGGCCAGATAGTAACTATTTCAGGCCTTGTGGGCTACATGTTTTCTGTTACTACTACTTGATTCTGCTGATATAGTACTAAAGGGGCCATAGAAAATATGCAAATGAATGGGCATGGCTAGATTCCAATACAGTTTTATTTTCAAATGCAGGTGGTTTGGCATGGGCCATAGTTTGCTGATCCTCATGGTACAGTAGACTCAATCTTCTCTCTAAATTCAAATCGGCGATGAGTTGAAAGATGGAGTTGCTTTGATAGCAGGCCTCATAAACTTTGGAGTTGAAATAAAAACCAAGAGCCTACTTCTACAGAGACCCTGTGAAATGTAGCACACAGTAGACTGTAGACCCTGACGACAGGAGAGGAAAGTTACTCACCTCTCTTACACCACCATCTATCCCCAGGCCAGCATATGATAGGCTAGGTCAGTGGTCGGCAAACTGGGGCTCGAGAGCCACATGCGGCTTTTGGCCCCTTGAGTGTGGCTCTTCCACAAAATACCACGGCCTGGGCGAGTCTATTTTGAAGAAGTGGCGTTAGAAGAAGTTTAAGTTTAAAAAATTTGGCTCTCCAAAGAAATTTCAATCGTTGTCCTGTTGATATTTGGCTCTGTGGACTAATGAGTTTGCCGACCACTGGAGGTGCACAGGGACTGCTTATGATAGAGCAATTACCAAGTGAATCTGACCCTCCCAACTCATTTTCCCCTGGGTGCTCAGAAGATTAGGTCCTCTCGATGCCCCTTGAGAGGGCCCCAAGAAAGAAGATCTGAAGCAAGAAGAAATGCTGCGGATCTTTTTTAATACTGCATAATGACTTCTCAGTGTCAAATACAATGATTCGTTAGGAAGTGGGTGACAGTTTATGAATGCATCTGTGCAAACCCAGCACCACCGGAGACCAAATTGAGAGGAGAGATGCTGTTATGACTGAGCAGTGAGATTGTCTTTAATATGAAGAAGATGATGGTGGTGGTGGTGAAGATGATAGAGAAGGTGGAGGAGGAGGAAGGGGAGGGCAGCCTCTGCCACAGCAGCTCACACAGGCCTGGCTTACTTCTCGCTGAGAGGCAGCCTGTCTACTAGAGAAAGTACCAGGTTTGGATTTGAATTCCAGCCCTGGGACATATTAGCTGCTCATCTGTAAGCTGATCACTTAGGCTTTCCCGAAAGATCTCCGCTCCCACACTAACATAATGGGGGAAATATAATCCTTGCACAGAAAACAGATTCTTGGTGAGGAACAAATTAACTCATGGGTGAAGATGAAAACCACTATGTGAGCAGGAATCACAATTCTCATTATTCTCTTCCCTATCAGACTGTCATCGCTGTGTTCATGGTAGGATCTCATTCTTCCTCTCTACTTCTGGCTTTGAAAAAAAGAAACCGACCAAAATTACTTTATTAAAATAAAGTGGTACAATTATTTCTGCTTTAGGTATTGCTGCAGAGGAGCAAATTATCTATTTTGTCAGTCCTAGCCTATGTCAGGCCTTTTTAGTGACCAATAAAAAATATCTATTGCCCCCTCCCCCAACCCCCGCCTCCGCCCCAAGGCTTAGCTTCCCTTGGTCTTGATGGCTTTTTGGCTTTTTCCCTCTAAACCTCCCTCAAGCAGAATCTGGAAATATTCTGCTGCTCCTGTAGCTGATATCCACGTCCACTGAGTGAAATTTGTCACCATGGCCCCTGCATTGACCTAAGGCCACAACCTACTTGCCTGCCCAGCCTTCTAAGTGGGTGGCCATTTGTCACTGTTGCTGGTGGTAGTGGGGCTCTTGTGGTGTGGCAAGGATAACATTTGAGGAGACCCACAAGGAAAGCTGGGATCTGGTAATAAGATGTATTTGTAGCGTAAGATGCAAAATCAAAAGAGTGCCCCTCCTGGGTTCCCAATATCCCATCTCTGACCCTTCCTCAGAGAAAAATCCAGTAATAGGGCCAGTGTCCAGAGATTCTGTGTCATACTAAAGCGTAGTCCTTTGGAGCCCACGCGGACTGCTGCTAAGTGGTCTCAGGGTCTCAGTCCCTGACCAGGTAGTTTAGTGCTGTTCCCCGAGGTGATCTGTTGCTGCTGTACCCAGGATCCTGCCTGAAACCTGCATTTGGAGTCCCTGCTGCTCTAGACCCCACACTGCTAGGGCCACATGTTTACTGTGCAGAGAGAATGCGCAAATGACAGGGCAAGCTATTGGGTGGGCAAGAGAGAGAGCTCTTTGGGATTATATTCTTTGGGGCTTGGGAAGGACCAGGAGCTTTTTCAAAATAACCAATCAACTTCCCAAGATTTTGCGGGCTTGCACCAGGCCCGCCTTCTAACCAATCCATTCTTTCCTCAGGCTAGACTGACAGGCTTCTATGGGCCGCCTTGGCTCCTCTTGAGCAAGCCTCATAGAAGCACCTCCCCCTGCACCATTTTGACTTCTACTGCGCATGAACTACCTCCCCCTTTACTGTTCTATCCCTTCCCCCAGTGATCTGGGGGGAGCAGCCTAACACACTCCTCAAGTGATTCCTTGGAGAGTGTGAGGCTGTAACTTCCTGGTGAAGCAAGCCTATACTCCTTTCCTTTATTAGCATCTACCTACCTACACTAACCTCACCAGTTTCCACCTGCAGCTGAGCTCACCTTCATGAACACTGTTGGACCTTCCTGATGATGTTTAACCCAGAAAGTTCCACCCAATGCATCGTCCAACCCCAAATACCAGCTCATTGGTGATGCCCCAGGCTAAGGTCCCCATGGCCTTTGGAGACTGTATCCTCTTCCTAAGGGGGCCATCCTCATGCCCTGGGCTACTCTGTTCAGGAACTTGTATCCCAACAGCCTCATGTCATTCTCCTTTGCTCTTGAGAGCACTCTACATGTCCTGGGCACAGAGCCAAAGTGCCATCTCCAATGTTCCCTAGAGCAGAGACAATTTCTGCTCAGCAAATATTTCACGTGCTTCCCTACGCTTTCCAGATTCCCTCGCAGTTAGGATGGGGCCACAGTAACAAGTCAGGTCAGCGTGAGCAGAGCGGTAATTTGTATCACTTCTAGGCTGAAGCTGTTTTGAATTCTTCCATCCCTCTCTGGCCAGGCGGTAAAAGCCTTGAAAGTCACAGTCCCCATAGCACAGGCACAAAATGCAAGTGAGATGTCTACCCATCGATGTCACCTGAGTGTCACCTTACTGTGGGAAGCCACTACAGCTTCAGAGTTTGCCTCTTGAGGCAGCTAATAACAATTACCCTGACCGATCCATTCTTTGGCTAAGACTCAGCGAAGGGCATGCCTTCAAACACCGTCCCCTCCCATGGATGTAAAGTTTTTAAGAAAATGAGCCTCAGCAAAACATGTTAGGACATGGTTATGACTGCTTCTGTAAACAAGAACTACCAAGAGAATATGGCCACGTCTTTCACAAATCAAAGTTTCAAACTCCTGGGCTGCAGCTACCTCAAGAAATGTCACAAATAAAATTGGACTCCCGATCTCACAGCACAGCGTAAACACACACAGATGAGATCTTGTCAGGTTGCCTTTGCGATGCTCAAATACGAATATAATTTTCTGGAGGCTGATACTCCGTCTGGAAACAAGGATATTGTTTAATCGTTTCATCAATGTCTTATTTCCTTCGTCCTGGAAAGCGCCCCGTGCTGTCTCTCCTTTTGATGTGCTTCCCCAGCATGTGTGCTCCAAGGAGGCCCAGCCCTTCCCCAGAGCTGCTGGCCCAGCGAGGATTGCAAAGGCTCAATAACGAGATGGAGGAAGGAGGCGACCTCTGCAACCCCCTGCCAGAAATGAGAGGTATTGACACCACATGCCCAGAGAACCATCAGGAGCCACAGCAAACACTTATTAGCACCTACCTTGTGCCGGGCCCTTGGCTAGGGGCCGTTTCCCTAATGCCCAGCCCACCCTAACTACAAACTGGGCATGCTATCACCATTTCAAAGAAAGGACTCTGAGACTCAGAGAGCTTAAAACCCGAGACCTGTCACACTCCAAAGCCGTGCTTTTTCCATGACATCATGGGCCTTCCATTCAGCCGCCGTCGTTGCCACCAGCCAGATGCCTCCAAGACATTTGGCCATTGGCCAGTCTAAGAAGAGAGCAGGGCAGGGAGAGGGGCTGGTCTCTTGACCACCTACTAAGTGCCAGGCCTTGTGTGAAGGCTTTCCCCAGCTCATCCTGCTGCCTGACCTCGCGCCTGGGCAAGGGATCCCTCAGGCCCCCTTCCAGGTCACACGTGGCTCCTTTATTAATGTGAGAGCGGCCACCGAACTTCTTTTTAATGAAATATTTTGGACCCCTCCGTCGGTTGTTTGGGTTCAATGAGAAAGCGATGCCTCTTTATTCAAAGCTCTGTCAGAAGCTTGGAAAACATCACACTACTTTGAAAAATAAGGGTTTTTAAGATTAAAAAAAAAAAAAAAAAGAAAGCCCCAATGATTTGAGAACTTCTCTGGTTGGCAGTTGGCCCCGCTCCTTCCTGGGGAACCTGGCGCCACAGGCCAATCGGGAGGGACCATCGCAATAAAAGCGCCCCTCGCCCCCTCCACCCCGCTTTCAAGAGTGATTAGCTGAGACAGATTCATAAGCCTTGGTTTTGTGTTGTTTTGTTTGGGGGGAGGGGGGTGTTCTTTTTTTTTTTTTTTTTTTTCTTGCACTTGGAGAATAAGTTAATTATGATTGGTTAAAATTTGTGTGTTTTTGCTTTTATCCCTGAACCACAATTAGAGCTCCTGACAGCCTCCTGGCCCTCAGACATTCCAGCTGGTATAATAATTGATAACCGTGGTTATGAATAGATGGGGCACAAGGCTGTGAAAGAATGCGCAGCCACTTCAGAGGGTCATTTATAGCGCGCCGAAGGGAAAAGAGAGTTTCAGGCCGGGAAAGCTTAGAAACAGAACGAGTTTTTATCAGTTTCCTAGACACCGTCAGATCAAAGCCTGGGTTGCACTCTCTGAGGCTCCCAGATAATGGGGTGGCCCCTCATTCATTCTGCGGCTGGAGCGGAGGCCTATTCAGAAGGAGAAACTGGGGAGTTTTCATGTTGCTGCTTTGTAGTCTTTATCGTGGTACCAATGCAAGAATCACCTTTTTATTTTAATGAGGCATTTGAAAAGTATTTGATTCCCTCTGGCTAGGGGCTCCCTCCCCCGGCTGAGATGGTAAGAAAGGGCTGCCCAGTGGAGCCTCATTTTCTAAAAGCAATAGTAACTGCATTCCGCCCTCCCCCACCCCCCCCACCGCCCCTTGTAGTTTAATAATTTCAGTGCAAGCAAAAGCTGGGCAAGTGGGAAAGGAACAGAATACGCTGCCTGTTAAGTCCCATTCACTTTTCACTTGCCATTTTTTCTTTTCTAAGAATGAGGCTGGCACCAGTTCGAATCCCTGCTCCACCATCCTCTGTGTGTGCAACTAGGAAAATAGCTTAATGTTCCTTCCCGAGCCTTCCTTCCTCCTCCGTGCGAGGGAAATAATAATAACTACCCTGTCATGTTGCTCGATGCTGTACTGTATCCACGGTACTCAAACATCAAAGATGTTTTACAGTTGCAGGATCCAGCAAGCATTTGGGGATGGAAAAAATGAACAGGGTGTCTCCACTGAGCCTCGCAAAACTCCCTCAACCATGTTTTTAATGCCATAAACATGTGTTAAGCATTGTAATGGTTGATTGTGTGAACGCACCCATCATATCCATATCTCGAAGCCCTAACCGCCAGTGCCTCAGATGTAGTTGTGTTTGGGAATAGGGTCTTTAAAGAGGTAATTAAGGTAAAACGAGTGTTTTAGGGAGGGGCCTATACAATATAACTGTGTCCTAATAATAAGAGGAGATTAGGGCACAGACACACACATAGAGAGAAGACCATGCGAACATGCAGAGAAAATGGCCATCTACAAGCCAAGAAGAGAGGCCTTGGGAGACATCAGCCCTGCTGACACCTTGATCTTGGACTTCTAGCCTCCAGAACCATGAGGAAGTCCATTTCTGTGTTTCAGCCCCTGTGTGTGTGCTTTGGTGTGGCAGCCCCAGCAAAGCAATAGAAGCATTTATCATGGTGTTGTCTTTAGTTTACAAATCCTAAACCTAAGGCTTGTTTTTTTTAAATATATAATAAGCTTAAGAGACTCTTGCATTTGGGGAGAAAGGACATGGGAACTGCAGACAGGAGACTTGGTTGAGGCCCCAGCAGTGCCACGATCCAACAGTCTTTGGAGTCAGTGCACTATCCTGAGTCTTGGTTATCTCATCTAGAAAATTGTGATGATTAATGAAAAGTGTCATACAGAGAAATGCTGCTTAAACGTTTGTCATTGTTCCCAAGATTTCCCCAAGTGAGATGTGGTTGAGCCACCAGTTCAACAGGCCTCCCATACCCCAGCCTATGGCTTTTCTCCTCGGCACATCTCATAGTACATGGAATGCAAAGCTTGTCACAGCCTGAAAGCATCTTCAAAGCATAAGGCTCCATGTAAGCCACCTAGAACTGCTGTCTGCTCAGGTTGTGGGAAAGGGGTAAAGCCCAGAAGCATTGCCAAACCTCTGGGACCCAGGGCATCAATTGTTGCTCCTAGACAAATCGGTGACAGGTCCCACCCTGCTCTGGCCATTCCGGGGCAGTCAGCTCTGCCCCACAGGTGACTCCTTCTACCTCCAGGAGAGAAATACAAGCTGGCACAGGTGACAAAATCATTTTTGTGTGATGGTGATCCAATCAGTCATAAATAGACCCGTGTCTATGGCCCAACAGTTCTGGAATGTCAAAACCCAGATGCTGTTTCCACTAAAGGTCTTGCTCTGGAATGGATTCCAGGGCTACCAAAGACTCTAATCCCCAGGATCCTGCTCCGAGGAGCTCCCTTCTCCACCTCAGACCAGCTGCAGGCTGCCTGCTTCTTGGCAGGCCAAGCACCTATCAATCCGTGCAGAGCTGAGTGAGAAGACAAGAGCCCTGTGACCTTCATGGCTTTCCCCCACCCGTAAAGTGAGATGTAAACTAAAGGGGGAGGGAGGAAACCCACATCCTATGCCTATTCCATATAATCCAGAAGAGTCCGGCAATATGCTGTGTGGGGCATCCAGGCTCAGTAAATATTTGTGAGCTGAGTTTAATTTCTCTAAGTTCACACATACATGTGAAACAGCTTCCTTGTGCTTCCAGTTTGATTGGTTAAATAAATAAAACACACTAAGTAGTGTATGAGTGTGAAGAACTCATAATGATTCAGAAGCAAATCGGACCTCATGTATAAGAAGCACGACAGAGCCCTTGGACATTTGAATTCTGCCCCAAAGAGTAGAAACTGATTAGCCTGGACACAGTAACAGTCCCCTGACTGTACTCTTGGCCTCCAGGATCCAGTTGTCCTTCAGGGAGCCTCTGGGTGATCATACAAAAATATACATCTGGTCACAGCAGGCTTTCTTCTTAACACCTCTATTTCCCTAGGAGAAAAGCCAAATTTCTTAACGAGGCATTGCAAATTTCACAATATTGAGTCAATCCACATTCCCATCCCCATCCACTCACTCTCCAAACTTCCACCACCAACCCAGGCACATTTCTCTGAAGACACCTTGCCTTTGACCTCCAGGAAGTGGTTCATGAGTTTCTTTTGAACCTGGAGTGCAATTACCTACATTCTTTGCCTGTCAAAAAGCCCAGCTGGTGTGGCTCACTGGTTGAGCATCAACCCATGAACCAGGAGGTCATGGCTCTATTCCCAGTCAGGGCACATGCCTGGGTTGCAGGCTCAATCCCCTATAGGAGGCATGCAGGAGGCAGCTGATCAATTCTCTCTCATCATTGATGTTTCTATCTCTCTCTCCCTCTCCCCTTCTCTCTCTGAAATCAGTAAAAAATAAATTAAAATTTATACTCACATTCAAGGCTCAGCTCAAATTTCACTTCCCATCTATAGCCCATTTCAATCTCATCAGGTACTATGCCTCCTTCTCTACTTGTCTGGGTTATTCCATTCACCCTGACATCAGCCATGCTTTGATGGGGAAGGAGATGAAGATGAGCATGAAATGTGGATGGGAATGTTTTCTAGATAGAATACTTGGCTCTATGCTGGACTTTTTAAGGACAATATCTCAGATACATGTTTTTGTTCCAGAGTTTTAACCCTGATATGTTGCGTACTTCGTCTTAGAGGAGTTTCAGTGAAGGAGTCAAATTAACTAAAAGTACAAAAAACTAATGAATAAATTTAAATATTAACCCATTCATTGATAATTGGGAATATCCACATGCAAGTGACAAAGTACTTGAAACTCTATTTGCCATACCCCACACTCTGGTTCACCCTGGAATCCTGCTACCTTAGAATTAAAATTATGTCCACACATGTTTGATTAGCTTATACTCAGAAGAATCATGGAATGACTGGGGGAGGATATCGCACCTGAACTCCAGGGGCTCTTCTTCAGCAGGGTGGTCTCCATAGAGAATCAAAGGTTGAGGGCTCATATCACTTGGACAATATTACTAGTAAATGGATTCTGACACTCGTCTCTTCTAACCCAGTGTTACTGTGTCCAGGATGAATGAGGGAGAAATATTACTGGAATTCTGATTCTATCCCTGTTTTTGAAGAAGACTCAGTAAGAAAATAAACAAATAAATCTTGGACATGAACCCATGGTGGATGCTGTTGATTCCCCACAGTGATAAAGTAGAAGGTTTAGAAAAATGCAGTTAATGCTTCTTGCCACAAACCACCTAAAATTACCGTGCAATTACAAAATATCAGCTATCTAGCTTGGCCAGGAAACTATATTTCTTATTGACCCAACAAATTTTTAATTGAGAGCTATTACCAAAGCTGTAGTGATTACAGTGTTCAAGGCATCCACACAAGAAAGCACATTGCCCTACAATTATACAAAGCACGACCGAACTTGTCTCTGGAAACCCAGAAGCACTCTCAGTCTCTTTCATGATTTGAAATTTGAATCTAGAAAACCTGCATTTGAATTTTGACTTCGTGACTTAACCATGTGACCTCTGGCCCGGCTTTACTTCTTTGACACTGGTTTCCTCATCTGTCCAAGGAGGACAGCCATTTCTGTCCTGCAAGGCTGACAGGGTTAGTTGGAGTAGGGTACCCTCCATAGGAGCCTGTTGTATGTGATACAGTATTAAAGAAATGACCATTTGTGGTGGACACCATTGTCTGCCCAGCACTGTCCTCCCCTGGGAGTGCTGAGTGTCCACATGTTCATAGGAGAGGGGCATCTTCTTAGAGATTCAGCCTCACTCCCCACCTTCAGCAGCTGTAGGGATAAACACGTGACGCACACTGGGCCAATCTGTGCCTTTTCTCAGGTTTTAAAACATGAGAGAGAGAGAGAGAGAGAGAGAGAGAGAGAGAGAGAGAGAGAGAGAGAGAGACATGATTTAGGTAAAATGGCAAAGGCCAGCCTAAGCAGACGGAGCCCTTTCATCAGGAGAGGCAAGAGGAGCAGGGAAGAAAAGACAGTCTGGCTCTTCATTGCCCTGAGTCCATGTCCCTGAGGCCAGGCCACCTATTGCTCCTCCCTGGAGAGGTGAGGCAGCAGGCGTCCCTGTCCAAGTGAGGCCAGGCTGACTTCTCTCCACCTACAAGCAAAACATCCTTGGAAAAACAAGCTCACTGGTAATTCATCACTTATCATTTCAGTGTCAGTTACAGGAAGACAAGGACATTTGTAAATTACTTCACTGTTGAGTTCCCCGTGACTGCACATAGCAGATATGCAACAAACACTTGTTGAATGCATCGTTATATTATTACGTTTGTAAAAAGTACTGGTATATAAAAGGCTCTTATTATTAGCAATCAGAACTAAGTGGCTTTTAGAGAACTGCAATAGCCTTCTCGTATTCTTCCTATTTCCACACAAAGCACATGCATTTTCATGATTTGAAATAGTGTCATTTAAAAGCAAAGCGTTTAGAACAGCATTAGCAGGGATGAGGAAGTAGCCCATCGTTTTAAGCTCAATCACTCTACAGCTGAACTCATATTGACCCATGACAATGGTAGAAACCCTGGGCGTTGGGATTAGAAGGCCCAGGATTGAAACCCAGCTTTGTGTTTGGCAAGTTAAACTCTCAAATCCTCAGTTCCCACATCTGTAAAATGGGCTTGATATTGATATAGTGGGTTTTGCAAGGATTAAATTGGATACGAAATATTAAAGTGCTTAGAACATAGTAGTTGCTCAAGATAGGAACTGTTATTGATATACGGGAGACATGTACATACAAATACATACATATACATACATAACGTGTAGCAGCATCTTATCTTAAATGCTGATTGGCTGCAATTTCTTCCAACTGAGTTCTCAGATTAGACTCAACCCCCCACTGCACTCCAATCACTCCCAAACAAAGGTGAAACTTGGCAAAGGCCCTTAACCTTTTGCACTCGGATGTCGAGTGTGACTCGACACAGATAGCATTAGAATAAAGGAATCGAGAAAAAAGCAAGCGAGTGCAAAGGGTTAAGCCACCTGAAACAGGCTTTCCTCCGTGATACGCTTCCCAGAAAGCAGCTCACAGCCTCGTGCCCTGGAAATCTCCCCTCCGGAGCTGCTCCCTGAGGTGCCCCCAACAGAGCTGTCACTCTGAAGTGCCTTTTCATCCCTCAAGCAGTGGTCTCACCCTCGGCCAGTCCTTGCAATGGCCGCTTCCTCCGACCCTCTTTCCTATAAGTGCTGGGAAAATCCCCTGTGGAATTATCAGGGATCTGACCCTCTTTGAAGAGCTGGTGGTTATCTTTATGGTTTCTGCGGGGCTGAGCCTCTGTATAAGAAAGGTCATGACCTGCTCTTGCAGGCTCCAGGACGAGAGAAGAAAAGGAAATGGCCAGGAATTACAGAGAGAGAGAGATGTTCAGTCGATAAGGGAAGTGACTTCGCAGCCACACTGAGTGGATTGCCAGTTTCTCCACAGAGTTGTCCAATGGGGTCAAGTGATTCTCACCCTCAGGGTTACAGGACCTAATCGTGTTCTGACAAACCACAGCCCCACTTGGGATCAAATGTGCACGATATGATCTAGGCCCTGGTCCTCTGGAATTTTCCCCTGCATAACACTCAGGTGTGCTGGCCCCCAGCAGCAGAAATCAGGACCAGTATTTAAGTTATGTTTCCCACAGTGGGGTCTCCTAAGACCTGGGCACCTGAAATCATTCGATACCTGGAATAAACACCTACTAATATTTTTCATAATCACATATACCTATCTAGTATGTGCATATTTATTAATGTTTCTAGATCATATTTTATATTGCATTCAACCTGATTGGTATCATTCAGATAGTGGGCATATGAGGTAAATAGATACAATCATTATCTAAGTCCAATCAGTATCTATAGTTGCTAGTAGAAGTAGTTGTGTTACATATATTTATAGATATATGTGTAGTATATCCTGTTACTTATAAACACCCATACCTTGGTGCATAAACACACACCAATTATGTCTAAATAGAATCTGAAAAGTTATATCTGGCTTAAATGTTGAAATCTATCAAATCAGTGTATTTATTAAAAACGGAAGGGGTGTGTCCCTCAGCCCAGCCTGCACCCTCTCCAATCAGGGACCCCTTAAGGGATGTTCGATTGCCCATTTAGGCCTGAGTAGGATCAGGCCTAAACGGGCAGTTGGACATCCCTCTCAAAATCCAGGACTGCTGGCTCCCAACTGTTCGCCTGCCTGCCTTCCTGATTGCCCCTAACCACTTCTGCCTGCCAGCCTGATCATCCCCTAAACACTCCTCTGACAGCCTGATTGATGCCTAACTGCCTTCTCCTGCAGGCTTGGTCACCCCTAACTACTCTCCCCTGCAGGCCTGATCCCTCCCAACTGCTCTCCCCTGTAGGCCTGCCCCCCCCCAACAACTGCCCTTCCCTGCAGGCCTGGTCACCCCCAACTGCCCTCCCTTGCAGGCCTGGTCCCTCCCAACTACTGTCCCCTGCTGGCCATCTTGTGGCGGCCATCTTGTGTCTACATTGGGGCAGCCATCTTGTGTGTTGGAGTGATTGTCAATTTGCATATTACTCTTTTATTAGATAGGATAGTGGCCTGGTGCACCGGTGGGGGCCACCTGGTTGGCCCAGAAGGGTGTCCCGGATCTGGATGGGGGTTCCCTTGGGGTGTAGGGTGGCCTGGGTGAGGGGCCTGTGGTGGTTTGCAGGCTGGCCACACCCCCAGTGACCCAAGCAGAGGCCCTGGTATCTGGGATTTATTTATCTTCTATAATTGAAACTTTGTAGCCTTGAGTGGAGGCCAAGGCAGGCCAGGGTGGGTGGAAAGCTTGGCTTCCTCCATCACCTGGGAAACCCAAGCCTCCTGCTCTCTCCAGCTCCATGGCTGCCACCATTTTTGTTGGGATTTATTTATCTTCTATAATTGAAACTTTGTATCCTTGAGCGGAGGCCAGGGCGGGTGGAAAGCTTGGCTTCCTCCATCACTGGGGAAACCCAAGCCTCCTGCTCACTCCGTGGCCATAGCCATTTTTGTTGGGATTTATTTAGCTTCTATAATTGAAACTTTGTAGCCTTGAGTGGAGTCCAGGGCCGGCCAGGGTGTGCAGGAAGCTTGGCTTCCTCCATTGCCAGGGAAACCCAAGCTTCCTACTCGCTCCGTGGCCGAAGACATCTTGGTTGGGTTAATTTGCATATTCGCTCCTGATTGGCTGGTGGGTGTAGTGGAGGTATGGTCAATTTGCATATTACTCTTTTATTTGATAGGATTATATAACAGACCACTGTAATGTGAATTTAATCTTTTAAAGAAATAATAAAAGTCTGTGGTGACTTTAATGGCAACAAAATAGCTCCAAGCTTCTTATAATGATCTTTTTTATTTTTTTAATAAGTCCCAGGAACCAAATTTCATATGAATGTCTAAGACTTACTGTTCACCCAAATAAAATAGTAAAAATTGAAGCTACTATTCAACATCTGTGATATGCTGAGTACTATGCTAAGGACATTACAGATATCATCTCTTCAAAGCTCACCACCACCATGCCCATTTAGATGCTAGATTTCCCATTTCACAGATTATAAGCTAGGTTCAGGGAGGTTCAGAGAAGAACATAGCTAGTCTGACAGGCAGTCAAGTTCCTAGCTGAGGTCCATCGGACATTTCCCACCACCTACCCAGTCACAAACTGACTGGGGAAATACCGGCCTCTGCTCCACTGTTGCTGTCACTACCTGTTCTATGTGCCTGAGGTTGTCTGTCAGCCAACAGGAGAACAGCAGTGACTGGAGCCGAGTGTCTGGCATGTTCCCTGGCTGCATCAGACTTGCTTTGGTAAGAGCTCAAGACAAACGCACACGCTGAGCTTAAGGAACTGCTGACTTCAGTCGTTCGGTGAATAATCCTCCTATTTTCAGGAAAGCCTAAGAAGGAGGTGGGAAAAAGATAAGAGTAATAATTAAATCTTCTAGTGGTACTAATGCATCTTGTTTAGGAAACTGCTCTTTAAATTAAAATCTACTAGGACACATTTTTCCAAGTGAGATGCTGTTGTGAGACCGAGCTTTGTTTTTAAATATCTGTTTTCAAATCTCAGCAAAAGAAGAGCATACCCTCTTTGTGCTCAGTGGTGTGCACATCTGGATATGAATTTGCTTCCCCAAACTCAACTTCCTCAACCAACTGCAATTCAGGTCTCATCCCCCTTCGCCCCCATGTGCAGGAGCCAGTGAGGGTGAGAACAGGGCATGTGGAAACGGAGCCATCCATCCAGGGATCCCAGAGCCACCAGCTTTCAGCTGGTCCACGTGCCTCGCTTCCTCCTTCAACACTTAGAAACTCCTCCTGAAGACCTATTGTGTCCTGCAGGCCAGGCACCAAGAGAAGTGAAGATGACCGATCACTGGCCACAAGCAGCTCATGGGCTAGAGCGGAAAACGGGCACCATTAGCGAATGAATGAGCACAACACAGTGTGATGTGGGCTGTCTCGGTGCTGTGTGCACAACAGAGTGTGGGCTTCCAAGAGGCACCTGCCCACTCTATTTGAGGATAAAATAGTGATAAGAAGAAGCATCCAGTCCCCAGGCGCTAGGCCTATTGGCCAATGGAAAATGGAATGAGCCAAGCAAGTTCATAGGGCCACTCTACTGATCTCTGCACCTGACAGTGACAGGGTCCGAAGGTCCAGAAACGGAGTAGCCACAGCTACCCAGGTGGAAGGTAGAAAGCAAGATGTCCATCCATCCTGCTTGACCCATCCCCAGTACAGCTTCTTCCAGGAGACTTTTTATAAGGGTGACCTCCCTTCCTTGGAGCTCCATAACCTTTTCGTTTTATGTCTCTCCCATGACACACAGCACCAACTTTAACTTTCTTGGGACACTTCCTTTGTGTACAGAATTTCCAGCCAACGACTAGACCAGAAGTCGCCACTCAGTTCACCGATTCAGCAAACCTTTACTGCGCACATACACTGAGCATGTACCGTGTGAAACATTGGGTGCAGGGGCCTCACCAGCTGCCAGCACCCACCATGCCCTCAGAGCCTGGCCTTCACAGGTGGGCAGGCACCACTACCAATCCCCCACCTCCATCTCTGTTTCCTTCATTTGCTTTTCACATTAGCTCCATCACACCGACCAACCGGGACTCTGAGGCTCATAACAGGAAGATTCTTGCTTAAGGCCACAAAGAAAGTCAGCCCCAGGGCCTGAGCTGAGGCCCACCTGCTGGGCTTCCAGCCCTGCTTCCTGTCTGGTCTCAGTGTCATTGCCAGGTGGCCATCATGGGAGGGGTATTCCCCTTCTGACCTGGGGCCTGCTGCTCTGGTGTCCTAACTATCTCCAAGCCCTAGAGAGATCCTACCCCAACACCAGCCTCCTTCCCCTACTGAGCTGCTGTGTACAGACCTGCCCTTTCTCTCTTCCAGGTCTGGGCCATTCCAGAAATGCTTCTAACACAGCTGGCTTGGGGGCTCCCTCGAGCTATACTATCTGGGTGTGAGCAAGTGTGCATACATGACACGTCCATTCGTGGGAGCCTAGGGGGGTGCAAAACTCTGTGTGTGACTATTCATGGTTATGTGCACAGGTTTGACATGTTTTCTCTCTTTGTAACTTGTGTGTGTGTGTGTGTGTATGTGTGTGTATAGACATCCTTGTGTTGTACTAGGTGTATGTAGGTATCTCTGAGACATGTGTGTAGATATCTTAGTGGTGCATGTCTGGTGTGTGTGTGTGTATATATCTCCATGTGGTATGTGAATGTGTGATATTCTCTATGGTGTGTGAGTGTGTAGCTTGACCCTGTGGTGTAAGTGTCTGTGTAAATGTCTGTGGTGTTTGGATACATAGGTATAAATATAGGTGTGTAGATGTCCCTGAGATATATGCAGAGGTTGCTGTGTTGTCTGTGTATCTCTATGTTGTGTATGGTGTGGTGTGTGGTGTGGTGTGGTGTGTAGTGTGGTATGTGTGGTATGCATGGTATTTGTGTGTGTAAGGTGCATGTGTACCTCTCCATAGTGTGTGTGCTTGTCTGTCTCTATGATGTGTACTTGTGTGTCTCTATGGGGTGGTGTGTGTGTGTGTGCACGCGCGTGCAATCCTGTGCAGATTTCTGCTGACCTGGCTTTTCTGGGAGCCCCAAGCACTCAGCTGACACAGCAGAACACTGAGAGCAAAGCTCGGGAGGAGGCCACGGGGAGTACGTCCCCACGCCCAGGCTGGGCAAGCAGGCCCGTCACTCTTCACTGTCCAGCCAGCAGAGGGTTCCTGGCCCTGGTTTCCCAACCCTCTGGGGGAGCAGGCCCAGGCCTAGCCAAGGGCACCCACAGAAAGGGGGTCTTGTTCCGTGCCATCCACACCTGACATTGGTGGGGCTGGTCTCCAAGGTCTGAACCCTGAGTCTGCACTGGAAGATGGAGGAGAGCACAGTTTAGGGAAGAGCAGAGGGAGGGACGGAGGGAGGTGTTCCAGACAGAGCACACATGCTGAGGGGGTGTGTGTGTGCGTGCGTGCATTCACCCACGGGGTCACATACTTCCAATTCTTTCTCATCCCACTTCCGGCTTCCAGAGGGGAGCCGACATTCACTGTGGGGCGGGTGGGAAATAGCCCTTCCCTGCTTCCCCCGGGGCGCCCCCAGCTGGCAGATGACACCCCAGGCACACCAAGGCACACCAGCTGTCACAAACCCCCATTTCTCTAGGCAGCAGGCCTTGGCTCCAGGACACTTCCCATGCTTTTATCTGTAGGTTTGCCTTGAACAAACCCCTGGTCAAATGGTCTACACCTGACGATAAACCCAACCTTCCAGATTACAGTTTAAACTCCCGGCCACACCGGGGAGGAGAGAGAGAGGCATTCCTGAGCGGTTGAGAAAAACCTCTCTGAATAATCCCTTGAGCCTCCCATGGCTCCAGCCCCCTAATGGATGCTTTGATGACAGCAGATAAAGGCCAAAGGTACTTTTATTCTCTCAGAAATTGCTCCAAATAAACAACCTTGATGTGTAAAGCAATAGAAATCCCCAGAAGATTGATGGCTTGGAAATGCTGCTGAGTGAATGAATAACTTCCCCCTTTATTTCCAAGAGCTAATATTTGTCCACATGGGCTGCCTTTTAGGGAAAAAAGTGCAACCTCTTTTTGTGCCGAGTGTTGGTCAGAGACAAACAGTCACCATCCAGTTATTACTTGAACTTTAAACTGAGCTCCATTTGGGAGCGACGGAGGCTGCTGTCAGTGTTCACCCATTTATCAGGCTCCTGGAGGGCCTGCCCTCGGAGTGCCACCCCTGGGTGTGGGCTCTAGGGTGGGACCAAGCATTGAAACTGCTTTTGAAGGCCTTCAAATGCGCCAGTGTCTCCGGAAAAAAGTCCTGACACTTTTTTCAGTGGTCACGTTCAATCAACATCTTAACAAACTCTGCCTTTGAATGCCGAAAGGTAGCTTTTCATAAGCGATGGCACCACTCTGCCCTAACGGGGGGCTGGAGCTTCTCACTGCGTGGCCAGGACTCTGCGAGGGCCCCAGCGCCGGGGTGGTGGTGGGGTGGCAGCCTTCCCGGGCTGCCCCTGGACAGCAGGTGATGTGACCAGCCCGCACGGTGCAGTCAGAGGACCTGGGAAGATTCTGGCTTGCACAGCACTCCAAGAAATGTCCCGAGAAGCGCCACGTGGCCAAGGCTGGCCCTTGGTTAGATGGTGGTGTTTTGGGGAGTCATATTATCTTATTGAATATGCTTTTTCTGCGCATTATCGTCCATTCTGGGGCCTCGCTGAACGTGTCTGTCCTGAAGACTCCACATGTGTCTCTCTAACGCCAACGCTGCTCCTGGCGCCCAGGTGCTCTCCCCTGGGGTCCTACCCAGCACCTCCACATGGACCTCCATGCTACGTCATCAGAGCTGGATTTACGTAGTCTCTGCGCCAAGCCTGGTTCTCACCATCTTCCCACCATCTTCCTGGTTCCCAAGCCAGCAGCCTGGACAGACGCTTGACTTCTAGTTTTTCCACAACCATCCAAGCTGGCCCCTCTCTGCCAAGTGTGCCAGTCCCCTCCCCTGTTCGCTGAGGCCCTCAAGGGCAAGGGCCTGTCTGAGTCATCTGGTCACGTTAGCACCTCAGGCGGTGCCAGGGACTTCCGAAACTCTTAATGCGTGTTGAATTGAGTGGCGAATTCTCTGCGGCAACTGTTGTCACATGTTTACACATGACGGAGGCTCAGAAAAGTTAAATCACTTAACCAAAGTCAGACAGTCAGCGAGAGGAGCCAAAACTTGAACCTAGATCTGTCTAAATTCAGAATCCAAACCCTTCCATGTTTGTCCTCTGTCTTATTTAGGGATGTGGCATTTTCATGTGCCAACATTCTGCCCGCATTTATGGGAATTTGAAAGCTAAGCATGTAAGATATTTTCCTTGTGAATTGAACTTGGAAACAAATGTCCACGTTCATCTCTCAGTCGTTTAAATCCCAGTGCGCCTGCGTGATGATTTCTGACAGACAGAGACCAAGGCCTCCACGCCACTGAGAAAGTTTTCTTAATCGCCTCTGGTGCCGGCCTCGGCTCCTCCTCAGCTCCCTCTCCTTCATTCTTTCCTTCCTCTCCAGGTGGCCACCTGCCATCTGGCAGCTGTGCCCAAGGCCCCACTTTGCCAACAGAAGGCAGCAGAGCCTAGAGCTTTCCCTTACACACACACACACACACACACACACACTGTCCTGCCCAAGTCCAGGCTGCTATGCCCCAGGCTTTACTACAGATGGAGGGAGCTGGCTAAGGCTTTAATGAGGCCAGCCAGGTTTTGAGCCTCTCACATGTGCCAGGCTCTGCAGCATAGGCTCAGGGTAGGCCTGGGTTGGATGAAAAAGATCAGGTTGCCGGCCAGTGCTGCTCAGTGGCTGAGCATTGACCCATACACCAAGAGGTCACCTGTTGGATTCCTGGTCAGGGCACGTGTCTAGGTTGTGGGTTCGATCCCCAGTAAGGGGCATCTAGGAGGCAGCTGATAGATGATGTTTCTCTCTCTCTCTCTCTCTCTCTCTCTCTCTCTCTCTCTCTCTCTCTCTCCCTTCCTTTCTCTTTAAAAACATATTTTAAAAAAATAAATACATGGGATTCATCAGCATGTCAATGGCAATTGATAGCATGAGGATGTAGGAGTTTGCCCAGGAAAAGCATGAAGAGTAAGATGAGAAAAGGACCAAAGATAGATTCCTGGGGAACATCGATTGGTTGGGGGAAGAAAAAGACAAGCCTGTCAGGGGTGAGGAAGGAAGAATAGTCAAGGACAAGGGGCGCTAAAACAATATGATGTCATCAAATGTAAGAGTTCCCCCCAAAATGAAATGGTTGATGGTGTCAAATACAACTGGAAGGCCCTGAAATAATGATATCAGTGACAATACAATAACAAGGGGGAGGAAGAGGAAGAAAAGGGAAACCATTTATTAAATACTTACACATGAATTCTTAAAACAACCTTATGAAATGAATATTAATCTCTCTATTTTGTAAATGAAGGAGGACTGGATCATATCCATGGAATCTGGCCAAAAGTGCATGACTGGGAATCTTAGTAAAATGAATTTTGTTAAAGGAAAGTGACTAGAGGCCAAATTGAAAAGGGTTGAGTAGTGAATGGAAGGTAGGAAAGGAGAGAGAACAGAATAGTCTTTCAAGAAGTTTGGATGAGAGGGAAGGAAGAGAGATGACATGGGGACTAAAATGGAATATAAATCAAAGGAGGTTATGTTTTAGTATAGAAGAGGCTGGGACACATTGATAATCTGAGAAGAGAGCAATACAATGAGGACTGAAGATACAAGTGGGCAGGATGGGAAGTTAATGGACCCAATATGGTGGGAAAACTAAGTCAAAGGTTAGGGGAAGATGTCCTTACACAGGAGAAGCAGGGGCCCCATTTTTAGGAACTAGAGAAAACGATACTGAGAAGGGGTGTAGATAAATCTGTGGTGGGTAGATGGGAAGGTGAAGGAGATTGTGGTTAATGGTGGCAATTTTCTTAATGAAGAAACTGAGTGAAGAATAGAAATAGAGCAGGAATGTGTTAAAGCACAATGCAGCAATTTATTTAGATGCTGAAAATAAATACAAAGGCAAATAAAGATCATAAAATTATACCAACGCCACAGTATGTCACATATGAGATGAAGTAAATGAGTACACCAGGTGTTGTTTCACCAAAGATAAAACTAAATGTCCAAAATGCAGCGCCCACTGGTTTGCTGCTTTTAGACAGTTTCAAAAGTGTCAGAATTAGTAGCTGCCAAGTCAATTATTGCATGTGATTTTAGCTTAAAAGATTTCTGAAAACAGATCTACAACACCAGTGTTGGTTTGTCGTTTGTCAGCTATCATGTCAAGGATATTCAGAAAAAGAAAAATTCTATAATGCAAGAGTCCAAATATATATTTTACATGGCTGGCCTCTGTCGCAAGATTGTACAAGGTTATGTGCAAAAAAACGAAGTCTGTTCAGAAGTTCATGCTAGCATAGTTTCAAGCTTTTGCTAGGTAAGCTAGATACAGCGTTCATTACACAAGCCAGGGCAACACTGAAGAAAGAAACAAATCTAGGATTGGCACACAATTACAACATCATAAGCATCACTCAAATCGGCCTAAAAGACTGTATAAGTACACATTTCAACTCTTCAGAATGAATATGTGGGGAAATAATCAATTCCCCCCAAAGTCTACTCTACACATTGGATGGTAGCTTGTACGTGAATCCAGATAGCACTTCTTAAGGACACCCAACCAAACATTTCACGGAGGGAAAACATGTTGAGAAGGCAGATAACAAACCTCTGCTTTCCCTCCTGTGCATTCGTGAGCCACCGGCTTATTGGTTTTCACATTTAGTTACTGTGTCTGTCACAGCAAGTTCTGAAGCAAGATTAGCCAATCACGTTCCCTAGAAATAACCATGGGGGTTGTGCACAGTTGACAGCGAGGATGGGGAGTGGTTTGATGACGAGACTGATGGAGTAGCTGAGCCAATGTATGACAGCTTCGGGAGCTCCCCTGAGCAGCCAGCAGGCAGAGGTGCCAGGTTCTCTGGCATCAGCGCTGCAACCGGGAACTGTGTTCTCCTTTGAATATGACTGCAACATTGTGTTCTAACTGCCTCCCTTGTGCTGGGTCCTCAGGACATGCAGCCACTGCAATTTCAGTGGTTATTTCCATGACTCGTGATTGGCCGATCTTGCTTCAGAATTTGCTGTGAGCAAAAATTATTTTTTTAGAGTGAAGGGCCGGAGTAAGATAAGGAGCTTGACGAGAGCAGTAGATGTGCAAGTATTCTTCGAGGGGAGGTAAAGGAAGCAATCCTCCAAATTAAATAATTGCTATATGGTTCTAAAGACCCCACTGGAAAATGGGACACAGGAAGGTGCAGTAGCCCCAGACTCCTGGTTTCTACTTTGTATGACGTCAACTATCAGGTGTTAGAGCAGAGAGGCAGTTTCACATGTTGATGCCAAGTTGGAGCATATCTCAATGCCTTTGGTGAAGGATGGGACACGCCGTGGGGATTATATGGGATAGCCTAGGTTGAAGACTAGCACAGAGTAGACACAGGCTATGTGCTCCGTGAACACTGGTCTGCTCGCCTTTGGAGTTTTCCCAGCAAATAGACTGAGGAAGTGATATTAGAGATCTCTAGCTTTGACATTTTGTGTTCATGCGGCTATTTCTGAGAAGCTTAAATTCATCATTTCTCAAAGTATGGCCATGTGGCCCCCTTTGAACAGAATATTCTGGAGAGTTTCTGAGATATTCAAGCTCCAAGCTATTGCTTACAGAGTGGGCATCTTTGTAGAGAGAGCCAGTGTCTCCATGGGGAGCCCTATGGAGAATACATTTGAGAACAGGACTTCTGTGGGCCTTCCCTGCCCCTCCGGGCATGTGCAGAAGCATTACTTTGAGTGCTGGCTGTGGCATTAGTTGTGAGCCCCCTGCCAGAAACACCAAGACCCTGCATGACTATACTGATGGGCAATGATGGAATTCTGGGAAAGTGAGGCACCTGGGTAGAGTTTAGCTCTTTTCCCACAACATTCCTGGGGAAATTGTGGGGCAAGCTGCTTGTTTTCAGCCCACTGATTCCTGACTGTCATCCCTCTGCTTTGGGCACAGGCATTTGTCAATATGCCCTTTGGTCCAACTGCTCTGTAGGGTTCTGTGTGTGGACAACATGTCTTATGGATGTTTTCCCCTTCATAGTGCCTCGCTATTAGGAAAGGATCAGTAGGAAAGAATCAGCAGATGATTTGTTATGATTATTGCTCATGATATTTGCATAGCTCTTTAAAGTTTACAGAATACTTCTACACGCATTATCTCCTTATCCCACAAATCTGTGACCTGTATAGATGCTACAGCTTCCATTCAGAATCATATTAATGAAGGCGATGATTAGGCCGCATGCACATTGTCAAAAATAGGATGGTGGCAGAGCTGAAGGCCACACCATGTGTCTTAGTCCATTTGTGCTGCTATAACAACATACAACAGGCCAGGTGACTTACAAACAATAGGAATTTAATTCTCACCATTCTGGAGGCTGGAAATCCAAGGTCAAGTTGCCTACACGATCAGCTGAAGGCCCTCTTCTGGGTCATAGACTTCTGGTTGCCTCCCCTCAGGGCGGAAGAGGCGGTGGAGCTCTGTGGGGTTTCTCCTAAGAGTGTTAATCCCATTCACAAGTGTTCCACCCTCATGAAATAATTACCTTGCAAAGGCCCGCCTTCTAATACCATCACCTTTGGGAGTTAGGATTTCAAATTATGAATTTCAGGGGAAACACAAACATTTAGACCACAGCACAGTGGCTTCCTCTCTAAAAGTCTAGAGTTTTTCTAATCACTTAAAACCAAAACAAGACCTTCTGACTCTCCTTTCACTACAACCAGATTATGTAGCCCCTACTTTCTCTCAAGCCTCCGGGGGCCCCCACCTCCTCAGCTCCAACCTCTTCCTCATGGCCTCTCCACAGTGGTTGTCAGCCTCCGGCCTGGAGATCATTTCAATGAAGCTGAGCTCTGGTCTGGACTGGGTTTCTGAGGACCGGCCAGGTGCACCACGTGTAATGTCTCCCCAGCATCAGCAACCAGGGTCTATTCTGGGCCTTGGCAGCCTCCTTCCTCCTCTGTCCCCTGGGACAGGGCACCCTGTTGCTGCTCTTCCGGCTGCTGTAGAGACCAACAGCACTGTCAGGGGGCAAGCTGGGAGGCAGAAGCCCCACAGAGGTGTGTGTCCTGCCCCTGCCTCCGTTCTCACTCCAGCGGTTGATTAAAAGGTGTCAGGCTATTTAAATGGTTGCTAACTTCATGACTAAAGTGTCAAACCTAATTTTTGGAAACTTTAGAAAATATGTTTGAAAAGCTTTTCAAATGGAAACTTTTTTTTCCCTGCCAAGTTCCACCATAGCACACATTTTTACAGCCCTTATAATTCCTTGAAAAACTCAATGTATAATAGAAGTGCTGACAGATGCTGGACCGTAGCAGCTAGTCTAACAGCTCAGCTGTATTTATTTTTCATTACACTTGACTCTAATTGGTGCCGGTTTAACTGTGGCTCATACCAGCGAGAACCTTTTAACTCAACATCAGCCTGAGGAAATTGGCTTTTTTCCCCCCATTTCTTGGCTCTTACTATTAGTGACTGCCCATGTTTCTCCCCATTCAAACTATCTTCATGTTTACTGAGAGGCAGTTAGAGTCATGTCTTAAAAGCACAGGATTTGAAAAGCACATTTTAACCAAGCCTCCTCCATCCAGTGGCCTCTGGAATGCCAGCCATTCAGCCTCTAGGAACCTCAGCTTCCTCATCTCTAAATGGATGAGGAATGATAATTCTTATTTTGCAAGGTGATATACATCTTGTAGAAAGTTAGATACGAGGTTAATGACACTTCTAGCAGGATGCCTAGAGCATAATAGGAGTTTGTTATTTGATATTATTTTCTACGCCTTATATATTTATCAATATTATAACCAGTGACGATAAAGTTTCATGCAAAAAAAGAACTCCCTGTCTGATTAGTCTGTGTGGGATTTTCTATTACTGTGATGAGTTGCAAAACCACTAACTCATCCATGGAGAACCCTGGACAATCCCACACAGATCAGGCTCTTTTCATGGAAAGCCAGCAGTCTTATCTGACTGGTGTGGCTCAGTGGTTGAGCGTTGATCTATGAACCAGGAGGTCATAGTTCGATTCCTAGTCAGGGCACATGCCCAGGTTGCAGGCTCGATCCCCAGTGTGAAGTGTGCAGGAGGCAGCCAATCAATGATTCTCTCTCATCATTGATATTTCTATCTCTCTCTCCCTTGCCCTTCCTCTCTGAAATCAATAAAAAATATATAGAAAGAAAGAAAGAAAGAAAGAAAGAAAGAAAGAAAGAAAGAAAGAAGAAAGAAAGAAAGAAAGAAAGAAAGAAAGAAAGAAAGAAAGAAAGAAAGAAAGAAAGAAAGAAAGAAAGAAGTCTTGGGCCAGACATGGACCTACAATTCAAGGTTGCTTGGGTCTTCCCAGCTGCACTGAGATGCTCTTGGGTATGGGAATTCTTCAAATGACTCTTAAGTGGCCTCCTTAGAGATGCTGACAGGTCCAATCAAACTCTCTTCTCCTGGGGCCTGAGATGAAAGGCAGTGGCAGAGGTGTCTGAGAAATGAAAAAGGCGCCCTGCCTAGTCCCGAGGAAATTCCCTCGGAACAGAGCAACACATAGCCCAAGCTCTTGAGTTCTCAAGGCGTGCATCCTCAATGGAGGCGATGTTAACAAGGAAAGTGTCTGTTCATCTAGATAGAGCCTCTCTGGAATCCAAGCTGGAAACCCTTCAGCTGTCACAAAGACACCCCCCAACCCCCCAGCCCCATGAGAGAACCCAAAGTAGACTCATTCCCTACCCCACCTGGATTTACATTGGAGGATGGGAGGAAAGAACTTCTCATGTAGTCACTGCTAGGCACAAGGGGCTTTACATAGGTGACCTTGACCAAACCTCATAGCAATCCTTCAGCTCCAGTGTAATTACTGGTACTTTGCAGCTATGGATGTGAGAATTGGAGAGGTAAAGTCTTGCTAAGGCCTCACTGGGCCTGAAGGGGCTGGTATTTCAACCTAGATCTCATGAGAACTCTTGACCACAGTGCCAAGTGTGTAGGAATAAAAAAAATTAATGAACTCATGCTAGATCTTATTTTATTATACAAAAGGTTAGAATAGCAAAAATAGAAATTTTAAAATTAAAAAAACACACAGAATCCGAACCACCTCATCAAACCACTTCTTTTTATTTTTCAACGCTTCTTTAATGTTTTTGTGATGAGTACATTATTGCATCTCATAATATTCTTTGTATTTTTCTATATTTAAAACATATTTGTAAAAAGAAAAAGAAAAAAATACTGTAATGAGCTTTCTGGTCCATAACTACTTATTTTCCTAAAATATACAAATGAAATGACATTATGGTTCTGGCTCAACAAATTTGAACTAATTGATCATTTGAAACTTAGTTCCAAATTGCTTTCCTGAAAGTTTTACCAATTTTAATTTTTAATTGTAGTGAGTATGTGTAAATAGACATCTCATTATACTCTTGCCAATTTAAGTAATATATCTATTTTTATTTTTGTCAAATTATTGTGTGAAACATATTGATGTTGCTTCAATTTTTCCAAGAGTGATTATTTTCCTATATTTTCACATATTGATTGGAAACATTTAAATACACTTTTATATGTTTACTAGAGGCCCATTGCATGAAGAGATTCATGCAATAGGCCTTCTTTCCCTTGGCTTCCAGCACCAGTTTTCCTCCAGCACCTGGGACCCAGGCCTTCGCTCTGGCTAGAGTATGCCACCTTCGTCTTTGCTGCAGACTCCGGAGTCTGCAGTCTTTGTCTTCACTGCGGCCGGAGTGCCACTCCTGTAGATCCCTTGCCCCCTGCCCTCCCTCTCATAGCAGGCGTCCTGCCCCGCCCAGCCACTCCATGCCTGGAGCAGCTGGGTGGCTGCCATCTTTGTCCTTCTGATTTGCATATTCCCTCCTGATTGGCTGGTGGGCGTGGTGGAGAGGTGGTCAATTTGCATGTTTCTCTTTTATTAGTGTAGATTGGTCATTGTCTTATTGTTTCCCATTAATTTTGGGGGATATACTCTTTGCTGATTTTCCTAACCAGGTACCAATTCTTTATATGATAAAAACTTTATTAAGCTTTTTTCCTGTTTACTTTGCCTCCATGCTAGCGAGGCTTCCCCACAAGTTGCTAGTAAACAGCAGCTCACTCGAAAAATGTGTGTGGCTGCCATGAAGGGCTTCAGGAAGGTTTGTGCTATGAACATGTATCATTAGCCTTTGATCTTTAACATGACTACTCAGCTTAGTGATGGCATCAGCCCTGTTGGCATATAGTTTCTAGTTATTTGAATGTTATCAACATGTAATGCCTTCTCTATCCACCAAATGGCACATCCTAAGTTGCACAATATAGAAATTCTTTCTAAGAAATAGGGAGTTGTTTTGCTCAGTCAGTCATTTTTCTATGTTTCTTCATATTTATGTTGTATGAGGTCCTATTTCCACACTTGATTGTAAGGTCCCTGGTTCTTATCATAAGGCAATTGTCAAATTTTTAGTAGAATGTTGAGTGATGATTTGTGGGAGCAGTAGCAGAGGGCAGATAAGAAGTCTATCACAGGTCACCGTGTGGCCCTGGGTGCCTCCCTTGCTTTCTCTAGATTTTCCCTCTCAACATAGGAAGTGGGCTGGATTCATGGACCCCCGAGATCCTATTTCCCTCTGGTATTTTATACCTTAATCTTCCTCTAAAATAGTAAAGATCGAAGGTTTGAAAGCAAATGTGATTTGGCCAAGGCTCATGCTAAGGAGCTGCCATCTCCTCTCTGTCCTGCAAGGGATGGCTTCTCATTTGAGGACATCCTGAGAAGACCATAAATGCCTGGTGTGTGTGTGTGTGTGTGTGTGTGGTCATAGTGGGAGGCCTGAGCTTGGTAGTGTGGGTCCCCAAGAGAGCTGAGGATCTCACTGGTAAAACAAATATTCCTACAGAAAGTATCTCTGGAAATTTAGTGGAAGTGAGAAGTGGCCCAGGAGGAGACAAGAGGGAGGAAATAGCTGTAATCTGTGATTGCCGACCACTGTGCTAGGCATTTAATAGATAGTTCCAGTTCTGATAACACCATCCAAGGTAGGGTTTATTTCCCTTTTCACAGATGTGAGATTTAAGGCTTAGAGAGGGAAAGTAAATTTGCAAGGATGCACAACAAGTAAATGGTTCCAGAACTGAATTGCAATCTTTTTCACTCCCACACGATGCCATGGGCTCCACCTTACTTATTTCTTTGGCCAATGAGGATAAGACCTGTTGGCATGTGACTACCAAACCCCACCAGCTGGTAGGTGGCAGAATGAGCCTGTGGCCTAAAGCCCATTTCTGAATGCCAAGGACAAGCCTCCGGATGCTTACACATTTCATCTTCACTCTGTGTTCCAAAACCTGCTTTCCAACTACATGAAAAGACTAAATTAGATGATAGAATTATTCTTACATTGATCTTACTCCTGCTCCAATTCTCAAAGTAGTGAATTAATTCAATTTGGATGATTTGGGAGGGGTATAATTTTAAAAACCCACAAAATTTGGATTCGTATCCTAGCCTCCACCACTTCCAAACTGATTAAGATTAAGCAGATCACACCATCTCCCTGAGTTTTTGTGTCCTCAGATGTGATGTATGGATAAGGATGTATAATTCAGGGAACATTACTAGGATTAAACGATAAAATGCATGTGAATTGCCCAATACAATGCTCAATCAAATCTTAATCGCTATAAATGCCCCTTTTGCACCAGCTACTAGCATTTCATCATCTTGATTCTAAGCTTATTTGGAAAATAAGACCCATGGGGGAGCTCACTGGAGAGCACACAAGCAGACCCCACGTATCCATGGAATTTTCACATACAGCAAAGCAGGTGTGGAAGACCAGAGTGGAAAGGAGGGAAAATGGGTCTGAAATAAATTTTCACATGGAAGAATTAAATGGGATTGCTACCTCACACCATACACCAATATCAACTCCCTTTGGATCCAATGCCAACAACAACAACAATAAATTGTAAAATTTTTGGAAGAAAATAGAAGAGGAAATATATTTGCTTTAACATAGATAGTAATTTCTTAAACAAGACAATGCAATGTTAACTCTATGATAAGATGGATCAATTTGACTACCCTAAAACTTAAAAATTCTGTTCATGGGAATCTTTTAAAACATTTTTAGGGGTTATATCAACAACACAACAGAAAGAGAGTTTTTATCATCTTCTCCTCCAAAGAACACCAATGTAGATGAGCAGCAGGGGTGAGAGTGCCTTCAGGGGTCCAGAATAGAAGCTTCAGCACACTGTCGGAGCAAAATATCTGCGATCGGACACCCTGAGGAGGGTCAGAGGAAGAGTTTCACTTCACCCATGCTGCCCATCCCTGAGCTGGCACAGCTCATGCTGAGAGACCTTCTCAGCCCATGATATTTCTCCCATAGGGTAAAGTGGAGGTGTGTGAGTGATCGCCCACCTTCCTCAGCTGTGCGGGATGTCACCAAAAAGACTACCTCTCCATTGCCTCACCCAGAATACTGAAGTGTGTTGCATGACTTGAGGGGAGGTGGGGAGGGGCCAGCTGGGGGAACAGCAGCCAGGGCTCTCAGAGGGTGTGTAAGGGATGAGGACTAATTGCTTCATGGAATCCATTAGGAAGCCCACCCATGAGCTGCTGGGCCCCTCTCTCCTGTGGATCCCCCAATTGACCTACAGGAACCTCCAACACTTGGGCCTTCACCACATGGCCAGCTCCCTGTGTGCACAAGAGTTAGCCTTTGCAGGTGGCTAGCAAGCATGTACAGAAAACTGGCCCCCCTCTGCAGGACTGGGAGGAAGTGCAAGCAGTTGAGCATTCATTACCAACCTGCAGAAAGCAAACAGCAGGCCATCGGCAGCCAGGCTTTGCAGAATCAAGAGAAGGCATACCCCCTAGCTGGTTTGGCTCAGCAGATAGAGCATCGGCCCAAAGTGTCCTGGGTTTGATTCTGGTCAAGGGCACATACCTTGGTTGCAGGCTCCTCCTCAGCCCAAGCTCTGGTTAGGGCTTCTGCAGGGGGCAACCAATCAATGTATTTCTCTCACATCAATGTTTCTCTCTGTCTTTCCCTCTCTCTTCCACTCTCCCTAAAAATCAGTGGAAAGATTTCCTTAGGTGAGAATTAACCAAAAAAAAAAAAAAAAAGGCATACAATCTTAAGAATTTCCACCCAACCTTGGAGCACATAAATGTATGAAGCAAATATTAACAGATCTGAAGGGAGAAATGCGCAGCAATACAATAGAGCAGGGGACTTCAATACCCCACTTTCAACAATGGATAGATCCTCCAGTCAGAAAATCAATAATAGACATTGGACTTAAACTACACAGTAGACCATATGAGCCTAACAAAGAGATACAGAACATTCCATCCAACAGCAGCAAAATACACATTCTTCTCAAGCACACGGGGATATTCTCCAGGATAGATCATATGTTCAGCCATAAAACAAGTCATAAAAATTTAGGAAGGTTAAAATTATATCAAGCATCTTTTCTGACCACAATGGTATGAAACTAGAAATCAATTACAAGAGAAAAACTGGAAATGAATAAATTCTTAAAAACCTCCAACCGACCAAGACTGAATCATGAATAAATAGAAAATCTGAACAAACCAATGAAGACTAAGAAGATTGAATCAGTAATTAAAAACCTCCGAACAAAGAAAAGTCCAGGACCGGATGGTTTCATGGGTTAATTCTCCAAAACATTTAAGAGATAATTAATGCCAGCCCTTCTCAGACTCTTCCAACATATTGAAGAGGAGGGAAAACTCCCAAAGTTATTTTACAAGGCCAGCATTACTTTGATACCAAAGCCAGATCAGGATACTACAAGAAAAGAAAACTATAGGCCAAGATCCCTACTAAATATAGATTCAAAAAATTCTCAAGGAAATACTAGCAAACAATACTCATGAGCACATTGATTAAAAGGCTCATATACCATGATCAAGTGGGACTTATCCCTGGGTTGCCAAGGTATTTCAACATACACAAACCAATAAATGTGATACACCATATTAATGAGAGATAAAAGGCATGTGATCATCTACATAAAGAAAAAGCATTCAACCCAAATGCGCATCAAGAAGAAAAGGAAGATATTCATATCACGAGATATTATCACCATGGAAATGAAGGAATTCCAACTCCATGCGTAACTATCCACAATACCCTATTTTGCAGCTCATCTTGTAACTACAAAGAAATAAAGTGTTAAAAAAATATATATATCCCCATTGCCTAATACAATGCTTCTCAAACTATCTGGGTCAAAAACAAAACAAAACAAAACACAATTTGTTTGTTTGTTTGTTTTCCCCAATTCCTGGTATGCTGATAGTTTTGTAGGTGTATCCCATTCAAGGCGATTAGTTGACCATGGACTTGGTTTTAGTGGCAATGCTGAATTGCTAAAACGTTTATACATGCTTTCTCATCCAGTGAGAACCAGTACCAGCCAGTTCCCAGCCTGGCACCTGGTAAAAGCAGTTGCTTCCCTAGCATTGGATAGGCTTAGTTTTGATTCTGGCTCCATCACCACCCATTTGGATGGTCAAGTTATTTTAACTCTCCGACCTTAGTTTTTTCACATATAAAATGAGAATGAAAGTATTTAAGATAGTTACTGTGGGGCAGGGCTGGGACGAGGGTGGGGCAAGGACTCACTCTTGGAGTCATTCAAATGCCTGGTCAATGGTAGGAGTGAAGCCTCCTTAAATTCTGTATCCCAGGTGCCTCACTTGTCTTACCCTCGTCCCAGCCCTGCTGTGAGGATTAAATAAAAAAAAAATAAACAAAGCGCTTAAACAGTGCTTGGCACAGAGTAAGATGTTTGGCAATAATATTTATTCTGATACTATGATGATTACTTAATGTTCCTTATTATTATTTGTGTTGTTTTATTGTTATCATCAGCCTGACTTAAACCGTGAGCTCTCCATTTCTGCTCATTAAGCTGGAAATGTAATGAAAATCCCTTTGCAGAGAAAATGTTCCTTTGCAAAATGCAATAGATTCAACTTAGCTAGCCTCTCATCCATTTATTCATTTTGCAACATAAAGAGCCTGTGATATGCCAGAATTACGCTGTTTACTGGAGGCAGAGAATAAATAAGGCACAGTCTGTGTTCTCAAAGAGCTCCCAGCCTGAGGTGGAGCGGGAGGACAAATTCAGGTAATGACAGCAATATGGCAGCTGCTATACTAAAGGAATATGCTGGGTCTAGGGTAGACCAGAGGAGGAGTCACCTGTGTTTGGTGAGATCAAAGAAATCTTCCAGGTGGCAGTGATGGTGGGTCCAAGGCATGAAAAATGAACGGCACTTCACAAACCTTCCAAAGCATAATGGATTCTTTGCCCCCAGCGTATTCTCCCGTACAGTGAAAATGCATAACACAGAGAGGAAAATAACACTTCTCGGAGATGAAATAGACTGTAGAGATCATCAGGTGCCCATGGTGATCAGCCAGAGGAAGTACTGCCCTCCGGGGGCTTTTGAGGACTGCTGAGTTATTTTTAGTCGTTATAATAACTGGGTGGGGGTGGTAGCATTTTGTAGGCAGGTAATGGAGATGGTAAATATCATGCAATGCACAGAGAAGTCCAACACATGGGAGAATTGCATTTACAAAATGCCAACAGCATTTCTTTTGAGAAGCACTAAGGACAGCCTATGAAATATAGACATCTATGAAGATATATATATATGTGTGTGTGTGTGTGTGTGTGTGTGTGTGTGTGTGTGTGTGTGTGTACTAGAGGCTCGATGCATGAAATTCGTGCAAAGGCAGGCCTTCCTTCCCCCAGTTGCTGGCTTCGCACCCCTGGCTTCGCGGCCCCACCCACTGCACACACATGCCTTGGCCTGGTGCTGCCTGTGTCTACCACCACACACCCCCGGTTCCCCGGTTCCTCGGAGCCCCCCAATCAATTGCCCTGCAGAGGGTTGCCTGGGCCTCCCTTTTTGGAGCGATCATGGAGCCCCCCCCCCCCAATTGATCACCCCGCTGGCCCGTGGCTGTGATGACGGGGCCCCTGGACCAATCACATCACACCTGCCTTGGCTGGCCTGGTGCCAGTGCATGTCATAGTGTGGTTGTCTGGACGGTCATTCTGCTGTTCGGCTGTTCGGTCTATTTGCATATTACGCTTTTATTATTATAGATATATGAAGGTGAAAATGCCAAAGACTTTCAGACAGTCCGGCATACCCTGTTGTGGCCCAGGCCTTCCTACATCTAATCTAAGACTCCAAGTCCCCTCTTCTTTGTGACTTATAAGCATGTCCTGAGGCAACATCAAGACAGATTATGCAAGCTGGGCCTTGGCCCTTTTCCCTACAGATCATTGCCCCCAAGCTGGACTTCCCAAATCATGTTGAATGGAAATTTTAAAAACTTGCAAAAATGTCCCGTACTTTGTCAATTAAGTGTCCCTGATATCTTTCCTTCTTTCACTGATGTCTTTCTTTGGAATGCTTGAAGAAATAACTTTCCTTCCTGTCTATCAATAATTTATAAATAGATATCCATTCCTCCCCAGAGATCCACACTTGTGATGATCTCTGTTTCTAAATTGGAAGTTTCTTATTTTACTTTACTGAAATTCATAAATTAGATTGTTAGTTAAACTAGGAGAAACTGTCTTTGCAGTTGTGTTTAACAGGTTGTACTGAATGAAGAGTAGGTTTTTCTATTGACTAAGACCCAGAACTCAACGGGGAATTTCATACAGGACTGAGACTGAGCAATTTTTCTTACACTGAGGGATGACCAGAGGAAGAGTTTTAACCTAGAAAATATGAAACCCTTACTAAACAGTAATGAGCAGTTTTCTCAGAGTTATTTGCAAATCTATGTATATAAAAGCCTAAGTGACTGTTACAACCAAACAACCGGAATGACTGGGACAACTGGTTGACCATTCGCTATGATGCGCACTGACCACCAGGAGGCAGATGCTCAATGCAGGAGCTTCCCCCTGGTGGTCAATGCACTCCCACAGCCAACCTCCTGCGGCCCCAGCCAGCCAACCTCCTGTGGCCCCAGTCCACCAACCTCCCGTGGCCCCTCCCCCTACCCTACTGGCTGTGGTCTCTCCTCCCGGCCAGTGCCTCCCCATCAGCTGGCCAGCCAACCTCCTGCAGTCCCTCCCCTCTGGCCAACCGCGGGGCTGATCTGGGGGACCCCACCTGTGCACAGATTCGTGCACCAGGCCTCTAGTTAAAAATACTCCTCATAACTCTGAACTTTTATTTTACGTTTAAGATAAAAGTTTTGTATTAGAAAAACTAATTCCTGATGAAAAACTCAATGTGCTCAATATTGAGTTTTTTATTTCAGGAATAAAATAAGTAAATAAGGAAAATAATTTTTTTAAACTTTGCCAGCACAGGATAGACCTGTTAAATTTTAACAATATGCACTAAAATGTCCAGATATTGTATCAGTTAGCTGTATTTTTTGGAATGGCAAACACTGGTATGATGTATAAAACATCATTGTTGGCGTCAATATTCCATGTCTTCTCAAAGATCCACACTGATGATGATATCTGTATACAAATTGAAGGGGAGTTTAAAATTCACCTTTCTTTATTGAAATGCACAAATTAAATTATTTTATACCAGAAGAAGCAAAAGAGTCTCTGAGCAAAAATAAATAAATAAATAATGCTCATTATTCATTGGAAATCAGTCTCTCACATGAAGTTTATCAGTACCTTCTTTATATGTACCTTTAACAAACAGATCACCCAGGGAGAGGCAGAACTTTGAAAGTAAGAGTTGGCCATTAGGGCTTAGACAGGAAAACTGAAAGTGAATACTTCGGTGCATAGATCTTTTAGTGGTAAAGGTACTCACATCCAATTCATTTTCAAAGTAGGGGAAGAAGAAGTCTCAGTTATCTGCACCTTAAATTATTAAACACTCAGGATTATTGCCAGTGAGTTCATCTTCATTTTCCTGATTCCACCTACAAACCTCAGAGACTAAAACCATCCAAAAGGAATACTTAAATAAATAATGGAGGTAAATTTCCCAGGATTACAAAAAGATTTTAAAAATCAGATTTAAAGAGAAGACATGAAGGGTGGAGATGCTATCTGGATATATTGTGATGAGATTCAAGGAAATAACTCTAAAACTTCTAAAGAAAAAATACAGACCACATAATGAAGGAATGAGAATCAGACAACATGGTTTTAGTGCAGCAACACTGAAAAAGGATAATGAAGTCATATTTTTAGAGTATTGAAGGAAAAGAACTTAAAATCCAAAATTTAATTTTGAGCCAAACTGTCATTCATAGATGAAAGCATGATAAAAATATTCTCTGGCATAAAATGCCTCAGAAGTTTTTCTTCACAAAGGCACACATTGAAAGGGATCAAATACTTTGGTAAAATTGGTAGTTATCTTTAAAAAGAAGTTAAGACCAAATTAAAAAATATAATAATACCTACTTTATCCATAGCTTAAATTTTTAGACAATATCAATAATGATAGGTATGGATGGGGAGCTCAAAAAATGTGGGAGGCTGCTAAATTTTTATTCTTACCATGGAGGTTGATGTGGATGTTAAAAATGTATCTGTTAAAGAAAAATCATACTTAGAACTTAGTGATAAAGAAGCCAAAACTAATAAAAGTCTGAGTAAGTTGTATTTTCAAGCCATAAATAATGTCAGAAAGGAAGCGAGCTTCAAAATGAAGAGGCTAAGTGTCTATCTGAAGAAATAAGAAAAATAGTATAAAACCATAAAAAGCAAAAGAAGGTAATAAAATTAGGAGCAGAAATCAACAAAAGGAAAATACAAAGATAAAATGGAAAAGATCAATAAAGCCAAAAGTTGGGGGAACAAAACAAAATAAGCAAACCTCTGTCAAGATTGATCAAAAGAAGACGCAAATTAAATAAAAAAATGAAAAGTGGAACATGATTTAGTCCAGAAACACAGAGAGAGATTAGAAAGAATGAAAAAAATACTGTAACAACTATTTGTCTGTAACTTTGAAAACTTAGGGGAAATGAATAAATTTTAAGAAAAATATAAATTACCAGAACTAAATAAAGAAAAATAAGTTTAGTAGCCTTAAAACTATTAAATAAATTGATGTGGCAATTAAAATCTTCCCACCAAGAAAACACCAAGCTCAAATGATTCTACAGGCAACTTCTACTAATCTGTTAAGGAATTTTTAACTCTTTTTTATTTTTTTAAAAAAAGAGAATATGCCCCCAAATAACCCAATTAATTCTATGAAGCCAGCATAATCCTAATACCAAAATCAACATTCTACAAGGTAGAGAATTACAGAGTCATTTTATCCATGAGCATGCAATCAAAACTACTAAACAAAATATTAGCAAATATAATTCAACAGTGTATTAAAAATATAATAGAGCGTAACTAAGTTGAGTTTTTCCTAGGCATGCAAGGGTGGTTTGATCTTAGAAAATCCATAAGTATAATTCATCACATTAACTGATTAAAAGAGGAAAACCCTATGGGATCATTTGACAGGTGAGGAAAACATTTGGCAAAATTCAGCACCCATTCATGATAAGACTCAGTATTTTAAGAAGAGAAAGAAATGTTTTAACCCAGAAAATGCTGTCTATTAAAAACTTAAAGCAAACATCACTCTAAATACAGCTTAGAAAGTAGAAAGCCTGGTCCCCACATGGTACCAGAGCGTTGTGTGGACTTGGGCAAGCCCCATCCCCTTTAGAGGATGCCATAGTTTCCTCATCTGTGGCATGGGAGCATTTTGAAGACGCCCCTCCTTGTAGGGTTCTGTGATTCTAAGGCGAGTCCTTGAGGAAACTGAGATCCATGCCCAGAATGGCCACCAAGAAGGCAGGCCAGAATGTGTTTTCCTGATGACCCTTTGGAAATTGGCAACAATGTATTTCTCCTTTTATACTTTCCAAGAATTCTAATGGACCATCAAGTATCAAATCAGGGCCACTGGAACTTCCCTAAATGAGCTATCTTTCATCTTCCTCCATGTTTAAGTCTTGCTCATTTCAGTTTGGTTGAAATTGCATACTACCCTGTGGTTTGCAGAAAAAGCCCACAGTGGTTTTGTCTCCTGGTTTCAATTTAGGGTCCACTCTCCTCTAATCACTAGATGTCAGTATGTTTTCTAATAATGCCTTTTTTGCCAGGTTTTGAGTTATGCTTCCTCCGCCCCTGGGTCTGACGCTCTGCCACAGCAGTGGGAGCTGAGACACTCCGGCCCCCATTATCAGCTCTGTTCCTAAGCCACAACGAAAGCCAAAATAACAATTAGCTTCATGTAAATATTGAGTCATAACACTTCCTTCTCACGTTCTAGAGAAGGCCTGAGCTTGTTCTGGTGAAACGTCCAGGTGTGATGGGTGGTTGGATCTTGTATCCTAACTGGGGCTCCTCCAAAAGGGTTCCCCAGGACTCTTGTGGGCTTATGCAGGGTCAGTGGGGGGCTGCTATCCCCTTACCTCTGTGTTGGGCATTTTGTGGTCGTGGAGGTTCTCTCTGTAGGTCAGCACCACCCCAACTCACCTGCATGCCTCGTGGTATTCATGTTATAGGGCACCACCGTCTATGGCCACGTCTATGGCCACGTCTATTAATACAGTTTGCTCTGGGGTCATCAGGTTCAATTCCATCGGAGGGATCTGCTGCCCTCTCAGGGAAACAGGCTTTGTTTGTTTTTGAAAATGTAAATACCCAGGGTACTTTTCAACCACGAGTCGGGGGCTTAATTCAATATGCTCAGAAATAATTGCCTGGCTATTGACATTAACCTGATTTTGTCCTCAGAAGCTTCTGCTCAGAGAAACCTGTTTAACTCCTGAGTGCTAGGGTTCCTGCTGACAGCCCCATCCTTGCTCCCTGCTACATCCGTGTGTTCTACACAGAGGCGTGGGCGCACCTTATTGGTATAGGGATCGTAAGGGTCATCCGCTAAAGTGCCTGCTCCAGGTCCTCGAGTCCCTAGGGGTCTAAACAGAACGAAATATTCTCAACTCTCACCAGTCTCCCTGAAGGTCAATACAGGGCTCCCTTATTTTACAGGATCTTATTGCTAATCAGATCACAGGCAGGGGCGGAGCAAGTGCCACAATCGGGATCCTCCAGAAGCAGAGGCTGAGAGGGAGATTGCACAGCAGGATGTTTGTTAGGGATCGATGCCAGTGCAGGAAGGAGAAGGCGGCAAGATTGGGCAGAGGAAGAAGCTGAACTGTGATGCAGACTGGGCAAGGCCTCTACCACCCAGTAGGGAATCTCTGATGACAGTATTGTCCCTCGGAGCATCCCACATTGGGGTGACATGGCCGGGACTCCATGACTCTCTTTCCTCGATTGGCACATGACAGCAGGCTGCCCCCAGAAGGGTGTGGCCTTGCACCAGGCACTTCCCTGCAGCCGTGGCAGACCCCAAGGGGTTGTCGGTTGCCCTCACTCCCCAAGGCTGGAGCACCGCATCCTTTCTTGAAGGGGAACCCGGGTGGCACATTTCTGTGTCTGCCTTAGGTAGGGATGTGCGTACAGTGCTGTGGTACCTACAGCTCCTGAGCTATTATTTACTCTTGATTCCACTACAGATTCTATTGGGTGTCCAGGGATGGGGTGCAGCAAATCTACCCTCTGCATGGCATGAAGCATTCGAGGCCCAGTGGAGGGGGCGAGCAGAACAATGTTCCCTTCTGAATGAGGTCTCCAGTAGGCATGGGGCCTCTGCCAGCGTGATAAGCTGGCACAGTGCTCAATCCCCTGGGCCTCTGGCCAGTCCCAGAACAAGAAACTTGGACCATTTCCTCCCTACACAATGCTGGGTGCGTCTCTTAGTTCAGTTTAAGTCTCTTCGCATCTAACAGCCAATATTGCGGTGATAGTATAAAGGAGCAAACTCCTCTGCATTAATTAGATGTGACTCTTATTGTAAAATGCAGTTGAAAATGAACGCTTTCACTACGTACCAGTAGGCATTATGTGGTATGAAATGGGTGACATTTGCTTTCCTTAGACGTCTGCAAAAGTGTTTATTTTTATAAAGAGAGTCCGTCAAACTGCACATTAGCATGCACACATCCCTTCCTGCTCTCTCCTCCCATCTGGCTCACTCGCAGAAATTACATTTCTTCTCAGCTTGCCCAAACTGTTAGCACACAATTCGGCTCCCACTTGCCTGGTGTCAATTTAATATCGCTTTAATTAGACAATTAGAGAAGGGCCAACGAAGATTCCCAGCTAACGTGCTGGAAGTGGGAGTCAACTTGATTAGGAATGGCTCTTTTTCATTTTAAAATAGTTTGTTTGGTTTTGCCTTAGCACAAAAAAAATTTTTTTTTTTTACTTGATTAAAGTCTCAGAAGCTCATAATGAATTGACTCAATGAGATTAAAGTATTTCCATGGAATCAGAACTCTGAGAACAGGACCTGACCCCCTCCCCCCCAACCACAATCACTGTGTGCCACCTTCAAGAAGAGAGCAACTCCAACTCTGTTTATTACATCAAAAGGATAGATGAAAAGTGGAAGATTCAGTCCTGATGGGTGAAGAGGCGGCTCTCCCGGGCTCCCACACTAAAACACCCACCGGGCTGTGGTCAAGATGCGGGGCATCGATCTGGCAGAGTGGTTCAGTGGCCAGGGCTCTGGGCTCCAGCCCTCACAATGTCTGGCTGTGAGACTGGGGGCTGAGCACTTTCCACCCAGCCTGGATTTGCTCACCTGGGGAAAGTGATTACGTCAAGTTCCCAGGAGCATCACAAGGAGCTGATAACGGTCGGTTACGGACATGGAAGAGTCAGATGAAATCAAATCATCTGAAATGACATGGAACTTTATAAAAACAGACTTAGACAATGGGGCCTTTTTTCCCCCCTCATTTTTCATTCAAATACTTGGCAACCTGAGGATTATTATATTTAGTAATGATAATTAAACGATTCCATGTGCTCTGGGGTTCTCATAAGATCATGCAGCGTGCACTCTGGAACAGATCCTAAAGCTGATCTGGTCTAACAGCTTCATTTCCTAAACGTGCCAAGAGTTTAAGGAACTTCGAAACCCACGCTTGGGAAGTCAGGACACTAGCCGGGGCCTCTGAGTCCCCAGCCACGATCTGGCCTCCGAGAGGGGCCTTCTCCAAGTGCGCCTGCACCCAGGCAAGCTTCCCCAACAGGCTCTGCTCCTGCAACTTCTTCCTGGAGTTGCCATGGGTACCGAAGGTGAATACAGGTCAGGTTGAAAGACCTCCGGGACTGTTTGGGGGCCTGCTCCCTGGTCAGGCTAATGCTGCCTGCCCAGGTCTCTCTCAATGGACACATACCTTCTCTGACTTCTTCTCAAACTCCCAGTCTGTCCAAATCTCAAAACAAACGCAGCAGATTTCAGGCCTGCTCTTGAGCCCTGGGTTTTCCAATGAAGGGAGCTGATTCAAAAGCTTTCCTGCTGTGAGCTGACATTGACCTCACCGTCCGTTTCCGCGTCCGTCTGTTACCTGCCCAAGCCCGGGATGGGGTCAGGCACAGGGCTTGCTACACGTGTTCCCAGGCTGGTGAGCAAAGCCCGGGGGGAACCAGGGCAGCGATGGCATTTGCCATGGAGCCTGCCTTGGGTCCAGTGGAGGCAGGCAGGCGTGACCGGCATCTGTCAGAAGGCCCATGGAGAAGCTAATGACCCCGCTTTCCTGTTTCTAACTCCCACTCCTTAAATAGAGAACATCAACGCTTCTTCTTCTCTCTCTCTCTCTCTCTCTCTCTCTCTCTCTCTCTCTCTCTCTCTGCTATGGAGACATTAACGACACAAAAGCCCACTGGAGAGAAAATGGCATGTTAGACAGGCCACGCTGGCCTGCACCACGAGCGCGATGAGTACGTCTTGAATAAATGAATGGAGCCCCGGAAAGCGCAGTAATCAAGCTGTATTGACACATACAAATGGACGGGTCACCCTGCTAGGGGACCAGAGGAACAGGAATATATTACATCAAGTTATATTGTTTCACATTTTTGTGGTTTTTAATTTAGACTTCTGAGTAGGGGGTCTTACCGGAACCTATCGTGCGCTGGGTAGCTGCAGAGACTCAGATTAAGGTGGGCAATGACATCTGCATGGTATTTATCGGATAGTCAATGCTTTCTCCTATATCACAATGGCCCTTGGAGGGGTTCACAAAAGCCCGAGAGGCGGTAACCAAAGGAGATCAGTAGAAGCTTACTGCCCGCCTAGAACATTTGGTCCCCATTGGGCCTGGCGGCCCCTCCCTCAGGACAGGACACTGGGGCCTGGGATGCTGGTCTGAGGGGTGGGCAAAGTCCTGCGTGGTCACAGGCTTCAGATGGCCAAGCCCTCCGGGCCACTTCCCCCTCGTCCTATGCATCCTGGAGAACGGAACCACTTCCATGTCCAGATCCAAGCATGCCAGGCTCCTTCTCTGCGCCCTTGCCTCCTGCCCCTTCCCCATTGCTGCCAGGTGCGCTCTCTGACCTAGGACATCCCCTACCCCAAGCACTCCTTCTCCGTCTGCTCTCTCTCCTTCCTCTGTCCCTCCTTCCTTCCCTCTTTCTTCTCCTCTCTGGGGTACCCAGGTGGCCTGGGGTCTCCCTGAGCATGTTCTGGCTCCCAGTGAGAGGCAAGAGCCTCTTCTCTCCCGTCCACCCGCAGGTGGCTTCACCAAGGGGGTAGGCCACTGCTCTCGGCATAGTCATTCTGTTGCATATAAATCCATTTTCTCAAATTCAACGGCATCGGTCATTGGGCTCAACCTAACGGGGAGCCGTGAAGTCTCCCAGAATCCGACTGTCCTGGGGGCCAGAGGCCCAGGTTAGGAACCCTGCTCTCCCACAAGCGCCCGGTCACTTTCCCTTTCGGAGCCAGCCTGCTCGCCAGGCTGTAACACTAAAGGTGAGACTAAAGGGTTACTGGCGTCTCTTCTGGCTGGAACGCTCTGGGACTGAGAGGGGGTGGGGCGCAGCATTCCTGGGGAGTGACACAATTCCAAACAGCGAGATCAAAGGGGCTCCGTGGAGGGAGGCCCCGACCAGGAGCTGCAGGCCTGCATCTGGGGTCAGCAATTAGCTCCTGCCGCCACCTTCCTCTCCCGTGGGCTGGGGTGGGTAGGTGGGTGCGCCCCCAAGCCAGAGGCAGGAGGTCCCGTGGAGGGAGAGAGGGAGAAGGAGAGCCCACCGGGAGCCGTGACATCTGCATGGAGCTTTCTGTTAGACAGATGCAAAGTTAAACATTTTAACAAAAAGCAGTCCACTCCCGGCTGTCTCGGCACCGTGTGAGAACCGCGCTGCGCGGGTACCTCTTAAAGTATTTGATGAGAGACTAAAAGGCTGACAGGCTAACACTTCACTTCCTTCCAATTAGGGGCCTTTAACATCAAAGGCCCGGGCCCCACTCAGCCAGGCTTACTTGAATGAATTAGGGGAGAGAATGAGTCCAGGAGTTGCTTCCTTCTCTCCCTGGCAGAGACGCAGGGCTCGGGGGCTTTAATAAGATGTTTGAGGTCACCGGGGTCAGCCTCTGACTGGGGGCACCGGGAAACTGCCAGAGTGTTTCAATATGTGTGGTGTTTGTCGTGCAATCAGGCCCACCAAAGCCTCCCCTTGTGGGGCCTGTCTTTCGGGGACCCTTCCGGAGACAGAGCTCTCAGGCAGGCAGGCGCCCCCCCGCCCCCCATCCCACTCTGCTGGGTGTTCAGGGCCTGGGCACAGGGGAGCCAGGCCCATTGGTCTTGCAACAGGTTTTTCCCCAGCGAGCCGGGGCCTGAGATCCCGAGGAGCAGTGCGGGAAAACAGCCAGGTGAGGTGCCCGTCCCGTCCTTAGCTCCAGAGGTTCCCTGTGCAGACAGCGGCTGCACAAGGTGGGAGTGACTCTCAGCCACTGCGCCGGCCAGCTCTTGGCATCCATCAGGAGAGGATGCAAGTCTGTACTCCCCAGAGGAGCACTCTGAGCGGACAAAAGGTTAAGCAACCTGCGCAGAGTCAAAGCCTTCGTCTGGGAGGTAGGTCCCTCTGCCTCCACATCGCAGACTCTTTTCACCCGTGTATTTCACTGCTGAGCTAAGCAGTGGTGCTCTGGCTGGGACCACACTTCCGGTCCTATGCCCAGTGACCTCACAGCCTCAAGGTCGCAGATAGGAGACTGAGGGAGTAGGACCCGCGTTGCGCTTCTGCCTCCTGCAGCAGAAGCTGAGAGCCCGGTACCAGGCTACCCCACCACTCCCCTCTCTTATTTATGCTCTGGCTGACAGAAGTGACGTCCTCGGGACTCCTCCAGGAGCGCCGTTATAATTCACCGCTAATGAGCTGGGTCATTATTTTTAAGGCCCCATCAATATCTCCCTGTGGCAAAGCCAGCTTTAAGCCATAGACATTTACATACAAATTGCAATGCATGCCTACACCTTCATCACTTCCCCTAGAAGGGACCACTGTGATCAAGTCTGTCGGTCCCCTTTTCTGGCAGCAAGGAAAGAGAACTCCATCCTGAGCGTAGGGAGCCTGTGCAACCTCGGGCCTCTGGGGTCCGCGGTGGAGACAGGCCCTGCACCGGCAGACACCCCAGCCCGCTAAGAGCTGTAGGACTCACTGAAGCAGCCACGATCAGAACAAAAGTAAAGCACAAAGAGTGCACGCAGTGAATGTTTTTCTGTGTTCAACATACCCACGCCAGCAGTGTTCTAGTGTCACACGGAGGCGAACGCAGATAAGCTAGGGCTTTCGTCTCCGGGGTTCTATTGGGTTGGGATCATTGAACATCAATGGAGGAGTGATTCTATTACTTTCTTTTTTCTTTTTTTTTTTTCAATTTTTTTATTAAGGTATTATATGTGTACATATCTTACCATTGCCTTCCCCACACCCCCCTCCCATATATGCCCCCACCCCCCAGAGTTTTGCATCCATTGGTTATGCTTATATGCATGCATACAAGTCCTTTGATTGATCTCTTATCTCCCCCACCTCTCCCTAACCTTCCCCTTGTAATTTGACAGTCTGTTTGATGCTTTACTGTCTCTGTATCTATCTTTTTGTTCAAGATTATAATGTTCTTTATTATCCATAAATGAGTGAGATCATGTGGTATTTTTCTTTCATTGACTGACTTATTTCACTTAACATAATGTTCTCCAATTCCTCCCAGGTTGCTGCAAATGATGAGAATTCCTTCTTTTTATGGCAGCATAGTATTCCATTGTGTAGATGTACCACAGTTTTCTGATCCAGTCATCTGCTGACGGGCACCTAGGCTGTTTCCAAATCTTAGCTATGGTGAATTGTGCTGCTATGAACATAGGGGTGCATATATCCTTTCTAATTGGTGTTTCTAGTTTCTTCGGATATATTCCCAGGAGTGGGATTACTGGGTCAAATGGGAGTTCCATTTTCAGTTTTTTGAGGAAACTCCATACTGTTCTCCACAGTGGCTGCACCAGTCTGCAATCCCACCAGCAAACTTAACTAAGGAGGTAAAAGACCTATACACGGAAAACTACAGGACACTGAAAAAAGAGATAGAGGAAGACGTAAACAGATGGAAGAACATACCATGTTCATGGATTGGTAGAATCAACATCATTAAAATGTCCATACTACCCAAAGCAATCTATAGATTCAATGCACTCCCCATTAAAATACCAACGGCATATTTCACAGACCTTGAAAGAACTCTCCAAAAATTCATCTGGAATAAAAAAAGACCCCGAATAGCCACAGCAATCCTGAGAAAGAAGAATAAAGTAGGAGGGATCTCAATACCAGATTTCAAGCTGTATTACAAAGCCACTGTTCTCAAAACAGCCTGGTACTGGCACAAGAACAGACATATAGATCAATGGAACAGAATAGAGAATCCAGATATTGACCCAAACCACTATGCTCAATTAATATTTGACAAAGGAGGCATGAACATACAATGGAATAAAGACAGTCTCTTCAATAAATGGTGTTGGGAAAATTGGACAGATACATGCAAAAAAATGAAGCTTGATCACCAACTTACGCCATACACAAAAATAAACTCAAAATGGATACAGGACTTAAACATAAGACGGGAAACCATAAAAATACTAGAGCAATCCACAGGCAGCAAAATGTCAGACATAATGCCAAAAGAAATTCTTCACTGACACTGCCCCTAGGGCAATGGAAGCTAAAGAGAAAATTAACAAATGGGACTACATCTATTACTTTCTATGGTCAACATAAAGCCCTGCGGTGATATCACACCAATCATCCAGATGGGACGCGGTAGCTTTCCTTTCTCTCTTTCCTCGTCCTCACAGCCACGTGCCCCGATCTAGACAGACCTGGGGTCCTACGCAGCATGAATACACTAGAGATTGCATGGCCAGTGGACAAGGATGGTGCAAAGTCTAAGAGAAGCAACTTTTTGTATAAATTCCATATGTTGTCTATAAATTGGTATATATTAATATTTTGAGCTTCAATACCCAATAGAAAAAGAGGAGGCCTGTTTTGATTTGGTATTGATTGTGGGGAGCACTCGGAAATTTGGCAATCCAGATGGGCTTTGGCGTTGGGGTTTGGACTAGGCCCTGAAGGTAAGGCAGGATTTGCCAGGCCCTGGGAGGCAGGAAGGGTGAGAGGAAGAAGGTGTTTTAAGACGTAGCAGACAGAATGCGGTGACTTGTGTGGGGCAATGAGACCAGGCCAGGGGCCCAGTGGAGGGAGTGTCTAGGAAGAGAGACTGTGGCCCGATAGTGGCCGATCCCTTGGTGTCAGGTGGGGCAGGGGGCACATGTCTTTTGGGGATGCATGAGAGTGCCTCAGAGACATGACTTTAGGAGATCCTGAAATTCTGTGTGTAGGACCACAGGCCTGCGGGCCTGCAGGGAACCCCGTTTTTTCTGGACCCAGCACCTCAGCTGCCTGCAGCTCAGGCCTGTGCTCCCTGCTCTGCCTGCTGTGACACCCTCTGCCCCTCCCCCTGATGTGCCCACCACCCAGCTGTCTTTCCAAAGTGGGTTCAAGTCATTGTCTCTCCATGAAGCCTTAGGTGATGTGATTCCCGTCACCACGTGTTCACCTGAACTCTGGGAGGCGTGGTCTTCCTCTTCTCTGTGTGAGGGGGCTGCTCTGAGCATGAGGGAAACGGCCGAGGCCCTGGCAGGTACTATCTGAAGGGAGTCGCAGAGCTGAGGAAGGAGCTGGAAAGATCTAGATGGAATCCAGCTCTGCCTCTTCTCCGGAAAAGCACAGTGACCCCCCAGAGCTTCACCCCATCACCTGGCCACGGGGGCTCTGGGCCTGCTCCAAGAGCTCTGGGCAGGTGAGGTGAGATGAGACAGGTAAGCTGACCTAGCTCCACTCCAGAATGTCAGAGGTGCCCCCAGTCTTGGTCTCCTGTCTGTCACTGCCTCTTCTCTCCTTTCCTCTGCCCTCTGAGAACTGAGCCAGCCCTGTCTCCCTGTCCCCTGGCCCAGATGGAGATCACGTTGTTCTGCAGGTCACAGAGCTACACCTCCCAATTTTTTTCAAGCTGTGGGTGCTGACAAATGATTTACTGGGACATTGGGCTAATGACAAGATGCTTCTAGGTCTCCCCTCCCCCACCTCCACCCCGTGTGGAAGTGCTGGCCTCTATGGTAACCATCAAACAGCAATCTCATAAAGCGGCTCATCTTCCAGGGAACAGGGCGGCTCCAGGGGCCATATTGCAAATGTTTGACCCCCAGGTACCTCCAGGTCATGGGGATTTATTAGTTGGAATCTGCAGTTCAGCAGATGACATTTTAAAAGGCGTTTTATTGCCTCGTGACCTGTGTGCATTGCAGGGTAATTCCGAGGCTTTGCATCTGCAGGGATGTCTAAGCCCCAGTGGCTCCCAAGGAGTTGCAGGCCTGCCCGCCCAGCACAGAAATCCAGGTCTGATCACTCCCACCCCAAATCTCATCTCAGGCTCCCCTCCCATCCCAAGTTGGGACTTGACGCTGAGAGGGCTTTTCTGCTCAGCATCCAGCGTGGCTCAGTGGTTGAGCATCGACCTAAGAACTAGGAGGTCACTGTTCAATTCCCAGTCAGGGTACATGCCCGAGTTGTGAGCTTGATCCCCATTGGGGGATGGGGGGTATGCAGGAGGCAGCCAATCAATGATTCTCATCATTGATGATTCTATCTCTCTACCCCTCTCCCTTCCTCTCTGAAATCAATCAATAAAAATTTTAAAGACCATCTCCCCAAAGGCTATACAAGTTAGACTATGCTGTGCATATAGGAAAGCTAAGGCTCAGCGAGGCGAAGGAGACTTAATTAAAGTCTGACAGCTCATATTTGACAAAATGAACACTACAACCCTGGGGTAGCCACCCATCACCATTCTTCTTCACAAGATACTTATGCAAAATGCTCCCATTTGCTTGAAGAGCAATGATCTGTAGGGCGTACGTTGAAGGGTGGTTCCCAGACTGGCATCACCAATGACTGTGCTAGAGAGTGGCCTGGAGACGGGGCTCTCAGGGAAACTCAAAAGCCACTGGGAGATGCAATGTGAGTGACCCTTCTCTGTGTGTACCAGGCAGCCCCGGCTGTCTGTGTCCTCCTAGAGCAGCGTGACATATAGCACACAGCTTGTTTCTAAGAGCACTTGGAGGAGGCAGAATTCCCTCCTCTAGACCACACAGTCTGACTCCGAGGCTTCCTGCAGCCTCTTGGAATTTCCCTTGATCGTAGCACCAACACCAGGTATTATAATTATCTGTGCCATCTTCCAATCCCACACTTACTCTGAAAACGACTGTGGGCGGAGACTAGGGTGATTCATGCTGTCTCCCCAGGACCTTCCCCCATGCCTGGCTCCCTGTAGATGCTCATTATATGTTGATTGTTTTGAGTTGAGCTCCAAATCTGCCCCCTGGGGGGACGCTGTCTCTTCCTTTCAGGATTCCTCCGGTGAAGAATATGTTTCCTGCCCTGACACATGCATTCAGGCATGTGGTCCAAATCCGGCAAGACTCGGCCCATTCTTGTCGGATGAGGTTCAGTTGATAAAAGTCACACACACGCTGCTGTTTTGTCAAACACCAGCCTCCAGGGTGCAGAGGCATGTGAGCGCCTTCATTGTTTTTTTTTATTCAAGATCAATGAAACATAAAGTTGAGCCTGAAACGATAAGGATCTTCTCTCCACACTGCCAGCTGCTTCCTTTTCCCTGGGCCAACTCAGTCTTAGCTCTGATCAACAAGCTTTTATTGGGTGTCTACTCTGAGCCAGTAACTGAATGAGACATTAGAACAACAAAAATGAATCAGGTATAGCGCAGAAGTGCATCAATTTGGCAGAGGAGAAAAGGGAGAAATCAGATCCTTAGGGTATCAAACAATGTATGCTATGTAGTAGGCTCACACATGTATAGACTCATGGGTTGGGGAGATAGCTGTGGACTTGGGTGGCCATGGGCCATCTTTCAGTGGAGGTAATGCCCGTGTGTTAGAGAGTAAATGAAAGTGTTGGTATGAGAAACTTGGAAGGGCATCATAGGCATGAGCAAAGGTATAGAGGTGAGAAAGAGTCCCTTGGGCACAGGGAACTTCATACTATTTCGTATTAATGGAACAAAGAGTTTAAGTTAGGGAGTGGCAGACTTGGGAAAAGAGAGACCCATCATTGAGATTTAGTATGGCAGCCTAGGGAGATTTAGCTCTATGCTATAGGCAATAGGAGTCATTGCAGGATTTTAAATATGGTAATAAAGAGCCATGGGCTCTAGGAAGATCCTGTTGGTAACCTGTCTAGGGTGGATTGAAGTTAGAGTTGGTGGGGGAAAGATTATTTATAAGACTGGTGAAGAAAGAGGAAAGATGATGAGTCTTAACTAAGGGCAATAGAGATAGGATGGAGAGGAAGGGAAGGTTTGTAAGATACTCAGGGGAAGATGGACAGTCAAGCGTAGGTGAGCAATTAGATGTGCAGAACCTAGTCTTCCTCATTAAAGTTGCCACTTTAGGGCCGTGCACTTGTCCTGGACTATAGGGTACTAGGAGCCTGTAGGTGGACTCATGTGATTAGCGGAGACCAGATGGAAATATGTCAAGTGGAGCTCTAGCCCTGTCCCTTGAACTGACTGGAAGAGCACAGAGCATTGGAAATTGAGGGAGAGCAGTCAACATCTTGGGAAAAGAATTGCAGAGATCGTAAAGAACACGTGTTGGCCCATCAGTTACTGACTACAATGCCCAATTCTCCAAAGGTGCACTGTGGTTATGGGCACAACAAGGTTCATTTAATTGGTAGCCTTTGCAATGTTGTTGCTCCCAAATCTTCATAAAAAGGAAATGAGGGCTGTGGTGGGTGGACGAGGTGTTGAGCTGTTCTGGCTACAAGGAGAGAGGTCAGGCCTTTGATGAGCTCTGTAAATAATCAGTAGCACATGGCCATGCTACACGGCCCAACTCATAGACTCACATAGCACTGGGGGAATGCTAGGGGAGGCAACACCAAAGGCAAGGGGGCAAGACATTGGCAGGTGGCTAATTGGGTAGCTTGCCACTATGAGCAATATTCAACAGGGCTGGTATAGGACAATGAGATAGGAGAGCATGTGCCTTTGAATTTGGGGGAAGGGCAACATTGAAGTCCAGTCCCTACTATTGACTAATCATTGAGCCCTGTGCAGAGCCTTGCCTTTCTCTAGATCTGTTCATTCATCCACTTCACTGGGAATGAATGCGAGTGCCTACTTCATGGGTTTTCAATGACAATCCAGTGAGTGGCAACAGACAATCGTGGTTAAGGAAAAGCATAAGGTTGGGGTGACTGCCTCTGCTCAGATCCCAGTTTCATTCCCTAGGAGCAGTGTCCCTTGAGCAATCACCTTACCTCTCTCCATCCGTGTCCCTCCTTCTGAAAACGGAAGTATCAGTGGTACTCACATCGTAGGATGGACGTTGGGATTAACGAAGAAGACACGTGTGAATGTTGGCACCTAGAAAATGCTCATTAACTGGGAACGTGCCCATGATATAAGGGCTAAGCACTGTGTTCAAAGGGTGAAGAGGCTTATTGCACCCCAGACACGGTCAGATCCGGTCACTGATAATCAACCTCTGACTCGGTGTCAGTATCTGCTAGGTGTGCACCATTGTCCTTCATATAGACCCAGCCCCATCACTTATATTCCCACTTTACAGACGAGACTAGAGATACAAAAAAATTAAGTGGCTTGCCCAGGATTGGAACCCTGCATAATAACTCCAGAGCCAATGCCACACTACATGGCGTTACCTGCACACCTCTTCATGGCAATTGGGGAGCCCTGACTGTCCTTCCAATGGCCTGGCATTTGTTGAGGGCCCACTGTAGGCCAGGCATGTGTCAGGCACTTTGCCTATCTCATTGTATTGTCATAACCATGTGAGCTGGCTGCTATTGCCCCCATCTTACAGACTAAGTGACAATCCAGAGTGGCCACTCCCCGACTGTCTCGGGTCCTGCTTTGGACCTGAGTCTGCTAGATGTGAGGTCCTTGTTCTCTCCCTAACCCCGCTGCGGTCCTGCCACTGGGACGGAGATCAAGAGGAAGGGTGGAGACGATGATCATGCCTTGCATTTTTGCTCATAGCACTTTCACAGACCTTGCTCTGCTAAGCAGGTGTTGTCATCCTGGTTACACATGACAAACCTGAGAACGGAGCATACTAAGCAACCTCCCCAAGGTCACAAAGCAAGGCTGCAGCACCCAGCTCCTCATCTTCCCTTCTGGAAGCACAGAGGGCATGGCGTTCAACTCGTAGCTCATTTCAAAAAACAGAGACACCTTTCTGGGTCATGTCCAGGACAACCAGCCCTCATTTTAGAATTTGGAGAAGGGCCTCAGGAGGGGTGGGCCACACGCCCCTGGCCACAAGGAGCTGTGCACTCAGCCTCTACCTATGGGCTGGCAGCATGGGATGCTGCTTTAATTAGGTCGCCATGGTAACGAGCTCCAGGAGAACAATAGCTAGTTGTGTACTTGTGAAAATCATCAGCCGAAGACAAGGCCTCGCTAAACTGTAATTACGCTGGAGTAGAAGCGGATCTTCATTTCGGTGAGAGACAGAAACTGCCAGCCTCGCCTCCTTACCCTTGGATGGGATCTGAACGCCAGGGTTTGGGGTTCCAGGCAGCTTTATGGTTTAAGTCTATACGTGGAGTGTTAAACCCCCGCATAAAGATGATCATCTTTACATCCCGGGTTCTGAGTTGTGTGCTCCCACAGGTAAGGAAGGCGACAAGAATCAATAGGTGGCATTTATGGCATGGAGATGTGCCAGATGTTTCATTGGGTCTCCCCTAATCATCCCCATCAGCACCTGCTGTGGGTGTCCTGAGCCCCACTTTACCAGGCAGGAAGCCATGAGGGTCCTGCCTCACCCGTGCCCTCACTGAGGAGCTGGGGAAGGTCTTGACCCCGGGGTGTTGGGCTCCGAGGCCCAGATGCTTTGCTCTGAGCCGCATCACAGTTCAAGGACAAAAGGAACATCCCAGTCCGGCTGCACTTCTAAGGCGCCCTCTGAATCCTCCTTTTGATAAAACTCGAGGGCTCCCTTTTAATCTGGTTAGTTTGGCCAGTCTGATAAGACGCAGTTCACCCGGCCATCAGAGTCCCGAGACCCATAAATACCAGAAAGATCATTTAAAAATAAATTACCGGCTGAAAGCAGGGAAAACGCATCCTTGGATTGTTGCTCTCCAGGCCCATCATAAATCTGTTGTCTTTTCGGCTCTGCAGTGGCCAGGGTCATGGACCGTAAAGAGCTTCTGCAGAGAAATTTGAAAAATCCCAGCAAGATGGGGCATGCGGGAGTCATAGGAAAGGCATCTGTCTGCTGTGCCATGCGCCCAGGTTGAAGGACGCAGCCCCAGGCTGGATGGGCCAGGCGGGGTGGGCGCAGACACAGGGAGCAGCTGCCCCGCCTGTGACATTGGGGGCACCATGAAAAGACCCCCACCCCTAAGACGTTCTGGTGCCTGACCTACTTTCATAGAAAGGAACCAAATTTCCAGTCTCGCTGCAGAGAGAAGCTACATTTCCCTTTGGAGATGGGACCCAGTGACCTCAATTCATCAGACTGAGGATGAGTCTGATCTTAGATTGTGTTGTTCTGGGGGAAACACGGTTCTGTTGGAAGAGAGGGGAGAGAGAATAGCTTGTTAGGGAAAGCACAGGCCCGAGGTGAGGAGCAGGCAGGAGTGGGGGTGGCAGGGCACCCCACACCCCACCAGCGGCCCCTCATTCTGGTACAGGAGAGCAGGGAGGTGTGGTAGCCTCAGGGGGCCTCCGGACAGTTGAGAAGCAGGGTCAACCTTGGTCCTCTCATCTGTCACCTCTTTGAGTTGTTGTGACTGTTGCAGAGCAATGGTGCCCTGCAGCCTCCTGCTCAGAAAACACACAGTGACAGGCTGTGACTCACCACCTGGGCTCGGAGCAGCTCCAGGGGGACAGCGATTGGCCTCAGGGGTGGTGTCAGCACACACCCCTCACCCTCCTTCACTTTTCACAGCCCACGGGAGAACTGGGAGAATGTACTAGTATTACTCCCCCCGCCCCCCCCCACCCCACCCCCAGGAAGGCACAGGACTTTGAATCACTGGCAGTAGGAGCTGTAGGTGCATCCAACACGGTCTAAAACAGTGATTTTAAACTGTGGGATAATTCTGGCTCAGAGAATGCGGTGAGAGCTAGGGACCGTTTCCCTGTGGGAGAAAGGCCTATGTGGACATATATCCAATCATGTGTGAACATTCTCTGGGGCTCTGCAACTCTCTGATGCCTGTCCATGAGCCCCCTGTGGGCTCGCACCCCAGCGGACGGATCAGTGCTCTGGTCTAACTCATCATTTTGTAGATGGTTGATGGGGAAGAGGAAAGGACTAACCCCACATCACTAAGTGAGGGAACGCCACATTGAAACCCCATTCCTCCCTCTCTCTTCCCCCACCCACCTTCCTAGCTTCCCTCCAATATAGTCTCTACACCACAATAAAATAGCCTTTTTCAAATACAAATGACATCATATATCACTCCCGTTTAAAAAATCTTTAATGATTCTCCATGACCCTTGAGAGAAGGTCCAACATCTTTCACATGACCTACAAACAAGCCAGGGCACCACGTTACGTACCTGGAGGACAGTCTGGGGGCTGGGACTCCAAGCAGCTTTATGGTTTAAATCTGGTGCCCCTGCAGGGCCCCCCAGGAGGGCCTCGGCACAACCCTCCAGCCCCATTCCCCTCCAGTCTCACTCCAGCTATGTCCATCTTCTCTCAACTTCTTTAACATTCCGGGGCCTTTGCACAAGCTTTTCCTTCTTCCTGCCACACTCTTCCTTCCTCTCTCCCCTGGCTACCTTGTATTCATCCTTCACTTCTCAGCTCCCCCCCGCCCCCACTCCCTTTTTATTTTTGAGAACTTCCTCAAGTGTAGCTCACCTGAATTAGTCAGGGTCCAGTCTGGACCTAGTAACCATAATATATTATTCCAAACAGAGGGGATTGAATACAGATTTGCTGCATAGGTATTGAAGACAAAAGCTTTTTAAGAATCAATGCTGAGTTAGCCCAGAGATTCATGATTTCAGGAAACAAGTATTAGCCCTAGGGTTGGGGGAATAAAAGGGAAGAGATGGAGTTACCAGATCCTAGAAGTTCAGAGAAGGGGCCTGTGGGGTAGTGCTCTGACCTCCAAGTAGCTGGCACATGTGTGGGGTGGGACCTCCAAGAAGGCCCACACAGTTGGAGCTTAGACCTCTGCAGGGATGGGGGAAGGGCACACTTTCACAGGTGGCACTGGGACCTCAGTGCCTAGATAGCTGAGGTCCTAGCAAGTTTCCAGGTGGTGTCACCAACTGAGAGGGACATGGCTGGGTGTCACCAACTGAGAGGGACTGGAGCTCTCCTCTGCTGCCGTGAGAGCTGGGGGGGAAATGAAGACTTTCCTTGATCCCTCCTGTTGCCAGAAGCTAAGAGGGAGCCAGCTGGCAAGGGAGTCTGGGACATGTGGTTTGCAGACTCCCAACCCCAGCATCACAGAGCAGATTAGGGAATAGGTTTGGCTGAGAGACCAAAGTAAATAACTGGCACAAACCCAGGCCACATTGTTTATCTATTGACCTTTGCATCTGACAATATAGGCTCTATGAACGTTGGCCAAAACCATCTCCTATGCCAGCACGAAGCCTCTGGTCGGCACTCAGCAAGTTGACCAGTTGACTAGGAGAAGTAAGATGTATCTGAGCCTCAGCTTCCAGGGCTGTGAAGTGCAGCTAAACCCCTCTCCACGGAGTGATTGTGATGATTACTAGGATGATGGACGAGAAAGGCCATGAGCTATTTGGACTGGGGTCATGACAGAACGTGAGAGCTCTCCATGGATAATGTCTGGCTTCACCAGGGGCTGGACTCTGGGCTGGTTTTAAACAGTGTGGGAGGATGCTGAGGAAAGAGTGTGAAGTCCACTTACTGCCTATCTTCCCCTAAAGAATTTCAAAAGCTCCTTCTGCCTATTTTTGTCCTGTGGTGCTTGAGTGACTCTGTGGGTTATCACCTGCGACAAACATTTTTATATGAGTGTTGACGTTTCTGGTGTTTCCCGATAGGGCAACATCACCTATGGAGCCCTGTGAAAAGAAGGCAGCAAACGTCCTGACCTCGGAGTGTTAGGGGTGGAGACAACAGACAGAGAGAGGAAGGTCTGGAGGATTTGTAGCTGGTATCCAGAAAACCATGAACACTGTAAATTCTTTCTAACCTATCTGCAAAGCCCCCTGGGGAATCTATGTCACAGGAGATCTCAGAGATTAGAGCATTTTGCATGGACCAAGACATGGATCAAAGATGTGTCTAAACATGCCCTTTGGGTGTAGAATTCCTCAGGAACCCATTCAAGAAGCTGTCTGTCACCTTGTCATCCTCCTACTGAGTAAAGGCCCCTGGACCAGAGAGTTAGGAGATGTGACTTCTGGTCTCTTTTTATTGGCTGCCCCGTGAGCGAAGGTGAACCCCTTTCCCTGCATTTGCCGTGATTGCTTTCAGTTGGGGTTGTGCATTTGAGTCATCTGGGTCACTTTCTCCTAGAGATCTGATGTAACTGGTTTGGGGTGGGACCCAGATATTACACAGTTTTCAAAACTCTGTGCCTTCAGGGATGACAACCACTGTTCTAGCACCTTTCAGTGTTCATCAGAATCACCTGGAGGATTTGTTGAAACACAGCTGCTTGGCCCCACCTCCCCAGTTTCTGATCCTAGCAAGTTTGCAGGTGGAGGCTATGAGTCCCGGACTATGTTTTGAGAAGCCCTGCTCTACTCCAATGGTCTCAATGGTGGGGTAACTTTGCTTCCCAGGGGACATTTTTGGTTTTTACAGCTGAAGCGGGGATGCTACTGACATTTAGTGGGTAGAAACCTTGGATACCGCCAAACATCCCACAATGCACAGGGCATTTCCCCCAAATGAAGAATTGTTGAGTCCAGAATGTCAATAGTGTGACTGCCTCTGCCATTTCAGGGTGCACATGAATCACCTGGAGGTTTGTTAGAATGCAGATGCTGACAGCACCAGTCTAGGGAGGGCCCCAAGGTTTTGCATTTTTATAAACTTCTAGGTGATGCCCAAACTGCCAATATTCCATGGCTCGGGTTACTTCAGGTTACAGCCTCCCACAGCCTGGGATAGATAGGTAACTCTGCTGTTCACTGCTATGTCCTCTGAGCCTATAACAGTGTAATTGCTGGCATCGGAAGTCCTCAATAAATATCAGAAGTCTGGAAGACACTCATGTGTAAGCTGAGCTGGCCTCGCCCACCCACCATCACTTTTGGTCATAAGTCAGGATTTAGTCTGGTCCTTCTTGGTTCCTCTGAAGCTGGACACAGAGCCTGGCACAGATTAGGAACTGTGTCCATGGCTGTTGTACACAACCAGAGGGCCACGGTGAGAACTAGCACTCTGGAAACAGTAGATTCTCATTGTCCAAACTGCTGTTGTAGGTCCCTCCTTCAAAACGAACCCCTTTCCTGGTCTCAGTGCTTGTCATCCGCAAGGTCCTTTCACTTTCATTATCTTCTTTGATCCTCATCGTGAAGTTATGAGAAGAGCAGGGTTCATTCAGCCCCACTTACAGACAGGAAAACTGAGGTGCAGAAAGGTGTAGAACAAGAGCCCAGCAGCTGGCTGTGCCATTCCAAGCCTCTCCCATGTCACCCCAGGCAGCTCCCTCTGCTTCTGTCCTCCTCCACTCCCCTGAACCCCACCTCCCTCCTCTGTTTGGTCTCCCCTTTCTAATCCCATATTTTTGCCTTTCATTCCCTCCCATGCCACATACCAGAGGGCTATCTCCTCTGCACACTAGCTTTCTTTTTAGCCTCTCTGTCTGGGACTGCCTGGGATGGCTGACAGCTTCCTGAAATGCCAACTCAAGGCATATGATCACTTCTGCTGGTGGAGAAAATCAAGGTCCCGCCTTATTTCCTGCTCCTTTTCTACCAGTTCCTTCAGCCACATTGGGGTAGTTAAAACAAGCTTGGCCATGAATTGAGAATTATTGAAGCTGGGAGTTGGGTACGTGGGAGTTCATTATTCTCTTATATTCTTATATTGGTTAGAAATTTTTCATAATGAACAGTTTTGAAAAAAATAAACAATATGAACCCAGAAATAAAATTATTGGGTATGAGTGTTTCCAATGCATTTGAAATGTATTGTCCAATTGCTTTCTACAAAGCCTGTAGCAATGTGTAGCCCCACAAGTAGTGTATGAGAGTGCTAAGGATATAATATTTTTAAGAAAATATATGCCCTGGGTGGTATGGCTCAGCTGGTTGGGCATTGTCCTGTGCACTAAGGGGTTGCCAATTTGATTCCAGGTCAGGGCACATGCCCAGGTTGTGGGCTTGATCCCTGGTAGGGAACATGCAGCAAGGGGCATGCAGGAGGCAGCCACTCAATATTTTGCTCTTGCATCAATGTTTCTTTCCCTCTCCCTTCTTCTTTCTCTAAAAACCAATAAAAAATTATGTCTAAAAAATATATATATCATTGTTTGGATAAATGTAGGAATGTGTATTTCTCAGTTCTCCACACCTTTAGAATGACTAATGGCCTATTTTATGGGATACTTTGGCCCAGTCATCACTGCACACCTGGGGGCCATGTCCCTGAACAGCAGGGTGGGGGGTGAGTCAAGGACTAAATGAAGTTCAGCATAAGAGTCTTGCACACTCAGATTTATACAAATCTCAATTATCCTAATGAGGGATTTCTATGTTATTTCTGACACCATTGCAGGACATCTTTTTGAATGTCCACAGAGGTATTTGTTTAACGGGAAAATCTGCAATTGTATCTTCTCAATGAAATCTGATTATCTTTAAGAGGCTCTTCACATAAAGATGGAGGGGGGATCAATGCCCAGGTTTCTCCACCTAGCATAAAAGAGATTTCTGCTATAGGGTAATTTTGAGCTCCTGTAATCTTCCAATTATGTTTGATTGCAGAGCCGCTTTCCTGTCTCGGTATTAAAAGATGGTCAGCATTTTTCTGCAACCAAAACCAACTGTCAGATGCAGCAGCCACTCATTTTAATGGCTTGTTTATAATCAGCAGCTCTTTGGGCACGTGGAACATCCCTGCCTTCAAGGAGGAGCCCACCCCAGGACCACGCCCTGACTATTAGTCAACCCACACATAAGAGGTGTTCATGACCTGTCATGGGAAGGTGAACCTTCAGCTACTTGGCAAGACTAGAGGGCTGGGGTGCCTGCCCTCTATGAGGTCACCAGGCGAGTGGAAGAGTTATTGGTTTAAGTGTGAAAAGTCACATAATTCAGGTACTGTGTTAGATATTGATAGTAAAGAGATAGGTAAGTCAGAACCTTACAGGGAGGTAGACATATGAACAAATAATGAAAATACCACTTGCTAGAGGAATCTACCAAGATGACTTGTGGTGCAAAGGAGGGCTTAACTCTGACTTGTTCAGAGGAACTCCCTGAAGGATGAGAAGGTTGAGCTGTTTTCAGGGCTTAAAAGGTGGGCAAGGAGGGGAGGGGCAGTCAGGCAGAAAGAAGAGTATGCGGAAAGACACAGAGACTTGAAATAGTGTGGAGCTCTGGGTGGAATGATACTTCGTTTGCTTTGGATCAAAGATAGAGCGAAGAGGAGAATGGACGGTAGACATGTTAGATGATGAAAGGCCCTGTCTGCATGCAGAGGCAGTGGCTCTGCTTTGTAAGCTACGCTACTCTTCCTTGGGGGGTGTTACAGAGGTGGGTAGCTAAGCATATTGCAGGGGTCGGGGGGGGGGGGCGGTGGAGATGCTGAAGGAGGAGGGGCTGTTGACTCAGAACCCGACATCTTGATTGAATCGGGGAGGGATGTGGTGCTGAGAATAACCCTGGAGCATGTCAAGCCAGGAGGAGAAGAGACAAATCTCCAGCACAGAAGAGTTCATTGATACAAATCATTAACACAGTTCATTGATGTAGACACTACCCTGGAGATGCTGAAACATAACCCCCCACTCCTGGGTGTGGGCTGCATATACTGACTTCTTTCCAATGTGTACAATATGGAAAGGGTGGGGGTGGCAGAAAGAGTAACTTTCCAGTTGGGAAGCCTGACAAATACTACCTTAGCCAGGTGATCAAGGTCAACATCGATGGTGATAAATCTTATTGATAGTATGTAACCTTGATATGATGTGATGAGAATGGCATTTTCCCTCTGTGATATTCCTCCCGATAACTCACAACCCCAGTTCAATCATGAGATGAAACATCAGACAAATCCCAATAGAGGGACCTCTACAAAATATCTGACCAATGTTTGCAAAACGGTCAAGGTCACCATGAACAAGGAGAGTGAGGAACTTTCATAGCCAAGAAGAACCTAAGGAGACCCAAGAACTAACTGCAATGTGCTATCTTGGATGGCATCCTGGGAGAGAAAAAGTCACCAGATGAAAACAATGGAAATCATAATAAACTATGGACTCTAGTTCATAATAATGTATCAATATTGGTTTATTAATTATAACATGCACCCTATTAATGTAAAATGTTAACAGTGGAGAAATCTGGCTGCAGAGTATATGGGAACTCTTGCACTATCTCTTCAATTTTTCTGTAAATCTAAAACTGTTCTAAAACAATAAGGTATGTTAATAAGAAAAAGAAATGAGTCCAGAAGACATAGCCAAGTCAGTCTATGAACTTGATCCCATGTGGTCCTGTGGAGAGGAGCAGCCAGATGATGACGGAAGGATACAGAGTGAGTTAGCTAGCTGGAGAAAAAGAGTTTGCAAGAATGAAAGAGGGACAGATGCAGGACCAGTGAGGAGGGGAGGGTCCAGTGCCAAGAGAAGATTGTGGGAGGGTGGCGTGGAGAACAGAGCAAGTGGTACCTGAGATGAGCCTTGTAAACCATGGAAAGAATCGGGGTAGGTAGAGATGAAGGGAATTTACCCAGGAACTTAGAAAAAATGCAATGGTGAGAGGTCTCAAAAGGCGTGCCATTTGACTGGAAGGATCCATAGCTTTGTTGTGCTTCAAAGGACATTGTCTATGCAGAATTGAGCTTGGGGAAAACATTTTGAGTCAAGTGGTAATGGGAAGGAGGAGGAGGCGGAATAACAGAAGGAGGGGATATCATCCAACAAAGTTTTCCAACCTATTCGGGACCTAGTTTTAAAATACTAATATTGTAGAGGAGATTATTACTGATAGCATATTAATAGGAGGAAATGAACTCTCCTGGGGATCACTGAACTCAGATCACCCTCTTTTTCTCCGTGGTGAAGTTTGAGAGATAGTCAATCTTTCTTGGAAGAGGGAAAACTGCCTTGACATATAGAGGTCAAGTCTTGCGCTAGAATTTTATAAGTAGAAATTGTTTGTTGAATGAAATAATAGCAATTGTCGGAAGCCCTAAGTGTAACTGTCCTTGAAAGAGCCTTTGCAATTGGTGATTAAGTCAAACTGATCTACTTTATTCATTTATAAAAATCTGATTCTCAAAGTTGAGCATAGCGAAATATCTTTTTAAAAGCAATAGAGGAAATGGTTCATTAAAACTACCCTGTTGTAAATGTTTTTGCTAAGAGAAACCATTTTTGTTAAAAGAAAGTAATGACCACAGAGAACAATCTGTCTTATCTGATCAAATTAGTGGTTTGCCCGTTTTTTCACTGAATGGGTCCACCATGAGGTATTTCCGCTAAGAATTGCAATCAGATCTTTAAATGCATTCAAACGTTCAGCAGGTATGATTTACAAATGCAGCACTTGCGTTCAATGCCTCTGCTTTGCTCGAACACTTATGTGTTAAAGAGACAGATAGAGAAGGGATAGGGGGAGAAAGAGCAGCAATTATTATTCAGAACCGAGCAATGCTTCTAACAATCTAGAACTTCACATTGTTTTTATTGCTATCTGAAATGATTAGCTCTAAGCAGCCCTGACATTTATCGGATGGTTATGAAAAGAAAGCAAAATCGGTCATGACCAAAAGGCCCATTTCTGCAGAAGTTCACGTTCAGTGCACCCAGTTGGCAGCCCCCCAGGAGGAGAGGAAAAGGAGGAGGTCTGCGATGCGGTGGCCACGGGGTGATCAGACCCGACAGAGGGCTGCTGGAGCTGATCCGGTGTCCAGATAAACGTGGCATTCATGCTCGCCATCTGTCCACAGGTCAGCGGGGACAGAAACTCAAAATCATTATCTCTAATGAATGAATATACAATGACAGTCTTGTGTGTGGCAAAGGATCATCGCATAGGAACATGGTTGAGGAAATCAGGCATTGGGTCAAAACGTAGCTAATCCTGCAAGGGAAAACAGTTGTGTGTGTGTGTGTGTGTGTGTGTGTGTGTGTCTGTGGTCCTTTCATCATTAATATCCCAGAGAAGCTTGAAAGAAAGGTGTTTTCACATGGCATCCTTGCCCTTTCCTTTCCCAGAGGAGCAGACATTTTGCAGAGAAGGTTCGGGGTGAGGGTTTTCTCAAGAGCATGCTCTTTTTCCTCCAGCATGCCCATCCACCTTATCACCTCGTTTTTCCTTCTACTCTTGTGGGGAAGGAAGCTGACTTCCTCCCTGTTTTCTTCACAGTGCCACGCATACTTAAAAAGTTAGAGCCTGCTATTCTGGATATATCATGCCTTTCACTGAAATAGCAACTCCCTATTCTGTATTCATTCTCATTGCTTTCCAAGGTGAACGCATAAATTACACACATACATAACATATATAAAAATATAACTTCACAGAAGTTCCAGCTCCAGTAAACAGTTATTTACTGAGCACCTGCTCCAAAGTGAGCACCAAGGAGAACCAGGAAATGAAGAAAATGATTCCTGGTCTTAGAAATTCCATGGCTTAATGCAGAAGACATATGTGTGTATAGCTAATTATGAAGAAAATTAAGTAGAGACCAAACAGAAGTGAAACCCACATGCTGAAGGAATCAGAGATTGGATAGAGCAGGGAAGTGGTGCATCAGGCGTAATATCTGTGCTGGGCACTTGAAAGCCATCGCTGCCTTGGTTTTGGAAAATGTCCTTCCAATGTAGGGAATCTTTGCCCCTGTTTTTCAGATAGAAAGGTTAAACTACAGAAGGGTTTAGTGAAAAATGCAAAGTCACCTGGTGAGTAAGAGGCAGATCTGAAACTTGAACTCAAGTCTGTCTGACTTCAAATGCTGTGCTGGTTAGGAATCTATGGAGAGCTTACACAGAAGACCGTATTTGAGCTGAGATAGACACAGAGGCACATTTGTTCCAGAAGGAGGAGCCAGAATAACTTGGAGGCACACATCTTGAGACTTGATAGGGCATCACACATGAAGAATAGCCAGGGGTCGGATATGCAGGAAACAGACTCAGTGCCAGGAAGTGCAGAGGCCCAATGACGCAAGAAGATTCCAGTATTGTGAAGGGCCTTGAACACTATTGGGCTGGATTCTGTGAGCACTGGAGACCCACTAGATAGAGTGGAATCCCAGAGTCCAGGACTAAGTTATGTCCCCATTGCAAAATCAGTCATGCCCAGGGTGGTCTAGAGAGCTGATGGAATAGACTCAGGGGAGTCCATGTGCAGGAGGGACCAAAGAACCTCCCAGATAGGCAATGATGAACCTTTTGGTGGCTGACCCCTCAGCTATGGCCATAAGGAGCAAGGATCACCCTCTGGTCCCCAGCAGTATATGGGGATTGAGAATGACCCTTACCTGGGGAGCCCACCAGGGAGCACACAGCTCAGATGGAGAGAATATTCAAGATTACAGGGACCATGATGTGCATCACAAAGGGCTGACATTGGAAGTGTTTTCTGGCCCAGACACCTGGGCTCAAAGCAGCCTTTGAGAGGAGGCTGTGGTGAAGGCCAGTGGTCTTTGCAATGGGGACACCAGAGATGCCCTGTGGATGTGAAGGCAGGAGGCCATGCTGCTCTTGGCCTCACAATTGGTTCCTCCGGGTGGAAAATGGAAGATCCTCATATATTCTCATCTGGATCAATAGGAGTGGGAGGGAGAAATCATGTCTCATGAATAAGAGCACGCACAGAACACCCGGACATATGCAAAGAATGTGGGGACAATCATCCCATCAGCCTAGTTGTGAAAAGGCCACAGATGGATACGAAAGACAAACACTGCCAGTCGGGGGGAGTCCAAGGAGGATGCCATGTGGGAGGGATTTCTCCAAGAGTGGTCGGTAGGTCCCTGATGTTTCCCAGTGGTCTTGCACATGGTCTATAGGTGGTGTGATGGTTTTGACTGAAAACCTGTTGAAGCAACCATGTTCACATCCATTTCATAAATTTAAAATGAAGGATTGTGAATTTTCACATCATAAAAATTATGTGATTTTAGATAACCATTACATGCTTAAAGGGTTTACAAATACTATACAGATTATGTTATCAGTTCCCCTAAGATTTCTCTTAATAAGATATCTTAGCTATCATTTCTTTACCTCATTGCATGTTATTGTATATTTTGGGAAAATGTATATATGTATGATTGTTTTGCTGTATTCTTCTTCAAATCCCCAAAGTATGAATCAATGGCTTAAAAGGAGTTCAGAGAAGTAAAAAAGTTGTAATGATAATAGTAAATATTGAAACTCAGAGCAAGGTCATAAATGAATGAGTGAATATGGCTATATATCAACTATAGAATAGTATTTCATGTATGATGGAGCAGGATGCTCTCACTGATGATTTTGCTCAAGCAGCCAATAAAAGAAAATGTGGCTCAGAAGTAAAATGATCTATTCAGAAATCGGAGTTTTGGGGTAGGGCATGTAATTATCCTTAGTTCCCAACATACTGTAATAAGGAAAATTAATCATACAGTCTCATAAAGTCATTTTTGATCAAAGTTTGTTGACATCTCTACTAAGCCAATCTGAACATTTCAGAACGAATTGTTTAAAATGTCCCTACAGGAAATTAATGAATAGTATCACGCTAAATGCAGGGGGGGGGGGGGGGCAGGGAGAAAACCCAAGGAGCATTATTCCAAGTTGAATTTTCATAGCACAAAAGCAGACACAATTACACTGTTACCAAGGAGCTTGTAAAACCACCCACAAAGTTAATGACAAATATGGTGCGCAGATTGAGAGAGAGAAAGAGAAAGTAGCACAGTTTCTTAAGGACCTAACACTGATGGACGGTAGATAATATCAGTAGCATACAACGGCGAGAGAACAATTATCATCACCACTGAGAGGAAGGTAATGAATGAGCTGTTGGTAGGTATGCATATAGCACAGTGACAAAGTAAAAGTGCCTAGTATCTTTTTACTGTATTTGTTGCTGAAAACCATACTACAGGCAAATTATTTTTTTCCTCCTAGCAATGATGGCTTTGTGGGCTGTTATGTAGGTCTCCAGCAGGCAAGGACTGGCCATGGGTGTCAGGAGAAAGAACATCCTATATAATAAAAGGGTAGTATGCAAATTGACCGAACGGTGGAACAACCGGTCACTATGATGTACACTGACCATCACGGGGCAGAAGCTCAATGCAGGAGTTGCCCCCTGGTGGTCAGTGCACTCCCACAGGGGGAGCGCTGCTCAGCCAGAAGCCGGGCTCATGGCTTACGAGTGCAGCAGCAGTGACGGGAGCCTCTCCCTCATCCATGGCATCAGGGAGCAGGCCTAAGCCATCAGTTGAACATCCCTCGAGGGATCCCAGACTGCAAGAGGGCACAGGCTTGGCTGAGCCCCCTCCCCCACCTCCCACCCCAAGTGCATGAATTTCATGCACTGGGCCTCTAGTAATCACATAAAAATAAAAGGTTAGACCTCAGAGTCAATCCAGCCATTGTTTATCTGCAGCTGGACATCTATAGTATGCCTCCTGATCTTGGTTCAGGATATGAGGCAATAGTGACAACTGTAGTCATTCTGTTTTTTCATACTTAGTGAGAATTTGGTTGTGTTGGGAAGAGGCACTCATTCAAGCTTAGAAATAAGTGATCTGATTAAAATGTTTATTCAAAACACCAATAATACAAGTAAGATCATTTTCATTATTTCAAATAGCTCCCTCAAGTAAGTTATATCCGGGCAAGATTTTGAAATCTTGAACCTATCACTTCAGGGGCAGAATATCATGTGTGAATGTGCTCATGTTGAGGATCAGATACCAGCTTTCTTAATAACCCTGAATTTGGTAGAACTTCTGATAATTTCTTGATGATTTTATTTACTTGTCTGAAAAAGAACCAATGCTGTGATATTTAAAAATATATATCTTAATGCAACAACAGTGGAATAAATGCCTTTCAAAGCAATGTACCATCAAAGAGCTGTTGAGAAATCCCTTGGCAAGTTACAGCATTGAGCCTACCAGAAACATCGATCTAACTGGTATGAACAGGGGCTGGGTACAAAATTACTGTTTATCATTGTTTCTTGTTCTACCTTGAGTCCAGTTGCCAGGGAAACACCTGTTAGAAAAGGCTGTTTCATATCCTCTATGCTCAACACAGCGTTTGGTGCACAATAGTCTCTCAGAAACATGTCATTAAATCCACAAGTGAACGGACTGTCTAGAGGATTCAGCTCTAATATGGTGTGATAGTATGATCGCAAAATAAAATACTTTCTATCCTATTAACCTTTCTAGCCTCTAGGCCCTCTTTAAAATCTTTGCTGCCCTCCCTGCTCCCTGTCTCCCTGGGCTCACTTCCAAAGCAAAGTTATCCAGAATCTTGCAGGCATCCAAGTGTGACAGGCAAAGAGTTTCCCCCTAAGAATCTTATTGCTGGTTGTGGCATCTGAGGACCATTCCTGACATCAGAACTCTACTCCATGCCCAACACACAACAGGCTCACAAAGGGCATTCTTTGTTTGTCCGTGCTGGTGCAATAAGGAGATAGGTTCTTTGGATATTTCGCCCCAGGTCTAGTCTCTTTAGAGTTTGGCGAATGGAAGGACAGATCTTATTTTTGATGAATTAATAGATTGATCATTGTCATCACTGAATTATCTTCAAAATACTAACTACCTGCTTTGTAACCTGTTCTAGAATTCTACAGTAAATGAACACCAGTCTACTCCATCTATAGCTTCCAGACCCCTTGATTTTGAACTTTGGGGGAAAAACAGAATAGTGTTGACTATTTCCCAGTGTTTACTCAGAGCTCCAGCTGTTGGAAACTTTGGACACATTCCAAGAGGGGCTTGAGAACAGTATCTTCAGCATCTTTTAAGCATCCAGAACAGAAGTTACTCAAACCTGGATTCTTTAACTATTCATAGTGCTTATATCAGAGTCCAATCCAAGGATCTAAACTAGAAAAATATATGGGCCTTGTTATTCTGGAGAGATAAAGGGTCTAAGGGATAAGCCTACTCGTATAACTAAAAAGGTAAGAGAAGGCATCTAAGGGAAGAGCTTTGTGAGATCTGCTAGTCTCGGGGGGAGAAGGGAGCATCTTAGCAATACGTCTTTCCAGGAAAACCCTCATCTTCTCATCTAGAATTCTCCTAGTTAGACCTCAGTTCCACCCCCTCCAATCTAACTTCGATAGGTCAATATGGTTTTTCTAAAGCACAGACAGATCATTTTGACCCATGTTTAAAATTTTTTGATAGCTTGTCATTATTGCCAAAATAGTAAAATGCATTTAGTGCACCATGGCCTAAACTACCATCCATGATCAGACAGCTGTGTTTCTCTCTACGGTCTCAGCCTCATAATTCATATGCTCTTAATACAGAACCATGTTCACCACTGACTACTTCATCCTGTGATTCCTTGGTCCTTGTCATCAGTCGTTGGGCCGGGTCCTAGCCATCCCTCAAAACAGCACCAGCATCTTCTTCTTCAGGAGGTCCTTTCTGGTGAGACATCCCTCCTCTGGGCTCCATGTTGGCCCTGTGCTCACCTGAACCACAGAGTCCAAACATTGCCAAGGACCAGCATCTGAGCCCATCAAAACCTCCCAAATTTTTAAGTATCATAATAGTATATCATTTTCCCCCATAAGTACAGTAGAACATGACTCTGTGGCTGTTGCCACATACATGATGACAAGTAGTGATTGTACCACTTGGGGGTGGTCAGATGTATGACAGGTGACTGGGTCCCTCACTACCCTCTCAACATAGTCACATACATGACTTAGGCTTTGCCCTTTTTTAGGTTCCTTTTGCTACGATAACAAATAATACAAACTTAGTGGCTTAAAACGACACAAATTTATTAGTGTTTTGGGTCAGAAGCTCAAAATGTGTCTCATTGAGCTAAAGCCAAGGTTTTGTCAGGGTTGCATTCCTTCTGGAGGCTCTAGGAGAAATGCCATTTTCTTGCATTTCCAGCTTCTAGAAGCTTCTTATGTTACTTGGTTCATGTCCCAGCATCACTCTGATCTCTGTCCCATCCTCTCCTCTCCTTCTCTGACTTTGATCCTCTTACCTCCCCCATTCATTTATAGGAACCCTTGTATTACATTGGGCCCACACAGATCACCCAAAAGAATCCCTCCATCTCAAGCTCCTTATCTTAGTCACATCTGCAAAGTCTCTGGTGCCATGTAAGGTAACATATTCACAGGTATTCATTTATGGACATTTTTAGGGGGCCATTATTCTGCCTATCACATGCCCAATACAAGCAAGAACATATCATGAATCCTTGAATTTTTGTGTCGTATTTAAACCATGAATGATAGAATTGTGACTTTGGAAAGGGTGATCCCTTGCCTGTTTGCCTCTCCACAACTCTGAGCTCCTTGAGGGCAGGGCCCGTGTCTCAGTTGCGTCTGCATTCCTGACACGTGGATGAGCTCTATGCATGTTCATTGAACTGAGGCGCTTGCTTTTACTGGGAATAAGAGCTCTACGGGTGCTTTCAGGGAACTCTCCCAAATTTGGCTGAGGAATGATCTTTTCCCAAGCATGTCATACAGTGAAGATGCTTCAAGTTCTAACATCATATTCGGCACTCTCTCCCTCGCTCTGATCGGACCAGAAGCTCCGCTCCAGTTGCTAACGGGGACCGTGTTCCAAGCCCATAGCTCTGTTCCTGGACAGAGTGAGAGTGCGCGTGGCCGTTAACAATAACACTCTCCGCTGAGGACAGGGATCCATTGCAGGAATGCTGGCCGCCAGGAGTCATCGTGGGCTTGCGGCAAAGTCTGGGTCACGGCGGCTTGGTCAGAACCTACACCTCATCTCTCCTCGGTCCCCGCAGCCTCGGAGCCTCTACCTGCAGAGGGAACATGGCCACTCGGGCCCAGCTTCGGGACAGGTGTCCAGAGGAGGGCCTGGCTTTCCATAGACGCTCAATAAAATCTCAGCCCTTCGGCCCCCTCACCTCAGAGGGCACACCGAGGTGGGGAGTTTTGTGCAGAAATGAAGGCCCAGGAACCATGGTTTGGCTGCGGGCATGCTGGGACTCCAGAACCAAAGAGAGCTTGCCTTGTGCTGTGCCTGCCCGTCCCTTTGCTGTAGTCCTTCCTGCGCGCGGAGCAGTGTGAGCCTTGGTACGTGGGCGTCACCTGCTCTGCGTGGGCTTTGCAAGCATCACCCTTCCTTCTGCCTTATTTGCCGGCATCTCCCTGACATGAACTGGGCACAGGAAGGCAGGAGTGTGAGCTCTCCTGCCCAGAGACTGAAGGGACCATCACTTCCACCACCTGGGGCCAACCCACCGCATCTCAGAGACCTGTTTCCCGCATCTGCAACGTGGAGACCACGAGAAGGCCCTGCAGAACTCCATGACCTGCTGTGTTACTTACCACAAGCAGCAGGTGGGTCAATAAATGGTCGGAGTCTCATCACCGCTGTCATTGTTGGCATCACTTCCAGCAGCATCATTTCACTCGGGGGCTGTGGGCCGATCGGAGCCCGGGTGGTCAGGGAGCTGCTTCAAGGAGTAAACCGCAGTGCAGGCCCTCCCGACTCCTCCCAGGCACACCCTGGCGACAGACGCGACTTTCTTCACTTACGACTCGTCAGAGCTAATCTCTGTAAGAGTGGGATTAGCTGGGTCCCTGCCCTGTCACCGCTGGGCCATATGCTCCTGAGTGACAGCTGCTCGGCAGCCGAGGCTGGGGGAACGCAGTCGTTTTAGCCCACATTTGATAAACATACATTTCTTCTGTCTGTCCTGCTTGGAGCCATCTGTCAGTGCGGCATGGAGCCTTCTCTGGGCGGGCACCATGCTGAAATCGGACCACCAAGGAAGGTTCAAGGAGAATGCTGCCACCAGAGAGGGCCGGGGTAGGGTGGCAGGGCTTCTCAGGACTGGGGAGAGCCAAGGCTGGGGTTGCCCGACCCTCACCTGCAGGAGCACGAACCTCAGTTTCCCATCAAGAGTCTGGCCTCCACAGGAGGACTGGACACTCTTGGACCAAAAAGATAGCCACAGCGTCATAAAGCAGTGCTCCCCAAACGTTCCTCAGCCCACAGACCGCCTGGGATCCTCCTCAAACACACACTCTGACCCACTGGGGCGGGGCCTGGGACTCCGCATTCCTAGGAAGCTCCCAGGGAATACTGCTGCTCTGAAGACCACAGCCCGAGGTTAGGAAGGACACACCTGGGTCTATAGATGGCCTCTTGCCAAAAGGATGCTTATGAATGAGAGTCCGTCTGGACTGAGATAACCGGAAGCCTAGGAGGCCAAGCCAGCTCTCGGCCGCCTCCTGTGGGCGGTAAACACAGCTACATCAGCCCACTGAACACAAGCGCCTAAGAGCCATATCCTCTTTCATAGAATCGGATGCAGGTTCAGGAAAGGCACATAGGAAACAGGGAGTTAGAAGAAGACTATGTTGCCTAACACCTCTATTTGCTCAATGCCTGCAGACTGTAAGGGGTGGCGCAGTGACGGGAGGCGGCACTCCAAAGGAGAGGCCCGGAACCCTGCAGGCAGGCCTGCCCCTGCCCCTTGGCCTCGGCTCCGGTTCTGGAGGTTTCCTCTGGAGGTTTCCGTTGGGAAGCTCCTGAGGCACCTCCTTCACGGCCATCGGAAAGTGCAAGTACCTGCCTGGAAGCAAGATCATGGGAGCGATTTCCCAAATCGACTCTGGCGATGTCAGACGGTGACATCAATCCACCCAAATTGCTTTTGAAGATGGAATGCTCCAGATCTCATAATTCTTCCTTAATTGTTAAGGAACTAATTAAACCCACGGCACCTCTGTTAACTGGGTTTTATTGTGTTATTTTCTCTACTGGACAAGCTAAGTCAGGCATCAACGGACTCACTGTGGGCTTCTGGCTCCTGACAAAAGGCGGTAATGATATTTTCAATGAACACAGAGTCTGTAGCCCCAGAACCCCAGGTGAGTTACCGGCAGGTGCTTGCCAGTTTCCACCGGGCCAAGACCTGGCAGCTGGGCATCACCTTCCCGGCCTGGTTCAAGGCAGCCCTTCCCACCCAGTGCATATACACACACGTGTGCCTGTGCAGGTACACGCATGTGCCCCGTGGCACAAAACAGATAGGGCCCACCAGCCTGGGTGGAGATAAGCAAGCAAAGGTACAATTTGGAATTTCATCCCTATTTTTCTTTAAATTGTTGATTAAGCCCTTTGTTTTAATTACAGCCTTCAGTGACTCTCCGAAGGTCTGTCTGCCTTCCTGCACTTCCCCAGCGGGATCTGCCCCAGGCCCCAGCGCCCCTGTGAGTGCTGACCCACTTCACCCACAGCAGGCATACTGCACCCCGCAGCACATGGCCTACAACCCTGGGAACAGGTGGAGGCTACCCGGACGGCGTGCCCTAGCTCCTGCAACCCCTGTCCCCTGCCGACCCCAATTCCCCGGGAGCTCTGGGGTGACACTCCTCACACTGATAAACACTTTAGCAGCCAGAGCGGTGGCTTGGCTTCCCGGGGAAATGGCAGAGTCAGAACGAAAGCCCCTATCACTTAACGCCTAATATTCTAGAACAGCAACTTTCAACCGGTGCTCCGCAAGGGGCACACTGGCATGCCACAGGCATTTTGAAAACACGCAATACTGACTATTTAGTCAGGGCACTGACCTCTTTTCCCTTAGATTAGCAAATAAAAAAATGACAACAGCCAACACAACATTGGCTGCCCGGTGTGAATCAATCAAAAGTATACCAGTTTTTATTTTTGGTCAAATTGGCAGAAATATATTTTTTGATGTGCCGCAGAATGTTAGTAACTAGTTTATGTGTGCCATAAGTTGAAAGTCACTGTTCTGGAATAATGGGATAGAATAAGATTAGAAATCTTGAACATGTTCAGTTCATACTTTCTCCTTACAGAAGAAACTGTGGTCTACAGAGAAGTAGTTAAAGAAACCTGGAGCAGTTAGTTCTTAATGATTCTGGAAGCGGGTCTCCTATCTGCCAGTCCAGAGTTTATTCAGCAAATATCCCCAAATAAATACTAAGTGCATTGCCAGGAATTTACGGCCACCCATCACCTGTCCGCTTTGGGAGCAGCGGATGTCTCCAGGCTAGACCCTGTCCTCAGAGACAGTGAGCCAGCAGGTGCAGGGGAAGAGGCTGGCAGGTGGGTGTGAGTCGCGTGGCGATGGCTGCTGAGATCCGCTGGGAAAATAGGCCTCGGAAAAACAGAGGCCACATACTCAGAGACACATTTGGCCTTCCCTCCAAGAGAAAAGGCTCTAAACACACACCCCTTCACATGTCCTCTTTCTTGCTGTTTTAAAAACCAAAATAAACCTTTTTTAAACCAAAATAAAGCAAAGGAAAAAAATCCAGAACCTCGAAGAGCCTCTGCAACTTGACCAACCATTTATTTTTCCAAAACCCACTTCTTAGCCGCAAAAATAAAAACAAAAAGAAGAAAAATAAAAAGAAATGTGCTACGGACTCATCTATTCACGCCCTTGCTTCCTGATGGAACAAGTCCCTCATGAATTATGTACATTCAGCTGCCACCCCCAAGGCCCTCTGCTCTCTGAGCCGCGGTGGCCAACTCCCCAGGTGCACAGTGTGATCTCGGCTCCGGGAGAGGCACCAGCACCATCCCCAGCGGAGGAACCTGGGTCCAGACCCAACCCCCCGACCCTGCCTGCCAGTGTGGCAGAGAGATGCCCGCACCCAGGGGACCATGACTAGTCATCAGGTGTTCAGTCTAGTTTCTGGAGAAGGGAGAGAATCCCACACAAGCCCCAGGAAACAAAAATGGGAGGAAACCAATCACCAGAAGGTGGCGCTAGACTTTAAGACAGGCTAGGCAGCAGGGGTGAAGCCGCTCAGAGAGGATTTCAGAGCTGGGAGGGTATCGACAGATGAAATGCAATAAAGTCAGAGATGGAAAGACCCTGAAATCTCAGTCTAGAATAACCCCATGTCGCCTATGGGGAAACTGAGGCCCAAAGACGGACCAAGGTTGGCCGACAATTGTATGGAGCAGGAGGTAGAACTCATCCTATCAACTCTGTGTACTCTGCAAAGGGCTCCTGCTTTGGGGCAAAGCTGAGACCAGAGAAGACAACACGGGGATTGGCTGGTCACAGAGACACCGGGTCTAGGAATTAAAGTGCCAACAAGGGGCCGGACCCACAGTCTCTTCCTGGGGTCATGGAACCTCCCAGAGTAGAGAGGAGGCCACAGAGGGTCCAGTCCCAGTGGCCCTGGAAGCATCTCTGCTCGGCCTCGTGTCCTGAGAGTGAAACAAATAAAGACCACTGGGCTCCACTTCTTCCCAGCTGTGCTACGTGGACGGTTCACTTCACGAATCTGAGCCCTGATATATCTTCATCAGACAAATGGCATAAAAATCTCCTTGGCTCAGAATCACTTTTGACAATTAAAAGTCCTAATGTCAGGTGCCCAGCACTATGCCTGGCAGGGAGGAAGTGCCCACATTAGAAATCTCCCTCCTCTTCCTGACGCCCCTCAAGGAGCATCCTCCTGGCAGGTATTGCAGACTCAGGTGGGAACTGCCACCCAGAGTGCACTGCAGAAGGAAGACCTTGCTCTTAGGACGTGGCTCATCACCAAGGACCCCGGACATGGAAGGTGGGGTCACAGGATGAGTGAAGAGGAGGGGAAGGGTGAGTCCATCCTGCAGTCAGTGGAGAGAGACACTGACAAGGTTGTCCAGCCCTTCTGTCCTGTTTGAAGCCCATTTGTAAAGACCCAATTCCCTGGCCAGACCCATCGAGCATCCATGGATACCTGCACACGGGCAGAGACATGCCCAGACCTGCAGGGGGGCATGCTGTGGTCGCCAGAGGGCCAGGCTCTCCTGGTGGCTCAGACCCAGCAGGGAACCACATTGTAACCTCCTTCCCATCTGAGCAAGTGGCCGACTCACTCTTTTCAATCCCTGACTCTCATTCAGGGCCCGCAGGAGCCGGGCAGCATTATCAGCATCCTCTTCACAGACAAAAGGCCAGGCCTTCAAAGGGCTTTCCTTGGGACCACACAGCAAGGCAGCCCATTGAGTAGGTGAGGCCCTCGGCTGATGGACAAGGCCCAGGCCCCGCCTGGCTTCTTGTTGTGGTTCCAGAAATAGCTCCCCACAGGTCTGAGCCTCAGTTCCCAGCTGAGAGGTGAGGGAACAGAAGAACGAACCTCCCTGAGGCCGCTTCCGGCTCTGTGACCCTCGGCTCTGGATTCAGTCCTCCCAGCCTCCCATCTCCCAGGGAAAGACGTCCTATGGTCTCTGAAGGGCCACTGTCTAATCTAGAACATTGCAGAGAGGCAGGACTTTCTGGGCCATCTTTTAGGGACATCATATGAGGAAGAGACAGAGGTCACCTATAAGGGCAGGGGCGCTGACTGCCATCCCTTTCCACCCATCCCATGCCCCCCACCCCCACCCCATGCATGGACTTCTGTGCTTCTGCCCAGGCCTCTATCAGTAACACTGGCTTGATGCTCCTGCTGTTATAACTGGCTGATAAATGATACACTTCTCATTAAGCATCAGGCTGTCCCTAATATATAGTTAGAGAAATATGGGCTCCCTGAGGCTGCGCCTGTGTGGCCCATACCTGTGCTGATGCAGCGTTTCACCCACAGCTGGCTGAAGTGGACTGCCGGGTTCAAAATCCTGGTTGCTACCGGTTAGCTGTGTCACCACAGGCAGGCAGTTCCATCCCCTGGGACTTTAGTTCCTCCACAGAACATCGAGGATAAAGGCACCTGTACACATAACTCATGTGAAGCACTTATAGTGACTGGTTTGTAGCAAGTGCTTAGTAAACGTTAACTAAGATTATCAGTGTCCTTTACATGCATTCATTTGACATGCACAGTGGGGCCCCCTCTGCAGGCACCAGAGAGATTCTTCAAAGAAAGGAAAGTTGCAGGGGCTTCTGGGCGTGTGACTGAGGAGAGCATCTCTCAGGCTCAAATTTCCACATGGGGGAGCGGAGGGGGGGCTTGTGTAAGGCTACCATAGTTAGCCCTTGGGATTCTGCACACTCTCCTTTCTATGTCAATGTCAACGGCCTCCTCTCTTCCTGAAGGTGCAGACTTCCCCTGAAGTCACTGGTGACCCTCCTTCGCTCTTTGTTCCAAGAAAAACCCTCCTTTTGATTCATGCTTTCAAAATCCATTCATGGTGTCCTGACTGTGTGACAACAGCATGGTAGGCTTTGGAGGAGGAATAGAGATGACTGATATATTGTCCCTGTCCTTGAACAGCCCACACCCCTCTATACATCCCTCTATACATCCCTCTGGTTCCTTCAAAGAGTATTTATTGAGCACTTACTAGATGTTAGGCATGTGTGTAGCTGTGATCAAGATGGACAGAGTGAAGTTACAGTCAACCAGGAGACAGCCTGTGAGAAAGCATGACAATTGTGATGACAGGAGAGCGCCAGACTTCATGGAAGTGCAGACTAGACAACAGATAATAACAACAAAGAGAGATAAGGGTTGTGAGACAGGGAGGCATAGAGGCAGCTGGAACACACAGGAAGAGGCCAGCTTTTCTTAGGGCTCAGGAAAGCTTCACCATGAAGAGGAACGACATAGCATCATTGAAACCACGGGTTCTAGAGGCAAGCACCTGGCTTTAAAATCCAGACATGCCATTTACTGGCTTCTGGATTTCACTTGGGCAAGAACTCAATCTTTCTAAGCCCCTGTTTTCCCATCCGTTCAAATGGGAATAATATCAGTCCCTGATGTATGACGTTGACATGGGAAATGAATGAGAGGATTGATGGGAAATGCATAGCTGTTTCTGCTGGTATTAAAAAAATGCCCAATAAATGTTCATCTTTATTGCTATGATTGAGTGAGATGTGAGCTGAAATAAGGGATGGCCAGGAAGTGATCATGTAGAAAGGCATCCCATACTCTGCCCTGAATGAATCCCTGGCTTTGTGCCAATCATTTCTTTCTCCCTGGGCCTTAATTCTTTTCATTTATAAAGTAAGCAGATCTCTTACTTATCATTGAGGTCTCTTTCTGCTATAAAATGCTATGACTCTAAGTGCTCTGGCCTTTTGAAGTCTATGACCACACAGAATAACCAGTCTTTTACATGGCTGGATGGGACATCGCAGACATTACCCATTCATAGGGTCACCAGGAATCAGAGCTAACCCAACGGCAGGTAACAAGCACACATTTATGCAGATCATGACCCAAATCGTAGCCTTAGTGATAGCAAAGTTGCTTATGTCAAAGATCTGGCACAACAAGAATGCAAAATTCCACGAAAACCAGTACCCAATGCTGGTGTGCTAACAGGACACTCCTGTCTATGTTCAGTCTCAGCCCAAGGCTGCACAACCAACTCTTTCCCCACTGAAAGTACAGGTGCGCAACAGAAGTGATGACAGAACCATCACAACATGCACTCAGCTTCGCCAGGCATGTGGTTTCAATATGCCCCATCGTGCTCATGACATTGTGGTCGATACTTTATTGTCTGCCTTTCAACAGAATCCTTTCTCCGGAGTGCTGGCCAAGTGGCCAGAGCCACACAAATTCAACTCAATGTTGAATCATTATCCTCTGGCTTCTTTTTGGTTCTAGGAAAAAAAGGTGTTTTTTTCCTTGTTTCCTATCTTGTTCAATAGCATCGATACCTTGCTAAGACAAAAGCTGGGAGTCATCACCCCAGACTTCTTGTCCTCAAGTTCAATAATTAACCAGGGGTCAAGTATTGTAAATACCATCTCCTGGAAGGATGCCTTTCAGACAAGTCCAGTGTACTCTAGCCCCATTGCTGTGTCCTGGCTCAGACAATCATCCTGTTCTTGTTCATAATGTTGCAATAAAGTTGGTACTCCACTGGCTCTATTTTCTCTCCTGTTCTAGGTGAGCCCTTTCTACAATACAAATATAAATGGTCATGTATTCCACTACCTAACACTCTTCAATGAGCTCCCCATTCGCTACACCCATGTTCCTGACCTTGAGCATACACCTGTCACCTTGAGGGCCTGTGAAAACAGGCATTGGAGAGCTCATGCCAACAGTTTCTGAGACAGTAGGTCTAGGATGGGGCCTGGGAATTTGCATTTGTAATAAGTTGCCATGTAAGCTGATACTGCTTTCTAGGGACCACACTTTAAGTACCACCGCCTCACATTCTAAGATGTGAGCCCCTTGGCCCGGCAGTCAAGAACTTTGACAATCTGTCCCCAGCATAGTTTTTCTGTCTTATCTCAAGGTATACCACACACACATAGAACTCATTTTGTGATGACCGAAGCCAAACATCATTGTCAAGCAGGGTCTTTCTAGTTAGAGCAAAGAATCCAGACTGTATGAAGCTCACACCCTTAGAAGCTGGTGGTGGGGATGAGGCAGAAGTCAATAGAGGTCAACAGGCAACCCAGGGCTCGGCCACCCGGCAGGTGCTGGCAGGCACTGACACCCAAGCTTTGTAGCTGTGCTTCAATGTAGACACCATCCAAAATGCTGTTTTCTCCCGATGCCTTAGAGCCATGTGACAAAATAAACAGCACAGCCAACTCACTACGGAGGCCAAATATAAACAAGACCCAAAACAGAATAGCATGGATGGGAGCCAAACGGAGAGGTAGTTTAAGGTTAGGAAATCTGGCTTGGAAATCACATGTTGTCTCAACTTGTAAACATCAAAGAGCCAGACTGGAAAACTGTAATAATATAATAATAATTAATAACAATAAAATTACACCTTCTCCACTGTTACCCCAGGATATAAAATCATTTTTAAAAATTAAGATGTAATAGGCGCATTAAGTCATTTAATCCGTCCCCTGAGAGGGAAGATCTGCACCATTTGCAGGGTCTTCTGGTCCAGGGAAGACTCACAGAGGACTCCGGAAACCCTGCTAACAGCCACGGAGCAGCCACCACCTCCTCCACCTTGGGAATTCTGGGTTTCCATAAAGGAAACAAGGCTTATTTCCACCTCCTTGGAAGGAAAAGAGAGGGCCTGGTGCCCCCACCCTGCGCATCCCTCACCAGGTCATCACCAGCCACCGTGTCCATCATTTGGTAGGACATCATTTGGTAGGACAGTGGCTGTGACCCTGGCTACCACACATGTGTTGGAGCAGAACACCCTGAGATGGAGTCACCCCACTGAACACAATCAGAGAACTAACCAGAACTTACTTTCAGCCTTTGGAGGATCTGTGTGCATTTGCCTGTTTCTTTTAGGGGGTCATGAGCAAAACAACCTGAAAATTCAGAGTTCACCAAGTGATGAATGACTCTCCTATAATCTAATGTGATGGTGATGCTCAAGTCATTCTTTTGAGGTGAATTTTCCAAGATAAAAATAAACATTAATTTATTTTTACCTTTAAGCATCCTCACCCCAAAATCAACACTCCCAACAACAAAAACCCTACCTAGCAGGTGTAATCGCCCAATAGGGCTTTTGAATAAAACTGTTTTTTATAAAATTTATTTAGGATGACATCCATCTTTTCTGCTATCACAATACATATTTTCTTTTGTTGTCTCATCTATCATAAAATAAATTCCCAATGGGAGCTTTGCTAATCTATAAGGAGGGTTTTACGCACTTGTGTCTTAATCATCTTCACAGTGTTTGAGTAGCTCCTGACCAAAGGGGTTTATAGAATTTTAAATTTTTCAGTGGAACATCATCACTTCTTTTTAGAGCTGTGCCATCCAATATGGCAGTCACTAGCCACACATGACAGTTTAAGTTTCAATTTAAAATTACTAAGAAAGTAAAAACCTTGGTCCCATATTTCAGTAAAATGTGTGGTTAATTCGCACTAACCACATATTAAATATTGGATAGCACAGATAGAGAATGTTTCCTTATCATGGAAAGTTCTATTGCTCACCCCAGTTTTAGAAGTTCAACTTGGTTATAGAGGTTTATTCATTCCGTGACCCTCTCCTCTCCCACCCCACCACCTGCTCCTGGAACCCACCTTCACTACAACACTTCATCCTCACTCAGCAAATGCAGCTGCTTCCTCACTTGGGCTCCTGGACTCCCACCTGTCCAAAACAGTCCTGCATCCTGGCAGAGAATGTACAAGAGATTCCTGCAAGGCGGTTCCTAACGCAGAGCCAGGCTCAAATTCCAACACTCGAGTTATTGGTGTCTGATCCCATTACTGTTTTTGAACATTTCATCCCTTTTGTCCTCAGATACATGCCTATCCCTTACTGACCTGCGTGTCCATTATCCTGCCTGCTCTGACCTTGAATAACTCTGAGCTGTCATTGTTTGAGAATTCCTCCAACTTCAGGCATCTTCTCAGTGTCTCCAGACTATGGTTGGTCAATGTGGGCTCTGTGTCACCTATGCAAGTTTGGGAAATGCGATCCAGGCTAAAAGCATTCACTAGTTTTCATCGCAACAGCCCAATGTCTGCTCAAATTGGAACATGGTGAAATAGAAAGAATACTAACAGTCATGGAATTCTGACTTTGTGTCTCCATATCTCTGTTTTGGGCTCTGCGAACTTGGGCAAGCTCTGAACACCTCTGAGCCTCCCTTCCTCACCTGTGGGGATAATAACAAAAACCATGAGTTTGTGGTTGTTGCATAACAATCATATATAATAATATTGAGCAGCTAGCTCCATGGTGAGCTTAGATAAATCTAGACATTCAATGCAATCATTTCTTTTCAATGTGTCTCTATAGAAATTTCTGAATCACTTGTAATAGAATAATGCAGCTGGTAGGTTTTTTTGGTAAGCCATTAAAAGGCTACAGCTCTGAAAAGTAACTATTCAATTAGCATCTTGCTTTTGTTCGTATTACTACAAATAATTTGTGTTATCCATGTGCTGCAAAGTTAACCATTCAGAACAAATGTGTGGCATTTGAAATCTTACATGGAAAGCAATCCCTTCAAAGCCGACACTTTCTGAGCTAACTTCAAATTAGTGAGACCCAAGTTTTCTCTGTCCAAGTTAGATTCCTAATCTCTAAGGTTATTCTTGTTCCGAGCTTGGCCGCAAACACAAAAGCAAGACCAGGCAGCATAGCATGGTGGGTGAAGAGTGTTGGCTCTGGAGCCAACCGCCTGAGATAGAATCTTGACTCAGACACCTCCTAGCTGAGGACTAAATAGATGCCTACACCAGAGCAGAGTCTGGCATGGACAGTTATTCTCCCTCCAGATCTATGCGAGGAATTATCCTGATACTCCAAGGACCCGGGCACTCTCATCTGAAATGTTATGATCACTGGTGGGGAGGGGGATTCAGGTTGGGACTTCTAGCCATTGTTACTGATAATGTGAAATGTATGGATCACTCATTTTGACCAGGCCCCGTGCTAAGTGCTTTATCTACATCATTTCATTTTATTTCATCTTTATCCTAGGTGCCCCGGGGGAAGTTCTATATCTAATTCATGGCAAAGCCAGGATTTGGTACAGAAAAATCTGACTCCTAAACCCAGACTTTGAACTTCCTGGTGCTTCTGCCCCTCCAGGTAAGTATGCTGCAGCCTCACACACTGGGCCAGGTCCTGGTTCCACAGGAATTTGAGATTTAGCTTGAGAAATCTGTTTCCTCGAATGAAAAATGAGGGTGATAATACTTTCTTGAGGGGCTTCATATGAGAATTAAATGAAAGTGTGCAAGCACCCAGACACATCACAGGCATGCAGCAACGCAGGACAAACGCGCCTACAATTTGCACAGGGAAGGGAAGTACCTCTGCACCCCACAGCTGACAATGGCCTGAGACCTCACTGGAGCAGTTAAATTGGTAATGACTTTAGCAAAAGAGGATGCTAATTATAAAGGTGCAAGTCCTGGGAACACCCAGCTTCCCACACACCTGTCTTGCTTGGAGTAATCAGGTGTCTCTGAGCCTCTACACGGCTGGGTGGTCCATGAAGGTCCTAAGACCTTTAGGAGATTAGCAAGAGAGACCGTGCATTTTTTTAAAACTGCTCTTTGCAGATTGAAGTTACAAATATTTAACTCTGACAGCCTCTTCATGATTGCTGGTCTCTAGTCTGTCCCTTGCTCTAGAGCAGTGGTTCTCAACCTTTCTAATGCCGCGACCCTTTAATACAGTTCCTCATGTTGTGGTGACCCCCAACCATAAAATTATCTTCGTTGCTACTTCATAACTGTAATTTTGCTACTGTTATGAATCGTAATGTAGATATCTGTGTTTTCCGATGGTCTTAAGCTCTACAGCAGCGGCTCTCAACCTGTGGGTCGCGACCCACAGGTTGAGAACCGCTAGCAGGGTCACCTAAGACCATCGGAAAACACAGATATTTACATTACGATTCATAACAGTAGCGAAATTACAGTTATGAAGTAGCAACGAAGATAATTTTATGGTTGGGGGTCACCACAACCTGAGGAACTGTATTAAAGGGTCACGGCGTTAGAAAGGTTGGGAACCACTGCTCTAGACGGTGGTCAGTGCTCCTCCAGTTTGCTCCAGTCCTCTTAGATCTTCACCCTCAATTCTCAACAAATCGTCCCATCCTCAATCCCTGACCCTCTCGATGGCTAAGACCCCCCTTCATCCAGAGATCTCCCCCGTTTTAGCATATATGTTTAAAGGTACCACTACATCCATATGTTTACACACATACATATCATGTAACAAGCTTCTATGTGATTGATACTTGATTTCTCAATAATACCCAGGTCTCTAGTAAGTTACAGTGGACCAGACGTGAAAAGCTGCCTGATGTTTATGGAAAGGGCAAAAGCAAGAGGAGGTGAGAAACACTGAGGGAATCAAAACCACCAAGAAACAGCAGCCAACGTTCAGAAAGGAGGGAGATGAAAGACCAGCAAGAAAGCCAACACCCTGGGGCCATTCAGCACCAGAACAAGAGGCAAAGCAAAGCTCAGACATCCCCACCGCCATCCCCACCTCCCTCCCACCTTCTACCCCCACCCCATACCCACCCTGAACAAGAAAGCAATGTGCCTGAGCGGCAGCCTGTGACCTAATGGATGTTTATGAGCCCTGCCGGGCAGGTGAGCACATGGCATGTCCAGGCTATACCGGTCCTTTGAGTTCATCAAATCCAAGCTCTCAGAGTTCAGGTGAACCGGTTATGATCCAAGAAGGGCCGCAAATGCACAACTCTTTCCCTCCGAAAATAAAATCCCTTAGAAATGGGCAAATTCCATTCAACACCTTGTGCTTGTTGTATACAATAATGATGATAGGGGTAATGGCTAACACGTGTCAAGTGCTTGCCATTGGCCAGGCTCTGTTCTACTTGCCTTAACTCATGTCCTATTCAAAGCCATCCTTGGGGTAGAGATGATCGGGCCCATGTTCCAGAAAGTGGAAGTGTGGCAGAAGGAAGTTAACTCCCCAAGGTAACAGACCCAGGAAATGATGGCGCTCGGAGAGGACTGTGTTATTGATTATTTAAGGTAACGTCCCTCAAAAAGTTTAGAACATAAGTAGTATTTGCACTGCTGTTATCTGAATCCATTCATGCACTGTGTCTGGTTCCCTAAAGATAAAGATAAATGACATGGGGGCGTCATTAGCCTCTGATCCACCGGCCTGGTCATCCCTCCCATCAAGCCGCACACCTGTGGTGCCTCTCCGCGGGCCGAGCTCTTCGCTCTGCCTGGGTAGCAGAGGTTCAGTTCACTCGGAACCTACTTCCATCCCATTTAACTCAATCGCCATCCATTCCCTGACTTCACTCTCTAACCCCTGAATATCTGTTTCTTCAAATGCCTGCTTCAGCTCATCGGTGACTTTGGTGACTTCTGTTAAGCATTTACTTCTCACATTCTGTCTTCTGCTAAAATCCGTCAAGCAAATGACAACCAGGGTTTTTACCTGAAATCTTTTTTGCTTTTCACTTTTTAATTTTTATTTATTTTTAAATTAAGATTGTATATTTAAAGTGTACAACATGATTACACACACACATATACATATGTATATATACTGTATATATGTATATATCTATAAAAATAAAAGCCTAAGCGACCATCGCAACTAAACGGACGACCGAACAGGCTGCATGGGGCAACCAGGCCAGCAGGGGGATCAGTGAGGGGCAACCAGGCCGGCAGGGGGGGCAGTAAGGGGCGACCAGGCCAGCAGGGGGAGCAGTTAGGGGCAATCAGGCAGGCAGGCAGGTGAGCGTTAGGAGCCAGTGGTCCCGGATTGTGAGAGGGATGTCAACCAAGGGGTACCAGATTGCAGAGAGTGCAGGCTGGACTGAGAGGGCCCCCCTGCACAAATTTTGTGCACCAGGCCTCTAGTGTATATATATACACACACACATATATATATACCGGGCCTCTAGTGTATACACACACACACACACACACACACACACACACACACACATACAGAGAGAGAGAGAAAGAGAGAGATAGGACAGAGAGAGAGAGAGAAAGAGAGAGAGAGAGAAATGATTACTCCAGTCAAGCTAGTTAACACATCTCCTCACATGGTTGCTATTTCTTTGTGTGTGATGAGAACACCTGAAATCTACTCTTTTAGCAAATTTCCAGTAAACTTTAAAAATTTTGATAATTCCCAATGCTAGCAAAGTCAGATGTAACTAGTACACTCATATTCTGATGATTTTATAAACTAACATAAATTTTAGAAAATTATATAACCCATGTAGCAAAAGCCCTAAAAGTATCCATGCTCTTTAGGCCATTTTTTGCTTTCCTGAAAATATATAGTAAAGACCAACTTTTATGAAAATTCTAATTTTAGCTGCGTTGGAAAAATGGCAAACATTTTAACCAGTCCCCAAAGAGAAGATGGCCCACCATAGAAGTGCAGTCATTGAAAATGGTAATTATGATGCTCTCGAAATATTTCTAGTAAAATGTGAAGAATTTTGAAAAATCGAGATACAAAATGTTGTTTTCACCATGGTGAGAATTTTGTAAATATATGTATATATGTGGACAGAGATGCACACTTTCACAGAAAAATATTTTTCATTCTGTAAAAGTCAGGTTAGTGCTTTTCATTTTAAAAAAAAATTATCTTTCACATTTTGCATTGTTATAACCAAAACGATCAGAAATCCCTATTTGAGTTGCTGTGGACTCTTCGCTGCGTTTACAGGAGGGACCCACGCATCCCGTGGACATCTGTCGCCTAAAGCCAAGAGGCAGGGTCTCCTGCACCTGGGCACAGGACGCGACACCTGAATAGGCCATCCCTGGGGAACTTCCAGATCGTAGGTAAAGCCCATCTCAAAGGCTGCAGCACATCGAGCTGCCAGGTAAGTATTTTGGACTTTTAAAAAAAGAAAAAAAGCCCCAAATAATCTTAGAACAAAACTCTCCTGACACATTTGGATGCCAGCACAAGACTGAGTCTCAGCTGTCACCATCGATGGTTCTGACTTGAGGACGGGGTTCCAGTCACTCCTAGATTCAAGAACAATAAATAGCCATTACCTAAGGCGATTGATCTGCGGGCCTCCGGAGCCCTCGCAGAGCAATGTGAGATTTCAATGCAGCCCGGGCTCTGGAGGTGTCTGCCTCGGCCTGACTGATAGATAACTCCCGCTTTTTAAAATTCAACTGCAGCTCAGGAAACGGGGACCTTCCCAAGCGCAACACTTCCCCCTGACTCTCATTCACCAGCTTGTCAATCAGATGTGCACCCTTCCTTTAAAGTTGAAGCCTTATTAACCTACACGCTGGATTTGACTGGTGATCGGCCACCGCAGACAATGCGCACCCCTCCCGGGTTCCAAATCCCGTGGTCCTGTTCAGCTCCCCACACATTCCCTGCGAGGGATGAAAGCGTCCCTCACACGCCTGATCCTTCCAACACAGGCAATGAGAGGACAGCGTTAAAAAAAATAAAAAAAAGTTTGTGGAGGCCCCGCTGATTGAGACATCTTGGAGGGAAACCAGCTCTGCTCGTAACCAAACTGGGCCTGGAGCAGGCTGGTGAGTGCCCAGCCCGGCCTCCGCGGGCTCTGTCGGCGGCACGCTGTGCGCGCCATGTGCGAGATCCGAAGCAAACATATAGTTGGCAGAGGAATTCATTTCAGAGGCGGCCATGCCAGGGTTGCCCAGATACTGGTAGAAAGTAGCTCCAAAGTTGGGAGTGCCTTGTCGAGAAGATTCTAGCTGGAAAGTCAGGAAAATTATTAGTGGAGGCAGCTTGGATATCAAAAATATGGTCTCAATGACTGGGTCAGGGGAAAGGGCAATCTGGTCCCTCCCTGTCCGCCCCCCTCCCCCTGCCCTCCCCCTGCCCCAGGGAAACAGCCATCCTTTGATTTCTTTCTCTTTGTTCCATCACAGCAGAAAGTTACCTCGGTTCTAACAGCTTTCCATGGGTTTCCAAGAAGCTTGGCTCCTCTGTCAATTTCCACAAACGCCAGCCTCGGAGCCAAGTAATGGGCATGTCTGTGAGGCCTGGAAGCTACCTGGAAGAAGCTGAGATGCACAGGGCCACGGACGTGGAAATGCACAAAGGCAGGTCCCTTCCCTTCCTCACTCTCTGGGGCTCTGCTACTTCCACGGGCAGGGGCAGCGATGGAGTGGGAAGTTGCTCATTTCATTAAGCTGTCCCCACATTTATTTCGCCCGCTTTTTAAAAAGACCAGAATCACCACCCATTCCTCAGATTCCTAGTTATCCGAGGAATAGAAATGAACTCGGAGGAGATGGCTGGGAGCCTGTTCCTGCCCCGGTCCCTGATGTCCTCAGTGGGCACAGGTGGAAACAGGGAGGGTCCCCATCTCACTCCACTCCCACTCCCAACTCTGCAGGAGGACGGGAAGAAGCAGGGCTTCCGCTTTTATTCTTTCTGCTCTAGTCATATTTCTTTCCTTGGACTCTGTTGGAAGCTGTCCATTGCCTTCACTAGCAGAAAGGGGTGGACAAGGAGTCGGAAGGCTGGAGACCTTGAGGCTCTGGCAAGGGTCAGAGTCAAGCACCCACTGTCTAGTTGAGACAAAGGGAGCTGAAGCAACTTCCACCTTTTGGTCTCATGTAAATCCTTGCTCATGGGCTATCACCGAGCTATTACTGGAATTTGCTGCCTAAGGGCTATGGGTGGATCCCAAACCTGAATAAAAGGGATGGCAAGGCCACAGCAAAGCGGAGTCCTTCCTTGGGCTTCCGCCTGGCCCCCAATTTCCAAATTATTATTTCTTGTCTCTTTCATTTGCACATGGCCTCCTCCAGAGCCCAAACCCGAACCCTGAACCTGAACTCTGAACCATGCGGGACGTGGGGGGACACTCGCAGGACTCCCTATTAAGTTCTATTACATGTGCAATTACAAAAAAGGGGGGTTATAAAAACAGGTGAATGCTGATGCATTTACTAACTGATAGCCTATGAGCAGGGATGCCAGCTCACCAGCTCGCCAGCTCGCTCACACAGAATGTCAACCACCAAGCTGGGCCCTTCATCCCCCCAATCTCTTGATACCAGGGTGCAGGTGCCACAGATTGCTAAAATGCTTTTCGTCACTGCCACTCAGAACTCCAGTTCCATCAGCTCCCTATCCAGGCCCTGCCCGTCCCTCTGCCCACACGACTGAGGTCCCTGCGTCTGGAGGAGGAGCTCATGTGGTTCGTGCTGTAGAAAACCTCCACCAACACTGGGATTACACAGTGAATCTTCGTCTAACACTGCTCTCCCCAAAGTCATGGGGTTGAGTAAATAGTCCACATTTATACTTTTACCCATCAAAAAGCTGGTTTTATTCTCTTAAGCTCTATTAGAGGTGCCATAGTGATTTATTTCTTAAGAGAAAAAGAGAACAAAAAGCAAATCCTTTGTTCTGTTTCAAGAAACCTGGTTCAGCGAGGCTATCGTTCACTTTCTCTGCTCAACCTCCCTTTTTACTCTTTAAGGGAACCAACACAAAGACTTTTCTTCATTCGGTGCTCATTGAAGGCACAACAGCAATTATAGATTTTTTCAAAGAGTAATTTATGAAAATAGGAAGAAAAATATTTCGTCTGATGCTACACACGCTGCTAGCTTATTATATAACTAGTGTACCGGTGCACGGATTCATGCACATTGAAAGGAAATTAATTAGAAGAAATATTTTAATATCGCTATTCGCCCTTTCTCTATAACTGTCAACCAAATTCACGATCGACAATGACAGATCGAAACATGCAAACGATTGGTGCCAGCGAGAGCTTTATATGTATCGTGCGTGTGTGAGTCAACTTAGCCTTTTATATATATCGAATAAACTTACTTAATTAGACCGGCTTTCTGATTTAGCTAAACTTTTTCCAGCCCAGTGAAGCACCCCAACTTCTCTTTCAGCAACACAGCAGTAAATATCAACACGAAGCAGATTATTATTGTAGATCATGCAGGGAGAACAAAGGGTGAAATATTGAACTGTAGCAGTGTTTGACTATATTCTGTGCAGTGGGAAAACCTGAAGTCATTTTCAAGTTCCACCATTTCTTACTTCTTTTCAGTTGGGTCAAGTTTCTAAGCTTTCTAAATCTACGTTGTCTTGCTAATGAAAAGAAAATAGGATTTTACCAAGTCTCCTATCTACCTACTCCAGGACTTCTGTGAGGATCAAATGAGATGAGGCACAGGAAAATGACTGACAAACATTTGGTTGAACTGTAAAATCTTTGTACCTGGCTATAAATCAAGTCAGGTTCCTGGGCTGAAGAAACTCCAAGGAGGTGAGTCGCTAGGGAGAGGAAGACAGGGGTTTCTATGTGACATCATTACCCAGCGCCCACAGCAACCGCGTTTCCGGGTTGGGCTGGGCTGTGGGCCACATTTTGCGCCATGGGGTCTTGGCAGCATTAGCTGCTATTTGGTGGGGTGTCACTAAAGGATGGTGATGGGGCCTGTGTCCCACTTGGGAGAAGCCGAGTGTTGGTTTGTCGGCGCCAAGTCCATGGTGCCTTTTATTTTTAAATGACCAGTGCGCGTCATGGCAGCTCCTGTGTTGAGCGTCTGCCCCCTAGCGGTCAGTGCGTGTCATAGCTACCAGTCGGATGGACACTTAGCCTTTTATATACGTATAGATTTCCAGACCCTGGAATGAGTTAAGAACTATCCATAGGGATCATTGGAAGCCTTTATTTCTTTTCTTTTAAAAAAAAATGTTTTGTTGTTGTTATTGTTTTGTTAATCCTCACCCAAGGGTATTTTTTGCATTGATTTTTAAGGAGAATGGAAGAGAGAGGGAAAGACAGAGAGAAACATTGATGTGAGAGAAACACATTGATTGGTTGCCTCCTGCATGAGACCTGACCAGGGCCAGGGCCTGGGAGGAGCCTGGAACCAAGGTACGTGCCCTTGACTGGAATCGAACCTGAGATCCTTTGGTCTGCAGACTGACTCTATATCCACTGAGTCAAACCAGCTAGGGCTTTATTTCTTTTCTAAAAGCCTTGCCACAGTTCCACTTTCTTCCCTGCTCAGTTTCCTCGCCAGGTGTCCAAGTGCAAAGGAGCATGAAGGCCAAATGATGTCCCTTCTGGATAGTAGGCATTGCAGGGAAATCATGTTCTTCCTCTTCTCCCCCAAACCTGGAGCTTGGCATGGTGGATGGAATGGGGGCTGGGAGGGCAATGAGAGCACACCCAGAATGACTCAAAGCATCTGATGGTCAAGGCCTCAGCCATCTTTCCACTCTGCAGGTTCACGGTATCAGGGTAATTTACTAGCAGGTGAAATTTCTCATGCCCCTCCAGGGCCAGCCATGTGTCCAACCAAGGACACCTTTGCAGGAAAGTGTACTGAGTTACGAGCGCTCAGGGTCCATGTAGCAGAGACCAGTAGGGGATATTAGGTGTGACTCTGCAGAATTAACTTTTAGGCTCTCTCATTGGCGTTGACTCCTGAAAGCCTGGCCTCTCTGCCTCTACACATATGTAGACCAACTGCTCAAGAGAGCTGACTTGAGTAATTCAGAATATTGTCAGATAAAGGAGGCATCCTGATGTCATCGATAGAGCATGGGGGTTTGAAATCAAACATAAAATCTTACTCCTGAGCTGCCTGACTTTAGACCCCACAAACCACATTGTTCTACATGTAAAACAGGGATAAAACTGTGATTAATTAGCTATGACCTCAGAGGTACAGATGGCCTTTCTTAAGCACGAAGTCAAAGAAGAGAAACATAAACAGAAGATTGAAGTGACTGCACAGTCTTTAAAAATGATAAAGAAACTAAAATAAAATGCCAAGTGTGCAACTTTATATGTACCTAATGGATTAATCTATACTAATAAAAGGGTAATATGCTAATTAGACTGGGAGACCTTCCCGGACATCCTTTCAGACAAAGCCATGGTGGTGGGGCCGAGGCAGAGGCAGTTAGGGGCTATCAGGCCAGGAGGGGAGGGCAGTTGGGGGTGATCAGGCTGGCGGGGGTGGGGGGTGCAGTTGGGGGCAAGCAGGCCTGCAGGCAGAGTGGTTAGGGGCAATCAGGCAGGCAGGAGAGCAGTTAGGAGCCAGTGGTCCCGAATTGCGAGAGGGATGTCCCAACTGTCGGTTTAGGCCCGATCCCTGTGGGGACATCTGGCAGTCGGGACATTCCCCGAGGGGTCCCAGATTGGAGAGGGTGCAGGCCAGGCTGAGGGACATCCTCCCACCCTGCATGAATTTCGTGCACCAGACCACTAGTATTTTAATAAAAGGAGCATTTATAAGTCAATAATAAAAATGATCAACCAAATTTTAAATGGGTAAGAGACATAATGATCAATAAGCATGTGAGAAAATATTCAACCTCACTAAACATCAAAGAATTACAAATATGTCAAAATGATATTCCATATTTGACCTATTCAATCAGAAAAGACATTTTTTTAACACCAAGAGTTTGTTGAGATGAAAGGAAATGTGTACAGCCCGGTACTGTAGATGGAACTGCAAACTGGCATAACATTTCTGGAGATGACCCAAATGTTTTAAAGATGGTCATACTCTTTAACCAAACAATTCCACTCTGGAGGATTGATCTTAAGGAAATAATTGCCAACATGTTAATGATTTAGCTAAAAGGATGTTTGCTGCAGTGCTGTTTGTAACAGCAAATATTTAGAAACACAACCTAACTATTCAGCATTCATTTAAGTAAGTTATTCAACAAATATTTACTAAGCACTTAGTAAGCTGTGGGTATGGACACAGTAGACCAAGTAAATCAATGCACTTTAATATAATGAATACCCTGTAGCATTAAAACGAGCTAGAATATTCAATGACAAGGAAAAAAGTAGTCATGCTGTTAACTGGGGGGAAAAGGCATGTTAAAAACAGGATATGTAATGTAATTCCATTTGAGGAAAAACACATATTTTCATGAAATTTTGGAAACTATGCAACAGATTTCCAAAGAGGTTATTGCAGGGTGATGAGAAGCGATTGTTTAAATTTCCTTCCTTTTGCTTTCTCTGCATTACAACCTTTTCTCTATCGACATGAATCATTTTACAATTTTTTAAAGTCGCTGATGTATTAAAAGCATCTACAGTGTGTTTTGAGGATAAAATAAGAAAAATATCGGGTGTATAAGAAATACCCCAAACTTTTAATTTGTCTGTTTATGGATTTCCCCAGCACCTTCAGTGACCAACTCAGCTGAATGCTGGTTCCAGCTGCCAGGGAGAAGCTGGGATGCAGAGCCCTTGAGTCACCAAAGCAGCCACAGATACGCCTGCTCTCTCCTCATTCGGAAAGGTTGGCCCGCCTCACTGTTTTTTTCATTCCAATTGGCATCAATTTGTCACCAGCATGTTACCCTTATTCACCAGAGTTTGCCCTTCTTTTCACTCTACACCCCTTTACCTGGTGCTGGATTCTATGCCCTGGAAAACAGAAAACTGGGAGCCCTGGGCCTCACCTCATAAAGAATTTGCAATCTAGCTGGGAAGGCAAGACCCCTGTGGCAGGAAGTATACTGTCCTAGTCTGTGTTGGCTTCAGTCCTGACTGTACCTGTTACAGGTGAGTAGGGGAGGGAGAGGTCCCTAACACGGGAGCAGTGGCTTCCTGGAAGAGGGAGCATGAGCCCTGAAGCTCGCAGAGGACCTGGCTATGAAGACACAAGAGGTGGGACATTCCAGGACAAAGAATAGAGGACTTCTCACACCTGCACTGACCTGCTCCTCTTCTCACCCCTCCCCACCTCACAGGAATCCCTGTCAGCTCCAAACCACTGCAGTGCGGGTGACCTACACCCCTCTTTGCATGTTGACCCCACTCTGTGCCTGTTCCAGGGACTGGAGAGCTCCCTGAGGGGGTGCTCAGCAGGGTTGGTGTATAGTTAATGGCACAAGCCAGAGTGTCAGATGGGCCTGGCTTAGAGTTCTAATGTGACCATTTACCAGCATGAGACCAGGGACCTGGTACCACTCTCTGCTTCCATTTCTTCATCTGCTTAAAAGTAGCCTTCATAGGATTCTTGTGTTGGTTTGTTTGTTTGTTTAATATAATTTTATTGATTTCAGAGAGAAAAGGAGAAGGAGAGAGTGACAGAAAGTGATGAGAGAGAATCATCAATTGGCTGCCTCCCAGGCACGTGCCCCAACGGGGAATCGAACCGCGACCTCCTGGTTCATAGGATGATGCTCAACCCCTGAGCCACGCCAGCAGGGCTACAGGGTTCCTGTGAGGATGTTCAGCGTGAGGGCATGCAAGTCACCCTTCACCTCCGGGCCCACCCCTCCGTGGGCCTCCTCCGGGCTGAGCACAGGGAACTGAGTGTTCCTTTCATTGAGGCGTGATCTCCCTCCCCGTCAGGCTGTCTCCCCGGGACCAGGGCCGCACATTCATCTCGGGACTCCTCTCCCTGCTGCTGCAGACATGTTCAGGGAGTAAGAGAGACAGAGGGGGGTAATCAGAGAAATGAAAAAACAAAGTTAGGCCGACCGGCTTTGTGCGGAAGGATAGTCTAAATAGACTTCCCTACTGTAGTCAGTGCTTGAGAAATACCCGCCCAAAGAAAGGTTCCCACAGGAACACAGGCGGGCTCAGCCCAGCCCACGGCCCGGCTTCTCGGCGGCAGGACCGAGCTTGGGGGGTTCCTGGCCCCCCCGGAGGCTGTGTCCCCTGCGCCGAGCACAAGTTGTCCACCGCCAGCCCTGAGGTCTCCTGTCACATTCTTTCTCACTGGTTTGCAGCGCAGTCCATTCCAGGGATTTCTAAGGGCGCGGGGCCTTTGCAGGAGCTGTTAGCTCGTAGGAAAAAAGGAAAAAAGAGAAGGAACTCTTCAAGACACGGTTGCCCTTGGAGTATTTATAAAATCTGGTGGAAATACTTCTCTCCAGATGTGTTTTCCCGACAGATGCCCCTCCGTGGCGGGGGTGGCGGTGCCGGCGAGGAGCTTCCCATAGCCCAGGACACAAAGCTGGTGTTGTTGAAGTGAGAGCCGTGTAATCAGCTAAAGAATTCCTGGGCAGAACCAAGGGCAGCAGATACCCAAACCTTGAACTTCTCTGCCTCCCTGCATTTTTCAAGTGCTTCCTGGAGAAGGGAACACCCAGGGGCCTGGATCTTCTTCTAACATAACTAGGGGCTCGCAGGAGGGGCCCTGACACAGAGGACTGTGCCCGGAGGCACCAGGGGTTGGGGGCAGGCAGGGGGGTGGGGGAAGCGGTTTGCAGGGATGCTGTGGACTTTTCCAGACTCGGAATGACAGGGAAATGGCAACCTCCTCCTTCCCCAGTGGGTGGTCTCCACGAGAGGCTCGCAGCTCTGCCCTGGGACCTGGCACCCTCCTGGCCCAGGGGAGTCGATGGAGAGAGAGCTGAGAACTAGCACTTGGTTTTCAGCACCTGCTTCTCGCCAGGCCCCACCAGGCGCTGCCTGCACAGCGCTGACACCAGACTGTCTGCCTGGCGCTGCCTCCTGGCTCTGCCCCGTCCTCGCTGTGTGGCCTTGGACAAGTCCCCTAGCCTCTCTGTGCCTCCACAATCTCCTCTGGAAAATAGGGACAATGATAGTAACGAACTCATAGAACGGGATGATAATGAGAACAAGTGAGTCACCCAACGTGCTCAGAACGGTACCCGGCGATTAGCAAGGGTCCCGTGGAGGTCAGTTATTGCTGTTCTGGGCCCTCGCTAGGGCGCTGTCTGGTGGGTGTGTTCACACCCGATCCGAGGAAGGAAGTCAGAGGCAGAGCTGGGAGGAAACGCATCCAGGACCTCACAGGACATAGCTCACGAGGCAAGTATGCGCAGCGCTCGGCTCTAAAGCTCACCCGGCTGTCAAAGGGGACCCCTTGGCCTACCTGGGGAGCAAACCTCAGTTCAGTTAGACAAGCTTTGCAGAAGGAACTGCTCAGCCTGTGCGACAGGCGGACGGGAGGGGCTGTGGGGCCACGGTGGGCCCCTGCCCTCCAGCTGGGCTCCGTCTGAGGCGGGGGCTGAAGTGTAAATGGTTACAATGTACCAAGTGAAGCCCCAGACACGGTAGGAAGTAGTAAAGGAACCCAAGCAAGACCCAGGGAGAGAGTGAGAAACTCAACACCCCCGATTCCCCGCGTTTTGGTAGGTGAGCCAAGAGGGTTACAGAGCAGGCCGTTTCGAGGGTTTCACAGGAGGGGGTGCTTAGCAGGTTGTCCGAGAAATAGGGATCGCATTGTGTTCGTTGAATTCCACTTTCCCTCGCTACTATTCTCTGGCCACATGTGCTCGCCCGCTGGAAGGGCTGCCCGATGCACGCACACGCGCACACACACACACACACACAGCTGCTGAGTGTCTATCCTTGGAGACCCCTGGCTGGCCGTGGCTCTGTCGTTTCCCACTTGCTCCTGGTGTCCACGTGGCTGTGCAGTGAGTGTGTCCCACAGAGGCGGCTCCCTGGGGCCTTGCAGCCTCTTTATGAGGAGTCACCAGGCTAGATGCGCCTGGCTAAAGCCCCGAATTCAATTGCACAGCACCTGTGGGGGACCCTGATTGTGAGCACCTGGGTGACCCTCCCAGCTCCCTAGCTCCACCCCCATGCTGTTAGTGAGAGAGAAAACAAGATCTCGGTGGAAAAGAGACTTCCTTAACGTGGATCTGAACCAGCGAGCAGCAGCGAGGGACTTGAGCCTGGGGGTTGTGGCCCCATCCCCTGTTCTTCTCCCCACCCCTCGGTCCCTCGTTCCCAGGCTGTCACTGGGGGCTGCCCTGAGAGCATGTGGCCTATTGCACCGCTGCTGTCCTGCTCCTGCCTGCCGCCTGCCCATCCGCTCCACGTGAGTCTCAGATCCTGCCTCTGGGGGCTGCTGGGGGCTGCTGGGGGCCGGGAGGCCTGAGGGGGCCAGGGCGGGGTCTAGAAGAAGCTCAGCGGCAGGCAGACAGCCTGGCCTCCCCCTCCTCTCCGGGTCAGCCAGGGCGGAGGAAGCTGGTGGAGGCCTAAGCTCTGGCCCCGCTAGGGCACCACAGACAGATGGATGCTGGGCCTCAGTGTCCCCATCCATAACAAGGAGCAGGCTAGCCTCGCTGCTCCCCAGTGTTCCCCAGCTGGGGTCCCGCCCCCGCCACGGCCTAGGCTGCAGTCACAACAAGGCACTCCCCCTCCAAGGTGGAAGGGGCAGAGGATGGGCAAACGAGCCTAAGGAAGGCTGAGCGAGCTCCCCGGTCCCCACAACACGGCGGAGAGCGGGGCAGCCAGAGCTTTCATCGCGTGCCAGATGGGAGCGTGGGCCGCTGAGGTAAAAGAACAATTTTCTCTTGTTCCAAACATGTTTTGGGGGGTGCCGCATACCACTGTCAGCTCGCTGTGCCGGCCCCCTCCCCGTCCCCAGGCGCTGGGCTCCCCCTGCCCCCTGAAGCATTCACAGTCTTGAACTTTCTAATCACGGCCTGCCTTTGTCTGGGCACTTGGGATCATATGGCATCAATTGAGAGCGTAACCCGACTCAGGTTTGGTATTTAACATACCTGCTGCAGAGGAAGTGTCTTTGAAGGAGAGGCCATGTGTGGTGGCCCTCGACCCTCCCTTCGCGGAGACCCAGCCCCTTCACCTCTTAATCAGGCTCCCGGCTCACCACGGAGGTCTCACAATGGAAGGGCAATTACCAGGGCCGGGCAGATGAAAGCGGCAGGCCCAATGGTCCGAAAGGTTCTCTTGCTTTTAAATTATCCGTGATTTACCTGCATAAAAGGAGAGGAAGTGCCCGAAGATTATTCTAATTGAGCCAGACTTTTCAAATCATGGAAATACCAGCATTTCCAAGGGGAAATCCAATCCCTTCAAATTGCCCCCGTGAGTCGCTCATACAAACAGAAGGAAAGAGGACGCTTTCATTTGCCAATGTGGGTCTGATCAGTGTAAATTGGATAAATGGCAGGGCCAGGAGGGCACGAAGCTCCCAGAGTCCTCTGCCTGTGTTTTCGTCGCCAGGTTTGTCAAAGGGAGCATTCTGGAGCAGGGGACGGTGGAGGAAATGCCTCCATTTCGGCACCGAGCCTCTTCCTCGCGTGATTGGAAACAGGCGGGAGGCTTTGCTCCGGGTCTGAGGTCTGTCCTCACCGGCTCTGCCCCGAGGTCTGCAGACCGCAGGCGGCTTTGAAGAGCGGGCACGGGGTTGTCTCGGCCGTGTTTCAGTTAAAGGCTTCAAGACCAGAGAAGAGGAACACTGGGCGTGATTGCGTGGCCTGCCCCGGGACAGGGTGAGACCGTCTGTATGAATGGGCACCTTGTATGTGGGGCAAGTTTGGAGAGGGAATTGGGGGCAGAGAAATTAACTACCTGCCATAAGGTCAGAGTTCGAGTCCCTGGAAAAGCTGGGGCGAGACCTTCCTGCTTTGGGGTTCCCGCTCTGCGCCCCCGTGGAGACAATGGGCCTTTTCTCCGGAGGACTCAAAGCCAAATATGTGTAGGAACATTTGTACTAAAACTCCATGTGTGTTCACAGGGCTGCACATGTGTGGGCAAGTTTGGCTCAAGAATGTACATGGGTGTGAAATAAGTGCCGTTTTTAAGTAAATATATTCCATGTTGGTAGTTCTCAATACACAAAAAAGAACTCGCATCTGTGAGTCCATCTATACATGAAGTGTGAGTGTGTGCATTTATGCACAAAGCCACACCTACTACATATCTGTGCATCCCAGGGCCACATCTACCGTGGCTGACACATCTGCCCAGCGAGCAGCACTTGACAAACCACCCCACGGCCATCTCCTAAGGTACAGGATTTTATTTGTAAACCGAAGAACAGGACCTGCTTTTGCTGAGCTATGCTGTCCTTTTTTGTCATTTTCCAGAAAGATAACCTTTGCATAGCTAGTAAGTAGACTTCTGCTTAACAAAAACTGGCATGGCACTTAGTAGTTAGCAGGGGGCTCCCACCACCCTTGCTTAATTACGTAACCCTCCAGAAGATGCTAGAAGGAAGACAGAGTGGCGTTTCTACCCTCCTTCTGCAGAAGAGGGAGCAAGGCCAGCGAGCTATACCTCAAAATGCTCCATGGTACACGTGGCTCCAGGTGACCCCGAGTCCCACAACTGTCCTGCCCAGAAAGAAAAGAAAAGGGGGAAGGGGGGGCTAAAAGAACAATTTCAAACCTTCCCAGTTACTCCACACCCCACATCCCCGCCTATGAATTATTGGCTATAAATCGAGTGGCCTGGCCTAGCCAGGCAAAGGAAAACTGACTCTCATCTGCTTACGTATGAGAAGCTGGGGTTGGGGAGTCTTCGAACTATTTCCAAAAATGTAAGGACATCAGGAAGTGTGTCTACAAAGCCACGGAGGAGCAGTTGCCCTCAGCAGTCACCAGAGTCCACAGATCCAAGCAGTTAGCGGTAAGCACAGGTCTGGTGTTGGCACATGCATGGGACACAAATGAGCTCTGTCTCCAAGAGCAAGCATGTGGCTGCTCCCACGTCAGCCTCCTCGTGCAGGGAGCACACGCAGCAGCTAAGCAGACCATGCGACACGTGGCTGCGGCTCCCTCGCTTGTTGGCAAGGTCCCGGTACTGAGCCGCCTTCCTAAGCAAGCGGAAACAATTTCACAGTCAGGGCCCCGCTCTGACCGTGTGCACTGTTCACCATGCCAGAGGGCCTTCGCCATTGAATTCCTCTAATGCCCCTAGTGGGGGCGTGCACCTTGGGACATGAAGCTGGACGGGAAAGAAGCCTGATGCAGAGCCTCTGCTCTCCGCTTTGCCTCCGTGGGCAGTGGGCGTTGGGCCACTCACTTCCCCTGAACCCCGAGGATCCCCTTCAGGAGGGAGGGGAATCCTTCCCCAGGCCGCCTCCTGTGGCTGCTGGGAAGACCTGAGCCAGAGCTTAGAGGAGGGAGACCGAGGGAAGGAGACCAGCTGTGATCCCCCATCCAGCAACTGGAGGCAGCTCCTGTGGGGAGCAGGGGGGCTCCCCGAGCAGGACGTCTCTGGCTCCCCCTCCCAAGCCTTAGGCGGCTGGCTGGGCCAGGACCACTGGGAAAGCGCCTCCAGGTTCCGGGGAGGGAATTCTCAAACCCCGCTGACAATGGCCCATCCTTCTCCCGCGTGGATTCTGTCAATGCAAGGAATTCACTTGCGACCTCGAAATCAGTGCCCTGGGCACTTCCCGGTCATGTGGCCTTGGCAGAGAGGCGGCCGCTGGCTACCCCAGACGGCCCACTCTCAGCTGCGTGTGAACAAGGGTGGCTCGGCCTGCTTGTCTCACTTCTCATCCTGCAAACATCTGCCCTTTTTGCGCCTGGGGCCGCATTTCTTGCGTTTCTGTGCTTTCCTTGGCGAGGTCACCATTTCAGATGGCCCTCATGCATGATGCTCCTGGGCGCGAGGAGGCTGCCTGTGTCTCGCAGAGAAGATGCGGGTGTTCGATGAGCTTCCTTCAGGCGTGCGTTGCGGCGCTGGTGGCTGTGAGTTCAATGTCAATGAATCGATGGTCTATATTAAATAAGGTGTCTTTAAAACACACACACACACACACACACACACACACACAAGAACACACAGGGTTTTGACTGAGAGGCTGATGAAAATGTGGGCACGGCTGGCCAGGACAGAGCCCTGTGTCCCCCTGAGGCGCGGTGGTTTCTAGTCACTGACCCAGTGTCTGCGGGGACTTTACAGACCTTCCTGCCTGAATGACAGGACTGCCTGTGCTGAGCCCACATCTCGTTCCCCAAGGGCAAGGTATGCATCCCCTGGCGGGCAGCGGGGCTCTGCCGGCCTGGCTCTGCCGCCTGGGCCAGTGGTGCCTGCTGCCAGGGCCTGCTGTGCCCGGCCTCGGGTGCCAGACGCTGACCCACACCTGCAACCTCCTCCTCCCTCAGAGCGGCCCTCCCTGCCTCCTTGGGCTTCAAGACCTAGGTCATTGTCACCTTCCATAACCTTCCCACTGCCCCTTCCGCCAAACCAATGTTCCCACCTCTATGGCACCCTCTGGGCTGGATCACTCATCTTCTTAAAGAGCAGGAAAGTGGAGGAGCTGAGTGCATGGTGATGACGGCGAGAGGTGTACTTCCCCACTAGGAGGATTATAAGAATTAAATGGTTGAAGGCCCTTCTAGCATGTGGAACAGTGCGCACAGTAAGAGCCCAGTAAGTGTTCTCATGTTACCCTCTGCCTCTTCCCATAGACTCAGGGTTCCGAGGACCAGGGTTCCTATCCCCGCAGTGGGTAAGTGTCACAGAATGAACTAACTCAGCGACGATTTAAAAGACGAAAGTTTTAGCCCTAGCCCATGTGGCTCAGTGGATAGAGCGTCAGCCTGCAGAGTGAAGGGTTCTGGGTCTGATGCTGGTCAAGGGCAGGTACCTCGGTTGTAGGGAGTGCATGTGGGAAGCGACGAATCGATGCATCTCTCTCACATCGATGTTTCTCTCTGTGTGTCTCTCCCCCTCCCTCCCACTCTCTCTAAAAATCAATGGGAAAATATCCTGAGGTGAAGATGAACAAAAAAACAGGGAAGTTTTAAAAAGAAACACTTTTGTGCCATGAACACGCTGAAACATTCAGGAGCCAGGAAGTGCAGGCCGTGGGGGACAGAGGAGGAAGGGATGAAATGTGTTTTCTGAGGAGGCGACACTTGTCCAGTTGAGAGAGTTTGTTTTGGGGACCCCTGAGGCGGGGAAGGTGATGGGAGAGAAAGGGTAAATTTGGGGGGATGATGAATAGGCCCCAGAAGATCAGGGACAGGGGATGGGGGTGACAAGGGAGCAGGAATGTGGACCTGTGGGGAGATGTCCAAAGGGGAGCACGTGGGCTGGGCAGGGCACGCTCCCCGCTCAGAGGGGCTGCGTTTGTGTGCTCCTTGTGCCCACGGGAACTGTGGCCTGTGGGCAGCTAGCTCCCACTCAGCCAGGTTCTAGACCGGAGAGGCCACGGTTCCTCCTCTGAGAGGGCTGCCTGGCTGGGACACACCCACGGGATAGTGTCCCGGATGGAGCGGCTCATTCACATCTGCCTCCTTCCCTGGGGGCTCCTAACTGGTGTGAGGGAGGGGCTTGCTGACACGTCCTCACGCCGCCCTGGGGAGGTTCCATAAAACAGAAAGCGCCTCCCTCCCAACCTCAGAGCACCCACAATCGCGTGTCCCCCCCTGAAGACAGATGGGCGACACAGAACCGCCCCCAGACGGGCCTGGTGGTGGCTCCCGCAGGACCTCAGAGCCCTCTGACTGGGTCGGACTGTGGGAGACCCGAGGTGGAGGCAGAAGACAGAGCAGGTAGACACCCGAGGCCTCTGGCCGGGAGCACTCACCTCCCGACTCCGTGACCTCTCGGTGTCCCCAGTGATAATAACTCCCTCTGTCTTCACAGCCACTTTCCCAAAGGAGCTCAAAGCCAGGGAAGGCATCACCTCATTAGGCCTCACTCGGTGGGAAGCAGTCGTTCATTCCACAGTCTGGCTCATGGTGAGTCTGGTTCATGGTGAGTCTGGTTCTCAGTGAGTCTGGGTCATAGTGAGTCTGGCTCTCGGTGAGTCTGGGTCACGGTGAGTCTGGCTCACCTGTGGGACCAGAACCCCCTGAGGCTCCTCCTCCCACAAGATCCTGCTGCACCCACATGCCTGTCTGGCTCTGGGCCTCCAGGTTGCCTTGTCCTGAGCTCCAAGGGCACGGCCTCCACAGTGCGCTCTGAGCTTGCTCCGTGAGGTTGAAAATACTTCCCACCCAAGTCTGGGCTCGCTTCGCTCAGATCAAGGCGCCTCTCACAGCCCAAATGGGCAGCCTGTTCTAAGCAGCCTCGCTTGTCCCCGGGCAGTGCCGATGGCAATAACCAAATAAGACCATTGGATGACCTGGGCACTGGAGAAGGTGCTGAGAATACATGTACATTAAATCTCTGTTTCCAAATAATGCATGCTTTCCTAATGGACTTGCTTTCATACCCAGGCTCTGAAGGCCTATTTCCCATGACACACGTGTTACACACAAACCCATGTCACATAGACCATGTCCATTCTTCTTATATGTACACACCCCCAGAATCACACACATGTGCCTACATCAGGCTTTCTTCACACATATGTTCATGTCCACAAAGCCCAGAGCCATGAACCCTCCTCATTCATGCCAGTTTACACTGGTCATGTGTGTGTGCTCTGTGCACATATGTGTACACTCTGGTAGGCACCCAGGAAGACACACAGAGGACATACACACTCCTTACACTTTTTCTTGCTTAAGCTCTGTGTCCTTCAGACTTCTAGATAAAGTTACTACTCCAAGAACTTCAAGAACCCATGCTCTCTACTTCCCCAACATAAGACATCAGCCCCCTACGTGTGAGGAAGAGGAGGCTTCCCAGACTCAGAGCCCAAGACTCCCCCCTCTGGGACTTCACAGGCTCTTCTGTGCAGCCAATCAGGCAAGTCTCTGAGGCATGTCCTTCACCCACTGAGGGTGCTGCATCTCCTGGGTGTGTGGCCTGACCCTCCAGCCAGCCTGGCTCTCAACCACCAGGTACTGTGGACAACAGAGTGCTCTGGGGCTGAGGGTTCCACCTGCGTGGAAGCCTGCCATGATGACCAGATTATCTGGAAAAGACATCCAGACAGTCAGTGATGTCGAAGATTAGAATGCCAGAAATAGCCCTGGGATGAGTGGCAGAGACCCAACTCCAGCCCCTGCTCCCCCCACCACTCCGGAGCACTTTGTCCAGTCCTTTCACCTCTTTGTGTTTGTTTTCTTACCTCTAAGACAATGAACACAGTAACTATCTCAAAAGATGTTCATGCTGGTTAAGTGAAGCTATGTATGCAGAGCCCCTAGCACAGTGCCTGGTGCGTAGGAAGCACTTGGTAAATACCATCCTTTTTCTTTCCTGATAACCAAGTCCACCTACACGGCCAGTGTGGTTGATCCTTAGATCCTAGACTATAAAGCCAGGAGGGCTGAGCTCTCGTATCATCTTGTCTTACCCTGTCATTATACAGGTGGGGAAATGAGGGCAGACGAAAGGAGTGTCAGGTCCAAGGTCACACAGCTGTGGGTGACTGCTTGGAGCTGAGGTCTCAAGCTGAGAAGGGGTCTTAGAAGTCATCTGATCACAGGTGACAGGATGTGTTCTGACAGCCCAGCTTTCCTTTGAGGAGTCCCTTTAGGGCGTCTCAGGGGGTCACATCCCAATCAACCATTCCCCTCTTCTTAGTAGATGTTAAAGTACTGGGGATGTTGTCCATGTCTTATTTTACAGGCGAGTCAACCAAAGCACAAAGGAGGAAAGGCAGACCTCATCTCAAACACAGGCTTCTTACTTCAGTATCAGGGCGCCTCCCCTTGTCTGTGACCTCATACTAAATCAAATAGTGTCCTTCACACACTCCTTGTGTTCGGGATCAAACTACCTAGGAAGCTTGTGAACAAGTAGAATGTGTCTGATCCCAACACAATGCACTGGGATTCCTCTACCACGGGTTTGCTCCTGATGTTAACTTCTAAAATGCAAGTCAAACACTCCTTCCTTCAGAAGTCTTTTCTAAACATCCCAACCAGGCAGAATTAATGACTTCCTTCATTTGTGCCTCACTCCCACCTCCCCAGATTTTTCCTGGGGTGCCTATTACTCCGCTTTGCACCAAATGGCTTACATGCCATCTTCTCCATTAAAATCATAGCAATTTTTACTCCCCCAAGAGAAGAGGAACGCAGAATCTGCCAAAGTTAGGTGCTTAGTCAATATTAGAATGAGTAGAGCAATCAATTAAAAATGACTTAATCTGTTCTCCTAATGTATGATCCCCAAAACTGATCATCTGTCCATAGTAATACACAGGGAAGGCATTGCTGGTCCCCCGATTCTCAGTGCCAATGGTCCCAAAAGAAGCCAGTGCCAAGCCCAGGAATAGAGCTTCAAGCATCCTGACACTCTACCACGGGGTTTCCCCTAGAAGCCCAATGCCACCCACACTATATGAAGAGGGTGCAAATGCTTTGCCCCCATTAATAATGGGCCCATTTCTCATCTGACTTCAGAGCCTGTGAAGCTGGTCCAGGCACAGAGACTTCAAAGGGAACTTGGCACTAGAGTTGGCCCCAGAGGGCACAGAGCAAGACAAAACACAGGCCACAGTTTTTATACTGTGGATGGTATATAGGAAGTCATTGTTACCAAGAGCTTGCCCTGCCAAACCCACCAGATTGCGGGAGCTGAATATCTCGCAGCTCTGCGTAGTATAGAAGTCAGTGCACAAACTATTTTGGCTCCCAGGCCCACCAGACTGAAATGAGAATTGCAACATGGAATATTTTTTTTTTTTCCCATGGAAAACTCCCTCCACCTCTAAAAAAAACAAGAACACAGACTCTAAAATCAAGTCTACCCAGCATGACCTTACAAATATCATATTGAACCAGGGTTATTTAAGGCAAAAGAAGAAAAATATATCTTAGCTGGGTAATTGAGGAAGCCTGATCCTAGAAGAGAGACCCCAATAATGGGAAACTTTTACAAGTGGAGAAGAGGAAGCCAGATTATTCAGGAAATGGTTGAAGGACATGGAATTATTTTAACCAAGACTGGAGGAAACATGTTGGCTACTTTCAAGTCCTTGAGGGTCTGCCTTGGGGAAGGGGGATTGGATGTATTTTGTGGGGCTCCAGGGGTCAAGAGCAGGATTCATATTTGCAGATACTGGAGAAGGAGAGGAAGGGGCAGAAGAAATAACCACATGGTTCCCACAGAGGAACGTGCAGCCTCTAGAGTAGTCCAATATGACCATTAGTTAGGTTGGCCCTTAACATAATTGCAGTATTGGGGGTCAGTTAGCAATGCCTTGATTAGCCTACAGATGCCCGCTCTGTGTGGACCAACCTAGGCCCACAGGCACAGCCTGCCAGCTGACAGTCATACAAAGAGAAAGGTGGCCTTCCTCTGGAGCTCAGACTGAATTTCAGCCACACTTGCTCCCTTGGATGTGTGCAGTGCCAAAATTACCCCATTACTGGCGGCGGTCCCGTTGGGTAGACCAGCTGCTCCAGAGTCCCCACATAAGCTGCTGCAGAAACATCTGGGGATATACTTCATAAATAGAGCCCCAGATTCCCCAGAGATTCTGATTCATTGGTTCATCTGCTGGTGTTATTGTTATGGTGGTGGTGGTGGTGGTGGTTGTTGTTACTGTCGTCTCTAAAGCTCCTGCATGATTCTGGTGATGGATCAGAGCTGAGAGCTGCTAGGCTGGAAGGCTTCTGTGAGCTCTTTCAACTTCAAGGTCTTAGTTGTTGTGGACTCATAGCTTCTCTGAACGGGATTTCATTTAGGATCTAAAATATCACTTCTCCTTTTAGAAAAAGTCAATAAAAGCTTTTCAAAGAAAAATTCCCCAAAGGGATCCAATTTGAGAGACAAGAAAAGAGATCATTGATTTAGCAGAGCTTGGAAATGTTAGCCAAGAGAAGCTCAAGGCAAATTCAATCAGTTGTTGACTGAATGATGCCAAATATCCAAATTTTTAGGGTCATGTAGACAAAGAAAAAAGAAGAAAATATATCCCATAGCTATTTAGCAAGTGTTTAGGATATGTCCAAGCGTTTAATGGGTAAGGTAACATCTAGAAGAATGGCTGCTTTCTTTCCACACACTCTTCAGATGTGTTAGGGTCAGATCAGGCAAACAGCCGGGGAATGTTATGACTCTACAAACCAAAATATGGTCTAGTCTCCGACCATTGTTTGAAGCCAAACTTGTTCAAGGCCTGTGTCCAGGAGTGTGGCTGTGTCCCCAAGCATGAAAGGAGATGTGGGAGGGAGGACAGGAAAGGAGGCAATATTCAATTTTCTAGAAGATCTGGCCTTGGCCCACATCATCCCTGCTTTGAGAAGCCTTGGAGACTGCAGACTCCTTGCCCAGGCTGCATGCCCTCAGGGATTTGACTGCTCCCTCCCACTCATTTTCCTCTGCCCTGATCATGCCAATCCTCTCACTCACTGTCTGGTCAAGTGTGATGCCCTACCAGTGTCCCTGGTTTATAAAAACATGAGAGGCTTCAATCCTACCTCTCTGCCTACTAACTATATCATCTTGGGCTGGAGTTTTATCCATCTGTACAATGGGGCTAATAAAGATACCTGCCTCAAAGTGGGATAATAAATGTGAGATTTAAATGGGCTAATGCATTTAAAGTTCTTAAAACAGTGCAGAGTGTGATAGAAGTCTTTGCTCCAGTAACTTTAAGTCATGTGATTTTTCATGTGTGAACTCACCCTTCCCATGTTCCCATGGCACCCATGCTGGCTTCTCCCGTTGCACGGCTCACACTCTGTGGTCATTGCTCCAGGACTGTTGCCCCCTCTGTGCTCTGTGGGGAAAGAGTTCACCTGAATCTGGATCCCCAGAATGAACACATGGCCTGGCCCACAGAGCAGGCTCTGAGTAGATGTTCAAGGAATGGAGGAATCAACAGAATGTCAGTGACTGTAAGGCATTTAAAAATATATTTAGACCTTACAACGACTCTGTGAGATGAGATGAGATGAGATGAGATGAGATGAGATGAGATGAGATGAGATGAGATGAGCAAGTTTTATTATCCCTATTTTTAGTTTGGGAATCTGAGGCCTGGACAGATTAAGTGATTTATTCAAGGCCCCATGTCAGTCAAGGGGAACAAAATATCTGTGGGTCTGTCTGACTCCACAAGATTTTTTGGTGGTTCAGACCCCACATTCTTGCTCAGGGGAGATGCAGATGGCTTCAGAAAGAAGTGCCTCCACTAGGTCTTAAGAATGATGAAGACTTTTCCAGATAGAGAACATGAATAATGACATTCCAGTTGGAGAACATTGCATGGTCATAGGCAATGGGCCAGCACGTTGGAGGAATGAGAGCAGTTTATTACTAGATTCTAAATTCCATGAGGCCAGTACTGTGTTATTTCCCAAAGTATTCCCACCACAGAGCTCAAGTGTATGCACAGAGCAAGCAAGCAAGTAACTATTGAAAGAATGAGCAAATGGATGGATGGGTGGGTGGATGGGTGGAAAGCTGGAGAAAATGAAGCTCCCTTGCTTACAGAAAAGTGAGTTCTCAGAGTATGCTCTTAAATCCATTGGTTGAAACCCAAAGTGATACTTCATAAGTGTTATCTATTGGTAGTGGCATGAGGTGATGAGTTTGATTCTGGAATATGCCTTTGTTTCTACTTTAGCTTGAAAGTGCACAATAGGAAGTAATTTTATACTGGAAAATAAAGCAAGAAAGAAACACAGGGATCAGCTTGCTGAGGACTTGGCGACATTGTACTTGGACATTATTTCTGCAGGCAGTGAGAGACCCCAGGGTGTTGGAGTTCTGACCTGCCTGTGTCCCTGTTCCAGAAAGATCTCCCAGGCTGCAGTGGAGAGGACAGAATGTGAGGGGAAGTCTAGAGACAGGAGTCTGGGTAAGAAACAACAGCCATGAAGCAAACATACATGGAAATTGGGTTCTGATATCTTTCCAACAATTCAGGGTGCCTCACCCACAATATCACTGCTTCTGCAAAAATGCAATTGAGGATGGGAGCCATGATGTCAGCTAGGGCCTCTGAAGAGCATTCTCATGAGCCCTGGATGTGTTTCCCCCATTTGCCTCCTTCAAGTCATCTTTATTTCCATCAACCGCCAAAGAATGGGAGTTGGACAGCGAAAGAGAATTCAAAATATTTGCATATCCAAAATTGGGAAAGCACATTTTTGGGAAGTTTAGCAATTCCCAAATGGACAATTTTATGGTTCATTTAATACTTTGAAACAAATTACCTAATGACAAGTTCATGCTGGAAGATTGGAAGTGGATTTTTATGTAAAAAATGCCTGGAATGACTTGAATTTGGCTTATGACATTCCATCAATATCCTCCATTTTCCTACCCCGAGACCAAGGGCATCATTCTGGCACCTCTGATGGTTGCTCCAGAGGCTCTCTCCCAAGCTATCAATCTTGAAATGTCCATGGTGCCATAGCAACAAGTCAGGGACACATTGCTTAGAGCCCACTATTAATTAAAAACTACTTTTGCAATAGTAGAGACATTAGTCAAACACCCATTGGTATGTGGTAGCCAGTTCATGGGCCATCTGTACACGGCTTCTCCCAACTCCACGTCCAGTGATGCCACGTCGGTAGCTTGAAATTAGACCCGGTAGGCACATAAACGCCATGGAAACTGTCAAATGCTGCAAATCGAGGCTTGTTTTTATTTTTATTTTTCCCTCAGAGACCAGCTCTTAACATTTACAGCCCACCACCATCTATGCTCTATGTTTTCTCATCTTTAAAGTGAAGATATAATAATGGTTCTTATAGGATTACTAGAGGCCCGATGCATGAAATTCGTGCAAAGGGCTCAGCCCTCGCAGCCCCTCGCAGCCCCGGCTTCGTTTGGAAAGTCATCCGGACAGTCGTCGGGAAGGTTGTCCAGACGGTCGTTCTGCTGTTCGGTCTAATTAGCATATTAACTCTTTATTATATAGGATTATGGTGATTACATTAGTTGATGTGAATAAAAACAATAGTGCCTGGCATATGTAAGCACTTAATGAATATTAGCCATTATTATCCCAGTTTTGTGCATAAGTGTCTGGGTTTTTGAGAGTAAGTAGGGAGGACTCTATCATGCATGGTTGCTCATCTGCATCCCACCAACCAGCACCGAGCCCAAAGCCTGGCACCCAGCGGGTACTCAGGGAGTGTGGGCAGAACTGACATGGTCCTCAGAGGGGCTGAGTTTGAGAAGCTCACGTTCCCTGCTGGCATCAGCATTAGCATTAGAGGGCTTGCTCCTTTAATTATCAAACCAGGCGTAACTTTTACTCTGTGGCCTCGTCCTCTCCTGCCTCTCCTCCTTTCTTTTAACTCCGGTTCTTTAACAAATCCCTCTTTTCAGGAACGGGAAGCTGATCTGTTCTGGGGACGTGCCAGTGGAGCAGTGTGCGTTGGCACCACCAGGGCTGTCATTCTCAGGAGACAATAGGATCGGCGCGCCAAGGGGGAGAGTTCTCCATGCAGCATTTCCCTGCTTAATCCGCTCTTGTGGCTGGCACCGAGTCAGCCGAGGAAAGGAACCAAATTACCCGGGCGGCCTTGGCAGGCGGTGCCACTGACAGCAGGCCAAAAGTTAATTCCCTCATCGTCCCCCCGTGCCACCAACTCAGGGCAGGGCTGGCGGGGTTGGCATTCTGTGTGAGTCTGTCAGGTGGCGTGAGGGGAGAGAACAGGCGAGCAGAGGGTGGTCCATCACCAAAGCAGCACCGCAGACAGACGCCCAGACAGATGTCCCACTCTAGTCCCGCCCCCGCCTCAGACCTGAGCACCAGGCTCTGTCTGAAGCTCACAGGGAAGGTGGGTGGGCGATACCATAGTGTCTACAGTCACCACATGGAAATGAGGAGGATCTTGACTACAGTGAGACCCCAGGGCACAAGGCCCTCTGACAGAGCCTCGGCAACCCAGCCTGGCCCCAGCGGCACCCCACATTCCTGGTGCCTGCTCAGCCCACCGTGAAACCCCTCCTCTCCCACTGCTGTTTGGGTGGAGAGGGGTCAGGTCTAGTAGGCTTCAGCCACACTGCATGTGCTTTACCAGGTGTGACCCTCACAGTGGGCCTACTAGGCGCACGCCGTTGGGCTCATCCAACAGATGTGCAAGCAGCTTGCCCAGGGGCCCGGAGGAGCCGTCTGCCTGAGTTCAGGAGGCCGAGCCCAGGAGGCCGAGCCCATTTCAGAGACTGAGACATCACAGCCAAGATTCAAGTGCTTGCTTAGTCATACAGAACACGTTACACCGCACCCACTATGGACCCAGATCACAGTTTACTTAATAGGACGGACCTTACTTCTCTTGTTCAATCTGCTCTCTTTTCTATCCTATTAGATAGATTCTGCGTTTGAAATGCAGATCTGGACCCACCATCAGCGCCCACTAATGAGTCTCGGCCGTGGTTTGAAAGGCTAGCTTCTGCACAGAACAGAAGGGCATCCTGCTGCCAAAGGCTCCGAGGACCAGCCCAGCCGCAGCTCCCAGGCTGCACCTGGCTTTCTCGGGTGGGCAGGGCTGCCTAGGGCACTCACTGGGGTGTAACTGGGGTGCCCACTTCCAGGGTTTGTTTCTGAAGTCTGGCCCTCCTTAACTCCCACACGTCCCTCCCTCTCCTTCCTGTGGCTTCTCACGTCCTCCTGGTGGTCTCCAGCTTTCTCCGTCGCGCCTCCCCCTCTGCTGGTATGAAGGCTTTGTAGCCCTGCATGCTACACACACACACACACACACACACACACACACACACCCCTCCAGGGTCACTGTCTGTCCAGATCATTCCTGGGATGTGTTGTTTGAGGAGCCACCCTCACTTGGTTCTGCTTTCACTCTGGTTGCCAGGCTGTGGCTCGCTGTAATGGCACAGAGCATTACAAATCCAAAGGGTCCCGTCCCTACACACCGGAGGATCACCTGGGGCAGCGGTCGCCATCCGGTGGTGCGCAGACCACTGTGGTCCGTGAGGTCCGAAAGGTTGGCGACCGCTGACGTGGGGTGTGATCAGGTGGAATGTGGTGGGGAGCTCTGGTAGGCATGCGGACACCCTAGGGGCCACCTGGGACGCCAGGACCCAGGAGATCAGTGGGGACTGCTCCATCCCCAGAAGTGAGGTTCTACCTGAGAACCACAGGGGCCATGGGAAGCAGGGAGCAGACCCTGAGAGCGTGGGCCTCGCAGCTCCCTGGGCCCCGGCGAGTTGCCGACAGGTACAGAGCGAGTCTCAGGGGATGGTATGCGTTCCCTCATGGCTCGCCAGAGCCCAGCCCTGGGAAGGGGTCAGGTCTGACTTGCTTCACGGTCACCAGGTAACTAACTCAGAGCACTCTGCTCACCTCAATACCAAGGAGGCAAAACCCCTGTGGCATGCACCTCGGGCAGAAGACGTGTAGCGTGGGGCAAGATCTGGCCCTGTCACTCTGGCTGTGTGAGCTTGGGGACGTCCGCTTTCCTCTTTGAGCCTCAGTCAGCCCCTCTTTTAAATGGGGCGATCAGATTAACCCCCATTCTGTTAGGATCAGATTAGAGCACAGATGCTAACATGCTCACTGTCCAAGCAACTTAAAGTGAGCCTCGTGCTCACAGATGGTGATGAGATGCCAGACAACCTTCAGGCTGGGAGTGGTTAAATGACTCACCCAAGACCACCACTCTGCAAGCCACAGGACTGGGGTTCAAACCCGGGAAGTTTGATTCTAGAGCCACGGCCTCCCCACTCGGCTGCACCGCCTCTTGGCATTTGTCTGTAGGCACATTTCCCAGTTTGGCGTTTGTCTGTTTGTCTGTCTGCACAGAGCCTTGCACTGTGGCTCTTATGACTGTGTCTACCTCCTGCCCTAGACCAGCAACCTGAAGGACAATGTCTCATTCATCTTCAAAGGAAGAAGCAGTGAGAGTGGGCAGAGCATGGCACCCAGGAGGGGCCACCGGCGTTGGTTGAATGCCACTGAATTCTAATGTGCCTCTGAATAGTTCATTCAGAAGGCATAATGGTGGTGCCCAGACATATGAAATCTCTTCCCGGTCCCCCTGCGGCCGTGGAATCGCCACTCCCTGGCAGGTCTCTTCCTCCTCCCGGGCGGGGCTCCTGGACTGGGTCCCTGGGCTAGTCCAGCCCTCTGCACGCGTTCTTACTGGCCACGAACCTCCTTCAGACACACCGCTTGACCCTGGAGGGGCCCGCTCGCCTCTCTGCCTCTCGGAAAACCCCCTTTCCTACCAGGCACGTCTACAGCCCACACCTGGGCCCCTCCTTGGACCCCAGAGCCCTGTGTGTGTCCCCGACTCCCTGGGTACAAACTGCCCTGGCGTGCTCTGCCGAAGGCCAGCACATCCTCCCTGTGCATGGCTCCAACAGGCGAAGGTGTGACCTGGTGGCGATGGAGGTGTGACCTGCACAGACCCAATGTCTGGACCGTCCGCCCCATGGATGTGCCACATCTGGAGTCTACCCCCAGATTTTCACTCTCGGTCTGTGGCCTCTGTTGTCCAGGGAGTGGGATCATGGGCTTGTCCCCGGCTCAGATGCCAGGCCCGTCCCTTCCCCAGGGCTGCTGACTCCGGCAGGCCCTCCCCCAAGCACAAACCTCCTTTCAGCAGCCGCTCCAGGCCCTAAGCCCCTCTCCCCTTCAGCCGAGACCCATTGTATCAGCTGTGATTTATGTAAAGGCTTTTGTTGGACCCCTGGTTTTGACAGTCTCTGTGTTGTCGAATGGTAATAATTACAGAGCCTTTCATCCTTTATTTACGGGATTGCTCTGGGGGGAGAGAGGCCTGGCGAGGGGGGAGGGCCGCCGGGGCGGGTGGACTCACTTTTCTGAGGCTGCACACAGAAGCAAAGGGGTAGGGGTCCTTTGGAAGTTATAAATAGCTCCCGGGAATAAAGCAGTCACCTCTCCCGGCTTCGGGAGCTCGGAGGACAAAGGACACTGGGATCTGGGAACACCGTGCTCCTTCGAGACTGACAGGGCTAAACGCAGTTTCCAGGGCCTGGCCCCCTGGTTTGCAAAAAGCTGGCGTTTGTCTGAGCTCAAGTCTCTGGTGTCAGGGAAGGGAAGCAGCTTTCTGTCTGCCCGCGCCATGCCTCCCGGCCCGGGAAGACTCCTCATCTCCCCAGCCAGCCTGAGTGTTAGGACGTGCCCCCAAAACCGAACTAAAGAGACCTCTCTAGGCTGCACCTGAGAGGGTTCATGCTCATTAAAACCCCACCCTTTCCCAGCCTCCCTTGCAGTTGGGCTGGGCCATGTGGCTGGGTTTGGACAAGGGCAGGGGATGGAAGTGATGAGTGCCCCTTCATGACATCCCTGCGCATCATCCTCCGGGCACGGATCTCACGGGGAAGGAAGGAAGCCATGTGCTCCCAAGGGCACAGCCCCGCGAAAGGGCCAGCGTGCCCAGGTGGAGCTTGCAGGAACGTGTCAGGGAGAACTGTGTTCTAGCACCACACGTTAACGTGAGCGAGAAATTACCCACGTTGTGCTAAGCCGCTGAGATTCCGGGGTTTTTGTTCCTGCAACACAGCTGGTCCTGCCTGACCAGCCACAACTGTTGTTCTCAGCAGGTTGGGTACATGGATGACTCAGGCCTTTGCCTTCGGAGAGTTCACAGTCTGATGGAGGAGGCAGTCCCCGGCTGTCACAGCATGGGCCTAATGCTGTAGGAGCACAGAGAATGGGTACTTTACCAGACTTGGGGTGCCAAGGGGAGCTTCCTGGAGAGAGGGAGTATGGGGAGTAACCCAGAGGATAGAGCAGGGCATGATGGGTGGAACGGGTATAAAGAGGATGGCAGACAGAAGAACCGCACAGGAAAGGCAGGGAAGCAAGGCACACCCAGACCATGGGAGAAACTGCTCGCTCCTCCAGGCTGGGCCTCATCCATCTCTCGCTTGACCAGGATTGAACTCAGCCAGCCTCGCGGGCCCACACGGCTTGTATCCAGGAAGGAGCAGCTGCCCCGACGGCCATGACTGGGACAGGCTTTAGTCACGGGCTAGAGCTTGGTTGGTGAGGATGTGGACCCTTCAGTGGACGTTAAACATGGGAAGGAGGTGGATGTCAGGAAGAATGTGGATCATGGGAGACGTGAACCACAGGGAGGACACAGGTCATGGGGAAGATGTGGATCATGGGAGGACACGGATCTCAGGGAGCACGTGCATTACCGGGAGCACCTCTGGGACCCACCAGGTGGTGGACTGAGTTGGCATTGGCCCCAAGAAGCTACATTCTTGCTAACATAGAACCAAACACCTCATTCAGGAAGACAGGTGATAAATAAATCATGAAGTGTACCTAAAAGTCAGAGATAAAAACCTTTCAACTATCCCAGCTCAGGGCCTCTGTCCATTTTCGTCCTTCACCTAAGGAACCCAGCATAGCATCGCCAAAGGCAGGGGCTGGAAGAAAGCCAGACCTGAACCAAGTCCCCAGTTCCAACTGGTGTGAGCAGTTGGCCTTTGCCCTTTACCTTGAGACTTCAAGTCTTCGGCCATACAATGGAGTCAATAAAATTTCCCTGGAAGTTTGTTGCAAGCCTCTTGGGCCCATTTTCTCCATTCTTTCAGGTAACAGCATGCTTGGCTCTGTGACTAGCACAGGGTAAGCCTTAGTATTTCTTAGCCATTTCCACGATGGTCATCTCTGTCGTTATCGAATACCTAACTCAGAGAAGAGATGTAAGACCCTCACAAGATCAAAGCCATTGTCTAGAAGGTTTTATCCAAAGGTGCAGCCTGACCCCGTAGACCTAACTCTACAAGCAAACTAGGTGTTGCTTTTTGCCATATCGTCCTTGAGAAGACAAGCTCCTCAGAGCCAGGGTTCTCCTGGGGGAGAAAAGAGTCTGAGTGTCCACAGAGAGGCGCTGGCCTGGGGGAAGACTCGCACTGAACACAACGGCCTCTCCAGGACATGGCCATCGGGTGGCGGGACAGTGACAACCCAATATGTGTTCTGTGGAGCAGGCATCAAAGCTCTGGGCGGGGAGGAGATGGAGGGACCATTGTGTGCCAAGCAGTTAACTTGCAGGATCTCATTTACTCTTCCCAGCACACCTGTGAGGAGGTTGTCATTATCCCCATTTTACCAGTGGGGAAGCTTAGGCTCAGAGCCGGCAATGTGCCCATGATCACACCATGGTGTGTGCCCAGTGGGTGAGGATGTGAAAGGACGGACTGGGAACCGAACTCTAGTCCTGCCTCCTCGGCTGGCCTCCCTACTCTTCCTCGAGGAATAAAACACACCAGTTCCTAGAAGGAGGCAAGCGCTTGAATGATACAGGAGCCACCGGTGATAGAAGGCACCTGTGTTCAGACAGCCACGCCTTCCCATGTTCATGTGGGGCACCTGGGACTTTGACAGGGTAGGGGTTGGCCTTACCTGTCAGTGGGCCACTTGGGCTGTGGGGACATCCTCTGACCCAGCCACTCTGCAGCTGTGTGAGCCTATGCCTGTGCCCAACCTCTCTGTGTCATGGAAGCCTCACCTATAAACTGAGGGCAATCTTCCTGACAAGGCAGCAGTTGTGAGGTGTAAATGAGGTGGTTTATGGGGCCAAACCTCATGGACCTCCCAGTGTGGTCCTGGCTCTGGGCAGACCCCACCCTTCTGAGTCATGATGGAAGCATGCTCAGTTCTCCAGCCTCATATTTCTCTCCTTGAAATTCAAAAGGTGCTCTTTCCCCCTTGCTATTTCTCAGAGATGACTGGGTGAGTATACGAACTGTCTAAGATGTTAAGATTTCCCATATGCCTGGCTGACGAGGCTCAGTGGTTGAGTGTTGACCTATGAACCAGGAGGTCAGGTTCAATTCCCGGTCAGGGCACATGCCCAAGTTGCCAGCTCGATCCCCAGTTCGGGGTGTGCAGGAGGCAGCCGATCAATGATTCTCTCTCATCTTTGATGTTTCTATCTCTCTCTCCCTCTCCCTTTCTCTCTGAAATCAATAAAAATATATTTTTTTCAAAAGATTTCCCATAAAATACCTCTGAGAAAATAAAAGTGAAGCAGCTCATTTCCTTCTGTCGGCATGAGTGAGATCAGAGGGCTCTCCGGGTTAAAAGATACACTTTCTCAAGAAGGGGAGAGCCTGGCACGGTTACAAGGACCGTCTCCGATGAATTTGCTGAAAAACAAACTCTCCATCTTGAAGGAAGGGAAGGATCATTTGAATGCATCCCTGCTTCTCGGGCCGCAGCGATTTTTCCTGCCTCGTGTGTGAGCTCAGTGGTCCCCGATAGGCAGCCTCAGCTGTGAGATCAGAATTCATTAAACTGTGCTTAGTTCACGCTTTTCGTGCCATTAGAGTCGGAGGGCTGTTTGAAATCGGATTCCGCTGATGAATGGGTCTGTGCAATTATCGTGACAATGCGGGGCCGCCCCTCCACACCGGGCTGAGCCAGGAGGCTCCTCCCAGCGGAGGCCGGCCAGGCCTGGGGACAGGGGCCGGCCAGGGAGAATTAGGTTCTCCCCAAATGGCCTGGTTATTCCTTAAAGACAAGCTCTTGGCTTTTTACGAGCTGGGAAGGTGCCTGCAGTGTTCTGCTGGTATGAACAGTGGTGCGTGGAGTGTTCTGAGAACTTCGAAGTCACGCCAACTTGGGCTCAGCTCCTGCCTCTTCTAAGTAGCTCTGAGATGCACCACGACCTCTGAGCCTCAGTTTCCCTTCCTGGAAAATGAGGGGAATGACATCTAGTGTGCAGGTGATCACAGGACTAGAGATCACACCTGAGACGTGGTGGTGCTCAGCGAGGTCGCCGTGGCCCCCTGTGACAGCCCTGATTTAAAGTCGCCCAGGCCGAAGTGTGACTGCTCATGACATGAGACTGCAGAAGCAGTCCTGAGAGCTTCCTGCGTCATGAATGGAGACAGATCCAAACAGTGGGGGCCGGACAAAGAAACATGTGTCAGGCTCCGGAAGCCAGTTTCCAAAAGAGGCCGGGGGAGCAGGGAGGACTCTGGGTGAAGGGCAGGGCGGAGCGGGCCAGCACGCGGCCTGATGTGCCTGCTGCTGTCTCCCAGAGTACCTAAGGCCCCGTCCCTGCTGCCGAGTCCTCCTCCTCCTGGGAGAGCCGTTGTGAGCCACCGCAGAAGACTGTACGGAGCCTCCTTTCTTCCCCGCAGAGAGAGACGCCCGCTTCATGGATGGGTTTCTTCCTATGGCTTCCCCATCGCTTGAAGGGGGGGGTGCCTCTCCTGATATTGCACGCAGAGGGGGTTGAAACTCTTGATACAGCAATGACACTCAGCAGCACGGCAGAGCTGTTCAAAGTGTCGGCAGGAAATGAAAGGATCGCTTTCTGAGGAGTTGCCTGAGGTCTCCAAAGGACGATGAAAGATGTCCAAAATCACTCCACTAGGGAAAACCGAGAATTCAAACAAGTAACATCAGCAAGAACCCCTACGGTGTTGATGCCAGGTAAGGGTTTTCCTCCCTTACTAGAGCTGTGATTTTGTAAAAAACGCCTTCGCTTGCTGGGCCGCAGTTCCCACATCACTGAAAGGAGCTCTCGGGAGGATGAAAGTAAATGAGTAAGTGCAATGCCCGGCGCTCTATCTAATGCAGCCTTTTTTAAATGCGCTTCTGGTGACGGAATTCATCTTCACCGCCACCAGCAACACATTGGTTGTGTTTATGAACTGAGGGCTTACAATTCTATTATGTAAAATCTAATCAAGCCAAAAAGACTTATTTGGCATGTACCCAAATTTCCATACTTATAAACAAATTTAAAGTCAGAAATCTGGGCACTTGCAAGGTGCTCTGTGCTGGGTGAGAAACTGAGGAAAACAGGAGTAGATGACACCCAGGGCCTGTCCCGGGAACTGACAGCTGGGTAGTGGCAGAAAGACACAAGCGAGGGTCATAGAAGCAGCAGACTCAGCCAAGGAACCCTGTAGACCAGTGGTTCTCAACCTTTCTAATGCCGCGACCCTTTAATACAGTTCCTCATGTTGTGGTGATCCCCAACCATAAAAGTATTTTCGTTGCTACTTCATAACTGTAATTTTGCTACTGTTAATGAATTGTAATGTAAATATCTGTGTTTTCCGATGGTCTTTGGTGACCCTGCTAGCGGTTCTCAACCTGTGGTTCTCAACTTGAGAACCGCTGCTGTAGAGCCTAAGACCATCGGAAAACACAGATATTTACATTACGATTTATTAACAGTAGCAAAATTACAGTTATGAAGTAGCAACGAAAATAATTTTATGGTTGGGGGTCACCACAACATGAGGAACTGTATTAAAGGGTCGCGGTATTGTTGCAGAAGACCAAGAAGACCAAGGACGCTTCTGAGGAAGTTGGAGGGACACTGTTTAATAACGCCAGCGGACTCAGGGAACAGCCTTCCAAATCTGAGTGAAGGTACACGCATGGGGCCCTCCCTTATATCTCCCTCCCTGTGCTCTTTGTCCCACAAGCATGGATCATGCTTCCGGTCCTTTTCTCAGGCCTTGCAAGAAGGCCCCCAGGTGTTGGAGGTCTCCAGGCCATATCTGGTGGTCTGGCCTGGCGTCAGAGTTAGGAGCCCTCCCTCTGGGCAGTGTACTGTCCACAGTCCAATGGCCTCTGTAACCGGTTCTGCAAGACCAGTGTCTGGAAAAGAGGTAGTGACTTAATTATAGGTTATCAGGAATGTACACTGAGCTTACTAGCCTGGATTCAGATCACTAGCCCCAAATATCAGGGCTACATTGGAATTAGCCCTTTTTGCCTCCTCAGTATTAGAAAGGTTGAGAACCACTGATGTAGACCAACTGTGTCAGGACAACAGAGCATCATCCAGGGAAGGAGACATGCAGGATAACTTCACACCCAAAGCACAGTTCAAAAAAAACAGGAACTGATGAAACTATTTTGATGTTTTCAAGTTCAACCGTCAGATCACTTTCACAATGAAGCTGGCAATGAAACATAAATTACACAACCAATTAACATCAATCAGATCATGAGGCTGATCGAGCACCCCTTATGAGGAGCCAGGCTTTGTGGTGGCTCCTTAGAAGAGTGAGAGAATGGAGACTTGATAAAAGTAGCCCCCCTGCTCTCAGCGAGTCCCCACTCTAGTTGTGGAGACAAAGGAGAGGCAGAGGACCATTTTCTACACAGCAGTAGAAGGGCTGCTACATGGAGGCTCCGCATTGAATTGGTGATGCTAACCATAAGGATCCTGGAATTCAACGGAGCTTGGAGAAGATAATGAGAGCTGGGCTGGGCTGATCAGGTGAGAAAGTGGCCCAGCAGAAAGAAAGCAGAACCAGGAGCAAGGAAGCAAAAGTTCTGTCGGGCAGATGAGGTAACTCCTAGAGTGCTGACAGGATGGCTGTGGGCAAGAAGGTTGAAGAAGGCTGACTGTAGTGGATCCTAGATGTGAAGGTGACAGGTTTGATTTTTTCCCATCCAAGTCAAGTTCACAAGCTCACCCCCTCCTGCAGGAGGCTGAATCTGATCCACAGCCATTGTTGTCTGGTACCCAAGTTTTAAAAAGAAAAAAGTGAATGTGAATGCCTTTAGGCCATGTTTGATGAGCAAAAGATCCCACTCCTCACCTCACACCTCGGTGTTACCTGCCTAGCCTGAATGCATTTGAGTTTGTGACCTTTGTAGGCAATTTCTTGGCACGTCTAGCAAATTGGAGAGCAGCACGCATGTAGCTGAGCTTCTAGAGCAATAATCCAGCTGCCTTTGCAAGAAATTGCAGGAAAGAAGCCTGTAGAGGGGCCTGGTACTTACACAATAAGGGAAGCCTTGGAAAGGGTCCATGCAAATGAGGGGCCCTGATGATTCTGTGTCATTAGCTTCAAGGCAAGTCATCCTCTGAGCTTCACCAAGGGGCAAACTAACCACTGTAAACTTGACTCTGAGAAGACTTCATAAAGCCCCTGAGAAAATGACATAAGCCCAGCTGTTTCAGCCCAGATGTTTGAGTCTTTCCAGCTCAGGCACCAAACATGTGGGAAAGAGAACCTTCAAATGATTCCAGGAGCTATCACTTCTGTCAAGAACAGTCCTTGGGCACTTCTCAAGGACAAGGGCAATGGCTTGATTCTCTGCATTTCCTAAAGGACTTGGGCAGCTCCTGGACCAGAACAGAAGTCAAGAATGACTTTTGGATGATGGTTGGGATGGATGGATTCATTAGTTAATTCATTAATGGAGAAATTTTCTGTCTTCCAGTGCTCAAGAGACTTCTGAGTTCCTGGCTTTCAAATCCTTATAATTTGAACCACACAGGAAAGATCCAGGGAAGATGCATCACTATCCTAATATATAAAAAGCCAGGGGCCGTCACGACCGAAACAACTGGACGGATGACTGAACAGCAGGCTGCGTGGGGCGACCAGGCTGGCAGGGGGGCGCGGCTGGCAGGGGGGAAGTTAGGGGCAATCAGGCAGGCAGGCAGGTGAGCAGTTAGGAGCCAGCGGTCCAGAATTGGAGAGGGTGCAGACTGGGCTGAGCCCCCCCCCCCCATGCATGAATTTCATGCACCAGGCCTCTAGTTTTGGAATAAAAATTCCCTGAATCATTTCTACAGGATCCTTTGGTATGATAATCCTCCCAGTCGAGAAAGTTGTTTCCTTTTTTGCCCTGTGTCTTATGGAAAGGGTAAACCGACAACTCTAAGATATGCCATTTTATTTTTTTAAATTGTGCCATATACATCATACCACTGTGATCTAGCATCATCTGTGCTTGTTTCCTTTTGTGTACAATACTGTATTATGGAGAAGTGGGCAGCTCTATCTTTTTGTCTTTCACTGCAACACGAGAGATCACATCTGATCTCTTGTGTTGCAGTGAAAGGTTGAGGGAGGCAGGAAAGGATTAAATCCCAAAGTTCTTAGTACAGCTCACAAGGCTGTGATGATCTGGCCTGATGTCCTTGTCCAATTCCACCTTCCACCCCTCCATGTGCCTCCTCCATTCCTGCCATATGCCATCCTCTGGGCCTAAAATGTCACACCTCTCTGCTTCCACCTCCCCTTTACCTGTGGTTCCGGCCTCACCTCTCTCCACGGTTAGCTCTCAGCACCACTCCCACTCTATGTAATTGTGGAAGCTTTCATTCCATCCTTTTAATGACATTTCATTGATGAGACACTATGTGTATCACTTGCCTAGGGCTTCCAGAACAAATAACCACCTTCTTGGTGGCTTAAAATAACAGAAATGTATTCTCTCACAGTTCAGGAGGCCCAAAGTCCAAAATCAAGATGTTTTCGAGGTTGGTATCTTCTACAGGATCTTAGGAAGGATCTGTTCCATGTCTCTCTCCTAACCTCTGCTTGTGGCCAGCAATCCTTGCCACTCCTTAGCTGCATCACTTCAATCTCCACCTTTGTCTACAGGTAGCATTCTTATAAAGATACCTGTCATGGATTTAAGACAACCCTAATCCAGTATGACCTCATCTTAACTGATTACACCTACAAAAACAAAACAAAACATTTTTTCCAAGTAAAGTCACATCTGAGGTTCTGGGTGGACATGAATTTTAGAGTGGCACTATTCAACCCAGTGCACTATGGTAAACTCCTTGCACATTAGAAATAAAGTCTATGTAATGCTTTCTTCGAGGTGCTTAAAGCCTAAGGTATACCTTATACATAGCACTTTCATAATGTTAATCACCGAAGTTTGCATTCGTCAGTAGATTTGTTTGTTCCCAGCATGGGCAGGGACCAAGTCCTGAGTTTTTTTGTTTGTTTGTTTTGTTTTGTATCTCTAGCTTCTTGGGGATCCATCCCTCAACAGTCTTGATAAGTAAATTGCCAACTGACTGCAGGAGAGCCATTTGCAAGGCCTTGGGCTATAAGCGCCAACATTCCACTTCACACCAAGTCCCTGCTTGTGTCCAATCCCTTCCGCCCACCGGGAAGGCCCCTGCAGCCACGGTGTCTCCATGTAAGTATCAGTCCTAGATCTGAAGGCTGGGGATTTGTAAGTAAGGGCCAGGCATGCTCCTTCTGGGATACGGAGTCCTCGGTTCCATGCCAGAGGCTGTGGTAGTGCCACAAAATCCCATCTCTGACCACTTCTCGCTTCTTCCCTGGGCCTGATACCAAAGCTCAGGGTGGCAGGAACTTGGGGGAACACTGTAAGGAAACTGTGTTCTCTTCCTTCCACTGACATACTTTCATTGACACAGAAGCACCACAGCCCTGACTCTCGGAAAGGAGTCACAGGATCAGACCACAGCTCATCTGCGGGGTGTCTTTAAACGCACAGCCATTGGTCATTGACAAGAAAGTGACAGGAAGAAGGCAAGACGGTGGTTTTGCCCAAACCAGGGGCTGGCTGCCTGGGCCGCACACCAGCTGTTGCTGAATGGACATGCAAGGCCCTCTGGCCATCTTCCTCGGAGGGAATGTGTGTCTCCCTCACATCCTAGGATGTGGGCTTTATTTTAAACAGGAATGTGTTGTTTGTCAAACAAAAAATGACTCAGTTCCAAGAATATGTGTGTCTTCTAAAAGCGGGAACAGCTGAGAAACCCACACTGGTTCTGGACGAAATTCAATCCAGGCCCACCTAATCGCCATGACGGGGACTTTGGAATGAGCCTGAAATGCCTCGGCGGTATTGGACAGTCAGCTCTCCCTCCTTCCCAAGCAGGCCAGGGCGTTCCCGTGAAAGCCCTTTGATAAGAAGAAGCAGGCTCCTGGGAGGCGAGCCACCCACCACTTTCTTAGGCGCTATTGTCCCGAGACGGGATTGTGATCGGGCTCCAGCCTGCGCGCTGCCCTGTCAGGTCCACGGCGCAGCCACACAATGCTGCACCTCCTGTAACGGGCCATTCATCGCGGCCTCCAGGTTCCCTGATGGGAACCCATTGACCCCAGGATAATAGATGAAAGTGTTTTCTCTCTTGCCTTCGCCTCCTGACCCCTTGCCACCATTTTTCATGCACTGTCTCCTCTCCAGCCAGACGGAGGAATTCTTCCTCTGATGATGAAGGCCCGATGACCCTCTCCTGCATCCCGTACGCGGGCTGCTTGCTGGAGGGTTGCCCATAGGCGGGGGGTGGAGGGTCCCTGCATAATGCAACCAAGCCAGGCAAAGGTCATTTCCTCCCCACTCCCACTCCTGCGCACGCGCGCACATACACACACACACACACACACACACACACACACAGCACAGCACACTCCAAAGCACACACACACACACAGCACGCTCCAAAGCACACACACACACACACACATACACACAGCACACTCCAAAGCACACACACACACATACACACAGCACACTCCAAAGCACACACACACACACACACACACATAGCACACTCCAAAGCACACACACACACACACACACACACACACACATAGCACACAAGAGCAGCACTTCTGTAGTGAAATTATTCCAGCGAATTTGCTCCCGTGCTGGCTTGCTTGTTTTGCAGGGTGTTTGACTTCTTGCTGAGTCCACCCCATACAGGAGGCGCCCCACAGTCAATGCCCGAAGGCTCCCCCACCCCACCGTCTTCTCAGAAGGGCCAGGTCGCTGAGCGCCTGAGGGCAGCAGCACAAGCTGCCAAGTCCATCCAGAGATGGGCCGACTGGAAAGATCTCGATCATCCAGCAAATCCCAAGCGCTCGGCTGAGAGCGTCCCGCGCCCCCACCCCCCTCCCCAGCAGAAGCGAATGACCCAGGTCACGGCCAGTTAGCGACACCCCGAGGGCAGCACAGCCTCCAGTGGCCACTTGGAATGCCTCTTCCGAGGGTGCATCCTCACGGTGCTCGCAGGCAGGCAGCAACCAGGATTGGACCTCGTGCTTGATGATCACAGAGAATCGAGGGTGGAACCACCATGCGCTGCTGTTTATGGCCCACACGCAGCAAGCGATGTCACTGGCAAAGGAGCGAAGGGACAAGAACTCAGCGAAGGAAACAGAAAACCTGGTTGAGCCTGGGGTCTGGCGGCTTGGGCTCTTCAGCCCGTTGTGTGGCCATGTGGCCCTCTGCTCTGCCTCACGCCATGTGGGCGGTGGGACAAGCCCAGAGACCCTGACATTTTACTGTCTGAGGAAGGTGCTCAAAGATGTGTGGGCCTGAGCCATGACGAGCTGGACAGGGCCCAGGCATCACGTTGGCTAACACTCCATCAAAGTGGGAGGGGCCTGGCTCACAGTGAAGCTAATGACCCCTGAGCACCAGGGCCCCTCATTTGCATGGAACCCTTCCGAGGCGCTCTTCTTATTATCCAGGGTGAGAGAGATCTCATTTTATTAGGGGCATTAATCCCACCGTGAGGGCTCTAACCTCAGGTCTCCTCTAACCCTCATTGCCTCTCCAAGGCCCCACCTGCAATTACCATCACACTGGGAGTTAAGGTTTCCACATACGAATGTGGGGAGCACAGACATTCAGTTCATGGCATAATGTCCGGGACTATTGTATCCTTATAGTTCTTCAGCTTACATCTCCCACAACTCCCCTGTAGGCCCTTGGAGGATAAGATTGTGAATTATTTCTCTTTGGAATCCCTAACACATGGACAAAACCTGGCACACGAGGGAGGCGTGAGTGAGGAAATGAATTCCACACCCGCAAGCCCCATAGCCTGGACCCAGCGTCTGCATCCAGTTTCACATCCTCCGCTGCCCCGAAGGCCCTGCCCTCCAAAGGCCCTGCCCCCAGCTCACCTGGAGGGCCCACCGCTCACCAATCGGCGTGGCCTTTCCCAGTCTCCACCTTGCAAACACCTTCCCGCTCTTGAAATGTCCTCGGTGCCCACCTCGCCCCTAACCACCTCCTGAAATCCCAGCACCCTCCAAGGCCCATCGCCAATGTTTCTTCCCCTAGGAAGACTTTTCCAAACCTTCTAATTAAAAATAATCAGCCACCCACGCCCTCCCCCACTCCCCCAGCCGCTGCGCCCAAAGTGCTTTTTAATTCTGTTACAACCATTTCCGGATACATCCTGTGTCCCTTACTAGACAGCCAACTCCCCACAGGCAGGAACTGTCATTATTTATTTCCATCTCTTCCCCTGAGCCTAGCAGAGGCCTGGCATACAGCACCCATCACTCAAATCGAATTCCAGTCCCAGCGTCCATGGCGGACAGGTGACTCACTGATGCCTCCCTCTGCCACCCAGATAACGATCGTAGATATTTGAAAACATTGTTGGTGATACTGCTCACAAAGGAAAACTGCCCTACAAAATTAGTCTTTCTGATGAAAAGGGGGTCTGTTTTTTCATTCGGAATTGATATCCATCCTGGGGGCAGAAGGTCAGAAGAAGCCCTCCCAGGCCCCTAAGGAAGTGTCCAGAAGGACACAGGCCTTTGTTCTTAAAGAGCTTTCAGACCAGCGTTCCGTGGCCCCCTCTGACCGCAGGCTCGGCCCAGCCTTCGGCAGCACGCAGCAGACGAGTGGACGCTGAGCATTGCACCCGTGGTTTGGCATTTGTCATTACAGATGTCGTTAACAGTTTGTGCTGTTACTTCGGTGGTTCTTCTAGAGGGAAAAAGCCTCCGTCACTGGATTCTGGAACAAATCATGGCACTAATTTTGCTTTAAACATGTTTAAACATTTGCACACCTAGTAACTTCTCGGACTCCTCCGTGCGACCCTATGAGAGAGACAGGTAGAAGCAGCGTGGGGAGGCCCATTCGGCCAGGCCACCAAGGAGGGCCAGGGGTCCCCTGGCAGACCCGTTTGGGTGTCAATGCCACGCAGTGCTCCCAGCCACCCGTGTGAGGGAGGAGAAAGGAGGAGGCATGTTCCCGCACAACCACGATGGCAGCGGCCGGGAAGGTGGGCTCAGTGCTCGGTGGGAAATAGGCCTGGAAAGCGACAAGCCTGCCATTCATTCTCCAGACGACCGACCGGGCTCCAGCAAGTCCTGAGGCCGCGGGCAGCGAGTCACTTGAATGGAGAGGTTGCAAGTAAGGCTTGGCGGGCTCTGAGGCTGTTGGTCTTCGGTGGGGTGAAGAGAGCAGCCTCTCTGGCAGCAGCCACAGCCAGTCTCCAGTGCCTCCAGGAGTCCTCTGTCGGGGGTCAGGGGGGTTCGGGGGGGTGAATAAGGGACACCTTAGAGCCAGGTGTAGCCTGGGCCAGGCTGTAGGTCAGTCTTGAAGAGCTGAACATGTGGCGTGCGGAATAAGGGTCCCAGCAGAGCTGGTAAGCGGTAAACCTCTCCCTGGCTTCTGACCCGCCCACATGTGTGATGGGGACTAGCAGCGACCCTGGTGGGCGGGGTAGCCACTAACACAGCACGGTGTCCAGGGCTCCGGCCTCACCTCTGCACAAACAGGCCTCTCCCTGGTTGACTCTGGTGCCCAAAGTGGCAGCTTAGCCTCACTTTTGGGAGTAGGACAGGAGGCCCCTTATTAAAATGCAGGAGCCATGGTCGGTCATTAACAACTCAGCTCAACTAATTAATGGAATTAACCAGCAAGGAGCAAGGTTGAAGGACAGGGCGGGGAGAGGGGGGGGGGATCAGCTCCAGAGAGGAGAGGAGGTGAGTGGGCGACCCCCTTTATACAACTCCTGCAACGTTGAGGCACAAAACGCACTTCAGCTCTGCAGATGGAGGGCTGGCAGGGGCACCTGGGCCTGGCCCCCAGCCGACCCTCCAAGCTGCAACAGAGATGTTGCTGAGCGGGGGTGGGGCTCCCCCAAAACGCCTCTGCTTTCCTCTCAGCCACCCTCCAACTTGCTCATTTGGGCTCCATCCATCGGGGGTGGCCGAAAAGCCTTCTACCCCTTGGGTGGCTGAGCCGGCTGACAGGGATGGGGAGGGGGCCGAGAAACCCTCTGCTCCAGGTCTCTCTCCTGGGAAACCCCTTTGACAGAGCGAGGGCTGACCCCGAGCCCCACAGCCCCACCCCGTTGCCGGAGCCCAGCCCTTAGCTCACCATCACATGGCTCATCTCTGGAATTGCCTCTCCCCAGTCCAACCTTCTCTCTGCACCCCACCTCTGAGCCCAGCGCTCCTGCAGGCCCTCCCAACCTCACGGGTCAACAAGGGAATTAACACATTCCTGATTCCCAAGACCTTTCCATGGGCAATGGCAGGGATGCAGCCTTTGTATCCCAAGTGTGGACAAGAGGAGGTGACCTGGTGGTGGCCGGGGAGAGTGAAAGGGGCACCACGGCCATGGACTCAAATCCTTCTTCCCCCGCTGGCTGGCTCAGTGGAAATTAGCGCCTGAGCCTCTCTTAACCTCTCTGTGCCTCGGTCTTCTCCTCACTAAGAAGAGAGGTAACACATTCTTGCTTTGCATGATGTTATGTTGCATAGAAAGTACTTGATGTGGTTCCATGCACCCAGGAAATGCTCCATGAATAGTGACTGTTGGTGACATCAGACTCTGAAAAGAGGTTGGGAGAGATGCCCATAGAAGATACTGGGGTGCGACTCCTTGAGCTGGGTCACTGGGCTCTTCCAGGAGCCCCCATGTGGTCACAGGAGGGACTGAAAACGCGGACACGGGCTGCGCAACTCGGTGTGTGTTCATGTGTGTGCCTGCGTACGTGTGTGCGTGTGTGTGCAAGAGTGGGGAGGGGAGGAGAGCCACTGTCTTCCTAGGACACGCCATGAAGACCAGCTGGGTCAACCCAACCCACCCTGCCACCTGTCAGAGGCTCGCTGGCTCCCACCGGGATTATAAATCATGGGTTTCATTTTGAATCTGAGGAGCCACTGCGTGTTTGAAGTGGAATTTGAGGCAGAAAAAAAAAAAAAATGGGCCGATTAATGGAGCTTGAAGAAAGCGAAGTATCACTCGCCGTTCCTGCCAGAGCGCAGAGTCAGCTGGCAGCTGAGCAGCATTGGAAAAACATGGCTCTCAATTAAAAGCGTCTTCTCGTTTGGGCTTCATGCTGGCGCTCCCTTTAATTAATTGCAGGGACATCTGAATCCGCCCACCCGTGTTCCGTCTTGCAGAGTGTGGTCCGTGGAAGTCCAGGTCTCTCCCCATGCAGATCCAAACGCTTCCAAAGGTATCCCAGGCCACCTGTGGGTCCTGCCCGGCCCCTGTCTCTCCTCCCCGCAACCAGCCACACGGGCTACCGAGTGCACAAGCCGCTTCCCTGCTTCTTGCCTCTCATCTCTTGCACATGCTGTTCCCTCTGCCTGGAATGTCACTCACGCCCCTCCTCTGCCAGGAACATTTCTGCTCATCCTCTGAAAACCAGGCAGTCATGATCTACCCTGTGAAGCCATCCCAACACGGCGGAGGGGCTGTGTTAGACGCTCTCCTCTGTGCGCTCAGCCCCCACCACGTCCTGGGCTCCTGGAGAGCGGGGACTGTGTCATCCGTGTGCCCTGCAAATAACTGTTTGTTGACTGGCTGAGTGATGAAGAGATGAATGGTCTCCTGGCCGATTGGTTAGAGGATCTGACCAAAAATTAAATATGTTTATCAAAAGTTTTCTAAGCCTGAGAAATACCAATGAAACGTATTTCTCTTACCTCTCTCCCCAAATTGTTTTGTCTTCAATTTCTAAACTCTCCTTCCCTGCCCGCCCACCCCCACCCTGGCCCCCGCCACTGTCAACCACAAAGCCACGCTGGCATGGCCCACCTCTAGTTTCCTTCTTCTGTCTGAATCCCCGGTTTCCTAATGTTTCTGGTAAAGACTCGGCCTTTTCACTGGCAGGCCACTGCAGACTTGGGCTCCCTCTCCTCCCAGCTGAACTGGGGCCGGATCGGGGAGAAGACCAGAAAGCCAGGAATGTTAAGGCATGAGGACATGAGGACTCGCGGAGGAACTGGGCGTGAGCTGGAGAGCAGAGGGCTCAGAGCCAGCCGGACACAGGTCTCCACTCCAAGGGCTGATACGGAGGCGTGAGCTTCCCCTGAGTGGACTCACAGCCCGGCAGGCACCCAGGATATGCATCGTAGGTTGGGGGTGTGCGTCTCGGTTTGCCAGGGACAGGCCCAGCGTAGGCCTGTCACCCTGACACAATTATTCTAAGAGCCTCTGTTCCCTCTCAAGCATGCCCTGGTTTGGACAGAAATTATACGATCCTGTCATCATCGGGAGGTCTTTTCCAGGCCGGTAAAGGCAGAGTTTTCCCACAACCAAAGCTACTCAAGGACCTAACAGGTTGGTTCTGGACCACAAGTACCTCAGCGGAGGGAATGGTGACGTATTCATCCTTATGCCCAGTAGTGAGCAGGAGATGCGGACTCGAGTGGGGACCATGAGTGATTCTCGAATGAATAAGTGACCGATTGCCCTCAGAGTTTCAGTGCAGGCTGGACAGCCTCCGGTCAGCTGGCCTTGCAGGAGATTTGAACGTCCCAATGGAATTTTGACCAGGAGATCTCTCAGGCCCTCCTTTCTGACGCAGAGGTTATATGCGAGTCAAGTTCAGGGATGAAGAGCAAAGAATCATGGGTTGGAGTCCCGGTCCATCACTTACCAGCTGTAAAGCCTGAAGTGCCTCACTTAACCTATCGGTGCCTCAGTTTCCTGATCAGCGAAGTGGGTGTAAGAATATCAACTTCAAAGTGTGGTTGAGAGCATTCTTTTTTTTTTAATGTTAATGCATGTGGAATGCCTGGCCCAGGGTAAGCACTTGATAACTGTTTTCTATGATCCCTATGATGATGGTGGTGCTGCTGATCTTGGACTCGGTCCTGTAAACAGGGGGAAGTTACTAAGCGTGTCGGATCTCAGCGGTGCCTGTGGGAGGTTAATCAGATGCCGAGCCCAGGAACCAAGATTGGGAGGGAGGAAACCCCTCCCAGCCCCTTTGAATTTCAGTTATGTGTACGTTTTCTTTGAACTGGTTATTCAACTCTTTCTCTTGGAGAGAGAACAAAGTGAGTGATGTGGAACTCAAATCTCATTTACAACTGAATTTTAAAACCGAGGAGATTTGCAATATCGGAAAGGCAAGGGAGCAGGGAGTAAACTGTGGAGTAATTGCGCTGTCGTCTTTTAAACATAAGGCTTTGCGCCGCTATTTTTGTTGATGGTATTCAAATGAGAAGATGCCACAGCTGCGAGGAATCGGAGAGATCACTGACAACGGCAAGGTCTTCGCTTGACATTGGAGGAAACCACAGGCCAGAGGCGGGAGGGTCCGGTTCCTGCCTCACAGCGACCAAACCGGAATCAGGTTGCTGGCCCCAGGCTCCCGGGACAGGTCTCTGCAGAGCAGGAGGGAAATGATAGCCCAGAGCAGCAAACACTACCCCGTGTGAAAGGAGGTTTCAGTAGAGCGTTTTCTCGGCCACAGACACCCCTCCAGAAACATGTCCGCTGAAGGCTGGTCACCTCACCACAGGCAGCCTGAAGGTAGTGTGAGGAGTCCCTTCTTATAGTTGAAGAACCCAGGAGGCCGCATGGGATATTATGTCCATTGTATAGACAAGTAAGTCGAGGCAGGGGGTTCTTTCTGTCTTCAAACTCAAAAACTCCTCGGGGGATGCTAACGCCCATTCTTAAGGGCCTGGGGACGCCAGAATGGGACAACTGTGTGGTCACCAGGTGTCCAACACTAGACAGTCCAGAGAAAGCCCAGGGTTCTGGTATCGCTTGGGGAGCTCCACGCGCTGGTTTTGAAACCGTGCTGGCATCTCTGATGGGGCAGGAGGATGCTGCCCTCCCGCCCCCACCCCTGCTCTGCCCCCAATCAAAGTGGCCGCACTGTTATGTGGTTTATGTGTGGGGGTTCGGCATAGGATTGTATGTATTGCAGCCAAGCGCCCCGATGCGCTGAAAGCCCCTCCCTGAGAGCATGCATAGGCTGTGTCTGCAAGGCCGCTCGTGGCTGTCTGTCTTCGGTGCCAAGTGGTTCTTCAAAGGGCCACAGGATGGTTTGTGAGTGGCCGCCAGGTGTCCGGGCTGCACCTGCACCTGCACCCACCATGGGCAGCCGGTGGCTCGGGGAGCTGTAGAAACACACCCAAACCAGGTGTGCGTGGGGCTCCTGGTACTTCCTGTGTCCCCGGGGCCTGGGCCGGTAGGAAGATGGTCCATGTTCACGTGCCTCATGGGGTGTCTGCTCACCCAGCGGCACCAGGGGCCATTCCGAGTAACCTTCACCGCCACTCCACTTGGGCCAGGCTTGCGCTCTGTTCTTTTGGCTGATTTAATTAACATAATATAATGGAAATAAAATCATTGAAGGGGCTGCCACTTCAGGAAAGATGGCCTCAGAGCTCGGAGGCATTGTTGCACTGTTTCCAGGCAACGCCAGAGGCCGCGGCGGGGCTGGCGTCCCGAGCAGCCAGCTGGCCGGGCCTCACCCCGCAGTCCCAGCCAAGGCCTCCCAGCCCCGATCCGTGGCCCCAGAGGCTCATGGGGCCTTTCTTCGGGACATTCCCTCTTCACGTCTGTGTGCCTTTGAGTCTCAAAGTGTAAGTCCGCAGTTGCAATAACAGAAAAATCAAACAGGGGAAATAAACATAGCAGAAATCCTACCATACATATCACATTTTAAAAATATCAACAACCGTTATTTGCAAGGCCAGGCTCAGCCTGGCTTTCGTTCTGCAAGAGATCTTTCAAGTAAAAATGAGGGTTCTGTAGACAATGCTGCAGATGGACCCTCTGGGCATTTATTTTCAAACTAGAGGCCCGATGCATGAAATTCATGCAAGGGGCTCAGCCCTCGCAGCCCTGGCTGCCTCACAGCTGCCCCCCGCCCCCACTGGTCCTTCTGGAAGGTCGCCCCGGAAGGTCGTTCCAGAAGATCGTTCTGCCGTCCAGTCTAATTAGCATATTAGCTCTATATTATATAGGATGGGTTCTGAGATGAAGAGGCCTGAGTTGTTCCCAAGGGTTGGTCCCTGATTGCTGAGAGACCTCAGACTCCTCCTTTCCCTCTCTGTGCCTCAGTGTCCCCCCCTCCCCTCTCCATCCCGGCCCCCAGGACCAGCATGGGTGGGGAGGATCAATTGAGAACTGTTTCAGATGACAACCAGCGGGCATCTGAGCACAGGTTCTGATCCGGACAGCCCCCTGCATCATGCAGTGAATCAAAGTGCAGGGCCTCCCACGGGGACCCCTCAGGCCAGCGTCCTGGGAAGCCCTTGCCTCCTTCTCCAGCCCAGGCCAGTGTGGGGCAGTGCCCTGGCCCAGGGGGAGGCGGTGGGACAGCAGGAGGACAAAGAGGTTCTCTTGGCAACCTGCGCTCACGTTCCTGGCCCCACCCCATGACGCTGCAGATCCTCCATTGCAAATGCCTTTCACAGAGATCCGGCCCCAAGGAAAAGCCATGACTGCATGCTTTATCTGTTGGAGGAGCGTTTTTATGCCAGTGATGCCAAATGATAGGCATGCTGGCAAAACAAAATGCCGCGGTTCTAGCCAGTGTTACCAAGTCCCAAAGCAGAATTTTATAAAAAGAATCTCTGCTCACGCAGGGGAGTTTGGTGGCATGTGGTGGGGGGTGGGGCTGGTTTGTCTCATGATGCGAATGCAAGGGAATGGGAGCTAATTGTGGACGGTTTTAATTGCTCTGTACCTTGCTCATGTTCCTACCTTATTGACTCCTATTAATTAATCCAGTGCAATGGAAAAGTCAATGCTGCTATATTAATGCCTCTTGTTGTGGAAAAGACTACATTCGTGAATGCAGATGGGAGCAGCTTCGTTGTGATAATCATTTGATAAGTTCCTGTGTCAGCCTCCAAGAGTAATTTGGCTTGGGGTGGCCAAAACATAGCCACCTCCCCATGAAAAAAAAAAAAAAGAAGAAGCCAATTAGAGGTTGGGGGAAAGTATGAAGATCTAAAAAAAAAAAAAAAAAGTACACTGAAGTTGGAAACTCAGATGCTTCATAGATTTGATCATCCAAGCCTCCACCCTCCCCACCCACACCCCCCACCAAATCCACTTGATTCTCAAGGAGCATGGGCCTGGGAGGCAGGGACAGGCTGCCCTCTGACCCTAACACACACTCAAAGCTACGTCTCCTCCCAGAACTCTCTGCTGAGCTCTAACTTAGACACTCCTTGGCCACCCAACTAGGGATGAGGTTCAGATGTCATCCCCCACTCTTTCTCAGGTATCTCAACCTGGGGGTGCCAGATGCAGTGAGTGCATCACACCCTCCTCCTGAGTTGCCTGATCCATCTGAGGGCCCCCATGTCCCGAGTGCCCAAGCCGGAAACCTACAAGTGACCTCAGGGTCCCCATCCTCTCCCTGACTCCCTTACCCCACTCCCCCTGCAGTCATTCAATTCTAGATATTTAAATTACAACATTCATTAACTTAAAAAACAAAAATAAACTGGGGAAAATTAAAATGGTATGTAGAGTTTTTATGCATAATCTATGAATTCTTTTTTAAAATGAATAAGGAAAATAATCCCATACAAAATTGGGCAAGAAAAATGAATAATTTGCCGAAAAAATACAAATGGCAAATGAAGAGTTGTAAGTTTTTAATCCTCAAATATTAAGGAAAATCCAATTAATGTAACTAACCATTTTTTCTCTCAAAATGTGCACTTTTTTCTCAAGTGATCATTCTCATTGTCCATGAGGGGTACAAGACAGGCATTTTGGTGTCCTGAGGGTAGAGCACATACAATGTACTTGACATTTTAGGGGAGCAATTTAACAATGAGTATTCTGAGTTTTTAAAATGTGCATTCCTTTTCATCCAGAAGTTTTTCTTTTAGAATCAATTCTTGGTAAATAATTAGAGATGCCAAGCAAAGATATAAACATAGGGTGTTTAATTATCACTTTATTTTAAGTAATAAAAATAAAAACCTAAATATCCCAAAATAGGGGCACAGCAAACACACTTTGCTATATCTTCTTGGTGGGCTATTATGTGCAGTCCCAAAAATGTTCATAAAAATGTGTTGATAATATGTGAAAATGCTCACAATGTAATAATGTTGAATGAAAAACAGACTAGAAACCCAACTATAGCAAGAGCCTAACTTTGTTTTTGTTTTTAAACTTGTAGTTGATTTGTTATATCAAAACAGGAAACAAAGACCTCCAGGGTGTCCCACTGACCTCTAAACTTACCCACAAGACCCTTTGCAATCCAGCCCCTGTCATCGTTCCAGAGGCCTCTCCGCATGGCCTACCTCCCACCCTTGGTTTTCCGCCGCCCCCCAGTTCTCAGCACTGCCCTACCATACGTTGCTGCTTGATACCTCCAAGCTTTTGTGCACCATGATTCCTGGGAGAGCCTGTCTCTCCCCACCCCCACCCCTACCCCGCCCCCAGCTCCACCTCCCCCAGCAGACTGCCTTGTAAACATCTGCTCTGCTCTCTGGACTCAGCTCACGTGCCTCCTGCTCTGTAAAACCTCCCACAGCTGGGTTGGCGTTCCACTTGGAGATCCCACGCACTGCACCCAGCAGACAATGAGCAGCCGCTGATGGATTTTGAGCAGGAGAGCAGCATGTTCTGTTCCCTCTGAAGAGGCCTCTGGCAACCACGTCTCCTCTCCGGCAGGAATGAGAAGCAGACAGGAAGCTCAGAGGCCACGGAGCACTCGGACTGGGGCCGGGGCGGGGCCTGGGGACCCCACTCACTCCAGGGTTTGCAGCCCACCCTGAGGCCTAGCCTCCCCGTCTGGATTCCTGCTCCTCCTGCTGCCCCCACACTGTTCCCTCCATGCTCAGCTCTCCCCAGAGTCTCCCATCCCTGCGGGCCCTGCCTGGGGACACACGCCTGGGCCTGAGTTCAACCCCCACCCAGACACCCACTGGCCCTCTCCCTTCTCTCTTTTCTCCAAGCACAGTGTGGGGGAGTAGCCTCAAGAATTCCTCCAGAATGCTGACACTCAGCACAGGAACCCAGCCCCCTAAACCAGCCTACCCAGCTCCCCGCCATGGCAGCTCTGTGCTCTGTACCTTGTTCATGTTCCCTCCATATTGATGCCTATTCATGAATCTGGTGCAAAGGGAAAGCCAATGATGCTCTATTCTGACACCTGGAAGCCACCAGACACGGATCAGATCTCCGGGCCCACAGTGTATCACTAACAGACCACGACCGACAGGAACAGGGCACCCTGGATGTACCCCTAGGTGCTGTGCACCCCGCTGTGCCTGGCACTGGGCTGCCAGCCTGCGAGCCCCCAGGAAGCTCAGCGTTGAGCAAGAGTGACAACAGAGAGAGGAAAGTTCCAGGCTGGTGTGCAGCTGGCACTGTGGGGCCCAGAGGTCTCCTACCCTGCGTGCAAGTCTTTACGGGAGGGTTTGTGAAAGAGGTCGCTGCTTCCCAGAGTCCTTGAGAGAGGAGGGCGTTGAGCAGAAGAAACAGAGTGTGTGACATCTAAAGACACCCAGAATCTGGAGGTTCAGAACATGATTCCCAGCCAAGGAACTGAAGGTCCCAGGCACAGTTCCAACACTCGCCAACCCCAGGGCACCAGCCAACTTCCTTAACCCATCATTTAACACCTGGTCCAACATCCTCTTCCTTCGTGAAGACTTCCTCAGTCACATCTTTTTCAGAATCTACAAAAATCTACCATAGGTGCTAAACCGATTCCTTTTGGTCTTGGAACCCAGTCATATTAGAGAGGGCTCAGACAATGGCAGAGACTCCATCACTGTTTCTAGAACAGCTGGCTCCCCCAAGAGAGCAAAGCAAAGGTAGTAAGTATGCCTATAGCTCCTCGTATGTTCTTTAGGCCCAAGCACATCGCGGAGTTCAGTGAAGCCCCGCCAATGTGTCTGTCTCGTTTCATCTCCCACCAGAATCTATCCTTTTAGAGCTTTGGTTCCACATTTCACATTTCAAAGGCCTAGGCAGGTCTGAGGAAGGTGCCATTGATAACAAGGATGGAGAACCTGACTCATAACCAGGCAGACAGGGAGCATTTGTCTGGAAAATTCCCTGGGAGATCCAAAAGCAGGTGTCTGCTGCGTTGTAAGCCCTCACAGAAGGCTGGCTCTCAGACAGTAGGAAGAATTGCTTACCCACAGCCTGGAAAGTCTACTCCAGGCAAGTTCCTACAGGAGCCTTTCCCATCACCACCTCCCACCCACCTCACTTCCTCTCCCCCCCTCACAACCCTCCTCCCCGCTCCATGCAGTCAGGAATGAGGAGATCAGCGCCTTCCAACCCATATGTGCCAAGCGACCTGCTCAAACTCATTTGCTCTCTGAACATAATTGTGAGGAAGTACATTTTAATTAAACTTTCCAGCAAACTCGTCCTTTGTCCTGTACTAACTCCACTAAAAAGGAACTAAAGAAGACGTTCTAACCACAAACTTTGGGAATAGGTAAATGGACTTCCGGATTAGTCTGTGACACTGGACGTCCTCTATTCCACAGCCCTGCCCACCCCCTGAGGCCCTGCCTCAACTCTCCTGCTTCTGGACCTGTCCTCCAGGGAGACTCCCCACTTGGAATGCTCAGAGGCTCCCCTTCAACTGAACCAACCCTCCTGCCCTCCCTCAGGACCTTGCCTTGATTAGCCCTCATGGATCCTTGGCCCTCTGAAATCTTCCAAGGCTCTGTCCATACAGCCACGTGCCATGAAATAACCCTGCTTGTCACCCACCATCTCTCTCTCCCAGTAGGCCATAAACACCATGAGGGCAAGGACCAGGCCAGGTACCGCCTGATCTTCCCCCCAAAGACCCCTTGCTTAGATCTTTGTGCAGACTAGAAATATCACTTGATACATTGCCAATACATAGGCACCAGGAAATCTCCAGCTGCTGACAAAAAATGCATAGCTAACAGAGTGTTCTATAATTCATCTAGCTGTCTAGGAAAAGTCTTATCTCATTACTACCTAGAAAAATCAGAAAAGGAGGAAGGTGATTGCTGATTGCTTCCTCCTAAATTATTCTAAGACATGTGTCTGACTGTCTGAAATATAAGTCAACAAGCCCTTATCTACAATTCCAAAATCCCAAAAAACTCCTGTAAAAGGTAAATTTTGTTGTTGCTTTAAGCTCACTTGGCAGCAAGCCCTGACTTGACCAAAAATTATTTGGCAGCAAAATTGGATCTAAACTGAATTTGATCTAAACTAAAGTGAGGCTTCTACTTTGTGGAGAGTTATCTGTCTTGCTACAAAAATACTCCTGTACTGCCCTGATCCTGCTGGGGGTGTTATATGTTACACATATAGGATATGTGTGATATGTCTTTTCTAAAATCCAAAAGCTTCTGAATTCAAAAATCATCTGGCCCCAATGGTGTCAGACAGGGATTATGGAGTTTACACTCAATGTTTGGACATTTCCTGTAAAGAAACCATTTGTCTCTGAATTATATCTTTCAGATCCATGTATTATAATTTCTAGGGCATGTGTAATAGATTGTATTATCATCCCCAATTATCATCTTCTCTCTCCCTTGTGAGAGATTGTACATTCTTGCTATTGCCATGGGTGTCTTCAATGACTTCCTGGGGAAGAAGAATATGTACTGCCCCATTGACCAAATCAATGAGAGCAGACCCACCATCTACCATGTCAGAGCCGTGTTTTTAAAAGCCGTTGATAGTCAGCTGTTATTCTTTCCCCTCTGCCATGGCAATGGCACCCAGATAGAGGGTGCACCTTCCACCTTGATCCTGGAATTAAGAAGATACAATTATTTCACACCATGTGCAAAAATTAACTCAAAATGGGTAAATGCCCTAAATATAAGAGCCGAATCATAAAACTCTTAGAAAATACATAGGGGTAATTCTTCATGGCCTTGGGTTTAGCAATGGACTGCTAAATATAACACCGAAACCATGAACAACAACAAAAATGTAGATAAATTGAACTTCAGCAAACTTAAACACTTTTATACATTGAAAGCCATTATCCAGATAGTGAAAAGACAACCTACAAAATGGGAGAAAATATTTGCAAGTTATACATCTGCTAAGCGTTTAGTATTCAGACTATATAAAGAACTCTTACAACTAAAAACAAAAAGACAAACAACTATTTTGTTGGGGCAAAGGAGTTGAATTGACATTTCCCCAAAGGAGATATACAAATGGCCAACTTGCACATGAAAAGATGCTCAAAATCATGAATTATTAGGGAAATGCAAATCAAAACCACAATGAGGTATCACTTTACATTCCCTAGGATACCTATAATTTAAACAATGGAAAATAACAAGTGCTGGTGAAGGTGTGGAGCAATTGGAACAATGTGCATTGCTGGTGGGATGGTAAATTATTGCAGCCACTGTGAACAATAATGTGGTGTTCCCTCAAAAAGGTTTGACATAGAATTATCTATAACCCAGCAACTTCACTCAGTATATTCCTAGATACACACTCCCAAATCAAAAATTGGTACTCAAATACATGTACCTGCACATTTTTAGCACTAGTTACAACAGCGAAAAAATGAAAATGATCCAAATGTTCATCAATGAATAAATGGATAAATACATTGTGCTATATACATGCAATGGAATAATAGTCAGCCCTTAAAAGAAATACAGTACTGATACATGCTCCAATGTGAATGAATCTCAAAAACATTATGCTAAATGAAAAAAGCAAGATACAAAAAGTCATCTATTATATGATTTCATTTATATGACACTAGAGGCCCAGTGCACAAAATTCATGCACAGGTAGGGTTTCAGGGCCGATCGGGGTCTTCTGGCTGCCAGCCAGGGCCTCCCTTTTTTCTGCGCCACCCCCTGGTGGTCAGCACATGTCATAGCAAGCAATAGAACTCCTGGTCTCCCGGTCAAACTCCCAAGGGGACACTTTGCATATTAGCCTTTTATAGATATAGATATTCAGAATAGATTCATCCAAAAAGGCGGATCACAGTGTTTCTCTCACATCGATATTTCTCTCTGTCTTTCCCTCTCTCTTCCATTCTCTCTAAAAATCAAAGGAAAAATATCCTCAGGTGAGGATTAAAAAATAATAATCATCATAATAAAAAAAGGCAGATCACAGATCCGTGGCTGCTAAGAAGTGGGATGAGAGGGGAATAGGAGCTTAATGGGTATAGGATTTCCTTCTGGGATGATGAAAATGTTTTGGAACTAGATAGAGGTGGTGATTGCACAACAATGTGAGTGTACTAAATGCCACTAAACTGTTTACTTTAAAATAGTTAAAACACTATGTTATATGAATGTCACCTCAATTTTAAAAAGGAGAGGGAGAGAAAGGCACAGTGGTCAGTGCTGGTGTCCTGTGATCCTCCAGCTTGAAGCCTCCTATCTGGTGACCCAGATGGCTACCAGTGTGGAGAGATATGGATCTCCTCAGGTCTTGGGGAAGGACTGAAGGTGGGCAGAACCACTGACCATTCATTCCCTGCAGGGCCTAGTCCATTTCGCCCCAGCCATGTGATATGATAATTTGCCTTGTGGGTCAAGATGTGGGAAGGTTGGAAGACACTGTTTCATATGCCTCCTCCTTTCACTGGGGTCTGCCCTGGTGGCCAGGCACTGAGAAGGTTCTGGGCTGAATGCTCACAGCGGGGCTCTGACATCTGTTGTGGTTAGCAGGTTCCTGAAAACCTAGGCACTACAGCAGTGACCTTGGGAGCCACAGAGGGCCCCTGATAGCCTTGATGCTCTGCATGATGCTGGTGCTGGAGACTCTGCCAGGGGAGCTTAGTCCAGGTCCAGAGCCCCAAGGGTTGGGTGGGAGACTTACCCCTATGTTTTTTACAGTCATGATGGGAGTTTTTAATGCTTAAAACTTTGTGCTACTATGCAAGATGCAGCGAAGACCTGGTTATTGGAGTTTTTGTCTTTCTGGGGGAAAGACATTAAATATTTAAGAGGGTTAGCCAATTTCAAAGAGAATTTGGAGACCTTAGATCAACTATCCTGCAAGTCAGACTCCAGAACAAACTATCAGAAGCCGCAACTGTGAGAACTATGAACAATGAGCTGGAAAGCCACAATCCTCTACTCGGTCTTAAAATAGATTCTTATAGAAAAGCATGAAAGGAAGAGAAATCTAAATGCTACAGCAAGTGCTGCTGATGGCTGACAGAAACAAGTCTAGTCCCTAGAAAACACAACTAAGCAAATCCAACAGCAAGTGGCTGCAACTGAAACATCCTCGAAACCTCATCAGAAGTACGTAGAGTCGCTTGAGGAGCACTAACAGAGGGTTGGGAGGAAAATGTCAATCAAAATAGAAGCATAAACCTGCTTTACAAGAATATCAAAAATGGAGTGGAGACCTAGCCGGTTTGGCTCAATAGGTAGAACATTGGCCTGAGGACCAAAGAGTCCCAGGTTTGATTCTGGTCAAGGACACATACCTCAGTTGCAGGCTCCTCCCCAGCCCAGGCCCTGGTCGGGGCACGTGCAGGAGGCAACCAATTGATGCATTTCTCTCACATCGATGTTTCTCTCTGTTTTTCCCTCTCTCTTCCATTCTCCCCAAAAAATCAATGGAAAAATATCCTTGGGTGAGGATTAACCCCCCCCCCCTACAAATTTTTTTAATGGAGTGGACAAACTTATTAAAAAGAAACAAAATCTCAGGAAATCCTAAACTGCCTGTGGGACAAGTTCTCACCAGTAAAGAGGAGCAGCCTCTAAGTCAGCACTTGCTAACAGAGGAGCGATTGGGCTGCTGCTGGTGGGGAAGCCAGCCTGAAGCCGGAGAACTTGGAATTGGCCGCATCAAAGGCATCTGGTTGCGATGTCTTACAAAATGAATCAGAGGAGGTGTGAAGCAGCTGCTAGGTGGCAGAGTGAAACACTTATTTAAAAACTGTCAAAAAGAAGAAATTGAATTAGCATGGAATTAACCAAAGAAGCTAAAATAATCAATACATTCAAAGCTGTACTGCAGGCAGACAACAGCCCCATTAGCGAGCGTCACCAAAAGCTCCAGCAGAAATTTCAAGTCCTTCCTGGCCGGCAACACAAAAACAACCATTTACCCCCCATCCAGCTTACAGAGAATTTACCCCATAAAGAGACAAGACACCCTCCCCAAGAGACCTCTCCACCACGGGTCCTCCCTGGCCAGTACCGCTCTCCTTGGCAACAAGGGCCCTCTCCACACCACCTCGCTCTTCTGTCCATATAACCTGGAGACAGAAGGAGTCACCTTCCAGGCTGACCCACCTTCCATGGAGTCTACTTGAAGATCCAGAATAGCAGCAAGATATTTTTGTCTCCCCTACAAAATCATCTTTGATGTGGTCTCTTTTAGTGTGATTCTATTAGCCGTGGTCGGCAAACTGCGGCTCGCAAGCCACATGCGGCTCTTTGGCCCCTTGAGTGTGGCTCTTCCACAAAATACCACGGCCTGGGCGAGTCTATTTTGAAGAAGTGGTGTTAGAAGAAGTTTAAGTTTTAAAAAATTTGGCTCTCAAAAGAAATTTCAATCGTGTACTGTTGATATTTGGCTCTGTTGACTGATGAGTTTGCCGACCACTTAAGGGATGATACAATGGCTCGATGGAAATGAGATGGGCTATGATTGTTATTATAATGTGTTATAATTGTAGAAAAACCTCATATGAATCTTATAAGTTAACTGCTGCCATTTCATTCAATTTATAGGTAGTATATTTAGAATATTTTGCTATTGTTAACTAAAATAATCCAGAAGTACAGTAAATTGGTTTTGCTATTTAACATGCCTCCCCATAACATGAAATGTAACAAAAGTTTTACATAAGAAGTTTCACTGTTTGAAACTCAGGTTTATTTCTCTATAACAAGGGCTCAATGTGCCTTAGTTATAAGAGTAATGTTATTTACCAGTATGAATTCTGGTTAGTCAAAAGAGCTTTTTTAGAAAGGACACATGCAGCAAAGCAGAGCTCTGGTATACCTGCCGCCGAAGGGAAGCTGGAGTGGGAGGTAAGTCTGGGCTGGCAGGAGGCACCAGCGTTTGTCTCCGCTGCCTGACCGAGGGGAAAGCCACAAATCCAGAATGTTCCATATCAAAGGGGAAGAAATTTTCACAACCCACATGCTGAAACAACATTGTCAAAGTTTAACGGTAACCATCTTCTGGTCCCTTCCCAACACCCCTACAGCCCACACATCTAAGTCAATCTTTCTGCACTGAGTGATTTTACCTGGAATCCCAGAGGATGGGGTGGGGCTGGGGGGAGGTGAAGCAGAGGAGACACTCAGATATTCAGCTTCCTCTTGCTCTGGCCACTGGAGAGCCACTCAAACACTGGTTTCCTGGAGTAAGTCCTCTTCAGGAGGTGTGGTCGGAACTGAGAGCAGGCAGACTTGTCCAGCTAATCTTTCTCCTGCATATCGCCCATTCTCCCACTTCCCTCTCCACTCTGTGGCCAAGGAAGCTTTAAAAATAATTAACATGCATTTGAGCCCTTACCACATGCCAGACATTATTCTAAGATCCTTCCTTACTTCCTCTCTAAATCCTTGTAACAGTCCATGAAGACTCCTACTAGTCCATGAAGACTTCTACTAGTCCATGAACACTCCTACTAGTCTATGAAGACTCCTATAGTCCATAAAGACTCCTACTAGTAGCCCTAACAGTCCATGAACACTCCTACTAGTCTATGAACACTCCTACTAGTCCATGAAGATTCCTACTAGTAGCCCCTAACAATCCATGAACACTCCTACTAGTCCATGAAGATTCCTACTAGTAGCCTCTAACAATCCATAAAAACTCCTACTAGTCCATGAAGACTCCTACTAGTAGCCCCTAATAATCCATGAAGACTCCTACTAGTCCATGAAGACTCCTACCAGTAGCCCCATTTTACAGATGAAAACTCCAAGGCACAGGAGCCTCTGTGCCTAGGAAGTGGTGGTGCCAGGTTAAGCCTCCACCATCCATACACTTAAGCTGTTAGCACCCCTGCCTGTTCCACACACTCCTCTCTTTTACAGGGAGATCCTCATGGAGCATCAGGGACACCAGCCCCTTTTATCCTCAGAATCAGAGGAAATCAAGCCCCAGAGCAGGTCAATGGTTCCCCCTTTAATCTTCTTGAGGGTCCATGGCTAGAAGGGAGTGTGGGGGTGTCAGTTCCAGGTGTGCTTCTGCTAAAGCTCACTGCCCTTCCACTGGTCACATGGCTTCCTGTGTAGGGATGATAGGGACCTTGGGCTCATGTGCTGCTGTGAGAAGGCCCCTCCCCTCCCTTTCTGGAGGAGGGACCCTCAAAGTGAGGCACTACATTTCGTGCCTCAGTGCTCCCATTGCAAGAAGTGGCGATTCTGAAGTGATAGAAGCATCCTTTCTGCACCCAAAGATGCCACATCCCCTTTCCTCTCTGACCTTAAATTCTGAGAGGCATGCCAACTCTAATAGTTCAGAGAGAGAGAGAGAATTTTAAAAAGACAAATTAACACTAGATATAAATGACTGTTACTACAATACATGTGAGGTACCAAATGATTGGCTAATGGCTTAGAACTGTAAAAGGAATAAAGATTTACCAAGTTCATTATCCAGGGATCTGATACATTTCTGATTTTAATACCTGCCATGTGCTTGTTTTTAAGATATTAGGAGGTTTTAAAGCCATTCTTTACGGAATGTAAATGAAAATAATTTGAATTTGCATTGAACTGAGTTGCATCCAGGGGCTCAGGCTCTCTAACTGCTTATTACTACATATTTTTTGAATGATTGATTTTTCACAAGGAAAAATACTAAGTATAATAAATGCACTTACAGTTTTGAACCTAATTTTGCAATTATCATCTTACTTGGTTTTTCTCAGAGAAGGAGGTAGGCTGGAGTGCTAATCGCCCACATAGGTATTTACAAAGCGCCCACCATGTGCCACCCGCTCTGGAGACGAAGGGGGAGGCGTTTCTCAACGCCTAGTGGCCTTAGCCAAGCAGCAGAGCATTCTGGGTAAACTGAAACTCTTACCCAGCCATCAGCAAGTTGATTCCAGAATCCAGCCCAGATCTCCTGACTTTTGGTCTAAAGCTATGTCACCACCATCTCCCTCTGAACATGTTTCATAAATGAGCAGTGAATATACAGGTTGGCCACTCTGAGACGGGTTAGGAGAGCCCAAGTTTAAAATGCAAATCATCACACAGATGGCGTAGCTCAATAGTTGAGCAATGACCTCTGGACCAGGAGGTCACAGTTCAATTCCCAGTCAGGGCACATGCCCGGGTTGTGGGCTCGATCCCCAGTGTGGGGCGTGCAGGAGGCAGTGGATCAATGATTCTTCTCTCATCGTTGATGTTTCTATCTCTCTTTCTCCCTTCCTCTCTGATATCAATAAAAAATATTTTTTTAAATGCAAATCATGTTCCCAGGAACTGAGCAAATTAGGTCCCCTCATTCTCTGAAGTCCACATCTTCATCACCTACCGGAAACAAGCCCTACTGAGGCCACAAACAGTGCTGGTCTTCCTTCCATTGAAAACTAAAATTGAAAGACATTCTCTTAAAAAGATGAAATGTACATATGTTCAAACATCCGCAGAGCCAAGCTCCTGTTTGTCCCCCGTGTTTGGGCCGTGGACAAATATTCAGCATCCCAAGTGTCCATTGTTTCTATTTGAGAATGTGGGGTGAGTTTATTGGGTTAAGATCGGCTTTGTTTGGGTTTGCACCCCCCTTGTTTCTCGGGGGCCCCACATGGGGTGCCAACATGGCCTGGAAGAGGGGCATGTCAAGTGCCCCCCATCACGCATTGTCGCTGCGCAGTGAACTGGAGGCTCCGAGGGGAAGGGAAAACAGTAATTCCTTCTTTTCCTCCTGACTGGGGTTCCCCTTTGCTTTGGCGGCTGGAACGCAGTAATCCGCATTCACAGCGCCGCCGGGTTCCTCTCGGAGCTCTGTGGCTCCCATCATTGTCTTCTTATCTGGGCCTGCTTCTCCCAATAGTGCTCGAAAGCGCTTTCTCCCACAAAAAAGGACCAGCTCTATAATAGCCAACTTGGGCCCTTTCTTCTCTCTCTCTCTCTCACTCCTTTTTTTTTTTAAGCTTTCCGACAGAGCCGGGCTATTTAATCTTCTTGAGGCGTTCAAGATGTCACTTACCTCTGCTGGTGGAGACAATGGAGCAATCCCTCCAGCATGAATGCCGGCCTTGCTCAATGCCTCTGGCCGCTTTGAAGAGGGTTCTTGGAAGTCTGTGTCTCAGCCGCTGTCCTGGTGGCCCAGGGCAGGTCTTTTTGTGCCATCGCCTGCATGCCTCCGGCCGGCCTCACCAGAGGCGGTTTAGCATTAAAGAAAGGGGATGGCTTTCTCATCAGGAAGACCCTGGTTCAAATCCCAGCTCAGATGGGAGCAAATCATTCCTTTAACCCACTGGGCCTCAGTTTTCCAATCTGTGGAATAGAAGAGGCAAGAGTTCCCACGTGAGCATGTTGCAAGAATGGAATGATTTTAGAAAGTCTGCTTCCTCTACTTCTCACCCTGAAAGTGTGCCTAGATAATTAGTTGATTGGTTATATAAGCTCCTGGCAACTAGTGTGGAATTCTGACATTCCGTTCTCTTAGAAAGAAATAAGAAGAGTTGCATTAATTAATGAATTGGAGCAGAAGGCTCACAACCTTTGTCACCTTTGACCCCTCTATCCCCACATCCAATGAGTTGCCAAGCCCTGTTAACCCTGCTTTCTGCAGGCCACTCCTGCCCCACTGCAGTGCCCTAGGCAGGCCAGCTTCAGAGGGCTTTCCCAGCACAGGGATCACCCTTCAAGGCCCCGCTCAAAGGCGTCACACCTTGTGCCCTGTCTACGTCCCCACCGCACCGGGCTCACTTCAGCTCAACAAACACCGTGCAGCTCTGACTCTCAGCCAAGAAACTGGAGACTCAAAGAAGCCACAGCCCCAGCCCTTGAAAGGTGTAAAACAGGCCATTGGATACAAATCCGGCTCTTCCTGCTCACTGGCCCCACGTCACACCCCACAAAGCCAAGAGGTGTCTTATTCACATTTGAACCATTCTCCTCACCGAGCAGAGTGACTGGGACTCAGCAAATGCTCAGACTCTAAGCGAATGAATGAATGACTCAATCAATCAATCAATCAATCAATGAGTGAATCAATGAGAGCATTTGAGAGCATTTCATATCTATTGAGTACCTAACAGTACCAGGGGCCAAACTCATCAAGTCGAATACTTTTCTGTGAAGTAGGACTTATGCCCATTTTACAGCTGTCAAAACTGAGGTGCATACAGACTAGCTGACCAGATCAAGGTCATGCAGCCTCCACCTACAAAGAAACATCTCATCCTGTCTCTTGAGAATGGTCATTTACTGGGGTTATCGAGTTCGATTTTTCCGAGAACTCCGATGGGAGAGAGATATTGGACTGGATATGTGATCTGAGGTGCAGATGTGATGCGTCCCGGTGCTGATTGGGAAGGCATGCAGGCCACGCACGTGTGTATGAAATATACATTGTGCACCTTCTCGGAGGCCCTGTGTGCGGTGAGGGCGAGCAGAGCCTTCCCCGAGCCGGGTACAACTTTTCATTTCCCATATCAATCATGAGAACAAGTTGAAGTTCAGATAATGGCAGCTTGGTTTCCCCTAATTGTTGGGGATTTAGACTGACTGTTTGCACTGCAGACTGCGGCCACTGGGTTCCCGGCGGGGGGCTGTGGCCCGCTCTTTCTCTAACAAACCCGCGTTCATGCGTCCATTCAGATCCATCACCCTGAGATAAACTGTGAATATTGCCCTTTGTCGCTGCCGCATTCTTCCCCGCATTGTGGGGGCACTATTTACGGATTTAAAGGTTCATTTGCACAATTCTTTTGTCAGCAGCCCGGGCGCAGAATGGCCAAGTGAGGGCTGCCTCTTCTCTCTGGGTTACTGCCCCGAGCTCTCCCTGAGCAGAAAGGACGCGCCCGCCCCGGGCTTAGCGTGAAGAATGTCAATGCGAAAATTACATTTTTTAAATGACCTGTCTGCTTCCGTGGCCAGGGAGGTCACCAGTTCACAGGGGGGCAGGATTACGTGCTGCAACCCACCACTTCGGCGGTGTTCACAGGCACGCAGCTCTGAACACCAGCCCTGGGTACACTCTACCAACAGCTTCATGCTCCAAGCGCCAAAGTGGCTGGCATGCACCACCCTACTCAGGTTGAGTCCCATTCTACAGAGGAGGACACTGAGGTCTCTGAGTTTAGGGCAATTGTTGGGGGCCACACAGCAAGGAGATAGCAGTATTGAATTTCTAACCCAGGGCTTTCGGGCTCCAAGACCTGGGCACCTCTGGGTCCCCACTGCAACTCTCCAAAGTTTTGACGGGAAGACCCTGGGCTAGGCTAATGAACGGGATGGTAAGGATTTGTGTCTGAAACAGCCCAGAGATGCCCATGACCAGATATCAGGGAGCACAAGGCTTCCACTGTGTCTGGGAATAGCACAGCCTCGGAGCCACCCCCGGGTGCCACTTCCTCTGGAATCTCACCCTGATTTCCGCTGCCCTGGGCAGCCCTCTCTGCCAGCATCCTCGCCCATTCGTGGTGATTACCGGGCTTATCAGCTTCCCACTAGATTGCAGCCTCCCCGAGGGCATGGCTGATCTTTCCTCCTAGTATCTCCAGTGCCCAGCAGGGGCCCCAACAAATAATGCATGAATGCATGTGTGCGTGCGTGCGCACGCGCGCGCGCACACACACACACACACACACACACACACAAAATATTCCTGAAAGAGTGACTGAGGGAATGACTTCTGTGCCAAACGGGGAATACGTCTCCTGGAAATCTTTCTGAGAGAAATAAGTATTCTGCTCGGGACCACAGAGCCCTGCCGCTCTGCTTGGAAAAGATCAGAACGAGCCAGAGGATGAAGGTAACAACTCCGTGGGCTCTCTTTCCGGGGATGCAAAGGAAAAGCAAAAGAAAAAGATTAACATTCTCACATGTCTCAGACTCAGAGCCCCACAAAGTGCTCATCTGTTTCATAGGACAGATCAGAGTTTAGTTTTTTGTTTTTTTAGAGATTAACCCATGTTAGCAATCAGAATGCAGCTGAATGCCTGCGCTCCCTGAGAGCCCGTGCTCTATGGCAGTGAATGAAAGACAGGAGGGGAAACAGGAAAAAGAAAAACCGTGACGGGAAGGAATACAAGGATGTATGAGTGGCGGTGATTACGAGAAAGATGTTTTAAATGACAGGAACACAGAAACTGTATTTTTAGCATTTTTGTAAAGAATAGCCACCTCTTCCAACCCCATGGAATACCAGCATGTCTGCCTTTTTGAATCATCTCAACAAATCTCAAAATAAATAATCCCAGATTTGCATAATCTGGGGATGAATTTAATTCTTTCTAAATACATGGGATGTCTTTAGAATATCACTATTACTGTGATATCGAAGGCCAGTTTCACTTCGCTTAACAGATACATGTTGGGTCCATTTTCTGGCCCAAATCATAGGTTTGCTGCCTATGCTTCATACACCAATGGCATGACTAGCATTTGCAGAAAAAAGTTTAAAATTCATCATGTCCTTTGTGCCTGCAATCCACTTCCAAGAATATGACCAATCTAAACTATAGATGGGAAGCTGTGCAAAAGGATGTCCATCACAGTGTTGCTTATAAGTAAACTAGAGGCCTGGTGCACAAAATTCGTGCACTGGTGGGGGGGTCCCTCAGCCCAGTCTGTGCTCTCTCGCAGTCCGGGACTGCTTGCTCCTTACTGCCCACCTGCTCGCTGCTCCTTACCACTCAGCTCGCTGCTCCTTAGCGCTGCCACGAAGGCAGGAGAGGCTCCCGCCACTGCCGCTGTGCTCGCCAGCCATGAGCCTGGCTTCTGGCTAAGCAGCGCTTCCCCTGTGGGAGTGCACTGACCACCAGGGGGCATCTCCTGCACTGAGCGTCTGCCCCATGGTGGTCAGTGCACATCATAGTGACCCATCATTCTGGTCATTCTGCCTTAACGGTTGCTTAGGCTTTTATTATATAAAAAATAGATCAAGTCCTCAAAAGTAGAGATTTGCATAGGCCCATTCATAAGGAAACGATTCCATAAATATATGCGTTATGATGTCAGTTAAAAACCCAAAATACAAAATTATATATGCTGCATGAACCCAATCGTGTAAAAATGTATATTCATAGGAAAAAGAACAGGAAGCAAGCAAGTTTGAAAAATTGTTGGCATTGGTAATCTTCAGATAGGGATATGCTGATTGAAGAGTTTACTGTTTCTTCATACTTTTCTAAGATTTTATTTATTATTTTGATTGGTTTAGGCAACACATTTAAATGAGCACCTACCTATAATGTACAAAACACTGTGCTAGTAGCTAAAGGCACTGCCACGATAAAGGCAGACACGGACCTGCCCTCTGGAGCTGGCATTCCGTGGTAGCGGGAGGCACATCAGAGTAACTCAATTACTTATAGCCATGCCAATAGATGATATGAAGGGGGTACAGGGGGCTGTGTCAGTATACAGCAGAGTGGTCTGGTATATACATGGAGCTGTTGAGAAGGGTTCAGGGAAGGTTTCTCTGAATAAGTGATGTTTGTGCTGAGCTCCAAACAATGAGTGGGACTTACCTGGATAAAAAGGAGAAGACCAGCACAATGGTATCTAATACTGTGGCTTCCTCAGTATTCCTTCTGTACCTCTCTTACCTCCCCATGGCTAAAGAAGCCAGGTGGTGGGTTTTTGTCAGAGTGGGGGGTAGGGTAGGAGAAAATGGAGTTCTCTTATTCCTGGGCTCAGGAGTTTACCAATCAGGTAAACTCATCCTCCTTGCACCAGCCATCTATCCAGATAATTCAGATCCAATTTAATCAATACATGACATTCTTATAGCCAATGAATTAATTCAGGAATCGTCAATGTATTCCAATAAGTCCTAAGGGAGATTTGCCATGTTTCCTGAGAGGGGAGGGAGGAGCGAGATTCAACACTCGTTTAAGGGAGCTATCACAAGCCAGCTATCATTCTCCTTCTGGGCAGGGGAGTGGATGGCTCTAAATAAACCCTAAAACACGTCTGCACCCCTTTTGGCATCAGCATTGGGAGGAAGAGCGGAGAGAGATGGAAGGAACCTGGATGAGTTTCAGGGGCCAGGTTATGCAAGATCTCATAGGACATGTACAGAATTTGGTTCTTACTCTGAACACAATGAATAATCCTTGAAGGATGTTTGGCAGAGAAGTGACTTACAAAGATCTGTGCTCTTAGAAGACCACTCTGGCACATTGTGTACCTGGACTTGGCAGTAGGAGGGCAGGAGATTGGTGAAAGTAACTTAACTCAGGAGCTCTGCAATGGCCGTATTTCTAAATAAGGTTGTATTCTTGAGACTAGGGCTTCAACATATCCTTCTGAGGGAACACAGTTCAACCCATAACACTAGGTATGAAGTTTCACAAAAGGATTTGCAAGCTATTGACATTACTATAAGCTGAGAAAGCATGTAACCATCGGCACCTTTATCTGACGTCACCTTTGGTGTATCACTTGCCATTTGGCAACAGGAAGGTGGATTTTAGGTCAGACTGGGAAGAGAACACAGTGTCTTTTGAAGGGGTTTATTAAGGTTTATCCTCACAGGGTCATCTAACCCACACTGGGTCTCCCTCTCAAGTTCAATTCGAGCCCATTCTTTAAGAGATAACAAGGACTACCCATCCCTTCTTGATTGATGAGAGCTGAGACCCAATATCATAGTCATTTCACAAGCACACACTGTGTTTCCCCTCTATCAGGCCCTGGGGATAGACAGGTGCTGGCAAGGGGGCTTCAAAGTGACACAGCTCCTTGTCTAGTCAGAAAAACAGAACAGACACAGCAAGAGCCAAATGTTTGCTGAGAAGATAAGTATTAGAAAAACTGTGATATGAGAGGAGGATTTGCTTTCCTTCCTCCCAATTCGTAATTATGATGATTACCCAAATCCCTGAAAATTACCAAGAGAGAGAGGTACCCATCAACTGAGCCAGCCTGGAGAGCTGCTGCATGCCATCTTTTAAATTTTTATTCTTAGGGTTGCTTTGCTTGAATGATGAGCCCTTGGTGGTCCTCCCACAGATAATGCAGTCCCATTTCCTCTTTGTACATATTCCCTCAGCTAACAAGTTCTAGCCGGTACCTGCTGCTAGTGGGGAGACGCCCAGACACCCGGCTGCCGTGCACATCACACACAGTGCCGTGCAGTGTAGTGGAGCAGCCACAAGCTTTGGAGTGCCACTTATCTCAAGGTTTCATCCTATGGGTCTGTTCATCATTCCCAATCCTTACACACATCAGTAAGCTTCTCGGAGACTTAGTTTACTTCTCTGTGCCCAGTGAGCCAATATCACCTACCATTGTGGGAGGGCAGAAGATAAGGTGAATGAGACCTCACATGTGGTAGATGCGCAATCAATGTGCCTTGTCTTTGCCCCTACATCTGTCCATGTGTCATCGAGTCACAAACATTGATGGAACACATGCTGTACAGTAGCCTCTGTGTGAGGCACTGGTGAAACCAAAGTGAATAAAATAAACCATTTTCTTGCTTTCTTGGAGCTTAGATTCCAATGGGAGAAGGTATTTTCCAAGTGAGGATAAGTGTGTAGAGAAAGAAAGGACAGGGTCATCTGATAATAAGAGCGCCTGGGACGAGACCAGACAACGGGCTATTCCAGATGGCGTGATCAGGGAGCGCCCACTCTGAGAAGAGCACATACATCTGAATGATGAGGGGAACCCGGTCCTGTGCTGATATCCAGGCAGATGGCGTAAGGCCAATACAAGCCTAGGGCAGGAATGAGATGGGTGGGCTCTAGGAGCAGCCAGCAGGAGGCGGTCTGGGGCGAGTAAGCTAGGTGTCAAGAGGCAGGAGGTGAGGGTGTCCAGATGGACAGAGATGAGGTCATGGGGACTTTTAGATTCCAGCCAGTGGTTGAGTGATCTTTAAATGTGGCGGAGAGCCACTGTCGGCTTTTAAGAAAGCGGATGACTTGAAAGGTCGCTCAGGCTGCGGTGTGGGGAATGAATGGGCTGAGAGGAGGCAAGAAAGGAGGCTACTGCGCTCTTGCTATACAGTAGCCTCTGAGGCACTGGTGACACCAAAGGATCAGGGGAGGCTGCTCAGTTGCCTGGGCAAGAAATGGTGGAAATAACAGCGGGGTGTGGTGGGAAGCAGGTTGATGAAGACATTTTGGAGGTAGATTTGAGGAGAAAGAAAGAATTCAAGTTAAATGTCGAGACATTATCTTTTACACTCCGAGGAACAACACTCTTTAGTTAGTTCATAGGGTTTATCTAAGTGCATTGAGAACTTGCTAGGCCCCGATACCTATGATCATGGTAAGAAAACAGCTCACATGGACACAGCACTCCCCAGAGTCATCCCTACTTGCTTCATTTCAGATCAATCAAGACCCACACAGCAGTGGGATTCTGGGTATTTTTTTTGTCTTGATAGAACATACCGTCACCCCTTCATAACATGGCCTATGGGGCCTGCTGTGGAGATGTGGTCTCCTCCTTTTTATTTTCTACATTTCCATAGCCTGTCTTCTATGTGCTTGCTTTTCAATACGAACTAGCAGCAAGCTGTATGGATTTTTTAACTTTTTACTGGTGGTGTGCATCAGGGTTCATCGTTGGATCAAACAGGGCCAGCAGAAGTTTAAAGGGTCCATGCCCGTCTTCTGAAACTAGAATGTGTTCCTTGATCCTGGTAGAGAGGTGTCCGGCCAGCATTTTACATACTTTCTCTAAGGAAGGGGTGTGCATCTGCTGAAGGAGTTGACACACCACTCATTATAAGCTTTGGACTAGGAACCTGAAAATCCTTGAGTCCCGGTTCTGTGGTTAACTGTGTGTCCTTAGGCAAGTCACCTTGCCTCTCTGATCCTCCCTTGCCCATTCAATATAAGAGCACCTGTCCGCACACCACACAGCCTTGTTGGAAAGATCCAGGGAGTGTCCGGGTTTGCAAGCACGTTGAGAATAGTGACGTGCGAGGTTGAAGAGAGGGGCTGTTCATTCTCCAGCCGCTGGAGTCAGTCTGACAGCACTCTGTCTGGGCCATTACTTTATACCAAGTCTGTGCAGGCTTCACGCTCAGGAGCAGCGCCAGTGACTTCCTGCCAACATCCTCTCTGCCAGCGATGCCCACGGGACCCGACGAGCTCGCTGTACCCTCCTGCGTCTAAGAGGCAACCACGGGAGCTTCAAGCTCCCCTGGCCACAGACCACTTTCAAGGTTTTGTGATTAAGAAGTTTGGAGACCAGGCGAGTGTGAAAAGTTAGCACCTTAATTGTTGAAAACTCTCAAGGATTCCAAACTTGTAAATCATGAAAGGCCACTGTTTAGCAGGCTGGAATGCCTTTGAAAAAGGCCAGCGATCAGAGATTGGCCTCGTTAATAACCACAGTAAAACTAGCTCTAGAAGCTCAAAGACGCAGCTAATTAGGGCAGAAAAATTCAACCTCAAATTAAGGGAGTGTGTGTGTGTGTGTGTGTGTGTGTGTGTGTGTGTGTGTGTTTCTAACGTGTAAAAGCTTTTCTCCCAGAGAAGTATGTCTAAGTATATTTTGGATGTCTTCCAAGATCCACTGTAAGATAAAGCCAGGACTGCAAAAATGTCAGGGTGGGGTTAATGAACTCCCCAGAGCATCTGTGTGCCCATCTGTCCAGCAAAAAGGATTAACCAACTTCCTCACCTAGAAGACGGCCTAATCCTAAACTTTCAAAAGACAGAGACTCTCTGAGGATGTGTATAACACCTTCCTAGGTTTTCTAAAGTCATAATGCATGTACGTGCCCAGCACTGTTGGTATGAGAGAATTCATTGAGTATGTTACATGTTCGAGATAATGGGATTTAGATAAAAATAACAGCTGGTCCCTGCCCCTGAGAGGCTTAGATCTGCTACAAACCAGAGCCTGGCACCAAGAAGAGGCTCAACCTATGTCTAGGTCTTCTGTTTTCTGAGATTTTTCCCCCCCAAACTAAAGGTCAGTTGCAACTGACTCGAAATCTGCCAGTTATGAAGCTTATACAAAAGCTGAGAGCCCAGCGTCTGTCTGTCAGTGGCCCACCAGCCTGAAAGCATTGCCTTGTCAATCTCACTAGAAGATTCTATCAGTCAGTGAGATGTGCCAGCAGAAGGGACATGGGAAATGAAGACATCCAGCCCAGCGGAGCAGCCCAGGGCCCACTTTCTCGCTGCTGACACTGCCCATGGGGTTCACAAGGTCAATGACAAAACACTAAAGAAATTCAGAGCCACCGGGAGTGCAACCCAGCAGGGGTCACACCCAATGAGGAGCATTTGGGACCACAGGTCACTTTAGAGCAAGTAGCATGTAACCAGTGTCTAGTGGGGTGACACTCAAGGAGGAAGTGGCACTTTCATCTTGTTGGCTTCATGGGTACAAGGATGGTTGGCCTATATTTTAAAGGATGGCTGGGGGTGCTGACGTATGGAGATGGGGCAGAGAGAGACGGGGCAGAGGATGGCTGGGGTTCTGATGTTTGGAGACGGGGCAGAGGGAGACCCTTATTACTCAACCGTGGTCTATGGAGCCACAGCCTGGGCACTTCTGGAAGCGGGTCAGGGAAGTAGAATCTCAGGCACCACTTGGAGCTACAGAATTAGGATTTGCAATTTGGGGGAGCCCTGGTAATCTGTTTGTGCTTGGAAGCCTGAGAAGCGCTACGCTACCTGGGCCACATGGAGATGGATTTTGCAGAGTGGGAGAGAGACCACGCTGCGGGATCAGGAAGCCCTCCCTTCTCCGGGTGATTCTGGGAAGCCCTAGGAAAGGTGGTTTTCTCTCTGTAAAACTTGGTATCTTCATCTGTCACATTGGCCCGTAAGGCCCATTCTGCCAACTTCCCAGTCGGTTTGGAGAGGCAGTGAGACAACACATGTGAAAGCACTTAAGCTCTGACTACCCATTTTTGCCCACAAAGGACCAACGCTTTTCTCTCTCGAAGTGCCCTTGCTGGAAATGAGACCGTTAGATGTGACCACAGCTCCCCAACATGGATTCTCATGGGCTACATCCAGTGGAGACGCCAGCGAAGCTTCCTCCCGCACAGGGACAAACTCCACAACAGTGGTGCACATGTGTGTGGAGCTGAGCCCAGGGAGGAGCATACTGAGGGCTGGGGGCCAGTCTGTCTTATGATATCTGGGTACCTAGAGGACACAGAGAGCGGCTGAGCACCAGGCTTACCCTTAAGGAGCCTACAATCTAGCAACAACTAGAATGTGTTCCATAGTTGACCTTCAACAGAAGTTTTAAAGTACAAACCCAGCTCTCAGGTCCTCTTATGGTAGACTAGAGGCCCGGTGCATGAAAACCCATGCACTGGAGGGAGGCATCCCTCAGCCTGGCCTGCCCCCTCTCACAGTCCGGGAGCTCTCAGGGGCGAGAGGCGACCCGGCGATCAGGGGAAGGCAACGCTCCCATCACACCTCTGCTGCTGCCACTGCCGGCAGCACAAGCCTCAGCCGGCCCTGGTTACCTGAGCCTTGGGCAGCCCTGGGCAGCTGGGCAGCCACCATCCAAGGCTTGCCTGGGCCTCGGGCCGGCCCTGGGCAGCTGGGGGGCTGAAGGGACTGGGGACTCCAGAGGCAGGCGCGCGGAGCGGCCGGACCCGCCTGGGGGCGGGCCTGGCTGAGCTGCGTGCCTGCCACCCCAATGGGACTGAAGGGACTGGGCGCTACCATCTTGTGGCTGTGGGCACCGCCATCTTTGAGGGTGTGGCAGCCAATTAGCATATTCCCTCCTTATTGGCTGTGGGCACCACCATCTTTGCGAGGGTGTGATGGTCAATTAGCATATTTCCTCTTTATTATATAGGATTGGGCCACACTGCAGAGATGGACCTAGGCTTGGGAAAGAGGCAAAGGACTTGGGTTCAAAGCCCAGTCCTGCCTCTCACTAATTGGGATTCTGGGAAAACCTCATCACTTCTCTGAGACTTGGCTTCCTCACATGGGCAATGGGGGCTCTGATAATGTGGGCCCCAAAGGTTGTTATGAAGAAAGATAGTGTTGGAAGTAAACACACCATACAGATATGTTCTCCCTCTAAACACGCCCCTTGTTTTATTTTCTTCATAGCACTTAGAACTACTTAATTTCTTTGTTCATTCTCTGTCTCTCTCACTAAAATGTAAAATCCTTGAAATGGGGAATTTTGAAGGTCCTGTTCATTGTGGTATTTTCAGTACCTAGAACAGTGCTTGGCACAATAAGAGCCTGTTGAATGAATGAATAAATATTAGCATTCCTTATGCCCAGAGTGGATCATTCTGGAGCAAATTACATTTTCAGTTTGCAGTTGGAGTGCCAGCCTTCAATGCTGACCCCTGCTATTCACAGCTGATGCTTTGAACCAGGGTTGGACTGAGTGACCAGTAGAATAGGGCAGATGTAAGAGTGTGTCCCAGATTAGGTGATAAGAGGCTGAAGTTTCCATTTTTGTTCCTTCCTTGCTCTGTTACTCTCTTGCTCTTGGGTCACTTGCTCTAGGCGAAGCCATGTCACCAGCAGCCCTAAGGGGAGACCCACATGGAAGGACTGGATTCTCCTACCAACACCATGTAAGGGAGCTTAGAAGTGGATTCCCGGACCCATCCAAGCCTCCAGAGACTGCAGCCCCAGCTGGACTGCAATTTCACAAGAGGCCCTGAGCCAGAACCACCAGCTAAGCCACAGCCAATCCCCGACTCTCAGAAACTATGGGAGATAATAAATAGTGGTTGTTCTGAACTGCTATGTTGTTTCGGGGTAATTTGTTTCACAGCAATAAATAATTAGCATGTTCCTACTGAGTGACCTACAGACCCCACCTGTGATCTCTGAGATCCTGGGCTGGAGGAAAAGGATTCCCAGGAGCAGGTAAATAGAAGCAGGCTGAGTGTATGTATCATGTCTCCAAGAGGACTTCTCTCTTTCAAAAAAAAACAAACAAACAACAACAACAACAACAATAGCATCCCAGCATCCACATTTGACATGGGCAGGTCCTACTGGTCCATGGACTTTTCCCCTCTGGTGCAGAAATTTCAAGTCCTATGTGAGTGGGGGAGGTAGAGATAATTGTTCCCTGATTTTTAATGCTTTCTGTCACTTGGCACTCTGCTTTTAACACTCTACCAAACACAGCTGAGGCCTGGCTATAACAGTGAAACAGAACTTTACTAATGGCTTTGGGAAAACAACAAGAAAAGCAGGAAGAGAAAATTTGGTTTATAAACAAAGATTTATTTTCACACTGTGAGGAATGTTTTCTTCTTACCTTCCTATCTCCCTCCTAGAACCTTCCAGAACCCAATTCCTTAGAGTACCTGTGTGGAATTATCAGTTTCTCAAAGTTATGACTGAGAAAACGGCTATTGGAGTCTTATCTCCTGGCTACTTAGGTATCTACTTCTGTCTAAGCATCATTACACCCCTTACTTATCAGCACCAGAAATGACCAGCCCATAAGGCAAGACTTACATCCCATAGGCCAGTGGTCGGCAAACTCATTAGTCAACAGAGCCAAATATCAACAGTACAACGACTGAAATTTCTTTTGAGAGCCAAATTTTTTAAACTTAAATTTCTTCTAACGCCACTTCTTCAAAATAGACTCGCCCAGGCCATGGTATTTTGTGGAAGAGCCACACTTAAGGGGCCAAAGAGCCGCATGTGGCTCGCGAGCCGCAGTTTGCCAACCCCGGCCATAGGCTGTAGCTCATAGATGTCAACCTTCCTCAAATACCTCAATAACATGCTCTTGAGGGCTGCATCCCTATAGTAACAGAGAATGAGCCAAGTTCCCCCACAACCTCTATATCAGCCAGCTCCACTTGGTAAAAACAATCCCTTACTCTTTCCTCAAAGGAAGCCACCATTGAAAATCTTTTTTCCATCACCAATTATCCCCCCTATATCCCCTTCTACCTCCACCCATCCCGTTCCTTCCCACAATCCACCACACTGTTGTCCATGTCCATGAGTTCTTTCTCGTTTTTTGTCTTTTTTGCTCAATCCCTCCACCCCCTTCAACACTCCCCCCAACCAGAGCTGTCTGCCTGCTCTCTGTCTATGAGTCTGTCTCTATTTTGGTTGTTAGTTCAGTTTGTTCATTAAATTCCACATATGAATGAAATCATATGGCACTTCTCTTTCTCTGGCTGCCTTGTTTCACTCAGCATAATGTTCTCCGAGTCTACCCAGGCTGTCGCAAAGGGTAAAATTTTAGCAAGCCACCATTTTGAACATGTTCTTTTTCATCCCAATGCATTTCTTTACATTTTTACTGCATCACATTATTTGTGTTTTTAAGCTTTATATGAATAGTTTCAGATCCTACATATCCCTCTGAAAGTTACTTTGTTCACTCAAAATTGGGGGGGGGGGAGGTTATATTTAATTATGTTAATACATGAAGCTGCAATTTACTCATTGGACCAAAGTCTGGGTAAGTGATTTCACATTCATGGTCATTAAGGTTTGTTTCCAATTTCCTCTACTACAAAATGCTGCTGTGTGGATTATTGTACATGTCTCTCTCTGTATAGGTATGAGTATCTCTAGTTATTTACCAAAAACGAGACTTGCTGGCCCGGCTGGCATGGCTCAATGGAAGAGCGTCGACCTATGAACCAGGAGGTCATGGTTCGATTCCCAGTCAGAGCACATGCCAGGGTTGCTGGCTCGATCCCCAGTAGAGGGTGTACAGGAGGCAGCCCATCCATGATTCTCTCTCATCATTGATGTTGCTATCTCTCTCTCCCTTTCCCTTCCTCCCTGAAACAAATAAAAATCTATTTTAAAAAGGAGACTTGCTGGACTATGGGTTATGTGCACCTTCTGCTTCACTAGATGTTGCCAACTTGTTCCCTAGAGTGATGGGCCAGGTTAGACTTGCAGGAGAGGAGTGCAGGAGAGGTCCCCCATTGCTCCCCTTCCTCACCAATGGTCAGCATGTGTCAGCCTTGATTACAAGCCAATCTAATGGGTGTGGAAAAGTGTCTCATTATTGTTTTACTTTGCATTTACCGATCATCTGTCGCTAAACTTCTTCTTGCTGTTGACTGTACCTCCTCCACTCACATGGTGCATTAATTAGAATGCTTTGAGCTACAAATAAAAGCACTCAACTAAAAGCAGCTTAAACATATACGGTAACGAGAAGTCTAGAGATAAGGTGTCTCTATATTTGGTCAACTCAGTGGCACGAGGAGAAGGCTTCTGTTTTTCTTTTCTCCCATCTTCAGCGATGGCCTTCAGCTTGTCTTCTTATGACGACAAGTCCACACAATTGTGTCCCGAGGAACACTTTTCCCAAGAGCCCCTTGACCTGATGTCCCAGTTCTCTTCACGCCATCTTGGTTAGGGTGGTTTTACCTACCGATGACTAAAGCAATGACAAGAAGGGAATGGAATTTCCAGGGTCAGTTTATACTAATCAACATTCACCCTTGGGCATAGAATGCTCCTCCTCCCATATGAAGACATGGAAAGGTGAACCCCCAGACAAACTCAGGGATCCTCCAGCAGTAAAGAATGGGGACAATGGCCTTTGGGTGGCAAAGACAAGTGTCTACCAGAGTTGAGACATGAAGTCCTTCAAGGCTGAATTCTAGAAGCATCCTTCACTCTGGTGATGAAGATGTTCTTATCACAGCATGTAGACACCAGCAGGTTTCCTTTTAAGTTCGACTCAAGAAATTTTACTACTCTTACTTTTAAACATGGAGCTCCATGAATTCTTCCAGCCTCAATTTTTTTCTCTTCCCTGCACCAAATTCTTTGTATTCTAACTTTTCCTTAAAACTTTCTCTCCACTTCCTACTGAAAACAAGGGATCCCAACTTCCCACACAAACCCACCACCTCTGGTGCCTCAGAGGACATCCCTTTCCCTTCTCCGAGGATGTAAACTGACATAAATGTTTATTGCTTTAGCCACCCAGTCAGTTCTTCCCAAACTATGGTTAATCCCAATTTATTTGTGGTCTTCAGGAATAAGATTTTTCTGACCCAGACCCTATAATTGGTATTGAGGCCATTTTCTGAGCCCTTAACAATATGAAACTTAATGTAGAAATAAACATGCCATTGGTCCCTCTGTCTTCTGAGACCAGAACCAAAGATCCTTTAAAACTGGCACTCGAGACCAAAAGTTTTCCTGGGTGCTGATTCATTCCTCATCAGTGATTAAATATTTAAGTGCCAAGGAGTCTGTGATTAAATATTAATTTCCAGCCAGTCTGCTATGAAATATTTAAGGGCTGGTGAGGCTGAAGTGTGCAGCTTTCAGCTCAGAGTGGAGAACAGCCCATCAAAGGCCGGATGCTGGAAGATAGAGCAGATGCACGCAGACAAGTTGATGAGGAAGCGTACCAGATCCAAGTGCACCCTGGCCACACAGCGTGGAGACAGCACAGACACATTAGGCTGCCTGTTTGTGAGCAAGAATTCACTCCCATGAGGAATACCAACCTGAACTTACTTTTTCTTGATTTGAAAGAGAGAGAGAAACATCAATGTGAGAGAGATTCATCAGCTGGCTGCCTCCTGTATGAGCCCTGACTGGGGATCGAACCCACAACTTAGATATGTGCTCTGACCAGGAATCAAACTCATCACCCTTTTGTGTACAGGATGAAACTCCAACCAACTTAACCACACAGGCCAGGGAGCCCATCTGAACTTATTATATGCATTTCAGAGATGGGAAAACAGAGGCTCAGAGAGGTAGCGGGAATCACTCTTCTGCCCTTGGATTCAGGGTCCACAAGGAGCAATGTTAACTACGTTTTTCACCTTTGTGCAGGAATTGTTTTCAGCTCCAAAACCATGGACAAACAATATCGGTACAATCTTTGCATCAATAAGAAATCACTGGCTCTCGTGTTTCCAAGGGAGGACATTTAACACAGAAAGTTGATTACAAAGGAGTCACAAGGGCTGGTAGACCAAACAGGAGAATGAGGGGGCATTGGTGGAACTAAAAGGAACAGGGGGTAACACTTAAAGGTCAGATGCTGCTAACAGTCCCTGCGCCAGCGCGCGGGAGCCTGGACCTGCTCCTGAGTTCTTGGAGACAGTGTCTCAGTTGGTTCTGGGTCCACCAGAGAGGAATCTTCTCAACTAGAGCTGTAGCTGCAGAAAAAGATGCTAACTCTCATTAGCACACAGAAACTCAGATTCACTCTACTCCGCTGCCATGACAGTGACTGCAGTGACTGCCACCCATGCCAGAGCAGCTTTCTCCCTTCTCCATCTGGTCAGTCTCCCATAGGTGGAAGCAGACAGGAAGCCCACCATCAAGGGAAGCTAATCGATGTCGTTTGCAGACATCCAGCTCCAGGAGAGTCTGAAAGTTGGGTATAGACCTAGGAAATGACAGGTGAGTAAATAACAGGCACAGCCCTCTTGCTACCTGGGAGAGAGAACCTCAGAATAATAAAACTGAAGGCTGGCCTCCCCGCTTTTTCTGCTGTTTTACCCTCCTCAGTTCTAGGAGTTTCTCCAGGGTTTGGTCTTAAAGTATGGATGGACAGCTACTTCCCTTTCTTTAGTCAACCTTAAAACCGAAAGAATGTTTCACTGGGTTAAAAGTTGCAGATTTAGTTTTTGTTTAGCATTCTCCAATGATCCCAAATGGGTGCAATTACAAGATCTGCAAAGAAGAACTTGGAAAGAACCCGTCCAGGCAGGATCACAGAAGGTTTGAGTTGTGAGGGTGCTGAGCCTTCAGTGAGACAATTCAACCTGGCACTTGACTGATTGAAAAACTGGGTGCCAGAAAGGGCTGGCACTTCCCACTGCGTGTTTGCTTGGCCAACTGCAGCCCACTCTTATCACTCAGGTCTTGAGTTTCCTGCATCATGCTCTGTCTATGCCTTGAAAGCTTGTCTTTCAATGGAGATTGTCTTGTCTTTGGTTCTCATCATTTCTCATGCATTCCTTTCATCTCCCCAGGGAATAAAAAGAATATTAATTTCACATATTTTACCAGTTATAAGGCATTTTTACATCTATTCTCTCCATTGATCCCAAAGAGAACCTTACAGACTGGAAGCCAGGGTAATTATTCCTATCTCTGACTGTGTAAGGCACAGCAAGTTTCCACGCCTGGCTCAAGGGCACAGAAGACCTGCCATATAGTAGATGCCCAGAAAATGTCTGTTGAATAAATTAACAAATGAAAAACTGAATGGGCCATTGTCACCATTCATAAAACTAGGGCTGGAAAGTAGTAGTTGGCATTTAAGAGAAAGACTTTTATAGGAGAGAAACAAGTGGGAGTGCTGAGGAGATGGAACCAGAGAGGGCAATGTTCAGTTCTGAAAGGAAGGTCCAAGGAAGAAAGTAGGAAGCGGCTCCCAGAATCCACAGACAACTGAACATGAACCCATTTTAAGGTTGAGAGGAGGAAGATTATAATTACAGAAACCCCTAAAAACAGGCTATTGCTTCTAGAATGCCCATTACTGCCCATCACTCCTGCACCATCATGAGCTCTTTGGGTTTTAGGAGTATCTCACTCAGTCCAAATGGATTCCAGTGAACCCCACCAGGTCTCTGATTGTCCTTGTCATCCCTACCTCCTACCCTCATCCAACTGTCCCTTTCTTACTCCTGAGTCTCATGGGCTCCTCTCTTCCCCAACTCTTGCCCTCTCCCCACTCTCACCACCCCCACCCCCACCCCCACTGTTATAAAAACAGGCAGAGCCTACTGGCCGAATTTCCTGATCCCTAATCCAGGGTGACATTCTAAGCAAACCACCACATCGTTCCCTTTCTTTCCCTGTTTAGGGCCGGCTTTATGCTGACTCCACTGCACTTGTTCTGAGACAAGGGGGAAGATGTGCAGTCTATTACCCTTATAAACCAGCTTCTTTCTTCCTCTCTCTGCCATTTAAAAGGCTCTTTCTATTTGACTGAGCAAGAAAAGGAACTCTAAGAGGGGAATTAACATTGTCCCCATTATATTGTCCAATTAACACTTGTCCCGTCAAAGGCTGAGTAGGAAGCCCGGAGCCTTGGTCAATGAGAACTTTTAATCCCTCAGGTAAATGCAAAGTCGCATTGAACACGATCAAAGGGCAGATCTCAATATATTCTCTCCCCAAACCCCTCCCCTCCCCCCTCATGCATAGGACTGTATGAGGCTGCTAAGTTCTGGTTTGAATGAGTCTCAACGTTCCTTTGTGGCCATGTTGGGTGAAAGTGTGGGGGATGGTTGATCAGACATTTAAAAACTCACACTAAGGCTCTTAATTACATTCAAGACAAAGACACCAACACAGACATGGTGAAGTAATGACGACCCAACCATCTTCTTTTAAAAAAAAACAAAAAACTATTTCCTCTCTGCAGGTACTAGGTCCAGCACCATTATTAACAAAATAAATTATTCAAATAATTAATCCTTTGCAGGATGGAATTCGAGTGTCACTCTCTTCATTCTATAGAATGCCTGCCTTCACTGAGACCTGACCCGCAAATAGAATGGACACTCAAGCCGAAGGGCAGACACTCTGTGACATTTTTTGCCATTCCCTTCATCCTCCATGATCCTAATGTGCTACCTTTCACATAGTAGGTGCTTAAAACTTATTTACACAAGAAGGTGTCTGAAAAAGTGGTTTACTTAGGGGTGAAGACCCAGATCACTTCAAAAAGATTCGTTTCACTAAGCTGAAAAATGAACACAGGAGAAAAGAAGGGTAGACTGGTCCATTGAAGCCAGGGGTGAGTTAGGTTTGAGCTCTTGGTGGCTCCCACCCAGTTACCACCGATGACCTAGAGGGCTGGAGAGGAGCTTCCTGGTTGTCAGCGCAGAAGAGAAACACAACTGCAAAATCTATATTGTACAGAGAATATCTACTTAAATACACTCAAAAAGAAGAATGCAACACGAACAAATGTAATAGCCTGGGGCCAACATGTAATCTGGGACTTTGCTTAAAGCAGGGGCCACACTCCTGGCCTTCTGTAAATGACTTTATAAAATTATAAATTACACGGAATGGTATCGAGTGAAGCAGTCACTCCCCTGAGATCTGTCTCAGTCAAGTTCCATGAAGCAGGCTGAGCTGCAGAGGGGCCACAGTGCTCTTCTGGAGGCCGGCACCATCAGTGGCCATTGGGGGGATGGCCTGGGCCTTAGATTGTTTGGGAACCTCTGTGAGCCCATGAAAGGCCAGCAGTCTGTCACACTGCACGGCTGGAGTCAGGCTGTGCCATGAAGCTTTGACCCAGAGTCACAGAGACCACAGACTGATGTGTCACCCAACCAATTGACATCCGCCAAGGCCATCATGATGTGATCATCAACCCCAGGCCTTGCTGTGGGAAAGACGAAGATGGCCCTCGGGTACTCCTAGACCGTACGCACACTTCCCACCCTCGCCAGCACTGACATCATCCACGCCCCTCTCTCCCCAGAGTTTATAACACTCCCTGCTTTGTTGTAGGTGGGCGTGAAGTACTTGTTGAATGAATGAAGTGGGGAAAAGACTAGTAATTCACATGGCACTCTGGTAATTGGTTGCCTGGAAGAAAAATTCAGCTCGACTGAATGTGGCAGGAGGGCTTCCTGGAGGAGGTAGGCATCAGCAGGGCATTGAGGTCAAGAAGCACTCTGATCATAATAATGATCATTAGGGTGACCGTATAATTTATCACCTGCAATAGGACACCGGGGGAGTGAAAGGGAAGCTATTAATAATTACACCAGGGAAACAGGCATAAAATAGGACTGTCCCAGGCAAACCAGATTTATGCTCACCCTGGTGATGATTAACTAGTAAAAAGGGGACCCTCCTCTTTGAAAGCGGATGTGGCTGGGCTGTATTCTGAGGATGACCCTGTAAGGGTCCCCAAGGCCATTTCCTCATAGATTGGAAGGGTCACTGCTGAAAGGAGTGGGCATCCCCATGTCATTCATCCTAAGAAGAGATGGGCCTCACACAGGACACTCTGACACAGAATCTAAGTCTTGAGTGCAAAGTGGAGACTTACTTTCCATTAAGTTCAAAGTCTCCAGGCCTCACTCTCTCAGAGCTATATTTTAAATCAGGAAGATCTGGGTAGCTCTTGAGACCATGCCCAAGAGGTAGGATGGGACCTTCTAACACTGGGGAATGAACTGGGGCTTATGTACCAAGCTACTTCGATACAAGTTTTTCTATGTTTAGTTCCCTGTTGTTATCCCAGAGGCATTTAGTCAAGTTTCGGATTGTGGTAGCCTGGTCTCAGCTACCCTATGTCTTGGGGAAATCGTCATTTGTCCTCAATATGTCAGAAATTCAAGGGGAAATGGCCACTTTTAGATCAAGAGGTGTCCTCGGAGGGAGGTCGTAAGATAACTCTTAAGACAGTAATTTTCAAACTGTTATTTAGCACATGAAAGATTAAATCAAGTATTCTAAATTCTAATGGATAAAACTAAAGGACCTAGGGTCTGAACAGGGGTGGGAGTTCAACATTTTACCTTCTCTCCCTCTCTTGTCTACTCCCTACTAAGTGGCTCTGATGGAACTGATGTGCCATCGAACGTGGCTTGAGGATCTCCGCCCCACACAAGTGACTTCCCTGCACGAGCCAGGCCTACCATTGCAGGGGGCTGCCAGGTCCACTCGTGGCTTGGGTGTTTTACATTTTACTTTATTTCACATTTATTTTATTATATACTTGTTGGTAACCCTTCCATGTTGTCCTGCAAAGTCTGACAGTGGAGCAAGTAGAAATCACCAAGAGGAATCATTGGCCAGTCGCAAACACACGGACACCAAAGGCTCACACAGAGTCCTGTCACACAGAGACTCCTCATGTTTCCTGACTCCCTCGCCCTCCCTGGCAGAGCACTGCCTCCCACTCCCCTCCAGCACCTGCTTCCCTCCAGCTCTCTAAGTCAAGGCCATAAAGACCTTCAGTGTTGGCTCCATCTGGAAAGGAGACCACAGCTCCTCATAACCAGGGGGCGTCGAAACCCAGGGCCCAGGACTAGGGGAGGCCAGAAAGGCATCTGGGTGCTGAGTGTAAGGAGCCATCACTCTCAGGAGGGAACCGGTCCCCAGGTGTGTCTTACGTGCCACACCGGCCTCCCCCAGGCTCCCTCCTGCTGAGATGCTTCCCCTGAAAACTGGATCGGATCTTCCGGGCCCGTTCTAGTGGAGCACCTAGAATTCATTTCCTTGCTCATATTGACCCGTTATTGAATCACACCGTGAGCTGCCATGCTAATGACACTCCCACATCCGGGTGAGGAGAGGAAGCAAGGCAGGGAGGCGCAGAGCGCCCCTCCCTCGCGCACTTCTGGTAAGAGAGGCGTGTCCGCACCCTCGTGTGCAGAGCAGCAGCCCCGGGCAAGGGGCTCTCACTGCGCCTGTCACCTTCTCCCCGTTTCTCCAGGTCCTTAAATGCCAGGTGCAGGAGGCTGGGTTGAAGTAGACACTCAACTCTGACCCATCCATTTCAAAAGCATTAAAATTTCCCAGCGCTACAAAGAAAGAGGTCAGCATGAAAAAGGGCTTGAGAGAAGACAGGGAAAAATGTGACTCTGAGGACAATTGGGAGAGCAGGACGCTGTCTGTGCCTTTAGGGCCAGTGTTTTTCTTAAAGGAGCGATGGCTGCAGAAAGGCAATCACATGTATGAACTCCGACAGTGCTCAGTTCCCACACACCTTGCCTGCTTTTACCTAGTCCCGATCCCAGGTGGGACAGCGCCTTGCTCGCCGGACTGCCCAGACTGAATCCCAGGCCCATTTCTCCCAGCTGTGTGTCAAGTGACCTAACCTCTCTGTGCCTCGGTTTCCCCATTTGTAAAGTGGAAATGTCATAGCACTGACTTCATTGCGTTTGGGGAAGATTAGATGAACACATAGACACACATAGGTACAGTTCCTGCATCTGGAATGATGAGTGGTGGCTATTATTCTCATCACCCCCCTGGTACATCTGAGGGCCCTAGGCTCTGAGTGGCCCGGTGATAGAGGTGGAGTCAGGATTAGCTCGAGGTTCGTCTGATATTGGCCTGATACTGCACGACCACTCTTACTATCCCGTGATTCCTCTGCCATGAGCCACATCGAGCGCTATTACCCTTATTGAATGAGGGAAGGTGTGGGCTAATGGATATTCTAGGAGGTTCTTGGGGAGAGGCAGGGCTGCCCCTGTAGAATTAGGAGGCTGAAACCTGCCCCTGAAAACCCTCGTTCAAACAGAGAGTGTGGCTGCCCCTCCCCCACGCTTACCAGGGGGACACCCACGTGGGCAGAGCTCCACCGCCCACTTTTCCCAGGACCCAATCCCTTTATGCCGGGTGTATTTTTCAGCCTTTGGGTAAAAATAATAATTCCATTCAAATGGCATTTCTAACGAAGGCAACAGTATTGACTGGTTGATAGTAATGAATTCAATGCAACTTAGCGTTTTTTGTTGAGCAAACATTTCTCGAGGCATTTCTGAGTCTCATGGGGGTAGTGATGGCTCAGACTCGGGTCCTCATCTCTGAAAGCCTGGCCTGTGATACCGTGGAAATTCAAGGGTGGGTTCTGGGCTGGGGTAGAGATCATAGAGTGCCTACTGGTGGGAGAGGGGGTGAAGGAAGAAGAAAATGTGAATATGAGGAAAAATACATTCCAGGCAGAAGAAAACTCAGGAGGAAGTATCATGGGGCAGAAACATACATGAAAAATGTTCAGAAAAGGAGGCCTAGAACAATTGGCTGGAAATCAGAGGTGTGACAAGCTGCGAGGTCAACATCTGTGGATTCTTCTTTAATAAAATGCATCCCTCCTGCCAGTGGTGGGTGTTATTTGAAGGCCAGCAGGGACCCAGTGAAGCTTGAAATGCCCCACTCAGAGGCAGATTCCTGGTCCATTAGGAGCAGCTCGGGGCCTCAGCAGGAGGCTGGTCAGGCCACAATGAGGCTTTGGAGGAACTTTCTGGAGGTCAGGGGGCGGGGGAGGGGAGGTTGGGCTGGGGAGAGAGGAGACCCATATGCAAGTGGCAACCTTGAGAGCCGATGGAGTCCTGACCCAAGTCAGGAAGGAGGGATGGGAGGTGAGAAAGAAAATGTGGGTGATGCCAAAACAGCCGGAACCAGAGAGGGTGTGGTGCCACCCACAGAACACGGCAGCAAAACTGGACAGGCCCAGATGCTCTCTGCCCCCCGCCCCGGCCCCCGCCCCACTTGCCTCCATTACTGCTCATGGGACTTGGGGCAAAGGCCCAGAGCCTGTTTCTCACAGTATAGTGACAGCCCCTGGGGTTGCGTTGTTGTGAGCAGTGCCCATGTCTGCTGGCTCCCTTGGCCCCACACACTTTCACAAATGGGGAGACAGCAAGGGAAAGCTTTGCCCAAAGGTGCACAGCTAGGGGTGTCTATGGTCTCAGCAGTCACCCCCTACCTTGGTGCTCAGGCCTCTACAACATGCCTTTTGTTATGTACCAAAGGCAGATCCTCATGGCAAGTCTTGAAAAGAACAAATCAAAAGGTAAGAGACTCTCTTAGTCACTTACAATCAGAATGTCCTCCTGTTAAATCTTGCAGCAAAGAAGAAAATGAAACAGATACACTGGAGACAAATCCATTCTGCGCAGCTGCTAACTTGGGTTGAACGGAGGGACAAGGGGCTTGGATGTGTTTTTCTCTGTGACGCCATGCCCTGGCACGATGCAGGAAGCTCACTAGACAGCTCCAGATAGCTGTTATCCAGCACCAGGCAGCCAACCAACATCCACGGGCTCCTCGTGACCATCAAGGGAAGTGATGCTTTCTTCCTAAGACCCGAGTAAGTCCCTGAGCTCAGCAGGAGAGAGATCTCCTTCTTCAGCCAGACTTACAAAGTGAAGAGTCAGTCCCTCCACCCAGAACCACTGTGCACAGTGCCGGCTGAAAATCAAAGGACAAGCAAGGTCACTGGCTTGGATGGTCAAGGGTTGACCTTGAGTGTGAACAACCAACCAGAAGCTGGGAAGATGGGGATCTACAACCTCCCAGCACTGTGATCCTGGGCAGGTCACACAAAAGGGTGGAGCCTCAGGTTCCTTGTCTGCAAAATGGGCATGAGAGTAGCTACTCGGTAGAGCGGTTTGGAAGATTAAAGGAGGCAGTCAATGTAAAAGTGCTTCAGAAAGGAGGAAATGTTGCTCCCGTAGGAGACATTGCTTTGATGACAATTGGGTCCCCAGAACATTAGGCTTTTAGTGGAGGCCCCAGCCCTCCCATGCCCAAGCTGCTCTTAGGCCTGGCCCATCAAGGGAGAGCTGAGTCGGGGTTCCATTCAACCAGCAGGCTTACCCCCACACCATCCCTACCTATCTAAAAGGGACAGTGGTATCCCCCCGGCCCACCATGTGAGCTTGTGGCTAAGGCCTGTCAGAAAATGCACTCCTGCTTAGCACATGCCATATGCTCAAATATAACCCCTGCCCTCCCTGTCCTGTGAACTCAGGGAAGTCATGTGACCACTCTGAGCCTCAGTTTTATCTTCCAGGAATGTATATTGGAGGAACTTAGTGTTTGGAGCCATATGAGAAGCAAATAACCAAATAAATAAAGTGCCCCGCACCAACCCTGGTGCATGACAGGTGTTTAAATAGTGACCTCCTCTCTCCCCTCCAGTTCCTGTCCCCTACTCTCTGCCCCCAGGGTGACTTAGATCCTTAAATTGTTGCCCCAAATCCTTGCTAAACTATAAGTCTCCCTGGCAAGCTTTCTCAATCTTCTTTACCCAGGATTGAATTCTTCCCTGATTGGTAAAAAATTATGTCTAGTGATTCTATTTTTCTGCCAGCATCACCCAGTGGGGTAAGTGGCATGACATGGACCTTTTTGCTGTTTCCATCTTGGGGATAAGACCATACAAGTCTTCTCTGAGCCATAAGCCCCCAAGCATAGGAGGCCAGAAGAACTGCAGGGCCATACCTAAAAACCCGAATAATTGCAGGATAAATGGGAACCCTCTCCCAGTTAGTAACCTGGCTGTGTTTTAGGAAGTGGATTCTGCTCATCCCTTCCATGAGTATAATAACATGAAAAGTTGAGTGAGTTGCCCAAGATTAATATTTGCTGAGCTCCTACTATGTGCCAAGCATGCTATTAGAGCCCTTGAAACGTAGTAGAGAAGAAAACAGTGTTTGCTGTTGTCCTGGAGAAGACCAACAGTAACACCATAAGAACCAGAGTGACCAATGTCAGGGGAAGGAGGGTACAGAGCTCATGAACCTAAACACACTTGGGGGCCGAGAAGCATTTGCTGAGACCTGAAGGGTGAAGGTTGAGGTTGGGAGAGGCCTGGGGAAGAGGAAATGTTCCGGGACCTGGACAGCCAGCTGAATTCAGAACCTGGGCTCACCCCAGCACAAGGAGCCACTAGCAGGGAAGCCAGGAGACCCTTGAGGACCAACCAAAATGGCTTGCCAGGTCCGTCTTTGGAGGAGCGTCTATAGCTTCCTTGAACTCTCCAAACAAACCATTACATACCTGGCCCTGCCAGCTCCAAGGTCAAGAACAACTATATTTGGATATTTGCACACATCTCCCTGCTGGGTATCTACCCTCACTGTCAGCAGGTGGGTAGACAGGCCCCTCCTTGGAGCGGGAGTGGGGTGCACCCTGACTGCTCTCAGAGCCTCCTTGCCGCTCCCATAAACACTCACAGCGCCCAGCTCAGCCAGAGGCTGTGTGTAGGGGCAGGGCGCCTGGAGAGGGGCATCCGCAGGGACATACAGGGTCACTAATGGGGAGGAGTGTTTCTCACCAGAACCCACTCTAAAAGCTCATCAATTATTCATGGCCATTAAGAGGCCAAACTTCCTTCCAAGGGAGGGACCCACAGCTCAGAGCACAGCTGGCCAGACCAGCAGAGGAAGCTAGGGACAGCCCCAGTGGGCAGCTTGAAGTCCCCATCCTCGAGGACGCCACAGGCTGGAGGCAGCCTCGGGGGAGCGGGGAGCAGGTCGGGCCAACTCGCAGCCTCCTCCCTGGGCACGCACAGGGGCCGCGCCCGGGGCCTGCTGGCAGATGTGTTCATCCACTAAATAATTTACGCCCTCCAGGAAATGGACTGCAGAGATGCCAAAGCCATTAGAGGCCCGCCGGAGGGGGAAGGAAGGGGACAGAGAAGGAAGAAAACATGCACAACAAACACCCCCCACCCCCCACCTCAGCGTCTAACGGCTTCAGAGTTGCCAGGCACACTCAAGCCCACTTATCTGAGTTCACAGAACCCCCTGGCTGGCCGTCCTCACCTGTATTTTCCAGGTGGGGAAACGAGGCTCAAAGAAGAACCGACACCCCTATACACTGGCTGACTGTATTCTAATCAGAGCTCCACCCAGGTCTTCGGGTCTTGAGTAGGACCTTCAAGCCACAAGGATTTCATTAGGAAATTAAGCTCCTGGTTTCCTTTTACTGCCATTACCCTAAGGCAGTGGTCTGCAAACTCATTAGTCAACAGAGCCAAATATCAACAGTACAACGATTGAAATTTCTTTTGAGAGCCAAATTTTTTTAACTTAAACTTCTTCTAACGCCACTTCTTCAAAATAGACTCGCCCAGACCATGGTATTTTGTGGAAGAGCCACACTCAAGGAGCCAAAGAGCCGCATGTGGCTCACAAGCCACAGTTTGCCGACCACGGCCCTAAGGCAGGTTCCTGTGTGAAACTGCATCCTTTGTTTCCACCTATCTCCTCCCTCTGCATCTGAGCCCAGGTACCCATGACTTGTCTGAGCGCATCAGAAGGGACAAACCCCTTTGAGACCCCAACACAGGTTGTGACCAGCTGTATCCACGGAGAACCTGAGGTCCAGAGCGGAGGCGTGACTTGCCCAGGATCCCGTGGAGAGGAAGGGAAGGGGATCCAGTAGCGGGACTTGCAAGTCTAGTTCCCTTCCTTTGGAGGATGCTGGTGTCAGACCCCAGGCACCACCTTCTGGCCCCTGGAAGGACCCAATCTGGAAAAACAGCTGGCTGTGTTTCTGCCCAAAAAGGCAATGGCTCAGACCTCCGTGCCTTCAAGGAGCCCAAGCTATCTACCCCAGTGGCCTACACAAAGCCAGGGAAGCAGGCACAATCCCCGCCAGATGATAAAAACACAGCTCTAGCTTCAAAACCAGCTCTCGGTCTGACCACGCAGGGAAATCAAATGCAACCTCAGGTAGAGGCGGACGAGTGCAGGATGCAGAGACCAGTCCGCGGCCTATTGATCATTTCTCAGAAACTGGGTCAGCTCTGGAGAAGAGGGTTGTGTGCACGGACTTGTGTGAACCCTCGCACCGCAAGTGCCCCCAGAGAAAAGTAAGCTGCCCCCACCGAAAGGGGGCCTGGACCAAAGCATGTGTGCTCACTTCCGAGGGCCTCTTGACCAGGTCCCGCCCCTGGGTGCCTTAGCACTGTCTTACAGGACTGAAGGCCGGAAGTCCAAAATCAAGGTTTCCTCACCTCCACGCTCCCTCGGAAACCTCTGGGGAAGGAGCCCTCCTTGCTTCTTCCAGCTTCTGAGCCTAGAGTGTCCTTGGCTTATGGCACTGAAGCTCCAGTCTCTGCCTCCGTCTTCCCACGGCCATGTTCCCTACTCCAGTATGACCTCAACTTAGCCAATAACGCCTGCACTCATCATTGCCAAATAGAGCCACATTCTAATGCACTGGGGGTTAGCACCTCAATATATCTCTTCGAGCAACATAATTTTACCCAGAGCACCACACCAGGTGGGAAAGCCTTGGCTACAAGGCTTGGGCAAGAATCAGCTGGTCCTGGTCTCCTTGGGTCACTGTCAGGGACGGTCACAGCCTCTGGGTAGCAGTGGGGAGTGGGGGCCACGCACAGGAGAGAGCGTGAGGCAGAGTCTGCAGCAACCCCGAGACTAGACCCATCTGCCACTAGCTGCTTTGGGGAACTTTATTGGCAAATAGCCCGCTCACACAGGTTTCATAAGGCTTTCTTTTCCTCAGAATCCAAAGGATGACATTCTTTTGACTGAACAAATATTTGCTGAACAACTGCTCTGTGCCAGCCCCTGTGCGGAGCACTGGAGATCCGGGCATTAACAAGATGCTGCCTGATCCCACGCAGAGCTCCACATCTTGAGGCAGAGCATTTGAGTAGATGGACAATTCCACCTTAGAGTGATAAACGCTGTAATAAAGGGGTGTCCTGATGCCAAGGGGTACAGAGCAGCAACAAGCTGATCTCCGAGTTATCTTCATCGTTCACCTTACCATGCTGTCTCTCTGACCCAAAATAGCTGTATTGCCTCCAGTCCACATACACAAATCTGGGGTTTCTTCTGGCAATAACAGGTGGCCCGCTGAAGAATCACATGGTACTCCAGATGGGTAATGAGGCTCGAAAGCTCTCTCCCAGAGCCTTCAGCATTTCACACCATGGAGCTCAAGATGAAAGGGGACAGTTCAGGCCAAGCAGCCTACAATTGCCCTGAAAACCACCCAAGCAACACAGCCGTATGGCTCCCATTTTCCTCTTGGTCACAGCAGGTCCTTGTACCTCTGGGAAATTGAAAGCTCTCAAAATGCTTCTATCATTTACAGCAAACAACCCCTGGCGCACAAGTAGCTTAGAGTACAGGACCCTGGAGGCAACGACATACATGCAGCCTCAGGTTTGAGAGTCCGGATCGCCCTGTAGAGAAGGACTGTGCAGGGCAGAGCCCTGGCGAGGCCATCCAGGTAACAGCTGCAGCACGGCCATGTGCAGCAGCCCATTCCACAGGTATTTTTATAGGAGGTGACAGCTCTCCCACTGCACAGCCCCTATCCCATGGGAAGCAAGGAACAGCTGGTCAACCACAAAAGGACTTTGATGTCAATATCAATTCTCCCAACCATGAACAGTCAATTCACAAAAAGGGAAACAAAGAGCCAATAAGTGCATAAAAAATGTTCCATCTATCTCAAACTCAGGGAAGTGCTTATTAAAGCAACAATGGGCTACCAACTTGTATTTATTAAACCAGCAACAAATACATATATAAGATGATACTCAAGGCAGGAAAGATGCAATGCAATGAGCGGCATCATTCATGCAGAAGGGAGAAAAAGAACACTTTCTGAGAAAAGAATGAATTTGACAATACCAACAAGACCCTTTAAAAGTGTATAAACATCGGCTCACCTAAAGCAAGCTGTCTTAAAGAAGTAACCCAAATGTGTTTTCTATAGAAAGATGGCTCTCGTCGAGTTATTTATAATAGAACAAAATAAGAAGCAACATAAATATCCAACAGAATGGGGAAAATAAGCAATGGCACGTTCAGAAGATGAAAATTAAAAATTACATTTCTGAGACAATTTAATGAATGAGAAAATATTTACGTTAAAATATAAAGTGGAAAGAATAACACAAAATTACATCTACCACTTGATATTAACTATGTAAATAAGTATGTTAAAAGACTAGAAAGAATTATACTAAAATTGTAACAGTGACTCCATCAGTTGGTGGGATTATAGATTAGATGAGAATTTTTTCTTCTGTATAATCTCCAAATTTTCTTTAGTATCCATAGATTATTATCCTAGTTAGAAAAATATTTAAAATAATTTAACTCATTTTTAAAAATACATGTGTGTGAATATGTTTAATTACTATGACATGTTTCAATTTTAGCCACACAAAGAGTATTTATATAGATGAAAGAGAAGATAGTGATGAATTCTTCAAAATTTTTACTCAGTATACCAGACTTCTTTGTATGAAATAGTTGGAGGGCATAACCATTTGTCTAAGGATTTTGCTGCATTTCAGAATCAACTAAAATACTGTTTATATTTTTCAAGGCCCCATTCAAGTTTCATCTCTTGCTGGAAGACTCATGGAATCTCAGTCCCCAGGCTCTGCATCTTCCTTGAAACCTTTTGGATATGTCATGCTGTATGATTCAATAATGCTCTGTCATTTGCTTCTATTCTGTGTGGATGTGTCATCTCTTTGCTGGATTTTGCTGTCTTGGGGGCAGATGTATCAAATAGCTAATGCTGCGTAACAAACAACTCTAAGACTTGGTGGCTTCGAATCACAACTCTATGAATTGTCTGGGAGGCTGGAATGGGCTGCTCTTGGCTGAATTCACTCAGGTGTCGGTGGTTCGCTGCCAGGGTGACTGAGGGCTAACTGGTCTAGAGAGGCCTCAGTTGGCACACTTGACTTTGCTCCATGTAGTCACTTAACCTCCAACAGGCTCGCCTGGGCTTTTTGTCACAATGGAGGCAGGATTCAAAGATAGTAAGTGGAAGCACACAGGGCCTTTTGAGATTCAGAACTGGCATACTCTCACTTCTGCTATATTTTATTGGCCAAAAGCAAATCACAAGGCAAGCCTAGACTGAAGAGGTGAAGAAATACACCCCCCTTCTTAATGGAGGAGCTGAAGAGTTACATGGCATGGATACAGGAAGGAAAAACTAGAGCTATTGTTGTCCTGGCGGTTCAATGTTTTCCAACTCCATATTGTGCCTAGTAACTAGGCTGGCGATAAGATAGGCACCAACCACTTCGCTGATTGCTAACAGCTCTGTCCCCACTTTATTGTTTGCTCTGCTCTGAAACGCAGGCGGCTGGAAGCCTGGAAACTATATGCAAGCCCAGACTCCCTCGCCAGCTGGCTCCAGATTTGGTTCTGCCAATGGGAGGCACTGCCAGGACACTGAAAGGCAGGAGGAGAGAGAAGCCACTTTGTTTTTGCTACTTTTGCTTCTAGCAGCATCAATAGAAGCAGCAGGCAGGTATGGGCTCCCGGGTCTTGCCCAGGTGCGAAGGGCTGTGCCAGCAGGACAACTCTCATGGCCATGGCTCTAGGAGTGGCAGCAGCATGGCAGCTATCCCAGTGGTCTGGGCACCGGAGGGTCCTGACTCTGGGTGAACAGAACAGAAAGCAGCCTCGGTGGCCCCCAAGATCCTGAAAAGCAGAGCGTCTGGAGCAGTTGTCACTCCCACAGGCCAATGACACAGATGCCCATGGACTCTGGGAAACCAGCTCTCTGGGTTGGACACCTGAGATTGCCTATCTGCTCAGCTAGTGAGCATGGATTACTAGCAGGCCAGTTTCTAGTACTATCGGGCCACAACTAGTAGCTGCGTAGGGACAGAACAGGTGCTTGAGTTATTGCCTGTGGTTGTTGTCTGTGAGGAAGGGCTCAGAGATGAGGCTGCTGGTGGTGTTGCAAGTAATGATTACAAGAACTTGGATGAGCAGAGAGGTGGTGCCTCTGGCTCCACCGGAGAGTTTATTGAAGAGCATGGCAAGATCTGACTTAATCGCTTAGCTTAAGGCATGGTCTGAATGCCGGGAAACTCCTGTGTCGGCCCCAAAAGAATCTCCATTTCTTATGTCCTCAAGCTCGATACAGATGAAAGTCAGGCCCCAAAATTTAATCCTACGAGTTGCAGAATTGCAATATAAATTGAATTCACAGCCTTGCCAGGTTTTGCATATGACACTGACTGGGAAAGAGTAAAATTCTGGAAGTTAGAGCAAGTAAATGCAGATGGCCTTAGATAAATGTGAGGCTCTAGCTCCATCAAATATCCTTAGGACTATTTTTTTTTTTTCTGTAGAAACACCTTGTTTTTCAATTTGTGAGGGAACCCTCCAATGCAAAATGACTGTCCTGATGTAATAGATAAAATAATTACAGACTGACAGATTGAGTATCTTCACCCAAAGCACGCTTCAAGAAATTACAGAAAGAGGAGACTAGGCCTTTAAGAACTTATCTCATCTAACCTCCTTAGTTACAGTTAGGAAAACTGAGTCCCAGAGAAGGTAAGATCAGAACCCTAATTTCTTCCCATCATGCTACCCAAGTCAGAGGGGAACTGAACGTGTGTAGGCTCCAATTGAAGTCATCTTTATAGGGTCCACTCAAGGAAGGTTCTCTGTTGTCCATCTCTTGAGTGTCTCTAGCTTGCCAAATGTCACTACTAGCTGCTACATTTTCTTAACATATATTTCAGTCTGGCTTTCTAAAGATGTATTCAAAGGCTTTAAATTCTGATATTTGCCCTTAAAAGGTGGACAATCATTCTGTGTGGAGAATCCCATCGTTCAACTTCAGTTTGCACAAGGAAAGTTGGCCTTGCCCATGCCGATGTTTCCGTAGCTGAGTAGCTGTTATCTGGATAAAAGCGTATACAGTAGATTCCTTTTGTCCACGCGTTTGCTTTCTGCAGTTTCAGTTACCCACAGTGAACCACGTTACGAAAATATCTACATCACTGGCTGAATCTCCCCATGTAGGTTTTATACCATCTCACATCATCACAAGAAGAAGAAGGGTGAGTACGCTACAATAGGATATTTTGAAAGAGGGAGAAAAAACATATTCACATCATTTTATTTTTGTTATCATTGTTATAAGTGTTCTATTTTATTATTAATGTTGTTAATCTCTTACTGAGCCTAATGTATAAATTAAACTTTATCATAAGCACGGGTGTGTAGGGGGAAACAGTATATACAGGATTAGGTTCTATCCACGGTTTCAGGCATCCACTGGGGGTCTTGGGACATATCCCCTTGGATAAGGGGGGACTATTGTATTCTCTCAGCTATCTCCCTGCACATCTCCCTCAACATGATGCTGAAGTTTCACTTATTTTTAAATTTGCTTAGGTTTGGTATATTTTCCAGGGCAATATAAGGTAGTGATTTTAGCCACTGCTAAACATGACATGACTAACCTACCAACAATAGCCCTGAGTGGACCACACCCTCCTATATTCAAGCCATTGAATATGGATTGTCTCTGTGAATTGTTTTAACCAACAAAATGTGTCAGGGTGACCCCGTAAAAATCCTTTGCCTTTGGAAGTCAACCGCCATTCCAGATCAGAAATCTGGGCATTTTTTTCTTGACTCCTTTTTCTCCCAACATTCAGTTAGGAGCCATCCTGCCACCAGTATCAAACTTGTTCAGTCTGGAATATGTGTTACGTGCACAACCACCCTCTGAGATAGTTATTGTTGTTATACGATCTCGGTTTCACAGAGGAGCACACTAAAGCCGAGAGCAGTTATGAGACCTGCCCAAGGTCAGAGGCAAGACTGAGAGAGCAGGGCAGATTCATAGCCTATGCACTTAAACATGGCCCCAAATTACCACCACAATAGTGATATTGCTGAAGTATCTCCTCTGGTGTCCCCTCCTCCCTACTTCCTGTGCTACTGCCATTATCATCACTTCTCTTTTGGGGGCGCTATTCCAATAGACTCTTAGCTCCTGATCTAAAGCCTCCTTCCTGCAAACATTCTCCACATTGCTTCAGAGTGAGCTTTCTAAAATGTCAGTCTGACCAGCTACTTTAGTCAATGGCGGTCGAAGGTCTGCAGGGAGAATTCCAAATAACGCAGCCTGTAGACAAGGCTGTGAATCATCTCACCCCCCTCACCCCCATTACCATGCCTGCAATAAACCTAAGTTTCAGGTAGGCAGAATGGCTGGGAGTTCCCCCAATACACCAAATCTCCTATAAAGGTCTTCTCTCATCACCAGCAATCCACCTTTACCTGGCTTTCTCCAACTTCTACTTCGAGACTCGGCTTGCTCGGGGTCCCATTCCCTGGGAAGCATTCCTGGGCCCTTCCAGTCTTTCTGTTCCCCCACTTAAAGCTTAGCTCTATTCTAAAACCTATCACACTAGAGTGTACTTGTTTATTTATGTAGCTCTCCCATCCACGAAGTGTGTGAGCTTTCTGGAACCATCTTTGTGGCCTACCACAGAGTCTGACAATAAGTTGGTGCTGGATAGTATTTAATGGATGAATGGATGGATGGATGAAGAGTGGGTGGATGGGTGGATGGATGGATGGTAGATGGATACCTAACATGCTGCTTTCTTTTGCTGGAAAAGCATTACCTCTTACCCACCCCCAACACTAGACTAGACTTTTTCTCAATGCTCCAAATTAGAAGTATCATTGCTTCTATCAGTCACAGTTTCAGAAATGTAAAGATTAATACTCCCGACGAGTAGCAAATGTTTTCTCCTTAAGGTGCCACAGGAATAACATTTGCTAATTTGTATTTGCATTTGAAATTGAAACACAAATTGGCACCAAAACTATTACACATCCCGGCTAATTAATGTTCTAAAAATGAATTATGCAAATCAAACTGAACAGGCCTCAGAAGCTCTTTCCATGTGTAGTGAACTACTCGGCACACGAGCCTGGTTTAAGGGCTAATTCTGACAGGATGGTACAGTGAAGAGAACACAGGTTCTGTCTGGCCAGTGTGGCTCAGTGGTTGAGCGTTGACCTATGAACCAGGAGGCCATGGTTTGATTCGCGGTCTGGGCACATGCTCGAGTTGCAGGCACAATCCCCAGTGTGGGACATGCAGGAGGCAGCTGATCACTGATTTTCTCTCATCATTGATGTTTCTGTCTCTCCCTCTCCCTATCTCCCTGAAATCAATAAAAAATATATTAAGTAAAAAGAAAGAACGCAGGTTCTGGAATCAGACTTAGCTAGTTCTGTTGCCAGGTGGCAGTCTTCCTGGGCCTCAGTTTCCTCATCTGTTCATTGGAAATAAGAATGTCTACCTAACCCGGTTCCCCGAGAGGAGGAAATAAGTGACTATGACAGGTTCCTGACCTACAGTTGCTGCATCTGAAGATTAGTTTCTTTCATCCTTTGGTTTCATGACATTGTACCATCAGGATGCCCTTATCCCTCTCACACTGCCACTCCCTGCCTCCTTTGCTAACACTAGCCTTGCCTCAAACATGACTGTGCCCACCGGGTCCCTGAAACGGAGGCCCTAGCACTATATGTGTTTTCAATTCATGTACTAGGAATCCACTGAGCCCCAAGCATTCCTTAGGCCTTGAGAACGGAATGTCAGAACAGCTGGGGGGAGGTCATGGTGACTGATTAGGTAGCAAAGCAGACAGCAGTGAAACTCTGGGCAGCTGTCTGTGTGGTCTGAGGCAATGCTCTGATAACCTATCGTCATGACCATTAGCCATCTCCTAATGGGCTGGGCCGGGCCAGCACCAACAAACCAGCTGCGTGGTCCGAGGGACACTGTGGACCAAGGACACCGTGCTCACAAAGGATCTGTAGACTCAAACTAGCGTCCAACTGCAGGCGGGTCTAATGGGGAACCGGATGATTAGAAGAAATACACTGATGGGCCTCGAGGAGCCAAATGGGATGGCATTGAGAGCTGCCGGCTAGAGCACATGGCAGGATTGTGGCCAGCAGGACTAACAAGAGCTCACCAGGAAGACCTGCTGGTCAGTGTAGCTCCAAGACCTTGCACCCAAGGGCATCAGCACATTGATATTTCCTTTGTTTTTAAGCTTCACCTACACACAGTGAGGCCACCTACAGCAGCATAGGGAGGCCTGACCGCCAGCTCCCTGCTGAAGTCATGACTGCCACACATGGAGACGAAGCAGGACACGCAGAGTCCCCAGGAGAGAGTGCCACAAGCAGCAAGGCGAGGACCCCCAGTTCCTCCGGCCAGCCCCCCACCTCCGGCTGGAGGAATGTCCCAGCTCCTAGTGAGGAGAAGGCAGAGGAGCATCACAGACCCAGGGCGTATTGCCGGTGGGTAGTCCTTCCTAGGGCCCCCGTAGAGACAGGCTTCAGCGCCTCACCCACCAAGTGAAGACAATTCAGTTCTTTCCATGCATTCCTTTGATGGGAAAGTTCAAGTGAAAGGGCCTCGTTCAGGTATGATTGAAACAGCACTCCCAGAACCCGGAGACAAGCCACGGGCTCACAATCTCAGCACTACAGAAGGTTCCCTCCACTGAGGGAGCTGACCCCCATCTCACCCACGCTGGTTCCGTGTCTCAGACACACAAAGAAAAGGAGAGCCTTGGGGTTCTCTGTACCACAGAGCAGAAGCTAGCTCCGAACTGCAGCATTTAAAGTAGGGGTTGTAAGAGAAAACTGGAAAGTCTCATGAGTCTTTCTAAAATATTTATGGTCAGCACCACGCCGTTTCACACTGAAATTTAGATGCAGTCTGGCGAGGGGGCAACAGCATCAGCTTCAAAGACATCCTGGCTTCCACTGTTGGATGCTTGTGTGGCTTCGGAAGGTCCTTTTATCATTCATTAAATGTCCGTTTCCTCAGCTACACACACACTGGGGCTGCTCACTGATCCAAAAGGCGTCTAAATGGCCAGGGCTTGGGTCCTCGCTCCAGCACTCTCCAGCTGGGTGGCTTCGGCATGCTGTTTCCTTCACAGAGAAATAAGGTCATAATCATACTCATCTCCTAGGATCAGTGGGAGGATTAAGTGAGTCTGCCATGATCTGAATGTCTGTGTCCCCCAAATTCATATGTTGAAATCCTACCCCCAAAAGTGATGGTGTTAAGTGATGGGGCCTTTGGGAGGCGTTTAAGTCAATGAGGGCAGAGGTGAGTGAGATTGGTGCCTTGTAAAAGGCTTCGCAGAGCTCCCTAGCACCTTCAACCAGGTGAGAACACAGCCAGAGGTCAGCAGCCTGTGTGCCATCCGGAAAATGGCCCTCACACAACCACGCTGGGCCCCTGAACTCGGACTTCCAGCCTCCAGAACTGTGAGCAACTAATCTCTGCTCTTTCTAAGCCACCCAATCTGTGGCTCTCTCTCTCTCTTTTTTTAACAGCAGCCTGAAAAGACAGGGTTAATATATAAATACAGTGCCTGGTGCATAGTAGGTTCTCATATATTGACTGTTAGGACTATTGATTTCTTCAAACACGCACGGAGGCACCAGAATGCAGAGGCGAACAGGACACAAGGCTCAAGGGACTGTCCGTCCACCAGACAGGATGCCGCACCCATACATAGTGCAGCGGTGTGCAGGCAGCTAAAGAGAGCCTGACCAGCCTAGAGAATTCCAGAACAGGTGGCATTTGAGGGGAGCCTTGAAGGATAGCAAAAGGTGTCCAAGAGGATGAAAGTGCATCCAGAGAGCAGGACCCGAAAGACACAGGGGAGAGAAGAGCAGGCACACAGGGTCTAGACTAGAGATGCGCCCGGAGGAGAGGCGTGGTCCAGACTTTATCCCAAGGGACTGTGAGCCAGGAGACCTTGGTTGTCAACTCCCCAAGTACCAGCTCTGAGAATGAAGATTCACTTCCCAATTTGTAAAATTAGAGTTTTAACAGAGATGGTACTTAAGGTCCCTCCCAGCAATTTAATGCTTACCAGATTGCAAACTCCCAGGAGGCAATTGGGATTTCTAAGCAGTGACCCTCCTACTGGGGGGGGGGGGGGGGGGGGGGGGATGGGGAGGAGGGCAGGTTTGGTGCTCAAAAGGTATCTTTTACGATTTCTAAATCTTCCAGTATTTTCTAGCTCAGAAGTCCTTCATTTTAGCAGTTCTTTCACAATTTCCAGAAAGCACACATTCACAGAATTTATCAGCCCCAAATCTTTATTTGATGTGTTTTCTCATTAAAACAAGTCAAAAATGCCTCCACAGATGAGGTCCAGGCTTTTAAAACTCAAAACCAAAACGCGCCCACTGCCTGAATCGCGTGGTGAGAAGGACGCCACCGCCGGGCAGGGAGCCTCCTTGACGGAGATGACCCAGGTCTCTCCAGAGCCGAGGGCCTGGGACTGCGAGAGCTGCCTCCATCCCTGGCTCCTGCGCCCGATAAAATTAGCCCACAAAATGATCTCCATGGCAACAGCAAATTTGTTTCTTAAAGAAGGTTAGAAATAATGCTTTTGGAAGAAACCCAGGGCAGATAGAATATTCTCAGATTACACATAAATGGTGTCTATGCAGCTCAATTAGTTGGATAATTTGGGCCTGAACCAGTGATTTGTAAAAGAATGGGCGGCTTTTAAGACCTGCAGAATGGAATGTGGCAGGTGGGGCCCAGCCCCGGAGGCAGCGGAAGCCTAGACTCTCCCTGAAGTTTGCTCTGCGGATCTGGGACTCGGACCTGGACTGGCAGGCCCGGGGTGTAGGGAAAGCAGCTGCCTCCCGGAAGGAATGAGAGGTGCTGGGAATTAGACGGATCATCAGGGAGCCACTGGTGGTGGTGGGTGAATACTCCAGGGCGCCAGGGGCAGAGAAACCTGCAACTCAGGTGTGCCTGGCTGGGGGAGGGGGAGGGGGGCGGATTCCAGGGCAGGTGCCCAAACACCCTCCCTTTTGCCCAAACAAAGAAAGAGCCAAGACCCCAAGGTGCCCCTGCCCGCTTCCTACCTGTGAGCCTTCTTTCTTCTCTCCCTCCATCTTTCCTTTCTTTCTTCATTCCACCCCTCCGTGGAAGATGAAAGCCAGGTGGAACTTGAACCCCATGTTGCTTTGCTGAGTTTGGGGAGGAGACAGTAAAATCGTGGACCATTGCTGGAGCCAGGCTGCTCCGGCTCAAGTTCTGCCAACTCTCTGCTTTGGTTCCCCATCTGTGAAAAGGGAATGAGAATAAGGACGACTTCCTCGGGCACTGAGGTGAGGATTGAGCCAGTTAATATTTCTAAACCTTAGAACAGTGCCTTGCACATACACATGCATTTGATAAATGCTCCCAATGCATTTAAAAGACTCCAGCCACGTCCTAGCCGGTTTGGCTCAGTGGATAGAGCATAGGCCCAGGGTTGTAGGTTTGATTTGGGTCAAGGGCACATACCTCGTTCGCAGGCTTGATTCCCAGCCCTGGTCGGGGCACATGCGGGGGCAACCAATTGATGTGTCTCTCTCACATCAAATATTTCTCTGTGTCTCTCCCCCTCCCTTCCACTCTAAAAATCAATGGAGAAATATTCTGGGGTGTGGGTTAACAAACAAACCAAAAGACCCCAGCCACTAGGAAATTCAGACTGGTAACCCCTGGGTTGAGGCCCTTTCCCTGTGAATCACCGCAGAAGTACAGATCCTGGGACAAGCCGCAGTTATCCTGGCCCCTGGTCACAAAGATGCGCCCTGATGCCCAGAGGCGGGAGGTAGTGTGGAGTCCCAGGCCGGCAGGAGTTTGCTGAAAGAGACTCTTTCTCCAGGACAATGGCAAGGGGAGCCTGTGCCAGAGTCTGCAGAGGGGTCTTGGGGGCCCAAACTGGAGGGCTCCCCAAGAAGCTTATGTCCCCGTCTTTTCCTTCTGCAGGGCCCTCCCTTGACTTGGACCCAGCAGCACCCTGGCGTGTTAATAGGTGTTCCTAGAAAAATAAATAAATAAAAGGCGGCCCTGCTCACCTGCACCAGGGGCACCGCATGGGCTCGCTCACCCGCTGGAGCCTCCAGTGCCGGGAACGGGCAAAGGCTCCAGGGCGCCCTGCAGGACAGCAATGCTGTGTGGAACGCTGCCTGTCCCCCTTCTTCTGAACTCTGAGTCCCTTTTGGTCAAACACTTGGTGAGACTAGTGTTCCGCCCAACACACAACACTGAGGACTCCCCACTCCCGACAGCCAGCCATTAGCAAACACTGACCCGGGACTCAGGGGAAGGACCCTGTCTCAGAGCTCGCAGCTCCCAGCAGCTCCGGGCTCAGGCCAGGCCCTGGCAAGTGCTCTGTAAATGTTGGCCTGATGCTCTCGCCTCTGTTTGGCTTGTGTTTGTTTGTTTATTTGCTTTTTTGGTTTGCTAGTCAATGAATGAAAGTGTTCCTCAGACAAAGAATCCCAATGGCCCATTCACTGTTTTCAAGAGCTCGGGATCTAAGTTACATCTCTAAACAATTCTTTTTAGTAGTTACATCTGATAATAAATTCTGAGACCATCGAGGTGTGGGGGTTCCACGCACCACCCCTTATGGAATCTCAGTAGCTCTTGGAAACTGGCTCAATCCAGAGGGTCTGTTTTAGAAGCAAAGTGGAAATCCAGGCTGGGACATGTCTCAGCTTTGTGATTGGCCAAGTCAACTTAACCACTCTGAGCCAGTTTCTCCATCCTTAAGCATAATAATAGCCAATATTAAGCATTTACTGTTTGCCAATAACAGTGTTAACAGGTTTACACAAATTATCTCATTTAATTCTCACCATGTGAGAGGAGAAAACAGGAGCATGAGAAGTTAATAGCATGCCCATAATGCAAATGCACTCATTGTTTAGTAGGTAAAAGGCAGAACTTGGGCAATTATCCTCAGGATCCTCCTGGTGGCTGTGAGAATCAAGTTTTGTCATGTATCGGCTCCAAGTGGGAATCAGCACATGTTCCTTCCTTTATCCCTCCTGGCTCCAATTGTTAGACTCCCCCCAGAGGAAAATGACCCTCTTTTCCTTCCTTCTGTCCTACCTTCCTTTCTCCCTTCTTTTCTCCCTTCTTTTCTTCCTTCCCGTCTTCCTTCCTTCCTTCCTATTTATTTATTCATCAAACATTTATTGAAAACATCCTTGGTATTCCACACCAGGTTCCTTATTAGCAACTGTTGGCAGCGAAATGGCACCAGGTGTTAGACTGGAGGATTCAAACCAGACCTGGGTTCAGCAACCTCGGTTCTTGAGTTCTGGCTAAGAAAGAATTCACAGCCAAGACTTAAACTATAAGAGAAGTTTACGTAGAAAGTCACAGACGTAGCAGAAGTGAGCTGTAGGAGAAATGGGCTCAGGAAACAAGTTGCAGAGGCAATAGAAGGGCCCTTGGCGCTTAGGAGAAAGAGAGAAGCAAGGAAAACTTGCCTGGGGAAAGCAGAGGTGGGGGTGAGGGTCGGGGGAGAAGTGCACTGGGTCCTGGATCTTGAGGGTATTTATCCGGAGGTCTCAAGGGAGGGATCCCAATAGAATAGTCATCAGCTTTCCAGGTGTGTCCTCTCAGAGTCCTGGTCTTCACTGATGGGTCGGTGCCAGGGTAGGGGTCATTAGTCAATGCAGCTGATCCTGATGTCGGCCATGTGTTGCTTGCCTGGTTTTGCTGCTTTTCTCGGCCTGGAGCTGAATGAAACTCAACTGAGGCCTAGATGTATTTGATGTGGGTCAGAACCTGATTGTTCTGGGGGTTTAATGCTTAAGGGCTATTCTCTCGCCTCCTTGTCTGCCCCGGCCAGCGGGGTCTTCTAACGGGGGTACCGAGGCGGCGCACCTAAGAGAATGAGAGACAGACAAGGGATGCAAAGAATGGAGGCAAGACAAAAGGGTTTCTGATCAAGCCTCCAATTTTATTTTTTACAGCGTTCCTTATATGTGGTTCCTAGTAGGGGTGGGGGCTGGACGGGCTATGTGGACTTAGATAATCGGCTAAAGTTGTAAAGGGTGCTGACTATAGATAAAGGGTGTGGCGGTTGAAGGGCAGCTATGAGAAGAATGCTTTGTCCTCAGGCATGAGGAAGTAAGCCTATGGTGAGGACCAAGTTTCCGTGAGATTCTGCATCATTAGCTCACTGAAACAATGTTAGAATTAATTTGTGATTGACTCTTGGCTCCTGACACTTGTCCATTGCCCTTCTAAGGGGGTCTAACCCTTTTGACTAGCCACATGCCAGGGGAGGAAAGGTCAGAGGAGGGTCTGAACTACATGACCAGAGATATGAAAGGTCCGGGGGTCTAACCCGCATGACCAGCAACATGCTGGAGGGAAGTTTACCTGGGGGCGAGGTCCTCATTTTCCCAGTTTTGCCTTTTGCTAGGCACCCAGGGCTTTCCACCTGGTGACCTTCTGTCCCTGGCCCATCGTCCTCGCTCTGCTCTCGTCCCTGCCCTTGGGCAATGAGCAGCCCTGATCTTTGTTTTGTAATGCCAGCTACTTCCAAGGGAACTGGACAAAAAGAGCCCAAGTCCCAAATCCCAATTTGGTTTTGTTGTCATTCAAAGAAGAAAAGAAGAAAATTCATTTCTTGAGGACGTCCTAGAGTGAGGTGTTCCCCTTCCACAATCTCATCCCATCCTCACAGCCACCCTTTGAAGAGTATCATTACGTCTATTTTTTAATGTAAAATAAATAAAACCTGAGACCTGGGCAGCTCAGGGACTTGTCCCAGTGCACGGTGAGCTGAGGTGGATGTGACCTGGAGACCAGTCACACACTTTTCCCCCCCAATTTCCTGGGTTTCTTCTCAATCTCCATTTCTCTGGGCTGACTTTGCAAATGATGGCTCCGATTTCTGGGAATATTTTTCTCCTGTTTAAAATTTGGGGGGGGGGGGAACATTTAGCTAGGTGCTGACATTTCCACAAGTAAGCCTGCCCCCTTCTCATGAATGGTCACTACCCCGGGTCCGACAGTGCAGCTAGGAGGTGGCGGTGACGGGTCTCTGGCGCGGCCCTGTCCCCCCTGCCCAGGGAACGCCTGGCATTGGCCTGCCGGCCCCCAGATTTACTGCCTCTCACACAGCTGTTTGCAGCCAAGGTGGGGCTTCCTCTTAATGGTGTCGTTTACAAGTCAATAAAGCGGATGGAGCTCCATTTCCGCCGCTGGTCCCACCTCACAGGGCTCTGTTGTCTCACCCTGCAGTCCGGGTGCAAAAGGGGCCACGGGGGCCTCATTCCTACCCTTATAACCCCGCTCTCATCCAGCAGCCCGGCCATAAAGGCCCCCTCCCGTCCAGGGCAGGGCAGAGTTCAAAGCTCTTGGGTACCCAGGACCCCGTCCTAAACTGTCAGCCCCGCCCCACTTTATGGCCCCTGCTCCCCGGTTCACCCAGCACCAGAGCCCAGCCCCCGGGGTCTATCTCAGGGCAGAGATAAGCTGGGGCTCTGGGAAGCCTCGCCGGCCACCAGAGGAGTTTGGCCCATGGGGCTCGGCTCCCACAGCTCTCCGGGGTGTGGTTAATGAGCTTGAAGAGACGGCCCTTTGTAAACCCACAGAGAAGACACTCCCTCTGGGAGCTGGGTTTTCTCTAAGTGACCTTCCAGGGGCCACTTCCAGTGGGAGGGCCAGGGGAAACCTCTGAACTCCCAGGGGCTCCCTGCATCCCCTGAGGCCCCCCAGGCCAAGGCGATAATGAGGTGAGAGAAGATGGCAGCTTAATGGGCCAGGCCCAGGCCCTGCAAGCCGAAGCCCTGCATGCAAGAGGGATCAAGGCAGGGTCGCAGAGCAGGGTGCTGGCTGAGCAAGATCAGAACCGCTCATTCATTCGCTGTCCATTTGCCCAGGAAACATAACCAGAGCACCTACTACGTGCATGGTGCTGTGCTGGGCGCTGGGGGTTCAGTGTGGGGAAAGAACTCCTCTGACCCGCTGGTGCCCAGGGACCAGGGACGCTGGCCAGGCGGGCGGGCGAGTCCTGAAGAAGGGGTGGGAATCTACTGGGCAGAGAAGAGCAGGGGATACATTTACAAAAGGGAGTCTTGCCCACAAAAGGCATGGCACTTCAGCCTGCAGGGTAAGGAGGAGGCCCTGGGCAGGCCTGGGCCCTGTCCACTCTCTTGATGGGCCCACACTCAGAGGGGGAGGGAGGAGCGCTTGGCTGCTCCATCTCACGCGCTAGCACTGCAGCTGGGCCTAAGCCAGACAGCACACACCGCTCTCCCGTCTGATGGTCCAGCAGGGGCAGCCTGCGGTCCCTGAAACCCACCCAGGAGCTGGAATGACCAGAAGGAAGCACCATGAACCCAGGGATAGAGAATCTAAGGGCTGTGTCACCATGCCACCCGCGGGGTACAGTACACCCTCACTCTGCGTGGCCTGGTGGAGCAGGTCCTGCTCTCAGAGAGCTTGTGTGGATGGTTCGAGAAGGACTCCCACTTCTCAGGAGGAAAAACTGAGGCCCAGAGGAGTCACCCTGACGACAGCTAAAATAAGGCCACCCCTCGTCTCTTTGGTGCCTTTGGGTGCAGCCCCTGGGGAGCAGGACTTCTGAGCACCAGGCGCCTTCGTGGGGAGGAGCGGGTGCCCTGCCCTCGGGGCACGTGCAGGAGGCCTGGGCACACAGTCGTCAGGGAAAGCTGAGCCGGACTGTGCGACTGCATGGGCCACCCTGCGCCCCCAAGAGAAAGTGCCCACGCCATAGACGGAGTGGGGAGACCAGCTTGGGCTACAGCAGGCGGAAGCACCCTCCGGCCGCTCCCGGACACCAGTCACTAGCCCTGCAGCCGCGGAGGAAGGCTAATAATACCCCCTTCACCAATCAGGGAGATTTGGGAGCAGATAGCAGCTCTTATTATCCCAGTGCCTCCAGAACAGAAGCTGACGGATCCCCGGACCCTGATGTGTTCCTTCCTTCCTTACTTAGAGACGGGGCTTAGCTATTGGTTTCCTGCCCCGTGTAATTACAGTGCAGGGGCCTCATCCTCCAGGCCTGTTCTAGCGGAGGAGGAAGGAAGTCGCAGGCCTTTCACCGAAACTCCCTGCTCCCAGACTCCAGCTGGGATCTGACTAATCTGCCACTGCAGCCAATAACCCCTGCGCATTGCAGATCAAGGTCCTGCTCGGCCATTCAGGACGGCTCTGGTCGCCATCAATCAGCCCCTGTTCTCAGGCCATCTCCAGGCCTCCTGTCCTCTCCTGTTTATAGCTGGGGGGGGGGGGGGAGTCCCTCTACCCACTGCCCAGCACTCCTGGCCGCTCCAGCCACCAGCTGCTCTCCCCTGAGCGGGAAGGTGGAAAGACTCGTGTGTGTTTCTCTCTGCAGGGCGTGCAGAGGGCTGGGTCAAGACACATTTGCAAATTGACTCAGCAGCGCAGGGAACCCCTTGTCTTGTCCACCTCCTTCAGAGCCCAGCTTGGTGGCCCAACTTGGTGGTTCCAGAGAGGACACTGGCTCTGTCCAGAGGTGTCCAGGGAGAGAGTCACATCCATGGAGCCGAGGGGAGAAGACACAGCTGCAAAGCCAGTTCTGTTCCCTGACCTTGAACAAGTTTCTTTCCATCCTGGGGCCAACTCTTCTCTAAAATGGGGGTAAGCACGTATGTAACCCCCAAGGGCCCTTGCAGAGCTGGGAGTCCGGACGCTGTGATTCTGGGAGTTACAGGGATCCTTGCCTAACTGGCCGCCGCGGATTCAAGGAGAATATCATTTGTGAAAGCTGCTGAGAAGGGGAAGGGGGAGCTTCCTTTCCAGGGAGATGGTGGCGGGATTCATTCATATTTTAAAGAAAGAGCCAGAAAGTGGTTTTGTAAACAAAGTTGACCTTCATGAAGCATTTTGTCCATCAATGAAGAGATTGCTGGTCAACACAATAAGGGTTGGACTCCCTGGGAAGAAACCATCTTTCTGGTTTCAAGCATCAACAGGGCAGGCAGCGTCTAGCTAAGGCTCACTTGCATTCGAAAAGGTTGTGCTTCAGAAAAGCATGAAAGAAATTCACAGCCTATTCCTCCTCAACTGGCAAAGTGCCTGCCGACCATGTGCCAGGCTCTGCGCTGAGCACACGGAAACCGACATCTCCCCTGCCTCGATGGGCCTCCTCTAGGGAGCGTCACAGGAGAGCCCACACCTTCCACCAGGGAACAGCACAGTCCTGGGAGGTGCGTTGGGCAACCATGATCACTTGCATCTCACCAAACGGTTTACCGAGGCTCAAGAAGGCGCACTCACTTGTCTAAGGCCACACAACCAGGGCGTGGAGGAGAGGTTTGCGAATTCCAACCTTCTGACTTGCAAGCCAGAGCTCCTCCGCATCCGTCCAGGCCCCGGTGTCTGCAGCAGGGGCCCAGGACCCGGAGGTTATCACCTGGCGGGCTTCCTGCACAGAGTAGGTGCTCCAGGAGTGTTTGCTAAGCTCCCGGACTGGGCTCTCGGCGCTCCTGCTCTAGACAAAGGCTTGCCTGCCTCTTTCTAAACCCTGGACTCACTTCTCTCCAGGTCTTTGATATTGAGTGTTTGTTATAGGATTGTGGTCTGCAAACAGAAAACCCTGAAAGGTACTGCCACTGCAATTCTCCTAATCCTGCTGGTATTCCAAGTACAAACCTTACGACACGCTGCTAATTTCCTCTAAAAATTGCAGGCACGGCTGTGTGTCACAATGGCAGGGAGACGAAGCAGAGCCTTGGCAATAGGCAGACCTGAGCTCCTGGCCTGAGTCATGCTGGGCAAATATTGGCCTTTCTGCGCCCCCGTGGCCTAGTGTAAAGTGGAGTTAATGCTCACCTTGAAAGGATGTTGGAGGCCAAATGGAATTCATCCGAGCCTCTGCCACGCCTGGGGTCTGGTTTTGCTTTTTAATGATGTAAGTTTCCGTCACTGCCCGCCACTCCCGTCCTCAAGAGGCCTAGCAAGTCCCTTCCACGGCTCCCTTCTCTGTCAGAGGTTCCCCCCATCAGAGTCTCTGTCCCGTTGGTGTTTCAGATCCATCTGGATTGGTGATCCGCATCGATGACGGAAAGTTCAGTTCCTTCAGAATTCCTCCTCCTGGCCCAGCAAGTTCCATGGACCCAGGAGGGACGCCCCCTGCCAATCAGCCAACCACAGCATTAGAGCAGTGGGAGTGCGCACACTTCGCCCGGAGGACGGCTGGAATGAGGAGGGATTGCTCTTCGCTTCAGTTTTGAAGACACAACCGTGGGCGCTGTGGGAGCTCTTTTCATTGGGAGAGCACTGACGTCATTGCAGCCAAACCACAGTACTTGTCAGGCCTGTTGCTTCAGGACCTGGCTCGTGAGGTCCTTAGGGTCCTACAGAAAATACGGGAGAGCTGAAAAAATAAAAAAGAATGACTCGCTCTAAAACACAAAAGGAAAATTGCAAAAGCAAAGGGGATACCTGTGTAATGAAATGTTAAAAAATGTAACAGTATGTCATATGGCACTCCATTAATTGTTAAGTTTATCACTCCTGAAGATGTCATTACATTCGAAAATAGTTTGTAGGTTGTATTTTCTCACTTTGCATGAATTTCCGAATGGGCGGGTGGGGGGGAAGATTGTCACCCATAACTAGATAATTTCTAAGGCAAAAGTATAGACATTTTTTTGAATGTTTCTATAACAAAAGCAAAACACAAAAATCCTTTTATACAGAAGACGCGATGGAAGTGTGTTGTACCATATTGAACATGCTGTTGGGCAGGTCTTAAGAGTAAGAGTGAGGGCCCACAGCGTCGTTGAAGAGTCCAGGTCATCGTCTGATGGACCCTGATGCTCTCCCCAAGAGGGAAGCCCCCACCTAGCACTCACCAGGCAGAAAGGGCTCTCAGATATCTGCTCCCCAAGAATGAGGCGCCGTCTCCAAGGGCCGGGCCGGCCAGCCCATCCTCTGCCCAGCCCCTCTGCCGGGCATTCCTCCGGCTAATAAAACACCAGTCGCCCAGCACCGGGTTAATATTTACTCAGGACAAACCATTCTAGAGTTAAAGGCTGAAGGCCACACTCAAGTTAAAACATTCGAAAGGAAATCTTTCTCCCGGGTCAATGTTACATTTTCTGCGGAGGAATGTGGCGCCCAGTGGGTGCTGGTCACAGGTGGCGGTGCCTGGAGTCGAGGAGAGACCCGGGCATTGCAGCAGGATGTTCAGATCTACGGCCAGCTCTATTGGGTGCTGGGAGAACTTCCGTTTTGTTCCTTTCTAGAATCCAGTTTCCATGGCTGTAGAATGGGCTGATGATCCCCAGCAGGAAATTGTGAGCATCGAAGGAGAGGAGTTTGCTAAGAGTTTCCAAACCTGAGGAATACTCTACAATGTCAACTGGTCATGCCTATCTTTGGCCAAGAATTCTTTTTTTTAACTTCAGTCTAACAATAATGGACTCCCAATGGAAATCGTTGGAGCCTCATTTAACATTTCAACAGTAAATGCTGACATTTCATTGTGATGGTCGTACTTTTCCAAAGATGGGGTCACCAGTGTCTCTCCCACTCCTGTATGTCCCGGCCGTGGGATAAGGTTCCTCCGCTGAGGAGTGAGTCCGAGCTCACACCTGGATGGAACTTCGGGAATCCGGAATCTGTGACTTCTGAGGCCAGGTCTCAAGAGATAACAGAGTTGCCACCTGACTCTGTTTCTTGGGACATGGACTTTGGAGCCCTGAGCTGCCAGATAAACAGTGGGACTACCCCGAAGCCGCAGTGCTGGAGAGACCACGAGGAGACAGAGAAGATTCCCAAGTGGCCCCAGCCACCAACAGGCAAGACCTGTAAAATGGAGATGACATGTCATCCCTGTGTCACAAAGTACTGCAGCGGTGCTATAGACAGAATGTGCATGTCCGTCCAAACTTCATACGTTGATATCAAACCCCCAGTGTGATGGTGTTAGCAGGTGGGACCGTTGGGAGGTGATTAGGTCATGAGGGTGGAGCCCTGGGGGATGGGATTCGTGACCTTCTAAACTAGATCCCAGAGGGGTCCCTTTGCTTTTCCCCCACCTGTGGACCGAGAACCCAGCCCTGCCCCAGATACCAGATCTGCAGGCACCTTGATCGCGGACATCCCAGCCTCCAGACTGAGAGAAATACATCAGTGTTTGTTGTTCCAGCCCAGCAGCCTGTGGTGCTTTTAATATAGGAGCCAAAACAGGCTAAGTCTTAGCCGCTAAGACAAATCAACTGAGACAATCCTTAGGAGCACACTTAGCAAGATGGAAATGCACGATGTGGCCGCCCATCCCTGCCCCACAGCCTGTGGCTGCTTCTGCAAACTGGCTGCGATTCTGATGGGACGGGTGGCCTGTTTTCCACTTGGGTGAGCACAGAAAACCTCGCCCGGGACCCTGCCACAGGGCTCTGGGTGCCATTGTCTATTGTGCTCCTGGTACTGTTCTCTAAGCCTTTTCCATGCCGAGGCCAGTGGCCTAGGCCCAGGATGCTGCTGGGGACACCTCCCCGCTGCCAGCCCAGCCTGACCGTGCTGCCGGCCAGGTGGAATTTCTGCGACAAGTGCCCTTAATTCATTCTGACGTCCAGCCAGGGGCAGTGTCCATCGTCCAGGGAGCACAGAGGACCTATCATGTCCCCCATTATCCCCGGAACCCAGGGCCAGGCCTCTGCCTTCTCCCTGAGGCTGCTGCCCTGGGTGGGTCACTTGAGATTGTGGCCCTGGCTCACTGGCCCACATGTGTCCCCCTGCCCCACAATCAGCAGGAGGCTCTTTCTAACAAGAAAGTGCTGCCATCTGCCACCCCCGTGGGGGTCCCTCCATGCCTCCCTTCCAGGCCTGGGACAAGGAAGCCCAAACTTGTTAGCCAGGCCCCGTCTCCTGCTCCTCGCCAGCTGCCTCCCGCCCCTGCCATTTGGCCCACCCAAAGGCAATTCTGACCATTTGCTCCAGCCGGGCCCCAAATGGGACCCCAGACCTCCTCGCTCAGATAACTCCTGCCAGTCCTTTCAATGTCTGTTCGAGTGTCACTTCCTCCGAGAAACCTTCCGGGAACCACCAGCCTCTGTCCCTACTGAGACCCGCACACATGTATCGTGTGTTTATCATGCTGTACGCGTGTGGCAGGACAGCGTTCCCCCACTTCGGGCCCTGCTCCCACCCCAGCCCTGGTGCGTGGGGAGTCTGGCAAAACAGAGACTGTTTGTTGGCGGAGATCTTACCCAAGGGGAGTGGGCAACGTTGGCATTGAAAGCTTTGTTCAGCTTGGGGACACTCAGCTCTGAAGGCCGTGCGAGGCCACCTGTCCCTGCACTGCCCCCGCAGTGGGCACCGGAGCGGGGATGGACCCTGGCTGACCTGGCGCTCCGGCTGAGGGGAGCCAGGCCCCTGAGGGAGCCCCTGAGACTCTTACACCCTCAGTGACTCCTAAGGAAATAGGACCTGGCTTTCCCCGTGGAGAAGAACTCCCCAGAGAAATTGCCCCAGTTCCCAAAAAGTGTCCTGGGAAAACTCGTCCTGCCTGCCACAGGAATGCAGGGATTCCCCTAAATTCTGGTTCCGTGGCCAAAGAACTTTGGGAGGTGATTGTTTGAACCACACCCACCAGGTTTGTTTTGTATGGGTTTTCCCCCTGCAGACTCCCCGAGCCCTCAGGAGAGCAGATGCATTGCCAGGCTCCACGGTGGCACGGAGCGCGATGCTGACCTTCCCACCTGGCCCTGGTGCCCGTGCTGGAGGAGCAGCGCCTGCCCTGGTGTCTCAGAATGGGGGTTTCTCAGAGCACAGCTGGGGAACGCTGCTCTAGAGACACTGAGGAATGTGGGTGTTCCCAACGCGCCATATCTCCTGCGATCCAAATTAGAGAGGGGGGTGGGTGGGGATTTTTTTATAACGTTTTTTAATAACACCATCAGTGCCTGCTTTTACTGAGGTCGTTTTGTTTCTTGTAAACTGTAAACCAGGTGTGCGAGTCTTTCTCTCATTCCTGTGGCTACTAGGAAGCTCCGAACTGAATCCAGCCCACATCCAGCTCCTGCCCAGACCCTCGAAGGGGCAACTCTGTCTTCTACTCTCTTCTCTATTACCTTCTTCTTTCTTCTTCTTTACTTGATCTTAGATTCCTTTATTTACTCACTGCAAACCTGTTTTACCAGCACATTAAAATCCTTTTGAAAAAAGAGGCGAAGTGTCCTTAAATAAATGTAAACCCGTGTAAAGTTATTAGCAGCTATGACAACAAAAACACCCTCATTCCCAGAATAGGTGACTCTCCCACCGGTGTAAGCATTCGCTCTTTCCTGACAAGAAAAAGAGGACCCAGGGTGGCTCTCCTTCCTTGGCTTAATTTTCATGCTTAACCCTTTCATTCCACTCTTCAAAGTCAGAAGATAGGCCCCCTTCCCTCCCCCACACCCCTTGAGAGACGGAAACAAAAGCACCCTCAAGATCAAATAGATTACGCTAATGACACCGAGAAGAGAGGGTGGTCTGTGTCCGCTCTCCCAGCTCCCCAAACAACAGGCTTTTGTGCTTGGGAGAGAGATGGGGGGCAGGGGCCACTCGATAAGTTGCATCCACTGGGCAGGGCGGGCCTGCTGGGCTGACATTCCAGCCCAGGAAGCCTCTTCGAGTTGGGTGGACAGAGGGCCTCTAATTCTCGGCCATCACCCCCACTGCTGAGAAGCCCTGTCTGCCCAACACCCAAGTAGCCACTCGCGGAACTTTTGAAGACCCAAAAAGGGGGTGAGTGAGCCCTTAGATGGCTGTGGCCTACTTGAATCTTCCTCCTCTAGACGGACGCAGTTGAATCCTCTCCTCTCTGACGATTGGACTGTGAAGTGAACCACATTTGGTAACTCTCCTGCCTGCCTCCCTTCCCTGCGCCGGGCTGCACATTGTTGCCTATAGAGCCCCTGGTCCCTCTCTGAACAACACCATGTGCTTCCTCATGCGGACCAGCTGCATCTTGGAGACCACGGGTGGCCAGGGGACACAGAGTGTCTCTTCCATGTGTGTGCACCCCTCCCACCCCACCCCCCACCCCCGAACACCTGCCAGGTAACTCCTGATAAGAGGGACCATGGATATAAAAACAGCTGTAGACACACAGCTGGGGAAGGAGTCAGCTCGACCTGGAGGGACCGTGGGAAGTGCCTGAGTTAGCTATTCCCTCTCCGAGCTTATGAACACACTGTGTGTCCCAACGTCATTAATCCATACACTGTGTGTCCCAGCAGGTGGGACCTCTTCGACGACTGGAACCCCATGGGATTCCACATTGAATCCATGTCCTCGCCAGGGCCTGCCTCTGAGTACGACCTCAAAAATCAAGCAGGAGGAAAAGGGGAGGGAAGGCAATAAAACGAGAGGAAGGAGAGTGAGGCCTTCAGTGCTTGGGGTGGTCCTACATTTCATTCATGAGCTCCCTTAATCGGAAGAGTTTTGATGTTGTCATTAACCCCATCGCACAGAGGAGGCAATCAGGCTCCGTTAGGAAGGAACTCGTCAAGGTTTGGACCCAGCTCCAGCCACGCCCTTGGTCCTAGCTCTTCTGGTTACACTGACTTCCCCAGGGCCAGCCCAACAGTTTCAAGTTCATCTCAGAGGCAGTGGACCTGAACATCTTGGTGAAAAGCTGTGGGCTGAGTTTGCCAAGCAGTGTGAAAATTAGGACAGAGGGTCTCCACCATGAGCGCTCAGCTTCTGGCCACAGTCTGAACAGAGTGGAAGACCTGCTCTTAAAGAGATCATATTTGTTGGGTACTTACACAGGTCTGGAAGGCAAACATTTTCCCCATCTTTCTCAGCCAAGGATCCTTCCAGAAAGTCCAGCCTTCATTCCTAGGAGTCCTCATTTCTCCTGGGGAGTAAAAGGCAAGGAAATATAGGCCAATCAGCCAGGTCAATTCACTTCATTATAACCAACGAGGCCTCAGTAGGCAACCAGGAGCATCAGGGAGACCCCGAGGACCCAGCCTCCACCCAGACTGAGCACTGGCGTTCGGACAGGCAGTTGGAGCAGAAATAAAGTGCTCACAGGTCCCCACGTGCAGGGAGTGGGGTATGTGAGGTCTGGGAAATCTGGCCAATCCTTGGTTATAAAAAACCACAAAGAGACTTAACCTGTGGCTGTCCATTGGTCCGTCTGCTCCAGGGGAAAAAGCAGATCTTTGTAAGGGACCTGTTGGTGCCTGCGTATGGCGTCCTTTGCTTAAAAGCAAGGGGGAAAACCATTTAAAACATTTAATTGGCCTAATTTGTGTTCTTAAAAAATGAAAAAAAATTTTTTTAAATGAGACTTTTATGGGTGGCGTTACATTGTTAATGGGCAAGTGTCCCAGCCCATACTTTTCATTGGAACATGTCCAACAGCTGGTGTTACAAGCTAAGGAATAAGAATAATACCTACTAGTTGCATGAGGTCCATGGTTTGCAACGTGCTTCGTGGCAGAGGCCTTGCTTGCTGCTGTGCAAACGCTGAGGTTTCGTTTCAATGTATGCATTTCTCTGCACCATACTGGGTCCCAAAAGTGACTGCGATGGCCGGTAGGTGTGCTTACGGGGACACAGGTGGAGGCCTCTGAGCGTTTCCGTTCCCGGGTCTGCCTGCTGCAGGACTTGCATCTTTACAGCGCGGTTACCTGAAACAGGGCCCGGGGAATCGGCCGTCCCTGCACTTCTTGGGCCATTGCTGGAGCAGGCAGGACCCGGCCGGTTAGCTCAGCTGACGCCTGGCTGTTGGAACAATCGCTGAACTGGGGGCAGGGACAGTCTCCTGTCACCTCTTTTGCCGCTTCCCTACTCTGTGTGCTCAGACAAGCCTTTGTCCGCGCTGAGCCTCAGTTTCCTCGTGTGGAGAGATGATGCTCAGCCTTCCTCTGGAGGTGCAGAGGGATAACGTGTGTGAACGTTGCCGACATCGCTGCTGCTATTGCTCTGTTGTTGCAGGCCTGGGCGTCAGGGGGCCCAGGTGCCTCTTGCCGCTCCACGTCTTGCTGTGCCATCTCGGACCAGTCGCTTCTCTCTCCACTTCAAAGTTGATATCTGCAACATGAAGAGGGTCCTTTGTCTGCGCCTCTCAAATTGGAGTTACCAGTCTATCCAGGGATAAGGAGCTTGCTCTGGAATGTCAATCAATGTCCTACTTCCTTCACTGAGAACGTCTTACTGTAGGAAAGACACAAAATGAGGCAATGTGAACTAAGCAGCATGCTGGACGCGGGGTAGCACTAACTGGGGAAGCCCTTCCACGACAAAATGCTACGATCCCAACGGCATTTTCATCCTGCCGGCGAGGTAAACAGGGAGCCAGGATGGACTGGATTTCACTCCGAAGCATTGCTATTCCGATGGGGCCACTGTCTCTTCTTACAGAGAACCCACTATACCCTCACAAGGCCCCACGTCTTCACAGTGGTCCCTTCTTCCGAACTAGACGTGGAGATAAGACGTGAACAAGGGACTTACCCAGAATGGCCAGACCCATAGCTGAGGATTGGCACCCAGCATCCTAGACAGAACGGGTCTGTGCAGGAGCCGTGGAGAGAAAGGTCCCTGGTAGCGTTGGGGAGGGCTTCCTGGAGGAGGTGGCTTTTGCACCAGGTCCTTAGAGTTAACCTGCAGGAAGTAAACTGGGGGGAGGTCCAGGAACACGGGGCCTTACACACGTTATCCTTGTGCTTGCTTCTCAGCAAGCCAGAAGTGCGTTCTCGGGCTGCTGTGAGCGAACTCTCTCAGGCAGGTAATCTGGACCTCTACGTACAGTCAGATCCCTGCTAACACTTGGGTACATCTGTGCGTATATCTCTGTGTGCAAGCATCTGTGTGTACAGCCATGTACACATGCCAGAGCACCTATGCAGGGGAACCGGACTGCTTAGTTGAGTCCTGCCGTTGCCTCAGTCAGCCCCATTCTTCAACGGGGACTCAGGTCTGCTCTTGAAATGTAAACCTGTTCTCATGTGTCATCAACTCCATCCTCTCTGTGTTCAATTTGCCTTGACAAATGGGACGTTGGGCAGATATGCACAATTGGGCCCTTTGTTCATTCCCCACACTTCACTGTAAGGAACAAGAAATGATTAATCGCACCGTATAGGTACATCTGTTGGAAAATGCCTCCCTCCCCTCCAGCTCAGAATCCTGCATTTGGGGATGTTTGTCATATTTCAAATCAGCTGATGAGAATATGGTACCTTTTTTTCCTTTGGATTTAGGGCATGAACTTTCTCTCTGACTCTCTGAAATTCTTTCCATCTGCCTTTTTTTTACATCTCTGTCTTTTGGTAAACTGTTCTCTCTTTTTTTTTTTCTGGTATTCTTTCTTTCTATCTTTATGATTTTTCCACACAACCCACTGGCCATGCGATTTTTCAAATTTAACTTCCAACTTTCAAATTGCTGTGTGTGGATTGCTCCCCGCCCCCCCTTTCTGGCCTAGAAAGGAAATATTCCCATGGGAAAAGATAAGTGTGAAACAAGGGTGGCTAGGGTTCTATCTGTGAGGTGTCCAGACTCATACAAAGAACTTTTTAATGAATTGTTTTTCCTCAAAAAAAGAAAAAGAAAAAAAAGGAAGACATGTAGTATCTCTCCCAGAGGGTTCTGAATTCTTGGCTGAGGATAGAAAGAGAATGCTTTCAACCCCTTCCCCTCCCAACCCTGTCTTTGAAAACTGTCCTAGGATAAAGCAACATTTTATTAGAAAGTTTGTAATAAGAATTCTCGAGTATAAGCACATCTGAGCTCACTAAGGGAGTGAGTCGCCTTGGGTTTTGGGGAGCCATTCTAGAATCCCTGGGAAGGGCTCCCTTTATTCTTGGACCGCCTTTGATGACACATGACCCTTGACCCTGATCAATGCCTCCTCCTCCCAGAGCAGCAGAGCGGAGGGCAGCTCTCTCAGCGCCCAGAGGAAGAGCGGGCATGAGGCCCTGACCTCCCGCCCTGCCCTAACCTCACTGATAATTGAGTTTTCCATCCGTGCTCACCAGCAGGCTCCTAGCACAAAGGAACGGCCCCTCCTGGCTCTGTCTTTGCCCAGATGAAACCACGAGCTGATGGGCTCAGCTAACACCAGCATCCGCCACCGGAACACACAGAGAGGCCTGGATCTGAGGGCCCGGCTCCCCGAGGTCCACCCTGGGCCTCCCAGCACCTCCCATGTCCCGACGACAGCCTGTTTGGGGACAACAGCATGTGCCCCTCCTAAACAACACTCCCCAAGTTTACGGTATAGAAAGAATCAGCCCATCAGATGGTCAACAGGTTACTAAATGAGAAGCAATGATGGGAACCTGCTTTGCTGGGGGAGGTGTCCACAGAGCAAAGGTGCCACTGGGGTGTGGGCTGCTCTCGGCCTGCTGCTGGGAACAAGCAGGTATACAGGTGCTCCCCTGGACTGTGTGAACACCAAGAGGAGCCCGATTGGTTCACCAAACATCATTGGCCCCCAGAGCACCAGGCACACCTGACTAAGCTCCGGGGTAAAGATGCAAATCTGATAACAGCCCTCAGGACAGTCCAGGGTGGAGGCAAACATTCAGGACACCATCCCACCCAATGGACAAAGGCTAAGACAAAGGGCTGTGCCAGGAGGGAAAGGACAAATATGTGGCATCTCCCTACGGTATGTGGGGACAGTGAGCCAGCACCACATGCAGGGATTATCACCGGGGAGAGGAATAAGGAAAATTTGGTCATGGACAATGTGAACACTTTTGGAACATTTAAAAGCAATGAGCTAGATATACCCACAGCCTTAGATTTTAAAAGCACACCGCCGCAGGCAGGTGAAAAGTAAGAAACAGAACAGCCAATAGCTCACTGTCATTGACATAACTTTAGTACACATTACACAAAGCCACTTACTGGGGAGAGCTGCTTAGATGTTCAAGGGTACAAAGCAGGTGACCTGGAAGAGCTGCCTTTAAAGAGAGGGGGCTAGAAATGAGGGTGGGAGCTGATTAGTGAGAGAAGGAGCCTGGCGTGGACCAGGAGATCATGTCTCATGAACAGAGGAATCCCTGAGCCTCTCTCTGCACTGAGTTCCAGGGTTTCCCTATGGACCCACGTGGGAGAAGAATCGCAATGAGAGATTCTTCTGGTTGCAATGACTTGTTCAATGTCTGACTCTCCTAGGACCAGAGGTTGGCACCCTGTGGCCCGTGAGCCAAACCCAGCCCGTCAGCTGTTTGTGGAAACAGTCTCATTGGCACACGGCCAAAATCAACCATTGACACAGTGCCTATGGCTGCTTTTGCACTACGACGACCCCAGAGGTTAGCATCTTGCTAACGTGTGCAAGGTGATCTCTTCTGTTAAGTTTTAGTTTTCTAAGAGCAGGAAATGTATATTCACTTATTCTTGTGTTCATTCAGGCATTCACCCACATATTCATGTCATTAGTCAATTGCATTTACTTAACACCTACTTTGTGCCCAGGCCCTGCCCTAGGCCCTGCGGAGACAAAGATAAATAAGATATGATCCCTGTTCTCAGAGGTCGCAGTCCAAGGACAGGTACACAGGTCAACAAACCTCAGTGTGATAAGTGAGACATTAGAAACGTACAGAGGGCAGTGGGAATTCAGAGGAAGAAGCATTTGTTCCTGCTTCGGGAGATTCAGGAATGCATCACAGAGGAAGCGGCTTTTAAACTGGGTTTTGGAGGATGAATAGGAGTTCATTGCGCAAGTGGACATGTGCCATCTCTATTGATGAAGCCTCAGAGACAGTGGTGGTGCCTGGCACATAGAAGATGCTCAGGAACAGTCAGGTTATGACCCATGCAGAATGGGTGCTAAGAGAAAAGAGAGCGCCATTGTCCTTCCTCTGGCGCAGACCTGGAGACACATTGGAGAGTCTTAGAAAACATGGTGTCCTGTGGAGATCCTGACATCATTGGCCTGAGATGCCGCCCGCACTGAAACGTTTAGAAGCTCTCCAGCGATTCCAGTGTGCAGCCACGTTTGAGGCGCCCTGATTTAGACCCATGCTCCTCAAACGTGATGTGTAAGTCCATCCAGGGGCAGGGCAGGGGTGGGGCCTGAGAGAGAGCTTGTCCAACAAGCTTCCAGCCATGCCCAGGCTGCTGGTCCTGGGACCACAGTGAGTCGCAAGAATCTCTGAGGCTGGATTGGCCCCGGGGAACTCGCCTGCACCCAGGGGTGTCGGTCTGCTCTCCCAGGGCTGCCCTTCAGTTCAGGATCGGGGTGGTGCTGGGGCAAGGACTGGGCCGCAGGGGCTGCATGGGGGAGGGGAGGGAGGGGAGGGAGAGACGGGCCCTCCGCTGTTTACCTCCTGGGAAAGGCTGGCACAGCCTCCCTGCCCCTGGCCCGCCAGCTGCCTGCCCACCAGGCTGCACTCAAGGCCAAGGAGCCGCCGAGGAGCCGGGGGAGCCGGGGAGCGGGCTGACGTCCAGTGCAGAGGGTGGCCTCGGCGGGCGGCCCTGGCAGGAGCTGCCTTCTGGGTAAACATTGTTCTGGGTTTTTTCTTTCTTTCTCTTCAAACAAGCCCTTCCCAGCGCCGCCACATCACCCTAAACAAGGCCTCTCAGTGCTGTTGACACAAAGGCACAAACGGTGTCATTGCAGCCAGAGATAAAACTCCGGTCCTCCCCGGCCAGCGGGGGCATTTCCTCTGGGGAAGCTCCCAGCCAATCAGGAGAGGCCGGGCCCTAAGCCCCGCCCCCAGCCGGGCTGCGCTGCTGCTGCTGCTGCTGCTGCTGCTGCTGCTGCTGCTGTTGTTTTGGGTGGATTTCTCTCTCTCCTCTCTCTCCCCTCTCTCCTCTCTCTCTCTTCTCTCTCTCTTCCCTCTCTCCTCTCTCTCTCCCCTCTCTCTCTTCTCTCTCTCTTCCCTCTCTCCTCTCTCTCTCTTCTCTCTCTCTTCCCTCTCTCCTCTCTCTCTTCCCTCTCTCTCTCCTCTCTCTCTTCCCTCTCTCCTCTCTCTCTTCCCTCTCTCTCTCCCCTCTCTCCTCTCTCTCTTCTCTCCCCTCTCTCCCTCCTCTCTCTCTCCTCTCTCTCTCCTCTCTCTCTTCCCTCTCTCTCCTCTCTCTCTCCTCTCTCCTCTCTCCTCTCTCTCTCTCCTCTCTCTCTCCTCTCTCCTCTCTCTCTCCTCTCTCCTCTCTCTCTCTCCTCCCTCTCCTCTCTCTCTCCTCTCTCTCTCTCTCCTCTCTCTCTCTCTCCTCTCTGTCCTCTCTCTCTCCCCTCTCTCCTCTCTCCTCTCTCCTCTCTCTCTCTCCTCTCTCTCCCCTCTCTCTCTCCCCTCTCTCCTCTCTCTCTCCTCTCTCTCTCTCCTCTCTCTCCCCTCTCTCCTCTCTCTCCCCTCTCTCCTCTCTCTCCCCTCTCTCCTCTCTCTCCTCTCTCTCCTCTCTCTCTCCTCTCTCTCCTCTCTCTCTCCTCTCTCTCCTCTCTCTCTCCTCTCTCTCTCCTCTCTCCCCGCGGCTCGGCTCGTTTCATGTGCCCCCGTCAGCAGATATGTCAGCCGCAGACAATGGCCTCTTTCTGCGGACAATGGGCAGCGTGAGGAATGGCGCAGGAGGCCGGCCGGGGAGGGACAATCAGCTTTCAGAGCCCGCGGCCGAGTGGGTGCCGCCGGGAGGGTCCTGCCAGGCAGCGGCTCAAAGGCACCATTGACAGCCCCGCAGCCTCCGAGGAAGGGACGCTTTGCGGCGGGGTCCGGGGGCGCTCGCTGGCCTGGCCGCCGCTGCAGGCTCGCTCCCTACCTGCTTTATCGGCCTCCAGGGCCTCCAGCGGCCGCAGCCCCTGCCAGCAGACTTTGTTTAGTGAGAAAACAAACAGTCACCCCCAAATTACACCGAGGCCTGCTGTTCCCCCGCACTGCCTCTCTGGCAGGACCCAGCCTGGGCCTCCGTGGGCCGCTCTGCAGAAAAGAAAGGGCTCATTCATCCCCTAAGGTGGAAACTCGCTTTCTCCCGGGGAAATTGTGTAACTGATTGGTAGTGGAATCAACCGCAGTCCTCCAGGTCTTTTGGAAAAAGAAAAACAGATAAGGGGGCGGAGGCCGGAGCCGGCGCTGGCTGTCTCCTCGTGGCGTTCGCCCGCTGCAGAATGCTTTTCCTGACAGAGGCCACAGGCCCCGACAGCGTGGCAGCTGGGCCCTGATTTCAAGGACCTTCCCTGCGATTGAAAAATTGAAGGATCTTCTGGGGGCAGATAGCCAGGCGTTCATTTGTTCACTCCTCTAGCACAGTGCCTGACGCATAGTAGGTGCTTAGGAAACAGACGTTGAATAAATGAAGCATTTTGTATATCTGATTCCATGTCTGCCTGCTTAAAAAAAAAACAACCTTCAATAGCTCCCTATTGCCTATAGGATAAATTTTATTGTTCTTAATATGTCACCTGGCCCCTCAAATATCTCGCTAACCTCACGATTCTACCTTTTCTTCCCCACCCAACACACCCGTCCCCACAACACACACACACACACACACACACACACACACACACACACACATGCTGCCTACTGTTTCTTGAACCGAACCATTGTTGGCGTTGAGCCCCTACTTGGCCTTTGTCCCAGCTGCCCTTAGCCCCCAGGCCCTTCCAAAGCTTCTGGTGGAGATCTGGTGCGCTCCTCCCACTAAAGACTTCCCCCACCCCCCACCCCCACCCCCAGGGTCTGTTCCTCCTCTTAAAAGCCATCTTGGGTGCGTCCAACTCCATGGCTTTGCTCTTGTGTGTGGCCCTGTCAGGACACTTACCATCATGTCATATGTATCTGTCCCAGCTCTATGTGGACTCAAGAACAGGGTCCGAATCGGATTGAACCTCCTATGCCCAGTGGGGGCCAGGACCTGGTCGATGGTAGACCAAGGTTTCTCAGTCAGTAGAGGACCAACTAGCGCTGGGGTGCCCCAGACACTCTTCCGTTTGGCACTGACAGCCCCACAGCCCAAGAAACAAAGCAGTCCTCGGCAAGCCAGGACCCTTGGTCTCCCAAGCAGTAAATGAGCAGGGAACGGGTTTTCATTCCTTCCCCACACCTCGAGGAAAATTCTGTGAGCCAGCCCATGCTCATCCCATCGTAGGGCACTTCTAGAGGGTCCAACCCTCTGCAAAAGCACGAGTCTTTGAAGTTGAGTGGGATTAAGTCCGTTAAGCACCTTTCCTTGGCCCTTGCTTATCTTCTCAGCTATCTCTGTTGACATCGGCCTTATCTCCCAGGTTTTCCCTGGGTCTGCCGCCTTCCAAAAGAATGAGCCTCACCACGGAATGGCTATGGAAGGTTCTATAAGTCAAAGGACACAAGCTGGAGCTCGGTTCCCCAAGCAGCCCCCGGCCCCCGGCCCCCGGCCTCAGAACAAGAGCAGCGGCAGCCAGGACCCATTTGCCTGCTCAGCCTCCCTGAGACCCTCGGGCAGCCTGGACCCATCTGTTTCCCGGTTCTAGGTCAGATCAAGCTGAGAAAGGATCAGGCTTCATCTGACCCGTGGTGGCTACAGCATCTGGCTGCTCCCCCTGCCCCACCCCTCCCATCCTGGCCAAATGAGCCTCCAGCCCCCACCCCCACCCCTCCGTGAGCTCTCAGGGCTCTCTGGATGGTGGTTTCAGAGCTTCCGGGGAGTGTGACCCAATAGCAGCCCCAAAGACAGAGACATCTGACTTGAATCCCAGCTCAGCCATTGAGCTGGGTGGTTGCAGGTAAGTTGCTTAACTTCTCTGTGTTGCCTCATCTAATCAGGGACATGCATAATGACCACCTTGCAACACTATTATAAAGATCATAGGACACTGACAAGGCATCCAGCTCAGTGTCTAGGGCACAAGCTCCCTCTCTCTCCTTCAACGCAGAGGGAATAAACTACACCTTGGCCTGAATCCATTCAGCACTTCAGAGCCAAGCCTGTACCTTCTGGCATCTGACTCTGCTGACCAGAGAAGGGACAGGCCACTGAGCAGGAGTTACCGAGTTCTGCCCTTCCACAGTGTCCCTTCCCCAAGTTGCATGGGCCACCCCTAAGCAACATGCACAGAAGTTGCTGTTTTCGGTTGGGATATTCCGAAGAATCTTTGATCCACCGAGGACAAGAAAAAGCATCAACACACGGATTTCTTTGGAATCCTTGCCCCCCAAATTCACAATAGAAATGTTAAAATTGGACAAGAACTTATTTTAAAGTATGGCACGGAGGCAAATACGACGCATGTTGATGTTAACATCCAGAGGTCACGCTTCAAAAAAGCAAGAGACTCAAATCTCTCTTGCTTTCCTCATGTAAAAAAATGATTTTTTTTTTTTTTCATCCAAAAGCAACTCCCTGGCGCTCCAGGAAGCAAAGGCTGTGGATTGTTCTGCACGTGGCCACCCACCCTCTAAAATGTGTCTCTATAACCAGCCGCCTTAACCGTCAGCCAGCCAATCCCTGCCTCACCTTCAGGTTCTTCCTTTCCATGTGCTCTGAATGCCCCTCTTCATTTCTTACTGGCTTCTACGATTTCTTATTAAATCAAAATTAATAGCTTTTTACCCTAAGAAATTAAGAGTGGACTGCAGATTGATATTTTTAGAAAGCCCTTCTAAGGTGTTTTCCTCAGTGACTGTCCTGAGTTAATTACTTTAGGGAAATCTTGTTAGGACACTGTGTGTCTGTGTCTAGACTCACACATGTGTAAGAACATGTCATGTGTGTGAGCACACGCAAGTACACGAAGAATGAGTACCACAACAGTCAAGACATTGTGCAGCAAATAAAACTCAAGGGAACTCCATGTCAAGACTTTCTAGCACATTCTATGTTATTAAAAGTCAGGATGGAGAAAAACTGGAAATTAATTGGGGCATCCATAAAGACAATATTTGAAACATTATTGCACATACTGCACTCATTTTTCCCCAATTAGTCTTTTGAAAGACTTGCTTTTGTTCCTCACTAATTTCTGGGTAATTGTCCACTTTGAAACTCTTACAAAATGGGTAGGTATTTGAGAACCATGATGACCTATGACCTTTGACCCAAGGTGATCTTTAGTCGGGGGGTGGGGGGGATCCATGAAAGATTGATTTGAGCAGAGCTGAGTTAGACAAACAAGCCATTCACGGAAACTCCAAATCCAGAGGCAAATCAGGTAAGAATGTCAGCAACCTTTGTGGCCTGGAATTTCCTGTCCCAGAGTCAGGAATTAGGATAGTCCTTCTCCTGGCCTTTGCGAGTAATGATGAAGAAGTTTCTGGACCTTCCCCTTCAAACAGCCCTAGAATCACCTAATGGAGCACCCTACGTCCCACTGATGGGTGAGCTGGCTTCTTGGCAAATACTCTTCAAAAGGAACTGGAAAGAGTCCCTTTCACATAATTTAGAGCAATAATTCTATATTTTTTCACCTTTCCTCCAAAGAGTCCAAGTTTGGGGAAGACTCCGTTAAACAAATTGCACCATTTTAATTTGTTCTCCCGGGTTTTAGTCAGCAGAACACAGGAACATGAATATTGGAGCTTCCGACAGGGCTGAGGTCCTGGGACCTGGCACACAGAGACAACACAGTCACAACCAGAGAGAAACTGGCTGGTGCCAGGCCCTGCAGCAAGGCCCCGAGTCAGAGGGTGCCTGCAGCTCCACTCGGCAACCGTCTTAAGTGTCCACGGCTCTCGTTACTGCCATTCCAGAAACGTCGGCTGGTCTGGAGGTGCCCAAGCCAGGAACCTCTGACCTTCCACCTCATCCCCACCATGTCCGAGCCCACTGACCAGGCCATGGGAGCCAGGCGGGTGCACAGGGAGGGTTTAGGAGCCACATGCAGGCCTCATACTTGTTTGCCTCGAGGTGTATTTATCGTAAAATGACAAAGGAAAAAAAACAACCTTGATGACATTAATGAAAACTTTAAATCAGACGCATCCACAGCCATCCCAGGACCTGTTGAGCCTTCCTCTACATTGGCTTCCGTCTGGATACACATGCACATTCTCAGTATTTGCGGGTTCCTTGTTTGCAGGCTCGCCTGCTCGCTATCATGTATTTGTGAGCCCAACACCCATAGTCATGGCACTTTGCTGGCCAGTGGCAGACACGCGCCAAGTGGAGAAAAATCCACGGCCCACGCTCACTCTCCCAGCTGGGGCTGCACGTGACGATGCCCGCTTCCTTGTTTCAGCTCTCCCACTGTAAACAGGTGGCTCTTTCCAGGCTATGTGGTGGCCTGTTTGGGCATTTTTTGTGCTTCCCGGTGGTGATGTCACTGTTTAAAATGGCCCCGGCCGCAGCGCTGTCTGCATTCCTAAGCACAAGAAGGCTATGATGTGCTTTACAGAAAAAGTGTGAGTGTTGGAAAAGCATCCTTCAGACATAAGCTACAGTGGTGTTGGCTGGGAGTGCCATGTTAATGAGTCAACAATGTGTATAGAAAACAACAAAAGCGCATGTAAGCTCAGGTGATGAATGGATGGGTTGATGACAATGTTGTCAGCAGAGGCCCACAGGAACCCGACCGTGTTCTCCCCCACGAGCAATAACTTAGGGTTCACAGCAACCACAGCACAGAACTACCATGAATATTAAGCACCAACTGTACTTACAGCTGATTTCACTTCCTGCTGGTTTCAGTTACATCATAAACACTTGTCAGTATCACTGTTTAATAATGCTCCTATATAATAATCACCTACTTAACCATTCCCCTGGTGTTGGCCTTCAGGTATACAATATTACAGCCTTATAGACGACGCTGCAGAGAGTATGTGGTGCGTGAGCTCTGTGAGAACACTCACCCATTTTATTCTTTTTTTTAAAAAAATGTTTTATTAATTTCAGAGAGGAAGGGAGAGGGAGAGGGAGAGGGAGATAGAAACATCAATGATGAGAGAGAATCATTAATCAGCTGCCTCCTGCACACCCCACACAGGGGACGGAGCCCACAACCTGAGCATGTGCCCTAACTGGGAATTGAACTGTGACCTCCTGGTTCATAGATTGACGCTCAATCACTGAACCACACTGGCTGGGCTCACCCTCTTATTCTTGTCTGCATCTGCAGAACCCATCTCAGGGGTTGACATAGTTTATCTAAAGTATTTGTTGAGTGAATGAATGACTTAAGGTTAGACACGATTGTAGGGACTAACGGTCCAATATGGAAGGCTCTTAGCAACTGTTCAAAATATGCCTGTTGTTGGACATATTAACATCTGCTGACCACCTGCTCTGTGCTACGCAGCTGACAGGCCTGCATCTTGACCTTCATTACACTGTGTAGTCCACATTACTTCCAGAGGTAAGTCTTATTAGCCTCCTTTTACCAGTGAGGAAGCAGGGACTTAAGTCATATATGCAAAGTCACACGGCTGGCTGGAGCCACAGCCACGCTTCTAGCCCAGGTCTCGGTGACTCCCAGTCCCCTGTTCCTTCCACTGCACCCTCACCCTCTGATAAGATGGCTGTCTGCATTCTCACCTGTCTGGGTCTCCCACTCATCTCTCTTGCAAGACCCAGGGCAAATGTTTTTCCTTCTCTGAAGACTTCTCCGACGAAACTCCCTTAAAGTAGTCATAGCATCCCCTTTGCCACACACTGTAAACTCATTGTACCCAACACACTGTCCTGAAAACATGGACTTATTATGTCTGTCTCTTTGTCTTTGGACAAAGACCATACCTCATGCATAGCCGGGTCAGCAGAACTTGTATCTGCCACCAAGAAGGTGTTCTGGAAGCCATGAATGAATACGTGGGGGAAGACAGAGATTACCTTAGGAAGGAGGTGCACTGTCCTCTTGCACGCTTACTTTAGTACCCCAGAATTTCACAGTGTGGTCGTGAAACATGGAGTCCTTGAAGGGGACATTAGCTCTCATTTCTCCTGCCATGCAGAAATCTCATTTTCAGCATTCTAGAAAAAATAAAGTAGCTGTTCAATATGCCCCTGGGTGTCCCTAGTGCTGGGAAGCAGGGGGGATTGTTGTTTCACCCTAGCTTTTTGTAGGCTCTCTGCCCTCTGCGTCGCCCAGGCCCCTGAGATTCTGGAAGATGGAACAATTAGAACACTAGCAATCACAGTTTCCCAGTGGCAATGCTCATTATAGCAGTTAACTTTTACCGAGCACTTATATGCCAGGCACGGTTCTTGGTTCTCAAGCCTCGTTTTTCATCCTCATCTCATCCCTATGGAATAGTATGATTATTATCTTCATGTTATAGACAGGAAATTTGAGTCGTAAAGAGGTAAACTAACTTGCCCAAGCTAGCACATTGCAGAGCTGAGATCAGAACGGGGCCTTCTGGCTCCAGAACCCACGCTGACGCCCACGCCGCGGCCCTGTGTAAAGGAGCGGATACCGTTTAGGATGCAGCGTGTCCCAGGTCCAGTGCTAGCCCCTTTCTGTGCACTAGCTCACTCAGACTGGGGACAATCCGGTGACACAGACAAGCAATGTCCCCATTGACAAGTGAAGCAACGTTCCACCCCCTCCACGTGGTATGTGCCACATGGACCACAACTCGCCAGGATACTGCCTCATACACAGGAGGCTGTGGCTCATGAAATGTTCTCCATCGCCACATAGAAACGCAGTGTCTGCACATTCATTTTGGACTTGTCGTTATATACCTAAAATGTCCAGAAATCGCTTTTCTGCTCTGGGCCTTAGTTTCCTCGCCTATAAAATGTAGACACCAGACCAGAATTCTCAGATCTCCTCCTCTGGCATTCCGTCCTATTCTCACCTGAGGTCTATGGAAGAAGAAAAGGGCAGGGGAGGAGATGTGGGGGAGGGCCAGAGAGAGAGTGGGGTTGGCCTAGCAACAGGAGGAATCATCTGGCAGCAGAAACCCTGTATTTTAGGAATGGGCAGAGAACAAGAACTTAGAAAGAGCAGTAAAAGGAAAATAAGAGAAAGCTCTCAGAATCTCCTGGTGATATCCCCACAATTCTGTTCTCCTCCCCAGCAGGTAAAAAATACCACACAGAACACCCCTTCCCAAGCATCTCATAGTAAACTGGTCCAGCCCATCTCCAGGCAGTGGAGGGAGCTGGGGGCTGACGTGTCTCAACACTTCACAAGCGAGTAATTCTAACGCCCTCCTCCCAGCCTCCGCTCCTGCTCCTGCTCCTGCTCCTGCTCCTGCTCCTCAGAGGACTCATCTGAATGGGCACCGGGTGGGACGAAGTGGGTGTGTCCCCTGACACATGCCCTGTGATTAGCTGAGTCTTGACACTCCACCTGGAGAGCCGGTGGCCAGCTGCTCTGACAAATGCCTCACCTGTCGTGTGAGGGCCAGCGCCCAGCCTTCCATGGCCCTGGACAGCACTGAGGATTCCTGTCTCTACCAGCACGTGTGGTTTGAGCCTCCTCCACAGCTGGACTCAGCCCCAAGGCTCAGTCAATACACAGTGTCCTAGGATCGTGTGTGGTGGGCCCCTCCTCAGGGTGCCAGGGCTGCGAGGCACCTGACACTGGGTCCCAGCGCTTCATTGAAGGTGAAGCCAGAGGCAGCCAGCCCCGACTCGGGAAGTAGGAGGAGAATCCATGCACCTCAGAAGGGAACCTTGAGGAGGCAAGCGCCGGGGCCCTCCTCCATGCTCTTCCCTCAGCCCCTTCCCTGGGCCAGCTGGGCCAGCTGATAGGCTCTGCCCATGCTCCATAGGGTATTCCATAGGGTGACCTTGAATGCTCAAGGTCAGGACCCAGCCTGCCTGCCACATCCAGCTCTTGAGCTTCACACAAGTGGGTTTGACAGGGTGAGCCAGCAAATGGGAATAGTCATAGCTAAGCCCCGCCCCCACTCTCCACCCCGCAATTCATCAGGTGCGTCTTGAAATATAAACTTGGGGTGGTGGTGTTAGGAAGACAGATGCCAGGCACAGGGCCAGGCCATGCCCCACAAGCCGACCTCATCAATAAGAAGGCTGAGACTTGAACCTCCATCCGCCCACCCTGGTGTCTGCTTCTCAACTGGCCCCAACTCAGAGGTGTGAGCACCACCATTTGAACCCCACTGCTACTATTTTAACATCAGGAAGAACACCAACTGGGCCTCAACTTACCCACCCATCCCAGGCTTAGAATGCAACATCAAGAGAGGGGACCCTAACCAATGACACATCACCCAACCTACAGGCCAGGGTTCCAGCCCCACCACGTCACCTCTCAATATGCTTATCTGAATGATGAGCTTACAAATAGCCAGTTCAATGAAACGATTTGCAAATCATGTGAAGAATATTCCCACCATCGGAGGGAGTCAGGTCTGGTCCTGGCCTGGCCTTCCTCAGACCCTCTACTGTGAGCCCTGGGGGCCTGGAAGCCTGTGTCCTTGAGACTCATGCACTGCCTGACACACAGTGGGTACTGTCACGTTGGTGACAGGGAGGAGTATTAGGAGGACCTGGTTCCATTTACAAAACTGGGTCTCACTGTGACCACACTCATCGAATACCTTTCAGCTATGCACCCCAGGCTCCTGAGCCGTCTTTGGAACTCAGAAAGTGCAAAGGTACAGGCGACATGTCAAATACATGAGGCTGGGGACCTTCATTTCCCATTTAGAAAGCTGATGTTGAGATCCCTGTTGAGAGAGAGGAGAAGCTAACCAGAGTTTTCCCACAACCAGCACTGCTTCCAGAGGAGAGAGTTCCTGGCGCGGGGAGAGCGCATTAGCAGGGCCCAGGTGAGCTCATCTGGGTGATGCTGCTCAGCCAGGGGAGGAAATAGAACCGGAGGATGGGGCAGGGGGCTGGGGGCTCCAGCTCTCAGAATCGGCAGTTGCCTGTTGCCCTGTTCCCTCACACATGTGGCAGGCAGAGATAAATTAATAGCAATCAACAATGGAACTTTAACTTTCTAATGAACTTGGTGGAGTGCGCCTTCTATTTTTAACTGGCCCAATTTCTCCGTCACATCACATGACGCCTATTGTCTTGGCTGAGAATTATGAGAGAGAGAAAAAGAGAGAGAGAGAGAGAGGCGAGAAATTGGGCCATAATTTTTTTTTCCCCCTAGTTCAGGAAAGTGATCCACTCTCCAGTTAAATGTATATGTTCTCTTTCATTTGAAATTTAAGTAACTTTCAAGAAAAATCATGGCTTTGATTTTGCTCTATGCTCTATTTAAAGAAACTAAGAGCTACAAAATGACCTTGCTGGGGTCATGAGTAATGTCCTGAAGTACATAAGAATTTGCTTTGAAGACTATGTCAATGTTCTAGGTTCATTTAACTTCAGGAGTTTCAGAAACGATTTTGGTTTAGAGGTGGGGTGGGTTCAACTTAACTTTTTACAGTTCATGTAATAGATCGCCTTCCATTGGGCAGCACTATCAGGCAGGGGAAAGAAAACTGCCTTAAGCTCAGAATGAAACCACGCTTTGCCAGTGAGGTCTGGCTTGGGCAATTCTCGAAACAGAGATATTATGTCATCCCTCAGTCTCTTCCTATGACAATCTCCAGGGCAGTTGTCAATGTCTTAAAGACAATATGTAACTCACCTGTTTTATTTTTTTAATTTTTTAATTTAGATTATTTATTGTTTGAAAGTATTACATATGTCTCCTTTTCCCCCCATTGACCTCTCCCCGGCCGCTCCCGCCTCCCCCAGCACATGCGCCTGCCTCTCATCTGTTTTACATGAAAGAAAGAGATTCCTTAAAATTCATCGGCTTGGTCAAATTAGCTTATCCACCCAGGACACAGAATTACCCAAGTTCAGTGTCTCCTAAAAATCTGAATTCTGAACGCCCTTGTTGGGAAGCTGGATATCTGTTAAGAAAATGTACCTTGGGCATAGCAATCAGCTCCTAGTTCCAGATCTACTATGTTTAAGTCCATGTTTCTCAAACCGTGTGCTGAGGAAGCCAGATGCCCACAGAAACCACATAGGAACACTGAAGAGTATTTTGTATTTTGGAGCAATACCTGACATTCATCAGACAACGCACAACCCAGGAGCTCGAGGCTGTTCAGTGTTTCAGCATTTGATAGAGCTACATTCTTTTCAATGACATCATATCCGTGCAAAGCTGGGTTTGGTGTGATTTCAGTGATAACAAGCATGTGCTGTGTGAAAATCTATGTGGAACAGGAAATGAAGGTGGTGGTGTCAATCAGATTCCAAGATCTAAGAAGCTATTTAGTACCCAACAGGCTCACATGTCCTGTGAGTTGCAGTTATTTAAGAATGACATGAAAATAGCACTTTTTCTTTCAATTTATGAGTATTATTTCAAATGGCTACTAATTTGTTAAGAGATGAGTAATTATTAAGTTGTTGGATATAACAACCTAATTAACAGAACTGTTAGGTATTTCTTTTGGCCTAGGAGCACCATGAATCAAAATGCTTGGGAAGCCCAGCCGGGTGGCTCAGTGGTTGAGAGTCAACCTATGAACCAAGAGGGCATGGTTAGATTCCCAGTCAGGGCACATGCCCAGGTTTCGGGCTTAATCTGCAGTGTGGGGCATGCAGGAGGCAACCAATAAGTGATTCTCTCTCATCATTGAAGTTTCTATCCCTCTCCCTTCCTCTCTGAAGTCAATAAAAATATTTAAAAAAAAAAAAATAGCTTGGGCCCTAGCTAGTTTGGCTCAGTGGATAGAGTGTCCACCTGCAGACTGAAGGGTCCTGGGTTCAATTCCAGTCAAGGGCACATGCCTGGGTTGTGGGCTCGATCCCCAGTAGGGGGCATGCAGGAGGCAGTCGATCGATGATTCTCTCTCATTATTAATGTTTCTATCTCTCTCTCTCCCTCTCCCTTCCTCTCTGAAATCAATAAAAATATATTTTTTAAAAAATAGCTTGGGAAAGCTCTGGTTTAAGCCTACAACCCTATCAGGTCTTTCAGCTTTTTACTTACAAAGCTGTATTACAATTCAATAATAATGATTATAAATATTGTGACAAGCTACCTTTCCCCCTAAATGCCACAGCAATATTTCTGTCCCCACATATGTTTCTAGAATCTTGCCCCTCCTCTTATCAAAAAGTTGTGAATTTAGTCTCCTTTCTCTTGGAATATGAGTCAGGCTTAGTGACTTGCTTCTAACAGATGCTATGGAGAGACGCTGAAGAGATGCTGTGGAGTGTCAAGCCTCAGCTCACCCTTGGAGCCCAACCACCATGCTGTGAGGAAGCCCAAGCAGCCCACACAGAGTCCACATGGAGAAGTCCCTGTGGAGAGCAACTGAGACTGCCCAGCCAACAGCCAGCAACAACTGCCAGATGTGTGATCAATCAAGCCACAGATGTCATGGAGCAGAAACATATCACTACCCTGTGCCCTGTTAGAATTCCTGACCCACAGAAGCAGAGAGCATGACAGACGGTTGCTGTAAGCCTCTGGATTGTGGGTGCTTTGTTGGGCAGTATTAGTATGGCAGACACTTGCGAGATGCTTATCCAGCCCCGGAACTACTGGCTTCCCCGCTGCCTCTCTAGGACTCTCTCCACGTAAACCCACCCCGCCCGCGCACCTTGCCTATACAAGGTAACCCCACCCCACTGGCCACAGATGGTTGGACTTGGACTGGTCATCACAACCTGACCAAATTGGGCCAAAACCAGTCCCATCTCAGGAATTTGGAATTGAGAGAGACAAACAGAGAGATGGATTCTCCTGCTGTGCCTGGGTCCTGGGACATGTAAATCCGGGGGCTTCGGGGCAACCATCTTCTATGCTGTGCAGCCTGGCAAACAGAAAAAGAGAGAGAGAGACAGACACGCAGGGGACAGCAGGGGGAACGGAAAGAGAGTGAATACTGCCCGGGTCTCCAGAGGACTTACAGTCCAGGGTTCCAAGCCACTTCTTTAAGATGATTCCCCCCTGTTTGGATTAAGTTCGCTCAAGTCGTTTTCTGCAGCTTAAGGGTATTTCTCACATCTCTTCAGCACGTTACAGCCCATTGAGCCTCTTTACATGCATGATTTCATATGATTCTACCCAAACTCTGTAAGATGTATATATTATCCTCATGATAGAAAAGAAAAAATGGAAATCCAGAAAAAGTGATTAACAAGTTTACAGGGAGAAGCAGAGATGAAACTAGAACTAGAGCTACATCTAGAGCTCCCCAGGCTAAGCTCTGCTTGGAAACATTTCTTCCTCCCGCTCTGTGGGAATGGAGAGGTGACACCCAGCATGTCCTCGGAAACCAACTGTGTGTCCACAGACTTCACCAGCTGCTGGGGAGGACTCGGATGTCCAGCTTTAGGCCAGTCCTTTGGAGACCAGACCCTCAGCCAAGGAGACAGAGTGTGCAGAGCCCACGGCCCAGCAAGCTCAGCACCCAGGGAGTAATACGCCCAATCAGCACTGTGGGTGCTCCAGACAAGAGACTCCCAGGGCCTGAGGTGGCCAGAGCAGCTGCCCAAAGGAGACAGCATGGAAGGTCGAGAATAATTGGACAAGCAGGAGGTGACGGAGTTGGTGCTCCACAAATTGCTATTTTCTTCCAAAGGTCTTCTCCTCAGATTTTGGGGAACAAGAAATCTGACTTTTTCAATCCTGAAGTCTCACCATTTCCCTTGAGAAAGTTTACTGAAGAAAATATCCAATCCAGTCACCATCCCATGCATGAATCTCCTCTAGAAAATCCCAGCAATGCACAAATCTCCTGCTTTTGAACAAAGGTGGGAGGGGGGTGGTGATTGGGGGGTGGGGGACAGAAATCTGCCATGTACTCTCTTTGGGTCCTAAATGTCACTTAATATTTCTACACCTCCATTTCCTCATCTGCCACCTTCAATTGAGATGCTGTGGACGGTAGATGAAGGGCCCAACATAAGGCCTGAGACATAGTAGGTGCTTAGTAAAGTCTAACATTTCAGTGATCTCCTCCGGCAGCCCATCCGATCTATGTTCAGTTCTAATTGTTAGAAATGCTTCCTTCTACATGGATGGGCTGGATTCTGCCTGCCCAAAATACCCACCATTGACCCAGTCTTTCCCTCCAGAGCTCAGAGAATAGGACAGCCCCTCTGCCCCCAGCAGCACCCCCCCCCCAAACACCACTGCTTCCCCCCTCCCCCCTCGGACAGTCCCTCTCCTGCTCCCCACAGTGACGTTTCTGAAGCCGTGGAGGGCGGTGTGTTTCTGGGGAGACTGCACACACTGGAAGCCTTGTCTGCATGGTGACTCCTCTCTGAGTCGCTTCAGCTGCTTCCGTCAATACAGCCCTCAGATAAGAGGCTGGAACGCAGGATGTTTGGCCGGAGAAAAGGCTGCTCTGACTGAATCACACGGCCTGCATTAAGGTCCTCCGACAGGCCACGTCAGATTCCCCCATCCTTCCACCCCCTTCTCTCCCAGGCCTGGCCTCGCCACTGCACAAACAGAAGCCAGCGAGAGAGGTCCAATTATTCCGTGGAGATTTAGCTACTGTATTGACAAAACTCAGAGTTAATTCCCAGAAAGCATTCAAGCCCCGAGATGCGGGTGGGGGAGGGGGAAGGAGGGGAGGGCTCGCTGGATAACTGGGTGAGAGTCATTGCCGCTTTTCAGCTGAATCTGACCTAGTTTAATGAAATCAGGTCATCTGTGAGCTCTTCATTACCCTCAGACTAAACAGGACCCAACAGAGCAGCCAATGTCCCTGGCCTTTCCAAATGCTGCTCGTTCGCATTATGACATTTGGCTGTTGGGTCTTAATGTGTATTGACTTAGTGGCCTGGCCCATCCAAAGGTAGTAAACAGGCTGGGTGAAGGCAAGGAAGTAAACAAGAGGACTGATTTTAAAAGCACACACACACACACACACACACACACACACACACACAGGCGTGTACATACCCCGGGTCCCCAGCCTGCATCCTCAGGGAAACCAGCAGACAAAAGGCAGCTGAGTGTCTGTGACTAGGATTGCTGATGGATGGTTGGAACTCACTATTATCCTTCCGCCTTGTCAGATGAAACTTGCCATTTCAGCAGATCTTTGGGGCAGGAGGCGGGCTTGGAGGGAAATGAAATTGTCAGTGTAAGGGTGGCATGTTCAATTCAAGGGCAAATCTCTCCCGGCCACCATTGCAGAGGACAGGGACAGCTACCCCTCTTGAGGCTGTCCTGTGGGCTGGCGATGGCTTTATTTCATCGATTGCACAAACTGCATTTTCCTGTAACCGAAGCCTGTAGCCTGGGAGGCTGGAAATGAACCCTCTTTTCTCGGCGGATGCTCATTAATTGAATGACTATTTACGGAAGCAAATGATACGTGTGAGCTCCCAGTCCCTATCGGAAGCACCACAGCCTGTCAACCTCAGAAAGGCAGGATGCTCCACCAGTAATAAACACCGCAGAAACACTCCAGGACAGAGGTGGCCCAAGGACTGAATGCTTGGGGTGTGGTGGTATTTTCAACTCAAGATAAATTTAACAACAGGCACAGACTGGCGCGAGCTGAGAGCCAGGGGAGGCAGGGAGGGAGTTCCTATACACACTGGATCCTCTCCCAAGGCCCTGGTCCGGTGTGGGGTCGGAGTCACACTGTGATGAATGTGGTCTGGGTTTGGCTAATGGAGCACTGACTTCTGCCTCTTGAGCAATGGCCCACAGTGGGGAAACCCCATCTCCCTACCCTCAACCCTTAGGGAAACAGTTCTTGTCAGTTACTTTGTGAAGTGCCCAGTTCCTGTTTAGAGATACCTGACAACTCACAAACATGGATGGAGAGAAATGGAATGTTGACTTGCGGGTGACCATGAGCTAGGGGTGCCCTTCTCTGGGCTTTAGATTTTCCATGTATCCAATGAGGAGGTTCCATCACATAATCTCTAAGGGCTTTCTAGGAAGGTCATTGTGATTTTAGAGTCCTAAAGCTGTTCTCTTCCTTGGTCCCACGGGTGCAGCTCTTTCTCAGAGTGTGCCCTGAAGAAGCTGTCTCTCTGGTCCTCTGGGACCCACCGTGACCTTGGCTTCCTTAACCCCAGGCTCTGACACTGATCTGCTCACTCCCAGACTCGACATTTGATAGGAGTGTTTCGCCTAGATCTATCGTTTCTTTTCCTGATCAGTAAACATGGTCGGACAGAGCAGAAAGCCAGTTTCCTGCCCCCACAGCAAGGGCCTGCCAGTTGGTCTGCTCGGTGACCCTCCAGCGCCGAGGCGGGTGGAAGGCGTTGGGTCTGCCTGTGTGCCTGGCCTGACAACCAGAGTTGGACGCTCCATGAAGAGAACCAAGATCCTTCCTCCCAGCAGAACGATGGCCGAGATGCTGGCTTTAACCCATCTGTACTATCTAATCAGGAAAACGGCAGGATTGAGTTTCCTGTTTTATTGGCACTCAATAAAACATATTGAGTGACCATGTCTGCAGTGAGGCAATTGGTTTAAAAGAGGGTTATAAGGATTGACTTGTATTTAAGTGCTTAGAATTCCAGAATGGTAATTATCTCGATGTGCATCCTAAGTTATCGGCGCTCCAGAGAGCTCGGCAGCATATACATTTGAGTCCATCTAAGTGAGTCTTTGAAAGAACATCTCTAATCCGAGAGGCCCAAAGGAAACCTGGAGGAGCTGGGCCATAGAACCTGGTTTTTGCAATAACAGCTCATATGAAACGCAAATATATGAAACAGACCCAAGTGGAACTGCTCAGGTAGAAGCAGGGTGAGGGCCAGAGCCCTGCCTCCCTTTCCCTATTTCACACCCGCCCCCTCCCGCCAAGCCACAAGGCCCAAGGCACCCATGGACCTTCCAGAACTCTGAAGAGTTCAGAAAAGCAATGACAAGGTCCTGACTTTGTAGCTGAGAACACCGGGGTCCAGAATGATGAGATGACTTGTCAAAATCGGACTATAAGTCAGAGAGAAGAAAAGCTAGATTTTCAGGTCTCCAGATGACTCTCCCTCGCCATGACATTGAACGCCTGCTTTTCAATGGCGCCTCAGCCAAGAATGTGAAGAAGAGGGGACCCTCAGCCCAGCTGGTGGGGATGTAAATTGGTGCAGCCACTACAGAAAGTGGTATGGAGGTTTCTCAAACAATTAAAACCAGAACTACCATATGATTCAGTAATTCCATTTCTAGGTAGCACGAATCTGAAGAAAATGAAAACACTAACGCAAAAAGATATACGCATCCCATATTCACTGCAGCATTATTTACAATAGCTAAGATATGGAAACAACCTAAGTGTTCATCAATGGATGAATGGATAAAGAAATTGTGTGTGAGAGAGAGAAATATAATGAAATATTATTCAGCCATTTAAAAATAATAAAATTTTGCTATTTGCAACAAAATGAATGGCCCTCAAGGGCACTATGCTACATAACATGAGATAGAAAAAAAAAGACAAATACTATATGATCTCTACTATATATGGGATCTAAAAGAAAAAGCTCATAGATACAAAGAACAGATTGGTAGGTAAGAGGTGAGAAAAATGAGGGAAGGAGATAAAAGGTAGAAAGAAAAATATTTTTACCATGTATAAGCTTTTATTTTAAAAAAAGAAAAAGAAAAGATGTGTAACTTATAAAGTGTGTATGTCTGTGTGTTTTGAATGTTAACAGTACCTATCTTTGGATAATGAGATTGACCAATTTTGAGTGAATTTTATGAAAATCAAATAGCACTTGAATAATAAATAAAATAGAATAATGAAATCGCTAATAGGCAGAAAAGCAGGTGGAAGATCCAGAATTTAGTCTTGCTTTACCAACCCATCTACTAGATGACACTAAACAGACGTATTCACCTCTCTGGCCTCCCTTAGTTTCCCCATATGTGAAAGGAAGCAGTTGAAAAAGAAAAGTGGCTCGCCATCTCTCTGAAGCCTGGCACCAGCACCTTGGGGTTCAGGGGGGGCCTGAAGCAGGTTGAACTTCACATTCTACAGACCTGTTTCATGCTCTCCACACCACCTTATCCAAGACAGCTACCCTTTTACCTAAAAACACAAGTATGTAATCTCCAAAGTCACTGCTGATCGTATTTATGTGATTTTTATATGGACAATTATGCAATCCAGCTTGCTTCCCCTCTTGCTTGGGAGCAAGAAGCTCAAAGCCAAAGGCAGTGCTCCCTACAGTTACTACCCCAATAACCTGTTACGTTTTCCTTTATCCCCATATCTTTATTTTGCATTTTTATTCATTAATGGTTTCGCTTCATTGACATGAATACTGAAAGCCCTCTCCAAGCCTCTTTTGGAAGAGGCCAAGTTTTAACAACAGGGTTTTAGTACCACTCGAGCCAAAGTCAAAACTGGTTCTCCAAACACCCCCCAAAGGAAACTCAAAGAAAACTATTAAATGAGTAAAAATCTTTCTTTATGTTTTTTGGGGTCTACTTTTCTCACCCAAGGAATAAATGCAAGCTCCTCATCAAAGCCAAGATTTAGAGACCATGCATCCAAGAGGATTTGCTAAGTGATTTACTAAAGAGTGGAAATGAAACTGCTTAGTCTTCATATCAGAAGAAGGAGACCTGACTTCCCTGGTGAGTTAGAGGAACCTGTTCCACTTGGATTCTCTGTAATATTTCAGTCTGGGTGAACTCCCCCCTGGAAGCAGCAGCAAACATTATCTGCTGGATGCTCGTAAACACTTACCTAAGTCAGAGTAGAAAGAAAACACATTGAACCTGATACAGGTGACTAGGGGGCAGAAATGGGCTCTATTCTCTCACCAGTCACACTGGCGTGGCCTCCGCCTGGGCTGGAATCCCATGGAAAGGATTTACCATCCTCCCATCTTCTAGGGCCAATCCTGAGCTAGGAATGCAGACTGGTATCCTCAAGGCACACTGATCTTGTTCACCCCAAAGCCAGCAAGAGTCCCAAGATGGCATGGAAGTTTACTGCTCAAGGACTCACCACTGTACTGAATTCTGGCTCCCACCATCCACCATTCTATCAACACTACCCTCCCTCCCATGTTCATCTACCACCATATTGCCTACCCTTCCTCCCAAGTTCACCTACCACCATATTGGGCTCTATCAGTCTTTATCGTTCTAGAACTTTATACTGTGCTAACCACATGGACTATCATCTCTTTCCTGAGATCTGTTTTCTTTTATTGCAATTCCTCCTATATCTCTGGACTCTCCTTCGCAGGCACCCGCATGCATTTCCCTTCTCACCATTCTTACGTGTCCATGCTCCCAGGGCTTCGTCCTCAACCCTCTTCTTCTCCCTCTGCTGTGCCCCTGGCTGATGCTCTTTTCTGGGACTTCAACAATCAGCCCAAGCCTCTGACCACTCTCCAGCCCTCTCTTCTGTATTTGTATCACTCCAAACCCAATTGCCTACTAGACATTTCCACTTAGATTTCTCACCTGTCAAAGCTACAAGTTTCAACCTGAACTCACCTCCCTAGAAATCTCTCTCATCCCTTGTGTCCTCTTTCCTTGTGAATGGTGTTACCATCCAGGCGAGTCACTCAGTCAGGAGAGTAGGGGACAGTCTGGATCCCCCCTCTCACTCCCTTCTAGTCAATAACCAGTTATGTCTGTTCTTCCAACAAAGTATTTCTTAATTCTTTCCTCTCTTGTTCCCCAGCCACTGTCCTCCTTGCTCAAACCCATACCATCTCTCAGGTGAATAAGTGCATGAGTCTACTTCCTGGCCTCCTGCCTCCAGATTCTTTCCAGCACATTCTCTTGAGTGATCACATACAGGAATGCTGACCATGTTCTGAGCTGAAGGTCATTCTTCCTTCATGATCAATCTCATCTATCACTTTCTCTAGGAAGCCTTTCTTGATTCCCAATCAGGTTAATTCTGTAATACTGTGTTTTCCCAAGGTATCTTACAGAGGTTTACCTCTATCCCAGCATAATCCGTACTCTTCCAAATTGTTTGTTTACTTGTCTCCCAATGAGACTTTTAGCTCCGGTGGTTCAGATTCTTGTTTTGTTTTTTTATTTCTTTTTTCTTTTTAATCCTCAGTACCTAGCACAATACGTGGCCTGATTCATACTCAATATATCAATGTGAGAGAAGGGGAAGGTGGGTGGAGGACAGGCACCTGGATGCCTCTACCAGCTTTGCCATTAATCTTCTGTCTGACCTGGGATATTCCATTTTAATTCTTTGAGCCTCGGTTGACCCAACTGCAACTTGAGCTGTTTCATTTATTGAAGACAAGTATGGTTGGAGCCCCTGCTTTTATGGAGAGCCCAACGCTCGCTGCAGTGTCTGCCATAAATGTAAGCATGTCCTCTCCTTCTCCAGGACCTTGTGGTCAGAATCCTGTTTTCATGGATCTGTTCTGTAGCAGGGACAGATGGCCGGCTTCTAATGCATTTGCCATAGCTCTTCCATTATTAATGTGCCCCCTGCATCCCTCTCCCGGGTCCCCTGAGCTCTGGGGAAAGTGTTTTTCATCCCAACCAGGCTCTCTTTCACATAGTTTTGCAAGGGCTGGCTGGATGGATATAACTCACTTTACCAACAGGCAGATTTTCTAGGGCATCCCGGCCTCACGGGGCACGTCGAAGGCTCTGGGGTCCGCATGCACCAAGCATCATTTACATGGTGAGTGTCAGCCCCAGACCCTACATTGGCCACAGTTCACCCAGAAATAGTCTTCTTTTCCCTTGGCCTGGGGCATCTGGGCTCCATATTGTGTTTCCTTTCCTCGTTTCTCTCCAAAGTCGTGATGTGAGGGAGGAATGCAATGTTTACGTCAATAGACGTTGGAGAGGGGACAGTCACAAAAGATGCTAAGTTGTCATCTTCCACAGTGGAAGCCAATAGATTGTTCCTCGGGCTGCCACATCACGAAACCACATGTTCTCGGGAGATGTGGAGGAAGATGACAAGTCAGCCCAGAGAGCTGAAAGTCATTACCTCTGGGGAAAAGGAAGTAGGGAGGGAGGCGTCGCTTTTCCTAAGAAGCATTGCAGGATTGTTTAAATAGTACGCACGTACAACTTTGATAGAAATGAAAACCTAAATTAAACTAGAAACCTCACCGAACTTGAGTAATATCCCATGTATGAGGCCAGTAACCCAAAGCATTGGCCCTTGTGGTGTCTGATGACGAAACAGCCATTTTGAAAACCCTTCCAGTCCCATTCTAAGGAGCCCCCCTTCTCCCTCTGTTATGCACCCCCAAGATTCCGCAGCTCCTACAAGGAGGTTCATCCTGAGAGACCTAGGGGACTTGCATCTTCAACATCACAGGCTGCAGGTGGGACCCGGATCAGCCCAGTTCAGACCCAACTCAAGTCCAGACCGTGTCATTCAGGGTCTCTGGATGGAGGACTTGCTAACTTTCCCGCTGGCTCAGCCCCACCTCCTCCTCAGCTTCTAGGGCTCGAAATGAACACATACATGCCTCCGCTGCTGGAAGCAGCAAATCTTCATTTATGGGTGAAAACCGCCAGGCCCAACGGCCGAGAGCAATTTCTCTCATTACACCAACTCCTGGAGCTCTGGCCGGTGGCAGCTGCTGCCCCATTAGGAACGCATTCTCCACGGTGCAAACCGCCCTGCCACCCGCGGGGCTGCGGCCAGCTTCGGGGCGGCCGCCAGATACAGCTGGAACGGGTCACTCAAACCCATGAACTGTGGCGCCTGGAGAAACATTAGTCCCCCAGATAGAGTGTCACCTTCTTCCCCTGTGAGCGGTAGAAAGAGAAAGGCGCCCGGGTGAGGGTGGTGGCTGTGCTGCAGGGACGGGAATCACGGGGAGGGCGAGGCATGTGCACACACTCCAACTCACACATGCCCACACACAGATACACACAGCCCACACCCCTGAAGAGGAGCTGGAGGGCTCAGTGGACCCCTGACACATCCAGAAGGGCAGTGCATTTAGCCGCAATATCTATGGGCCCAAGGAAAACACACGCTGAGGGTGCATTAGGTTGGTGCCATTCACAAATGGGACAAAGAATTTTTTTTTGTCTCCTCAAGGGCAAGCACGGAAATGTGCTTCCTTTGGCTTACATGGGGAGCATGGGGAGGGGCACCATGGTTTTATATTACACATGCTCACCGTCTCTCTCCCTCCACTCCCACCAGAATCCCCCCTAGGAGCCCTATTGCTCCTAACAGCATCACTTGAATTTTGGTCAAAGATCATAAATATTTGATTTGGACATCCCAGGCCTAAATGGGTGGCTTGGCCTTGCCCGGCAGACCGCCGCCCCCACCCCACCGCGCCCAGCCTGGGTGCCCGCCTGCATGTTTAAATCCCCGGAAAGCTCCAGGCATTGTCAGCGGGTCCTGCTGACCAGGCTGATGTTTTACAGCCGAGCTCTCTCCCCAACAATGCCGTTTACTGCACACGAAAGATCACAGCCAGCAGATGTGCGCGGCCCCGCTCTGGCCTCTTGAAATTGCATCTGTTTTGAAATGTGACTCGACTTCAATCCGAAGCTGACCATAACATCCACGGCGCGGACGGGAGGTGTTTACTAGATAAGCTTTTGATATTTGATGTTTGCTAATCATATTAAAGCCTTGAAACAAAATCCCAGCCACAATCAATCCTCACGATTGTACACATGAGGCAGGAAATGCCGGGGAGCTCTGCCCCGGGGTGTTTCAGAGGCTGGGTTGTTCAGTGAGCAGAGCGGGGGTCTGGCGGTCAAGGAAGCAGGACTTAGCGACTCGCTCTGATTCTTTCAGGGCCAGCTGGGTGTAAGCCGCCTTCCCCGCTGGGTCTCAGTTTCCCCATGCTAGAATTGCGGCTCAGGCATGCCAGGGTCCTTTCATAGGCCCAAGGCCTGGCGATCAGGAGCCTTCACATAACGTCACCTGGGAATGGATGGATAGCCGTGGGTAATGGATCCGACTTTGCAGCAGTTTCCAGCTCTCTTCCTTCTGTCCATCCTGACTCTGTGACAGCGATGCTTTGCTGTCCCACGACGGCCACACATCAGGAGCAGCCCCTCCCTGCAGCGGCTCAGACTGCTTTGCTGACTGGGCAACGGGACGGCTCAGGACCTAGACCAGAACTGAGACTCAAAGACTGGACTCCTTCCCGGAGGCCGACCCTAAGGATGGAAGTCAGCTATTTAGGGTTGAAAGTAGCTCGGGGGTCATCTCAGCCACCGCTTCCCATCCCTAGGCAAGCACTGAGGTCCCCCCCACCCCCCGCCCCATGCATCAGGCCTCAGAGCCTCACTACCTCGCTGACCTCACCTCACATCCACTGCTCCCTCCACTGAGATGCCCTCCTAGATTCACTCCTGCCTTAACCATGTTCCTGCTGTAGGCTTACCTTGCACTGAATTTGAAAGTGGATGAAGCCTGAACCCCAGGGGAGACGGGAGGGCTGGGCTACAGCGTCTTTGATCAGCTCTCCTGTCTGCTTTCACTATGCCTGGCCCTCCTTCCCAGAGCCCAACCAGCACCCCATCCTTGCGTGTCCCTATGAAGCTGACCCAACAGCAGTTACTAACAAGGGCACAGGATGTCACCTTCCTCAGACGGTCTATCTTTTTTAAAAGGGACCAGGAAGCCTACACACCTCCAAGGCTCGAAGGAGCTGGAGCCATCATGGTGGGCTGGCAGGCAGGCATTCGTTAGGCTGGTCTTTCTAAACACAGCAGTCTCCCACAGAACCACCAACCTCGGCCACCAACGGTCATCTTGGGGCTCCCAGGGGGTTTCCGGGACATCCAGTCAGAAAATATGCATCACCAATCACCCTGGCCGGTTTTGCTCAGTGGTTAGAGCGTCAGCCCACACACTGAAGGGTCCCAGGTTCATTGCTGGTCAAGGGCATGTACCTTGGTTCCCCAGCCCTGGTCGGGGTACATGCAGGAGGCAACCAATCAATGTGTCTCTCTCACATCGATGTTTCTCTCTGTCTCTCCCTCTCCCTTCCACTCTCTCTAAAAACCAATGGAAACATATCCTCAGGGGAGGATTAACAACAGTGGTGAGGTTTTGCTTACATTCAAGGGCCCTAGAGGTGTTCACTGAGCTGGTGTCCGATGGGTGGAAGATGAGAGCGAGGGCATGGGCCGGGATCCCTGCCACCCACCGTCCACCCCACCGTCTACCGCCTACTGCCAAAGCTGGCTCTGCCTCCAGTTCTCAGATCTGGTGAAACCCCTCAGCAGAGTGAAGTGATTGGCCATGGGTTTTGTCTCGGGGGAGGGGACCTTCTCATGGGTATCAGGGCAGGACATGAGGAAAGCAATTTCCTTTGTGGGGCTAATTTAGTGCCTGGTCACACAGTGAGGCCTGCCTGCTAGGCCATGTCATTCACCAAACTGGCCAATTTAAAACTAGCATTGTCACAGCGAGTGCTCACAACCAGGGACACATCTCTCACCGACGGAGGAGGAGGCAGGCAGCCGGGGGCACGGGTCAGCTAAGGAGGCTCCTGCAGGTTAGTACGTCGCTGAAATCTCAGCACTGACCGCTTTGGGATATGTGTTATAATTCTCTCTTCGACAGATGAAACCCAAGATCCCAGAAGGAATAAGAAGTAGAAACAGGACTTAAGCCTGAATCTCTGACCCAACATCTGGACTCGGCCATGAAACCTCTCAGATGTCCCTGTTTCCCAGGAGATTTAAAGATGGAAATTAGGCCCTGGCCAGGGTGGCTCAGCTGCTTGGAGCATCATCCTGTATGCTGACGGGTGTGGGTTTGGTTCCTGGTCGGGGCACATGACTGGGTTACAGGTTCATTTCCCAGGCCAGGCACTTTCAGAGCGTGGTGGGTCAATGTTCTTTCTTGCATCAATGTTTCTCTCTCTCTCTCTCTCTCTCTCTCTCTCTCTCTCTCTAAAATCAGTGAGCTTAGGGAGAGGTGGGGGAGATAAGAGATCAACCGAAGGACTTGTATGCAAGCATATAAGCATAACCAATGGACACAAAACTCTGGGGGGTGAGGGCATGTATGGGTGTGGGGTGGGGGGCGGGCAATGGTAAGATATGTACACATGTAATTCCTTAATTAAAAAATGAAAATAAATAAATAAATAATAAAAAATAAAATAAAATCAGTGAGCTTATCCTCAGGTGAGGATTGATAGAAATTAGACGAGTTAACATTTCACAAAACCCCCAGAGAACAGACTGACAACTTCCTTCGTCGGTGCTGGGCCCTGCGGGTCCTGACAAGTGCCTGGGACTCAATGTTACCCCTGCCTCTGTCAGATCCTCTGAGGAGCAGGCCACTGAGACCCTGCCCTTTGTCAGGGGGCCAACACCCACCAGCCCCGGCTGCCGCAAGGGCCTCCTCGCCCTGCTGGCCCTCCCGCAAAGTCCCTCCTGAAACCTGAAGCTGCCTCTTCACGTCACGGACCCAGTCACCGTCCTGACGCCGGGAAGGGTGAGGATTGTCTGGCTCTTGCACCCAAGTGGTTGCTATTGTTTTCATTGCCATTCTTTTGTGTTTTACTTTTTAAAACATAGTCATAAAATCCACCTTTTCCATTAGAAAAAGTGAAATTAATTTTAATCCCCTATCATGCCGTCAGTCAAAAATTAATACTTCCTTCTAGTTTTTGTCTCTGCATGGTTGTGTCTGCTGCTCTACGAGAGGGTGTGCTTTTCATAATTGTGACTATGCACAATTTCATATCCTGTCACTCCTCTTAATGTTATGACGTAACCATTTCCCTCTGTTTTCATAGTCTTCATAAACATCCTTTCAACAGCGGCCTAAAAACCTATGGTGAGGACGGAGCACCGCTTACATGTGAATCCCCTGTTGTTGGAGTTCTAGGTTATTCCCAGTTCTCCCCTCTTATAAACAATGCTGGAATGAACACACTCGCTTATGGATTTCCTTCAGAAAGATTTCATAAGTGACATGACTAAGTCAAAGGCTACTAAGCGTGTAAGATCCTCAATAGATGTGTTCAAACAGCATTCTAAATATTTAATTATATTGTAAACCTTGGCTCACAGAGTGTCAGAATAGGAAGGACACGTTTCCATCACCTTGTCAGCCTCTTCCCCTTCCAGATGAGAAGTCCCAGTGGGTCTGTGAGATCGTCATCCAGCAGTCACCGCTCACTCAGCAAGATGGTCCCCACCCTATATTGTCCTCCCTTCAGCCACGCTGGGCATTTGGCTTTTGCTCAATTCTTCCCTCTCTTCTCTGCCTGGAATATCTTCACGTTGCCTCCTGGCCCATTTGACCTCATGGGAAAGGCCACACAGACTTCCAACCTGTGGGCCCTCCTCTGTGGGGGCGCCCCCCCACCTCACCCCGTCAGCTGGTCATCATCTGTGCTGGGAGCATGACAGGAACATGAAGGCCCAGTGTGAGACCCCCACTGCCCCCCAGGACGACAGCTCTGACCCCACCTCCCTGCCAGAGGTGTGGCTGCCCCTACCCATGAGCACCACAGTGAGTGTTCAGTCACATTGCACATGTTCTTCCTCTCCTGGCCCAGCCCCGACCCAGCGCTCCATACTAGGTCATGGCCAGTTGGGCCCAGCTCCACTGAGAAGCAAGTTCCTCATCCCCTCCCTGGCCACTCCGCCACTCTGCACAGGGACCCTGACAGCCTGGTCAATATCCAACAGTGACACTTTTCAGCCAGAGACCCGGGTTCAAATCCTAGCTCTAACACTTACAGCAAAGAGGCAAGTGCAAGTGCAATCTCCCTGAGCACCAGTGTTCCCACCGTGGAACATTCCATTACTCCTGACAGGGTCACTGTGAGAAGCAAGCATTTGTCAGGCACCGTTCTTCCTCTCCGAGCACCCAGACACCTGACTCGGTTTTCTTGTCCCAAAGGACCCTCGGTGAGGGTCTGGCCACCGTGGGCAAGCTGGGAAGAATCGGACACGCTCGCCCCCTCCTCCTCCTCCGATAGCTACAGGCTAGCGGGACGTCGTTGTCAGGAAGCAGTGTGTACAAGACACCGAGCCTGACTGTGTAATTATGCTGGGATTCCTTCTAGTAATTAGCTTTCCTTAGGAGAAAGGCAAATCATTATCTTTCCGCCTCAGATCCAGACAGTACGTTCCGAGGCAGCTCTCCGCACATCCGGGAGGGGCGGGAAGGGTGCCACCCAGCTGAACGCAGAGCTGTGTGAAGCCAGGAAGTGTGCTCAGGGATGATCTGCACAGACAGAGCCACATTTCGGAGGAGGGGGAGGGCTTTGTGCTGCCCAGGTAGGTGCCATTAGAAAACGGCATGTGCCAAGTGCTGCCAGGAGCTCTGCAGGGAGCCTCTGCCAGGATGTGGTGTTCAGAGCTGGGCCCATGCCCGGGACACACGGGCAGGTGCCAGCAGCGGGACCGCACCGGCCGAGCGGAGTGCACATCCCCACGGCCACTCTGGGGCCGGGATTCCTGCTCCGATCTCCTGGCTGCCTCCAGGGTCTTCCACGTGAACACACCTGCCTCCTAACCTCAAGCACAGTTCTCCACCCCGCCCCTCTGGTCGCCTGGCTAATTCTTTAACCTCCAAGAATCATCAAGTGGGATCTTGTCCAGCAAAAGGCTTTGTCTTCCTTGAATGCCCCACAGAAGGGTAGGGCTTGGGTTTCCCTCAGCATGGCAGATCCCGGTGGCCTTGGCCATTGCTCTCACTGAAATATTGTTCTTGATGTACATCTCTGATATCCCTGGAAGCTAATCCAGCTCCAAGCATATGATAGAGCATTTGTGGAGTGAATAAATGAAAAGGACTCATCTGACCAAGAATAGATTATTGATTGGAAATGGAGGAACATATTAATGAAAGAAAATACCTTTTGGACAGTATTAAATCTGGGCTAACCAGGAGCAAGTAATACACTAATAGACACACACACACACACACACACACACACACCCCTCTGTAGAGGGAATCCTAGGTAGGGTCCTAAAAGGTTGACGCACAGCAAAGGCAGCCTGGCTGGCTGCTGATGGACGAGCCCAAACTTCCTGAAGAGGCACAGAGACAAATGTCCATGCACCCAGCCGTCTAGGGGCAGACAGGGAAGTTGTATTCAACTGCGGTTGATGCTCAGGGTCGTTTCCTCAAAGTCCTTAACTGGAATTGGAACTAGATTGTCCGCTTCGGAGGAAGTCCACTCATTCTCCAGGCTGTCCAACACCACCTGACTGTGTTACTGTGAACATTTTCCATCTGCCTCCATAGGCTCCTCCTTCCCTGTGGGGTCCAGCTCCTTCTCTCCATGAACTCAGCATGCCTAAGCACCTGCCGTCTCCACACCTCCCGACGGCCACTGCCTCGCCTCCGTGCTGTCACCACCACCAGCCTGGGAGTCCATCCAGGCCAGGGACTAGGGTTGTTTCCCTTCTACATTCCTGTGCAAAGCTCATGGCAAAAAGCATCCAGAAAAGGTGCTCAGTGCCTCGGGGTAGAGATAGTGAGCAAATGAATTGATTCTTCCTATGTTTCAAAAGCTAACCGCCTCCTTCCCAATACCTCTACCACCTCTCCAACCCTTAAGACCCTTAAGCCTTCAGTTCATAAACCATAGTTATTCCTATCTAGTTACCCAATGTTCCTGCTAAAGCTATCAGAGCCCTAACCGTTTGGCTCAATGGATAGAGTGTTGGCCTGCGGAATGAAGGGTCCCAGGTTCGATTCCAGTCAAGGGCATGTACCTTGGTTGCGGGCACATCCCCAATAGGGGGGGGGGGGTGCAGGAGGCAGCTGATCAATGTTTCTAACTCTCTATTCCTCTCTGTAAAAGTCAATAAAATATATTTTTTTAATTAATAAATAAAGCTATCAGAAGTCACCCTATACCTGGTGGAAGTGGCCACATGTTCATTGCTGCAGGCCCTGGGGTGAGGGGCGCCTGCCTGCATGGAGCTCACGGCTGGGCGGGGCCAGAGGTGCAGGGGTTTGGGGGCAAGGGGGGCTGTCACTGCCACAGCTGGTCACGGAGGTGTCCTCACAGAACTGCAAGTCCCATGATGCAGGGGCAGGAAGAGTTCATTAATGCGGTGTCTACAGAGCTTGGAGGCTCCGAGAGGCGAGAGCATTCCAGGGGACGACAGGCACATGGAGAATCCTGGGAAATGCTGAGTGGGAGATGAGAGAGCCGGGCAGTGGGGAGGGGCTGGGGAGGCCTGGAGGCTTCAGATAAAGCTCTGTCCCCCCAGAGGGAAGAAGCCCCCTCAGGCTTTTGAGTTTTGAGGAGAGAGGGCCCTGATGGAGAGAAAGACTGAATTGCCTCCCCTGAAACCCACCCTATTCTGATCTCCAAGCCCCATCAGCCGAGATCCTCCCCGCTAAGGGCCCAATCACGCCAATGGGCACACCCTCCGGGTGGGGGGTCAGACCCATGGTGGCAGTGGGGAGCCCGGCTCTAGGTAGGCAAGATCAAAAGGCCCGAATGACCTCTGGGGTCACAGTGACAAAGTGCTTATGGGCTGGAAGAGGATGGCGCCATTAGAGTAAGGAAATGAGCGCTGGCGTTTTCCCCCTGAGTGGGCACACTGGGAGCCCACGGGAGGGAAGGCCGGGGCGGAGGCGGGCGGTGCGGAGCCAGCCCTGCTCTCTGGCCCGGGAGTTAATGTGGACCCTGGACACAGTGGAAGCACTGACCCGGCTGCGGCTTTAGAGTGAGAACACTGGCGAGGTCAGAGCCGCCTGACCCCCAGCGAGGTTAACCAGATCAAAGACTCCGCTGATTGCCCAGCCCACTGTGCCCCTAATGACTGTAAAATTGGAGTTTCCACCAGCATCGCATTGGCCTAGCTACCTCTTCAGGTAGCCTTGGAGCAGGGGTGAGAGCCACCAAGGTGGGGACCCCTCAGCCCTACATCTCACCACCTTGGTGACTCACTCTTCCTCTTGAATTGTTCTCCTGGGACCACCCCCACCCACCCACCCACCCTTCCCAGAGCATCCATCACCCCTCCTGACTGCCCGGTTCTGTTTTAGGCAGCAAAAGTAACACTCAGCTTCTAACTGGTTAAAGTGTTGAGTCAATAGGTAAAGAAGTGCAATGAGCCTCCTTCATAAGCTTTTGTTTTGCCTATTGTGACAGTGAGGCAGCCCATTGTGGAAGCAGAGAAAAGCCTAAAGGAGAAGATACAGACCATCCCAGAGAGAAGCCCCTGTTGATGGTCTTAGTGTATTTCTTCCCCACCTTCTCTCTGTGCACTTGTTGTTACCTAGCTAAGGCCGTTTTGTGTCTACCATTTCATACCTTGAATCTTTGGAGTTAAGTATATCCTCAGAATATTCTCACATGATTAAAAACTCTCCATAAATATGACGTTTAATATCTACATTAGATTCCAAGGCAACAAACCTAGAATAGAAAGGACCACAGTGTGATTACGCATTCACCTTTAGGTCGTTTCTCATATACATATTATTGATATGAATACTTCTGTAATGAACATCTTAGGCATAAAGTTGTGTTCACACTTCTAATTATTTCTTTATAACAGATTCTCAGGGACATATAATGAAATCACCCCATCAAAGGGTATAAATGTTGGGAAGAAATTTTATTTCCATTTTTAAAAATGATTCTAAACCAACTTACACAGTGATCATCAAGGATACAGAGACCACTAAGATATGTCCTCTACCCTTTGAGAGCCCACATTACATACATTACACGCCACTCTAATTCCATGCAAAATGGACCACCATTGTCATTCTATGTGGGAATAGCTTAATAAAAAATACTGTATAATGTTTAAGAGCATCAGGAGGGAAATCTCCCTACCATGCAGAAATGGAAAGTTCCGTTCTCATTTAAGAGCCATTTGCATCACATGCTTGATCTATGATCCCCCTCTCCTGGAAGTCAAGCCTATGGAAGTTGAGCGATTTGAGACAAAATGGGCATCTGTCACCCCGCTGCCAGGCTGGTTTCTGCCCCTGGGCCTTTGCTCACATCCCCTGCCTGGGATGCCTCTTCCCAGGAAAGTTGTTCATCAGCCTCCAAAGGCCAGATCCAATCTCATCCCAGAAGATGTCCCAGACCTTCCCAGTTCACACTGAATTCATTTCATACCCGTTGCCATGACCACAAAGGTCAATTGTTAATGCAACATGAGCTTCTTGAGAACAGGGACCTATCTTACTCATCTCACAAAGCTTGGCATATGATTGGAACTCAATATATATTTAGTGGATCAATAAAAAGGCATATACCACTTATCAAAAAAATAAACCGAGGCGTATTAAAATTTTTTAGAGTTGATTTGAGCAAAAATCTATTTCAGTCAGGAGAGCCAAACCAGAAATGGTTAGGAGCACTCCACTATAGGACCAAGGGCATGACTTTCAGAAAGAAGACTTGGAGACAAAGCAAGGAAGTTATCTGATTGGCTGTTGCTTAAGTGGATGCCTTATTTGGGAAAGCCTGGTTGGCTGTGATTGGTTGTTCCTAGGTTCAGATATCTTAACTTTGAGGCAATACAGGCTTAGGTTTTGGTTTGCTTACTAGGCTACTAAGACATTAGAGCCACCTCAGTCTAATGGCCTTTATTATATTTGCTATTTACTAATTATTTCTTTTGTATTAATCTTACCTTTTAAGACAGACTATGTGGAGAAATGCTTAGAGTTTGGTGTTGGGGGGTGAAAGTCAAATCCCAGCTCTACCTCCAGTAGCCGTGTGACCTTGGGCAATCCTCAATTTTATCATCTGCAAAATGCAAACAATCATAGTATTTATCTCATTGGGGTTGTTGTTAGGATGAAATAATGTACTGGAAAGCAAAGGAGCTCTCAGAGATTATTAGGGCTGTGTCAAAAGGATACAGGAGCCAATCTAAAGGATTGTCCTTGACCGAAAATGACACAATGTGAGCACGGAAAAGAAAAATAACAAAAAGGAATGAAAAGTTAAATACAGGGCTGGGCAAAAGTAGGTTTACAGTTGTGAGTACACCAAAGAGTTTTTATTCTTGTGTTATTATTTATTTTTTATTTATTGCATTATTTATGTGTATTATTTGTCTCATTATTGTTATAATTTCATATCCTTACCTATGGTTTATCTTTTAGGTAATAAAGCTATTGTAATAACCATAACCCACTTGTCTTTTTCCATAGGAACAACTGTAGACCTACTTTTGCCCACGGATTTATGAAAAAAATTGTGAGTTCATAACAATGTTTTAAATCTTATTATTCACCTCAGGTGTTGTTGGGGCACAAAGTAATTCTGACAAAAATGATAAAAAGGATAAATCTAGGATTTTAGAAGTGAATTCAATGATATAGCACATTTTTCTCATTTAATTTGTTAGCACAGAGTAGGGACTCAATAATGTTATGCTTTACTAGATAATAAGAGTATGAGTTTCTTGAGAGCAGGAAATGAATCGTGTTCTTTCTTTTTTTTAATTGTGTGTTCACCACCCCAATTCAAGTCTCTTTCTATCAGAATCATCTTCTTTCTAATTCCTTCTTTCTTTTGATGAATTATTTCTATTTCAGCAGTGACCAGTTTATGCTTAGGCTCTGAGTAGGTACTCAACAAATATTGATCAATTCCCATCTCAGAATCCACAAAAGTCTTCCAATGTCACATTCTTCTACTTTTGGCTTTTTAAAAGGCAAGATGAGAAATTCTCGCAGGCAGAAGGCAAGGGTTCTGGGAGGCCACACTTTGATCCAGGCCGGCGAGTCCCTCCCCTCCTCTCTCAGCCTCACTTCTTTAACAGAAGCAGAGGAAGGAGTCTGCTTTAAGAAACCAGATCATTAGAGCTAAAAGGGACCCTTGCAAACACACCACCCAACCCCCTCGTTTACAGATGAAGCAACTGAGGCTCTGGGAGGTTAAGTGACTTGCCCAAGATCACAAAGCCAGCTAGGCTCCAGCTGGGGCTCTTTCTGTGCAGTAAGTCACTGAAAAAGACATTCAAAGCTCAGTTTTAAGATTGCTGAGATGGATCTGCTGAGGCAACCAAGCTCAGCCCTGCTTCTGGAGAAAGAAAGAGAACAAGAATGGCTTTAACCACTCTGCACAATACTTGTTCCCAGGTGCTATTCTGCACAGCATTTGGAATGCCATTTGTGGAAATGTCATGGAAGTTTCAATGTGGGATCATAGCTTCTCTAACGCTCTTGGGCCAAAGGGCCACATAACATGTTCTTAATGGGCCTGACCTTCCCAGGCCATAGGGGAGCTATTAATCCCTAACCCCTCACCCCAGCCCGGCCATGGGTACCAACCCCAACACATCCAGAGCATGCTCATACTAAATATTTTTCCCATGCTTTCCCATCTCGAAATGGTACCATCCGCTCAGCTGTGAGGTCCAACATCCAAAAGTCATTTCGGCCCTGTTCCTTGCTGTATGTCTAGGTGCCCTCCATCTGCAAGTCCCATTGGCTCTTCCACGAAAGCACACCTGGGGTCTGATGGCCTCATCCTTCTTCACTGCTACCACCCTAGCCCAAACCACGGTCTTTTCAGACTTGAGCTGCACCTGGAGCCTCCTAACTGTTCTCCCTGTAGTCACTGCTCAACCGAAAACCTCCATGTAAACCAGATCAGAGCCCTTCCTGCATCAAAGCCTCCAGTGGCTTCCTATTGCACTTCAAATAACACGCTCAGCAACTCCAAAAGGCCCTCTGAGCCCACCCTACCCTGGTCACACTACACCTTTGCTGTTCCCTCTTCCTGTGACACTTATTACTGTTCTTCCCAGCATTGACGCTTCTGCATGCATGTCCGTCTCCGCTTTCTGGTGGGAGCTCCATGGGGATAGGACTTGTCTGTCTTGCTCAGGGAGGCACCCTCTGTCCCTCACACATCACGGGTCCCAATAACTATTGGTTGAAGGTATGGGTTGAGATGGGTTGAGCTTCTATGAGCCAACAAAAAGAAAACTAACTTCAAGAAAGCTTCCCTGGCCACTTCCAGGACCCCGCCAGACCCTGATGGTTAATCCTCCTGGTTCTCCAACCTGGCTACACATTGGAATCACAAGGCAGTTTTGAAAACCATGAATGCCTGGGTTCCATCCCTAGCCAATCAGATTTAATTTGACGTTGCTAAGGGCCCAGTGCTTGGAGACTAGAAACATTTAAAGTTCTCCAAGGGCCCAGTGCTTGGAGACTGGAAACATTTAAAGTTCTCCAAGGGATTCTACAGTGCTGATAAGTTTGGAAACAACTGGTCTCCACCTCTTAAGCAGAAAATGCTCTTGGTCCAGTGTGTGGAGAAGAAGGACAAGAGCAAAGAGAGGAGGAAACAACATTATTTGAATGTCTATTATATGCAAGGTCCCATAATAGGTCATTTTATATGCTCTTTCATTTAACTTGGAAAGCAATACTGTGAGAAGGGCATTATTTATTTCATTCAGGTAACAAACGCATAGTGTTTACCATTACTCTAAGCTCTTACACTATTAACTAATTTAATCCTCATAGCAAACTCAAGAAGCAGGAAGTATTATTATCCTTATTTCTAGGGAGGAAACTGAGGCACAGAGAGGTGAAGTGGCATGCCCAAGATCTGTTATCAGCACCATCAGTATCCAATCTATTTCCAGTCCAACTGCATAGCCCCTGTGCTATCCTGCCTCTATTACTATCGCTACTTGATAAAGAAATTGCAGCTGAAAGACATAACTTGAAGTCACAGGTAGATGTTTATAGCATCTTTATTCATAACTGCCCAAACTTGGAAGCAACCAAGATGTCCTCCAGTAGGTAAACAGATACACAACCGTGGTGCATCCAGACAATGGAATATTACACAGTGTCCAGGGCTAAAAAGAAATGAGCTATCAAGCCATGAAAAAGCATAGATGAAATTTAAATGCATATGACTAAGTGAAAGAAACCAATCTGAAAAGGCTACATACTATAGAATTCCAACTGCATGACATTCTGGAAAAGGCAAAACTGTGAAGACAGTGCAATGATCAGTGGTTGCTAGGGTTTGGGGGGGGGAGGGAGGGATGAATAGTTGGAGCCCAGAGGATTTTTTAGGGCAGGGAAACTACTCGGTATGATACTATAATAATGGATACAAGTAGTAGACATCTGTGCAAACCCGTGAAATGTACAACACCAGGAGGGAACCTTATTGCAAACTATGGACTTTGGCTGATAATGTGTCAATGTAGGTTCACCGGTTGTAACAAATGTACCACTTTGCTGGGGATATTGATCATGGGGGAGGCTGTGCAAGTGTGGGGGAAGGGAGTTTATGGGAAACTTCTGTACCTTCCTCTCAATTTTGCTGTGAACTTAAAACTGCTGTAAAAATAAAGCCTATTTAAGAAAAAAAAATGTTGCATGGCCCCATTCCCCATACTTTGCATGCTGATGCATCTACTACCGCCCCTTAGACTCAAGAGTTTTGCAAGCCGCGATCGCATAGTTCACTGCTTCTTATTCTCCCCCAAATCTGGCCACGTTGCCAAGGGCCCAGTAGATGGTTAAGAAACAGTTGTTTAAATTTTAGGGGTGCTCAAAATTAATGGGGTCAGATTAATTTCAAGTACACATGGTATATATAATAGGCTCACTGCCTAACAGTTGTTCTTTAATAAAAAAAAGATTCGAATGATTTGCAATTAACACATCAAAGCACCAGCTGATAGTGCCCAGCTCTCTGCTCATTAGTGGACCTTCCTTCTTTATATATAAACTAGAGGCCCGGTGCATGAAATTTGTGCAAGAGTAGGCCTCCCTTCCCCCGGCTGCCACACCAGCTTCTCTCTGACGTCCTTAGACCTGAAGGACGTCAGGTCTAATTAGCATATTACCCTTTTATTATCTTACCTTATAATAGACAAATATGCAAAATGACCGCACCTTCGCTACGCCCAAGCCACGCCCACCAGCCAAGCCACGCCCACCAATCACGCCCACCAGGAAACCATTGCAGGGACGTTGGGGTGTGGCAGAGCCGAGGCTTTCCCGGCCTTGGGCACCAGCAGGGAGCCTGCACAGATCGCAGGCAATGACCAGGGGGTCGGCTCCTGCAATCCTTAGCAGGGATGTTGGGTGCGGCCGAGCCCAAGGCCACCGCCCGGGGCCAAACCCCGACCCTGAAAGAAGGCAGAAGGCTGTGGCCACAGCCAAGGCCTGGGTCCCCGGTGCCGGCAGAAAATTGGTGCAGGCAGCCAGGTGAATGAAGGTCTATTGCACGAATCTTCGTGCAAACGGGCTACTAGTTATAGATGAGGGTCTGTGGTTTGTAAAGAGCTTTTGTAAGTTGGTAATACTAATAATGGTTTTAATAATTGCATTAATATGATCATCATCATAATGATCAATATGATAGTGGGCTGTTCTCTGACCAGTGAGAAAAATATGATTCAGATTCCACAGAAGGTAATCCAGTTCTAGAAACTGATTTCCTTTCTTCTTTCATCCCATATTTAAATTCCATCTAAAAGGTTTGCTGATTGAGCCTGTCCCGTGTGGCTCAACAGTGAGCTTCGACCTATGAGCCAGGAGGTCACGGTTCGATTCCTGATCAGGTCACATGCCCAGGTTATGGGCTTGATCCCTAGTAATGGGCGTGTAAGAGGCAGCTGATCAATGATTCTCTCTCATCATTGATGTTTCTATCTCTCTCTCCCTCTCTCTTCCTCTCTGAAATCAATAAAAAATATATATTTTTAAAAAAGAAGAATAAGATGCTTACTGATTGAATAACATCAGGGCCAGTTTAGACACCAATTATTATGCACAATCTGCGTTATTTCAGCCTCCCTGGCAGGTTGTGCAGCAGCTAGCGCAAGGCTCTCTGTTTAGGAAACGTGCTCCTGATGGCTCTGCTCTGTCCACACGCCAGACAGACAGACCCCCTGAAATCACTGCCTCCCAGCTGGGGGGCCGCCTCCACATGCCCGGCATGGTCCTACCTTTCTATCCCATTTCTCTGTTGACTTTTCCTCAAGGCTGTGAGGACGTGGATGGTCACTAACCCTCTCTGGAGCTGAGCTGCCTCCTGCCGCCTAATAAGCATTTCGAACCCAGTAAAATAATTTAGGTTGGGTTCATTGAAAATTTGGTTTTTCCTTTGAAGCCCAGTTTGCTAGCCTCTAAAAGTTGGCCTAAGTAAATGGAAGTATGACTACGCTTATACTCTGCAAATACTTTCTTATTATCTCATTTGAGCAAAGGCCTTTAGGAGAGTAACAGGGATGAGGAAACTGAGGTTCAGAGAGACCAAGCGATTCATCGAAGCCATCCTGCTGGTAAGAGAGCATGAAGTCGAACCCACTTCTGCTGGGTCCATACCTTCTCCCTCTGTGTTTGGCTGAAGTGACTCTGGTTTTGTTATTATTTTAACAGACACATAATAACCCCCAGGTTCCATATCCCCACTGTGAAAACCTGGATTATCAACGGGTTTGCTGAAATTCTCTCTTATACATTGAAGAGCGTACGTAAGTCACTAGTATTTCATTTATTCAGAAGGTGTTATTAGTGCCCTAGCCGGTATGGCTCAGTGGGTAGAGTGCCAGCCTGGGGACTGAAGGGTCCCAGGTTCGATTCCGGTCAAGGGTGCCTACCTCAGTTGCGCCTACCCGGTTTCTGGTCAGGGCACGTGTGGGAAGCAACCAATCGATGTGTCTGTCTCTCTCACATCGATGTTTCTCTCTCTCTCTCTCTCTCCCTCCCTCCCTCCTCCCTTCCACTCTCTCTACAAATTAATGGAAAAATATCCTTGGGTGAGGATTAACAATAGATAGATAGATAGATAGATAGATAGATAGATAGATAGATGATAGATAGATAGATAGATAGATAGATAGATAGATAGATAGATAAACATTTAAAAAAAAAAAGGTGTTATTAGTAATACAGTGGACACCAGGAAATTCTTTTACGGTCAGTGTCCTTGGGTGGCAGGCACAGGCCTCGGCTCCAGACCCTGTCAGTGCAGTTCCCACGTATTCCATAGGCAAAGTAACGGATCTTTATTGCAGGACCGCTGGAGCCAGATGCTGTTCTGGGTTCTGTTTCTACGATAGAGGATATGGCAGCCAGGGTGGTGCACTTTCAAAGGTCAGGGGCAAAGGTGTCTGGGGTCTAAAGACAAGTCTTCCCAACCCCTCACCCTGGCGGATTCCCTGGTGAGAGAGGATGCTAGGACCTCGGGGATTGCTTTGAAAAGCTTTTGGGAGGGAGGCCCTGTGGGAAATGCCTGGAACTCTCTCAAATTGGCTCCATTTCAGACCCCCAGGACCAAGAAAGCATTCAAAGGGGAGTCCTGAAGGAGCCATTTATATGGAGATCGTCTTGGGGGGCTGTTCAGAGCTTGGACGCAGTCCACGGCTAACAGGGCTATTTCTGTTCCAACCAGAAGACGCCTAACCATCTCTGGCTTCCACCCAGTTATAATGGCTAAATACACCCACTTTAACAAGAAAGGAAAAGAAAGAGAGAAAAAAGAGAGCGGGGTGGGGGACACACACACTAGAAAGAAAGAAAGAAAATGTAGTCAAGGAAGAAAGAAAAGGAGACGTGTGCTTCCTTCATTGTGGCACGTCACAGCTGGAAGGGACCTCACATCTTAGCTCACCCAGATGTTTGGAGTTATAGGATCCTGATTCCTACTCAAGGGTGAGAGATGGACAGTGAATGAATGAATGGTCCGGTGACCCGTTAAAAACCAACACACACTCCCTCCCAAACTGGACTTCCAGGTACACCTGGGAGCCTGAGGATGCCACCCAGGGCCTTCCATCATGGACAGGGTCTCCTTCCCCCCACTTCTTCTTCCCCCCCATTCCTCCTCCTCCCCAAATCCAGAGGGCAGAGGGAGCAGAGAGCTCAGGAGCTGGAGAATGTTGAGTATAAACCCTAGCTCCACTGGGTCTCCGTTTTCTGTGTGTGTGAAATGGGAATGAAAATGTCTACCTAGGAAGGTCCTTGTCCGGACGGCGTAAGTCAGTCGCTGTAAGTGTCAGCCACGAAGGAAGGCTCAACGCCTTTCTTGCAGAGACTTCCCATGGGGTTCCCTGCAGAACGTGAGTCACTGAAAGTTTTCAGGAAACCAAGTCCCATTTTACGTATTTATTCTTTTATTGTTTGATTTTTAGAGAAAGAGAAGAAAGGAGAGAGTGTGAAACATCAATTTGTTGTCCTACTTATTTATGCATTCATTGGCTGATTCTTGGATGTGCCCTGACGGGGGATTGAACCTGAACCCGAAACCTTGGTGTATTGGGGCGATGTCCTAACCCCCTGAGCATCGGGTCAGGGCCTAGAATCCCATTTTAGATCCTCATCTTCTTACCCAAAACTGATTGAGAGTCCTGCTGAGGTCAGGGTCACGTGGAGACAGTGGGAACTGATTTAAGTCTTAAAGAATAAGTACCTCATTAAGCATTAAATTGAGAAGAGAATAGAAGAGGGATGTTTCTAAGCAAGGGGTATCCTCTCCAAAAAAAAAAATAAGAAATCACAGAAATGCCTGGGCAGACAACGGGATCTGCCTCGGGCTTGTCTTCTAACAGTAAAAATGTCAGGGTGCCTCTCCGAGTAGTTAGCACAGCCATCAATAGGGCCGCTTGACCTAATGATTAACTAATTGATAACAAAGAGTTCCTAAGTGCGATCTCCTCATTAGAAACCTTCCTGATATCGATCAGCTAAGCAGGATTTCTGCAAGTATGTAGGCTCCTCGGAGGCAGCTTTTCCTCCAGGATTTTTTTTTTTTTTTTGTAATTAGGTCTGACTCCAGAAACCCAAAGCACCCAAGTGTGCAGGTCACCCAGTCCCTACTCCTCCTGGGACACAGCCCTTCCTGCCTCGCTCTGGTTCATTTCCTCCTGAGCACAGTTATCAACTCTTTCTCTTTCTCAGCCAGGCCTACAGACCAATGCTTCTTGAACCTTAATGTGGACTCGTGGGGTATTTTGTTAAAATGCAGGTTCTGGTTGGGAGACTGTAGGGTGGAGACCGCTCTCCTGCATTTATTTATTTTTCTTTTTTTTAATATATTTTTATTGATTTTAGAGAGGAACATAAAGGGAGAGAGAGAGATAAAAGCATCAATGATGAGAGAGAATCATTGATCAGCTGCCTCCTGCACGCCCCCCACTGGGGATCGATCCTAAAACCTGGGCATGTGCCCTGACCAGGAATTGAACCATGACCTCCTGGTTCATAGGTCAAGGCTCAACCACCGAGCCACGCAGGCGGGACCATGCCCCTGCATTCCTGACAAGCGCTCCGGTCCTGCCAGTGCTGCTGGCCCACAGACCACACTTGGAGCAGCGCGCTTGCTGGGAAGGCACTTGCTGCCACCTGCTCATTACAACCAAGTCTCCTTGCGAGGGGAACAGGAGCTCAGGAAGTCACTAATTGATGGGATTTTCTCGCTGCCTCCCTCCTTTTTGGGGAGCTGATAACCATCTCTGGCGCTGGCATAGCAACTTACTGTTTGCAGAGCCATTTCCTGTCTGTCTTCTCATTTCTCTTCCACGCACCGCACCGCACCGTGTGAAGTGGTTCAAGGAGGCCCTTTCTTTCCATTCGTCAAAGGAGGAAAGTGAGGCTCAGGGAGGTCCCCATTTTCCAAGCAGCTCAGGTCTGTGTGGCACCGAAAAGCTGCCTCGCCTCGCCCGTGCCTATCATCACCACTAGCTCACAGCGCACAGATCTGGTGGTCTCTGGCCTGGAGCAGAGGGAAGAGGCAGGGGAGGTCCTGGTGTGCCCCCTGGACGGCGGGAGTCGTCCCGGCCAGGGCTCCACTCTTGAATCAGCCTGTCTCCTCAGGAGCTAAGCACGTCCCCCCATACGTTAAAGTAGCCTGCAAGGGCCTGGCCGGCGTGGCTCCGTGGTTGAGTGTCGACCTATAAACCAGGAGGTCAGGGTTCAATTCCCGGCATGCCGAGGTTGCGGGAGGCAGCCAATCAATAATTCTCTCTCATCATTGATGTTTCTATCTCTCTCTCCCTCTCCCTTCCTCTCTGAAATCAATAAATATACACTGAGTGGCCAGATTATTATGATCTCTGAACGCATAATAACCTGGCCACTCAGTGCATATCTTATATAATAAAAGGCTAATATGCAAATTGTCGCCTGGACCAGGAGTTCGACCAGCAGGCAGGCTGGCCAACCGCCCATGTCCCCTCCCCCTGGCCAGGCTGGCTGGACCCCAGCCATGCACGAATTCATGCACGGGGCTCATATACACATACACACACTGAGTGGCCAGATTATATATAATATATTTTTATTTTTAATTTTTTTTAAATAGCCTGCAAGGACCTGGTCGGTGTAGCTCAGTGGTTGAGTGTCCACCTATAAACCAGGAGGTCAGGGTTCAATTCCCGGCATGCCAAGGTTGCAGGAGGCAGCCAATCAATGATTCTCTCTCATCATTGATGTTTCTATCTCTCTCTCCCTCTCCCTTCCTCTCTGAAATCAATAAATAAATACATATATTTAAATAGCCTGCCAGGGTCTTGTGCCTCAATGCTAGGCATCCTGCATATTATCTATACTTGCTTTTCCTAACAACCCTGCAAGATACAATTTGTTATTCTCTCTCTTGCAGTAGAGGGAAGCTCACTCATTTACTCAATATCACACAGTAAATGACAGGGCAGAATTCATAGTCTGGGCCCCCCCTCCACCCCCCCGCCCCACCCCTCATGTCTGTTCCTATGGTAACCTGTTTGCATTGGTTAAAGGTATTGCTGTACTCTTCATCTCCACGTCCCCCACGTCACGGGGCCTGGGAAGGCACTTGAAATGTCTGTTATGTTCCAGAAACATCTGCTGCATAGAATTACGTTAAATTGAACGGAACACTGATTTATAATACATTGTATTTCAATAGTTTATTGCCTCCTGAAGTGACTTGGAAATAAGAACACAGCGTTTTGTACTCTGAAGTTAGCACAACTTGATGCTCGTGAACTTGCTACAGAGGAAATGTTACAAATGGAAGTAGTTATGAACAGGGCAGCTCAGGCACCATAATTATTTGTTTCTCTTTTGTACTTTCTCGTGGGTAAAAGTTCCAACCTGTGCACAAGTGTATTTCTCCGTTCTCATTTCATCCTTAGCAATAATAAATATAAATAATAATCATAACTACTCTGTTTTAAGCACCTATTATTTGCCAGCTACTGCATTAGGTTTGCATTCTTTTGCTTAATCCTTACAAAAAGCCTAGAAAGTAGGTGTTATTATCTTTAGAGCTTTGGAAGTGAGCTTAGCAAGCTTAAGTGCCCACCCCAAGTCAGGCCCCCAGCAGGAGGGGTTCCATCCTTCCTCTGACTTTGTCTCCCCTCTTTGTTTGTGCGACCACATCTTTCCAATAATGATGCAAAGTGCGTTTGAAAATGAGATCCGCCCTAGCCGGTTTGGCTCAGTGGCTAGAGCATCGGCCTGCAGACCAAAGGATCCCGGGTTCAATTCCGGTCAAGGGCCCGGACTTTGGTTGTAGGCTCCTCCCCAGCCCGGGCCCTGGTCGGGGCTCAGGCAGGAGGCAACCAATCGATGTTTCTCTCTGTCTTTCCCTCTCTCTTCCACTCTTTCTTAAAAAAAATCAATGGGAAAACATCCTCAGGTGAGGATAAAAAAAAAAGAAAGAAAATGAGATCAAACTGACTCGTTGAAATCACCAACAACAGTTGGATTGTTTTCTCGTGTTTGTGGTTTCCCGTTCTCCGCTCCTTCCCAGCCTCATACCCACCCATGAAATAGACATGACGATTTCTAGGCCATGGGGAATGAGCTGAAGCCCGGAGAAGGGTTATCATCACCCGAAGCCACCCAGATTCAGCCCCCAAAGACACCCCCTCACGTGGAGGTCTGTTCCCCGTGACAACTAGTTAACCGCAGCACATCTTTCCATCTGGGGTTTCACCAGATTGTATTGCTTTTGGCCCAAGTCCACGCAAGGCTTGCGGTGAGTGAAAACAAGGGGCACAGAGTCGTTCAGAGAGAGTTGGGGGGTGGGGGGGAATGTTCCTGAGCATGAACATATTAACATTTTGGACCTAATTTTATACAAAGCCACCGCCCAAATCCCTCACTCACAGTCCCATTCATGCAGCTGAAATACTTGTTGAAAGGATGAAATGCGGCACCTGACGGGAATTTTGCGCTGACTTTCCAAATGGCGAAAGGAAAGCGATCATAAAGCCATGTTCGAGTCTGGCACAGATTGTAGGTCATTTCCTTCTGATCGAATCGATCCTCTAGGAATGACTCCCCGCGTTCCTGGCACTGTCTCCGACGTGGAGAACGGAATGAAAATACCGAGGGAGGTCCTTCCCTCCAGCGGGCCGCTGGTCTCCGGCCCATCGTTAGCTGCCTCTGCTGCAAAAACATGGGCTGCGAACACGGCCAGAAACTGGGGTCTCGGCTCAGGAAGGGGAACGCCCAGTACCGAGGCGGGGGGACCCTATCATCGCCTCCTGAGTTGCCTCACACTGCCCAGGTGAAGGGCGGAAGGAAGTCCAAAGAGTTCCTCTCTCCATCCCTTTCTCCTCAGCACCTGATGGGATGCGTGGTGATGGCACCGATAACCCAGCTGTTGGCCGGATGGTACAGGAAGGAGGTGGGCGGGAGGATGGGAGCCTCTGTGGTCCCCCGGGGATAGGAGAGGACATGGCAGGAAGTGGGGACCTGTGAGCCGAGAGGGATGTGTGGCAGCCTAGACTGGAGTGGGACCTGGGTGCACGGGGCAGGGCGGGGCGGGGTGAGGGCAGAAGCCGGAGCAGGAACTGGACCCTGGGGGTTCCATGCCACGCTGGAGAGCTTGGTCTTTACTCTCTGGATGGCAATCATGGTTCACTGACATTTTCAGGAAGAGGGAGGCACACATGGAATTGTGTTTTTGAAACAGCACTCTGGCCGCAGTGGGGGGTGGGGGAATGGGTTGGTGGGGGGGAGGAGTGGCTAAGGGTGGAGGAGAGGAGCCTCCAGACAAGCCCAGGGGAGGCCGGAGAGCACCAGGCCTTGGTGCCTTGGATGCTAAAGGAGCTGGGGGGCGGTGGGGGAGGGGGATCAAGGCTGACTCCCAGATGTCTCCTGCAGACGACACAGGGGGCAAAGCAGGTTTAAACGTCCGGGGAGGAACTAGAGAAATGCTACTTTATGTTGCTTTTCTGTTGCCTTTTCACTTCGTCTGGACAAGAGGCAACAGTTCAATGCCTTTCTCTTTGCAGCCACTGGTCATTCCCGCAGGAGGCAGGGGCGGAGCTGCTGGGGGCCAGGCCAGCGCGTTGGTAAACACGGGGCTGAGGCCGCCGGGGCTCGCTCAACAGAGAGCGCCCGCCGGTCTGGCCAGCACCTGCCCTGGGCGATGCCCGACGCCCGAGTCCCCGGGGCCTGGCCGCTCACCAGGAGCTGCTTCCAAACCAAATGGGACGGAGACAAACAGCGAAGGCTGCGTCCCACGGGCCGAGGTCGGGGACTGGAAGACTTGCTTAGAGACTTCCTCCAACTTAAACTAGAGAGTTTGTCTTTTGTTACACTGATTTTATTTGCATTTTATTTTGTGAGTGAGTTTTCTTTTTTTTTTTTTCCAGTTTCAAAACACTTCAATGTAACATTTCAATGTAACATTTCAATGGGGTGGAGGTTCCTCGTCTTCCCCTAGACCTTCTCTCTGTGCGTCTTGGACACTGGGGCCCCAGCAGACCCCCCTCCCCACCCCCCCTGACCGGAAGCTGGAGCAAGCAAATGCCACCCGGTCAAGGCCGCTCCACAAAGATCTCTCCGCGTTCCTGGGGGCTCCGCATGTCTCAGAAGCCCCCCTCCCTGGCCACCACCACCCTGTCTGGAAGGGAGAGCCCAGTACTTCCTTCCTCCCTCCCCATCTCTCTCCCCCTGGCTTTGTCTCTGTCTCTGTTTAGCTCTCATTCTGTCTCATCAGCCTCTCTTCGTCTGTCTCTCTGTCTCTATCTCTCAGTCTCTCTCACCTTTCAGTCTGAGTCAGTCTCTCGATCTCTGGCTCAGTCTTTCTCTGGCTCAGTCTTTTTCTATCTCTCTTTGTCCATCTGTCTTTCTCAAGCTCGGTCCGTCTCTGTCTCTATCTCAATCTCTCTGTCTCTTAGTCTCTCTCTCTCTCTCTCTCAGACTCTTTCTTCCTCTCTCTTTTCAAATTTCAAAGCGCCCCCTTGAATGGCTGACTATTCAGGGCCGGCAGAATGAGGCCTCTCCGGGGCTGGGCTGCAGTCAAAGCCGCACACACTTCTAAGGGGCTGCAGCCGGTGGAGCAGGGTGCGGGCGGGCGGGCGGGCGGTGCGGGTGGCGGGCGGGCGGCCCTGGGCCGGACTGGCCATCTGTATGCAAATGTCAGCAGCCCCAGCAAACCTGCCTCGGCCTGGCCGGCCGGCGGGCCGTCCGCACAGCAATTACCAGTGTGCATGGGCCTTTGTGCCGCAGCCCGGCTTTGTGGGTGCCGGGGCTGCCCAGCACCTGCACCAAGGCCGTGGCAGATGGCAGGACTTGGCAGCAATATGGAGGCTTGCCTGAATGTGGCCGGGCCACAAATGGACATCTTTTATTCCTTCCCGGGGGTGGGAGCTGCAGAGAGGGGATTCGTGCTAGATGACCAACCACTCACGCACCGGGCAGATAGTTCCTGAGTGCCTACTATGTGCCCCTCCACCAGAGCGAAGGAGGACAGAGAAAACCTGGGAAGGAGCTACTGACACTCACAACTGCTATGTGTAAAATTGGTGACGGGGGTGAGAAAAGTCTCTTCATTCCTGGGGACTGTGGACGTGGTGGCCCCCTAGAGCTCCTCCTTGCCCAGCTCCCCACAGAGCCCACCCCCTGCCGGGCCCCCCGGGCCCACACTGTGTGCACTGCTGGAGGGCCAAGGTCCGAGTGCTTTCTCCCCGCGAGTTTGTGTTGTCTCGAACCCCAGCTGAGAGGGCCTCGGCCCAGGGCTCCAGGTGAAGGCAGGAAAGGGCTATTTCCTGGTGCACCTGCCCTCGGGTGGGAAATCGCTGCGGAGACCGGGGGTGACACCGACCTGGTGGGGGGCACCTTTCCCCCAAGATGCCTGTGCTAAGTGGTCCTCCTGCGCAGGCTGGAGGCCTTACCAAAGCACCAGCGTACAATCGCGCAGCCGTTTTGCACTTGACAAAGGAGGAAGCGGATTCAGAGACGGTTAGTGAAGACGGAGGTCTCAGGCTGAGCGGAGAGGAGAAACCCAGGCTAAGCCTCGGTCTCCTGGCCCCGGCATCGAGCTGATAGGGCTGATCTTTCCCTAACGTGCCCATTCCAGTGCCGGGCCATTTAGAGAACACCTTCAGGCGGGGCCTAAAGACCCTATTTTACTGCCAGATGATGTATGCAGCTGTCACTGTCCCTCCACGTACCTGAGCCACACTCCTTCCCTGGCCCTCTCTCTGCCAATCTCTTACCCCACCCGCCCCTGCTTCTCACCCCAGCTCTCGTCCTGTCATTGGTTTGTAGCTGTTTGCTCAGTTGTATTTGCCATGAGCTCTCTGGATACCGAGGGACAGCGAGCCGGGGCTGCTTTGAAACCCAGCACAGCTCTGCTCCCCGTAGCGGAGCAAGCCGTGTGCCTGAGAGCCTCCCCGTCGCTGGCCTTATTCCTTCCTTCCGAGAAAATCCGGGGGGGGGGGGGGGGCGGGGGGGCGGTGACAGTACAAACACTACAGCGTCAAGAGTAGCAGGACAGACAGCGAGAAAGGAAAGACTGCGCTGTGCAATCGGATGCCTGGCCAGATGTCAGTTTTTGAAAAATAGGAAGCAGCGTGTGTGTGTGTGTGTGTGTGTGTGTGTGTGTGTGTGTGTGTGAATAAGAGAGAATGGGACTGGGAACCAGAAGACGAGTTCTAGGTTCAGACCTGCCAGGAACCAGCCATGCTGCATTGGACGTCAATCAAATTATCTGGGCCACATCAGGAAATGCAAGAGCATGGATGAGATGCTTTCTGTGCTTCTGTTGGCGTACGTGCACGGAATCACACAGACACGTGGGTGTTCGCATAGCTAAGCGACGCAGATATACACACCTGCTCAATCACCAGTGCAGTCTCCCCATCTCTCCATCAGGGGTAAGCCATCAATTTTTCCAGTGCTCTCTAGAAGAGAGAGTTTATCGTGGCTGTTTTACGTGGATGTTTGATGTTCAAAGAGCCAGAAGGGAAAGAAAGAAAGAAGAGAAGGAGGGAAAGAAGGAGCAAGGAAACCCTTTCAGACACACACTGGTTATCAGGTCTTGACTCAAAAGTTTCCCCCGTGTAACGTGTGCCATTAAATCCTAACAGCCCTGGAGGGCAGGTAGGCATTATTTTCATTGTTTTTGTAGTAGAGTAATTGAGGGTCAAATATGACTTCTCAAAGACAGACACGAATCATCCACATTTTACAAATGAGAAACTGAGGCAGGTAAGTAACTTGTCCAAAATGTCTTGGCTAATACAGAGCAAAATGGAGATTTGGCCCCAGGCGGTTTGGCTTTATACACTGAGTGGCCAGATTATTATGATCTCTGAACGCATAATAATCTGGCCACTCAGTGTATAACCCAGGGCACCTTATAACTTCTCAAAACACCCTCGCAGCAGCATCCTGGCCTGCTACTCCCACCTACACACATTCAGGATCATGCTTATCACCTCACACTCACACCACAAGCACACACCCACACATGCACATGCACATTTAGAGTGCTTACTGTCTTACTTTTCTACATCTCCAAATTCTTCCCCTTTTTTCATTTTTATGATGTTTAAAATTTTTAATATTATGTTTTTATTGTCTACAGTGAACATATTTTTATGATAGGAAAATGCATTTCAATTATTAAAATTATAAATGGCAATTTGGCTGGGTATAGAATTTTTGAATCACAATTTTTCTCCCAGATTTTATAAATGTTCCATTGACTGCCTTTATCCAATGTTGCACGGAAAAGTCTGAGGTCTCCTTCATTTTTTTTTCCCACTGTACTTATTGGGTTATTTTGGTTTTTTCTGTCTGAAGTTTTCTAAGATTCTTTTGTTATCTGTGGAATTCAATATTTGCAGCAGAATATGTCAAAATGTTTGTCAGATTTTATTAAATCATTCTGATAAAGTTCACTCATAATTTCACAACTTACTTTAGTTTCAGAAAAATTTTATTCTGTACAATTTTGAATATTTTTATCTGATTTGTTCTGGGCACAGGCCCAGCTATTATTTATTTTACAGTCCATGTGTACATCATCTTTACTCTGATCTGTTTTTTTGTGAGTACAATATCTTCTTTTTTCCTCTGGAGTTACATATCATTTTTTTTTTCAATATGATTTTGTATTAGTTTCAGGTGTACAGCATAGTGATAGATAATTACATACTTTACAAAGTGGTCCCCCCAATATTTCCAGTACCCACCTGGCACCATTCATAGTTATTATAATATTATTGACTACTAGTAGCCCTGCATACGAATCCGTGTGCCAGTAGCTCGCTGCTGCCCTCCAGTAGCTCTCCACCCACTGCCCCGCCCTCCTGTAGCTCCCCCCCCCGCCCCCTATAGCTTGATGCCCTGCCCCTTCCTGTAGCTCTCCGCCACCCGCTTGTAGCCAGTAGCTCGCTGCCGCCCTCCTGTAGCTCTCCACCCACTGCCCCACCCTCCTGTAGCTCCCTCCGCCCCCTCCCCTTCCCCTCTCATAGCTTGCTGCCCTGCCCCCTCCTGTAGCTCTCCACTGCCCGCTTGTAGCTTGCTGCCCCACCCTCCTGCTGATCCGTGATCCGGTCGTTATGCGGTCGGTCATTATGCTTCACAGCATAACAACCATTTGCATATTACATCTTTATTATATAGGATATTCCCCATGTTGTACTTTATATCCCCACTTCCATTTTTTGAAGGCCCAATTTATTTACCTCCTCCAAGAAGCCTTAGCCAACCCCCCAGCACCCCAACTTCTTCAGCACTTTATTTCACTCACATGCCCTTGGCACTTATACCCTCAATATGCTCCGCCATGTGCAGCATTGGCTCCTTGCAGGAGGCATCATTTTATTCATCTTGGGATCAAGTCAGTGCCAAGCAGACTGCTCTGCAAGTTGACAGCACAAATGAATGAAGAGGTGATAGTATTTACAGTAAGCACTTTGCTTTCATTCCCACCCTGCCTCGCTCCCAAAACAATAACAATGAAAGGGTTTCACTCAGTGCCGGTGCCGTTTACTCACTTCTTAGAATAAGTGTGTTCTGTAGACACATTATCAATTTTACAGTCGATCCTCATTATTTGGGATTCCATATTTGTGTATTTGTCTACTCACTAAAATATGTTTGAAATAACAAAATCAATACTCATGGCACTTGTACAGTCATTCCTGAACTTGGGCAGGGGTGAAAATTTTGAGTCACCCAATGAACACGTCCCCAGCTGAGACTGAACAGGGGGTGCTCTGCCTTCTTGTCTCAGCTCTCATACTGTAAGAAGTGTCCTTTTCTCAGCCCATCTATAGCTGTGGTTTTGCATTTGTGTGCTTCGTTGGGTGATTTTGTTGTTTAAGATGGCACTCCCGTGTTTCTAGGTGTGAGAAAGCTGCGATGTGCCCTATGAAGAAAATGCATGTGTTAGGTGAGCTTCGTTCAGGCACGAGTTAGAGTGCTATTGGTCCTGAGTTCAATGTTAATAAGCCAACAATATATATCCAATGAGGTATCTTTAAACAGAAACACAGGTGAAACTAGGCTATGGATTGATCAGCTCACAGGAACCTAACCCTCTATTTCCCCAGGAACAACAGCTTAGTATTTTCTGATTCAATGTTTGTGGAGACTTTATAGAATATAACTATTGTGTATAAGTTATGTACAATCACATATGCATATATGTATGTATGTATGAGTGTGTATGTAGGGATATATATATGTAAATATATATATATATATACATATATATATGTACTTTCCTATCAATAACAAGCATCATTTTAAATCATTTAAAAAACATTTAGAAAACTAGCTTATCTTTTCTTTGTGAATGAACAATAAGGAAAGGGTGACTCTATCCTAAGAACCTATCTCCTAACCTTTGACTTGTGCAATCTCCTTTGAAGTTGAGTAGCACCAAGCCAGCTTTGAGGCAAAGGAAGCCCAGGCCTTCCTCCTGATTCTGAACCCCCTTCTGTGGGAGGCCGCAGGACTGGACGTTCCTAGTAGAATCCTTGTGTGGCCTGCCTGGGGCTGCCAGCTCCTAAGAACAGGAATCGGGTCCCTTCCTTGGGAAACCCCTCAAGTACCCATTGACCTCATTGCTAGGAAGCATTCCTGGTCACGGCATAGCAGAAAAATTCCATGTAGACATGTCAGAGCCACCTGGCTCACTTGTCAGCAGGACTCCAGTCTACGCCGCTCTGAAAACCGGAGTCTGAAGTCAGAAAAACTCTAGCCAAAGCCATTTTCTGACTTCCCTAAATAACCCCTTGTAGACGGCTAACCTTGCTCCCCGAATCTCCTCACTGATGGCTCACCTTGGTCCCCGGTGCTACAATTTCATTCCTTTCCTGGCTAATCGGTTCTCAGCCCGCAAAGACAAAGCATGGCTCTCGGCTGAATGACACCCATTCATGTCCCCCAACACTGTCATTAGACCCTCCTTGGGCCAGCCTTCTTTGGTTAAATGATCCTCATTCATTGAACTTTTCCCCCTCTGACCTATATTGCTGCCCTTATATCCATTTCTGGGCTCTTTTTCAGACTCTAGGTGAAGAATGCGAAAAATGCTTCCCTTGTCTAGGGTCCTATAACACCTCTCTTTCCAGGTTCATCCTGCGAATCGAGCACACACCAGGCCTTCCTCTTAGAAAAGACACGACCGCCCAGTCCATGTTCTTCATGTGGCTGCACCACGATTCATTCCTGAGATGTTCCAAGACCCCGGAGAAGCTCTTCTAAGAAGCTCGTTGCTATTAAGTATCTATGAAAGTTATATTAGGATAATATATTCAATTCTAGAAACCCCAGGTAAAGAGATGCTAATGATTATCCATATGATCCCCATACTTAAAACATAGGCACTCAGCAACTGTCACAACAGAGGGACGACAGAGCTATTTTCTATGCCTAATTAATGTATTAAATACTCTCTCTTCCTATCTCCATCCTCCGCTCTAAACCCCCTCCCCCCCCCCCCCACTTCCAAGACACAGGCATGTACGTCAAGTGCTCTCAGATTAATTCATGGCACTTTGAGACATTATTCTAGGTTCTCTCTTCCAGGTGTAATTTACTGTAATCACCTCAGACATTGAAAGCCATTTTCCTGAAGCTGGGGAGTAGGCACTCATTTCCATCCCACGTTTCAAGCCCGAAATGACTCTCTGGTCCCCAGAGGTCAAACGGGAGGAGCGGTTGTCACTTCGCTCTGTTTCTCTCGCTGGCTCTCAGTGTGTCGGGGCTGCCCCTGCAAATGTAGTGCTTGATCCTAGCTTTCCACCCAGGCTGTAGGATGATGGCAAACATCCAGGGTTGGGCCACAATCTGATCAATAAAAGCCGATACTACATGGGTAATATCACTGAGAGGAACCACCGTGTGGCAGCGTGACCAGAGGCTGGCCTGGGAGAAATTGCTGAAGACCTGAGCTGTTTTGCCCAGAATGTTCGACTGCCTTCACTGGCCTGGGGGCTGTCAAGTGGAAGAGGGATTGGTCTCAGCTGTGTGGTCTCCAGGGGAAGGACGAGGAGCAGCGAGTGGAAGTTGCAGAGCAAACGACTTCAGCACAACATGGCGCAGACTTTCCAAAGGGATGGGACACACACCTGGAGCTACCATCGCTGAATTCCTACTGTGTGTCACTAGGCATAGTGTTTCCCTCTGTCGCCAGCAGAACTCAGCAAGGCAAACGTGATGATCCACATCTCCTGGCTTCAGGAACTGAGACTCATGGGGGTCCAGGGCCCTGTGCACAGAAAAATGGCGGCGGGGGGGCGGGGTCTGTGTTGGAAGGAGCTACTTCAGCAGGTCTCATGGCCTGGCCAGGGGAGGTCTGGAAGAAGTTCATGAGAATGCTGAAGGGGGATCCTGCAGGAATGAATGTGAGAATGCCGGGGCTGACCCGCAGACCCTGAGCGACGGGTGAATGATTACTCTGACACAGGATTGCTGTGAAAGGGAGGGCTAAGGGACTGCCTGGCTAAAGGAACCAGACAGCCCCAATCACCTGCCTCTTCAGGCTTTTATTGTAACAGCAGTTTGAGATAAAGTTTATCTTTTAGATACAATCAAGTAGGGTAAGTAATCTTGGGGGGGACACATGTGTCTGCAGTGTCCTTTAAGCAAAGACACCAAAAGATTAAACATAAAGATTCCAGTAAATGCCCGAGGGTCTGCACATGCACAGACTTGTTTGGAAAGGTCAAGGAATAATTAGGGGTGCTGCCTTCAGCACGTCCCTAAATCAGAATCCCGATAACCAGGGTGGGCTGCCTTCAGCACACTTCCCTTTTCAGAACGTCTTCCTTACAAACTTTCCAACCAAGTCTCCTGTTCTCCCTCACATGAGAAACCATCACTTCACCCTGGCCAGTGTGGCTCAGTTGGTTGGGCATTGTTCTGTGCACTGAAAGGTTGCCGGTCAGGGCACATGCCCAGGTCACAGGCTTGATCGGGATGTGTAAGAGGCAGCCTATTGCTGTTTCCCGCTCACACCAATGTTTCTCTCTCTCTCCCTCTCCTTCTTTTTCCCTAAAAATCAATTTAAAAAATACTTAAAAAAAAGAAAAAAGAGAAAGAAGCCATTACTTCAAGGAACATTTCCTGTCCTGAGAGTCACAACTGCGATGCTACCAAGTGCAGACCTCCTGCAAGAAACTGCATAGGCCTTTTAGTTTCTCACATTGAAATCATTACACAATGCTTGCAATGTCTGAGTGTCTGCTGGGCAATATGGTGGACATTTACTAGTAACAACACTGCACCCACGTTCTCAGTCCTCAACAGTCCCACCAATCAATTCATATAAGCTCATGGCTCAAAGAGGCCAAATAGTCTTGGCAAGATCGCACAGCTGGGTATGGGTGGGGCAGCTCCAAGCCCACCAGATTCTGAGACGTGAGCTGCCTCCCTGAGCTGAAATGAATGTTTACTAGTACACGGTGAGATGGAAAACAGTGTTCTCTAAGAAGTTGGACTCTGGAGTGGGACCTGTATTCTAACCCCAGCTCCATTGCTCCCTGCTGTGTGACTTTTGGAGAGTTACTTAACCTCTCTGCACCTCAGCTTCCTCATCTGTGACATGAAGATAGGTATAAGCATGAACTGAGTTAAATCGTTTAGATCTTTGCCTGATACATGGTCTGTCCTATACAAGTGTTAGTTACCGCAATTTGTTTTTAGCCATGTAGGTCACACTGCTAAGAAGTCACTACAGAGAGAGAGCCCCCCTGACTCCCCAGGTTGTTCACCAGGACCGACCCTCACTTGTCCCATCTCTGCTGGAGAGGGACCCAGAAGGACGTTCTGCAGACTGCTGGACCTCTCCGCCACAACCTTGAGTCCCAGACATGCCTCTGCAGGAACTTCTTGGTCTTGACTGCCCGTCCAATGTGCACATTTCACCACTGACGGGCTCTGCAGAGGGCCCTGGGGGCAGAAAGACAATCTCTGGTCCCAGCTGAACAACTTACTGAGATACAGATGGGGTGTTCTCAACCAAGGAGCCCCTATTTGGTGTGAAAGCAAGCGAAAGCATACCTCCTCTGTGCCAAGCAGGAGGAACAGATCAGCCATCCCATGTAGGTGAGCTATCATCCCAGCAAGAATTAAAAATAGGTGATGTCATTCATTATAAATACTAAGCAAGCACTGAGCATCTATTTATGTTTGCTCAGCCCTGAATGTTCCTTGCACTTATGGGGGACAAAGGGCAAGATGCAGAAAGAAGATCCAAGCATAGACCGATAGAATACCAGAGTTGCTGGGAGGAAGCCAATATTGATGGAGCCCTACTCTGTGCTGGACAGTTTACACGTCTCATCTGATGGAGTCATCAGGACGGCGATGAGGCTGCTGAGGTTCAGACCTCCCGAGTCACTCTCTCCAGGTCTTACAGATGGAGGGACCAGAACTTGAATCAAGTTCAGCTGCAACTTCCACCTTCAACTCACTACTAAAGGCCTACGGGCCACCCGCTCCATTGCAATCACCCAGGAATATCTTTTTCAACAAGGGTCCTGTGTTTGGCCACCGCAGGTTGGTTTTTGCTCATAATGAGCTTCTGGTCTCATAAAGGCTTGCAGGCTCTTTCACATGAGCTGCTACTGCGCCAGGAGAGCAGACGTGCTGGGTCAGCACCCTCACAGAGCTGGCCGACTTCAGGAGAGGGCTGAGGTCTACCTGTCCACCAGCTCCAGAAAGAGGGGTGGAGGAACTCCCCCCAACTCTACCTCCTGTGTCCTGGGGGCTCCCGCTCTCCAGAGCAGGCAGCCACTTCAACTTGGCCCAGAGCAGCCAACAGCTGTGTGGGGGGAATGGCACCACCCCAATCCCCATCCTAAGGAGAATAAAGCAAGGTCTATACTGTAATCCACCTCTCCACAGAAACCAATCACTCCTCCTCATTACCGAGCGAAGCAATGCCTCTCAGGGCTCCTTTTCCTCCTTGCAAACAAAATAAAACAAATCCTTCCTATGGATTTCATTTGCCGTTTAATGCAACCTAATGATTTCCAATTGAAACCATATTTGTATTTGTATTGACTTATTAATAGCACATCCATTTTCCACGCAATAAAGCCTGAACATGAACTGATGACTTTGACCGAAATGCATTAGGTAGCATTAAAGATTAAATAAACACTGTTTCTATGAATAATATTTAATGTCGTCTATTTGCCAGTCTATTGAAAACTGATCTCTGGGTATTTCCAGCTGGGGTTCCAAGGAGTGCATTTTGAATGTATTATGAGTAATGACTCTGCGCTAGGACAGGGAATGGTTTCCAGGAGGTTGCTAGAGCTTGTTACAACTCTAGTATATTCTGGTTCATTTGCACAAATCGTTCCATTGTTGATGGCAGAAGCAAAGGACCATGAGGACTGAACTGAAATACATGCCTGATTCCAAAAAGCAACTTAGAAGTGAATTGAAAGAAAAATGGGAAAAACTATTCCTTCCTCCTCCCGCAGAGTGCAGTGGTCATATTTGTCCACCTTAATAATTATTTTTTAAATATAATTTATTGATTTTTTACAGAGAGGAAGGGAGAGGAATAGAGAGCTAGAAACATCGATGAGAGAGAAACATCGACCAGCTGCCTCCTGCACACCCCCTACCGGGGATGTGCCCGCAACCAATGTACATGCCCTTGAGCGGAATCGAACCTGGGACCTTTCAGTCCACAGACCGACGCTCTATCCACCGAGCCAAACCGGTTTCGGCCCACCTTAATAATTATTGATCTTTACTCCTTTTCCTCATACTTTGGCATGAGGAAAGGTTGAGTTCTACCTTGGAGCTCAGAAGTCAGTTCCTTTCCATCTCTGTCACTAGACAAGGTGTGGCCTTGGTGGAGGTGGCCTTGGTCACTCCTCCGCAGGTCTCAACTGTCTCTACTTTGAAATGGGGACAGCTGGGTCAGGTGACCTGAGGGCCCCGAAAGCTCAGGCATTTACTGACGCTGATTTTGCTGAGTATACTGTAAATGCCATGAGGCACCAATGATGTTCTCCCTGATTTTGTGTCCGCAGGGCCAGACACCCATGGTCTGCAAAGAGGAAGTCTAGGCTATTGGGAGTGGGTCAAGTTCAGAAGTCAGATTTTCCTGGTAGACATGCCTTCACTAAGCCAGTGATAGCAATAATAATAATCTACTACTTATTGAGCACCTACTGTGGTCAGGCAGGAGGCCGGGTATGTTATGTCCATTACCTCTAATCCTCTCAATAGTCCTCCAAAGAAGCTAATCCACTGCGTAGGTCAGGTGATTTCTTTCATTTGTATTAGTAATAATTGACATTAACCTAAGGTGACCAGATCGTCCCGCTTTTGGTGGGACAAAACCGATTTTTAACAATTTGTCCCGCATCCCACGGCGTTTTAAAAAAGTCCCTATTTTTGGAAAGAATAGGGACTTTTTTAAAACGCCGTGGGACGCGGGACAAATAGTTAAAAATCGGTTTTGTCCCGCCAAAAGCGGGACGATCTGGTCACCTTACATTAACCCCAAGATTATGAGGTGGTACTTGACTCTCTGATCTTGACTAGGAAATTTTTGACACCCATTTTCCAGATGTGAAATTGGGCCCAAATGAGTGGAATGACTGATCACTTCCTCCCCAGCCCCTTCTCTGTCTCTTTCTTTCTTTCCCTCTCTCCCTCTCTTCCTTTCTTGCTCTCAACTTCCCAGCAGCCCTTCCACCCCACCCCAATTTCTCCTTCCTTCTCTCACTTTCTTCCTCTCGCTTCTGTGACCTTGAAGAGGGGTCCTCAGAAGCTCCCAGGTAACAGGAGAGTCAGGCTTTAATATCTTTCATTTCAAACTCCTGTGATAAGAGCCAGACTCGGGTCTGCACCAGGTGGGTATGAGGGAGGAGCCCCTGCCCTCGGAAAGGGAGGAGCTGTCCCTGGGGCATCAGCTGCTGGGCGGAGTGAGTCCGGTGAAGAGCTTGCAAAGGGCAGGTGAAGGACTGGGGAAGGGCATTTTAGGCGGTGGGAATAGCAGAGAATTGAGCAGGCCCAGAGGCCAAGGCATCCCGACACAGGGCCGAAGGGTCAGGCCGGGCTGGAGGGAAGCACAGGCCAGAGTGCTGAACCCTGAAAGGCCAGGCCAAGGGCATAGAGGTTACGCTCTGGGCACTGCGGAGCCAAAATGGGCCCTAAATGGGGAGTGACACTGTCAGACGTACATGGCGCCTTTGAAATGCTATTTGCAAGAGATCTTTTGGGCAAAACCTTAAAAAGCCAACTGGTGGGTGTGCAAGACAGGTCTGTGCTCATATCTGAGCACGGCGGATATGGGAAGGCCTTCACCTTAAGCCAGTCTAACTCCTCAATTTTCAAGATGTGTAGACGGCGGCAGAGGAAAATTATCCCCCTCAGATCCCTCTGCTGGGTGGTCCCCAATTCCTAATGGCCCATTTAGGATGAAGAAAGCTTCAACATCTTGTTGCCATCCCTTGCATTGGCTCCAGCCCCTTCCCCAACCTGGGCCCAGGGCAAATCGGGTTTGTTCCGCCTCCACAGCACTTCCACTGTGGTGTGGGGCCACCTGTCACTGGCAGGGACGCTCCGCACACGCTCGGCAGATTGTTGGGTGCAGTTGTGTGTAGACAACTGTCTTTGTGTCCCTCGCCATACGGCTGGGGAACTCTCAGCACTGAGCCCGCCCAGGAGAGTGAGCACCTCACCTGTTCCCTCTGTCTCAGGGGGCTCTGCCCTTCCCCGGGCTGGGACTGGAAATCCCCTGGAGAAGCTTCAAGAAACTTGCATTGTAATCACAGGTCAGGAGAGAATCATGAGGGAGCCACGGAGGCCTGCAGACGGCCATCACTCACCACTTTGCCCGAGTACACGCTGTACCTGCAGCTCAAAGTGCAAAGGACACATTTGCCTCCCACCCCAGCTTTCTGCGACCTCCTGGCCTTCGCCAGCCCCTCCCACTCAGGCTGTCCCCTCTATGTCCCTTGGGCCTGCTGTGTCCACAGAAAACCTTCTGTCTCATCACGACACAGTGACACCAGAGTCCCTGGGCTCTCTTTTCCCGAGGACCTTGAGCTCTAACCCTGGTCTCTGATGGGAGAAGCAGGAGCTCTGTCCCCAATGGATGCCAGGAATCTCCTGATGGTCAGAAGCCCGGACCTCACAGTCAACCTCGTAGAAGCGAGTCAGGGCCCAATGCTGGGCGCTGGTGCCCTGGGTCCCGTCCAACCTCTGAGCCTTTGTCTCGTCGTTTATAAATTAAGGCTCGCATGACTTCTAAGTTCTTTTCAGTTCTCAAACTCGTGTTTCTACTAGCATAGAGCTAGGAGAACCTGCTGGAATTGGCTGTTAGTCTTAGAGGCTTTTGAGAATGTGGCTCGACCAGTATGGTGGGTGCATATAGACCCTCCTAAACCTCCAAAAAAACAAAAGAAAAGTCCTCGGTAAGCTGTCCTCGGTAAGGCTTCCTGGCCATGAGAGTCAGGTCAGCAGGGACCTCCCTACCCCCACCCACAGCTACTGTACTAAACATGGTCTCCTTAGAACTCTAAGTTCAAATATATATCTCATTAGAAGAAAAGAAAAGGATTCTTTGCACATAAACTTTTTTTTATTTTCTTTAAAAAAATACATCCCATTTTCTTTCTCTTGTGTCTCAGGGAAAAGTCTTTGCAAGGTACAAGAAAGATTTTTCTCCCCCGAAGATTTTACTTCAAGGTTAGTTAGCCAGCATTTTCCCATATATAAGCATGAAAGCTGGGTCCCCTGGGCTGATTTCTTTCCGTTTACAGACCGACTACAATAACTCCCAATTCTGCACATGAGACCAGCTCCCTTTGAATAATATCCGCTAAAATATATAATACCAGTACTTTGAAGTGCACACACACGCAGCGAATTGGGTAACCTCAGTCCTGAACTATTCCAATATTTTGAAATGATTCTCAACATTTCTTGATTTCACACGTCTTTGTTTAAATTATAGGTTGCCATCAAGGTGTATTATCCTGTTGATCGTTTTGGTTTGTGTATCAGAGTGCAAATTATTTATTTCAATTTAATCTCTTCTATTGAAAATGTTACAGTTATGCCTCTAACATTTCATTCATGACGGGGATGAATTCTGAGTTCCAACAGAGAGCTCTAACAATGTTAGAGCTGGGAGAGCTTTTCACAGAGTACCTAGACCTACACAGAGGAGGAAACCGAGGTCTAAGGTTGCCAGCCAAATGGTGACAAAGACAGGGCTAGGAAACGCTGACACCCTCTCTTCCAGGGGAATACTTCCTCTACAGAAACCTTCTCAAATCTTCAGTCAAAGAAATACCAAAATGCCCATGACTCTTCTCTCAGGAGGCCATTTGCCCAAGTTCTTAGAAAGTCTTTTTTCTGTATTTTGGAACCTTTATCCAATTCTTTTTGCCTTATGCTTTCATACATTGACAATTGTGTTTTATTGAAGTCATGGTGTCCCAAGCCAGAAGCCCCCTACTCTGGCCTGGGTGTGCCCCCTTATAGTGGTCTGAAAGTGTCCTGAGCCTCATAAGGGAATGGAAGTCTCAGCCTCTTGTTTGGGAGATCTGGTATACCACGTGTTTCAATGTATCAGGATCTTCCATGACCATTCAGCCCACTGGCCAGTCCTCCCAGCAAGAAGCTAAACAAGACTCAATTCAGCCGTCACCTCTGGTAAAACTCTTTCCCAAACTACCCTTCTCCTCCTCCCACCCTGATAAAGCATCCCCCTTTGTGAGCACAGCCACTGCCATGACGCCCTCCCCCAGGCACAGGTGATAGGAAGCTGGAAGTCAAGCAAAGACACTAAATGGAATCCAGTGGGTGGAAGCATAGGCTGTGACCGTCATGATGAGCCGAGGCAGGAGCAGACAGGAAGCAGGGTGTCAAAGCCTTGCTGCCCGGCCAGTGCAGCTCAGTGGCTGAGAATTGACCTATGAGCCAGGAAGTCACAGTTCCATTCCCGGCAAGGGCACATGTCTGGGTTGCAGGCTTGATCCCCAGTGTGGGGCATGCAGGAGGCAGCCGATCAATGATTCCTTCTCATCACTGATGTTTCTATCTCTCTCTCCCTTTTCCTTCTTCTTTGAAATCAATAAAAATATATTAAATGGGGGGGGGGCATAGCCTTGCAAATCATGTCAAATGTGGATGACATGCCTAGAGCCACGACTGGGGAGCTATTGAAGGAGAGTAAGTAATAAGGAACATCAGGTTGGGGTCTTTATATTTTTTTATTTAGCATTTTTTCAGTTGCTAAAGTAGTGTTGTGTGTGTGTGTGTGTGTGTGTGTGTGTGTGTGTTTCAATTTCTTTCGACATAGATGCAGTGCGTATATAAGTTTACATAAGTGGAGTCATATCCAATATGCTGGGTGGGTTGTTACTACTTTTAATGTTTTCCTTCTTTTTATTTTTTTGAGCAGTTTGCTTTTAGGACTCTCCCTCTGACAATTATGTAAAAAATAATAAAATAAGCTAGAGAAGAGGAAGAATGGAGGTTAGAAACTGGAGGCTGCTATTGGCATCCAGGAAAAACATGGAGCGCCTGACTCCAGGGTGGCTGTGGGTAGCATTACATAGGGCTCCCTTGTGGAGTTCTCCAGTGGCCAGTTGGTTCTGGGGGTCGTAGTTCAGAAGAGACACCCAGCAATCTTGTGAGGCAAGAGGATGATTGATGAGTTTTTCAGTTGAATGGAGCTGGGTTCTGGTCCACAGTTGGTAACACTGGGCAAGTCACCTACATTCTCTGAGCCCTACTTTTCTACCTACAAAACTGGGGTGATCATTTCTACCTCATAGGATCCCTGTGAGGGTTAAATGAAAGGGCTTGTGTGGGAAGCACTTCATTCCAGGCCTAACCTGTCATAGACACCGAGTGGGTGATTGATACACCGGCACCCCTGTCCAGCCCACAGTAGCCAGTTCCTCACACACTGGACTCCTTCTCCATCCTCCACACCCCAGCCAGGGCTGCCCAGAGCAAGACCCCATCCACACCTCCCAACAGATCTGTCAGGGCCTCGGGAGATTGCAGGCAGCAGATAAGAACCCAGAAGTTCCTCCCCAAATGTGTTCCCTGTATGTTTGCTGAGGCCTGCGATCCTTTACTCGGAGCTCAGCAACCTGTAGAACCTAATTCCACAGCTGAGAGTGCCCTGAGGAAGAGGACACTTGGTTTTTAGTAACTTGTCAGTCAGAGGCCCCGCCAGGGCTGGATGCTGAGGAAGAAATTCAGAGAAGTAGTCTTCATATCCCAAAGCCCTCCCCCCCACACACATATATCACATACTCACATACATCACACACTCACACACACATCATACACTCACATACACTCACCACATACTCACACAAATTATATACTCACACACATTATATACTCACACACACTCATACACAGCACACACACACACTCATACACGATATACTCAAATACACACATACACTCACACACATCACATACACATAACACATACTCACACATCACACACACACACTCTTGCACACTCATACACATCGCACACTCACACATGATATACTCACATAGACACACACACATGCACACACACGAGCGCACACACTGGCAGCACACAGAGCCCGGCCTCCCTAGAGAAGCAGCGGGAAAGGATAAAGAGCGGCGAGGAAGAGAGAGAGGAGGGAGGAAGATGATATAAAAGAAGGGCAGGGTGAGACAGGAGGAAAGGGCTCACAACTTCAGGGACCCCTGGCCGAGGCCAAATCCAATCTTGAGAAGGGCCACTGAGGCCAGCCTAGTGCGGGGTGTGGCTGGGTGGGGAATTGTCCACACATTGCCTATGATTTGCTCTGTGATTTCAACAAGACTTCCCACCACCCGCACCTCTCCAGCCCAGGCCTTCTTTTCTCCATCTGTCCCGGGAGACCACTGGACTGGGGCATCTTTGAGGTCTCCTCCAGCCCTAGATTCTTCACCTCCGACTGTGAGTTCCACGAGTCAACGACAAGGCCCCCAAGAGTAGAGCTGCCAGGGGCCATCTGAAAGGCACGGAGTAGAGTGAGTACTGAGGCTGGGCCTGTTCAGGAGGCATGCTAGAAAGCACAAGGAAACTTCAGAGACGCCTCACTGGGGCCTCACAACCCCACACCCCCAGCCCCCGGAGCCTGTGGCTGGGCCTTGAGGTGGGGAGCCCCTCGCCTGGCTGCTGGCAGGCCTGGGAGCAGCCGGCCAGGGACAATGTTCCCTGGGCTGCAGACAGCCTGGCTCCAGGCCCGCCTCCTGGTGCCCTCAACCTGACATCTTCTGGGCAGAGCTTCGGTGCCCAGGGAGCCGTGAGGATGGTGTTAGTAAACACGCTTTCTTGCGCCCAGCCTGGCAGGGCCTGTGGGCAGCGGGAGGGTGAAGATCTGGCAGCTCTCATGGCTGGGCAGGCGGATGGGAGGGCAGACAGGCGGGCTGGCCGCCCTGCACAGCCAAGCCAAGGCCAAGAACGGAGCAGCTGCTCCTGTCACCATGGAGACAGAGACTGAACAATGAGCAGCCAGCAATGTAGCATGGCCGCCTTGCACTGGGGGGAGGGTGGGGGGAAGAGGGGCACACTCCCACCCGGCCTCACACACACTCACACACATGCACACGCATACACACACAGCCTAGTAGGCCTCGCTGCAGGAGAGAGTCAGGAGAGGAAGGAAGGAGAAGGAGAGGAGGTAAAGGCCATCCCAGCTTTCTGGTTGCAAAATTAGGCAAAACTCTCACACTTTGATTTTGGCTAAATATACATTTAAAAAACCTACCCCGCTTTCCAGAGGATTGTGTGGTTGCAAAGTCAGGTACCCTGGATTCCTGTGTAACAGGAGAAGGAAAGGGGGTTACTAATTAGCAGACGGCATGTGGGATCAACCTGCCTTCTACTTAGCGGGATAGCTGGGAACCTACTGGAGCTTCGAGCCCCAGGAAATTAGGAGGATGCTTTTTTAAATGCACCTAAATCCTGAGTAATGCCTCCTTGGAGATCCTATGAAGAGGAGGCCCAAGAGGAGAAAGAACAAGAATGGCTGGGCTCCCTGCACATGGACAGGAAGGGGTGAACAAGTCCACGTGTCTTCCAGGAGCTCCCAGCATCCCCTGGGGGAGGTGGGCGGTCCATGGCCCTCCCCGTCTTGGGAACAGAGTAGTGGGAACAGAGTAGGCTCTGAGCTGGAACCCGGTCAGCGTCACTCAGTGGGTGGAGTGTTGACCCTTGGACTGAGGGGTCCTGGGTTCGATTCTAGTCATGGGCACGTGCCTTGGTTGCAGGCTCGGTCCAGAGCCCTGATTAGGGCTCGTGTGGAAGGCAAGCAATGGATATGTCTCTCTCACACCGATGTTTCTCTCTCTCTCTTTCTCTCTCTCTCTCTCTCTCTCTCTCCCCTCCCCTCCCCCCCCCCCCCCCCCACTCTTTCTAAAAATCAATGGAAAAATACCCTCGAGTGAGGATTAACAAAAAAAAAAATGAGCTGGAGAGAAGAAGCAAGAGAAACAGCACACCTTGGGGAGGGGAAGGTGGCTCGGGAAGAAAAGGAAGCCTGGGTGGGAAGCAGTGCCTCCCGGTCGTAAATCTCATCCATGGAGTCAGGTTCTAGCAGGTTCCAGCAACGGCAGGAAAGCCCAGTCAAAAATCCTGAAGGACCACCCTCAGCTTTCGGCACCTGAACCAGCAGGCGGGACCAAAGCTACAACACAGTGGATCGTCCCAGGAAGCGAGGATCCCGGGATGGAGCCAGACCGCCTTTCCGCCCCCCACCCACCCCGCATCCCGCGCTGGAAGGTTCTGGGAGCTCTAGGAAGCCATCTGCGCTGGCTCAGAAGTGGCGGAGGGGGAATTAAAACCACGAAAGGAAGGATCAGAGAGAGACCGTCTCCCCCTCTAGAGCCACTTCAGGAGATGAAAAAAGCCAGGCGATTTTTAATCATCACAAATTGTTTGAGCCTCCGATTCCATCCTCTGAAGCCGGGCAGCCTCCCCTGGTTGCTGGCTGATGCTCAGGGGTCTCCGGTTCCTGCGAGCTCACCCGCAGCGAGCCCACCTACGTCTCCCTCCCCACTTCCTGGACCCCTCGGCCTGTCCATCCAGGTCCCCGCCAGGCCAGGCCAGGCCAGCCGACCCTGCTTATCTAAGGAGATCACACAAGACTCCAGGCCTCGGGGGTATGGCCCGCTGGCAAAACATATGGTGCATCGTAAATAGGACTTCCTTTTAGGAAATGAGCCGCTGTAATTAAATCCCCATTCATTTTTTTGTAACATACACACAGAGACAAACAGATCTTTATCCTTTGTAGGCGCAGAAGAGGAATGGCTTGTGGGAGACAGAGATTCTCTGGTGTCAACGCTTATAAAAGGCTTCCGAGACCCAGGTGGAGGGAGAACGTGGAATTCTTAAACCCACGGCTGGCCCACGGGCGTGAGGGGCTCTCTCTCTCTCTCCCCACCCCACCCCGGGACAAGCCAGGGAGCATTCTGGAATGGAAGGATGTGTTCGGCCCAAATTTGGGCGCCGGAAGTGATCTCCTCTTCCCATCCCACAGTCCTACAACAGAGCAAGCTCAGGAACAAAGATTAAATTAGATTTATTTCAATTAGGTCTAATTCGATTCGGTTCAAATGAGCACCGGCTGTGAGCTGTGCACTGGGCGAGGCGCTGGGAGGAAGAAGACAGACAAGGGGGACCCTGGGGGCCGCAGAGGATGCTGGCCCCACACGGGGCGGTGGTTTGTTCCACGGGGTCCAGGGAGGGCCACTGGGGTGATGGAGGTGGGTAGCCTTTCCTTCACCAGGGAGGAGAGGTGTGACTTCAGGAAACAGAACAACCTGCTGAGATGTGGCCCGGATGTGAGTCTTGAGACTCGGGGCAGATAAGGCTGCAAAAAAGCAGCAGCTGGGAGCGCATCCCTCCTGTCCTTTGGAACCAACAAGACCCAATATTTGATTTCCTCCGAAATGGAATCGTCTTTCATGAGGCATCTGTAGCCTTGCACACGGTAGGGCCGTGGTCAGCAAACTGTGGCTCGCGAGCCACAGGCGGCTCTTTGGCCCCTTGAGTGTGGCTCTTCCACAAAATACCACGGCCTGGGCGAGTCTATTTTGAAGAAGTGGCGTTAGAAGAAGTTTAAGTTTAAAAAATGTGGCTCTCAAAAGACCTGTCCATCGTTGTCCTGTTGATATTTGGCTCTGTGGACTAAGGAGTTTGCCGACCACTGTAGGGGGGGAAAGCCCTAAACTAAGCTAACACTTTCTTCCGCTGCTGGTAGGGAAAGGCACTGAATTGGGGAGGTGGAGGGCGGCTCTCCTCTCTCCGAGGTGAAGAGATCCAGGGATCAACCTCCAGTCATTTGCAAACCCACAAAACTGCACAGAGCAGGGCCCTGCCCTGTAGTTAGAGCATCTGAAATCAGTGGGAAGCCACACGCTGCTCTGAGGTGTAACTGGTCCTCACTGGGCTGGGCTCCCCCGCAGCTCCCGTTGTCATCTCCACAAAACGCGCGCCACGCGCTGGGCTGTCAGTGGGGACTTGGCTGGTTCACCCCCCAGGCGATTAAACCCCAGATTCGAAGGCTTCCCATTGGGGAGAACGTGCTTCTCCACCCGCCGGGATCAAGTCCCGGGCGGAGGGCAGGCCTCAGCATGGAAGGTTCAAGACCTAGTTTGGCCCTGGCCGGTGTGGCTCAGTGGATAGAGCGTCAGCCTGTGGACTGAAGGGTCCCAGGTTTGATTCCTGGTCAGGGCACATGCCCGGGTTGTGGGCTTGATCCCCAGTGTGGGGCGTGCAGGAGGCAGCCGATCGATGGTTCTCTCTCATCATGGATGTTTCTCTCTCTCTCTCCCTCTCCCTTCCTCTCTGAAATCAATAAAAATATTTTTTTTTAAAAAGACCTAGTTTGCCTTCTTTGACTCCTGACTCCAAAGCATATTAAAGCTGTGTGACTTTCAGCAAAGTACCTAACCTCTCTGTGCTCCAGTTTCCTCCTCTGTAAACTAGGGAGGATAACAAGGCAATACCCGCCTCCTAGGGTGGTTGTGCCCGGCCGTGCCGATCACATGACATAACCTGTGAAGCACAGAAGACAGGGTGAGGTGCATCGCAAGCATTCTGAGTGTTTGCTGTTGTTATTACTGTTATTGGATGACTGTTCAAGTAGCTGTACAGAGACTAGGAGGTAGGGACAGAAAAAAGCCGTTGTAATTGAAGAAGAGTCTAGGTTAATTCTTGGCACCTGGACAGATTTCAAAAAGAAAAACGTACCTTCTGAGTGGTGTGTGCCTTCATTTAAAGATTAGGGAACTGAGGCCCGGTACACTGACCAACATCACACACATCACAAAACACCCCCCCCCATCCCCCCACCCCCCCACCCCCGTTCTCCTCCTCTGTGACCTCTGCCGCCTCCATGAGCTGCTCTGCCGTTTACAGAAGGCTCTCAGGAAGATGGTTCTAATCTGGCCCGGAGCAGAGGCTAGTGGGCCCATTTCACAGAGGGGAAAACCAAGGCTCAGCAAGAGGTGCAGTGACCCTGCCGTGGAGACGCAGCCAGCACCCAGAATGGGCGTCAGTGCCCCCTCCTCTGTGCTGTCCACACAGAGCGCTCTCTGGCTCACCCCGTGCGCACAGCTCACACCCCACCCCAGCCTCCCCGTCGCTGGTACTCCTGTCGCCAAACAGCTCAGTCCCACTCTCTGTCTCCCCGTGGACAGTCTCTGTCTCCAGGACCCAGTTTCTTGTGAACGAGGGGAAAAAGGCTCTATGGAAGGTAGTCTCACAGAGTGATCTATTAGCCTGTTTTATCATGCTGAGCCCGGGAGACACACGTGTGGAAAGAGGCGCGGAAATGACTGTGAGCTTCAGGGCGCCCAGCAGAATGAGGCGGGACCTGGTAGATGCCCTACACCAGTGGTCGGCAAACTCCTTAGTCCACAGAGCCAAATACCAACAGGACAACAATTGACATTTCTTTTGAGAGCCAAATTTTTTAAACTTAAACTTCTTCTAACGCCACTTCTTCAAAATAGACTCGCCCAGGCCGTGGTATTTTGTGGAAGAGCCACACTCAAGGGGCCAAAGAGCCGCATGTGGCTGGCGAGCCGCAGTTTGCCGACCACGGTCCTACACGCTTCCACTCAATCCTACAACGTCCACCTCTTGCCATGGACCACGTTTCTTCTCAAATACGTATCATGAATCACTTTAAAGAAGGGGAAGGTCATTTTGCGTTTCAAAAATCCACCTGGCCAGTGTGTACAAGAGGAGGATGCTGGGCTGGAGGGGGGAGGGGTGGCCGTTCTAATGTCAGTGTGGCACTTGCTCCGTGTGTGACCCCAGGAAGCCCCCTCTCCCTGAGCCTGGCTTCCCCCCCTGCAGAATGCTGGTGCCGGCCACGGCCACACCCTGCCAGGGCCCCCTCCCGGCCTCCGGGGTCTGTGCTCCTACCCTCGGGTCTGACCTCAGAAACCAGGCCGTTTTCCTTCCTGTCCCACCTGGAGATGCACCAGGAGCAGAGGCCGCAGAGAAGGAGCCTGGGGAAGTCCCTCTCCACCTAAAGCTGGAGTTTTCTAGAAGCCTTCTCAGCTGGAATGCAGGTAAATGATTAAAACGTGAGAGGGCATTGTCCTGGCTTTTTCCCTCCTGCGGTCGGTCATTCAATCCCAACGCCCTGTGTGAAACGTATTCCTGTTTGCATGGGGAAGGCCCGTGGGTTTCTAATTCTTCGGTGGGAAACAAAGGCCCTCATTCACTCACCAGTAACTCAAGAGGGTCGTTTCTGCTCTCGCCAGTCAGAAAATGTTGTCTGGCCACGAGATCTCATCGTCGAACTCAAGAGGCAAAAGGGAGCTCTTTTTACACGGGGTCCTTTCATAGGCGGGGTGTGTACGTTTCCCTCCTCCTGGATGCGGTCTCGGGTTGGGTTGAGGGAGCACCACCCCGAGCCAGGGGTTCTAATGACAAGACAATGAGCGGGGAGGACTCTATGGGTCGCAGAAGGGCTTGTGTTACCGAAAACAAAGTGACGTCGCCACTTGTTTGGGGAAGGAAGACTTGGCAGCTGGCTCCACCAGCTCGCTGGGGAGTGCCTTCACACATCCATGGCACAGAAGCCTACCTCACTGGCACAAGTCCCCGGAGGACGCTCCCCTACGAAGGCACCCAACGTATGGCCCAAGGAATGCATTCGTGGAAGACAACTATGTCCCCGTCCAATGACTCCTCAAGTATGTGCGAGGGAATTACGTCCTCAGCGGGGACCGTAACCTAAAAGGGTGTCACCGGCCTGTGTGCCCCGCTATTTGGTTAGCACCGAGGAGTCTGCGAGGCCCTGGGGGAGGCCTGGCATGTGGGGTGGGACCAGCACGCCCAGATAAGTGCAAGTTCCCCCCAAAACGCCGACGCTGTCTCCCCCCTCCACCAAACTCTGACCCTGTCTTCCGCCGGCTTGCAATTTTGTGAGGGAATCAGCTGACTCCTTATTTGCCTCAAATACGGTGAAGAATTTGAAAAAGCCTTGAAAAGGGTCAAAACAAATAATGACAAGAATTCCAAGGAGGAAGTGAGCACAGCTGATTGCAGCTTCAGGAATGTTTTTAGAAGTGAGTGGGTCTGGGAGGGTCTGGGAGGGTCTGGGGCCACAGGACCCACCGGGATGTCTGCAGAGACTGCAACGTGCTGCTGGCTCCAAACAACGCTGTAGCCACTCGCCACGGGGCTGCCGGGCAGGGGGGTGTGACTGCGGACCTGCACTTGATCTGCTGTGTACTTCACTTTTCATTTTAAAAAAAATACTTTTAAATTTTCCTTGTGGTAAAATACATAGAACATGAAATGGACCGCTCTCACCATTTTTGAGTGCACAGTGGAGTGGCCTTGCGTTTAGTCACAGCGTGGAGCAACCTCCCCCCCCCCCCCCATGCGTTTCCGAAAGTGTTCCGCACCCTAAACCGAAACGTTGTTCCCAGGAAACAGTGACTCCGCATCTCTCCCCCCTCCCCCAGCCCCTGGTAAGCCCTATTCCACTTCTGTCTCCGTGAGAAATGCTTCTTCTAGAAACCTTGTATAAATGAAATCATACAAGATTTGTCCTTCCTTGTCTGGCTTATTTTACGTAGCAGAACGTTTCCACGATTTATCCAGGCTGTAGCATGGGTCAGAATTTCCTTCTCTTCTTTTTTAAACCCTCACCTGGGATATGTTTTTATTGATGTTTAGAGCGAGAAGAAGGAAGAGAGAGAGAGAGAGAGAGAGAGAGAGGTGAGGGAGAAACAGTGATCGGTTGCATCCAGTATGTGCCACAACCTAGGTATGTGCCCTGATTGGGAATCGAACCTGAAACCATTCGGTGTATGGGATGGTGCTCCAACCAACTGAGCCACCCGGCCAGGGCTCCTGTGCTTTTTAAGGCTGAACAATAAATACTCTACGGATATATGCCACATTTTGTTTATTCATTCATCTGCTGATATTTTATTTAATTTTAAATAATTTAAATGTGAATGGCCACAGGCAGCTGGTGGCTACTGCATGGGACACTGTCGGCGTGTAGGACGCAGGCACATCCGTGCGTTGGAGTAAGTGTGCCTGAGGTGGGTGGGTGTGTGTGTGTGTGTGTGTGTGTGAGTGCGCGTGTATGCTCGCACACACCGGGCTGAAGAGGCGGTGTGGAATGAGGAGAATTCACAGGGAAGGAGTCCTGGTGAGCACAGACTCCGGCTCCGGGGAGCGGGTGGCGGTAAGACCTTTGAGAAAGCCAAGCTGAAGGTGCTGGTGGCTGAAACACAGGCCTGGTAAGAAGGTAGGAAAGCCAGAACCGGTTTGGCTCAGTGGATAGAGCGTCGGCCTTCGGACTGAAGGGTCCCAGGTTCGATTCCGGACAGGGGCGTGTGCCTTGGTTGCGGGCACATCCCCAGTGGGGGGTGTGCAGGAGGCAGCTGATTGATGTTTCTCTCTCATCGATGTTTCTGACTTTCTGTCCCTCTCCCTTCCTCTCTGTAAGAAATCAATAAAATATATTTAAAAAAAAAAAAAGAAGGTAGGAAATAAGGCCAGAAAGAGAGGTTTGGCCAGGCTGTAGATTGTCCCCAATGCCAGGCTCACAACCTGGGATTCTTTCAAAATGACCTTTCTTTATTTGTGCAATTGTGATATTCCTCGGGTCTTCACATCACCACCTCCGCGATTATTTTATAAAGCATCAGGACCAAATGCTGGGCAAGTACCCGCAGGACGCCACCTGAGAAAGAACAGCAGGTCAAACAGTGCCAGTCGGAGCAGGGAAGTTAGGGAAATAATGGTTATTAATGGCAGGGAAACCCTCGCTGCACCAGAGGACTCACTGGAGGCAGCCTTTACAGAGTTCGCTCCCTTAAGGCTCTAAAAATAGGGCTGATGTATAGTTTAAAAGCGCATTTACAGCTCTCCCAGGCCCATGCTGACAGCGGCGAGCAAAGCACCCTGTAGGACTGTGGCTCCTTGCAGGGCCTAACAGACAAGGAGCCGCTCGGTTCTCCCGGATTGGTCCAAGCAGAGTAGTGGAAAGACCCCAGACTCTCCAGTGGGGGCCTTGAAAGAAAATGACGTGCCTTCCCTGAAGCGTGGTCCCCTCATCTGTCAGACAGAAATTCCCGGCGGGTCTTTGTAAAGCGCCTCGCCCCGCACCTAGAAGCCACAGGAACACGAAAACGTGGGAGGCGGGGAGGGTGCGAGTCTTTGAAATCATATTGTTTACATAACCACCAAACCCAGACCCAAATGGGCAAAATGCCGTCAGGGTGCAGGACATCTTAGGGGGTGTGGCCTGGTGGTGGAAAAGAGATAATAGGCCTCCTCGGCCAACGTTTTATGGCCTCGCTGCATCTCAAAGGGGATGGCTGTAAAGTCCCTCTCTGTTCCAGGCCCCCACGTGGGGCCTCCACTCCATGAGCTGCCTGCTCCTTAGAACTTTATCCTCAGATGCGCCAGGGTGAGGAGCAGTCAGGCCAGGGAGAGCAGGAAGAATCCAAACCCAGAAACCAGGCATGCCTCCTGGATGGTGCCAGGCACGCAAGAAGATGGGAGGTGCAGATCAGGAGAGAAGCCTTGTATTCTCATGATCTCCACTTGGTAGATGTGGAAACTGAGAGTCAGACAGATTTCATTTTATTTTATATATTTTTATTGATTTCAGAGAGGACTGGAGAGGAAAAGAGAGATAAAAACATAAATGATGAGGAAGAGTCATTGATCAGCTGCCTCCTGCACACGCCACACTGGGGATCAAGCCCACAACCCAGGCATGTGTCCTGACCAGGAATTGAACCGTGACCACCTGGTTCAGAGGTCGAGGTTCAACCACTGAGCCACACTAGCTGGTTTGACTCAGAGAGATTTTTGTTTCCCTTAAGAAGATGGAAAGAAAGAGAGAGACTAGAGCAGCCACTCAGATGGATCTCCTGCGAATTGAGAGGACATGTCCACCTCATTGCCATTCCAGCTCACTTCTGCCTCTGAAGGGGACAGCGAACACTCAGTAACTGGCTAATGGCAGGCCCATGAAGGGCCCCAGGGCCTTGGAAGACATGAATTCAGCAGACTCTGCAAGAAAGGGCTACTGTCACCTGACTGGTTTGGCTCAGTGGATAGAGCGTCGGCCTGCGGACTGAAGGGTCCCAGGTTCGATTCCGATCAAGGGCATGTGCCTTGGTTGCAGGCACATCCCCAGTGGGAGGTGTGCAAGAGGCAGCTGATTGATGTTTCTAACTCTCTATTCCTCTCCCTTCCTCTCTGTAAAAAATCAATAAAATTAAAAAAAAAAAAAAAAAAAACACTGGCTCCCCATCTTTGGGGGTGCCGGCACCATTTAAAAAAAAAAGAAAAAGAAAGGGATACCGTGAACTCTTTACTTCTAGGGGATCTTAGAAGTCAGATCACCCCATTATTTGAAGATGTGGAAGCTGAGGTCCAGAGATAGGAAGTGACTCAGGAAATTGCTGGCAAAGCAAAGATTCCCACCCCATTGCTCTTCCCTCTGCCGTAGGAAAAGGCCCCAGAAAATGCAGAGATGCAGAGAGGGGTTTTCCCCTCTTGACCATGGCCCGGAACCTCTCCTTGTGTCTCTGGTTGGCAGACCCTTCAGAAGGAAGAGCATCACGGGAGGCCCTCCAGGGAGCCCTCACCCCTTCCAGGACCTCCTGGACTCCGTGTTGGGTGGGAAAAAGGAGATCGCAGTCTCACCTGGAGATTACAATGGCAGGTGCTGACCCTTCGCTGGAAAGCGGGGTGTTTGCTAAATTAACCCAGAGGAAGGATGGGGGAATCACAAGTAAGGGGCTTTCTAAAAGTTACAATGCTCTGCAAGGCCACCAGTAGATGACAGATCACAGTGTGTGTGTGTGTGTGTGTGTGTGTGTGTGTGTGTGTGTGTGTGTGTATGCATGCACTGGCGATCAGAAATTGCACTTGCATGGTGTTTTATAAATTTTAAAACACTTTTGTACCCACTCAATCATTTTTGTCCCATAGAATGCATTGATAACCACAGGACTATTAATATTTCTTTTTTTTCTCCGTATGTTTAAACTTTAGTCCCAAATGAGTCCCATTTTCCGTCATTCTCTGCTTTCCTATAACTTGCCATTTCCACACAAACTGAGTTGCTTAAGCCCCCGCAAAGCTTTGTTTGTTCTTTCCTGGCCTTCTGGAATGTCTTCCTTCAGTATTGTTTTTCCCCCCTGATTCTCTCCTTCTTATCTAGGAGATAAGTGCCGCTTCCTCCAGGGAGCTCTGCCCCCGCCCCGTTGGCCACCACCCAGGTCTAGACTCCAGTTTTTCGGGGCGGGGCCTCCGCTGGACTCAGGTCTGCACCCCCACGCCTGGCACAGTGGTTGGCATAGCACAGACACGGCACGAGAGTGTGACTGCTGAGGAAAGAGACCCCAGAGAGCTTGACGATTTGCTTGGCCTCCAAAAGTAAATTCACCCCAAATTCGTTTTCAGATCCATTACTCCCAGCCCAGGGTAGCAGAGGAGCAGAAGGTTGCCATTCAGAACCAGGGTCTGACCCACTTTGCAACTAGACAGCCCTGTACAGGGAGTTCCTGCTTCCCTCTTTTTTTAATATAATATAATATTTTGTGTGTGTGTGTGTGTGTGTGTGTGTGTGTGTGTGTGTGTGTGTGTGTGTATGTATTATTGATTTCAGAGAAAAAGGGAGAGGGAGGGAGAGATAGAAACATCAATGATTAGAGAGAATCATTGACCGGCTGCCTCCTGCAAGCCCCCACTGGGGATCGAGCCAGCAACCCAGGCATGAGCCCTGATTGGGAATTGTACAGTGACCTCCTGGTTCATAGGTCAACGCTCAACCACTGAACCGCCCGGTCAGGCCCTGCTTCCCTCTTGACCCTCCTGGGTCCTGAGCCCCAGCAGCCTCTCTGCGTGGGGCCCACAGCACAGGGATAGTATTTCCTCTCCTACCCCTTTAGCAGAGAAACAGCCGCAGAGGAATCTGGAAGCTCAGAAGTGCCCACATCTTTCCTGCCGTATCCGTTTCTAATTGTGCCGGGAAGGGTCACAAAGGATGTCTGGGGTGTGCATCCATCCCGGGCTCGGGTTTTAGTCTGCTTCCTTCCTCATTCCCAATAGCTCCTCCAGCGCCCTGTCATTATTTCTAATCTCATTTTAAGTTGAAGTGAACTTTTCAAAGCCTCCAATTCCTTCACTGTGTTTACTTAGGCACAGGTAATACTATAATCCAGGATGATGCTTTTGAAAGTAATTGTCTTGTAAATATTTGTCTGGTAAATCCTAATTGGTTACTGGGTTACTTGAAGGAAAAATCCTTTTGGTTGAGTCATGATGCTGTGACATTCTTCAGACCATTCACAATGTACCTTCAACACTTGTGTGAAGCCTCAAGGAGCGGGGGTATTCATGAGACCCAGGACGGCTAACGCAGGGACCTGCTCCCTCCAGGAGCTCAGAGTGGAGAGAGGAGAACAGGGGTAGATAGTTAGAGAAACACAAATGAGTTATTAAAAGGACAAGGGCAAGAGGAATAATCATTTGGATGATAGGAAGCAGTGTGAGTATGAAACCTGGAGTTAAACTTGGTCAAATGGAGATGAGAGAGAAGAAGGGGGAACATGGGGAGCCCAAGGGACTGATGTGTGGCAGGGCTGGTGAGACCTGGGAATCGGGCAGACTCAGTGTGAACGACGGAGGGAGAAATTGACAGGAAAGACCCAGGGAAGCCTTTCAAGGTTAGTGAGAATGGAATGCTACCTTCCTGTCCTATGCTTGTCCCACAGAGTGGAGCAAGGTTGCAAAGAAGGTCATTGATTGGTCCTTGGTCACTCTGGCCCTTCAGCTGAAGTGGGCTTTCTGGACATTTAATGAAATTTAAGGTTCAGGGCCCTCAATCTACTGACTCCTTCCAAGGCCATAGCAACGGGCTCACCTGGTTTTATGAAACTTGCAGAAGGAAGCTATTTTAACCCTGCAGAGCCACTGCCACTGTTGAGTGGGGAGAGAAACCGAGGGGAAGTCAGAGTGAGAAAGAACGCGTTCTTGATGAATCGCCTGGGATCATGCCAGTCCAGTCATGAGGATTCACTCCCGGCTCTCCCCATTCCTGAAACTCGGAGCCATGGGGACCTCTAGCCTGTGGCTCCCACGCCAGTTACTGTGTTTCTGCCCCCACTCTGGTTCTCTTCTAGTGTGAATATTCTAGGGTCCTGGTTCCGAACAGCCGCTCCAGAAATGTCTTGTATGCAGGACAAGTCCTCAGAGTCCTCAGAGCCATAAACTCATACGTTAGAGTAGAAAGCAGGGAACTGAGGCCTAGAGCAGGTCTAACATCCCCAAGTTTCCATTCAGCATGTGTAGACTGGGCACTTCCTCCCATCCAGGCCCTGGCTCAGGGGCTACAAGTCAGGAGAGGACCACCATGCGGCCCTGCCCTGCAGAAGTCCGCGTTCTAGCCAGGCCAACAGTTGTGTGAGAAGGACAGGAGCTCTGACACAATGAGATGGGGCTTTAGAATCCAGATCTCCTGCCTCTTGACCCAGGACTGTGAAATGTTCATGATGAAAGAGGCATCCGGGAGCCACCTAGTTCCCTGCTAGCTTCCTAGTAAGTCAGATAGAGCAGATGGCCATGGACCCATCCCTGGACCTGCCACTGCTGGTCTTCAACGTTTCCCATCACATTGGAGATTTTTTTTTTTTTAAATAAGCATTAAATGGGACTTATTGTGTGTCAGGAACTGTCCCAGGAAATCTGTTGACTAATTTAATCCCTATAATAATACTAGAAGTGGGTGGCATTAGTCTCCCCTCACAGAGGGACATGGAGAGATTAAGGACTTGCCGTGATCCTGGAGGTAGGGAGAGGCAGAGTGGGGCCCAATCCAGGCAGCCTGGCTTCGGAGCCTGTGATTCAGCCACTGGGTTACGAGCTGATTCTAATGCAGAGAAGCTTCCGGGCCATCCCCAGCCAGGCCAGAGTTCGGGGGAGCTAGAGGGCCAGGTTAGGTGCAAGGAAGGTGTGAAGTGGGGCAGATTCTTGAAGGAAACTCCAGCAACATGGGTGGCAGGTCCCTGGACATGAAGTTGAGAGTCTCACTGTGAATCTGGGCCTGAAAGTCACAGGACGTCTCTGCACCTCCACTTCCTCACCTGAGAAATGGGGACAGAGTCCCAGCCTGCCCTCTACGAAGTGCCGAAGATGGGTGTCATTCCATGTCAGAAAGGTCTTTGCAAAGAGGAGGGAAGGAGCGGGGAGCAGGGGAGCAGTGTTCAAACAGGGAGAAAAAATGAAAAAACAGAATTTTAGCCAAGAGACACTCCTCCCTTGGGTTCCCCCAGGGCATCTGATGGCTGCTTCAATTAAACACATTTCTGGGTAAGAAGGTTCATGTTTCAGATTCCGCGATGACAAATGAACAACTCTCGGAAAGGCCAAGCCAAACGCAGACTCTCCTGGTTTCTTTGTGGGGAGATGCCAGAGCCGGGCGAGTCAGGGGCGCACGCTGTGGATGGTTGGGAGCCCCAGGCCGCTGGATGCCCTTGAGCTCCACTCCCAACCCAGGCACTATTCCCATGCCCCCCAAGTTCACTGGCAGTTACAGGGAGTCTTCTTCAACAGAATATGCTCGATTTCAAGGTACACAATGCGGGTCATGATTCCCAGCTCCGAAAAGAATCGAAAGAATTCATTAAAACAGCTAAAATGGCGCATCCAGCTTCTGTAGTGCTGGCTTTTCTCTCTCACCCGAGGACCCAGGCACTGAAGAGCCAGGAAAGCACCACACACGTGCCCATTCGCCCGAGGACTGGGGCGGGTGGAATGGAGGCAGGCAGCCAGGGCCGTTGGAGAAGAGGGCAGATGCCAGAGGGAGGCACTCCCTGACCCAACCCGCTGATAGAAGTTCTGAGATCCTCTTGAGTCTATTGGCAGATGTGGTCTCCCACGGTATTCTTGGAATCTGTGACCCTGTCTCTCCTGTTCTTGCCCCTGTCCCTCTCAGGTTATGGCCTTCTTCTGTAGGATGTCCCTTCCTCCAGGAAGCCTCCCATGATCATCGGGTGGGAGATGTTATGAGAGCCCTCATTACCTTGTGTTCAATCCACTGCCAGCGTCGATCACGCTGTATTATAACATCTAGTCCACACCTGTTGGTCTCTCCCCTCTCGACTGCAAGTTCCCTGAAGACAAAGACCGTCCTGGGAACTCTGTTGCCCCAGGATTGAGCCCAGGGCCTGGCATAGAGCAGACGGCAAATAACACTTGTCTGACCTGAGCCCCCCTGTATGGGGTTGATGTGTGACCCCTAAAAAGGTGTGTGGAAGTGTTAACCCCCAGTGTCCTGGAATGGGATTCTTTTGGAAATTGAGTCCTTGCCCAGGTGATGAGATAAGAGAAGGTCGGGCTGGAGCAGAGTGGACCCCTAATCCCATATATATGACTGGGGTCCTCCGAGAAGGGAGAGATTGAGACAGAGACACAGAGGGATGCCCTGTGAGGGCACAGACTCAGAGAGAATGCCATGAGAAGGTGAAGGCGGTGACATGCGGACCAGCCAAGGAATCCTAAGGATTGCCGGCGTCCCCTGAAGCTGGGAGAGAAGCATGGAGCAGCCTTGGAGAGAGCAGGGCCGAGGGCCACCTGGATTTCAGACTTCAGCCGGAAGTGTGAGAAATACAGTTCTGTTATTTTAAGCCACTCTGTTGGGGGCACTTTGTTGTGGCAGCCCTAGGAAACTGTTACACTCCCGCCCCCACCTGCCTCCTCTCCTGCCCTGAAGCAGGCATTGTCTCTGAAAGCCCTCATTGCTGAACTCTTCTGCTCCTGGGGGCTCTCTCTCCTTCCACGGAGGGCTGGCTCATGGGATTGGGAGTTTATTTTAAGCTACAGTATTGCAAGTGGCCTTGAGGATGCGGTCAGAATCCAAATCCCATAAGAAGACATTTTCAATAACCAAAGACCGAGAGAAATCCTCACTATCCAGCAGCAGGCAGAGTGACGGGCAGCCGAGGGCAGCCTCCGTCCTCACCTCCCAGGGCATTTCCCAGTCCCCCAGGGAGGCTCGGCGCCAGGGAGCAGCAACCCCTGGTGCTGAGATGACAGGAAGCCGGGTGGCATAATCTGTCCTCCACCCCACAAAAGACAGGAAATCCAGAGCTGAAGGTTGAAAATCTGACCTCCGCTCACCCCTGCATTGTGTCGGGCCCAGAATGAAAGAACAGGCCGCACAAAGGCCTCTAAAGAAAGCGATTAGGGCCTGGCCCCTGGAAGGAGGGAGAGAGACACGGGCCCAACCCGGGCTGCCCGGCTCCAAAGGCTGGAAGGACTTGTGCCCTGTTTCAAGAATGGCCTCCCCCTGTCACCCCGGGTCCCTGGGAAGGGGTGCACCCAGGGCTGCTCCAGGGCTGACTTAGCAAACCAGGCTCCCAGGGCACCAAGAGCAGGCTCCCGCTCAGACTCCAGAGGAGTAGGGGTCCTTTGCTGGGCTTGACCTCAGTTCTGCATTTGTAAAATGGGAATCACCTCTCCCCTCTTCGGGCTGGTTGTGTGAGTCGACTGTCTGATATTCATAACATAGTCTTGCTTATCAAACTGCCCTTTCCAATTCCAGTCATTCTGCACCAGGATGGCCGATGCAATTGTTCAGGTCGCGTCCTCCTGAGGGGTAAGGGGGGCTGATGCCCAGCTGCATTCTGTCCTCACGCCATGCACACTGGGGCGGGGGCGGGGGGGGCTGCATCGGCCTTGGAGGAGAGGAAACCTTTCTCTAACCCCCACAAAGATGCCACGTAGCCCCTCGGCAGCACTGCAGGTGAGAAGCAATGAGGAACCCATCACATTCCAACAAATGGTTGTTCTCAGATTCTAAGTGTCCACGGATATCCCAAGATTGCCTTGCTTTGGATACGATGAGAAAAGATAGTAGTCCACTCCCAAGCAGGTGGTTCCCAGGTTTTGTATGGACACGGCCCGAATACATTACATCATCAGTTTGGGGGCATAATGCTAACAAGGACACACCCAGTCACCAGGTTTGTGGGAAGATTGTTCCTTCTACCCAATGTCAGGGACGTAATGATCATCTTCTTCAGATTATTGGAACTAGAGAAGAGCTCAGACAGAACACAATCTAAGATTCTCACTTAAGGGATTGATATAGAGAATGCCATTCAAGGATTTATTCCCCACTCGCTGCTTGCCTACTATGGGCAACACCTGAGAAGACGTGGAACACACATTCTCCATCAAGAGCCCCTTACTCCTAGTAAGAGAGGGAAGACCCAAATACAACTACTCATAGCATATAATAAAAATTAATAACCTAACAAAGATACAAAACAGGCACATTCACATCAATTTATGTGTATATGGAAAAATCTAGAAAGATATACACCAACACTTTAATAGTGGTTCTGTCTGAAAATTGGATTACTAAATGAGAGTCTTCTTTCTCTTTTATATTTTTCTTTATTGTGTAATTTTTTTCCTAGTGACCATGGGGGAGAAAGGAGGGGGAAGTTATGTTCATTTTGAACACAAAGGAGTAGGGACAGCGCTGGGTGAGGTTAGAGGAGAGGAGTGTGAAGGTCTCTGAAGAGGGTGCCCTTCACCTGGTCTCTGGCAGACAGGTGGGCTGCGGACCTGTCAGCCGGGGACGTGTGGAGGGGAGAGAGACAGCTCAGGGTCAGTCTGGCTGGAGGTGAAGAAACTCTAGTGGTGGCCTTGCTGAGCCAAGACCAGGCCTCCCAGGGCCCAGGTCTCCCCAACACGTCCAGGAGTGCTCGGAGGCCTCCTTGGGGAGCAGGCATGATGCTGCTCGTTACTACGATTGAGAAGCACCATCGAGGTGCCTTTGCAAGGATTAAATGCATCTACATAGTTTGCTCGCAAAGCCACACAGGACCTAATCATGTCCCTCTCCTTCTGAGACACCCTGGCCCATCTCCCATGGCCTGGAGGCAGTCCTTTGGCCCAACCCATCCGTCTCACCTGCTGCTTCCAGATGCACTTGAGCCCTAAGCATGCCCTGCCCCTCCATGCTGCTCCATTTGGGCTGCCCCCTCCACCCACAAGGCTCCTCTGTCTTTCTGCACCAGGCCGATGCTACCATCCTTTAAGGCCACCTGGCACTTTGTCTCCGCAGGGGGAAGGCTCCCCATGCTCTTGTCCCACTTCCTGCACCCCCTCCTCTGGACATTGTCTGGGTTCACATCTTACTTCCTGTTAAGGTCCCCGAAGGAGGAACGCATGAGGCCGAAAGTAAGGAATTATAAATTTATTAGGTCATCTGGAAAAGCAGATGGGCTGAGCCCCGAAATGGTGCCAGCCCCCAGGGATGGGGAGTCAGAGATTTTAAAGGACTTTAGATCAGGGGTGGGGGTGGGGGGGGCAGGGGGAGGAATTCTCTGGGCCAGTGGTCCGAAGGGAAAGATAATGGTCTTAGCAAGTGGAATGTGGTCTAAGGAAAGGGAATGTCGTTATGAAGTTGTTTAAAGGCCAGTTGCCAGGGGAGGGGTGTTGATTCAATTATTTAATCAGACCTAACACCTCCCTTCCCGTGTGGTCAGCCACCTGCAGTGTCGCTCTCTCCTCACGTGCCCTCCCTCCATCCACACGCACACGCGGGTAGAGCAGGAGAGCATGGAGTTTTGCATCTCCCCGAGAAGCCCACGAAAGGAGGGCGGGTGGTACATGGTTCCGGAGAGGTCGGAAGCCTGGCAGTCCATGAAAGCGGCCATTTTTAACCGACAGAAATCAAACCAAGATTGCATTTCTACTCCCGAACGCCTTCAGTGAGCATGCAATGGGGTGTCCCTTCGTGGGTGGTGGGGAGCAGAGTGTGTGGGAGCTCCAAGTCTGTGCAGAGGGGACCCCGAACTGCAGCCATTCTCCACCGGGACAGCCTCCGGGGCGGACTCTCCCAGGGCCCTCCCCCACCCCTTGTATAATAAGGGTGCCATCTGCATATTGAAGAGTCCCCACAAAGCTCTCACTCCCAGGCCCTTTGTCCCTTTTCTTAATAATATGCACATCCATTAACATGACAGATCCTGTCCCCTTCAGGGGGCCTGGGACTGGGAGGATCTTCAGCCCCTCAAACCAGGTTTTGCAGAATATATAAACTGTTGCTCTTGGGAGTTAATTGTGGGTTTCCCCCAAAAGCTAAATATGTGTAAACACCTCTTTAAAAGTCCCCTTTTTCAAAGGCCAGGACACACCTTCACATCCTGAGGAATGTCAGCCCCTACCCCCAACTGAAGTAGCCAAGATGGTTTCACAACCGCCAATAAAGGAAGACGCCCCAGCGGGTAGCGAACCCCACTGGGCGCGTTCAGGGCAGAATCCTCACAGGGTCCTCACCCCGAGAGCGGAGGTCCAAGACCATTTTGAGGGGCCTGAACTTGCAGCTTCTCTGAGGAAACAGTCTGGTGGCCCACAGGCCCGCAGGAGGATTTGGTTCTGTGCGTCCCGAGAGCAAGCCCAGACTCCGAGAGCCTCGGGGCGGCCAGGCCCTGCCACCTGGGGCTGCTCCGGACTTGGAAAACTGCCCCTTGCAAAGCCCCGAAGAATGAAGGCAAGTCATGAAGTCAAGATTAGAAGATGGCCGAAACCGGTTGGGCTCAGTGGATAGAGCGTCGGCCTGTGGACTGAAAGATCCCGGGTTTGATTCCAGTCAAAGGCACGTACCTTGGTTGTGGGCACATCCCCAGTGGGAGGTGTGCAGGAGGCAGCTGATCGATGCTTCTCTCTCATCGATGTTTCTGACTCTCTATCTCTCTCCCTTCCTCTCTGTAAAAAATTAATAAAATATATTTTAAAAAATAAATAAATAAAAAGATTAGAAGATGGAGTCCAGCATCACAGTCCTGCTTCTGAAGCGCTATTATCCTCATCATCGTGATTTAGAAGGAACTCCAGAGCCTCAGGGGACTGGGCAGGCCAGCGGATTCCTGGTGCCCAGCATCGGTGTAGGACCCGCCACCTTCACACTCATTGTCCCCCGTGGCCACTGGCATCCCCAAAGGAAGGCCTCTCTCCTCATGGCGCAGCCTCTGGTCACTTGGCAGTGTTTCCAGAGCTCAAATCCGTGTGCTGGACACCAAGACGGTGTTCCGTCCAGGCCCTCCTTGCAGGGCAGAGACTCTTCCACGCAGCCGGGCTGGTTGCGCCCTCGGAGGTGAGCACTGGGGAGTTCCAGCCTCCTGGGTAGGCAGCCTCGTCCAACTGGTCAACCAGGTGAGAGGGACCCTCACCCTGGCTTGCCAAACTGTTTCCCGGACTTCCAGGTGGTTCTTTTGTGTGAGTGATATATATACTAGTATACATATTATTGATTTCTGAGAGGCAGGGAGAGGGAGAGAGAGAAACATCAATGATGAGAGGGAATCATTGACTGGCTGCCTCCTGCACGACCCCTACTGGCGATTGAGCCTGCAACCCAGGCATGTGCCCCGAATGAGAATCAAACCATGGCCTCCTGGTTCATAGGTCGGCGCTCAACCACTGAGCCACGCCGGCCGGGCAGGGCTTCCAGTTTTAACACTGGGACAGTCAGAGACAAACTGACCACCCTAGGCAAGAGGGAGAGAGAAACCACAGCCCTGCCAAGGATGTCCCCTTCAAGTGAAAGCACTGCAGAGAAAGCGCTAGAATAGCAGCAAACACTATAATAAGCATTGGATGGCTGTTTCCACTCCAATTACCCAGCCCTCAGCATCCACACACCCTGAAGCCAGGGGCTTGATTGGCGCTGAGTGCTGTTTCTTTGCTCCAACATCTTCACATCGTGGTTGGTCACAGTGGACCAGGGAAACCTCCCCTCGTGGCCTCCCCGCCGGCAGAACCCAGGGCTTTCTCCGCACACAGCCAGCCCAACAGGATGGAGGCTCCCACCATAGCGACACATTGACATGCGCACATTGATCCCGCAGAGGAATTTCCCAGTGAGGTAACCCCCCAGGAGAAACAGCCTCCAGAAGTGTCAAACGAAATGTATTCACAGCCAGCCCGGAAGGTTACAGTTCAAGACATCCACCCGTGCCTCCAACTGCACTCTTTCAATGAGATGCTGCGGGGAGAGGGTTTCGGGCAGAAAGAGGATTTTCCCTCAAGACACGATACAATGTTAGTTCAGCACGTTCAGAAGAAGGACCAGCTCAGGACGGGAAAGAAGTATTCCAAAGGCAATGGAAGCGTTTGCAATGGTAAAGTCAGCTCGCAGCCCTGCCCTCTTCGCCAGCGAAGACAATGCATCTCCCTGGAGCTCGGGCGGTTCCAGTCTCTAGTTCTGGGATAAACTGCCTGTTCTTCTTGGCTTCATGCCAAAGAAAAGTGGCTAAACCCACCCAAGCAAAACCCCAGGTGTTAGGTGTCTGTTATCATATTCGGTTTTCATTTGAGTAACCCCATTAAAAATCAGATTGATCATCGTTTCTCCAGGTCTAGGTGAGACAAGCCCGGGTACCCAGTTCATCTGCACAGATTGAGAGCCTCTAACTGGCTTTGGACAATTAGTCGAGTCTTTCCACTGCTGATAATTAGGTAACAAACGTTACGGAGCATCTGTGATGAGCAGAGGCCTGTTCTGGGTGGCGTGGAGCCACCGGAGGGGTGCCTATTGTCTTTGAAGGCATTTCTACCCGGAAACCCACTGAGAGATGGATCCAGAAAGCAGGCAGAGACGTGGGAAGGACATGCTGGCCCACACCTCCTAGACTTCCCAATTTCCCAAGTGCCACCCATCCCTCATACCCTTTCTGTCATTTGATCCTTGTAAGAACCTGGGTGATGGTTACTGTTGTTTCAGGGATGGCGAGCGTGGGGTTCAAAGGGAAGTGACTTGTCCTCAGCCACAGAGTTGGTGAATGGAGCCGTGTGTCTGGGATTCCGAGTGGAGAGTGTGCACACACCCTGGAGATGGTGCAGCGGTCCAAGCCATCCCTAGGGATCAATGACTCTCCACCCTCGGAACTGGAGATTACCAGCTCCAACCCAGTCCTCTCACAGACATGACAACTGAGCAGCAGACGCTACCTTCCTGTGCCAAGGTTGAAAATAATGAACAACGAGCTTAGATCCGAGGGCTTCCGTCTGTAAACTAAGTATTTTTATTACCCAGGGCTGCCTCCCAGTCCTGGGTATAAGATGTTGTGGGGAGGGGAGGGGATCTGCTTTTATGCCTTCCCTCAGACAAATGGTGGAGGATGGCATAGACACAAAATTCAACCCATAACAGGCTGTGGATTTCTGAAGGAATGGACTAGTTTCTCCCCCCTCCCCCTCACCCACACACCCCGAAAGCCTGTTGAAATTCTTGGGCCTGCTAAAGTGCAGAAGAAAGCCGATGTTGCATTGCCTCTTCAGAGTACATCCCACGAAATCGCGTGTTTTATCATTGGGGTACGTGCTGTGTATGTTCTCCAACTGTGCATTGTACCAACAGGCCCGTCTGCTTCGACCATAAAAAGGCTCTGTTACTTCTGGTCAAAGGTTTCAGGATGAATGTCCTGTAGCATGATCTGTCAATATCAGAAGAGATCAGGTAGCCCTGGTCAGTGGCCTATGAAGAGATTTCCTTTACAAGCAAGGAAAACTAATAAACCATTGTGGACGGCGTAGATGTTCGGGGGCACTCAAATTCCTAGGCTCCGTCTTCAATAGGCTTCAAAGCGCACATTCATTTGTTTCCAAGGAACCCGTTTTCAGGTTTTGTACGGCCCCTTGGAGGAACAAAAGTCTACAGCGTTTTTGCTAAGCTCGGGCTTGTGGATTTGTTCTACCGGGAAATGTTTTCTTGAAGATTCTTTGCTCTAGTAACATAGGGAAATAGAGAGAGGAAGGATCATGTCAATGAGAAACCAGGTTATTTAATAGATTCAATTGCACCCAGGTTCGAGGCGCTATCCCATGTGCCCTTTGTAAGTTAGCTTCCGTCACCACCTAAGACCCGGGACGTGGGTGGTGCCATCATTGGGCCCGTGGGGAAGCGGCACAGCCCAGAGCGTGTGGGTGTGGGAGTCAGAGTCAGACCAGGGACTCTCCATTCAGATCCCACTCTTCGCTGCTCCACTCTGGGGCTTCCCCTTGAAAGAGAGGAAGAAGTTGGTGGGGAGCCTTTGCCAGTGACCAGAGGAGATGGAGGAGGAAGAACACCCACCAGGGAAGCCGGAGGCCTGGCTCCAGGGGGGCGGCTGCTCTCCCTGCCTGCCCCACAGCTCCCTGTCTCACTGCATCTTCCTGACCATCTCACCCCAAACTGCACCCCATTTCCCTCCTGCTGTGGCTGCCAGAGTCCCTCCCTCCCGTTCTACTCACTTTCACCTCCTTACTGAATGCTCTTTGAGTCATTCACGTACTGTGTTTATTTTATTGTTGTCACTCTCTCCTAGACTATAAAGCCCATGCAAGCAGAGGTTTGGGGGAGTTTTGTCTCTCTTGTTCACTGATGTCCCCTAAGTGTCCGGAACAGTGGTTGACACATGGTAAGTGCTAAATAAATTTTCACTGTGAGAAGGAGAGAGGGACCGAGGGGAAGGGAGTGGGGAGGAAGGGGAAGAGCAGGAAAAGAATCCTGGTGGGCACACAGGACGCTCTTCCGTCCCTGCCTGGTGTCCCACCTCTGAAATGGGAGGTTGAGCTGATGGCTTCCAAGCTGCTCCCAAATGTAATCATGGCGGATTCTAAAGACAACCCAAATTGAGATTTTTCCAAGGATAACCACCATAGAGACTAATGAAAGTCAAAACCAAAAGACCCAACTCCCCAAATGAAATATGACGAACCGGTCAACACTCCTGAGAGATCGTGAGACTCAAGTGTAAGAAAACTGAGTGGTCTCTACAGGGCTTCACAGAAGTGGGAGGCATTGTAACCACTGTCACCATAGGATAGATAGGTGATCTGTGCTTCAGACAAGAGTCGGCATCTTGTGAGCTCTGGTAGACCAGCAAACCGGCTTCCTCCAACAGAGTACCAAACTGGGAGCCTGAAGGCACAGAGCCTAACACAGTCCCCCACCCCGCACCAGTCCCTCCCATCTCCTCTCCAGTCCAAACTGTGGGCTTCCTGAAGACAGCCCCCTTTCCCTCCCCGCCCCACTTGTGCATTTTCTCTTCACTCCCAGCAGTCAGGACTGCCAGTTCACTGATGCCTAAGGGAACTGGGGATGGCAGGAGACACACCAATCATGGAAATCAACCCCACCTGCTCCTCACCTGGCTCCTCCCTCCGCTGCTACTCAGCCACCAGCCATTCTGCTGGCATCCGCCAAGGCCCTGCCATCGGTCAGTCACCAGCCTGGGACTGAATGAAGGTCAAGAGGCGAATGAGCCACTGTGCCTGCCGTAGGGGAGCCCATGGTCAAGACAGTGATTAAGCCACCTCTCCTCTCTCCAGAGGTGACGCAACATCACCAGCTAAGGGCCCACCTGAGGGTGCAAGGCAGACCTCCTGGGTGAGATGGCATTGGGTTTGCTACTCAAGGTTGGAAAGGATTTCAATAACCAGAAGCTGGATGACTCAGGAAGAGGTGTGGTGAAACAAGCCCGAGGTGAGAAAGCTTCAGGGTGTCTGGTGTGGCTGGAATGAGGGGCGCCTGTGTGTGTAGGGGAGCGAGGGGAGTAGGTGAAGGAGCTGGTGAGCCAGGATGGGGACAGCCTGTGTCAGGCTGTGGGGTTTGGGCTTTCTCCCCTAAGTGGGGGGTGGGGGGGGGGGGGGACTACAGGGGGTAAAATGAAATCATTCAGGGAGATGCCCTCTGGGCTCCACCTAAGTCCTGGGATTTATTGATCTCCCTGCTGTAGAGCCTTTTCAAAGCTGCTCTTGGAATGCAAACATGGTTTCTCTCGTGACTGAAACGAGTGGTTCAACTCTCTGTGACTCCAGCAATTACTTCATCGATAACTCCGAGCTAAACTGGGTGACCCTTTCCCTCAGCTGGGCCCCAAAAGGCAAGTGGTATTTAGTTTTAACACTTAAATACATATTCATGATCCACCTAATGCAAAAAAGCTTCTCAGTGAAAGGTAATAAAGAACATTTTAAAAGGTTGTTAAACTGAAAATCAAAAACAAGAGATCAAGAAGGCTTCCGGATGCTGGCCAATCCCGGCTCCTAAAAAACAAACAAACAAACCAAGAGATCACAAACATTTAGAAAGATGAAATGGGCACCAGATATGGAATTTGGCTCTAAGCTTCCCAGTGGCCAGAGCAAAAATGGTGCATGGTAGGAATTAGTTTAAGGCCTCGTTATTTTCCTCCTCCACGGCTAGGCTCCCAGCTCATCTGAGAACACCCAGGTAGGCCCCTATGGGCACCAGAGAGAAGCTGGGCTCCAATAATCCCAGGTGCTCGGTTACTTTGAGGTCACTGATCTTTCGTTTGGTTCAGGATTACACAAACAAGGTGATTTGGGTCTCGTAAAATGCAAATGGCCAGGAAGCCTTTTGAATGACAATTTAAGATGGACTTTCAAAGCAGGTTCGTTATTTTTCTAGTGTGGGGATGGCCTGGCCATCAGCAATGTCCAGGGCAGCACCAACCTCAGAGCTCGGAGCTGTGTGGCTGTGAACAGAGTAGAGGTTCTAACCTCCCACTGGCCTCTATCAAATGGCCAAAGCAGACAGGCTCAGGTTGCCCCCACCCAAGCTGTGACCAGACAAGAAAGCACATTCTCATCCCTGGCCCTGTTTTCTTCTTAGTCAAGCAAAAGGCCCTTTTCAATTCAAAGCTAAAAATCTTAGAAAAATAACCCGGTACCTTTCACCTGAAGGAGAAATAGGTTTGTACAGGCTTTTGGGTCTAAGTAGATTACCTCCCAAGCTGCCCCAGAAGCGGTGTCACCTCCCATCAGGGAAAATGAAACTCCTTCCCTGCCCAGGTGCCTGCCCCCACCCTTTGGCCCTGGGCTGTCCTCCAGAGCCCGCAGAGGTGGGTCCTGCTTCCACGGGGCAGCCCCAATGCCAGCCTGTGTGACAGGAGCTGCAAATGGACAGAGCACACTACACCCGCTGACTCTCCTGAAGGGACATGTCACTGGATCTGGGCCACACGCCTGCCACTTCTAGAGTTACTTCTAGGAGTCGGATTGAGAGCTCCTTGAGGAGAGGACATGTCATGCATATTCTGCTACAGTGCCCGGCCAGCCTAGAACCTTCCAAGTTCTACTGAACTTCAGTAGAACTTGGAAGGATGCTTTCTTGGAGACAAACTACACTTGACACCAAAATGTAAAGCCACCTGCCAATGGGACAAATATGACCAACACCAATACAGCCAATTACACTACCTTGTCTTGACTACTTCTTAAAGGATCCACGTCTATAAATAAGTAGGTCAATAAGCAAATAAATAAATGGTCCATGGCTGACATCCTAGTTTAATTCCATGAAATATCCAACAATGAAAATGCTTTTTTAAGAGGGCCATTGCTACAATGCAGTCACTAGTAATCTCTCTCTTCTGTGGAACCTGGAAGAGATGTCTTAAAACCTTTCTAAGCGCAGTTCCCTCCACCCCCAAGTGGGAACAGCCCCTCCCGCCCCAACCAGGATTCCCTCAGTAAGTTATGTGCTATGAAGGTCACAGCTTAAGGGATGGTCTAACTCCTGTGCCATCAAGGGGGGAGAAAAAGAAAAAGCTGCATCATTTAATTGCTATTTATTTTCATAAACATGAGGTATTTCAAAGTGCTATAAGATGCAGCACTAAATATATACATTTTGAAAGAAATTAAACACAGAACTTTGCATTTACCCAGTTCTATGCACCAAACAACAAATACATTAACAGGAAGAAACAGGCTAGGAAAAAGGCATATATATATAGTAAATTTCTTTACAAAAGTTTCTTAGTTCAAAAAGTGATAAAGTAATATCTACTCAAAACTTTCACAACTCATTTTCATACGAAAATATAAGTATCAAATTTAGTTATGTATCAGCATCATACTAAAGTATACAGGCAGTGTAAGAATTAGTACAGTACATAACAGAGATTAACAATATATTTGTATACAAAACATGCTCCTCAAACATTGAGGTATTACAGTACTTAGGTATGAACTTCCAGTCTAATACTGGCCACAAAAGCCACCTCTCATTACCCGGGACGCATACAAAAGGCGGGTGTGTCAGTGGTATTTACAGAAGTGTTCTCCGGGGGGGTCTCAACTGGCAACCCCCTCCCGTGGCATCTGCTGGAACGTAAGCACCATTTGAAAAGGAATGACTTTCTGATGTCTGGAAACTTGGAACAAGGTGACTTCCACAGCCCCAGAGGCTCCCCACTGTCACGCACTCCCACGGCTGTCTTGGAGGTGACTCGGAGGAAACGTCAAGGGCCACACAGCATCCCATCACCCAGGCCCTCTCGCAGGAGGTCCTGGCAGAACCGCCCCCCCCCCACATGTCCTGCTGCTCCCCACCCAGATCCAAACTCGACGGGGGGGCGGGGAGGGGACCGATTTGAAAGTAAACCAACATTCTTAATGTCAACAATGTAAAAAAACAAAAAAAAAAAAACACAAAAATCAAAATGTGCAAAGTGGCAGTGACTGTCCCGTTTGGAGAACCGTTTAGCAAGTCCGAGCATGTTCGATCTTCTTCAGCAGCTGCTGCTGCCGGGCCTGCAGCTTCTCCTTCTCCAGCAGCAGCTGGTGCTCCTCGGCCTGCAGGGAGTGCACGTACTCGGTGGCCTTTTTCAAAATGACCACCTTGGCGGCCTTCTCGTTCTTCACCAGCTCTGGCACGTGGTCCCTGAGCGTGAGGAAGCTGGAGCGCAGGTCGTTGCGGCGCTGGCGCTCCAAGATGTTGTGGTTGCGGCGGCGCTCGCTGTCCTCCGAGTCGGAGTTGCGGGGGCTCAAGCTCTTGGCCTTCGGGGGGATGACGCTCTTGAGGGGCCGCGGGGACGCTTCGCTCTTAATCTTCTTCTGGGGCGGCGCCTCCTCGATCTCCACGTAGGGCGAGGGCGCCGCGTAGTTGTGCTGCTGGTGGATGGGGACGCAGCGTTTGAGGATCAGGTCCCCCGGGTGGGCTCTCCCCGGGCCCAGGGCAGCGCTCTTGGGGCGCACGGTGATGGTGAAGGTGGTGATGGCCTTGCTGTTGGCGGAGGACCGCCGCTTCTCCACTGTCACCACGTCGATCTCCTCCTCTTCGTCTTCCTCTTCGTCGTCTTCATCATCTTCAAGAACAAGATGGGAGTTACTCTCAGAGTGAGACACAAGAACATTTCCATCCCTCCCTCTGTACCGCCTCTCCCAGGCCCTGGGGCATTTTGCTATTATTACGGCTCCATCAACATAGATGGGAAGAGAAATGTACATTAGGTCTTTTCAATTAAACATTATCTGTAAATACTTTCTCCTTCCCCAATATTCCTAGCAGTTTCAGCTTCCAGACTCGAGCAGGTAGGTGGCAGATAGAGAAAGAACCTGGATTTGGGGGTGAGGCCGAATCCTGACTCCACCACACACTAGTTGTGTGATCCTGGGCAAGTCACTAAACCTTTGGAAGCCTTAGTTTCCTATTAAATGGGACCAATACCACAAGGTTCTTGAGATGGGCCTGTAAGATGTAGAGAGCTGGCCTGGTAAACAGATGCTCCGTAAATGGTAGCTTTTCACACCATCGCCGGGCTACCCCCTAAACTTATTTGTATTTCCATCCCAACACTTCAGAATTGAGACTCCTCATTTAGCAATTGTACACTCGGCTGCGTTTGATTGTAGGCCCTTAAACAAACGTACAGAACAACTGAATGAAGCCTTTTTTTCATCTAGCAAACATCCCGTCCTCGCTAGCGAGTCCTAACCCACAGGCGCTCCAAACCCAAACATGGGAGCCCCCTTCTCCGCGGCCAGTAAGAACTGCAGCAACAAAAGCGTGTAACATCATGCGCGCGTCCGTCCCCCCCCCCCCCCCATTTACTACGTGCCCGGATAGAAAATTATTGTTTAAAAATGCAAGCATGAAAAATCAAAACACTTCTTCTGCTTGATCTGAAGGGGACCGGAAAGCTGAACAATTGTAGGATTTGTTCTAAAGCCGAAATGTGAGGCTGTGGCAGCCCGTGGGTCCCTTTAAGCCAATGTTTTGGTTTCCTGCCAAGAAGACAGCTGTTGGAAGGAAGTGCTTCCTCACCGAGGGCTGTCAAGGCACAGACATTAAAGGGACAGACCAGCTTCAAACTGGAGGCTTATCACCCAGTTTCCTTCCAGGAGCCTCAGAGGCATCCATTCTCGGCCCAGGAGGAAATTTAGGCCTTTAATCCGCCTGCATTCTGAAAACACTGGGCTTCAAGATTCCAGGAACACAAGCTCCCAGCCCCCCCCCAAACCAGGGGGGTTTGGAGTATTTGGGGGAAAGAGTTCTTTATTTACCTCCGCGGCCCCAGGCAGTCTTCTTTTTAACCCTGCCCTCCAAGACCCAGGCACACAATGGAACTTATCAATGAGTGCTTCCAGGGCGTGTGCATTCCTGGAGGGCCAGCCCAGTGCCCGCCCACACCTTGAAGGACACCGGGTTACCAAGCCCAACTCGGATCAGAAATGAGTCCTGGAAATTCTGGCTGGAACACAACACTGGACCCTGCGCGCGGTAAAGAGGCGGCCCCTGGGGAATGTACACAACCTCTGTCGGACTTGCCGCCAGCTGCTGGATGGAGGCAGGGGTGGGGTGGCCCCCCTTCACCCCCAGCCATTCAGAGCCTCGGCCTGCCTGGAATACCGCCGCCTGCCGGCCACCTACCAGGAGCAAGCAGCCCACCACCCACAACGGGAGGGGGAAAGAGAGCACCCACATGTTTAAAAAATAAAATTTGCTGCGAGCCATCTGCGCAACCTCCCTCTAACTTTCTGGGCCTAAACAGGATTTTGCACAATGCCTGTGTCTTCTCGGGGTGTCTCCCCCACCTCTGACCTGGGTCAAATCCCTCTCCCCCCCAGGGCTAACAGGTTTCTGCCCAAGTAATGCAGCCCGCGGCCCCTCACTTCCTACCCACTTTTTACTAGTTTTATGCCTAGTTTTTTGTTGCAGAGAGATGGGCAACTAGACCGGATGAGGGCCAGTGATGGGAGTCGGGTCCCCAGAGGGCAGAAGGAACTTTCAATGAAGGTGACACACTTTGGATAACACCCTCTTAGCAACTCTCACTCAACCGATCCTCCTAATCCTGGGGGTCAGTTTGACAAAAAACAACCACACACACACACACACACACACAACCCTCAGCCTTCATCACACCTTCCAAAACGCTCCCCATCAAAGCCTAAACCCAGCAACAGTGACAAAGGGCGCGCACCCCCGCACCAGCACCCCGGGGAGGCAGCCGACCCTGGCGGGGTCTTTACCTGAGTCGCTCAGAGTGTCCTCGCCGGAGGTGCTGAGAGCCTTGTGGTCCCCGCCGCTGGCGGGGCGGCCGCCGGGGCGCGCGAGAGAGGCCATCGAGGCGCCGGCTGGGGCTGCGGCACCCGCCCCCGAAGCGGCCGCGGGGCCCGCCGCCGGAGCACCGGCCTGGGGGGCGGGCGCGGGCTCGCGCTTGTTCACCGGGAAGGGGAAGACCACGGCGGGATCCACGCACTCGGCGGCCGGGTGGGCGAGCTCGGAGGGCAGGCCGGCCCCGGCGCGGCCCGTCCCCACGGCGTGCCCGCGGCCGGCGGGGTTGGCGGCGCCCGCCCCCGGGCCCGGGGCGGCGGACCCCGCCGACGGCCGGCCGTGCTGCAGCTTCTCGCTCACGGCGCGCTCCAGCTTCTCCCGCGCCGAGAAGCCGCTCCACATGCAGTCCTGGAGGATGACCGGGTGCGGGGTGAGGCCGCCCAGGCCCCCCAGGCCGAACGCGTCCTCCTCGGCCGGGTTGCCCCACAGGTCGGCCTCGGGCAGCAGCATCTCGGTGGCCCAGTTCGGGGGCTCCGGGCTGTGCTCCGGGAAGGCGCGGCTGGGCGACAGCGGGGGCGTGGGCAGCAGCTCGAACTTCTTCCAGATGTCCTCCCCGGGCGGGGTCGAGTCCGGGCCGCCGAAGTAGAAGTCATCCTCGTCCGGGTAGAAGCAGGGCTGCAGCGAGTCGAACTCGAGGTCCGGGTTCTTGCAGATCATGCCCGGCATGGTGGACGCGGTGCAGCTCGGCATCGGCTCGCCTCCCGGCCGGCGAAGAGGCGCTTCTTTCCTCTCCTCTCTCTTCGGTTCGGGGGCGCTTCCTTCCCGTGGGGCGCGCGGAGGGCGGGGGGCCGCACCAGCCTCCGACACTGCAACCGACAGACACACCGAGAGAGGTTGGCAAGCGGAGCCGAGAAGGGAGGGGGTCGGGCAGTGGGCGCCCCCTCGAACGCCGTCCCTCCGTCTCCCCTCCAAGCCCCCCACTCCGCCCGGCGCTCCCGAAGGTGAAGGAAGTCCTGCCCCGGTCCGCTCCCTCCCTCCTTTTGTGTACAAGCGGTCTACGGCGGGGGTGGGAGGGGGCGTGCAGATGCGGGGGGTCGGGAGGGGGGGCAATGGCTCTGCAACTTTGGAAACTGCCATTTCATTCACACAAGGCGCTGCGGGGGTTGCGGGGGGCGGGGGGGGGGGGACGACGCTGCTCCCGGCTGCAGGATCCTAGCTCACCAGCTCAGCTCGCCCGCCCGCCCGCAAGCCCGGTGGCACCCGTGTCGGGCCAGCTGCTCCAAGGCAGCCCGGGCTGCGACCCAGCCAGGCACGGGATCTGGAGTCTCCCAATCCCCCCCTCCCCCTCCGCTGTGAGACTGCAACCTGGGGAGTGTGAGCGAGAGAGGGGGGGGGGGGGATTTACGAAACTTTGCAAATGGAAAAATCCTTTTCTCTGCACCGACAGCAGCAGAACGCACCCAAACCCACCCACCCCCTCCCCCGACTCGAGCAGACGCCCCACAACATCCACCCGCGGAAGCGAGCGTCCTACCACGAGCTTATTTCGAGCCTCTCTAGCCCCACCCCCGGTCTTCCTAATCCCCCACCAGGGCGAGGGAACAGCCTGAACCCCGGTTCCCGGGAGTGGTTGAGGGGCCAGCGCGGGGAGGGTCGCCGGAGAGCAGCGTCTCCTCCGAGCCCGAGCTGCCCTGACCCAGATTACGAACCGCGGCGGCCTCGCCCAGCCTCACCCCCCTTCTCCTTCCTCTGGGGGCACCCTTTGGGGAAGAACCCCAGCTTCGGGGTGGGCGCAGACCGGCTCCCGTCAGCTCCGACAGACAAATGTTCTATCGGAGGGTGCATGTCTTAACGATGAAGCCATGAAGGCGAGAGCACGCAAAGGATTAGGGCGGGTCTCTTCCAGCTGGGGTGCCTGAGGGGGTGGGACTGGGTTTTTTTTCAGAGAAAAGCCCGAGGAGGTTTTGTTTCGGAAGCTGCACCCGTCCCCCGGGTAGATCGGGGCGCCCCGAGAGCGAGCCGCGAGGCGGTGCAAGGCTCGCCTTCCCGCCGCGCTCCGCAGCTCCCGGGGCGCCGGGCGGTTGGCCACCCCCGCTCCTTACCTCCCGCGGATGGCCGGGGATCTAGAGGAGGCTCTGCGCGGGGGTCCCCGGGTGGCCTGGGGCGGGGGGTCCTCGGGTGGCTGCAGTCTGTGCGCGCTTGCGCCCGGCCAGCGCTAGCTCGGCTCCAGCCCGGTTCCCAGGAGCCCCCCGCATCCACCCGGCGCGTCCAGACAGATGACTGTCACTGGCTGCGCTTTGAAGCTCGGGGGATATTATTAACTGAAAAATCTGACACACCCGGAGGGCGGAGAGAGAAGGGGGCTGCGGCACAGACGGGGGGGAGGGGGCCGGGCCGAGGAAAGGGGCTTTACCCCGCCCTCTTGATTTCCATAAAAATCAGGGGAGGCGCCAAGCCTTTCGCGCCAAAAGCCACTTGCTTTTCTTCTGGGCGGAGGGGCGGCTGCAGCGCTGGGGAAGCCGGGGTGCGCTCCCCCGCCCTCCCCGGCCGCCGGGCCCGCACCCGGCGCCCTCTGCCCACCAGCTGCGCGCCGAGCGGTGCCAGGCAGCACCCACCCTGCCCGCCTGCGATTGCTTGGCATTAAAAAAAAAATTAAAAAAATGCCCAGACGGCTGCGGGGGAGTCGCCCCCGCCCTGCCTGCGCCGGTGTGCGGTCCCGCCAGGCCGGGCGGAGGGGCTGCCCCTTTGTGATCTCCCGGGGGGGCGGCTGCACCCGGGGTGCGAAACGGGAGGAAGAGGGCGCGCCCGCTTCGGAACGGGGCCGCCGGAGGTCTCAAGTTTTTAACTGGGAAGGCGTGGGGCGCCCCCCCTCGTTTGAAAATAAATAAATAACTGCGGGCTTCGAGGGTGGCGCTGCGGCGGTTTCTTCGGCCGAAGGCGACACCTCGCGGAGGCCGGGCAGAAAAGCGGGGCTGCCGGGCCGGGTCTCGGGGGCTGGAGTGGGGCCACCCGGCGAGCCCCGCCCGCGCCCGCGCGGCGCTGTCCCTCGGCCCTCCCCACGGACCCCCACGCTAGCCTTTCACCTCCCGCGTTGGGTCGAATCACGGGGAGCCGGATCGGGGTCGGATCAAAAAAAAATCTTGTCTCCAAATCGTCGGCGGCAAAAAAAAAAAAGAAAAGCCGCTGTCCCTGCTCGGCCTCCCCGTGCCTCAGTTTCCCCCGCTGCGAAATGGTCTTAGTCGTGTGTGCTCACCCCTGGGGCTGGTTTGAGAAATAAGAGTTAGGAAAGTGCTTAGAACAGTGCCCGGCGCGCAAGTGTGAGTGTCCGCTATCATTGTTGTGATCAGATCGCCCAAGAATCTTCCGGGGAAATGAACGCCGCCATCCGGCGGCAATCGCCTTCTCCCCCCACCCCCAACCCCGCCCCCGCCCCCACCCCCACCCCCACCCCCACCAGCACAGCCTCACCTCACCCCTCTCCAGCTCGCTCACAGGTGTGTTTGGGGGGGAGCAAGGAGGGATCAAACATGATCACCTCTGCCCCCCAACTCCCCAGGAACAACTCAGGTCTCCTGCACAGCCCCCCTCACCACCAACCAAGTACACAGGGAGGTGGGGTTTTGCTTTGAAAAACAATCCCCCGACGATTTGGGGTGGGGGAGCCCGGCCCCTGGGTCCGGCTGGGAAAGTTTCTTTATAGTTTATAGCCCTTTTTCCAAACTGGAAACTCACTCACCCCGGCGTTCAGCTCAGCGTTGGAACTAGATGCAGACGAGGGTGCGGAGGGTCGGGCGGCCGGGAGCAGCTCTGGGATTAGCATTTGTGACGGCCGCCCTGGGAGCCTCCATAATTCTGGGCCCAGGGGGAGCTTGCCGGGGTTCTAGGAAGTGGCCCATGAATGAGGAGGCGCTGCCCTTCCGCGCACCTTTCTTATTGTTATGACTCCCCTCACATATGTAAAACACTTCGCTTTGGGCTTCCCCCCCCCCCCCCCAACCCCCTAATCTAAACCAAGCCTTCCTGCTGTCTTCTCTCCAAACATCCTTTGCCCCCATCTGTAAGGATATATTCCTGGGAGTGTTTGTTTAATGCCGGCTTCCCGCCCGGGTCCCCGAGGAAACCGGCTGCCTCCCTCCCTAGACTGGTGAGCCCCTCGGCGCAGGGCCCGCTTTGGCCTGGGTGGCCTTGGAGAAACAACCTGTACTCAGCAAGTACTCAACCCTGTTGTTCAAGGCAGAGATCCCTGAATGAGTCCTTCCAGGGCAGCCAGCTCTTCCAAGATGGTTTTTTTATTGATTGGCTGATGGATATTAGAGTGAAGGTGGAAAGAAAGGAACGTCGATGTGTTGTGCCACTTATTTATCCATGCATTGGTTGCTTCTTGTCAGTGCCCTGACCAGGGATCGAACCCTGAAACGTTGATGTCTCGGGACGACGCTCTAACCAACTGAGCTACCTGGCCAGGGCCCAAGATGGTTTCTGTTCATCGGCAAAAGAGAAATGAATGTCATTCAGAGCCTTCTTCAGGCCCTCAGCAACTGCCCCAGCAAAGCACTCAGAATTGCCTGCCCTGCCTTTTTTTTTATTTTTATTGTTTACCAAAATGGCAGGACTGCTAAAATAGGCAAGGATGGCCCCCCCTTGCTTGGTTTAAAAGTCCCACCTTCGCCCTGGCCGGTGTGGCTCATTTGGTTGGGCACTGTGGTTCACAGAAAGGTTGCCGGTTCAATTCTCGGTCAGGGCACCCAAAACAAAAAGCCCCCACCCCGGTCCTTTCTCACCAGACCTGTGCCCTTCACCACTCCGATTGCCCTTTGTCAAGGGACAAACAGGAGCAGAAAAAGAAGGGACGGGAAGACCAGAGCCCTGCTTACTCTGTATGCCTCCAAGCAAACCGTGTATCCTTCCTGGACCTCAAGCTCTAATTTCCATCTTTTAACGCCAGCCAGTAATTACTGACAAGTCTGAATTTGAAGGTTAACAGAATGATAAAATTCAACAAGTATTTATTGGTACTTTCATTTGCAAATGGAAAGATAAAAGACGCCCGGACAAACCCTGTCACTGCAGGTTCCAAATCAGCCTGTAGAGAAACACGCACAGATTCTTCCTAAAAAATGTTGAAACACCTCAGACTATGTGGGTGCACACTAAATAAATCTTGAGACTGCTTCAGAGACAGGGTTTGGTTCAGCATGCATCTACTGTCCCGATTCAGAACAGAGATAAGACACAGCCTCAAAGCGCTCATCTGGGGGGTGGGGGGTGGGGGGGGGGGAGGGAACACACACCTAAGATGGACCAACAGATAGGATACAGTTGTGAACAAAAAAAGGGGTTCTATGGAGAGTGACCTGACAGGGTGATCTGATCATAAATTCCTAACTGGGCAGTTTATGGTGGGTAATGTTAACGGGAAAAAAAAAAACACATTGAAACCTGTAAAGAATTTTTGTGAGTTTATTTGAGCCAAACTGTTGACGTATGCTGGGAAGCAGAACCTCAATGGATTGAGATAATGCTCCGGAGAATGGCGGGTTACATCTGTATTTACACATTGCAATCAAAGGAAAGGGACGGAGGTGGCTTACATGAAATCCATTGGGGATAGACTAGAGAGGCGGGAGAAAGCAAAGCGGGAAACCCCTGGGATTGGATAAAAAGTGAAATGATAGACACATACTTAGGTGGTGCAGGAACAATTAACATAACAATGAAGGAATTTGTGGCATCTGTCCTGGAGCCCAGGCACATTAGGTTGTGCCCCAAGGGGTCCAGAAAAAAGGAAGTTACAAGTTACCTAGACTTTTCAAGGGTCTGTTATTATAGACGCAAAAAGACAGATCGGCTCAGTTAAGGTAAAGGTTGACCTTGTCAGTGAAGATACCGGCCTAGGATGTAACTGCCCACCATAACTGCTTTTAGTTACAGTTTAATTTCAGACCATCCTTTGTGATTACTTTAGGTCTCTGAGTTTGCAAGACCGCCATGCAGGCCTCCCCTGTGCTGGTCAGGTCAGCATGTGGCCCCTTTCGTCCACAGTAGTCACACTCAAAGCACAAAACGTTTTATTTAGTAAAAGGTTTATCTTTGCCTCGAGCAAGCCCTGCCCATTGTTTCTGTGAATATAGGTTAACACACCTTTGAAATTAGCTGCAACCACCCTTGAGAAAGCTCACAGTCTTGTTAACTATCCTGTAATCCAATCACCACCTTGCTTCTCCCACCTTCATGTAACCTTCCTTAGGTCTGTCCCTCCACATTTGAAGTCTTGCTGCCTGGCATATGTTGTCAGCCTGATTCTTACAAAAATTCTCTACAGGTCTGGATCTGATTTCTAAATAAGGAGATTGTTTGAGGGAGGAGAATGTTTTCCTACAAATCCCTTCTGTATCAAAAGAACAATACACACACACATGTTCAGAAGGGTCCAACCCCTGACTGGCTAGGAGATCAACAACCTGTAGGTGTTTTCCCACATCCTGAGTTAAAGATCTTCTGGGTCCAGCTTCAGGGACCACAGTTTCGCCTAGGAACTTCACTGGTTCCTTCTGCCAAAAAAAAAGAAGAAGAAGAAGGTGTAAATTTTTACTGATTAAATACTTTTGAAAACCTTGGCTCTTCATTTGGAGTAAAGCTAGCTCCCTGACTTACCCAGTTACAAATTAATTAATGAATTAATTTTTAAAAGTCTGGATTGAAGATCTAAATGGAAAAAGTAAAACCATAAAAGTATAAGGAGAAAATATAGACGAGCTCTTCCTGAGACAAGGAAGGAAAATTTTAACGTATTTGAGGATAATAAAATTTAAAATTTACAGTTAACACACACCCTAAACAGAATAAAAAGACAACAATGTAATGGAAAAATACTTGCCTCATATGTGAGATAAAGAGTATATTCACGCAACAAAGAGCTTCTACACACTGAATAGGAAGAAAAGCCTATAGAAATACGGGTCCAGAATAAGAGTAGGGAATTCACTGGGTAGAAAAGCCAAATTTCATGAACATATGAGAAGATGCTCAGCTTCAGGAGCAGTCAGGGAAATGCAAATTAAATCTCAAGAAGATCAACATTTTTTGGTCTAGCAGATTGGCCCTAGTGTTGGCAAGGCTGGGGAGGGGGCTGGGGGCCCTCTCCTACACTGTTGGGGTTCTAGCTCCAGGAGTAAAAGCAATCCCACTCTTTCAAATCCATCCTACAAGAAATAATACAAGAAATACACACAAATATGTAGACAAGAATATGTGTTGCAGCATTGTTCACAATAATAACAAGAATATCGCAAACCATCTAAATGCTCATCAATAGGGGAGTGGGTGGCTGGATTTATTACAATATATGCATGCAGTGGAGACTGCGCAGACACTAAAAAGAATGTGTTAGATCTGTAGGTGTGGTCTAGGAAAATGTCCATGAGTATGAAAGGGTATAAACAAGGTATATACAGGTCAATGTGTCTGGCATTTGGGGTAGATGTCTACCTAAACCCAGCATTAAATATATGTCTACATAAACCCAGTAACAAATTGGGTGGAATATGCGACAATATTTTTTAAGTGGTTCACTTTGAAGAAGGCAGTCAGGTAGAGGGAGAAATGCGTTCTCTTACTTGATGAAAATTTTTAGAACCAGTTGGATTATGAGCAAATGTACTTTTTGTCCGGTTATTTTTCTAAACAATATTGTTGTTACTCCCCAGGAATGCGAACCATTAAGTTGATCATTTGGGGAAAGTAAAGGGTGCTTTTGTGGAGCCTAAAGTCACCCCAAAGTTCTCTTTTGTTTCCTAGGCTGGGTGGCATTCTTTCGAACCAAACTAGGCTGAGCTGAGTAGGCTGAGGATTCCAGGACTAAGATGAGACAAGATGAGCACTGGTTTCATTAAGATTAGAATCAAGTCAGCCAAAGCTCTTTAAAGTATACGATATTGCATGTGCCCAAGACAAGACATCTATTTTTTTTTTACTTCGGAGGCTGGAGGAAAATTTGAGACCCGGCATTGGATTTGGGGGATGGAGAATTTTTTTGGTAAAGGCACAACTATGTTTAAAACAAAAATTATCCTCATTGAATGCCAGTGACTTAATTACAGATTTAGGAAACAAGGCGTGTCCAACTGAATTCCCCTCCAAGACTGGTTTGGCATCATTTGAGGCAGCTCGGATATCCCCCTCCACCAGGAAGCCTTCTCCCAAGCTTGGTCCAGGACAGACTTGGGGAAAGCACTCACTGCAAACAGCAAAGACCTCTGTGGACGGAAAGCGCTGTTGTCTGTAGAGCTGGACTTGCCTTCTACCGCATTTCCTGTTCGCTCAAGTGCAAAATGGGAGAGCTGGCCTGGGAGGCGGCAGGTTGCTCAGGGCCAGGCTCCATGGGGTTGGGCAGGACAATGGGCTTCCCCTCCTTAGAGCTCAACCTTGGGTTGTCAGGAGGCTTTGCAAGGAGTGAGGGGAACCCACTTAGCAGGATGCTGACTCCAGATGTTGACTTCCAGATCCACTTGCCATGCTCTTTCTGAGACAACGTCCCAGCCCCAATGACCGGGTTTGGATATGTCCAGATCTCCTCCACTGAGGTTTCACATCTTCTCTGTAGGTGGTTACATAACTGAGGGCTAATTTGCCCATTGATTTTTGCTGCTTTCAATTTCCTTCAATGCAGGAGACACTCCCTACAGCCCCAAGGATGGCCCACACCCACTCTAATGTCCGCCTCGTTTCCTTGTGTTTAAATGGTGATTTCAAGCTGTCCATTTCCAGAAGCGACTGCTTTTGCCCTAGAAAGCACCTCTTTTGTCTGCTTATTCAAATCCTGTCCTCGGAGATCAGCTGGAGACTCTCCAGGAAGGAATGCTAATCTTTGCCCCAACCCTCCGCCTCTCCCCCCAAATCTCCATCAATTGTTTATTGCCTGCCCCGCCCCCAGCCAGCATAATCCAGCTGTGCTCTTTATCAGGCTCCTGAGTGGCTCTCCTAACGAGGTTAGCAGTCCCTGAGTGGAAGGAACCTTCCCCATCTTGTCTTTGCATCTTCCACAGCATCTGCTTCAACGAGTGGTACAAAGAGCCGAGCTCTGAGGCCAGGCGGGCCAGCGAGCTCTGCCAGGTTGGACAATGCAGACGGCCACCCTGAGCGTTCATTTCTTCATCTTAAATTCGCATTTTGTCAGGATGAGTGGCGGAGCATTCATACACCTGGGGGCCCAGTTGTGTCAGTTCTCCCCCTTCAGTCTAGCCCCAGTCTGCCTACGGGGGCTCAGGGAATCCTACATCCACCAACCACAGCACTGGGGTTCCAGGTTGAGCCTGCTGGCAATGGTTCTCTGTTGGAATGGGACTAATTAATAACCCTTTCTCCACCCTCCCCTGGGACACTTCCCCTCTCTCTTCGTAGCTTGATCAAGACCCAGGTACCTTTGGACTTGGAAGCAGGTATTGCAAAGTCTAGGCAGTACAAGGTAGTCTTAGCGAGAGCACCAGCCCACAGGCGTTGTGACTTCTATGCTGAAGAATCTTGCATTGGTCACTTAACCTATCTTGGCCTCAGTTTCCTGATTCATAAAATGGGAATCATGAGTCCAGAAGAGGGAGATGGTAGAGCAGTGGGGTGACTTTCGATTCGGAAGTTCAGTTGAATGTCCTGGTACTATATCGTCTCCATATGTTAGGCCAGCCCACTTTCATCAGCCTCAGTTTTCTCCTCTACAAATGCAGATAATAAGATTCTTTTTACTGCAACAGAGCAGATATGAGATCTGGAATCAGAATAAAACCATCGATGCTATCTCGTACTATGTTATAACCTCCTAGAAACTGTGGAGGGGAAGGGCTTGATTCTAATGCAGCAAGGACGTGAAAAATGGCACAGTCTCTTCACAGGAACAGTGTAGGGCTCTGTGTGAAGTTATTAAAACAGGGCTGTTTGGGATGGACGCTTTAGAATCATCTTACAGTACTGATGGTGGTCATATTTCCTGGTAAGTGGTATCATATCCAAAAACCTGTCAAAGGGACAGATGGCATTCTTAGCACAAAAGAGGAAACCAATTAGAACTTAAAACACAGAAAATGGAAACGTGTAAATGCTAACAAATTGTTCCAGTGTGAGGACTGAGCCAGCTAAGGAAGGTTTCCGTCTGGCTCCTCAGCACTCACAGGGCACTGGCTGCTAGGGTCTAAAGAAACCTTACAGACCCTCCTTCTAACCCCCTAGGTTTCAGACTTCCAGACCTCACCGCAGTTGTCGGGCAGATGCTGACGACTGCACCATGTCACTTCTTCAGTGACAGGTGGTTTCGTTGCAGCTTAGAAATGAGCACTAGAGGCTGGACCTTAAGAAGCAATTTCTAACTCCCATATTTGCATTCGTGCAGTCTATCAACAAACACATATGACTTAGGAGTTCTACTCTCAAGATACATGCAAGCCAGTGTGGGTGATAGACAAAGACATAGAAAAGTTCAATTACATGTATTGTGCCCTAGAATATATTATGTGCATAGAGGAAAGAGCCTTCCCCTCTACCTGGGGGAATGGAACATGGCTTCACAGACTGGAAGAAAATTAAGCTATGGGACAAGAAACAGAAGTTTGCCCAGTAGTAGATAAGGGTAGATAATGTGTATTAGTCAGGATGGGTGAGGTTATGCTGTTGTAACAAACAATCCCTAAATCTCAGTGGCCTAATATAAGAAAGGCTTAGTAGTGTTTGCTCTCATTGTGTGCTACAGCATCCTCATTAGAGAAGCAGCTCTTCATGAAAAAAAAAAAAGAACAAGAAAGGGGAAAAAATCAAGAGTACAGCTGTTAAAACCTTTGCTCAAGCCTCCATTTGGATTAAAGTGGCCCCCAGTCGGACCAAATGGTATGGGAAAAGGGAGCTAAAAGCTTGGCTGTTCCGAAGAAGCCTCCTAAGCTGCAGACACTGAAAATACATTCAGAGAAAAAGAGCGGTGTCTGAAAGAGAACTGTGTCCGTGGCTTCAGCTGATAGGAATTGGATTATTCATGGATGGAACCCTACGCCAATCCCCAAGACCACACTCTTAACTCGCCTCTGAACTGCCAGCCGTGGGCTGTAACCTATGCCATCTCCTTAAGGTCAAGGGTGGCATTTATTAGACCTTTTTCTTTTTCATGATGCATAGTTGTGCCTGGCACAAAGGAAGCACCCAGCAAATATCTGTGGAATGAGGAATGAGCATATGACTGTCTCTCTATTCTCCCAAAGCAAGACTGATCTTCTCCCTGTAGGTGTGGACTGTCAGGACCAGCATCCTATGGAAAAGGGAGGTAACAGACCTGTAGTTTTCAAACATGATGGTAGCAGCAAAACCCTTTGTTAACAAATATTGTTGTTTGCCCTAGCTGGTTTGGCTCAGTGGATAGAGTGTTGACCTGCGAACTGAAAGGTCCCAGGTTCGATTCTGGTCAAGGGCACATGCCTGGGTTGTGGGCTCGATCCCCAGTGGGGGACCTATAGGAGGCAGCCGGTCCATGATTCTCTCTCATCATGGATGTTTCTATCTCTCTCTCCCTCTTCCTTTTTCTCTGAAATCAATAAACATATATTTTTAAAAATATTGTTTAAGTAACATTTACATTAATCCCAAGTGTTTGTTGGTTTGTTTTTTTTTTTAAAAAAAAAAAGGAGATGAAAAGTGAATGCCTCTGGTTGATGTGGGAACAGGGGACCCTGAACCTCACTGTCTCAGTCCCCTTCCGTCTCCCTCTCGAGAAACTTGTAGACATCCTTGGGATTTCCAACCCAGATTGAACACAACACATTGACTAGTAAATAAATCAAATTGCACCAACAAAACACCCCAGCCCTTTCTCATGAGACCTGTTTCTGGCTTTCATCTCTCTCGAGTTGAAATCCGCAATGTCTCCAGTCTCCTTCAAGGGGTGGGTTGGGATGCATTTCGTTTCCCAATAGTTCTCCAGACCAGCGGCTGAGAGGGGCCACTGGCTCCGGTGTCCTCAACATGGCACGCCCTGCAGGCCCAGGGGGCTGGGTGCCTCCAGAAACACTAGCTAAGCAAGGTCCCAGGGCCTCCTGAAGGTGGGAACCCCGGCCTCTGGCTCCCTACCTGCAGCAGCTGCTTCCGGCCTGAAGAAGGCTGTCTTTCGATCTAAAACTCACTTCTCACAGTCCAGGCCTTGGGGGAGCCTGGGGAGAAGATACCCTGTTATTCACTCCTCCTCTCTGGCTCACTAAGAACCCTGGCCCACTCTACTAGCAGATGAGGGTTGTAACCCCCTCTGGGAGTGTTACAGAGAGAGCCCGGATGGCCATCCAGGCCCTGTTCCCAGCATGGCTGAGCTGAGCCCAGAGAGCCAGGCCTCGGGCCCCCTGCATGCTGTCAGGGGGGCAAATGCCACCCTGTGCTCATCTCCTACCTGCAGCACCTCCCCTGGCTTCCCTGAGATGACAGGGCTGGGCAGCTTGATACACACCGTCCAGTGCCAGATGGGGTCTCTCGTCCCCTTGTCCTCATTCTTCCCCATTAAAACCCAAGGTCAGCCGTAGACAAGGCCAGGATCTCTCCTCACCTCTGAGACCAGGAAGATGAGTGCGGGAGGTTTTCATTCTATCAACTGGGGCGCAAGGGAGGCCCTTTCCCCTTGTTCACCTGGCTGTGCTCCATGACCAGAGAACCGACAGCTAACCCCTGCAGTTCAGCATTGCTCTCGCGTTTTTAAGCACGTGCAGCCACAATTCAGCACTCTTTTTGGGCCACTGACCCTGTGTTCAGCCCCACTGTTTGGCCTGGGCACACCTGCCAGCTCCACCATTGTAATGAGGACCGGCACCCATTGCTTCTGCAAAGTGACATCCTTCAGATACTTGGTGGCTTTGCGGATATGGGTCCCTGATGGCCTGGGCGGTCTCGCTGGTGTTCTTAAAGTGAACACGGACATCTGAGCCTCTTGATTTGCATTTGTAGGGTTCCCTGGGTAAGTGAACAGTAAGCCATTGTCAGAGGTCACTTCTGGCCCCTTTCCGGAAGAGTCAAATTTAAAAATTCTAAATATTTCTTTTTATTTTTAAATTTGAAAACTGTCTCCTTATTAAGCTAACCACAGTGCCAAGCAGCATAACAAACATTAAAGCCCTTGTTCACACTCTTTTAGAGCGTAAGTGCCTGTTCTGTTGCACTCACGTTGGTATGACATTGACATCTGAGTGCCACTGTCATATAGTAACCGGTTCCTCAAGAATTGCCCAAGAAACACGTTTCTGACCCAGAGAAGTGGCTCATGCAGGTCAGTGCAGAGCTCAGCTGAAGTCCCTGCCAACTGTGACACGCTCCCGTGAGGCGACCTCCTCCTCCTCTTCCTCCGTCTCCACCTCTCCAACCATCCCCGCCACCACCTCCAAACCCACCGCCTCTGCCTCCTGCCCGCCCCTGCCACCGCCTCCTGGAGGTCCCTTCTCACCTGCAGGTCGAGGCAAAAACCTCTGCAATCGGTTTTTTAAAGGACGGTGCCTTCCTATTTTCCGACAATTTAACTGGAAAATAAAAATCCCTAAGTTGTCCAAATATCTCGCCCACTTTTCCAATGTGCTCTTTGTTTTCTAAACGAACCCGAGCCTTGCAGTAAGCACCTGATGTCCCTCTGTGGTCCATGTACAGACCACGCCCTCCTCCCAGGGATGCAGGGACTCTCCTCATGAAACCACATGTTTGGGAGGCACTTGGCCTTGGCATTTGTCAACCTCCCCCACCCCACCCCCTGTGGCCACCCCACGGCCAAATCCTCCTCCTCCTGCCACCTCCACCGCCTGGATTAAAGCCACCACGACCCGCGCCTTGAAAGACATGCTCTCCTTCGAGCCCCATGCACACCTCTGGCCCAGTGCACACACCACCTGCCGGGTAGTACTTTCTAAATCAACAGAATTGTAAACATCAGCAACTGCTTTACATATATGACCTTGAATATATTTTAATAGATCGTATAGGCCGGTTCCTATTATTGAATTTTCTAAAGGAGTTAACTGATCGTTCCCCTGGTGTTTCAAATTGGAATCTAGAACCCTCTTCGCTCCATTGATCAAGCGCCAGGCCCTTGATAGACCTTTTCTCACCTAACCCTCCGCTACCCTTCAAGGTTAGGTATGTTCACACCCGTCTTCCATCGGAGGAAGCCAAGGCCTAAGGTCAGACTGTTAATAAGTGGCCGAGCTGGAGTTCTAACCCAGCACGATTTGACTCAATCCGACTGAAGTGCACATTTGTTTATAAAGGTACCTCTCTGTGGGTTTCTTAATGCCAGCTCAAAGACTACATTGTATTAAACCTCATAAATATAATTAAAAATAATAATCACTGTATATTAGTACATGGGATCTGATTTTGAAATAAATATTCCTTGTAGCATGTTAACCTTCCTCCCCAAACACTGACCCCCTGTCCCCAATGAGCAAGGGCCTAGGTAGGTCTTAGGGCGTGCGGTTCTGTATTGGAATTCCACTGAAGTAAAACTGCAGCAGCTAACTAACTGTCCTGAACTCCTTCTCCAATCCCATAAGCCCGAAGACTTAGAAGACCACCATGTGAAATGAAATTGGCTACAGAACTTCCCAGAGCCTCATCCTCAGATAGTCCCAGGGGAGCAGAGTGTGGCATCTACTGGGTTTGCTTGTTTCTCTACCCTGGGGACTCAGTTCTCAAAGGAATCTTCAGCTCAGAATTGGACTTTTTCTGTGTTGTTCTAGAAAGTGAAATTTATGAGTGACAAAAGGAAGTGACTGGGAACTCTATTCCAATGTGGCATACGAAAGAACTTGGTACCAATTGGAATAAGCCAACAATAGATGGGGCTGATATATATATATATATATATATATATATATATATATATATATATATATATATATATATATATATTATTGATTTCAGAGAAGAAGAGGGAGAGAGAGATAGAAACATCAATGATGAGAGAGAATTATTGATTGGCTGCTTCCTGCACACTGCACACTGGGGATGGAGTCTGCAACCCGGGCATGTGCCCTTGACTGGAATCAAACCCAGGACCCGGACTGATGCTCTATCCACTGAGCCAAACCAGCGAGGGTGGGGCTGTCCTTTTAGGTACTGAGATGCCCATCACTCACAAGATTCAAAGAGAGATGTGTGAAGCATCGGACCTGCTCTGGAAGGGATTTCCCGCCCCCGAGATTGGTTATTTTTTACTTTGGGTTTTAAGAAGAAGGGATTTTGCATAAAAATAAATTCTGTGATTCTCAACTGCATGCTTTGCATTGTTGTCTGTTCTTTATAGGACTAACATGTGGCCTCAGGGGGACCATCCCGGAGGTGATCCGGTCTATTGTCCAAATTCACTTCGAGGTTGGGATGTTGGGTTATGAAACTGGTTCATTTCTGAAGGTTTGGATTGATTTTAAAGACCATCAATCAATTGTTTGGTCCGAATTAATTTTGCCTGAGAATGCCTGACGTGTTAACAGCAGTGGCAATTAAAATTGAATGGCGGTGTAATCACCATCTCAAATATTTAAACAATGTGATTACATAAGATCCATCAACAGAGTTCCAGGGCAATAAACATGAAGGGAAAATAAGGATTGCTCCAGGGTTCAGAACATGCAATCTCTCCTGTGGATGCCTCCCAGATCTTCGCGGTTCCAGACAACCAGACAAGCTCTCGCTGGCCCCTCACACTGACTTCTGACAGAGCTAGGCCTCCACCGGCCCCCCATCTTGGGTACGTTGAGCTGAAATATGCCCTCCAGTTGTCTGCTTCGATCATAATCACACAAAGGATGTTCTGTGCTTCCCCCTGAAGTCAGTCTGCGTGGGGTCTTCCCGAACACCCCCTGAGCTGGGGGCAGAAGTGCTGGCCCCGGAGGTTCTCATTCAGCCCAGGACACATATATCGAGGACCTACTGTGTGCTTACCAAACCTTCTAGATCTCTGCTTTCGTCCTCACCTTACTTCCTAAAGAAACTCACAGGCACGACCTCCTGGAACCCAGAGGTACACCACATTCAACATGGCCCAAACTGAACTCATTGTCTCTCCCCTCCGGCACACGCCTCTGCAGAATTCTCCCTTTCAGGGGTGGCACTCCCTGTTACCCACATCAGAAACCTGGCAGTCAGGCCGCCTCCTCTTCTTTTTCATCTTACATCCTGAAAGTGATCATCTTTTGTTATTTCTTTTTCTTTTCCAGGGAAGTCACCAGACCGTCCATTGTTCAAAGATTGAAATCCTTCCAAACCAGTTGAAAAAGAGTCACAGCATCCCAGTCCCCAAGCGCCCCTTTGCCTGCCACTTAAACCCCTCCCTCCAGAGCCTCTGGCCCTTTCCCAGACCCAGAAATCAGAGGGCTAAGGTCTGGCACAGCAGTGGGTCTCCAGGAACTTGAACCTAAGAAAGGGAGGTTTTGAATGGCTGGTGTGTTGGTGGTGTGAGAAATGGCTCACCTGTCCAAATTTCAAATGAGGGACTAGGAAACAGTATCATGGTGAAAATGAGACTTTTAATTACACTCTTGAGAGTGGGAGCCCATTTTACAGAAACACACTGTGGGACCAGGAACATGCCTATTTATTTAGTCCCTCCTCCAGTTCCTCATTGGCTGAGGACTATTTCATCACCTATTTCCTAATTGGTCACCTTGGTCTTGCTGTCTTCCATTGGATTATTTAAAAAATGGGCTGGGGCCTTCTTTAGTGGCCTCCACCTCCCTTTGTCTAGGGGAATCTTCCTAGAACAGTGGTCGGCAAACTGTGGCTCGAGAGCCACGGTTTGCCGCTCTGTTGACTAATGAGTTTGCCAACCACTGACCTAGACTCTCCATTCCAATAATTACAGGCTGTTGTTGTTTCTTGTGATTAAGCCCCAGCCACTATACAGCTCTCATCCTCTCTCCCCACCCCCACATCCTGTGTGCTCTGGGGAAATTCAGCAGCCGCCTGGCCACATGCTGTTTCTTTTCTATGAAGATAAATCAGAGGCATATTTCTTACAATGGGACCTCATTACTATCTGACCGTCATGTTCACGGCTCCTGGTTGGCTTACCTGAGAGGGCACAGTAAGCACAGTGCCTGGGGTCCTTTAAGGGGCCCATTAAAATGTCTTAATTGTGGCTCAGTGGTGGAGCGTTGGACCTATGCACCAGGAGGTCATGGTTTGATTCCAGGTTAGGGCACATGCCCAGGTTGTGGGCTCGATTCCCAATGTGGGGTGTGCAGGAGGCAGCGGATCAATGATTTTCTCTCATCATTGATGTTTCTGTCTCTCTCTCCCTCTCCCTTCCTCTCTGAAATTAATGAAAACATATATTTTTTTAAAAAATGTCTTAAGTTTAATTACCTTCAAAATCAGAAAAAATGTATGTAATAATAATAATGAATATTTACAAATGAACTGTGCCTGGATTACATTTGTCTTTATCCTGATACGGCCATGACATCCCCTTAAGTAATTTTAATGGATGGGGCCTACAAGAACAAAGGCAAACTCAGATGCGGCCCATCCGGGCTCTCCCAGCCCATCCCCAGCCTCCGTGAACACGTGATTTTATGTCATCGTGTGTTTGTGGGTTCACTTGCTTCCTCTTTTCCTCACTGTCCCACTGTCCCCATTCGCTGACCACCAGGGGGGTGCCAGGTCTGAGGACTCTGAATGAGGAAGCCACACTCCATGCCCCGGGGTGGTTCACAGTCCCGAGGGGTGAGGATACAGAAACCACCAACTGTAACCCCCTCCCTGGCTGTTGCAACAGGAGGCCAATGGCACGTGGACGACAGAGGCTCTCCCTCCCACGGGAGTGGGAAGACCTCCCGGAAGGGGTGGTGTCTGAGCGGCAGGACAGGAGCAGGCCAGCGTCCCAATGGACCCACGCTCTCGCCTGGGACAGGAGGACATAGAGCTGAGGGCCAGTTGGGTGTTTGACCTTCTCCCCCCACCGCTGCTGGTGCCCACACCTCTGGCTCCAGGGTCTGTCGAGGGCTGGTGAGGGTTTGCCGGAGGCTTCATCAGCCTGGGCTGCGCAGAGTGTGTGGGTTTGGATGGAGGCCAGCTCCATGGTGAGTCATCTCTCCAGCGAACCTCCACCACCCACATGGGAAGGACTCCAGGCAGCTGCTGAGGGGCCGGCCTCCCCAGGCGGAGGAGAGGGCACAGCCAATGCCAAGCCTTCCCAGACAGGGCTGTGTGGCTTCAGTGGTCCACCACTCCTCACGGCGCTGCCTCTGCCCCGGCAGTCACCACACTCGCCTTTATTCATTATTTATTTATTTAATATATTTTTATTAATTTCAGAGAGGAAGGAAGAAGGAGAGAGAGATGCAAACCTCATTGATGAGATAGAATCATTGATCGGCTGTGTCCTGCACGCCCCTGCCTGAAGCCAATTCCAGCATGTCCTAATTGCAAGAGTTTCATCAAAAGGTTGATGGAACTTGGGGACTCAACAAGGGCTGAGTCACATATGTTGTTGCCTGTTGGGAATGGCTAAAGGCATTTCCTCAAACCTGAAAAGGATGATTGTTTGCTGCCAGACAGCTCAGGGCATCTTAATCTACATGTTATTACCTCCTACTGGCCAAACACCTGAATAGCCATAGGCTATTCCCCATTCTGACAATGGACTCTGTAGAGGAAACCCTACCCTTTGAAGTGTATATCTCCACCTTGCCTTAGGACAATTTGTGTTAATAAAAAGCAAGGGGTCCTGAGACAAGAAGAACTTGGTTTTCTTCAGCCAGGCTCCTCTGACCCCCAATGCCTTTCAAAATTACCTTTCGTCTCTGGACTCTTATTTAATCTATGCACGGCCCCATCTCCAGATTGCTGAACCCTTCTAGATGCTGGATCAAGACCCACTGGCATTAAATGACGCCCAATGTCCGGCATTACGCCCCCTAATGGGGATCAAGCCCACAACCTGGGCATGTGCCCTTGACCAGAATCGAACCCAGGACCCTTCAGTCTGCAGACTGACACACTACCCACTGAGCCAAACCACCTAGGGCCATACTTGCATTTAGACTTTGGCCAGAGGGAAGGCATGTGTGGATGGTTGTCCATGCATGGCAGTGGCTGCTATCCCAGCAGCTCCTGGTGCTGCCACCTGGGACAGTCTCCCTGACCTGCCCCCGCTGCTCCCTCCTCCCAACCTGCACCAGAAGCCAGCCCCAAAGCCTGCTCTCATCTCACTCAGGTCCTGTGTTTTCACACCTCTGGGCCACCCCGTCTCTACTCTGACATTTGACTTGGCCATCAAAGCTATCAAAGCTCTTCAATGAAAGCCAACCCTGTCCCTCCGGTTGGAATTACTTGCCACGGTCCCTGTGTTCCCCAAATATACAGTAAACTTACAAAGGTGTGCAACAGTCCTTAGCCATTTTGTTGTGACTTAGAGTTCCTGGTATGCGTGTGGTGTGTCTTGCTCACTAGAATGACCTCTTGGGGAGCAGCTACAATGCATGATGGCTGCCTCCCCAGAGACCAGCACAGACCCCTCAAGGAGGCTTGTTCTCAGCCAATGCTTGTCAAGGACTCACTCCCATGGGGCCTGGAAATGGGATGGATCCTGGATCAAGCTGCTGATGCCGTATTTGCCAAATCCAGTCTGCATTTTGGCTGTTCTTCCTTAGAACAAATCAGAAGGTCAGACGTAAGAATGAGCTGCAGTGCATCCTGGCCATAATGATTTAGGGTTAGCTCAAAGTAGGGCCGGAAAACAGATGAGACCTCCCAAGGCTCCATGAAAAATCCCACAAGTCTCTGTAATATTATATGTGAACTGTAATTGGAAAAAAAAACAAAACTTTAAAAAATCACCACTCTCTCCTCCACCTTGAGACGTGACAAGGATGCTCTTTCCCAAGGCGCCCCACCTGGCCCTGACATGGGAACTGCCACTGACCCTTAAAGACAACTTTGGGATATCAGGCCCTCTGTAAAACCAGCCGCACTTCCTCGGAAAGTCCATTGCTTCTTTCTCTGGCTTCTCCAAATGCCCACCTCGTGCCTCTGTGGCCGCGTCCAGCGTATTTATTAAGAGGATCTCTTTACCTCTTTGCTTTTCCCACTCTCTGCCAGGCTCATGTGGCAGTTCCTTCTGGGAAGAGGAGCCAGAATAGACAACACGCAGAGGAGAGCAGCAGGGGTGAGGAAGGACCTGTAGACCGGGCCTCGGGAGGTGACCGTATGTTGCAGTCACTGACCGTATGTTGGGACACTGCTGGTGTCGCCTGTCATCTCAGTGTACTTATCCATAGCACACACTGTCGCTCTCCACCGTGCCTGGTCTGGTCTGTACAATTCCTACCGCCCTATTATGTGGATTAAGTACAGAAACCAAGGTGTCCAATCCACAAGAGCCTTGGGGGAGCCCATCGCTTCTTTAGCTATTGAAAGGGCCACATTCAGGTGTGGCCAGGGCGTTCTGTGTGGCCTTGAGTGAACCGAGGACCCGTGGGCAAGGGTGATGTAATGACAGCCTTTCCCTCCTTCTGTTTTGTTTACGGTTGGGCACCAGGACTGGGCACCGTTCCTGGAATACATTAATCTCTTGATAAATATTTCTGTGTCAGGGGAGGACTGGGTAGGGGGAGAGTGGGGAGAGGGAAACGTACAGACATAGAGTTGGCTGCATCTAAGGCTGCGCTCCCATCCGTGGAAGTGCCCATCAGAACCCAAAGACCCTTTGCTTGGCCAACAAAGCTTTCAAAGTTCTTCAGGAAAGCCAACCGAGTCTCTCCAGTTGGAATTACTTGCCACTGGAATTACTTGCTTGGGTGGCAGGGGAGGCATTGTGGACTGATTGTGTCCCCTCCCCAAAATAAAGATATGTTGAAGTCCTACCCCCAGGACCTGAGAACTTGACCTTACTTGGAAATAGGGTTGTTGCATATGTAATTAGTTAAGAGGAGGTCATACTGGAGTAGGGTGGAGCCTTAATCCCATACAACTGGTGGCCTTGTAAAAAGACAGCCTTGGAAAGACAGACACACACAGGGAATGCCATGTGACAATGAAGGCAGCGATTGGAATTATGTAATTCCAATACATCAGAGAATGCCAGCACATCAGAGAAGCCGTCAAGTGCTTCCTTTAAATGAGAAGGTGAGTGTAGCACAATAAGGTATTGAGACACACACACCAAGAGAGATACACACACACAGCACTGTATGTTGTTATAACTGTTATGTTTTATTATTAGTTACTAGTAGCCCTGCCCACGAATCCGTGTGCCAGTCGCTCTCTGCAGGGCCTGGCCGCTCCACGCCCGCTGCCCAGAGGCTCTCTGCGGCCCAGAGGCCCATCCACAGCCAGGCACGGAACGCTTGCCTGGTCGCTGGGGTGACGAAGCAAGCATTCCGCCAGGCCACTCACTCTGCTGGCCCACCCCCCTCAGGACTGGGGGACTCCAGTGGTGCTGAGGGGACTGGGCGCTGCCATCTCTGTGACGGAGTGACAGTTAATTTGCATGTTACCCTTTTATTAGATAGGATTGTTGTTAATCTCATACTGTGCCTAATTTATAGAGTCAACTTTCCCATTCTGTATATACAGGAAAAAACATAGTACATATAAGGCTTGGTGCTATCCAGGCATCGCTGGGGGTCTTGGAATGCACCCCCAGTGGAGAAGGGGTGGGTGGCTGCATATCCCAGGTACAGGTGCACTTGTTTCTTACTGTCCCCCCACTAGAATATAGTAAACTCTGAACCAATGAATGAACAAACAAACGAACAAATGAATGAATGAATGAATGAATGAATGAATGAAGCAACATTCCAGCTGAGCTAGCCAGATGGAGAGTGTCTCTGGCAAGAGTATGGAAAACGCTCAGCAGTAAGATCATCACAGTCAAGAGAGAAGTTCCACGCAGGGTGAGAAAGAGTCCGGAGAGAAGCAGGCTCCCGCAGGCCACCCGGAGCTGTGTCCTCAGCCCGGCGCAGTGCCTGTGGGATGAACGCCTCGTGATCCTTCCTGTTTCCTGCATTTTCTGGATGACAATCGCACCTGCACTGATGCTTGGAGAGCAAGGGTTAAAGGGTCAAAGATCCTTCCACTTTGGGCTTGTCATTGCATCAGCTTCCTCGACTTATTTTTAGAGTAAGACCGGTAAAAAGAAATATACAATAAGCATGGCATGTCTGTGTAGAGATAACTGTACTTCTTGGAGGAGGGGAAAAGAGATATCGGATTTATTTCAAACAGCATGGGCCAGCTTCCTTAAAGCTATGCTATCTTTTAATTCTCAGAACAATCTCTTTGATATAAGGATTACTTGCTCCATTTTACAGATGGGAAAACTGAGGCTAGGAGGAGCTAAGGAAACTTACCCAAGATCAGTCAGCTTGTGACCCAGGATTCAAGCCCAGCTCTTCTGACTCTAAAGCCTGTCTTTTTCTCTACTGTCCCCTCCCAGGCTTCAGGCTCAGATGCCTTGGGGGTGAAAGACAAAAAGAGCAGTGGACTTGGAGGAGACCTTGGCCCTTGTGCTTCAGGGTGATCTTGGGCAAGTCAGGTAGCTTTTCTGAGTCTCAATTCCTTTATCTAAAATGGTGATCTCAGCCCTGCCAACTTCACCGAGTAGAAAAATATCTCTGAAAAGGTGACTAAACAACCAGGATTTGACATTGAACCATGCCCAAAGAGAAGAAGGTCCTTATTCTCAGCACTTCACTGTGTGCATTGAGTCTGTGATGAAGGTGGGATCTGGGACCCTCCCTCTGCCTCCCATCCTATTCTCTCCTTAGCTCTATTGTAGCCCTGAAGGACAGCTCCCAAGGGTGGGGCGGGAGGAACCAAGCCCAGGAGCCCTTCTACTTCTGTGTGGATGGTGGAAACGCCAATCACCCACAGCTGCCCTGGGGCAGAGAACTGACACTCAGAGCCACGAGGCAGCCCCGTTCCTGGGCAATAAATGACTGTTCTGACAGCAGAAATTCTGCCTGGGCCTGACCTGATGATGGCAGTTCTAGAGCTTCTAGAGAGTTCTAGAGCTTCCAGAGAGTTCCAGAGCTTCTAGAGAGTTCCAGGACCTTCCTGAGAAGACCACCTGGGTGTCACACTACAGACTGTATGCTATGGACGCAGGCACAGGGCAGGCAAAGAACAGCTATCCCCACTCCCACCACGGCCGCCCTTCCAATGACTCAATCATTCCTTCCACACACATTATTGTTTCTTCATGTTGCCAGACTTCGCGATAGACGGAAAGCCCTTGAATGCGAAGGCCTGTATCATGGACTAGGTTCCATCTCTGACTTCACCTTCCAGACAAATGGGACAATTTTAACATCCATCTACCTCCTGCAGTCCTTAGAGCATGTCAAGTAGTATCTGCACAGTGCCTGCCCCACCAACAGGCAGTGGGCGGTGGTCATTATTATGAATAACTACCACCACATTGGCCACATAGTAGGTGCTCAATAAAAATCTAAGGAATGAAAATGAGGTTCAAAGTGCTCCCTTGAATTCCCACTTGGTTTCCACCCAGACAGAGCAAGGGGATGGGGGGAAAAATCCAGCCTCTCTGGTGTTTAGAACCGTGACATCCAAAAATGTCTGTTTTCAAGCCACATTTCTTTCCTTTCCTGCAGCTGTCAGAGGCCAGATTTACTTAGTAACAGAGGCCAGCGTTTCGGGAGATGGGTCTGTGGGGGAGAGATCTACTCCGATGAAAAAGATAACACACCCAACCAGTGGCCCCATCCCGCGGTGATGTCATCTGGCACGCAGCCTGCATGAGGAGGAATTTCCCTTGTACCTGACAATAACATTTTTTTTCAAAATAAAATATGTTGAGGTTGAGAAGTTTATCTTGGCGGACCACTGTACCATTAACTCAAGATTAAATGCATCCTGTCCAACTTTTTTTGCTACTTGTAATGGGCCTCGGGCTCCCGGTCTCCAGATGTCGATTCTGTGGATGCCTCGGGAAAGGAAGCTAATTGTTCTTTGCATTGGAAGTGTCCAAAGTGGGACTGCGGTGGCCGCCCCACGCACTCCCCAGAGCCCTCTTCAGGACCAAAGCACTCATGTCCGCCGATGGCTCCCAGCTGAGCCTCTCCTTGGACACTACTGTTGACTGAAGTCAAGGTACTTAAAGTTATGGCTCCTTTCCTTAAGGCAGCCCAATCCAATGACTGGTTGATAAGGGGGTTCAAAAGACCAGCCCCCCTGCATCAGTTTGGAATAGCTCTGAAGAGCCACCCCAGCTGTGGATCTCCCTGCAAAGTTCAAGTCTAGCAGAGTTCAAGTCCATTTGGCCAATCTTACCTCCTTCACTGTCCCCCAGGGGTGGACTCAGAGGGCCCCTGTTCCCCAATAGACTCACTACACCCCACGCCTCCAGCTCTGGGATGGTGGTGCCAGAAATGGTTTGGGGAAGCAGACTCTACTCCAGAGTTTGGAGTTAGATCACTCACCAGCCAGTTGGCCATGAGGGCCCCATCATTTGTGGTCCGTGGTGCCCTAATTGCCCCAGGCAATTGTTAACAGTTCCAGGATGAACTTGGATGGAGTGTCTGAGGAGAGGGGTCCATGAGGGGTGCGAGACCTCAGGTGTTGGAGAGGCTGGCAGGAAGGAGGGCAGCGGGGTAGGGTGGCTGTTGTTGAGAACTATTGCGGCAATGAAGGGCTGAGAGCAATTGATCAATTAGGCCAAGTGCGGAAGCCAGAAGACTTCTCTGGTAGCATAAAGGGACAATCATCTCCTGCAAACCGAAGGCAGAAAGGGCTGAGTATCAATCAGGTCCGGGAGTTACTGATCAGGGCAGCAAGGCTCCAGAGATGGCTGAATTCTCAACCCCAGCCAGCCTGCCATACCAAGGTCAGGGTCCTTGTGCAAAGTGTCTTGAGAAACAGCAGAGTCCAACTCCTCCCTCTGCCTAGCCCCACCCCCTTCCTCGCAGGTGCAGTTCCCAAGAGCACTCCCCAATAATCTTCCTGCACTCTGACCTCAGTTCCAGAGTCGGCTTGCCAGGGAACCCCACACCCGCCAGGGCAGAAGGTCATATCAGTAGGGAGTATTCAGGCCCCTGCCAATGGGGCTCAGTGTGGTGAGGGAGAAGAAAGAACGTGGGTTTGGAGTTGGATAACTTGCTTCACTTTAATCTCATGGTTTTGCACTTACTATTCTCTGTGCCTGAAACGCTTTGCTCCGACATCTTCCCACAGCTTGTCATTCAGGGTTCTGCTCAAATATTGCTTCTTTAGAGGCCTTTGCTGACCACTTACTCTAAAGCACCCCACACCCACCTTGGCCCAGCTACAGTCTATCCATCACCCTGCTTCATTTGCTCCACCCCCTAACAAGTATCTGAGACTGTTCTGTTCAATGATTTGTTTATTTTACTTCCCAGATCTCCCACTAGACTGTAGGTTCCATGAGGATCCAGACCAGTGTTTAGTGTCCTGCCTGGGTGCCATATAAATATCTCTGCAAGAAAAATAAAAATAACAAAAGAAGGCTAGGAAGAAGAAAGGGGCTAAGGGAGGAGGGAGGAGTCTTGGGTTCAAATTCTGACTTTGGCAAACTTGGAACGATTCTTTGACCTTTTGTGGCATTTGATTGCTTGTCTGTCAAAAGGGGGTAGGAATTATGTTTGGAATTCAATGAGATACTATGTGCAAAGGACCCATTTTCTAGCTTTCCCCTGGAAACGTTTAGGAAGTTCTCTTTAGGATAGACCTCAACTCGCATTTCCCTTCTCACTCACGTTGCCCCTTCCACCTCTCTCTTCCCTTCTAAAGGAGAGATGCCTGGAACATTGAAGTTACCAAATTGGTGGTGTCTGTGAGGTTAACATGGTTTGGGAAGGCAGCCTGCTAGCAATGGCAGGAATCTTACATCAGCCTTGGAGGTTGTGTTTTATTATTATTATTATTATTATTATTATTATTATTTTATTGAGTTCAGAGAGGAAGGGAGAGGGAGAGAGAGATAGAAATATCAACAATGAGAGAGAATCATGGATCGGCTGCCTCCTGCACACCCCACACTGGGGATGGAGCCTGCAACTCGAACATGTGCCCTGACCGGGAATGGAACCGTAACCTCCTGGTTCATAGGTCGAGGCTCAACCACGGAGCCTTGCCGGGAGGGCGGGTGTGCTGTTGCTTAGAGGGCTACCCCTTGGAGCAGTCAGCAGCATGAGCCTTGCAGGGAGCAGGGCTTCTCCCCTGGACCCATCCCATGGTGATTCCCCTGGGAAGGCCGCCCTGGGCACCACGGCCAGGCCTGCTGCCAGCTGCTCCCACGCCGGGATTTTCCAACTCGGCTTCTACTTTCTTTTCAAAGTCTTTTCCTCTACCTTACTGCAAATTGTAAACAGGATGGGTTTTGTTCACTTGCATTTGTCGACTCATATTTATTTATTTATTTTTTTATGAAAGTAATAAATAGACTTGGAAAAACTCTGGACAACTACAAAGGGGCGGGGGAAATAGTCAAAACCATTGTTTTCGTTGTTGCTGATGTTCTCCCAGGATCCTTTCCATATATTTTCGTAAGTCTGTTTGGTCACAGGGGTCACAGGGATATTTATATACTAGAGGCCCAGTGCACAAAATTCGTGCACGGGGAGGGTCCCTAGGCCTGGCCAGCGATCAGGGCCAATTGGGGCCTTTTGGCTGCTGGCCAGGGCCTTCCTTGGTTCCGCGCCGCCCCCTGGTGGTCAGTGCACGTCATAGCGAGTGATTGAAATCTCTGTCTCCTGGTCCAACTCCTGAGGGGACGGTTTGCATATTAGCCTTTTATATATATATAGATAGTTTAAAAAGGCAGGGACTATTGCCCAACTGGTGTGGCTCAGTGGTTGAGCCTTGACCTATGAACCAGGAAGTCACACTTCAATTCCAGATCAGGGCACATGCTCCGGTTACAGGCTCCATCCCCAGTGTGGGGTTTGCAGGAGACAGCCAATCAATGATTCTCTCTCATCATTGATGTTTCTCTCTCTCTCCCCCTCTCCCTTCCTCTCTAAAATCAATAAAAATATATTTTAAAAAAAGGTCAGAGACTATTGGCTTTTGATGACAACCAGGAGTCAGTCTGCGGCCTGTCTTCTTTCCTACCCCCACTCCCCGGAGGCAATACTCTCTCCTTCAGCGAGTTCTCTGGGATTTGTCTCCATCTACCTACACACTCTGCCTATGTTACTCTTGTTTCCAGTTTTATTGGATATAATCGACATATAGTATCCTGTAAGTCTAAGGTGTACACTATGATGACTCGACACTCCTGTACATTGCAAAATGATTACCACGCCCAAGCTAGTTAGCACGTCCATCGCCTCACATCAGACTTTCAGATTTTTGTCTTTTGACTTCTTGGTAATGGAGTTGAGGTTTTAGCTCTCTTCCCCACGCTCCACAAGCACTCAGCTGCTACCAATTCCCAATTAACACTCATATCATCTTATCAACCAGTGTCACCCCAATTAACTCAATAAAAAAAATTTAAGGCAAAACAAATAACTAGTGATTTCGTACATTTTCATGCCTATGCAAACCTGCTTGGGTGGAGCCCCCTCTGTACTCCCCTCACATTTCCTGTCTTGTATAACCTTTGGGCCTCCTTTGGAATTAATAATTGCCTCATGTTGTTTCCTCAGCGTCCTATGCATCTACCTCTACTTCATCCTCAGCCTCTCCAATGAGCTGCACTCAAGCACACAAGGTAAACCACGTCTCTCATGGCTTCCTCCGAAGCATCCTTCCCCCATCCTGCTCTTCCCATCTGCTAGTCCAGGGGAATTCCGGATCCAAAGCCTGCACTGAACTCGTGGGGAGGCTCTGACCTATATATCTCCTCCTGTGGCGGGCCCTGGGGTTAGACTCTGCAGCTCCGCCCGTCAGTCAGAGTGAGGAAGTAAGACTACAGTTATAACCAGATACTGAACTAGGTGGCAAGCCCCCCATTTTCCTTTTCACTAAGTCAAGAGAGATCAAAGACAACTTCCCCGGATACCTGGGTCCACGTCTAAGGTGTCACACACAGTAGCTTCTCTTCTCGAACTGCCCGGAGCCCATTGGCCAGAGAGCCTCGGTCCTACCCACGCCGAGAGGTTGGATATTAAAGACTGATGGGGATGGCACTGCTCCCGAATCTAGGTTTTCTGGTGGTGGCTTTGGACGAACAATGCCCCTTTGATCCTCGGAAGCGGGCCAGGGAGTCGGGCTCTGTGGGCCTGCAGCGGGCTGGGGAGGTCAGGCGGAGGTCCTGCGGGGTCCAGTTTCCCAGGCTGCAGGTTGGAGTGATTTACATTTCAAAGGCACCAGATCAACTGCAAAGGGGCACATTGGGGAAAGATTATTGCTAATTTCTGATGATCCAAAAAGGCCAAGGGCAGCCATGGCCACCCGGCTGAAGCCTGGGCAAGAGTTTCAGGGTGAAATGAGAGAAGGTAAATGCAGCCATGCACAGGGAAGATGGCAGGGAGCGGGGAGGTGAGCTGAGGGGAAAGAAAGCACAGACGGAAAGAAGAACGGGATTCCGTGGAAAGTAACCTCCCAAGGTGATCTGATCATTAATTCCGAACTGGGCATGTCTGGCGGGGAGCCACGCCCCAGGAGCAGAACTTTTTAGTAAAAGGTTTATCGGTGCCTGGAGCAAGTCCCGTCCATTGTTTCTGTGCATCCAGGTTAACAACTCCTTTGAAATGAACTGTCCCCACCCTCCGGAGAGCACATAATCTCGTTAACTATGCGGTAATCCAATCCCCGCCTTGCTTCGTCCCCCCACCCCCTCCTGCAATCTTCCTTACGCTTCCTCCTTCATTTCAAATGCGTAAAAACTGCAAAACCGGTCTTTTCTAAAGCATTTGAGATCTGACTCCCCGGCATCTGTCATCAATTTGGCTCGAGTAAGCTCTTATAAAAATTCTCTACATGTTTGGACGCTCCTTACGTCGACAGGCTAAGATCAGAAGTACCATGTTAATGTGTCACCAGCATTTCCACCCACTCCCTTCCTTTTCCAAGGGAAGAGCAGAAAGGGCCTTCCGTGATTATCTGGCCGATGCCCCGGTTTCTTGAACGGAGGAACTTGGGCCCAGAAGGCCAGCTCTCTGGTTGATGGGCCAAGCTTGGGAGGGCTGAGCCAGGAGTAGAAGTCAGGTGTCCCATCTCCTGGTGCTGTGTTCAGCCCTCTACAGTCACCGTAGAACACGGCGGATAGTACAAGAGGTTGGTCAGTGTTGGTTGGAACCTATGCTGAGACACAGAGGAAGGGATTATGGGCAGAGGCCTAGACGGTGAGAGTGTCCCTTCAGTTTCTCTTGTTTTGTGTTGCGTTTGGACGTTACAGAATTTTCACAGTGACTGTGAGAGCGGCAATGTGTCAAGAGCCTTAGAACTGCATCCTGTAACCTAGCAAATGCATTTTTAGAAATTCATACCCCCCAAAATAATTGAGACATGCACGGAATTTTAGCCAAAGGCCGAAGGACATTCCAGTGTGTGTGTACACCCGTTTTGTTTCTCCACCCATCCATCGATGGGCATTTGGGTTGTTTCCACCTTTTGCTACTGTGCCTAATGCTGTCATAAACATGGGTGTACAGGTAGCTGTTCAACCCCTACTTTCCTTTGTTGTGTGGATAGACCTAGAGGTGGAATTGTGTGGATAGACCTGGAGGTGGAATTGTGTGGATAGACCTGGAGGTGGAATTGTGTGGATAGACCTGGAGGTGGAATTGTGTGGATAGACCTGGAGGTGGAATTGTGTGGATAGACCTAGAGGTGGAATTGTGTGGATAGAGTTGGAGGTGGAATTGTGTGGATAGAGTTGGAGGTGGAATTGTGTGGATAGACCTGGAGGTGGAATTGTGTGGATAGACCTAGAAGTGGAATTGTGTGGATAGAGTTGGAGGTGGAATTGTGTGGATAGAGTTGGAGGTGGAATTGTGTGGATAGACCTGGAGGTGGAATTGTGTGGATAGACCTAGAGGTGGAATTGTGTGGATAGAGTTGGAGGTGGAATTGTGTGGATAGAGTTAGAGGTGGAATTGTGTGGATAGACCTAGAGGTGGAATTGTGTGGATAGACCTGGAGGTGGAATTGTGTGGATAGACCTGGAGGTGGAATTGTGTGGATAGACCTGGAGGTGGAATTGTGTGGATAGACCTGGAGGTGGAATTGTGTGGATAGACCTAGAGGTGGAATTGTGTGGATAGACCTAGAGGTGGAATTGTGTGGATAGAGTTGGAGGTGGAATTGTGTGGATAGACCTGGAGGTAGAATTGTGTGGATAGACCTAGAAGTGGAATTGTGTGGATAGAGTTGGAAGTGGAATTGTGTGGATAGAGTTGGAGGTGGAATTGTGTGGATAGACCTAGAGGTGGAATTGTGTGGATAGACCTAGAGGTGGAATTGTGTGGATAGAGTTGGAGGTGGAATTGTGTGGATAGAGTTAGAGGTGGAATTGTGTGGATAGACCTAGAGGTGGAATTGTGTGGATAGACCTGGAAGTGGAATTGTGTGGATAGACCTGGAGGTGGAATTGTGTGGATAGAGTTGGAGGTGGAATTGTGTGGATAGAGTTGGAGGTGGAATTGTGTGGATAGAGTTGGAGGTGGAATTGTGTGGATAGAGTTGGAGGTGGAATTGTGTGGATAGAGTTGGAGGTGGAATTGTGTGGATAGAGTTGGAGGTGGAATTGTGTGGATAGAGTTGGAGGTGGAATTGTGTGGATAGACCTGGAGGTGGAATTGTGTGGATAGACTTAGAGGTGGAATTGTGTGGATAGACCTGGAGGTGGAATTGTGTGGATAGAGTTGGAGGTAGAATTGTGTGGATAGACCTGGAGGTGGAATTGTGTGGATAGACCTGGAGGTGGAATTGTGTGGATAGACCTGGAGGTGGAATTGTGTGGATAGACCTGGAGGTGGAATTGTGTGGATAGACCTGGAGGTGGAATTGTGTGGATAGACCTGGAGGTGGAATTGTGTGGATAGAGTTGGAGGTGGAATTGTGTGGATAGAGTTGGAGGTGGAATTGTGTGGATAGAGTTGGAGGTGGAATTGTGTGGATAGAGTTGGAGGTGGAATTGTGTGGATAGAGTTAGAGGTGGAATTGTGTGGATAGACCTAGAGGTGGAATTGTGTGGATAGAGTTGGAGGTGGAATTGTGTGGATAGAGTTGGAGGTGGAATTGTGTGGATAGACCTAGAGGTGGAATTGTGTGGATAGACCTGGAGGTGGAATTGTGTGGATAGAGTTGGAGGTGGAATTGTGTGGATAGAGTTAGAGGTGGAATTGTGTGGATAGAGTTGGAGGTGGAATTGTGTGGATAGAGTTAGAGGTGGAATTGTGTGGATAGACCTAGAGGTGGAATTGTGTGGATAGAGTTGGAGGTGGAATTGTGTGGATAGAGTTGGAGGTGGAATTGTGTGGATAGACCTGGAGGTGGAATTGTGTGGATAGAGTTGGAGGTGGAATTGTGTGGATAGAGTTAGAGGTGGAATTGTGTGGATAGACCTAGAGGTGGAATTGTGTGGATAGAGTTGGAGGTGGAATTGTGTGGATAGAGTTGGAGGTGGAATTGTGTGGATAGAGTTGGAGGTGGAATTGTGTGGATAGAGTTGGAGGTGGAATTGTGTGGATAGAGTTAGAGGTGGAATTGTGTGGATAGACCTAGAGGTGGAATTGTGTGGATAGAGTTGGAGGTGGAATTGTGTGGATAGAGTTGGAGGTGGAATTGTGTGGATAGACCTGGAGGTGGAATTGTGTGGATAGACTTAGAGGTGGAATTGTGTGGATAGACCTAGAGGTGGAATTGTGTGGATAGAGTTGGAGGTGGAATTGTGTGGATAGAGTTAGAGGTGGAATTGTGTGGATAGAGTTGGAGGTGGAATTGTGTGGATAGAGTTAGAGGTGGAATTGTGTGGATAGACCTAGAGGTGGAATTGTGTGGATAGAGTTGGAGGTGGAATTGTGTGGATAGAGTTGGAGGTGGAATTGTGTGGATAGACCTAGAGGTGGAATTGTGTGGATAGACCTGGAGGTGGAATTGTGTGGATAGACTTAGAGGTGGAATTGTGTGGATAGACCTAGAGGTGGAATTGTGTGGATAGACCTAGAAGTGGAATTGTGTGGATAGAGTTAGAGGTGGAATTGTGTGGATAGAGTTGGAGGTGGAATTGTGTGGATAGACTTAGAGGTGGAATTGTGTGGATAGAGTTGGAGGTGGAATTGTGTGATTAGAGTTGGAGGTGGAATTGTGTGGATAGACCTAGAGGTGGAATTGTGTGGATAGAGTTAGAGGTGGAATTGTGTGGATAGAGTTAGAGGTGGAATTGTGTGGATAGAGTTAGAGGTGGAATTGTGTGGATACAGTTAGAGGTGGAATTGTGTGGATAGACCTAGAAGTGGAATTGCTGGCCCTCGGACTGGGTTTTACTCTGAAGCAATAACTCTTTTGGAGCCTCATGGGAAGTAATAACACTCTCAGGCCCTACCATAAACATACATTACCACATGCCTAGCGATGATCAACAATAATGTCCGTTAAAAAACATGGGGGCTCCGGGGCTATGACCAGGTTGTAGCAGCCGGAACCCTGGCCTCCACTGAACTCCTCTTGCCGAATCCTGGAGCTCCAGAGATTTCACTCCCGGCCCGAGGGCCCACCCTTCCCCTCAGCAGACTGTGCTCCTGGGAAGTTGTCTTAGGTAATTTTTTAAGTGCTCATTATGCAGGGAACCCCGTGGTGGCTCCTTCTGCAAAGGCAGGGCCCCGTCGGTGGAGGAAGTAAGGAACTCTCAGTTACTGGGAATAAATGAGAGCTTTGATGTAAACACTTCTGACCTGCGTGGAGGGCCTCACCGTTTACAGGAGGCTCTCACCTCTGCTGGCCCCAGCCACCTGGTGTCCTGGGAGGAGGGAGGAGCGAAGAGGAACCTCTGGATGTAGGAAGATGGGTTGAGTCTTGCAGCAGAAAATAGGACTTTGGAAGCCCCGGTCCTGCCTTCCAACGCCTCCCCTGCTCCCCACTGTGCGACCTGGGCGACGTGGCTTCTCTCTGGGCCTCGGTTTTCTTACCTGGACATGGAGATGCTCACGGAAGGTTTAAGCAAGATGCGAGGGTCTGCTAGCGCATGAGCGTTATATCCATATGAAATCTCAGAAATGGTGTCCTAATGTGAACTGTTTCTATGAGCCGTCCGGACCAGCCCAAATACCTCTTTTCCCGCAGAAATGTCAGGAGTAAAGGTCTTTCATCACCATATGTTTATAGCTTTCAAGCCACATCCCTAAAACAAGGACATTTAGCTCTTATTGCTAAGCGAGGGAATTCATTTTACTCTCACTACTGAGGGTCCTTACTCCTCTACCGCCTGATCTTTAGAACAGGCAAGTCAAAAGTTCTACCAGTGACAAGATTCCAGAACATGGAAATTGTACTCAGTGTATGTCTATTGTGTGCCTGGAGCAGTGGTTTCATAGATAATCTCCGAGATAAAAACTGGAAGTGGAAGGCCAGCGGCCCTGCCGTCTCTCTTTGGGGCTTTACGGATCTTCCACATTCTTCAGATCCCCCCCCCCCCCCTCCCCCGCACTCCCCCGGGCGGCTAGCTAGGCTGTGCAGGGACCATTGTCCACATTCACAGCCCGAAAACCTGAGTTCCAGGCAGGTGAGGTCAGCCGCCCCAGGACACCCAGCTGATAGCCGGGTAAGATGCTGTCTCTTTTCTCCATGCCAGGTCTGGGGGCCGCAGAACTGGGGTGGCCGTGGGTGGGGGAGGGGCTTCAGGTGGCCCCTCTCTCCTGGCCCCTGTCCAGGGCCACCGTAGCAGCCTCCATTGGGGGGACAGGCTTCAGGTGGTGACAGGCTTGAGGGCAGAAGAGCCCCTGCAGGGGGCAGGAGACTGAGAGCTGAGAGCCGGGGAGCTGGAAGAGACCCTGTGTGCAGAGCGGAGCAGACCCTGAGTTCATTAATAAGCAATAACTGTCATTCCTGATGTCTCAGAGCCAATGGCGCGGCACCGAGGAGGTGGCCAGCCCGCCCACAGGCCTGAATGGAATTCCTTGGCTTAGGAAAGAGCCTGGGAACAAAGCCCCCTTGTCTCTGGGGAGGCAGCTGGGACTTCATGGTGTGCGCCCCCCTCCCAGGGCCACCGTCAGGACAGGACGCAGAAGCCTGGAGGGGCAGGGCTCAGAGACTAGCTGGTCCCCCGCCTGGCATACACTTGGTACCCTCTCCACACTTGTTAAATGAGGGACAGGTCAGCCCTCTCAGCCTCAGTGTTCCCATTTGTGAAACGGGGATAACAGTAGTCCTTCATTCAGTTCCGCCATGTGTATGGAGGGCGAGAACTAGGAAAACAGCCTGGGAATGTGGAGAACGCCCAGTGGGGTGGTACTGTCAGTATGTGGTGGCTAGGAGGGGAGGCGTGGAGAGCGCCATCTTCTGTGGGTACCCATAGGCCTCCTGCTCAGGGAGCCTCAGCCTGGGGTGGCTGGGAGAGGGACCCCGGGTGGAGGGCCGAGGGGCAGAGGCAGGGAGGAGGGGCCGGAGCAGTTCCCACTCGCCCTCCCTGCAGCTCACAGGCCAGCCCGGCGCTTCTGTGCTCGATGTGCGGGTGAGTCTGCAGCCCCCTGTCGAAATGCACCTCTTGGTGCCGGGGGCCTGGGCTGGGCCTCAGACTGCAGGTCTCCTGGCTGCCAGGGTGCGAGGCTCCGGTCCGGGCTCGGCTCCACCCTTCAGCAGCTGCTGAGGCCCCTGGTTACACCCCCGGAGCTTCGGGCTCCCAGGACCCAGGGTGGCTGGACAGTGATTCTTGGCTGCCTTGGCCCTGTAAGCCCGTGTGTGTCCGTGTGTGTCCGTGTGTGTGTGTGTGTGTGTGTGTGTGTGTGTGTGTGTGTCCCGCTTTCTTTTTCTCTGACTCCATTCCTGTTTGTCTGGCTGTCTGTCCGTCTCTCTGAGTCTGTCTCTGTGGTATGTCCCCCGGCTCGCCTCCTGACTGCAGGCTGCCCAGGCCTTGAATGTCGTGTGTGTCTGTCCGTCCATCCGCCTGGCTGCGGATGGGAGTTGTCACGTGACAGGGAGAGGAGCAAAGTGCGAACAACTGGCTGACAGCTGGTCACAGCTGGTGACAGCCTGGGCAGGCCCGGGCGTGGGAAACCACAATTCAGGCAGCGACAGCTGGGGAGGGGACCACACTCGGAAGCCGAGCTGACAGGCCGCCGCTCCGCGGCGAAGGCAGAGGCCGCCCCAGCCCGCCGGCCCCGCCACGGTCCCGGGAAGGGAGGCCGATGCACAGGTCCGCCCTGAGTCCCTCCCACCCCCCACATCCCCAGCAGCCCCCGGGCAGGGGGCCCCAGGCAGCCGCTCCTGCTCCAGAAAAACAGTGGATTTTATTTGGTGGGTTCATGAAGGGTAAGCAGGAAAAATCCGTGTTCATCTACCGGGACACTTCCTTGGACGTCGTATGTGTGTGTGCACGCTCACGTGTTTGAGCATGTGGGCTCTGGGGAAGGGGTGCAGCGGGGAAGGGGTGCAGCGGGGAGGGGCGATGGCTGACGTTTCTAGAAAGAGAAGGGCCCACAGTGAAGGTGAAGAGGGTGAGTACAGTAGACAGCACAGAACACCACTGCTGGTGATCATCATGATTGCTGCTTTAAACGCTGACATTTTATTCCATGTTCAATAGAAATCATTCTAAACTATGCCTTCGCCTCTCAGGGGCACCGAGCTCAGTGATCCAAGAGCCTGTGTTGCTGCTGCTGGGAGAGGCCAGGCACCGGGGGTTCGTGCTGCTCGGCCTCCCCGCCCCCCCCCCCCCCCCCCCCCCCCCCGCTCGACGCGGCCCCAGCCGGGGCTGCCAGACTGGGTGCAAAGCGAGAGCTGGCGGGTGCTGGGGAGCTCGGGGCGGCCCACGGGCTTTCTGAACCATAAAGGACAGGGCACCAGGTTGTGGCCAGGACTTCGCTGTTCAGAAGCTTCTTATTTTATTCCTGGCCTACTTTTGGCTGGTGTGTGTGTGTGTGTGTGTGTGTGTGTGTGTGTGTGTGAGAGAGAGAGAGAGAGAGAGAGAGAGAGAGAGAGAGAGGCCCAGGACCAGGAACCAAGAACAAATGACGCCTATCCGGTGACCCCACCTGGTGATGGAGCCTGAAGGAAGGACCCCTTACCCAGGCCTCTGCTCAGCCCGCTGGGGAGGAGGAGGAGGAGGAGGAGGAGGAGACAGAGGGCTCTCCCCACTCAGGAGGCCCATGGAATCCTGGGAGGATGTCCCAGCTACTGTGGCCCCAGCAAATATCTCCCCAAACTTCGGGGTGTAAAGCAGCTGTTGATTACGCTCACTGATTCTGCGGGTGGGGATTCAGACAGGACCGTGGGGGCAGCTTATCTCTGCTCCAGGTCTCCGCTGGGAGACTCCGAGGTGGGGCCTGGGATCACCTGCGGGTTTGTCTCCTTCCGGTGGATGCTGGCGCAGGCTGGGGCCCGGCCTCCCTCCGCGGGCTCGTCCACGCGGGCTCCCCTGTGGGTTGGTCCGGGCTCCCTCCCAGCGTGGTGGCCCGTTCCAGGGCGAGCATCCCGAGGGAGTAGAGACGCTACTTGCCTTTTATGAACTCTCCTCAGAAATCCCACGTGGCTCTGCCACGCTCTAGTCCACAAGGCAGTCACCTGCCCCACCCACGTTCACGGAGAACGAATTCTACCTGTTGATGGGGAGGGGAAAATTCTGGAACACGATATGGGACTGAAAACATGGCTGTGCCGGATTGGGAAATACAGTTGGCCCCCAGGAGATAACAAGCAATAGTAGGAAGAGAAGGGGCTCTGATCGCCAAGACTCACATCCTGGGTGGGCTTGGGACACAGCAATAACCATAGCAGGCGCAGCACAGGGGCCTGGAGAGCGAGGTTTGGCCGACCACCAGCTTACATAACAGGCCCTGGTGGCCGTTTTACATATATTATCTCACTTAATGAGGAAGCATTAGCGGAGCCTTTCACAGCCTCCACAGCGTTCTCACACACGGTATTTTTAAATCCTCATTGCAAGCCTCCCAGCCCCGTAGTCTCAGCTTCACCCACGAGGAAACCGAGGCTCAGAGCCAGCGAGCGGGCTCTGCCCCTCCCCGCAGGCTGGGAACAGCGGGGTCTGCTCCCCATCCCGAGGGTCTGCGCTTTGGAGGCCCCCCACCCCCCCACCCCAAGGCGGATCTGCCCACAGACAGACACAGATAGGATTTCAGACCCTTTAGACCGGGGGAAAGATACCGACGACGTAAAATCATTTTGCACTTTGCAGCTGGTGTGAAAACAGACCTTCAGCTCCGGGAGGTCTCCGCAGTTTCCTCCCGCAGGCACCCTGCTGTCGCCCAGCGGGGGGGGGGGGTAAGGCAGCCATTTCCGGCCTCTCCTCAAGTCCAAGGTGAGGAATACCCCCCGCCCCGCCCCCTCCACCACCCACCCGTCGGAAGAGCCAGCCTGCCTTCTCACCGAGTGTGGATTCCAAAAGGCGCAGGGTTCCCGGGGCCCTGGGCCGCACTGGAGTGGGGGCCTCGCTGGTCCGGAGGGCAGAGTGACAGGACAATCATTTCATGGCACCTTCAGTTTCTGGCTCTGGGAAATGGGAACAATGCCCTCCGTCCTGCCGGCCCCAGCTTCTCGGGAGGGGGAGCGGGGGAAGGGGAGGCGCTAGCCCAGGAAGGAACCCACGGGGAAAGCCCAGTCCCCCCTTCTGGGGCCCAGGTGTGGCGTGTGCCTCTCTTGGAAAATGTGTGTGTGTGTCACTCCCGGTAGCGCTTGCTGCAGTGACAAGTAAACCCAAACTGCGCCCTGCCCAAAGCCAGTGGGAGGGTTTTGTTTTGCTTTCCTCACTCGTGTAAAGGCTAACGCGGGCGTTTCCGGTGGCTGTCCCCCAGGATCTTTCCAGTCCGGCTCAGCCGTCCTCACTGTGTGGCTTCAGCACACTCGTGTGCATGGTCTCAGGTTGGTGGCCTCACGGTCAGGAGTCGCACCGTCTCACAGGTGGATTCTGCTTTTGTTGCTGGTGACGTTCTAGAGGACAGCTATGTGGTGAGGAGAGCAGTCACATGTCTTTGTGATATTTTAGAGGGAGAAGATTTCACCATGTGCTTGTTCTGAGTTTTGACCCAGAACTCCACAGGTTTCTTTAAGAATACGTATTTTTTTAATGTTACCGTTCCAGTTTCTATTCCATATTATTTTGTCTTGGTTTCAGGTGTACAGCAGCGTGGGGTGCCAACCACATACTTTACAAGGCATTCCCCCACCACGTCCAGTTCCCCACGGGCACTTTGTTATTTGCACATCGTGGGACTTGTTCAAGAAACCCTTTCCTTTCTTGAGATCAAAACTATGTCCTCTTGTACTTCACTCTAAATGTTTTATAGTTTTATCGTTTCTAGTTACATATTTAATTCACTTGGGATGAATTTTGTGTGTGGTGTGAGGTAGGGGCACTCATATCATTTTTGCCATAGAGATAACAATGGTCCCAACACCATTCGTTAACAGTCCGTCCTTTCCCTCTGCTTTGCAGGGCCTGCTCTGTCATCAACCCAGTTCTGTGTGCGTGCGGGTCTGGTCCTGGCTCACTAGTCTGTCCTCGCTTCTCTGCTCTGCGGCTCATCCCCCTCTGAGCAGATGCTGCCTTGTCGCCATGGTCACGGTTTTGTAATAGTCCCTGATATCTGGAAAGATTTGCAGAGTCCCTCACCTTGTTCGCCACCTTCCCAACTGTCTGGGCTGTCCTTGGCCTGTGCTTTTGTATGTTTATTTTATTTTATTTTTAAAACATATTTTTATTGATTTCAGAGAGGAAGGGAGAGATAGAAACATCAATGAGGAGAGAGAATCATTGATTAGCTGCCTCCAGCACGCCCCCTCCTGGGCATCGAGGCTGGAGCCCAGGCATGTGCCCTGACCGGAATCAAACCTGGGACCCTTCAGTCTGCAGGCCAATGCTCTATCCACTGAGCCAAACCAGTTAGGGCCACAACCATGCTTTTTAAATCATTCTGTCACTATCACTTTATCGACCCGTTTTTCTTTATAGCCCTCCATCATCTGACACATGAAAGTGTATTTGTTGGCTAATTCTGTCTTCCCCACTAGAAGGCAAATTTCGTGAATGCAGGGTCTTTGTCTCTTTGTTCAGCACCTTGACCACTGGCCGGCAAATAATAAGCACTGAACAACTATTTCTTTAAATGGATGGAGTAAGCCCAATCCTGCCTTTCGTGGTGGAGTAACAGCGGCTGCCCTGAGCTTTTATATTGAGTATACGTACAATTGAGTTCCAAAATAGGATGTTGGAATACCTGTCTACTTAAAAAGGATTAGAAAGAATTACCTGGGCAAAAGCAACACTGGATTCTTACAGAGTTAAAGAAGATGCTTCAGGAAAAGTGTGCCCCCTTCAAAAGACCTTACAATCTATCATCTTCCATAATGTTTTCTAGCCTGTTGAGCCTTTTACAAGAGCAGTGGAGACCATTTGCTCACTGGGAGTTGCGATGAATGAACAGCCATTATCTTTGCGTGCACAGTCTGAAAATTGTAGCCTTGGATACTGACATTCATCAAAAGAAGTTTCTGAGAGTCAGAGAGAGGCTCCCATAACTAAATATATTTATAGAGTTCTCTTGTCTTGACTTAGAATAATTTGGTATCAAAATAAAACACATAGGCATTAAACCTTGTATCATAATCCTATGCTTTTTTTTTTTGGAAGCCATTGGACAAAATGCCAAGTATTCTAATATATCGTCTCTGAATTTATAAATTCAGCCATGACTCTGAATTATATGGCAGGATTTTATAATTGTTTTTTCAACAGTTTCACAGGGTAGACTTTGGCTGACCTGAGCATGGTTTCACTGACTCAATGAGACCTTGGTAATTGACCTACCAAACCAAGAAACCCACGTATGGTGGACAGGTTTCTGTCCCTGATATCTGCAGGGCTGTGTTAACTTGGTACTCAAGAACTAGGGTTAACCTACAGATTGAGTTATGTATTTGCTAAATGTATTAACATATCTGTATATTTACACACACATATAAAATATGTAACTTATAAATAAAATTATGTACAGACAGTGCCCTGTGTACGATGGTACGACTATGATTTTTCAACATTACAGTGGTGCAAAAATGAGACACATTCAGTAGAAACCTCACTTAGAGTTTTGAATTTTTATCTTCACCCAATGATACTCACCCGTGATGCTGGGCAGTACCAGCGCCCACAGCTCCCAGCCACACCATCACAAGGGCAAACAACCCATCCTCAGTGTATCCACTGTGTTCGATGCTTTTGTCCAACTGTGGGCTAATGGACGCGCTCTCGGCACATTTGAAGTAGGCTAGGCTAAGCTCTGAGGTTCAGTAGGTGAGGTATAGTCAATGCACTTTTGACTTAGCAATGTTTTCAACTTGCAATGGGGTTATCAAGACACAACGCCATTGGCAACCCCTGTCAGCAAGTGTTTTAATTCTAAAGCAATATTCTTTCCATGATACCCCACTGTCCTTTTTGATGCCAAAATGAAAATAGAAGGATTGATATTAGCAGCCTATTGATTACTCTTTCAGGTGTTGTAGCAGGTGTTTGAGGGCCAGAGCTAGGTTAGACCTCCCAAAGGACTGCATCATCCCTGGCAGGTACTGATGGGAGAAAGCAAGCTACTGTGCCATGTGGTACATGCCTGGTGGAAGGAAGCACAGCTGCTGTGCGAACAAGGACACAGTGTTCAAGACACACTTCTCAAGGACCGTCACATTCCTCTTCTAATTTCCTTAGAGCCTTAGGCACATAGTAGGTGCTCAGATACTATTTATGAGGTGGATTGATGGCTGTACTGAAACACAAAAGAATGAGTGAGGTGACTCCTAGACCTCAGCGTAGTCAGAATTTTCTAGGGCATGTTAGGTAGAGGGAGTAGGAAGGTCCCTGCGCTGGTGGAGGTCACCTGTTCTGTGGGGCAGCCGCATTGGTTCAGGAGGGGTCTGTGCTCACCGATGCAGTGGCAGGGGGCTCCCTGGCACACCACTCGGCAGTCAGTGGAGCCCCCCACGTGGTCTGCAGCTCCATCCGTGTAACCACGCAGGTGCCGTTCGCTGGGCGGTGAAGAGGCCACATCCAGGAGGAAAACACCCTGGAGATTACTTTTCCCCTTCTCCCCATTGCCTTCAGATCTCACCGCCTTCCTGTGCATCTGGAGTGCCACTCTGGAGAGAACCATCTCCATTTCCAAGTGATTCATTGAGAACGTCGAGTGCCAGACCACATGCGAATTAAGGCTTGTCACCTACCATCATGGCACCTTAGTAACACACCAATTAACAGTCACTGTAATTACACCACTTACATGAAATTAATGAAGAGTCTAGCTGATGAGAAGTAAGAACCTGTCCGTTAGAGCAATACAGAACATTCATCCAGTGTCTGATGAAACAGCCTTTGAGAAATCTGTTCCTCCCCGTTGCCTAATTAAACAAGATATTTTCAGGGGATGGGGGGATGGCATTTTGTAAAATGAGCTGGCAACACATGGAGAAGACACACTCATCCTGCTGCTGGAAGGGCTGAGTGCACAGGCTTTGGCGTCTGAGGGACTGGGTTCGGATCCTACATCTGCCCTTTCTACTTGCGCTCTCAGTAAACTAGGAAGAGGAGGAAACATCCTCAACCTGACTGTGTGCATCTAAGAGCACTTACAGCTCACGTTATATTTAATGCTGAGGGTCTGGATGCTTTTCCCCTGAAATAGAAACAAGGATGTCCCTTCTCACCACGTCTATGCAGCGCCCTGCATTGTAGTTTATGGATAGTGCAATGAGGAGGTAGGAGAGGCATCCAGCTGGAACAGAAGCAAAGCTTCATTTGCAGACGACGTGATCACCGCTGTAAGAAAAGCCAATGAAATCTACAAAAAAAGCTACTAGAATTGATGAGTGAGTTTTGCAGAGTTGCAGGATGCAAGACCAATATACAAAAGTCCACTGTATTTCTATATATCTGGGTAATTTTTCTTTAGCCTCTCTGAGTCTGTTTTCTTATCTGTAATACAGCAAGAAGTTTATATACTTTTACAGAATTGCTCTGAGGGTTAGGAAAACTGTAGGTTCTGAGAACAAGGTTTAATAGATGCTGGTTTGTTCCCACTTTTAGAGCAGACCAGTGGTTCCAGCATGGTATCTTACCTCCCAGACAAGCATTCATGAGTAAATGGTGTAGAGGAGAAAGTCACTCTACTCTGTAGTACTGGTAATAGCCAAGGAACCCCCTAAAGCTGAAATCATGTAGGTGGAGCAATTTTTAAGTTCCAGTCCTATAGTCCAAGTGACCCAAATTGGCTCTCTCATCCATACCCTCTCCCACCCATTCCCACTTCCTTAGCTCCTGCCTGGACTTTTATAATAACCTCCTAAACAGGCTTCCTACTTTTGATCTTGCTCCTCTTAACTACAATCTTTTCACTACAGCCAGAGTGATCTCTTTAAAATGCAAATCTGATCACCTCATTGTGCTATGGAAACCCCTTGTGGTTTCCTATTGAATTCAGAGTTAAGCCAAGCTGCTTAGCTTGGCTTCTGCACACACACACGGGCACTTCTTAGACTGAACCTCTAAACTTTCCCCCAAACACCAAGTATTTTCTTGCTTCCCGGCCTTCCTCAATTTGTTCCTGCTTCCCCAAATACCTCCAGTTTTCTTTTCCACACCCTTCAAGCCCATCCTATCCTGGCCTAAGAATCTACCATGTATCTTTTCAGCCCAACAAGCAAGGTCATCTTCTCTCCAAAGGCTCTCTAGATTGCTCTAGTCTAGGCAGAAGGAATTATTATCTTCCCTATACCCCGCCCCCCCTACTGATAGACTGTGGCACTTATCACATCCTATTGTAATCTTCTATTGACCTGTCTGAGCTCTTAAGGACAGGCCACACCCCATGCGTCTCAGTGTCTCCTATACCTGGCAGAGGGCTCTCTGAAGGTTTGCTGAAGATGTTAGGAATTCTTCTCTGTTTCCTGATAGGTTCCTTTAAAAAAACATTTTTTTAATTGATTTTAGAGAGGAAGGGATAGAGGGAGAGAGAGAGAGAGAAAGAGAGAGAGAGAGAGAGAGAGAGAGAGAGAGAGAGAGAGAGAGAGAAACATCAATGTTGAGAGAGAATCATTGATTGACTGCCTCCTGCACACCCTCTACTAGGGATTGAGCTCGCCACCCAGGCATGTGCCCTTGACCGGAATCCAACCCGGGACCCTTCAGTCTGCTGGCTGACCTTCATCCACTAAGCCAAACCAGCTAGGGCCAGAGTTCTGTTTTATTTCCCCAGTCACCTAGGTTCAGTGGTCGGCAAACTGCGGCTCTGTTGACTAATGAGTTTGCCGACCACTGGGATAGGGGCTTAATCACAAGGAACAACAACAGCCTGTAATTATTGGAATCGAGAGTCTAGGTCAGAGGTCGGCAAACTCATTAGTCAACAGAGCAGCAAACCTCAGCTCGCGAGCTGCATGTGGCTCGCGAGCCGCAGTTTGCCGACCACTGACCTAGTTAATTGTATACATGGTGAACAACTCTTTGTATTAGGCCTCTTCATTCACATCATTGGTGGTGTTCTACTGGTTTGCATGGGTGTTGTTATTGCATCTCACAGAAGAGGGGACTGAGGCTCAGAAACACTAGCAAGGCCTCGAGAAGAGGCAGGCCCCTGCACAGATGTCTGGCAAAATAAGAAATGCATCTGCCGATTTGGGGGGTGGCAGGCGGCACCTGCGAACAAGGGGAGCTGGTGTGTTAGAGCAGTGAGCAGTGTGGAGGGAAGGGCAAGGGGCCAGGCGCAAGTGGGAGTCCTGGGCTGGAGATCTCAGGCACATTCTTGAGCAATAGCATCCCCTGCGCGGGGTTGGAGCAGAAGCTGGGTGGGTGGGTGGGTGGGGCAGGCAGGGGACAGCCTTCCCTCTACCCCCACCCGCTTCCGACCCACACGGGACTCTTCCCGGGAAAAACGGAGCCTGCTCCCCGCAGATTTAATTCAATGTCAGCAGCAAAGCCCTATTAACTAAATTGGCCATCAACCCACGTGTCTGTTCCACATAATGGGGTTTGGTACAAACCGAGTTTTTCGCTGCGTTAGAAAGTGTCATGTTTGAATCAAAACTTCTTCCAACATTCAGGCTAATGAAAGCCTCAAGTGAGAGCTGATCAATAGGGCCCATGGAGTTTCCATGGCAACCGGAGCAGGGAGACAAGTCTGATCAGAAGCCAAGTGCACCCAGGTGATGCTCTGGGGTGCTCACAGGTGGAACCTCCATTGGTGGGACCCACGAGAGGCAGAGACCTGGAGCCAGACCCAGTGGGTGGGGCTGGGGAAGCCGAGACACCAGAGCTTCCTCAGCCTGACCGGGAGCTGGAGCCTCTAGGTCTGAGTTTAGCGCACTTGCTGCTGCAGCAACACCCGTATCTAAGGATTTATTTTTGCATTTTTTTCTGGGCCTCCAATGCCTTCGCTACAGGGCTCCCCACATGACCCGCTCGCCACGCACTGGTCCTGCAGCTGCAGCCCTGACTTCACTGGGGCCAGGGCACCAGGGCTGGGGTCAGGCCGAAAGATGGGTGTGTCGGGAGATCACTTATCCTCTCTGGCATGGGTTCCGTGTCTCCAAAAGAACAATGAGCGCAAAGCTGCTCTATTTAAGGCGGGAGAGCTGAATCCCAGCCCGCTTCTGCCTCCGATGCGGGGAGAATGACTTACCCTGTTGGAGCGGTAGTTTCTCCACCCACAAATCCAGGAGGAGGGTCTTGGGTGCCTCTGGGCAGATGTCATAGGAGCATAATGTGACGGGCCTTGGGCCAGCCACACAGGCAGCTAGATGTCAGGGTCATGCCCTCCGAGCTGGTGAAGAGGGGGGACCCCGTGGCCGGTGCTGTTGCCTGGGGTCTCAGGTGCCCTCCTCCCCTCAGGGAAGCTTCAGACTAACACGGAGCCTCCCACCGGCCCGGCCCTCCCGGCACGGTCCCCATCTCACGTCGTCCTTACTGCGGCCCTGGCCACTGTTCTCACACCACACGTGAGGCCACACCCCCGGGAGGCTGGGCCTAGAACCTCCACTGACCACAACCCGGGACTCTTGCTTCTCCCTCTGCCCATGTCCTCTCGGCTCCTCCACCCAGCTGGCATTGGCCTGGCATCTGTCCCTCAGCCCAGGCTGGGGCCCAGGGACCCTGGAGACAGCCCTTCTTCCGAGCTGGCCTGTGCAGGCTGCTGCAAGGCCTGGCCACCGGCCACACGTCCACCCGACACCTCCACGCCGCCACATGGGCGAGGGGTCTGTTTTTCTAGGGGACACAGGGCCAGTGCATGGCCCATTCTGTGCCATGGCCCAGGGCCTGGTTCAATTGAAGCCCGCCTGTCCGGGGACCTGCCTGGGGCAATGAGGGCTGCTCTCTTGAGAGACGCAGGCAGGCTGTGCAGAGAATTTGCGGGCAGCCTCGGCCTCGCCTGGCACCGTGCCCCCTTAGCACCAGCCTCAGGGTCAGTGTGCTGGCACGCCCACCTTCTGGCCTCACCAGGCTCCTCTTTACTCCTAATTGGATCAGGCCTCCAGCCTGGCGCTCCCAGGCCTGAAGTCATCCATCTCCATGGGGAGGGGAGATGGGCATACGTGGAGAAGGGGCCAGAGGGACCCGAGAAGTCACCTCTGCAGGCACAGGGGTCACAGCCAGAGATGGGGGGCTGCCCCACAGGGTCCCAGGGTGGCCCTGGCAGAGAGGGGAGCAAACGGCTCAGGAACCCCCCCACACAGGGAATTCTTTTTCTCGATTCTGCTGTAAAATATCCGAAGGTTAAAATGAAAGTGAGTAAATCACTGCCGCCCACCCCATCGATGAGCGTCACAGCGCAGGTGAATTCCCAACCAGCCGATGAGACAGAAAGCGGGCGCGAGAGGACGCCCTGTCTGGTTCATCCACAGAAGGATCAGAAGTGAGAACAAACTGCAGTTCTAGAAGTCAGATGTGGGGAGAGGGCAAGTGGGGGGTCGCAGGGGCGCTGGAGGTCTTTCTTCTTGAGCTGGTGACATGAGTATGTTGAGAACTGGTCAAGCTATCACTAAAGGTTTGCCTATTTTTCCGTGTGTTTGTTACACTCCAGTAAAAATGCAAAAGGTCATAAAACCACAGTGACAATCAAGACACGGAACAGCTCCATCACCCCCAAACTCCTTGGTACCCCTTTGTAGCCAACCCCTCTCCCATCTCCAGCCCATGGCAACCACTGACTTGTGTTTTGTTCCTACAGTTTTACGTCTTCCAGAATGTTCTATATGCCATTGTCCGGTGCACCACGGTCTGCTCAGCCCTTCACCAGCGGGGGGCCATTTAGTTGCTTCTAGTATCTGGAGATGATGCCTAAAGCCCCGTGCGAGCATCCACACTCTAGTTGTATGACAACAGGAATGTTCCGTTCTCTCAGGTCAGAACCCACCGGTGAGATCCGTGTGTGTTTCGCTTTATAAGAAGGTGCCGGCTGTTTTCCGCGGCGGCCGCCCCATTCGGCACCCAGCAGTGAGTCAATGAGCGGTCCAGGTTCTGGTCAGCACTTGATGTTGTCAGCGCTGCTTCGTTTTCTCTCTCTCCAGCCACTCTAACTGGTGTGCAGTGTATCATTTAATTTTTATTTGAAACCAGGATGGCCAGGGACTATCCTTACCAGCAACTTACAGGCGGGAAGACAGGCTCTGTCCACAGGTGTCTCAGCGTGATCACAATTCGTGACTGTTGGAATCCAGACATCCAGGTCTTCTGATGGCCCTGGGTGAGTGGGAGACGCCGTGGCGAAGGCTCCGAGAGAGACCAGGGCAGCGTGGAGGTGACCAGAAGCAAAACCTGGGCCTCTGGGACTGCTGGTGAAAGTCCCGACTCAGGTGGGAGCTGAGCTCGAGTGTGGAAAGACAAAAGTGGGGAATGCATATGGGCAGCGGGAAAAGCAGGGGAAGGTGTGCAGGTGGGAAAGATGAGCCTCCTGGGGATGCACTCATCCAGGAGGGATGGAGGGCACCAGCTGATCGGAGGGGCACCAGGCTGATCAGAGGGACACTAGGCTGAATGGAGGGCACCAGGTTGAAAGGAGAGGTGCCAGGCTGAATGGAGGGGTGCCAGGCTGATCAGAGGAGCACCAGGCTGATAGGAGGGGCACCAGCTGATAGGAGGGGCACCAGCTGATCAGAGGGGTGCCAGGCTGAATGGAGGGCACCAGGCTGAATGGAGGGGCACCAGCTGATTGGAGGGGCGCCAGGCTGATAGGAGGGGCACCAGCTGATCGGAGGGGCACCAGCTGATCGGAGGGGCACCAGGCTGGTGGGAGGGGCACCAGCTGATCAGAGGGGCACCAGCTGATAGGAGGGGCACCAGCTGATTGGAGGGGCACCAGCTGATTGGAGGGGCACCAACTGATCAGGGGGGCGCCAGGCTGATAGGAGGGGCACCAGGCTGGTCGGAGGGGCACCAGCTGATCGGAGGGGCACCAGCTGATCGGAGGGGCACCAGCTGATTGGAGGGGCACCAGCTGATTGGAGGGGCACCAGCTGATCGGAGGGGCACCAGCTGATCGGAGGGGCACCAGCTGATCAGGGGGGCGCCAGGCTGATAGGAGGGGCACCAGCTGATCAGAGGGGCACCAGGCTGATAGGAGGGGCACCAGGCTGAATGGAGGGGCACCAGCTGATAGGAGGGGCACCAGCTGATCAGAGGGGCGCCAGGCTGAATGGAGGGGCACCAGCTGATTGGAGGGGCGCCAGGCTGATAGGAGGGGCACCAGCTGATTGGAGGGGCGCCAGGCTGAATGGAGGGGCGCCAGGCTGATAGGAGGGGCACCAGCTGATCGGAGGGGCACCAGCTGATCGGAGGGGCGCCAGGCTGAATGGAGGGGCGCCAGGCTGATAGGAGGGGCACCAGCTGATCGGAGGGGCACCAGCTGATCGGAGGGGCACCAGCTGATTGGAGGGGCGCCAGGCTGATAGGAGGGGCACCAGCTGATCGGAGGGGCACCAGCTGATCGGAGGGGCACCAGCTGATTGGAGGGGCACCAACTGATCAGGGGGGCGCCAGGCTGATAGGAGGGGCACCAGGCTGGTCGGAGGGGCGCCAGGCTGATAGGAGGGGCACCAGGCTGGTGGGAGGAGCACCAGGCTGATTGGAGGGGCACCAGCTGATTGGAGAGGCACCAGCTGATCAGAGGGGCGCCAGGCTGAATGGAGGGCACCAGGCTGAACGGAGCAGCTGGGTCGGCTCACAGAGGCGTTTGTATAGTAGAAACAGCAAGGAATTTTAAGGTCAAGATACCTGGGCTGGAGACCCAACTCATAACTGCACTTCCCACTGCTGTCACGTGAGATAATAACGGTGCCCTTGAAGTTGAGGGGACCAAAGAGCTTAAGATGTGAGAACTCTTAGCCGCCACATATCACACTGATATGAGTGGGCCCAGCGCTGCATGTGGGGAGCACTCCACGGGGCTTAAACGAAGGGATTCTTGCCAGTTACCTTAGTTCGTTCGGGCTCCTGCAGCGGAATACTATTGACTGGGAAGGTTGTAGGCCTCAGAGATCCATTTCTTACAGTTCTGGAGTCTGGAAGTGCAGGACCAGGGGCCGGCATGGTCAGCTGAGCGCTCTGTTCCAGGTGGCAGACTTCTCGCTGTGTCCTCGCACGCCGGAAGGGCCAGGGAGCTTTCTGGGGATACTTTTATGAGGGCACTAATCCCATTCGTGGGGCTCTGCCCTCATGACCCAATGACCTCGCAAAGACCCCGCCTCCAGAGGCCATCACCGGGGGGAGGGAAGGGGTTATGTCTGAACATATGAGTTTTAGGGGGACACAAATGTCCAGAGCGTAGCACCAATACATATCACTCTCAGACAATGAGGAGGAAACGCTGCTGCTCTGATGTGTGGGTTTATTAGTGCTTATGAGGGATGCAGCCCATCAACGCGATTCTAAAGCTGGAGAAGGCGGTGGTCCTTGTGAGCCAGCAGCCAGAGCGGTTTTGTGGCAGAACCCTGAGTGGTCTTGGCAGCAGCGGCCACGGGGATGGGGCCGGGCTATTCAGGGTGGGGAGACCAGGCGGAGGAGGGGGGAGGGGGGCGCGATATGTGTTTGTGTCTGGCTTATTTCCCTTAGCATCATGTTTTCAAGGCTCACTGGCGTTGTAACATTTTCAGAACTTCATCTTCTTTTATGGATGAATAATACTCCATTGTATTTTTTTTATTGATTTCAGAGAGGAAGGGAGAGGGAGAGAGAGATAGAAACATCAATGATGAGAGAGAATCATTGATGGGCTGCCTCCTGCATGCCCCACACTGGGGGTTGAGCCTGAAACCCGGGCATGTGGCCTGATGGGAATCGAACCGCGACCTCCTGGTTCATAGGTCGATGCTCAACCATTGAGCCACGCCAGTCGGGCTACCATATTTTATTTACCTGTTCACCTGTCGGTGGACATTTGGGTTGTTTGCACCTTTTGGCTGTTGTGATTGATGCTGCTACGAACGTTGATGTGCAAGTGTTGGTTTCAGTCCTTGCTTTCGGTTCTTTTGAGTGTCTGCCTAGACGTGGAATTGCTATGACAACTCCATGTTTCACTTCTTGAGGAACTGTGCCAGGGCCTTTTATGCCCACCTGGGCACTACCCCAGAAGCACGGAATACAGGGCCCATGCTTCATTCATCCCCACATGGCAAACCCTAGAGTTGTCTTCGGGGTCAGACAATCTGGGTTCAAACGCCGGCTCCCCTTCTCGTACCTGATCATGATGTGTAGCCCACAGGGTTGCTATCAATGTGAAATGCACTAATAATGCGAAATGCCTGGCACCGCGCAGGTGTCCAATACATCCATGTGCTGCCGCCCCGCCCCCACTTCTGTTCCCTCATCTGTAAAAAGCATCCTAGACACTCACCGCCTCGCAAACTCCAAATGCTCCCAGGACGACTGGGTGCAAATGTTCTGTGGAGACTTTCTTTAGGGAACATGCCCCCCTCTTGCTAAAGGAGTCCATAATTCCTCCACATGCTTCCCCATCTGTTCCCCCAAATGTGATAATTAGGAAATGATGCTGTCGCTTCCCAACGTGAGAAATCTGCCCCTCCCGTCCCGTCTCTGAGCAGCACGGCAGAAGGATGAGCAGACAGATCCTGGTGCTCCCAGCCGGCCCCACGCCTGGGCCCCCTGATTCCGATGTGGTTCAAAAACCAGGTCACCCCCGCCCCAGGAGGCAACCCAAGGTGTGGGGACAACATGCCGAATCTCAGGAGGTCTGAGTGGACGGAGGCTTACAGACCACCCGGGCACCTTCGCTGTTCACGCTGCTTCTCTCAGTGACGCTTCATCAGGGCATGAGAACCATTGATGATCAGAGAACCGAGGTCCGGGAGGCAGAGTGAGCTTCTGAGCAGCGCAAGTTGGTGGGAGAGCTGAGGCCCCCTCCCCACCTCCTCCCCTTGCCGCTGAAGATGCGGCATCCAGCCCTCCCAGCACCCAGCTCTCCCAGCACCCAGCCCTCCCAGCACCCAGCTCTCCCAGCACCCAGCCCTCCCAGCACCCAGCCCTCCCAGCACCCAGCCCTCCCAGCACCCAGCCCTCCCAGCACCCAGCTCTCCCAGCACCCAGCCCTCCCAGCACCCAGCTCTCCCAGCACCCAGCCCTCCCAGCACCCAGCCCTCCCAGCACCCAGCCCTCCCAGCACCCAGCCCTCCCAGCACCCAGCTCTCCCAGCACCCAGCCCTCCCAGCATCCAGCTCTCCCAGCATCCAGCCCTCCCAGCACCCAGCCCTCCCAGCACCCAGCCCTCCCAGCATCCAGCCCTCCCAGCACCCAGCCCTCCCAGCACCCAGCTCTCCCAGCATCCAGCCCTCCCAGCATCCAGCCCTCCCAGCATCCAGCCCTCCCAGCACGCAGCTCTCCCAGCACCCAACCCTCCCAGCATCCAGCCCTCCCAGCACCCAGCCCTCCCAGCATCCAGCCCTCCCAGCACCCAGCCCTCCCAGCACCCAGCCCTCCCAGCATCCAGCTCTCCCAGCATCCAGCCCTCCCAGCATCTAGCCCTCCCAGCACCCAGCCCTCCCAGCACCCAGCCCTCCCAGCATCCAGCCCTCCCAGCATCCAGCCCTCCCAGCACCCAGCCCTCCCAGCATCCAGCCCTCCCAGCATCCAGCCCTCCCAGCACCCAGCTCTCTCAGCATCCAGCCCTCCCAGCACCCAGCCCTCCCAGCACCCAGCCCTCCCAGCACCCAGCCCTCCCAGCACCCAGCCCTCCCACCATCTAGCCCTCCCAGCACCCAGCCCTCCCAGCACCCAGCCCTCCCAGCACCCAGCTCTCCCAGCACCCAGCCCTCCCAGCATCCAGCCCTCCCAGCATCCAGCCCTCCCAGCACCCAGCCCTCCCAGCACCCAGCTCTCCCAGCACCCAGCCCTCCCAGCATCCAGCCCTCCCAGCATCCAGCTCTCCCAGCATCCAGCCCTCCCAGCACCCAGCTCTCCCAGCACCCAGCCCTCCCAGCACCCAGCTCTCTCAGCATCCAGCCCTCCCAGCATCCAGCCCTCCCAGCACCCAGCTCTCCCAGCACCCAGCTCTCCCAGCATCCAGCCCTCCCAGCACCCAGCTCTCCCAGCATCCAGCCCTCCCAGCACCCAGCTCTCTCAGCATCCAGCTCTCCCAGCACTCAGCTCTCCCAGCACCCAGCTCTCCCAGCATCCAGCCCTCCCAGCACCCAGCTCTCTCAGCATCCAGCCCTCCCAGCATCCAGCCCTCCCAGCACCCAGCTCTCCCAGCACCCAGCTCTCCCAGCATCCAGCCCTCCCAGCACCCAGCCCTCCCAGCACCCAGCCCTCCCAGCACCCAGCTCTCTCAGCATCCAGCCCTCCCACCATCTAGCCCTCCCAGCACCCAGCCCTCCCAGCACCCAGCCCTCCCAGCACCCAGCTCTCCCAGCACCCAGCCCTCCCAGCACCCAGCCCTCCCAGCACCCAGCCCTCCCAGCAGGCTCGTGGGAAGGCGGGTGGTCCCATGATGTGCCAGAACGCTCATGCCAAACCGTCTGCCGCCCCTTGCCCTCCTGGGCCCTCCGCATGCCTGCCGCTGAGCCTGAGCGCGTGCGGCCCTGTCTTAGTTTGCGTTCCTTCCACAGCAGAGCCCCAGGCACGGGTTTGAGGGCAGGTTGCTTACTTGGGAAAGAATCTCAAAAAACCTGGGTGAAGGAGAGAGGGGCCTGGAGGGGAGGTCAGGAAGGTGTCTCGCCCTGGCTTTTACTACAGCCACCGAGGCCCAGTCCACCGGGACCCTGTCCGTCACGGTGCGGCCTTGCTCAAGGACGTAACCTGAGGCATGCATCCTGTCCCCGACTGGCGACACACTGTATTCCTTCTCTATTGCCAAGGAACAATTTCGTGGCCCAGAATCTACTGGCTTAAAACAACAAACATTTATTGTCTCCCCGCGTCCCCGGGTGAGGAAGCTGGGGGCGGCTCCACGGGATGGTCCTGGCTGAGGTCTCTCGTGAGGTCAGGGTCAGGCTGTGCTGGGACCGCAGCGTCTGAAGGCATCACTGGGGTTGACGGGTCCACTCCAAGATGCTCACTGCGGCGGCAGGCGGCAGGAGGCCTCTGTGTCTTGCTTTGTGGGGCTCTCCAAGGGCTGCTCACAGCACGGCTTCATCCAGAGGGAGGGACAGAAAGAGAATGAGCACCTCTTTCAGCCCCCGTCACTGCTGTAAAGGCCCCATCTCAGAATGCAGCCGTCCTGGGGGTTCGGGCTTCAACACAGGAAGTGAGGGGCAGGCACAACAGGCTCGGTCTGGAAGAGCCCTCGGTCTAGTCATCCCTTTTCCTAAGGGCAATCGAAGAGACGGAGGGCGTGAGGGGAGGGGTCCAAGGGAGCAGGTGACAGCCCCTACCCCCCTTCACTCCTGCCTTCCTTTCCGGGTCTTTGCTCACCTCATGACCTCCAGCTGAGAGTCGCTGGATTCTGAGACTCAAAGAGCTTCTAGGCAAAGCCTTGAGAAAGTTAGTCTGAGCCTCAGTTTGCTCATCTGTAAAGTGGGATTCGAGACATTGCCCTGCCTCCACCTCACAAAGGATCACATAGAAAAATGGACATGAGCCCTAGCCGGTTTGGCTCAGTGGATAGAATACCGGCCTATGGACTGAAGGGTCCCAGGTTCCATTCTGGACAAGGGCACATGCCCGGGTTGTGGGCTTGATCCTCAGTAGGGGGTATGCAGGAGGCAGCTGACCAATGATTCTCTCTCATCATTGATGTTTCTATCTCTCTCACCTTCTCCCTTCCTCTCTAAAATCAATAAAAATATATTTAAAAAGAAAAGAAAAGAAAAATGGACATGAGAGTATCCTGTATGTGAGAATGAAAACAAAGTTCTAAACAAGGAGAAGGAAAAGGTGAATGCAGGTTGTGAAGTTGCCCACAGAGGTCAAGTTGACCTGGTCAAGGGCATATGTATAAACGTCCTTGGGCGTTGGCTGTGCATGTTGCATGTTTTGGGAGCTCTGCTTCCCCGGGCTCCTGGACGTGGGAGCACACTGGGCAGGAGAAGGGGTGACCCGGTGTCAGTCCCTCCGGGGTGGCTGCACCATTGGCACTGGGACCGAAGCATCACATTTTAAGTTAAAACTCCCGACCACAGCGCCTACCGTCTGGATTGTTGCAGAAAATAGACGCAGGTATGCGCTTGTCATTCAGACACACCACAGGCCTCAACGCAACGGATTGCATTTTCTTTCTTTAAAGAAAGCGATTTAAACAGAAAAAGTTAAGCATCACACTTAGACAATATTGTCAAGAACCCCACAATGAAATTCTGGTTTAAAACAATCATAGAAGAAAAATTTTAATGTAAAAATCAATAAATATATGTAACACATGGTGAGAAGAGGAATACAAGATAAAGCCGACTCTGACTCTTTTAGCAAATTTCATAAAGGTGACAGCTTGATGGAATCTGGATTGAAAGCACTGTATGAAATGTGAAAAGAAAAAAAAAAGAATACTTAAGAAAGCCTATGAAAATGGCTGGTATCAGAATTAAATGGCCAAAAAGCCAAAACAAAAACAAAAACCACTCTCCCGTTCTGCCTTCGCCAGGCTTGCCCTGACCTGGGCGGGCATTCTTTCCTTTGGCTGCTGCCCCAGGTCTGTCCCCAACAGCCTGTCCTAGGAGACATCAGATCCACCTTTAATAACCCACAATTGACCAATTAGGTTCCGAGGCAAAGCTGGAATGACTCGGTTGAAATTTTTAATGTTCCAGTTCAGCGTAGGAAACAAAATCAGACTAGAAGGCCCCGTAAGCAGGCAAATTTACCATCATTAATGGCAATTAAGATAAAGTGTTAATGACTCTGTTTACCGTGGTGAGAAAGCACGCAGGGTGCCTGTGCTGGGGGCAAAGAGACCGCCCGCCCGACCCAGGCCTTTGCCTCAAACCCCTGGGGCCTGGCGGATGTTCTGTCTTGGCCCCTCATAGCACATGCAGGATGCAGCAACTACCCGCAGGCGGAGGGGGAAACTAAGGCTCCGAGCCAGGAAGGGGCTGAGCTGCCCACGGTCCCCGCTCTGAAACTCCGCTCTCTCGCTCAGCTGCCTCGCTGGCCTGCAGAGCTACTGTGGCTGGAAGGAGCGGAGAAGCGGGAGGGCACAGGGTGGGGGGCGGGGGGGAGTCAGAGAGCAGACCTGTTGCCAGTGCCGGGGAGGGAGAAGCGTTCCTCTACCCTCCAGGTTCCTCTGGCCGGACAGGAGACGGATGAGCAAGAGAAAATGATCACACTGCATGCACACGTCTGTACGGGAACCCCGCAGGCACCAGAGAGTCAGAGCCCCCACGTGCAGAGGGGTTCAGAGGTAGAAAGGGGGATGGAGGCATATGACATCCTGAGCTGGGGATGAGTTCATGCACCTTGGGGTCTCCAAAGGGTCATTACAGGACGACAAGGAGAGAGCAGGTGATTAGCAATGACAAGCTTTCCCTGCCATGTAGGTGGGGCAGAAGGTTAGCGCTGATAATCTCTTATATGCAAGCCCCCCTATTCAAGAGAGGGGCAGAAGTTTCTCTTGAGCCTGGAGCTCAAGTGGCCTTCAGCTCAAAACAAATCCCCATACCCGAGGCACATCTTGGGGTGGCTTGTTCTGAACCCCCAGACCAGGCACCTAGTTAACTATGCATGCACACTACTTAATTAACTAACTGAAACCTGACAGCCACAACCTTTCTGGAGAGACCTTATTAGCTCCATTTTACGGGTGAGAAAACGGAGGACGGGGAGTGAGAAATCATTTGCACGAGGTAGCACAGCCCTTAGTTCCTACTGCAAATCTCCGCGTCGGTCCATTTCAGCCAACAGCCTCGAAGGTCATCCAGCTCAGCCCCTGGCCGCCCCTCCGCCTCCAGAGCCAGGCTCACCCTGAGGCTCTGGGGGAGGCCTGGGGTGGGAAGACGGGGATCGAACCATGCTCTGGGCCTGATGGGGCCTGCCTGCCTCTCCTCGGGCTGGTGGGACTGGTCCCACCGAAATGGCTTCCTCTTGTGGCTTCCAGGCTGGGAAAAGGGCAGGGCTGTGGCATTCCTGAGCTGAGGAAGGGGAGGAGGCAGGAGATAATTAGGGGGTAGGGATCAGTGGGGAATTGAAGCAATTACCCAGCTAATTGAGGCCCAGTGGCCCACTTTCTCCGCACATCTGGGTGCCAGGCTCAGAGAGCTGACAGCCCAAGCCTCAGGTAATGGTGGCTGAGCAGCCCCAGAGGCGGGGGCTCTGGGGACCCAGCATTCTTGCTTCAGGCCCTATCTCCAGCCTCACGTCCTCTGAGGCCAGGGCAGGTTGCAGGTGAGGTTGCTGCCCGCGGGATTTCCTGAGAGAGAGGTGGCTTTCCTTGGAGGACATTGGCTTAAATCATTTCTACCCACTTCTGTCCTCCTGCTGAATCGCCCAGTGACCCCATTTACACATGGAGAAACCGAGGCCTTGACAGCGGGAGCAAGTGGCTCAGAGTCACACCCCCAAACCTGGATGACCTGGAAGAGTCTGGATCTTTGGATTTCTGGTTCTTTCATGTTATTTTATTTTTTTTGCTTCCACATCCCAGCTCTCCCCTGGAACGTGAGTTTGGACACGTGTCTCCCATGCCCACCCTTCCCACCTCCAGCCCCCACCCACGAAGTCAAACCTATTCGCCATCCCCGGAACGAATGTGGAGGTCAGCGTCCCGGGAGCCAGATTCTCCTCGCTGCCCAGAGCCCAGCTTTGCGTGTGTTGTGTACACAAAGGCAGCCCAAGTCGGCACATGTGTTCCAGAGGCTTCCACCCCCAGCCCCTCCCCAGGGACCCACGGGGAATTCTGCTAAGATAATTATCTCCAACTGGGGTTTTGTTCCGTCCGCTGGTAAGACAAGCGCCCCGTTTAGAATAATAAGGCCGTGCTATTGCAGGCTAGCTGGGAAATATTTTTCAAACAAGCAACCCGCCTATGTGTTTCACATATGCCGCTCATTAAGGTTTATAAGACCTTTTGGTCTTCACAATAAAGCTTGTTTTTTTAAAGGTTAAAATCAGCATGCCCCGGTGACTGCCAGCGCCCTGCTTCCCTCTTCAGATGGGACAGAAACCCTGGGAAGTGTTGAAAGGGAATCAAAGAAGCGGGTGCCTCCGGGCCCAGCTGGCGAAGGAAGGACTGGAGGCCCCAGGAGTGACTGTCCGGCCGGAGCAGGCGCAGGCCCGGGAGAAGTCCTGCCTGCCCCCGCCCGTGTGCACAGGGCGCTGATGCAGGAACCTCCGCAGACCACGTCCCTGTGTCAGTGACCTGCAACCTGGCGGCACGTGAGACTCGCCTGGCACATTTAAGGAACACGTGCCCGGGTCCCAGCCCCCCACATCCTGATAGAGCTGATTGGAGGTGGGTCCCCAGCCAAAGTTGAGACAAACAATGAACTCCCGGGTCCCTGAAGCTGCCCTGCAGGGAGGGGCCAGGAATCATCCTCCCATTCTAGAAGGAAAACAAGGCCCGGGGCGCTGCATGCCTGCACCTGGCCAAGTTGGGACTTGACCCTGGCACTCCTGACACCCTCCAAACCCTCCTCCTCATGGAGATAACTAGCGTTTTCTGAGCCCCAGGGCTTTGTACACGGTCTCATTCAACCCCTACACACCACAGAAGTCCGTGTTCGGAGGGCCGTTTTGCAGATAGGAAACCGAGGCTCGGAGGGGTTCAGTGCCTTGCCTTCTGTCCCACCAAATGCAGAGGATCTGATTGAATAAGTCCTGCAAGACAGGTGGCCGGGGCCATGGGAACCCGGCCATTAGGCTCCCACCTGGGGGCAGTGTGACCTCTCATTCTTGTGTTTGAAGAGTCTTTGAGGTCCTTTAAGGACCTCATGCAGAAAGGAAGCAAACGGCCATTTGCCGGCCACCTACTATGTGCCAGACCCTACGCTGGCTGCTTTACCTACGTTTTAAAAATGCAATTGATAAGGTAGGTGCTGCTCTTCCCATTTCAAAGGAGAAGTTGCTGAGGCCTCAAGCTGTCCAGTGACTCGCTCCAGGTCACAGAGCTTGTAAGTGTCGAGTTAAAACTTCCCAGTCTGGGGGCTCCCACCTCCCCACACTGCCTTCCCAAGGCTTGTCAAAAGGGCAGGTGTGACCTGCCCAGACAGAGAGAAGAGTTTCGGGCAAATTTGAAAACAACAAAGATAATTAAAAAGGGAGAAACAGTTTTATTGTGGCCTTGGCTGGATTTCATTGTTTTTGAAGTCCCTGTTAATGTGGTGCCAGGGCATTTTAATCAATTGGGTTGAAGCTTGCTAGTAACGAACACAGGGAGAGTGTGCTTTTTGCTTTTGTTATTAATTAAGAACATCATTCTTTTCCAACATTCTTTGATCAAACCCCTCTTTGCCTCCTAGTTGCATTTAAACATGGACATGAAGGCAAGTAAACATGGGAGACCTTAACACGGAGGGTGCCCTGGGCCGAGAGTCAGGACGGCCGAGTCGGATCTGGGCACTGCCCCTGACCCTCAGCATGAACTTGGACTCCCATGAGCTTCAGTTTCTTCCCTATGATCTCCATCCCAGCATCATGTCAGGGATGCTATGAGAATGAAAACGAGAGAATCAAGATAAAAAGTTCAAAACTACAAAGGGCTATGCAAATAGGAGGGTTTGTGGCTAAGTATGACTATTAAAATATAACAACGGTTTATAACCAGTGGTGTGAAATATGCACTGTTACTCTCATTTGGACAAAAGCTACCAGCAACAATGGAGGGCAACACATATTTACTCAGTGTCCTTTGAGGTCCAGGGAATCACCTGCTGTGAGTTGGAGAATCAGTCATTCACTCATCCATTCATTCCATGACTGGGCACCTATGCCTGCCAGGCCTTGGGCTAGTGTAGGTACTGAGATGAAGCAAACTCAGAAGGAGACCAACAGTTGTGCACTTACAGTGAAGCTGAGTAGGTGAGGACATAGCAGAGGGAAGAAGGAATTTCCATGGGAGCCCAGAGAAGTGTAAGGTGAAGTGGGGTAGCTGAGTACACTTGATCATAGCTCCGGGATTTGGACTGATCAAGTCTGTGCTCTTCTCCTGCACCAGGGTCTCCCATACCATGTCCCCTGAATGCTCTCAGGGAGGACTACGCATGAGAGCCTCAGGGGACAGGCCTCTCATCTGCAGGGCGTGAACATGACAGGGGTCCTTTGGGTGGCAGTAGGGTTTGGCCGGCTGGTCTACCTTAGGCTGCCCTGAGCAACCTCAGAGAAAACATCCCCAAAGGATCCTCTCGGATAGGGTCTCACCCATCTATCCATCCATCCATCCATCCATCCAACCATTCACTTCTTCACCCAGTTGGCATTGACCCACATATGTTTGACCAGTTGACATCCATCAATAGACCGGCCTCGGCAGAACCTACTCTTGGAACTCACTTTCATTCATCCCAGAAATGCTTATTGAAGGCTCGGTATTAACCAGCACAATCCTATGGCTCAAGGCCTTTCTGACAGACGTCTTTAAAAAGCCTGCATAAATTCAATTCGGTCCTTTCCTCTTTTCAGGTCACCTAATAAGAAAAAAAAAAATGTAATTTATACTCTTGGTAAATACCATGCTTCATTACATGGGTCTATAATATTCCACACTGCCTAATCTTTGCACGTAGAATATAAAATCCAGATTCACTTAACTTTAGGGCCAGAGGGACGGCAGAGAACACCTCCCATTTTACAGATGAGAAAACTAAGGCATAGAGAGTGAAGAGTGAACTACTAGGGGTCACACAGTAGATTAACGGTAGAGGTAAGGCTCTTATCTCCCTATCCAAGGACAATCTTCAACCCCATATGGTATGTTCTAATTATGTTCTAGAATATGCTGTATAGCAGGCAAACTCTCTTTTGGCCTCAGCTTTCTCACCTATATAAAAAAAAGTTTGCTATTTATTTCTAATCAACCTTCCATCTCTATTTCTTGGATTTCTACAAAAAATATTATCTGGCATACCATCATTAAAGTTTCACGGGGCAAAACCTGCTTGTCTCCGAGAATAGAACGACTCTGTCCATGAGTTCTGCTTAACTCTGGGCACCTGTCCATTACCACTGGTGGCCAGTTGGAGCATTGGGTAGCCGGGGGCTCCCTGAGTCCGCCTGAGTGCGTGTCTGCTCCAGTCTGCAGCTCCGGCCCACGCCCTGCTGAGAGGCTCGGTATGTCTGAGTTTGAGACGTAGGCCCAGGGAAGCAGGTGGAGCTAGCCCCTTTCTGATCCCTGGTCTTAACAGTACGAGCGCCACGGTCACAGTACCAAGCAGCATCCCCAGGCCTGCCTCTCTGTCTTAGGCAGCGGGATACTGGGGGAGCACAAAGCATCCCAGCATTCACCCATTCACTCATTCACGGAGCCAGCTGGTCATGTATTCAACCAGCAAGCATCAGAGCCTGGACCCTGTATAGGCCAGCGCAAGTTGCTTGAAGAGGCCCACAGACAATCCGTTAAGTAAGCCACCAGATAAGTGGCACATTGAGAGCCGGCACCGTGTCATTCATTTTGTAGCTCAGACGCCCACACACTACAGGACCTTCATGACTGCTCGTTAGCGGAATGGATTCTCGGTCAGGGAGCTCCCTGCTGACCTGAAGACAGTGGCAAAACCGCCTACCCCTTCTCACCCTCATTCTCCTGTCTCAAAGAGAAAGCTAGGAACAGCGCCCGGAAATGACTGGGGAGGCTTCAACAAGAAAGCCACGTGGAAGGACTCCGTAAAGGGCAAAGCCCTCAGAGCTAGGTTCCGGCCACGGGGGATCATACGCGTGGAAAGGGCCGCAGGAGAGCCAGCTGGGGAGACACGAGTTGGCTGAGCAGACTCTCGGAAGGAGGCTGGGAGAAATGCAATATTTAGAACCTACACGACAAGTCAGACCACGAGAGATCTGGCTGTGCATTTGCTTGTTTGCCTTCCAGTAGGAAAAAATAAAATAATGGCCCAATGAGAGAGAGTGGCCACTCGCCGTCAGAAGGAGAGTTTGGGTGAAACACACGCCTTTCTTGTGGTGTTGGTGTGGGCGTGGGACCAACTGCGGAGAGTAACGCACCTCTGTGGGGCCCTGGCTAGGCACAGGGCACTCATTCGTACCTGATCCCATTTAATTAGGAACCGGAGGGAGATTCAAAACCGCCGTCCCGGAGTTATTTGGGTTCTGAAATCCAGGAATCCGGGAGGGCTCAGGTCAAAGGGTTTCCCATTATTAAAGTGTCCAGAATGACAGAGAGATCCAACGCCCGCCGCCTGACCTCCACCTCCACCTCTGTCCCTCCCCTCCTGCGGCTTGTTCAAATAAACAGTCGTGGGTCCCCAGCGGAGCTCCGTCCAGGCCAGAGCAGGGACCCTAATTGTGGGTTAATGAGGCCCCGGTTTGCTCCGAGGGGGCTGTTTACTGAAGCAATTTCAGGTTGCTCCCTCTGGCCAGAGATGGCCGCCCCTGGCTAGCCTGTTCAGGATAAATGTCACCGCAGGCACCGGGAGAGATCCGGCCAGCCCTCCGCCTCCTGGTGTGGCCCCACTGTGCGACAGGAGCCGAGGAATAAAAAGGAAGGTGCAGGCCTTGTGTCTCAGGCCCAGTGGGGCAGCCACTAAAGAGGGGGCAGCATCTGAGAGACTGGAGCATGGGTGCTCTGGGGTCCCGGGGAGGCCCCGAGCTCAGCTTCCTCTGGGTCAAAGGAAAAGCTAGTCCAGGATGGCTTCCTGGAGGAAGCATCCATGGCAGCTGCTCAGGAGCCAACCCTGTCCTAAACCCAGAGGTGCAGGCTCTTTCCCTCAGTGTGTGGCCCCCCGCAGACTGTCCCGGGACTCGCCATGGGTCAGGCTGCGGAGGAACTCACTGCGCTCTGCCCGCTGGCCTCTGCGCAGGAGGCCACTTCGAAACCTCTCGGCCGGAGGATCACCAGGAAACGCACTCAGTGTGTGAGTGGCTGGTCCAGAATGATGCTGCCCCCGCACAGCAAGCCCCGCACACCTGAGGTCCGACGCCTGCTGCTGGAAGGATGCGGCACACGGCCCTCCGCACGCGTGCTCTTAGCCTCCACTCCCAGGGCTCGGGGAGGGGCCGCCAGCAGGAAAGGGCGGGAGGTGATGTCTCCTGAACAGTATCTCCGTTCATATTTATTTATTTTTGTTGTTGTTTTTAAATCCTCCCCTGAGGATGTTTTCCCATTGATTTTTAGAGTGAGTGGAAGAGAGAGGCAAAGACAGAAAGAAACATTGACGTGAGAGAAACACATTGATTGGTTGCCTCCTGCATGAGCCCTGACCAGGGCCCAGGCTGGGGAGGAGCCTGCAACTGAGGTACATGCCCTTGACCGGAATCGAACCCAGAACCCTTCAGTCCGCAGGCCGACGCTCTAGCCACTGAGCCAAACCGGCGAGGGCTCTCCATTCATATTTTGCTGGACCAGTTCTCAGTGCACATAGCCAGAGCGGGAAACGGAGGCGTGGAGAGGCAGTGGCGTGGCCAGGGTCACACCAGTGGTGGAGCCAGAACTTATCTGGAATTATTAGGACTCACTCATCAGCGACTTACTGAGTGCGAACTCCCCGGCAGGCGTGGCTCCCAAGCTGGAGAAATATCTGGGAATAATCACAGCCCTGGCCTCGCGGTGATGAGATTCCAGGCAGGGAGACAGACCGTGAACACGGTGATATATACATCATGTAACATCTGTAAGACTGTCCGACGCGGGGCTGCGCTCCCTTCCCCAGCGCACAGCCACGAGCATCTGGCCCGGACCATTCCCTCGATCCTCTTTATTTCCAGGGGCCCGACATGCAGGCTTAATCGCACGCTGCCTACCCACACGCCCTCCATAAACCCGAACTGCTCCTTTGGGGGCTTTGTGCCATCCCCACAAAGGCGGTCACGGCATCAAAGAAGAACTCTGTTCTCTGCCCGGTGCCTGCGGAGCAGCTGTCCTCAGCAGGCCTGGAATTCTCCCCCCCAAAACAAGTTGGCCCCTGGGGTTCTCCCGTCCTTCCTGGAGGTACCCTCTGAAGTTCCTGGCGAGGAAGTTCTGGTTCAGATAAAGGTTACCCAAATAGCTCCAGCCGCCCAAAATGTGGTGGGAGATTTACAGGAAGCAGGAGGGGCGGCACTTCCAGGAGCTGTAAATCTCTCCCGCCCGGGGCCAGGGAAGAGAGAGCAGGCCCCACTAAATCAATTTCATTGGCGTGCTCCGGGGTTTCTGCACTTGGAGGCTGGGCCCAGAGTGGGAAGGAAATAGTTGTCAAACATCAGGAATGATGAGGACAGACGCTGGCATCGGAGGCTGTGATTTCCTGTGAACCACAGCGCCGGCTCGGTCTTGGTCTTTCCTTAGGGGTCTTGCAAAATTGCCTGAGCCCCAGGAAGGACATAGCCAAAACTCAGCGGCCCTGGGTGCCAGGCAGCATGGGTCTTCTCCAGGGTCTCCCGATGCTTTTCCCAAGATCCCCTCTTCCTGGGCCCCCTTCTCCCAGCTCCTTGTGCAGTTGCCTCCTCCTCAACAGTCGCCTTTTAGCTCAGATGTCCCTTTCCAGAGAAGTGTTCCCTGGGTGTTCTATCTAATGTTGGCTCTTAGACCCCGCCCCCCCGACCATCCCCCTCCCCCAGTCTCTCAAAATCTCTGGTGTCGTGGTCAGGTGGACAATCCTATCTGAAAGAATCTCACCGTGACTGCCAGTATAGCCTCACTCGGTCAACTTCATGCCGATCGACTGTCTGCTGCTGCATCCCTGGGACCTCGCACAGGACGGCATGTAGTAGGTGCTCAATAAAGATTCACTGGATGAAAGAATCAATGAGTAGATAATTTACCAAAGGCATCCACTCTAATCTTTATCTTTCATTCTCAGTAGCAAAGATGGGTGGCGGGGAAGGGAAAGAACTTATTGGCTCCAAACACTGGGAATGTTGACCACAGGGAGAATCTTTCCACCCAAAACATTCCCGGGAGAGATGTGTATGAGTTCATCTCATTCTACAAAGAGATCCCATGAAAGCAGACATCTGCTCCTCACATGGGGGTCTTGAAGCCCTGATCCTGGGTTCTTGGATAAGCACCTCTGGAAAGGGAGGTACCCCTAGCCTTTACCCCCTTTCTTGTACTGCTGTTTCCCCAAATGAGGTCTTTCCAGCTCCCAAGGCCATTGGAAGCTGCACTTGGTCCCATCTTCACTCCCACACACCTGCTCTGACTCTGTCCCCACATCAGGGTCCTCCTGCCCTCCTGCCCAGCCCTGGTATAGAACTTGCAAAGACCTCTTCCCTTCATCTCAATGAGGGTGGTCCTCCCTTGAGTCGGGGATCCCACACCAAGTTAGTCAGAAACTTGTCAAGGTCATCTGGCCCACGTTAGTTATTTTTCAGAGGTCCAAGTTGAGCCTCGGAGAAGAGAAGGGACTTTTTCAAGCTCACGTGGCCAATCATGGACAGGGTAAGCCCAGGCCCAGGGGCCCCGATGCCCAGGCTAGTGCTCCTTGGGCCACATCAATCTGTTGGCCCCTGAGAAGCACGTGGCTGCTGGGGAGGCCCAGGGTGGGCAGTGAGAGCCCCATTCTGCTCTGCAACAGCCCAGTCATGGCGGGTGTGATGGAGAAAAGAGCATGGCCGTGGGGATGGAACCTCAGGCAAATGCTTCAACCTTGGAGGCTCATTCCTAATATCGCCCAGAGGAGAAAGAACAAGAATGGCTGGGCTGGGCTCTGGCCCCCAGAAAGCGCCCTGTCCCGGTTACTCTCCTCTCTGTTGCTTCCTTTTTCTTTCATACAGTTTTTGGTATCTCCTTTCTTACTCCCAACGATCCCATTCCTACCCACCACCCTTGCACACACATATACCCTGGTGTGCCATCAATTTCAACTCGCCACATGTCTATCATGACCCCTGTTTGAGGGATGTTCCCCCCGCCTTGCCATCTAACCCAATTTAAAAATAAAAATTATTTCCAGTCATTTCTTCCAGGAAGACTTCTAGGATTTTCAGTAAGCTGACCTGCTGGTTTTTCTGGATGGAAGACCCTCTGAGCATATGCAGCCCAGGAGCCAGCGCTAGAGGAGACTTGGGCCGATCCTTTCAACCTGTGAGTCCCTGTCTATAGCATTTTCCATGAGGGTTGCCCAGCCTCAGCTTGCATCAGCTCACTGGGCAGACTGGACGCACTGGGGAGCTCAGGGAGAAAGGTCTCCTTAGACCCAAGTCAGATCTGGCTCTGGGACCTTCCAACCTCCAGGGACCTCATGCCTCCTCTGAGACCCACAGACCATCTTCGTCCCCATTTTACGCTCGAGGAAGCAGAAGGGAGAAGGGCCTGCCCTGGTCACTGAGCAGATTCAGAGCCGGTCTGGCGTGGAAGCCAGCTCTCCGCAGCGCGGCTCCAGCCCTGCCCACTGCGCTTTGTCAGATCTGTTTACAGAAGAGAAAAACCAAAGGACTGTGTTTCTTCCAGCTCGGGTTCGCATCGCCGAGCTTTTCCTGGGGAGACAGAAGGCACGTGGGAGGCGGGAAGGCGGGGCCGCTCCTCCAGGGACCGGAGGTGTCAGGGAAATGTGACGGGAGGAAATACATTTGCACAGAATGAAAACGGGGAAAGGGAGCAATTTTCAAACCTTCAAGCAATTAGGAAAAAGGCATCTCGGGAAATGAAAAAAATGACCCTTTCAGGAATGTTCTTTCAGAGTGAACAAGAAGCCCACACATCTCTCCCATAAAGTAAATAGTCTGGTTACCTGATTTTCTGCATAATTGATGGCGATAGCAACATAATCATTCAGGCATTCGTGAGCAGATCTTGAAAAGAAGTTTTAACACTTGCTGCACACACACACACTCGCGTGCACACACACACACATGCACACTCACACGCACACACGCACGCACACGCACACGCACACAGCAGGAAAGTACCCCCCCCCCCCCCCCGGGAAAGAACGTATTGCCATGCCCCACAAACGGGTCTGCACAGGTAACAGGTCCCTAGGAAAACAGCCCCTGCTACTCAGTGGCGTGCGGGTCTGCCCCCTCCACCCCACGGGGGGAGCCCACCTGGGATGCTGCTCCTCAGAACTCAGCGAGGAGGGGAGGGGAGACCAGGCCGCTTGAATCCCTCTCCGCCACTTACTTGCTGTGACCTTGGGCCTCAGTGTCCTCCTCTCTGAAAAGGTGTCCTGTTGACCGCCCACTTGGTGAAATCGAGCATGTGCAAGGTCTCGCCAGGGGCCAGGCAGAGCGCTCCTGGGAATAGACGCAGAGCCCGGTGGCAGAGAGAGAGAGGCAATTAACTATCTGCAAGGGGGGCTCGCTCAGATGGCTATGCTCAAGGGGAACTTGGACGAGTAAGCGGGGGGGGGGGGGGGGGGGCGGGGAGGGGGGAGGTGTTCCAGGCAGGAGGACTGGCCTGGGGAGAGGCTCGGGGGAAGGGCACCGCAGGGCCCGTGCAGACACTGCTGTGGAGCTGGAGGCAGGTGCGCGGAGCAGAAAGGAGGGGCTGCATTCATTTCTTGATCCGGGACAGGAAGGCTGGGACCCACTCCGCACGGGCGTCCCGAGGGCACTGCCCGGCGTGCTCCTCAAAGGGCAAAGGGTTTGGTCTGGAGCCTCGGCGCTGGCAGAGGCTCGGGCCTCTCTGTCCCCGTCGCTGCCCCTCTGGTCTGAAGAGTCAGCCGGCCCTGCCGCTGCCCAGGAACGAGCTCCCGTGGCCCCAAATGAAGCAGACACAGCCCTCACGTCCTCCAAGCGCTTGGAGAGTCTGTAGGAGCAGGGGATTCGGCACAGATGGGCAAGCTGAAGCCCAGAACGGGGCCCCACGGGGAGTTGGCTGCTGATCCTCATGGGGGGGGGGGGTACCTAGAGGCCAGGTTCCCACACCCCCAGGTCAGGGCTCTTTCACTTGCATTTTGCTGCCTCCCAACCAGCACACGGCGCGGCACGGCTCCGGGCGGGAGGCGTCCTACTCCGGGGGGCGAGGCGGAGGGCGCCCCTGGAGCTGTGCAGGGCACAGCCTGCACGGCTTCCCTCCCTGCTCTCCGGGCATTTAGGGACAGGTCCTCCTTCAATTCCAATATTTCGCGGCCACAGCACCCGATGTCGTCTGCCGTGGGCAGGCGCTCGGAGCTCATCTATCCAGGGTCTATGGCCATAGGTGAAGCCTCGCCCCACCAGCCTTGGCCAGGGTCGACATTGCTGCTGACCACCCTACCTGTTCCTGCTAGGGCAGGGGAGGCCCCCCAGTCTCCTCCAAACAGGGCGCGGGCAGCCAGTGCTAACGCATTCATTCCGGGCCAGGCCCCGTCCCGGCTACTGCTCAGAGTTGTCCTTGACCCAGATGCCAGATGCCATTTCTCACCCACTAGCTCAGTGCCCGCGTGAGACGCCCGAGGCCCAGAGAGGGCGATGCCCTGCCCACAGTCACACAGCCAGTTAGCAAACCTCATCTCCTCACTCCCGTCCAATTCTCTTTGTCATCCATTGCGATGCTCCCCAGCCCCAACACCGCTAACGCTGTGACTAAACTGAAGAGGGACACGAGCTGGTCTGTTTCTCGTCGCCTGTGCCTCGGGAGGCCATACCCAGCAGCCACCTCCTCGCTGCCAGCCCAGGTTCCCCATCACTTACCAACAGGACTGTGTCAGCTTCGTCACGCCACGAGCAAGCCCATCTCACACATGGAGGAGCTGAGGCTCAGAGCAGGGCGCCGGCTGTCCCCGCAGGTCGCGCAGCCAGCGGGGGCTGAGCTGGGCCCCAGACCACAGTCTGAGCATCTGTCCCCACGCCCCGTGCCTTTCCACGCACCCTCGGACTTGTCACTGTGAATTTCACTGTTAAAGTCCTTCCTTCGAGGTACCCTGCTTTCCTTCGGCGTTGGCTCCTGCAACTGTGCGTTCTGAGAACAATACGGAAATCAGCATTTCATCAAGATGTAAAGCTTGTTAAGCGAGATCTTGAAATCCCTAAAATTAATTCTTCCAGGATCAAGCAGAACAAAGGACGCTGCAATTTTCTGGGGGAAAAAAACACAAACAAAACCTGAAATAAATATCCAGGAAAGCTGGTGCACAGAGCTTGGGGCCTGGCACACAGTAGGTGCTTGGCGGCGTGGCTTTGCTTTTGATTTTTTGGTACTGCTTGTCAAGGACCTTAGCCAAGTGAAGAGGACAGCATGACTCTACGTGGGTAGCTGGATTTACAGCACCTGGAAGAAGGTGACTCAGGAGAAGTCACTTCCCTGTATAGTGCATCTGGAAGGCCCCAGGACCCTCCTCTCTGAGGACACACGGGTCCCCTGGGACATGAGTGAGGAGAGGGAGGGGAGGCAGACCATAGCCCCGTAGGATGCCAAGGAGGAGGTGCCCGGGACCTTGAATAGCCACCCCATTGCCAGTCCCCTCCAGTGATAGCTACACAGGATGGGATTAGAGATGCTTATAGATCTTTCCATCCTAACCCTTCTCCAGCTTTCTGGAAAGCAATCCTCAGACACTTCCCCACCCTGTTCCGCTCCTGCTCTGTGCCAGGTCTTAGGCAAGAGCTAGAGGCAGAGGGAGGAGGACAGCAGGGCCGCCTCAGGGGCTCTGGAGTCTCTGTGGCCCCCGGGGTTAATGTATTCACACCCTCCAGGAAGGCACTGTCACAGCCCTGCAGAGCCCAGTCTTGTGTGGGAGACTGGCAATTGCCTCTCAAGCTCCAAAACTCGCTGGAGGCGCTGGACCCACCAGGCTACAGTCTGGAAGGGAAAATGCCTCCCAGCCAGGGCGCCCCACCCTCTGCAGGGCAGCCCTGCCCGGGCACTGCGCAGCGGGCGGACACAGAGGGGCGGCGGCGGAAAACACGGAAAAGCCGGGGCTGCGAGCAGGATTTAGCCGGGACCGGGCTGAGAGGTGCTGGCTGAAGCGAGGAGAACGGAAAGCCGGGCTTTAGGAAAAGACTGAAATCGCCTTATTCAAACGGGATTTTCAGGAGCTTTGCCATGCAGTGTGAACGCAACCTTCCCTCACCACTTCCTGCACACTCCGAGGTCAGGCTCCCCGCTGCTGTTAAATCATCGTAGAGGCTGGCGGGCTGTTTGTGGGGTGAAACAAGGAGCGGAGATGGCCACCAGCCTTGGTGACATTGTGCCGTAGGCTCAAGTGTAATGAAATGTCTCTTATTCCCCCTCCAGCCCAATCCAACTACGTGCCTCCTTGGGGCAGGGCGCGCACCTGGCTCGGGCTCTGAGTCCTCAGCCGCAGTAGAAGCTCAATACCCGTTTCTTGAAGGCGGTGCTAGGGCTGAGGAGGGCAGAGCAGACAGGCGCTGCTGAGATCCTCACCCTGACCATGTTTTCTTCTTCTTTAAAAAAAAAAAAATTTTTTTTTATTGATTTCAAAGAGGGAGGGAGAGAGAGAGGGAGAGAGAGAAACATCAATGCTGAGAGAGAATCATTGATCGGCTGCCTCCTGCACGCCCCACACTGGGGATCGAGCCCACAACCCGGGCACGTGTCCTGAGTGGGAATCAGAGGATGATCTCCTGGTTCATAGGCCGACACTCAGCCACTGAGCCACACCAGCCCAGCCATTTTTTCTTCTTACTTTGGGCAGGTCTCTAAAGTCTTAGCATGTTCTGGAGACCTCAGTCTAAAAGAAGGACTGAGGGGATGCCAGCGTGAGCCACTGAAACTCTTTCAACCCTTCCCACGCGGTGTGTTGGCGGAGTGGAGTCCGGGGAAGCTGGCCTCCTGGCAGGTGGAGTCAGAGATGAGAGGAAAGGGCAGGACCGTCGGCTGGCGGTGAAGAAGGAAGGCGAGGAGGTGAGAGAGGAGGACACAGCTAAACACCAGAGGGGGAGGCAGGCAGGAGAGCGGAGGGAGGGGCCCCGGGGCGGGCAGGCGCCAAAGACTCTCCTTCTCGTTCACGGCACTAATAGACAGGAGCTTTCCCCACAGAGCTGGTGCTCAGCCGCTGCCCTCCCTCCACCTCCTTCCTTCTCGTGCGAGGCAGAGACCAGCCAGCTCTCCACCGGCTACAGTCTCCGATTGGTCCCGCATGAGGATGGGTCTGCGTGAGGATGGGCCCGCATGAGGATGGGCCCGTATGAGGATGGGCCCGCGTGAGGATGGGCCCGCATGAGGATGGGCCCGTATGAGGATGGGCCCGCGTGAGGATGGGTCTGCATGAGGATGGGTCTGCATGAGGATGGGCCCGCGTGAGGATGGGTCTGCATGAGGATGGGTCTGCATGAGGATGGGCCTGCATGAGGATGGGTCTGCATGAGGATGGGTCTGCATGAGGATGGGCCCGCGTGAGGATGGGTCTGCATGAGGATGGGTCTGCATGAGGATGGGTCTGCATGAGGATGGGCCCGCATTAGGATGGGCCCGCATGAGGATGGGTCTGCATGAGGATGGGTCTGCATGAGGATGGGCCCGCGTGAGGATGGGTCTGCATGAGGATGGGTCTGCATGAGGATGGGTCTGCATGAGGATGGGTCTGCATGAGGGTGGGCCCGCATGAGGATGGGTCTGCATGAGGGTGGGCCCGCATGAGGGTGGGTCTGCATGAGGATGGGTCTGCATGAGGGTGGGTCTGCGTGAGGGTGGGTCTGCATGAGGATGGGTCTGCATGAGGGTGGGCCCGCATGAGGGTGGGTCTGCATGAGGATGGGTCTGCATGAGGATGGGCCCGCATGAGGGTGGGTCTGCATGAGGATGGGTCTGCATGAGGGTGGGTCTGCGTGAGGGTGGGTCTGCATGAGGATGGGTCCGCATGAGGATGGGTCTGCATGAGGATGGGTCTGCATGAGGGTGGGTCTGCGTGAGGGTGGGTCTGCATGAGGATGGGTCTGCATGAGGATGGGTCTGCATGAGGATGGGCCCTCATGAGGATGGGTCTGCATGAGGATGGGCCCTCATGAGGATGGGTCTGCATGAGGATGGGTCTGCGTGAGGATGGGCCCGCATGAGGATGGGTCTGCATGAGGATGGGCCCGTATGAGGATGGGACTGCGTGAGGACGCCCGGTGGGGATGGGCCCTTCTTCCCAGGTGACTCCCTCCTCCTCTCGCTCAGGGTCCCCACTCGCTGCCCCTCCCTCTGGCTCAGAGGCAGCCGGGCCCTGCTCTGAGGATGGCTGGAGGCCCACTTTCTGGAACAAAGCCGGATCCCCCCCAGCACCCCCAGGCCCACCCCTCCCCACGTCCTCGGGGAAGGGCAATTTGTGGGAAAGGAGCTGCTGGGTAATAGATTTCTCTGTCAACATGATGAGTGAAAAGAAAGGACGAGGTAATTACCAGTAATGCACTTCAATTATGGCTCTGCCTCCCCACCCCCCACCCCCCAGCGCCATGTCCCCGTTTAATTTTCGTTTAAAACAAAACAGTTGCCACAGACCCAAAGCTAAAAACAGAAATCCCTTTCAGCTCCCGGCAAATTCGCAGGCGCGGCTTATTATGGAAGCGGTGGGCGAGGACTTCTTCCAAAGCGACACAGGAAGCGGGCCTCCCGGCCCCCAGCATCCCCTGGCCCCCCACTCCATCCTCCAAGGCCCCCAGCAATTAACCTTGTCCCTCCAGGACCCCAGACCCCTTCCCCTGGCGGCCCCGCTTGGCCTCTTTCAAAGCCCTCGCCGAGGAATCCTGTCAAAAATCAGTGGCACCTTGAGGAGGCCCGAGGTCAGGGGACTTCCTTGCGACACAGGAAGGCGTGTTCTCTCCGAAAAGGGAAATGTTCGCAGCCCCTCAGATCTTGGGCGACTAAAAATAAACGAACGGGCCTTAAATTAACTTTTTCTTTCGTGTGCCCACCTCCCCCCGTGCCCTACCCCCCCACCCCCCACTTTCCACCCAGACTTTCCAACTTGAAGGAAAAGCATTTATTATCTGAGAGTGACACACAGGAAATTAGACTTATAAATTGTGCTTAAAATGTTATAGTTCCCAACTTTCTTTAATGCGAATCTTAATGCTAATAGGTTGTGAGATATGTGTTTTGACTTGAGAGATTTTTTTTTCTTTTCTAATTAATTCTCGGCTCTGCCACATGAAACGTTTGTGGTGGTGGAGTTCCAGGGGTTTGGGGGGCTGCTGGAGAGGAGGCCTCCTGCTGGGGTTCAAACGGCCACTTTCCTACAGGGGATTCCAGAAACATGCTTCTTGCTTAGGGTTGGTTCAGTCCATCCCGGAGTCAAAGCCCTCGCTCTCTACCCGTGAAGTGCAAAATAAAGGATTTGCGTTGACATTCCATGGTGACTCCAAGTTACCCCCATACCCTGGTCTTTCTTCCCCATTCTCTCTCAGGTACTTCCTGCTCATTTGGACAGCCCCTCGGGCTCCCCACCTGTACCAGGCTCACCCTGCACCACGGTTCATTCACGCCCCTCTCCCACCAGGGATCCCACTAGACTCCCCCACTTCCATGTGGAGTCTTACACCGGTGGCCCCTGCCCTGGTGTACAAATGGCATTTGTACAAATCTAGTCTTCGGGACAGTTGCTATGTGAGACAAACTCAAGTAGCAGCTGGGGAGCATCCTCCTCCAGGGCAGGGACTAGACTAGCATCTCTGGGCCCTGCATCCTGGCCCAGTGCTGCCATGGTAACGCAGTAGACGCCCAATCAGGGGAGTGGCTGAAGGGTTAAGGATCCCAGGTATCACTAGGTTCACCTCAGTCATTGGAGATGGGAGAACGGTGTGATGGGGAGGGGTGGGTTTCATGACTTTCCAGACGAGCCAAAGACCTTCTTGGAGGTTTGGTTGGTGGACTGGGGACCCAACTGAGCCTCAACTGGTGATTTGGGGGGGCGGGGGGGCGGGGGGGGGCGGCGGGAATGAATCCTCTTATCTACAAGAATGAAAATGAAATGCATGGACTCTAACCAGCCCCGGAAGAGATCGGCTAGCTGTTCCCCCAACCACTTCCCTCTTTCTCCTAGGCATGCAGTTAGCTACCACTTCCAGCCTTCCTTGCAGATAGCTGTGGTCAGGTGACCAAATCTGTTCAATAGAATGTGGGGAGCCACTATCGGTCCCTCCACAATGGGCCCCTGAAACCTCTTATGCGACCCTCAGTGCTGTCTCCTTTCCCTTGTCTTCTGGGTAGCTGCTGGGATCCAGTGGAGCACGCCAGACTCTAGCAGAGGGCAGAGTCCCTGGATCAGTGGTTTTCAACTGGAGATGATTTTGCCACCTAAGAGACACTGTTATGAGGAGGGGTATGTGTCCAGGGATATTGGTATCCAGTGGGTGGAGGCCAGGGATGCTGCTAAATATCCTACAAAGCACAGGACAGCTCCTACAACAACGAATTATGGGGTTCTAACGTGCCAGCATGCCAAGGTTGGGAAACCCTGCCCTGAACTGTAGGAGCCTGGGTCTCTGAATGGCTGTGTGGATCTCTGCCAGCTTTGCAAGGCGATAGAAGTAGGAAGTAACTCTTTCAACCTCGAGCCACAGAGATTTGGCGGTTGTTTGTTAGGAGTCAGCCCAGTGTGGCGAATACCTCTCTCCCTGATGCTAAATACGCTGCACTGAAACAGGAGGTGTGCTCCTGCATTCTGGGGGAGCACACTAGACTCCCCCAAATCAGAATCAATGACTGCTTATTGTGTGCTTCAAGCACAATCTCAACCCTTGAAATACCTACTGCTCCCCCATCCTTTCCTTGAAAAACTTATTTATGTCCATAGGTGCCCCCTAAACTTACTGGGAGCTCTATGAGGGCAGGGACTGGATCTCAGCTAAGCTCCGATGAATTTAATAAGTTCCCTGACAGGGTCTGCTCTGTACCACACTTGGCTGATAGATGGGGATAAAGACCAGATAAGCTCTAGTCCTTGCCCTCAAGGAATTTTTAGCCTAAGTGGGAGAAAGAAACTTAAAGAGATGATGGACTACTAAATGGCAAATACTGTGATGGGGGTGTGCCTCAGATCAATGAGTGCACTGTGATGGGGTGTGTCTCAGGTGCAGTGAATTCACTGGGATGGGGTGTCCTCAGGTGAGTGAGTTCACTGTGAGGGGGTGTCCTTAGGTGAGTGAGTTCACTGACAGGGGGTGTCCTCAGGTGAGTGAGTTCACTGTGATGGGGTGTCCTCAGGTGAGTGAGTTCACTGTGATGGGGGTTTGCCTCAGGTGCACTGGTTTTACTGTGATGGGGGTGTGGTTCAGGTGCAGTGATTTCACTGTGATGGGGTGTCCTCGGGTGAGTTCACTTAGTTGGGGTGTCCTCAGGTGAGTGAGTTCACTGAGTTGGGGTGTCCTCAGGTGAGTGAGTTCACTGAGAGGGGGTGTCCTCAGGTGAGTGAGTTCACTGAGAGGGGGTGTCCTCAGGTGAGTGAGTTCACTGCGAGGGGGTGTCCTCAGGTACAATTATTTTACAATCTGTCAGGTGGCATTATGGTTTCCTCCTCCCAGGACACATCCTTGGAAGCCAGGGGTCCTTGGCCATACCTGATGGGAGTGGTCAGAGAGTTGAGGAGCTGCTAGACCTATTGATAACACTCACCACGCTCCTCCACAAAGCACAGGACCACAGCTCTTGTCTCCGTCTCAGCCCCATACTCATCCGAGCCCTCTGCTTCACATATCTCCTGCCTCTGTCATGCGTTCAAGAAATACTCATGCCTCCCAGACGGCATCATGTCTCATTATCTTTAAACCCAAACCTTGGCCTAGCCAACCTAGAACTGCTTCCCCTGGCACAGACCCTCCCCGTGCAAGTTTCAGCTCCATGATCACCTTCTCCAGGAAATAAATTCTCTTTGTTTCCATCCAGGCAGGCTCTGTGCCATTCCTCTGTAAGTACTTGTATCCTGATTGGCAACATGCCCAACCAGACTGGCAGACACCGAATCACTCATCCTGATGTGCCCCGTACTCAGCACAGTGCCTGAGCACACACAACAGGCCCAGTAAGTGTTTGCAGAAAGAATGAATAGATGGATGCATATCTCTCTACATTTTTATGCATCCAGTTTCTTACAACTAGAATGACATATTTCCATCTCTTCCCCTGGAAGGCTTATCTGGCCTCCTAGGCTATGTTAGCTAGAATTATCTAAGCTTCTACAATAAATAGCTAGCAAGAATTTTGTGGCTTTAAGAACAAGAGGCTCATTCCTTTCTCATATAGCCATGGGGTGTGGGCGAGGTGTTCAGGTGGCCAGTGGGTCTACCTGACCTTGTGGTCAGAAATCCAGGCTGACTGGTTGGACACTAAGATTTCTTCCGTGTCTATTATCCCGTGGTCCTAGGTGGCCAGCTCCACTCCTCAGGCGGGGCCTCACTGCCCACGCCCAGCCCTGCCGGGGATCCGAGAACGGGCTCGCTGAGGGGGCAGGCCCATGGGATCACCTACACCCTTGCAAGCCCATGAGAGCGAGAAAAGGGTGAGCACTAGATGGCCAGGTGGGCAAACAGAGATCAAGTCTTGGCTTCATCATTTTGTAACCCTAGCAACGGGTGCGTGTGTCTCTCTGAAGCTCAGTCTTCTCACTTATAAATGAAAATCCCAACATCTGCCTCCTGCTGCTCTTGGGAAGATCAAGTCCATTCACAAAATGTGAAAAAGCCTTTGGGAAACATTAAAGGACTGCATTACATTTTATTTTAAAAATGTGTATTGATAGGACATTTGGTACTATGTGGTCTGACGTGTCCACATGACCACATTTTCCTCCTCATATTCTAGGAGCCTCCAGAGGACAGGTGGGGAGAGACGGAGCAGGGCCAAAACCTGTATTTAGATCCTCCCTCAGGCAGCACACCCACGTCTGGTTCACGCGCCTTCCTGCGCACCTGGGGGCTGCTGGTAGCCACGGCCCTGAGACCGGTCTGGCCAACCGAATGGCATCAGTATGGCACGAGTCACTTCTGGGCTGGGGCTCTTAAGGGCTGTTGTGTTGGGATGACCTTGGATGCCATGTGTAGAGATGGTGGCATGAGGGGACAGGGGGAGCCTGGCTCCCTGAGTCTGGAGTGACCGTATAGTTTATTGTCCAGCTGGGGCACTTTTGAGAGCGAAGGAGAGGAGCCAGGGGTTATTGGCTGGCTGGCAGGTGGAACCCGCATGGCCCCAGGCAGTTGGGACATGGGGTCCTCCTCCCTGCATCACGGGAGAGAGGGGCGGCCCCACCACGCTGCACTGGCCTCAGAGGGCCATTGGTGTCCTGCTCTGCCACAGACCTTCTGAGCTTCATCTCCTGAGGCAGCTGGTGAATGAATGGGAGTTACTACATTCCCGTCATCAAACCCACTTTCCACAAACACCTGGGAGATAGGCCTTGTCTCCCCCAGGTGACACAAAAGCAGCCGAAGATTTGGGCAGTGCACTTGCCAAAGAGCACACAACCAGCTTGAACCCCGGTTTGGCCTGCTTCCCAAGTTCATGCTGCTCCCCTACTCCAAGCTGTTGCCTTCCTCACAGCTGAGCTAGATTCCCCTGCTCCCCAAAGACCCCGAGAAGAGGCTGTGGCTTGAAAGTGACACGTCTGCTCCCCACCCCACCCCACCCCCCTCCCATCATTAACCCCCAAGCACACGCTCCCGTGGCTGCTCCCTCCACCTGCAGGGCTCAGAAGGGAAGTGCCCATATTTCATTAAAAAAAAAAAAAAGATCAAACGCCCTCCTCCGGTGACTTTAACTTATTTATGGGTTTGATTTCTTTTTTTCCCCGGGATCATTTCCTCTCATTCCTGCCAGGAGTTCTCGCCTGCAGTCCTCCCAAGTTATTAATAAAAGGAGTCAAACGGTAGCTAGCGAGGGCCGCGGCGCGCTCTGGGCTCCTGCGGATGTGTTTAGTTTGTGCTGGGAGCAGATGTTTTCACCCAGATCGCAGGCTCCTGCCAGGCCCTTCGCATCTGTCCCGTTTCCAGATGAGGACAAAAGGGATTCGGAGGGCCAAGTCCACTTCCCTGCCAAACAAGAGAAAATGAAGAGTGAAGGTTGCCATTCAAGTCACGGAGGCCGGGCCCAAGGCGTGTCCAGCTCGGTGCGAGGGGCTAAGGGCCCCAGGTGAGCAAACCAGTCACAAGGATCACCTGATGTTCCCCCCCACACCCCTCCCCCCCGGACTGGCTCTCCGGGTTGAGATGTTTCAGCAGTTTCCGGTGTGGGGGTTGTCCATGATGCACACAGTGTCGCTGCCCAAAGCCCTCCTTGACAGCATCGCCGAAGACAGTCTCAATATCTTGGCCATTTGGGGGAATTCTGAACTAAAAAACACACAGAACTCAATGGAGGAGTTTCAGACAGATATCGAAGCCACGCACACCGACCGCACAGGTCTTCCGTAGCTAAGATTCTGTCCCCTGAAGGGAAAACCAGGGGAGCAGCAGGGTCCTCTCCATCCCCATCCCAGCCCTGCCCCCTCCCGTTAACACAGCCGGTTCACTTTTCTCGCCGTGTCTTGTGTAGACTGCTCTCCCCTGTATAACCCACTCAGGACATTGTCTCCTGGTCGAAGCGATGTACTCACTAAAATCTTCCCTCTGCTTGGCCCGGGCAGGAAGGGACCCTGGGAGTGTCCCCGGCTGGACCCATTTCCTGAGTCGGGCAAAGCACAGTGACCATGACCTTCAAGGACACCCGGAGAGTGAGGAAGGTCAGAGCTGGCCACGTCCAGTGCTGAAGGCTTTTGACAAAGAGCCACCAGGGCTTGTTTCTAGTGCCAGCTTTGCCCCCCGCCTGGCAACTCCCGGTGTAAGTCACCCACCCTGGCTGAACCGCGGCATCTGCACGTGGAAACGATGCCAACTGGTGCTGTGAGAACCCACTAAGGTCACGGAACAGGCGTGGCCGTGGGGCCGGGAGGCCTCCCCAGACTCTTAGGTAATGTTATCATGTTACCCATGTTCCATGAAGGTTCTGGGAGCTGTTTGTGTCAGGGGGCACCTTGGGGTGAATCCCTGGCACTCCTGCCTTTACGGGTGGGCATGAGGCCCGAGGGCGCACAGAGAGTTTTGTTGGGAGGGAGTTTGCCCCCGCCAGGGTTTGAGGGTATAAACCCTGCACCCCCTGTAGATTGCAGCCTTGTCTCCATGGAGAGGCCCAGGCCAGGGCTCCCCAGGGCTCCTCTCTGGGGCTGCCTGGAGCTGCCAGCCATTCCCTGGGAGCTGGCTCATTTGCATGTGGCCCGTGGGTGTCTGTGACGGGTGCCCGGACAATGAGGCGGTTATGCTCCCTCCGCTGCCCCCTGGGACCCAGCCGGGGGGCCTGCTCTCTCACTGTGGGCTCCATTCATCCCAAAGGACGCGCAGCCCGCGGGAGCCCACCGCCATGGGAAGGCGCAGGGCCCACCCTCACCCTGGGGGCGGCAGAGGGCCAGAGCCACACGTCACCATTGTCACCACTGAACATTGCTCGGATTCCTGGGGGAGCGGAAGGCAGCTGGGCGAGCTTCCAGGGCAGGCCAGCCTGGAGCCCGCGGAAGGCATGGCCCCTTCCCCTCGGGCCTGCGCCAGGCACACAGCCCCCCTTCCTGGCTCTCACCACCCAAGGCTGGCCTGTCACCCGGGGGGACAACAGCGCCCTTTCTGCCAGGCTCCCCTGTCTTCAGAGACAGCTCGTGCAGTCAGGTGACCGCGGCGAGAGTCCGGATCTGCTGCGGACCCACTGTGTGACCTTGGCCAAATCTTTCCCCATTGATAAAATGCGGACGTGAACTTCTGCCTCTCGAGGTGGCTGTGAAATTTAATGAAGTGGAGTATGCAAAGTGTCCCCGCGGCTGGTGCTGAGTCAGTGACAAGAGCGACTGTGGCATTGGATGGACGGTGTGACCTTTGCCAAGGCATTTGACCTCTCTGGCTGCTGTCCCCTCTGGGGAGGGTGGGGGTGACCATTCCTGCCTGCCCAGCCCATATGGGTGCTGTGGATATGACTGAAGGGACAGATGTGGAGACACTTTCCACACTGGACGTCCTGTTGGGCTTTGTGTTAGGCCCTCTGGGATACCAATCAGTTTCTGACATGATTTCAAAGCCCTGGGCACCCACTACCCTTGGGTGGGGGTGGGGGCGAGGGTGGGGTGGGGTGGAGACAGGGTGTGCCTGAGGCCAAGGGCCATGCCAAACAGGTGAGGTCTGAACCTCTGGGATTCTGATGGTCTCCGGTGGGTCCCCCCTCAGCGTGCAATTTCCCGGTTCATTGAACCCACGCGGCCCCTCGTGCATGTGTTTCTGATTCTGACACCGAGCACTGACATCACCAGAACAGTATGCGGGGTTACTGTCACGCCCGCCGCGCGGGGAGTGCAGAGGCTTTGGTGCCAGAAAAATTGGTTAATGTGGGGCAGCCTGAGTTTGCTCTCCAACTTTCTTTCTTTTTAAAAAAAAATACATTTTGATTGGTTTCGGAGGGGAAGGGAGAGGGAGAGAGATAGAAACATCAATGATGAGAGAGAATCATGGATCAGCTGCCTCCTGCACGCCCCACACTGGGGATCGAGCCTGCAACCCCGGGCATGTGCCCGACTGGGAATCAAACCGTGACCTCCTGGTTCATAGGTTGATGCTCAGCCACTGAGCCACGCCAACTTTCACATCCTCTCAGGACCCTCCTGAGCTTGCCTGAGGCTGTGGTCCCTGTGTGTGTGCACAGAGAGGGTCAGGCTTTGGTCCTGGTCACCAGGCGCCTGGCCCCTCACCTGCACTGCCTCCTCAGCCACAGTGTAGTCAGGACTTCCCAGCCGGTGCCAGGGACCTGCCTGTCTGCAGAGCCCTCCCAATGCCTGTGGGCGCTGCCGCACACACTCCTCCTGCCAGTCCCAGACAGCCAGGGAGCAGCGAGGGCCCTGGGCTGTGGGGGGGAGGCTGCTGGGTTAGGAGGCAAAGCACCCTGGCGTTGAGACCTGGCTTGCCCCTTCTAGGATCTGAATTGATCCCTCACTTTGTATTCCCAGCTCGGTGATTTCCTAATTTATTTGGCTTGAAATTTGTGTCAATTTTTTCCCCCAGGTGTCATTGGGCACTGACTCCTCTCTGTCCCAGTGTCTTGATCTGAAGAGCTGCTGCAGGGATTAACACCAAGCACTGAGGTGTTTCGACGGTCGAAGTCACGAGCATTGATCCGGGCCTTTGCCTCGGCACCCATGGTGCCCTGCTCAGGGCCAGGTGCCAGAGCTGCGCTGGTGTTTGCATTTGTCAGGTCTCTGCTGAGCACCAGTCCTAGGCTCGGCCAGGGACCCCCTGGAGAAGAGCCAGCCGCCTGTCCGTGAGGGAGGGAGCTCCAGGCCGGTAGGAGAAAGAGTGTGACCCGCGCTCACTCCTCTGACCATGAGACCAAACAGAGCTGGAGCCGGAACCTGAGCAGGAGGCGCCTGGCCTCAGTGGGAGGGAGGCAGGCAGACCACACCCATCAGAGAGAGGATCTCATGGCGGAGGGAAACTCTCCAGGTGGAGGGAGAGGAAGGGCAGCAGATGCGACCAAACACCTGTCTTTGAGTCTGTCTGCCCAGATGGCTGCATTTTCCCAGGCAGGCGGTGATGGCACACCTGTGTGTGTTGGGCTACTGTTAGCCAAGGGGGGAGTGGGGGGTGGGGAGGTCTCGTGTCCTACATCTCCAGCCAGACCCTGGCAATGGGGGGCAGAGGGCTACCCAGAGAGGTTTTGGAGTCAGATAAGCTGGGACCTTGGACTCCCTCCAGCATGTACCCTCTGCCTGGCCTGGGGCAATCAAGGAAGACTTCCTGTAGGAGGTGCTATAGCCGCTGGGACTGGGGCGTGGGTAGGACTTCTCAGCAGGTAAGGAGGAGAAGCAGTGGGGCTTGATAAGGAAACCAGTTTCACCCAGTGGAGAGAATGATGGCTCTGTTTGCCACTTGCGAGCATTTGGCGAGTGGACGCGGAAGCGGCAGGAGGAAGGTTGCGCAGGGTCTTTCTCGGTTCCAAGGGCGTCACCTGCAGAATCGGGCCCGAGGAGCTCAGAGGCAAAGGGGTCCGTGGTGGCTGCGCAGTCAAAGAGGGCTTCCTGGGGGAAGAAAGGCCGAGCAGGGGGAGCAAAGACTGCTGGGCGCAGAGGAGCAGTGGGAGCAGAGCCCACACCTCTGGGGCCTTGGGGAGACAGGAGCCCAGGAAGGGCGGCCTGGGGCGCGGTCCCGGGGTCTGCGTTTCCCCGGGGAGCCCAGGTCAGCCGCTTCCCATCCCTCGCTTTGTACTTCCAGCTCTGTGGTTTCCTAATTTATTTGGCTTGAAATTTGTGTCAAACTTTTTTTTTTTTTTCCAGGTGTAATTGAAACCAAACCTCTAAATGCTTGTTCATTCCTGAGGGAAATTAAAGGTGATTTCAAGCAGGAAGATCACAGATCTCAGAACAGGGCCTGGGGTGCTGGTTGGAGAGGAGGCTCAGCTGCCGGAGCCCCTTTGGCTAGATTAGCTGCAGCTGACTGCCCTCTCCGTGGGGACGGGCCTGCCTAGGGGAGCTGGGGTGATGCTGGCCCTTGTAGGGGCTCTGCTGGGGTAGGGGGGGGAGGGGAGGCGGTCTGCCAGGAAGACCCTGCACGTGGCCCCTCACCCAGGAGAGAGCTCAGGTAGAGTTGGGGAGAGGAGAAATCTCAAGCCCACCTCCTCCCAAAGCCTTCTGGCTGCTCTGGGAGGGCAGAGGGCCTGGGGGACTCAGGGAACAGTGTCCCTGCTGCCCTCGCCCCGAAGCTGTGTGACCTCGGACCAGTCACTCAGCCTCTCTGACCCTCTGCGCCTCCGTCCCCTCATCTGGACCCAAAGAAAGGAAATAAAACCAGAGAGCTGAGGTGAGGATGGAATTCAATGGGGTGCTGGGTGCCCACAAAGCCCTCGGGGTCTGGAGCGGTTTGGGAACCGACAGACACCGATGGCGTCTAGGCTGGCATCCCAGCAGTCGAGGACCACGGCCTTTGGTCTCACACAGGGACTCAGCCCGGGCGCACGCTTCCCGGGAGGGCCGAGGGACCGAGGGCGAGCACCGCGGTGCCTTTTCCTCACTTTCCCGTCCGTCAAAAGTGAGTTGAAAGGGCTGCAACCTCTTCGCACGGTGCGCGGCCTCGTGCTGACCACCTGCGTGCACCTGAGGAGGTGGTTTTTATTGCTCCCATTTCACAGATGAGAAAGCAGAGGCAGAGGGGCGTGTGGTCTGCCCCAGGGCACGGGCTGGGGTGCGGCAGAGCCTGGGGAAGCCCTGGGCCCGTTGCCCACCCGCTCAGAGCCCCTCCTCCTGGACGGCCCCACTCGCACGGCTCCGCGGTGGCAGAAAAAGGGATGCTGCGCCCCAACTCCCCACCAAAGAGGTGCCTCCGACACTCCACCTCCACCGCTCCTCACACCTCACCCTCCTGCCCTCGTCTTGGGCACCAGCGGCTCTACTCACTCTCCGCCCTCCCTCCCCCCTCAGGTGGGCAACGACACACCTTCCCAGCAGGCTCCTCTCAGGGGTCTTGATGGCCTCTGTCCCCCACCTTCCTCCCCAAGGACCGCCCACAGGGCAGGTCCCACAGGCCGGTCCCCAGCCCTCGGAACTGAAGGGCCGTCCACGGTCTAGGCATCTGTCCTGTCTGTAAGGCCGAATCTGGAAGCTCCAGGAAAGAAGATTCCAGATTGTCGCCAAGGAGGCCTTGCAGGGCTCGGAGGACCTGGGGAGGAGATTGGCTTCTTCAGGAAGAGCGAGCTCTCTGCTCCTGGAGGTATGCAAGCAGAACCCGGATGGTGCTTTGCCTGGAATGCTACAGAGGATTTGGGGTTCACTGCGAGGTCATGGTGAACCTGCACACCCCCCGCCCCCCCCCGCCCTGCCCAGACACCTTCCCACCTGGCACAGCGTCAGACTTGCTTGTGGCCTGAAGCCCACGTGGGACTTTCCTATTGGTCCTGCTGGCCGCGCTCCCTCTGAGCCCGAGGTCTGCTCTCCGCCCAGCTGGGCCGGGCCGGGAGGGACACTGGAGCTGCTGATGTCACCCACCTGTCCCCTCCGTCTCGCAGGTCACACAAGGTGCAGGGAAGCCTCCGGGAGGGAGCGGCAGGATGTTCAACAGGCGGGAACCGGGGAAGGGAGAGGAAGAAGCCCAGGCCCAGACACAGCGGGAGGGCCGGCTGCCAGCAGGCACCGAGGGGGCGTCCGGAGCCCAAGGAGTAGTCCAGTTTGCCTGGAGCTGCGGGGCGGCCGGGATACGGGAACAGTGAGGCGGGCAACTCAGCCCCTCGGGCTGTGAAGACCGGGCGGCCAGGAGACGGAGTTTGCAGTTAATCGGACAGGCGACAGGCGAGCCACTGTGCACGCGCAGGAGGCTGTCTGTGGGGAGGTGCTGACGACATGATTATAGCGACGCCTGTGGTCATCTGGACAGACCCGCTGACGGGTCCATGCAGCGGCCTCTTTTCTGCATGCCGCTGGGTGGAGGCCTGGGCTCGGCCACCTCCCCAGGGTGGGGCCAGTCACTGCCCCTCTGGGCCTCTGTAACGCAGCTGTCCCCACCTGGGCACTGGCTTCCGGATGGTGGAGGGCTGGGGAGAGAGCTCTGTGTGCCTGTAAACTGCGCATCTGGGCACCCACCCCACTCTCCCTGCGCACCTTCTAGTGCGCACCTTCAATGTCTTCATTTACTTACTGAGCACTTATGTTTGCTAACTGAGCACCACGCACTAGCTAGGCTCTTGGAGTACTTATCAGATTTTAACCTTAAAACCATCCAGCTAGACAGTTATCCTCATTCTACAGGCAACGCTTTGGATGGAGGGAGCATGCTGATGTGGTAAGTGCCTGCTGCGTCCTGGATGGGGATGCAGTCTTATTCCGGGAAAGCCCCTGATTTTCAAACGTGGTTCTTACCTTGGTGTCCTGCTTGGGTGGGAGAAGAGCTCAGCTTTCTGAGGCCGAGTTTTCCCATTTGCACGATGAGAATAACTGTGCCTGCCTTGCAGGGCTTCCCTGAGAATCAGGGGTTCGGTGTGGATGCCTACAGAGAGCATGGTGCAGAGCCTGGCATGTAGTAGGTGCTCACTAAACGCATCCGGGGTGAAGAATGCACTGCAGCAATCTCAGCTCGTGGGCTCTGCTGTAGGAACTTTGCAAACCCCTCCTACTTCCTTCCCACAATCTGCTCAGGAGAGCGCTGGCTGACCCCGGGCCCAGGACAGAAGGCCTCACTTCCATGTGGTTACAATTGGCTCTTTGAGGGGCCATCCCCCGAGGGGACAGAGCCGGCTTCCCCGTCTCCACATCAAGTGGTCCGATTAGAGCCAGCCACCAGAGTGAGGCATCCGGGGGCAGAGGCCGGGCAGTGATGGATAACCCCATCCCGGGACGCACACACAGGGCTATTTTGGGGCCTCCTGCCTGGGAGGCGGCCTCCTCGGGGCATGGGGGCCGCTGACCCGGAAACAAATTAAAGGCACATCTGTTGGGAGGCCATTTCCAGCAGTGGCTCCAAGCAGCCGCCTGCATTCCTGGAACAAGGGGGCTGTGTGTGTGGTGAGCCAGGCGCACACTGGCCAGGCCATGGGCGGGGGGGGGGGGGGGGGGGGGAGGTGGGGGGGGCGGGGGCGCGCAGCCTCTGGCCAGGAAGGAGCAGCTGTGGGAGATGTGGGGCCCCGAAGAAGGAAGGGCCATTTCTGGGCCAAGCTAGTCTCACTCAAAGAGGAAGTTGTTTTTCAGGATCTTGAGTGACTAAGGACCCGAGACATCAGGATATTGGATGTTGAGAATTTCCCAACATTGAGATCACCAGATCAGCTCTCTCCACTTGAAAGAACCTGAGGAGGGCTCTCTCCGGCTCCCTGCGAACATGTGAACCCCTTCTTACGATCATCCACGGGCCATCCTGGCTTACATACTACAGGGGCCAGCAGGTGACTGCCCTCCAAACTGAGCTCTAGGGCCCCTCCACGCTTGCTTAGTGATAATAAGAAGCATTTTGTCTCTGGGCCTCCATCCAGTGGATTCAGTGTGCCTCTGAGGTACCCTAGGGCAGTGGTCGGCAAACTGCGGTTTGCCGCTCTGTTGCCTAATGAATTTGCTGACAACTGGGATAGGGACTTAATCACAAGGAACAACAACAGCCTGTAATTATTGGAATCGAGAGTCTAGGTCAGTGGTCGGCAAACTCATTAGTCAACAGAGCGGCAAACTGTGGCTCACGAGCCGCATGTGGCTCGCGAGCCACAGTTTGCCGACCACTGCCCTAGGTTAATGTTGGTGCTCACTAAGTATTCTATGAATGGGTGTTGGATAGATGGATGGATGGTGGATGATGGATGGTGGATGGTGGATGGATGGAGGATGGATGGATGGTGGATGGTGGATGGATGGATGAATGATGAATGGTGGATGTATGATGGATGGTGGATGAATGGAGGATGGATGGATGGATGGATGGATGGATGGATGGATGGATGGATATTGGATGGAGGATGGATGGAGGATGTATGGATGGAAGTATGGATGGAGGATGGATGGTGGATGGATGTATGGATGGTGGATGGATGGTGAATGGATGGATGGAGAATGGATGGATGGAGAATGGATGGGGATGGATGTATGGATGGTGGATGGATGGAGGATGGATGGTGGATGGATGGTGGATGGTGGATGGATGGTGGATGGTGGATGGATGGATGGATGGATGGATGATGGATGGTGGGTGGTGGATGGAAGATGGATGGTTTATGGATGGATGGATGGATGGATGGATGGATGGATGGTGGGTGGGTGGATGGATGGTGGATGGTGGATGGTGGATGGATGGAGAATGGTGGATGGATGCATGGTGGGTGGTGATGAATGGATGGATGGTAGATGGATGGATGGATGGATGGATGGATGGTGGATGGATGGTGGATGGGTGGATGGATGGATGGATGGATGGATGGATATTGGATGGAGGATGGATGGAGGATGTATGGATGGAAGTATGGATGGAGGATGGATGGTGGATGGATGTATGGATGGTGGATGGATGGTGAATGGATGGATGGAGAATGGATGGATGGAGAATGGATGGGGATGGATGGAGGATGGATGGTGGATGGATGGAGGATGGATGGAGGATGGATGGTGGATGGATGGTGGATGGTGGATGGATGATGGATGGTGGATGGTGGATGGATGGATGGATGGATGGATGATGGATGGTGGGTGGTGGATGGAAGATGGATGGTTTATGGATGGATGGATGGATGGATGGATGGATGGATGGATGGTGGGTGGGTGGATGGATGGTGGATGGTGGATGGTGGATGTATGGAGAATGGTGGATGGATGCATGGTGGGTGGTGATGAATGGATGGATGGTAGATGGATGGATGGATGGATGGATGGATGGATGGTGGATGGGTGGATGGATGGATGGATGGATGGAGGATGGATGGATGATGGGTTGATGACAAAGATTGGAGTGAATGAATAGTCTGTGCTAGACACAGAGAATAAAAAGAAGATAAAAAGATGCTGAAGACATCGTGTTTTCAAGACTTAGCATTGTCTCCATATGAAAAAATCTCACATGAGCTTCCTTTCACCTAAATCACCCCTGCTCATTCTTTAAGGCCCAGCACAAACACTTCCTCTGTGGAACCTCCCATAACCTACCTGCCTCCCTTTTCCCTCCCTGGAAAAAGAAAATGACAGACACAGAGAAAGAGGAGAAATAAATCCTGGGCCTTGAGTCTGACCACTGCAGTTGGGAGAAATGGGGCAGCCAGCAAGAATTTCTCCAAAAAGGAATAGGAAAAATCCTGTGTGATCTTGTTGTCTGCCTACAAAATTTGAACACCTAGCAGAGTCTGAAAGCATCCACTGATTATGTTCATGATCCATTCGCTGAACAAATACATTCTCCAAGTATTCTGGGCCCGGCTCTATGTGAGGAGCTGGGGGATCGGCATCCATCATTGAGATCCTGCCCCAGGGGCTCACAGTCCTGTGGGGGAGGCAAATAGCCCCCAGGTGGGCAGTACCATGGCGGCAACACTGTGCAGCAGTGATGGATGGAGCTCTGAAGCCAGACTGTCTGGATTCAAACCCTGGCTTCACCCCTGCCCAGTGGTGTGACCACTCTGCGCCTCAGTTTCACCATCTGTAAAATAGGGATGATGGTAGATTACTGAGAGTTCTTATTTATCAAAGCACTTACAACAACGTCAGGCACAGGAAGTTCTATGCAAGGGGTTGTTACATGAAGTAGCACAGTCCTGCAGGGGATTTCCTGGTGCGGCCACCCTGAGCCGAGAGATGGTGAGCCGTTTCAGGGACCAAGGTCTTGTTTAGGTGGGATGGGGGGTGGGGGAGCATCTCAGGTGGGTAGGTTGGGCCTCATTTGCTCAGCAGCTTCTTAAATTTATGGGCACTCCTATGTTCTAGGCACTGTGCTAGGACGACAACATGCCTGATCGTCAACCAGCCCCCCCCCCGTGCAGAGGGGTGATCGCTGTGCTCACTTCACACGTGAGGGAGCTGATTCAGCAAGGCTAAGCCACTTGCCCAAGGACACACAGCAGGCCCAGGGCAGAGCTGGCTGCAAGCGCAGGCCGTCTGGCTTTTGGCTTTGCCACTTTGCTGCTTGTGACCTGAAATGGGTCCCTTCACATTCCTGGGTTTGCTCCATGGGGACAACGGGGACCATCTGCAGGTGAGACTGAGCGAGCTAACGCCCGCGTGTGCTTAGAAAAGCGCCGGGTGCATGGTGAGGTCCGAAACCGACTAAATGCCACCTCAAACTCCCAGACACCGCTCAGACCGCCCTGTCCGGCCGCCTCGGAGTGTGAGGTCTCGGCAGCATCCCTCCCCCGGAAGGCTCATGCCTGGGACCGCTGTGCCCTTCACTGTGGTGGTGGTGGTGTGTGTGTGTGGGGGGGGTGCGGGCGGGCAGGGGATCCTGTGCTCTGAGGGTGGCATGTGGTTTGAGTTTGAAAGTTTACTTCCTGAGGTCTAATGAGCCTCTGAAAGTGATTAAGCAAAAGACAGAAAGGTTACCAGGAAGCCAACGCCTTTTTGTCGGAAGGAGTCACATCGAACCTGATGTCCCCAAATCCGCTTCCCCCAGCTCCTGCGATCTCTCCCAGGAAGAGGCTGCCTCCTGGTGGGTGGAACTTCCAGCCCAAGTCCCCAGGCACCCAGGCCGTCCGGCCCTGCCCTGTGGGCTCCCTCTGCTCCATCTGAAGGGACCTGGGCTGGGAGCCGGGCGCCCTGGGTCCAGGCCCGGACCAGCCCCTTCTCTCCAAGGCCCCACACCTCTGCTCTGCTGCGCCCTCTCTGGTTGGAGCGCCCCCAGAGACACGGACTCAATGCCAGTCCCTGATCACTATGCCCAGTACCTGTCTTGGCATGAAAGGCCGCAAACACGTTGGAATTCGGAGTGAGACGTCGTTAGGAGCAGTTGTGTACTGTGTTACATGCATGTGTTGTGTGTGCCATGTGTCACGCCTGTTGATTCTGTGCATGTTGGACGTGTTGTGTGTGTGGTGTGTGTCTCCCCAAGCTGGAGAAGAAACCATGGCTCACTCTCACACACATCCTCGTGACCAAATGCTCCGCCCCACGTGAGTCCTATCTGCTGGGGCAGGGTCTGGGAGGCCACTAGACCTCGAAAGGAACTTACTCATCTGGTCCACCCTCCCCGCTGCGCCCTCGCCGTCCTTTATCACATGTATACTAAGTGCTTCACCAGCTGTGTGCACACCTGCAGGCGGGACCCGCTGCTGCTCAGACACGTGTCTCCAGCGTCCACATCCAGATGTGTATCTGAATACGGAATTGGAATCCTGTGACACGCCCACCCTCACCTGCGGCCAGGGCTTCTTCACTGAGCCCAGCCTCAGCCCCCGAGAAGGTCTAGGGATGCTGAGAGCTGCGTTCGAGTTGAACCATCGTGGACTAGGAGTGAGCAGACTTGGGTCTGGTCCCACTTCTATTTTTTTAAACATACTTTGATTAATTTCAGAGAGGAAGGGAGGGGAGAGAGAGAGAGAGAGAGAGAGAGAGAGAGAGAGAGAGATATCAATGATGAGAGATAATCATCGGTCAGCTGCCTCCTGCATGCCCCACACTGGGGATGGAGCCCGCAACCCGGGTCTGTGCCCTGACCAGGAATTGAACCGTGACCTCCTGGGTCATAGGTCGATGCTCGACCACTGAGCCATGCCGGCCGGGCTGGCCCCACTTCTTACTGGCCTGTGCCTGCGACTTCGTCTCTCCAAGCCTTGGCTTGCTCATCAGAAACCAGGAGGTTGGTGGATACTGGGTTCACAGGCCTCTTAGGGTGCTCGCACAGACGCTGGAGTGAAAGCACTTGGAAAAGTAGGGGTCCTCTCCCAGTGCGAGGCGTCTCCACTAAGGCTGGTTTGGTGAGCTCCCCACTAAGGCTGGTTTGGTGAGCTCCCCACTAAGGCTGGTTTGGTGAGCACTCATTCTGGTGGCACTGGGGTGGTGATGATGCAGCCTTAGGAAGTGTCTGACTTGGGGGAGTAGCTTAGAGCACAAAGGTGGACCCCTGGGGAGATGCTTCTGACAGGCTGCTCTCCCAAGGCACAGACAACCCCACCCCCACCCTGGGAGGAGGGAGCTCCCCAAGCAGCACCCCGAAGCCCCGTGTCTGACAACGGAGAAGGGATTCCTGTCTCAGGGGAGGAGGTTGGGCTGAAGGGAGAATGAACCAGAGGTTTCTCAGAAGGCCCCTGCTCACGGACGGGGTGGGGAGGGCGCCCAAACTGTTATCTTGTTGCTCGATTCCTGCTCTCCATGCCCTTAGCAGGCTAGGCTGCCCCGAAATCCAATTCTGGTTTCTGCGGGCTCCCTGCCCCCCTGCCCCCCGCCCCTGTATCCCACTCCCCTCCCCGCGGGGTGTGATGGGGAGCCCCCCCTCGCATTCCTGTCAGGGCTTAGCCAGGCCCCAGGCCAGCTGGAGAGTCAGGGTGGTCAGGAACACCCCCGCCCCCCAGGGGCTGGGTGAGGGGGGGTGGAAAGAGGACTGGGCGACCTTCCCCGTGTTTATCTCCTCCCATCTATAAACAGCGCCCGCCCTCCCCTCCCGAGGGCACCTCCGCCTCACACTCGGGGTGACAGCCTGTTTGGACGTGGGGAGCCCCTGGCCAGCCGCCTTTGTTCTCCAGGCTTAATGAAGGGACCGTTAAGCCCTGCGCCAGATAAGATGACAGGCCGTCTTCCAGGTTATGGATGGTACACAGAGGTGACAGGACGCATTCCTCCGCGGCTCCCAGAGCGCTCGCTGCCTTTTGTCCAGAGGTGGGCTCGCCTCAACCGGTCCCCGTTTGGCCCTTCAGCTTCCAAAACACACATCTCTGAGGCATGCCGACAGATTAGAGGAGACGCGGGGGACAGGCCTGGGGGGAGCAAAGGACATCGCCCCCCATCAAAGCCGCACATGCCAGGAGGGGCCGCTCCCACCTTCAGCGCACCTCCCACGGCCTGGCCTCCGAGTCCTCTCTGGGCCTGACAAGCGCTCTTCGGCGCATTCTGCTTTACAAAGTGCTTCCACTCGGCCTTCCTGGCTCGTCAGCACGAGGAGGAGGCACTCCGGACGACATTATCTGCTTGGCCACTTATTAGCTCTTTGAACTTGGGCTACATCACCCTCCTCCCACGTGTGATGGGCATGCCATGCCTTAGCCCCGTGGTCAGCAAACTGCGGCTCGCGAGCCACATGCGGCTCTTTGGCCCCTTGAGGGTGGCTCTTCCACAAAATACCACGGCCTGGGCGAGTCTATGTTGAAGAAGTGGCGTTAGAAGAAGTTTAAGTTTAAAAAATTTGGCTCTCAAGAGACATTTCCATCGTTGTACTGTTGATATGTGGCTCTGTTGACTGATGAGTTTGCCGACCACTGCCTTAGCCTATTGGGAAGTGCTGCGAGCCGCTGCCTTCCCGTGTGAGCTGTCATTACTGCACAGCAGGCTGGTGGCCGGGGAGGGAAGGGGCCCGCTGCTGTCTCCACAGCGGCCTCGGGACCAGGCAGCGGCAGCGAGGGCAGTGGGTGGGCATGGAGGGCAGTGGGAGACATGGAGGGCAGTGGGCGACATGGAGGGCAGTGGGTGGGCATGGAGGGCAGTGGGTGGGCATGGAGGGCAGTGGGTGACATGGAGGGCAGTGGGTGGGCATGGAGGGCAGTGGGTGACATGGAGGGCAGTGGGCGACATGGAGGGCAGTGGGTGACATGGAGGACAGTGGGCGACATGGAGGGCAGTGGGTGGGCATGGAGGGCAGTGGGTGACATGGAGGACAGTGGGCGACATGGAGGGCAGTGGGTGGGCATGGAGGGCAGTGGGTGACATGGAGGGCAGTGGGTGACATGGAGGACAGTGGGCGACATGGAGGGCAGAGGGTGGGCATGGAGGGCAGTGGGCGACATGGAGGGCAGTGGGCGACATGGAGGGCAGTGGGTGGGCATGGAGGGCAGTGGGCGACATGGAGGGCAGTGGGTGGGCATGGAGGGCAGTGGGTGACATGGAGGGCAGTGGGCGACATGGAGGGCAGTGGGCGACATGGAGGGCAGTGGGCGACATGGAGGGCAGTGGGTGGGCATGGAGGGCAGTGGGTGACATGGAGGGCAGTGGGTGACATGGAGGGCAGTGGGCGACATGGAGGGCAGTGGGCGACATGGAGGGCAGTGGGTGACATGGAGGGCAGTGGGTGGGCATGGAGGGCAGTGGGTGACATGGAGGGCAGTGGGCGACATGGAGGGCAGTGGGCGACATGGAGGGCAGTGGGCGACATGGAGGGCAGTGGGTGACATGGAGGGCAGTGGGCGGCATGGAGGGCAGTGGGCGACATGGAGGGCAGTGGGTGACATGGAGGGCAGTGGGTGGGCATGGAGGGCAGTGGGTGACATGGAGGGCAGTGGGCGACATGGAGGGCAGTGGGCGACATGGAGGGCAGTGGGCACGGACTGCACCTTGTTGCTGATCGCAGGATTGATGGATGAATGGGAGGCACCTGGGGTGGGGCCGGAGCAGCCGCCAAGGCTGATCCTTTTATTTATTTTTTAATATTTTTATTGATTTCAGAGAGGAAGGAGAGGGAGAGAGACATAGAAACATCAATGATGAGAGAGAATCATTGATTGGCTTCCTTCTGTATGGCCTCCCCGCCCTCCCCCGCCCCCCCCCCCCCAATGGGGATCGAGCCCACAACCCAGGCATGTGCCCTGACTGGGAATTGAATTGTGACCTCCTGGTTCACGGGTGGACGCGCAACCACTGAGCCACACTGGCCGGGCAAGGAGACTGTGTGCTGATGTACATTGACGGCCCCTGTCCTGACTGAGAGGTTGTGCCCCACAGTTCCTGAGGGGCCTCTCTGCCTGTGGATGGAAGGCCTCCCTGGAGGCTCCTCCTCCCTGGGCCTGTACCCGTGGGTCAGAGCGGTGCTGCCCCCTCCAACCTCTGGGCGCCATGCCCACCTTCAGAGTCCACATCCCAGGCAGACAGGCCCTTCCAGGTGAGCCCAAATGTGCACCAGCTCAAGATACAGCCCTGCCACCCCCAAGCACACCACACTCACACCACACTCACACCTTCCCGGGAGCTCCGTGCAGACTGAGACCAGGGCCTGACTCCTTGGACCTGCCCAGTCTCTAAGCTGGACGTGACAGTGACTCCGGGCACCACTCGGGCCTCTTCTCACTCCGCAGGTGCCCAGAGCTCTGGGGAGCAGCCCATGGCCACATCCGGACTGGAGGAGCTGGCCCAGGTCTTTCCTATATTTTCTTCAGTGTTGTGCAATCTCCTTCCTGCACTTTGTATTTTCCCAGACGCTTGCTCTCTTGCAGGTCAGATACGTAAACTGAGTAAGTGGGCCGTGGATGGCGCCAAGGCACATGGCGGGGCTTGGAGCAGTGCCTTCATCACATTTTAAAAATATATGCATTTTTATTGATTGCAGAGAGGAAGGGACAGGGAGAGAGAGAGAGAGAGAGAAGCACCAATGATGAGAGCGAAGAATCACTGATCGGCTGCCTCTTGCACACCCCATACTACAATCGAGCCCACAAGCCGGGCATGTGCCCTGACAAGGAATCAAACTGTGACCTCCTGGTTCATAGGTCGATGCTCAATCACTGAGCCACACCAGCCAGGCGTGCCTTTATCACATTTCGATGTGCCTTGATTTACCTCCAGTCCCTTGGGGAACCACGGAGGGGGTAGGCAGGGGCCTGCCAGTCTAGCGGCCCAATCACAGGCCCAGGGGCTGGAGGCCGCGGGGCCAGGTCTGTGGGGTGGGGGTCGGCCTGATGCATTATGTAACAGAAAATGGGCTGTGACAGAGAACAATAAACACTGCGCTGGGAGAGTGGCTTTCTTCCTGGCAACTGCCCCACGGCGGGGCGAAACGCTTCCCTACCCTCTTTCTTCCTCCCACGGCAAGTCCCCAGGAGGCGGGATGCTCCTCAGGAAGAGCCCGTGGTCTGTCCTGCTCCTGATCTCCACCCGCTCCCACGGGCTTCCTGCTCACGCCCCGCCCCGGCCTGGTCTCCCTGCCTCAGGACGGCGCCTAAAGCCCTCTGCTCCCCATGATGAACCTTCCTGTGGCCTCTGAGCAGCAGCCGCCCTTCTCCATGGCCCAGTGGCTCCTCCTTGCTCCAGGACAAACCCCGTCTAGCCTGGGAAGCCGAGGCCTCCTCAGTTCCCAAGTCACTTCCTTCCCCTCCCCAGCTAGCGTGAACTTTTCTTTTTCAATGTGTTCTAATTGATTTTTAGAGAGAGAAGAAGGGAGAGGGATAGAGAGAAACATCGATGAGAGAGGAACATCATTGATGGGCTGCCTCCTGCACGGCGCCTACCGGGGGTCAGGCCCGCAACCAAGGCACATGCCCTGGTCCGGAACCGAACCTGGGGCCGCCCCCTGAAGAAGGTCACCTCGACCCCCACCACAGGATCACGGGTTTGAATCCTGGTCCAGGATGTGGGCGGGGTGTGGGCAGAAACCAGTCCAGTCTCTCACATTGATGTTTCTCTCTCTCTCTTTCTTCCTTTCCTTCCACTCTCTCTAAAAATCAATGGAAAAAATATCCTCAGGTGAGGAATACAAAAAAAAGGGGGGGGGGAGGGGAGCAGGAATCCCACAGCGCTCACTTTGGCAGTCACATCCCTGTTCCTCCCAGGGAACATTCCGGCGGCAACCAGCTCACGGCGTGATGCTCTAGCCACTGAGCCAAACCAGCTAACGGCATGGCCAGGGCTAACGTGACCTTTTCTGAATGCATTTTCCGCTCTCTGGCCATCATGCCGTCCCCCCTGCCTGGGGTGCCCGCCCCCCCGCCCCCAATCTAGAAATCTTTCCCATTTTTCAAGTTGCAAAAGAAAACTCCCCATGGCATGCAGGCGCCCCCCTCCCGCCCACCTCTCCCACCTCCCGCCCTGCACCCTGAATTATTCCTACTTCCCAAGCGTTCTCCTCACACTGTCCTTAGCTTCCCTGTGTGTCTCTCCAGGTCGTCGTTAGCTGCCTGAGCGAGAGCAGGGCGACTCCTTCACCGTGTGCGCCGCTCCCCGCTCAGGAAGGCTCAGACCCAGGGGGAGAGGCACACGTTTAAACAAACGCAGCAGAGCTTTGAGGTGCCACAGCAGAAAGTGTGTGGCCGATTTGTTGAACCGTCTAGGTCGTGGGAGCCATTGGGGCAAAGGCGGAGAGGGGGGCGGGGTGGTGTATACCAGGGGCCACGCCGTGAGCTGGTTGCCGCCGGAATGTTCCCTGGGAGGAACAGGGATGTGACTGCCAAAGTGAGCGCTGTGGGATTCCTGCCCCCCCCCCCCCTTTTTTTGTATTCCTCACCTGAGGATATTTTTTCCATTGATTTTTAGAGAGAGTGGAAGGAAAGGGAGAGAGAGAGAGAGAGAGAGAGAGAGAGAGAGAGAAACATCAATGTGAGAGACTGGACTGGTTGGTTTCTGCCCACACCCCGCCCACACCCTGGACCAGGATTCAAACCCGTGATCCTTAAGTGCGCTGGCTGATGCCCAAACCACCGAGCCACATGGGCCAGGGCTGGATTCCTGCTCTTCAATCTGGACAGCCGCCCCCTGAAGAAGGCCACCTCGACCCCCACCACAGATGCAGAGAGTGAGTCTGAGAGGCGAGCTGAGCTTCCTGCTGCCCGGGGCCGCCTGAATGCCAAAGAGCAAACTGCTAGAGCGACTGACTGTTTCCGGACAATTGCCTATTAACACTCATTACCCATAAAACGCTGGTTTCCCAATAGCCAGGTAATTGAGCCATTGGCGGGAGGGGCTGGAATGACCTGATTAATGGCCTCACTTGGGCCTCACAGGGTAGGCGCAGCCCCAGAGAAGCTGGGCCTTTGAAGTCTCCCTCCACTTTCCCTGCCTCCTCCTCCAGTCGGGGTGCCCAGCCTGGCTTCCTGCTTCCCACCCGAGCGCGCGCACCTCATCAGTCAATGCGGGACCGCCGTAAACTTTGATTTCTCATCCTCATGCTGAAAAGCAATCCTTTGGGCCTTTTCTCTGCTTTTATCCAGATCCAAGAGCCCTAGATTCATTCACGGATTGGTTCCTCCAAAAAGAAACGTATGGCGTGTCTCCTGCTGCCGAATCCTGTTCTAGGCTCCAGGGGACACAACTAACCATCACCATGAGACAAACAGAACGGGGCCACCTGGTTCAAAGCCATGGGCCAGGGCCAGTGTCCTGCCCGGGACGCTGACCCCCGCCAGCCGCACGGTCCTCACACAGAGATGGCCCCTGTCACTCGCACCATATGCCGGAGACGCAGGAGGGACAGGGATTGGCCTCCCATTCTACAGGTGGGGAACCTGAGACTCAGGGCCGAGGGAATGCTTGGTCTACCATCCCAGTTGGTGGGTTGTTCAGAGTGGGGTGTCCCGAGGGAGGCCTTGCAAGACCCATCCTGCTCCCTTTCACGGTGACTAGAGGGGCGAGTAATGCCCACAGGAAAGAGGCCTTCTCTCCCCAAGGCCGGGCCTGTCCGCGCTCAGGGACCTGGTTCCAAAGACCCGGGCGGTGCAGTTAGGCTGTTGGGCATGGGCTGCCTCTCCCATGCCAGGGGGGCAAGGCAGCCGCTGCATGGGGAACCCCTGGGGGAACCTGCCTGGACGGCGTCCCCTCCCCCACCCCATCCCTGCCGCTCCTTTCCCAAGGGGGGGAAGAATTATTTGTTTTCCCTGTTGCCCTGATTTATGGGCCACTTTGTTCTTTATCTATTTGCACAAACTCCGTAAAGTGACCCGCTCCTTGCCAGAGGTCAGAGATTCTGTCAACACCTCAGGGTCACAGGTCAGTCGACCTGCCCAGGGTGGAAGGGGTTACAGAAGGTCACCTGGGAATGGACGCTGGACCCCAGTTTTGCTCAGGTTACGGGGCTCTGCGTTGGGACGCACCAAGCAGACAGGAGAGGCGATCGCCCCAGAGCACCTACTGTGCGCAGGTTCCCAGCTCGGTCCTTCCCTCACTCACGTTCCAACAACAGTCCTGATCGAAGATAATCAGCATTTTTACCAAAGTGGGAACTGAAGTTTGGAGAGATGTGGTGACTTATCTACCACGGCACAAACAGGGCCTCACATGGAGGTCTCCTGATTGTGAGAGCTCAGCCGTCTTCCCCTCACCCTGGGGCTCACTGACCAGCGCGGATTTATGCCTCTTCTAGCTGGGGACTCCGGTCAGAAAGCCCAGCCCACCTCACCATCTTCCTTTCATCCTCCCCTCTGTCAGGGACCCCAGTCCTCCCCCCATGTCCGTAAAGCTCAGGACGGCTCCATTACAAGCCAGGGTCTCTGAGTTGTGTCAACATGAAAGGCAAAGGGGACAAACTCAAGCCAAAGGGTTCTAAGTCAGCTGCTGTAATCCTGTGCTGGCCAACCAACTCAACTCCTCTGAGCCTAGAATAAGCCTGAGCAGACATCGCTGCGTACATCAGCAGGCGGGTCGGAACCCTTGCCCAGCCCCCAGCGCCGAGCCCCATCTGGAGGCTTCGGCAAATGGTAGGCTCCCCACAAGTAGCGTGACCTGTGAGAACCCTCATCCTCCAAGCCTCAGTCTCTCCATCAATACAGTGGCATCAGCTTCCCGGGATGGGGTGAGGATCCCCTGGAACAAGGCACAGGAGTGCTCTGTGACCTGCAGGGAAGTTCGATTTCTCCATCTCACAGATGGGGCAATAGAGGCCCAGAGAAAGAAACGGAGCCCAGCCGGGCCAGCAAACTGGGCTCCTCTTCTCTCCTCCGCAAACATGTCCCAAAGTGGATTCACCAGGCACTCTCAGGAAGTTTTAGAAATCTCTCAAACGACCTGTGTTAGCCAACACTGTTCACCTCATATAATCAGTCTACTCCAACTTGCTCCTGGTCAGCCACTATAATTCTATGCAGGCCAACCAACTCGACTTCTCTAAGCCTAGAATAACCAAAGAAATGCATGACAATAAACACAACTCAACTGAATTCCACTATGCCAGCCCAATATTTGCATCTCAACTCCACGAATTCCATCATATCCCAGTGAGCAACGAAACAACCCAACGCAACTTAGCCCCACCCATCTAACCAGCTCATCTCCATGAGAACAGCCAGCCCAGGCTAACCCAATTCAGTCTAATTCAGACGGTAATGATGCCAAATGTTCCCCAGCCCCCAAACAGCAGATTCCGTCCTATCATAATACAACCCATCACAAGCAAATGCCTCTGGACATATCTTGAAAATAAAACAATCATTTTAAAGCAAAGTGAGAAATCAGCTCTAAAGAAAACAGCGCCTTCGGATGCTTCTGCCTGCTCAGTTCCCAGTCATTTCTTCCAGGTAGGTCTTCCCTTGGTCTGTCCTACACGCTGCTCTGTTCCAGCCTCCATCTGGGAAGCTCGCTCTCCTCCTCATGCTCCACTCGTCGCCAGCAGCCCTCAGCCCCGACAAGGGTGATTTCCAGGAGATTTTAGCCCACTGCGTTCTCTCTTTGGCTTTTTCCCTTAGGGTTACTGAACCTCTCCCTAGCCCCACGTCCTTCACTGTTTGGGGTCTTCGCCAGTCACAGTGTGAGCTTGTGGAGGCCAGGAACAGCAAGACCTAAATTCTGCATGGCGCATTTGGTGATAGATGGAATCTCGAAAATCAGTTTTACCATGCACATGTTTTCTCTTTATGCTGTCTTTGTCTTCAGAATCTCACTCTCCTAACAGTTGTAGTTTTCTAGTGGACTGCTCCTCCCTCACTCTTTCAATTCACTTTCCACTCCGTAGCTAGATTAAGTTTTAAAAGCCTGTCACTCTCAGCCTTAAAATCCTTGGATGGCTTCCCACGTGCCTTGACAAAGCCCAGACTTCTTAATTCAGCTTCGGAGGTCCTTCACAACATGTTTCTTATTCACCTCCTTAAGCTCAGCTGCCACTGTCCTCTTCCTTTCACCCTCCTCTGGAGCCTTTACATTTACTGTCCTGGTGACTAAAATATCATCTCTATCCCTCCAGCCGGGTAGGTTATTCTCACACTTGAGAAGTTTATTCTCTTAGTACCAGTTTTTTCTCATACTAGTTTATTCTTTCATCTTAAGAGCCACTTGCTGCAGGAGAACTTCCTAGACCCTTAGACCAGTTTGTTTTCCCTTGTAATCTATCCCCATACCATCCTACCTTGTCAACTTTATTGTAGTTCTTCTTGTAATGACTCTTTTCCCATAGATGTAAATTTTGTAACTGCAAGAACCATGTCTGACTCTTCTTACTTGACATCTTGTGAGCACAATAAATACTGAATGAATGAATGAATGAATGAAGGGAATACTTTCCATTGCCTCTGACCTAATGCAAAGAATCTCCAGTTCACTCATTCATTTATTGTTTCATTTATTGTTTCAACTAAAAATTCTCAAATACATTCCCCACACCAGAACCTTCCATGAGTTTTAAGAAATCCAGTAAGAGGATACGTACCTCTTTACTTAGATCAACATATTTCTCTGAAAGCAGCTTGTGATTTATGCGCTTACAACCTTGGCCCCAACCCTGTGAGGCACCGAGGGGAATAAGGGACTGATTAGCCCAGATTGGGTTTATAGGTAGGTTGGGGTCAGGGAAGGCTTCACAGAGGGAGAAACTCTTGAAGGCCCCGGGGAAGGAGGAACAGTTAGTTAGGCTGCCAAGGGCACAAGGTCATTCTAGGTAAATGGAGAGGATCCTGCAAAGATCTGGGCATGGCACAGGATGGCACCAAGAGAGGGCAGGTTGTAAGAGAGAGCTGGCCCATCTACACAAGGACAACTCACTCACACAAGGGAACACCCGAGGACCACCTGAGGACAGAGCTCACTCCTGGGTGTGATGTGCACCAGCTGCTTTAGCCTCATGAAGACAGAGAGCTGTAATGACTGGGCAATGACAGAGCTGAGATTCAAGGCTAGGTTCTCCTGAACCCAAAGAACAAGCTCTTCCCTACACTGTGATTTTCAGGGAAGCCCCAGGCCTTGCAGGAAAGGTTTAGAAACCCTGTGTCTTGTTTTCAGGCAAACTCTCACTTTACTGAGATTACTTCTAAATATGCTGCGTGAATATCTGAGGCAATTACCCAGATAATTAAAGTCAGAAATACTCCCACAGATTGTTTTCTTCCCAATTATTAGCATATTTCAGGTGTAAAGTGGTGGGATTTTCACTTAAATTATTTGGTTAATTGTCATGCAGGTGTAGACACATTCTAGAGGGAGGAGACGGCCAAATCCGTGTGCCCAGCCCCCAGCCCCGGGCTCCTTGGTACAGGGAGACCTTTGTGAGCGAACCATCTCGAAATAAATAGTTACTATTATTTGAGAACATGAGTGGTTGGAAAATTGGCACGTGCACAAGAGTAGAAAACGTGCTGCGCCCGCCACCCGCCCCCCCCACCCCCAAGTTGCCTGTATAGGCAGAGAACGCTAATGAGCTCCCTAGTCATTATTTCAAAACTGACCTGGTAGGAAATCTGGCCCCTGGAAACACTGCCAGGAGGTTTGAAATGAATACATTGAGAGAATGTTTAAACCTGAGAGGTGCAAAGAGTTCCTCCCCTCATTTCCCAGATGGGAGCGCCAAGGCCACTTGCCCCGGGGTCACACCACAGGTAGAAGGCGAAGGGGGCTATCCCCTGCTGGCTTGTCCCCACCCCCTTGCTGAGAGAGTCTGACTTCCACCCACAAGCCTCTGGGACAATGGCATCGACAGGGGACAGGTAGGTTCTGATGCTCTCCCATGGCCACACCTGGGGCTTCTGTCCTCACATTCCTTTCAGTGTTTCAGTGTCTTCACGGAGGTTGGCTTTACTACCTCCATCTTACAGATAAGAGACACGGAGGCCCACAGAGCTAGGTGACCTCGGCAAAGCCCCCCAGCTAGGCCTTGACCCCGACCCTGATGGCTTCGAAAGCCCGAGCTTTTTGTTTTACCAGGGGCCTCCATTGTGTGTTTGAGGGCGACAAGCTGGGGTGGGACCCAGCAGGACTAAGAAGAGACTGGGGTGCTGAAGATGGGGCCCAGTCACTATATAACTTCCCTTTCGTCTCCAGGCCTGGGTTCCTACCTTTCACGTGATGCCCTTGGACAAGGTACCTAAGGTCCCTCACAAACCCCGTGTGCCTCTGCTCCATCCACTCCACCCTCCTGAAAACACACCCCTTCCCGGGGCCCGTGGCAGCTCCACGTTGAGTCACTCCATCATCCACAGATACTCACGAGGGACCTAGATGTACCAGATGTTGTTAAGCTTCCTCATCCACAAGCTGTCATTCCTCCCAACAGTATCTTCCCATTTGGAAGGAAAGAAAATGGAGGCTCAGCCCAGCTAAGTGACTTGGTCAGGGGTGATCTGGGACTGGTCTGGGGTCATGTGACTCCGAAGGCAGTGCTCTTCCCCCAGGACCCGAAGGCCTCTCCGGGCTCAGAGCCCAGGTTGCCCCAGGAGTTCCTTTCCAGCCCAGGCAGGAGAGCAGACAGGGAAAGCCATGCCCGGGCTAGAGGGGCACGGACTAGCCGCTCCTCTGCAGGGGGCTTTTCCTCCCCAGGGCCCCAGGTCCAGGGCTGGCCCATTCCTGCTGCGATCCAGTGACCTCAGTGAACTGACCACGAGCCAGGCTACGAGTGATGCCCACCCTGGGGCCCTGCCCCTACGCTTGGCTCAGAGATTCTGTGGTTTGAACTCAGAGTCAGCTGAGGGCCCACCATGCCAAAGATGCCGCCAACTCCGAGGTCCCCAGGGAACGCAACCGACGCACGAGGAGCCGTCGGCTGCCCACCCTGCGGGAAGAATGGGCATTCTGGATTCCTCCCCCAGCGCACTGCACTCCCACACTCCCCCTCCTGGGAGGGGCGCAGACAAGAGGCGGATTCAGATCAGGCACAATAACCGCACACAACACTTGCCCGCCCTGCGTCTCTGATCTGATCTGAGGCTCATTCCCCGCACCCACCTCCCAGCCCAGATCGAGTGTCAAACGGGCAGAGCCGGTTCTGAGAAAAGTCCTCTTTCCCTCAGCGCCCGGGGCTCCATGTCCTGGGAAGAGCTTTGGGTTAGAATCCAAATTCCTGGGACAAGACCAGCTTTCATTCTTGACGTTGGTAACCTTCGGCCCATCCCCGCCAATGGCTGGGCCTCTGCTTGGTCATCTAGTGGGCCCTGCTCTGTCTACCTGGCTGAGGTGTTTGAGGGTCCGGTGGGGGGTGATCTGGGTCTGGAGCTCAGGTACTGGCCTCCAGAGCGGGGCCTCTCCACACACCAGTGCTTTCTTCTTCTTTGGGACCCCAGTGGTCACACTGTGTGCCCAGTAATGATGTTGGGTGGACAGTTGTCATTCTCTTTGCCCCCCCAAAATCTGAACTCTCTCTGTCTATGTTAGCCACCCATGAGTCTTGGTGGGAGGCAGAGCCCAAGCCCATGATTCAAGCTGAAAATGGCTGGTTCTGATTTTGCAGGCGCTGGGGTCTGGCCTTCACCATCAGCTGAGCTGCTGAGATCCGACTTGAGGCTGGTGGTGCAGGCAGTGGGGACACTCTCTGGTGGCTATTGGGGGGCGGTCAGAAACAGCAGATGGAGCTCCTGGGCAGCAGTGACCACTGGATTGGTGGCTGTGGGCATGTCCAGAGTCCAGTGTCCAAGGATGGGCACGCCAGTGAGCAAGTGTCAGCAGTGAGTCCTCAGTGGCTGAGGTGTTTGTGTCCTGGCATCCAGTTCTGCCTTTTGATTCTCGCCCAGGCCTGGGTCTCCAGCCCTCCGGGACTCGCTGAGCCAGCCCTTTCATGAACAACACCCTTTCTGTTTACATTGGCCAGCACGGGTTTCGGCTGTGGGCAGTTAGAAACTCTGATTGCTAAAGATGCCAACTGCTTAACCATGTCACAAGTTGTCTAACATCTTGGGTTCTGGTCTTGGCCTTGACTCTGACCATCAGCTAGTCTTTAAATCTTGGAGCCTTCTTTACCTCCTTGGTAAAAGAGCTAATTGTCATTGCCATGGAAAGAGTAGATGAGATCATGGGTGTGACAGTCCTGGCACGAGCATGTCACATGAAGAATCCCTTTTCCATGAGGAGGATTTAAAGGCGGGGTCATTGCCACAAAGGCTGCAACATCGTCCACTGATTGGACTTGGGACAGCTGTCACCTCGGCTGAAGCAATTGCCCTTCCTCCGCCTCCCCACCAAGGTGAACCTCTCTCGATGCGCCTTCCTGCCCAGACCACATGCTTGTTTCTATCTACCCGCTGACCATGGTCTCCTCTTTGCTTCCCCAGCCCCTGCCAAAGCTCTTCCCCGGATCTCCCTTCTCCACCTGCAGGGAGCGCCCGTCTGGAGCTCTCTCGGAAAGGCCAGCGCAAAGAAGGCGGCGCACCCAAGTCCAGGGCCTCTATCGCATCCATCCCCAAATCCTCAACCCTCCGCCCAGGGCACCGAGGGAGCTGAAACAGTCCGTCCTGGAAGGAGGAGAGGACGGGGACCACAGCTCCACTGAAAAGAGGAGAAAAGCTCAGCGTGGGAGATGGCATGCCCAACACCAGCATCTGTCCCAGGTCTGACTCCACACCCAGTGCCTGCCCTGCGACCTCACTGAACCCTCTCCTGGAAACGTGCCCTCTCTTCCTTATCCCCCAGGCCAAGGGGTTTCAGTGGGGGCTCCATTCGCTGTTTTGGGGCTATTGCAGACTTGTTGCTTAGTTTTCAGTTTCTTCACTCCATATAAATGTCTGAGGAAAAGGAGGAGGAGGAGGAGGAGGAGGAGGAGGAGGAGGAGGAGGAGGAGGAGGAGAAGGAGAAAAAGGAGGAGGAGGAGGAGGAGGAGGAGAAGAAGGAGGAAGAGGATAAAGAGGAGGAGGAAGAGGAGGAGGAGGAGGAGAAGGAAGAAGAGGAGGAGGAGGAGGAGAAGGAAGAAGAGGAGGAGGAGGAGGAGGAGGAGGAGGAAGGAGGGGGAGGAGAAAGAAAAGGGAGAGAGGGAGAGGAAGAGGGGGAGAGAGAAAAAAAGAAAAGGAAGGAGCACTTGAGTGGGGAGGAAACCATGGCTGCCGGTAGATAATTAGGGGGCTATTTTGGTGCTAAAGCAGGGAACAGGCTGAGGAAGTTGACAAAGCCATTTTCACAAACAAAGAAGCAATTGGCCTAACTTTCTCTTGAATCACAAACAATTCACATTTCTTTTCCTTCCTCTCCAGAAAGTGAACTCTGCCAGGCGAGGCTGACATGAGGCCTTCAAAGAGGCCGAGGCACAGGGCCTGAAAGGGGCCTTGGACCCTGTCCAGCCTGAGCCCTTGCTATGCAAGAGAGGAAACCAAGACCCCATGGGGGAAGGCCTCGCCTCACACCACCCAGCAGGGCCCGTGTTTAAAGAGGCTTCTCAGAGAAAAGGCACATGAGCAGAGGCCGGCACGTGGGAGCAGGCCAGGCAGATAGATATATGGGTAAACAGTGTTTATGGTAGAAAAAGTCCAGTGCAAAGGCCCTGGGGCTGGCACGCACTTGTAGTCTAGGCACAGCATGGAGGCAGGGAGGCTGGAGTGGAGGGAGCCAGGGGGAGAGTAGCAGGAGGTAAGCCCAGAGTGGCCCCAGGCTGGTCCGTGAAGGACTTCACAGGCCACTGCAGACTCTCCGCTTACATTCCGAGCAAACGCAAACGTTTGGGACCAGATGGTGAAGTGACTATCTGACTCCACTTGTTTGTTCTTATATTCCTTTGATTAGCGGTGAGGTTGAACCTCTATCCAGATGCCCCCTTTTCCGTGAACTGTCCAAACACTGCCATTTTTACTTGTATTGAGGCAAACCCACATCCACGTGGCGTACAATTAACCATTTGAAAGTGAACGATTCAGCGCATTTAGTAGTCACAATGTCATGTAACCATCACCTCTACTAGTTCCAAAGCATTTTAAAAAATATGCTTTAATGTACTTCAGAGAGAAAGAGAGGGAGAGGGAGAGAGAGAGAAACATCAATTGGAAAACGTTGCAACGGTGCCGACCTGGTGTAACTAGGCCGTTGTCGACAGCTACTTACTCTGATCTTCCTAGTGACGCAGGCAGGGGTGGCGAGGGGCTGGGGTGGGTGCCAGAGCCTCACCTGCCCCCCCCCCCCCTTGGTTTGTTATTGTTTCTGCTAGCCTGGAGCCGTTGTCTGATGGTCGGAAGTGCATATTTCACACTCTGTTGGAACAGACAAAAGGACCGAGGGGCCCAAACAGAAGTCAGATTGTTGTATTGTTCTCACTAAGAATGTGGTGAGCTGTTGCCAGAGATTCAAAAATGACAAGAATGAATTCTGTGTATTTTGCTGCGGGAGAGTAAAAATATTATTTTTGGAAGGTGTCCTGTAGACACTCCCTCCACCGCCTCTCAGGAGGTGAAATGTTTTGGCTGATGTGCTCATGGCGATGGGGGATGGGAGGGGCGGAGGCTGGTCTGAGAGCCCCGCAGACCCGGGATCACCCCCAGGCACACCACCCACTCCCAGGCCAGGTGCCCCTGGGCCCTGCACTCCCCTCTCCCGGCTGCAGGTTCCTGGCACCGACTAACAAGGAGAAACTGGAGGGTGTCCCAGCCCAGCTTCCATGGGGGTGTCCTGGGGAGGCGGACCCACCTGGGGCTTGGGGCGGAGCATGTGGACACGAGCCGTGACCAGAAGACCCCTGCCCCAGAGAGAGGCAAGAGAAGCAGATGGTGACCCAAATAATGGCCAGGCACCCCGCCTCCAAAATGGCCCTTTCCCTCCTCAGGCTCAGCTTCTGCAGCGGGCGGCTCCCGAGTGTTTTCAAACTAGGGCTCCCCTTTGAGGGCCTCAACAGCACTGGGGGCTGTCCCGGCAGAGGTGATCAGCTCAAGTCTTCCCATCGAGAGACGGGCTTCCAGAAGCCAGGCCCCTGACCCCTCGCCCCTGCCGCCTTCCACGCCCCGCACCCACCTGGTGGGGTGCAGAGGAAGGAGACAGGAGCCCGCCTCCCGGGGCGCCCAGCCGCGCTGCCGGCAGGGCCGGGGGCCTTCAGGTGGTGCCTTCGAAGAGGCCCCAGAGGGACCATCACTCAGTCCCTTAAGTGTCACTGCGTGTGACAGGCTGTTGGAGAGGCCCGTCAGCTCCTGCCCAATTTAGGACGCCGGGCTCAGGGGACAGTTCTTCTCCCTCCAGCTGTCAGCTGCTCGCGGAGCTGCGGGCCCCGGGCCGGAGGGGACAGAAAAGGGAGCGTCCCCGTCATGGATGGGATCCATGACAAGAGGCAGCCACCTCCTCCCGAGAGCGCAGCCTCAGCCACTCAGCGCGACCTCCTCCGTGACCTACATCCAGCCCAGGTTCCTGGGCGCCGTCATCCATGACCTACATCCAGCCCGGGTTCCTGGGCACCGTCATCCGTGACCTACATCCAGCCCGGGTTCCTGGGCGCCGTCATCCATGACCTGCATCCAGCCCGGGTTCCTGGGCACCGTCATCCGTGACCTACATCCAGCCCGGGTTCCTGGGCGCCGTCCCAAGAGCAGCCACGGCTGTGAAATGGACTTTCCCTTCAAATCCAAAGAGCGACAGCGACAGGGACCTTCGGGGCCTGAGCGCTCCCTGGGCCGGGCCCTGTGCCCAGAGCCTCACCATCACGGCCCGTGACGATGACGTGTGTGGTCATCACGTCTGTCCCATCTCACAGGGGAGGAAGGGGAGGGGAGAGGGAGGCCTACGCTGCCCCCATCGGAAGTCCAAGGGGCGGTCACTTACTCCGAGTCACAAACAGGGGCGTTAGGCACCAGCCGGGCCCACAGTGCTCTTTGAAAAATTGTGTTTCGAAGAATCTAGTTTTCAGAGCAGTGTTAGGTTCGCGGCGAAACTGAGCGGAAGGTGCAGAGATTTCCCGTCACCCCCGCAGACTGTCACTCCCTGTCGAGGCCAGGGCCAACCTTCCCACAGCACGCCCAGTCCTCTGCGCCTGGGCGAGGACACTGTTCCACAGCAGCCAGGCCTCCCACTTTCTGGCACTTTCCATCGGAAGCGACAGCTTTTCTATGCTTAGCCACCTGTATCGTTAGTATGAAATGGGTGGCAGGCATTCCCGACTTCTTTTCCTTTCTTTCTGAGATTTACTGGGGTGCCATTGGTTACTAGGCTCCCACAGGTTTCAGGTGGGGGTTTCTATGTTACCGTATCTGCAGGTTGGCCTGGTGTTGGGGAGGAAAACAATATTTTAAAAGAACCATTACTGGGGCAGGGCTAGAAGGGGTCCATGGGAGAGAAACGGGGACCTATGTAATACTTTCCACAATAAAGATTTAATTAAAAAGTAAAAATAGATAAAAGAACCATTGCTCCAAGAACAATGCTAGGCCTATCTTTATGTACATCATCTCCTGGGTTTGTTACACCAACCCTGTAAAAGGGGTGCCTTCAGCCCTTCTTGTCCTGGAGAGAAACTGAGGCTCAAAGAGGTCGAAAAGTGTTTGTGTTGATCTTGGGGGATGCGCCCCTCTCTGTCTGACGCGAGTGAGGGTCGGAGCCCTGAGGTGAGCCCAGGCTGCCTGACTAAAGCTTGCGCATATCCCACCTGTGCCCACGCCCCGACTCCCGAGACCCGGCGCTGCGCTGAGTAGGCGGGGCGAGCTGCCTTTGAGGGCACCGTCGGGGTGGGCTCATGGCTTGTGCAACTGGAAGCTGAGCCATGCAACTTGGTGACAGGACCTGATTAATGTGGGACTAATTTTAGGCTTCCTCACAATTGCTCATCTTAATATAGAACAGCCCTAAGGATAACGTTGGCAAAGGTTTTGTTTTTGTTTAATTTGACCAGGAAAAAAGAGGACAGAAAAGGAGATGAGGTAATGGGGGTGTTGCCACCCACCCCACATTCTGCTGCTGGGGAAGGCTCAGGAAGCTCCACCCCTCTTCCCAGCCAGGATTCAAGGGTCTGTTCTTCTTCTTTAAAAAATATATATACACACTAGAGGCCCAGTGCACAAAATCTGTGCACTGGATGGGGGGGGTCCCTCAGCCCAGCCTGTACCCTCTTGCAGTCCAGGACCCCTCAGTGGATGTCCACCTGCCTGCTCGCTGCTCCTTAGCACTGCCATGGAGGCTGGAGAGGCTCCTGCCACCGCTGCTATGCTTGCCAGCCGTGAGCCTGGCTTCTGGCTGAGCAGCGCTCCCCCTGTGGGAGCACACTGACCACCAGGGGGCAGCTCCTGCGTTGAGCGTCTGCCCCCCTGGTGGTCAATGCGCATCATAGCGACTGGTCACTCAGCTGGTCGTTCCTCCATTCAGTTGATTTGCATATTAGGCTTTTATTACATAGAATATATATATATTTTTAAATTGATTTCAGATAGTAAGGGAGAGGAAGAGAGAGAGAGAAACATCAACGATGAGAGAGAATCATTGATTGGCTGCCTCCTGCACACCCCAGATTGGGGATGGAGCCCACACCTGGACGTGTGCCCTGACTGGGAATCGAACCGTGACCTCCTGGCTCATAGGTCGATGCTCCATCACTGAGCCATGCCAGCCAGGCTCAAGGGTCTCTTTCCCTGGTCTCGAGCTTCCCGGTTGAAGAAAAATAGAGTCAGCCTCGCCTGGGCTCTCGGGGGTCTCCAAAGAATAATGAGCGCTTTCAGAACATCTCTGCATTCGAGGCAGTGCCAGGCAGGGGGGGGAAGCAGGGGAGACAGAGGGGGGCGCATCCCCCAAGATCGACAGCAACACACCTGCGCAGGTGTGCAGCCAGCACAGCGCCTGGTGCGCAGTAGGCATTTTGTACACATGGTGACCGGATCACGGCAGCGTGACTTAGCGTATTGAGATTTGAAAAGCAACTTATGTGTCCAGGTCGACAGCTGATGGTTCTTGCTCATCGCATGTCTGCTGTGAGACGCTCCCCTGCCAGGAAGCTTCGAGCTCAGGTGCCAACGAAGTCGATTCCCAAGGGCTCCCTCCCGCCAACGTTTTCCAAAGACCTCCCTGGGGCACAAGAGCAAGACGGGCCCACGCCCCTCCCCCACTTTGCTCGGGGACCAGCCACCACTGTGAGTGTCAGGAGTGACTGCTCTTAGAGGTCCCAGGACATCAGAGCCGTCCCGTCCAACCCTCTCGTTTCTAGATCTGGGGAAACTGAGGCCCCGGTCAAGAGGTATCTGCCAAATTGCTCATGAAACAAAGAAGTCAAGAGTTCTGGTATGTGCCGTGGGGCCCAAGACCCTCCTGCCACCAAACGAAGGGGGTGCAGGAGGAGAGGCCGAAATATCCTGTATATCTGGGAAGCTGGGAGGTTGGACCGCCCCCCACTCAGGGTCTCACCTCTAGTGCTCGTGGGTGGGACCCGGGGAGCCCCAGCACCCTCCTTTCTAGCCCCCTCTGGCCTGATCCTCTTACCCCGCCCTCCCAGCCCCCTCCTCCCTCTGAACCGGAAAGAGCCGGGGCACAGGTGCCACCTCCTCATTCTTCCCGGCCTGGGAGTGATTAGAGGGGAGATAACATTCCAGGGGGCTGGGGTGGGAGGTGCAGATCAAGGCCCCCAGCCGGCCACCCCCACCTGGCCGGGGCCTGTTCTCTCAGCTGTCTGTCCATCACAGCCCCAGAATGTTAGGAATCCCTCCCAAACTGGAGCCTCTCCTCTCCCCAAACCTCCCCCAACCCCCGAGGCATCCATCAGCGCAGGCCCTTCAGGAATGCGCTCACTCCTGGCACCACCGGGGCCGGGAAAAGTCCGCTAATCCCCAGCACATCCATCACTCCCTGGAGAGGCCCTGCGGCGGCTCCTGCCCTGCCCTGCCCTGCCCTGACCATTCGGCCAGGATGGAGGGATGGACGGCAGGAAGGACAGACAGCCCAGGGCCAGGGAGGTGGCTGAGCAGGACACACCCCAAGACCCAGCCAGAGGCCTGTTCTGAGTCCTGGCCAAGCTTTTATTCTTCCAGAAATCCTGGCCTCCCGGAAACTCGGCTTGTTTGATGGCCACGAAGGTAGACAGAGTTGACTGTGTTGCTGTCGTTGGGAGAACAGGCAAGAGTGGGAAAGCTGGCGGGCCCATGGCGGGCACAGACCTCGCTTTAGAGAACGGCTAAAGCAACGTCCACTCTTCCCAAACGCCTGTCTCACTCCCACAGCTGCCCACGAGGCAGGGAGGGTGACGGGGTCGTTGAAAAGCCTGCCTTCCAGGCGCCTGGCCTTGCCCGTGCGTTTCCCATCGCCTCCCACCCTGGTCCACTTGGCAAACTCTCTCGTGAGCAGTTCCTTCCTCCCTCGGGCTCCCACGGCACTTTCCCCTTCTCTCTGTCACCATCCTTCCCCCAATGATGTGTCACTGTCTTAGCACCTGTGTGTCTCCCAGGCTGCCCGAGAGCCCAGTGAAGGTCAGGATCAGACCCGCCTTGTGAACCACGAGAAAGCCCCAAACCTGCCATTTCCTGGCCGTGTGACCCTAGCCAGGGGAACCTCTACGTTCCTCTTTGGAAAATAGGGAGAAAGAGCCCTAACCAGTTTGGCTCTGGATAGAGCGTCGGCCTGTGGACTGAAGGGTCCCCGGTTCGATTCCGGTCAAGGGCATGTATCTTGGTTGCGGGCACATCCCCAGTAGGGAGTGTGCAAGAGGCAGCTGATCAATGTTTCTCTCTCATTGATGTTTCTAACTCTCTATCCCTCTCCCTTCCTCTCTGTAAAAGATCAATAAAATATATTTTAAAAAAATAGGGAGAAAGACCTCTCAGAGCGCTGCCGGCAGGGACACCCTAAAGTTTATCCCGAGTAACCCACTCAGAGGGAAGGTGAGACGTGAGCAGAAACAGCTGGGGGTTTGCAAGTCCAAAAACAAGGCTGCAGAGGCACGCTTCGTCATTCAGCCCTGAGCGTGGAGTGTTTCACCTCTTGATGCGAGAGATGACCGGAAGCTGGAGCACAGGAGAGCTATACTAACCCGCCTCACCCTTGCCATCTTCGCTTTCGTCAGTGCATTCAACAAACATTAGCAAGCCTTTCTTAGGTGTGGGCCGGGTGCTGGGAATTTGGAACACCACGGCGAACCCATGCCTTGTGTCAAGGAGATACTCAGGGGTTGGCAGGTACTGACTAGTGTGAAAAGCTCTATGGGGGGTGAGCGTTGAATGGGGAAAGACACGCAACCCAGGAGGAGGCAGGAGGGAGGTATGCAAGGAAAGCTGCCTGGAGGAAGGGGCTTCTAGGCCAAGAACCTCTGTGAACTACTTGGGAGTCAGCCAGGCAAATGCGATCCCAGGAGAGGAAACACAGAAGCCCAGAGACCCCTCCACAGCACCAAAGAGGACACTGGGGTGGAGTCCTCAGCCCCCATGGCAAGCCTGCTGCCCGCAGGCTGTCTTTCCAGGGAGCCCCCCAGCACTCCAGCCTCGGGGAGCCCAGCAGCCGAGAGCACAGTCTCCGCGTACATCGCCCCCGTCCACAGCGGTCTCTCCGGGCTGGCCGCTGTCGGCCTGGGGAGGGGTTCAGGAAGGGTGGAGGGTGCGCAGCCTTCAGCGGGGTAATTTTAGACGCATTGTCTCTCTTGCCCCCGCCACCTCTCAGCCTGTCCTGCCTGAGCCGGGAGGGGCCCCTGGTTTCGGACCTTCAGAGGATGTGGGCTTTGGAAGGAGGCCAGGGCAGCAGGATGGGAGGCGAGGCCCGGCCCAGGCAGGCGCTTCCTCAGTGGGGGCAGGACGCAGGCAGGGGGCCTGGCACCTCGGCGTTGCTCTGGGCAAGCACTGAGACGGCCTGGCCAATGTCACTAACCCTGAGGAGCCCCGCCAACTGAGAAGGTGCCCCCCCAAAAGGAAGAAGACAGGTCAAGGCCGTTGGTCTGCTTGCAGAGGGATCCTGATGCTGAGAAATTGGGGGGACAGGCGGAAAAGCAGGAAAGCCGCGTGGGTGGGCACACGGGCACTCTGCTCAGAACACCGGGACCAGCTTCCTGGCTTCCCTGTGCCCTCGTCACATGAGCTTCGACAGGTCACTAAGCCTTTCCCCATACATCTGTAGTCCAACCGAGCCAGGTCTGAGAAGGGGCGCTGCTGAACCCACTATGAGAGAGAGGAAGCCTCTGCCCTCTCTGCCCTCTGCCCTCTCTGCCCTCTGCCCTCTGTCCTCTGCCCTCTGCCCTCTGCCCTCTGTTCTTGAAGGGCTACTGCTGTCTTCTCTGATGGGACCCAGTTTGGCCACAGACAGGCAACTGAGGACACTGTGGTTACAAGACTGGACTGTCAAGTCACTTGAATCTGAATTTGCTCCCCAGCTCTATCACCTACAAGGTGGGCAACTTTAACTTAAGCCTCAGTTTCCTTATCCACATAATGGGTATGCCTTTCACTCCGGGGCTATTGTAAGGTCTCCGTCAGGAACTCTAAAACTGCTTGGCACCAGAGCTTCAGTGCTGTTCTCGTCGCTGCGTTCTCCAGCAAACGCCTTGCCTATTCCTGTGCCCATTCCTTCACATACTCAGTATTCATTCATTCATTCATTCATTCATTCACTCATTTCTCAGCAAACGGTTCCTCAGCACTGGTCTTGGTCCAGGCCGTGTGATGGATGGTGGGGATTCACTCCCCGCCCTACAGGGCAGCACACGCCTAAGCATTCACTGCAACACAGAGTGATTCATGCCGGGACGGAGTCTTGTATGGGAGCTCGGGACACACAGGAGAGAGAATCAGATCGCTGCCTGGAGGAGGTAGGAGAGGAGGGGTAATTTGACCGTCTGTGACTAGCTCCGTAGGTGGGCAAGTTGATAGCAGGGCATTCCTGGACAAAAAAAAAAAAAAAAAAAGCATGTGCAAAATACAGATGCATTAAAAGAGCATGAGGGATAGGAAGAAATCCATTAGGCCTGGGATGTAGAGTCTGGGGAATGAGGCAGGAGAAGGGATGTCCTGGGACTTCGTGGAGGCGAGTCCCCATGGACCACCTGCTCCCCCTCGGACTTGGAACTCGACCTGAAGGCATGAGGCACACATGCAGGGGGGGAGGCAGGGGAGGGGCAGGGCAGGTGTGTTTTTCAGTGAGGGCATCCTGCAGTCCGCGTGGACACTGGTTCCTGGCAGACACCCCTGGAGACAGAAGGACCAGGAGTCCATCATTTCCGTGACCACAGCCACGGGGAGGCAGTGCCGTTTGGAATGGCCCTGAGGCTCCGAATGGAACCGCGTCGCGAGCAGAGCTGTTGTGCATTCTGCTGCACACACAGGCTTCCGCTCCAGCTCCTCGGCGGAGATAGCTAGCAACCGCGGGATCTCTGGGGCGACACCAACCACCTGATTTGGGTCACATGACCGTCTTTGGTCAAGGCCATTAGGAGAAGTGCACGTGTAGTCCCAAAACGACCATTGGCATTTCACTCCGTGCACTTTTTCACGCCTCCCAGGCTCCTGCAAGGAAACCATGACGCCACACCTGTCGTCAAGGCGTACGATCTGAGGCCAAACGTGGTCTCTCCCGGCGCTTCGTCCTCATGAATTCGCTGCTCATTTGCTGCAGGGCCTATGCAGGCTGCTGCCTTGGCATGAAGGTAAGGATGAATCCTCCCTCCGCAGAGGGTGCACTGGGCAGAGGCCTGGGTGTCAAACCCAGTCTCCAATCCCTGCTCCCACGAGCGGCATGACCTTGGGCATGGAGCACGCGCAGACGCCCTGGGCCGCAGCCTGTGCGGTTGAAAGCGGCGATAATAACGGCAGCTTCATTCACAGCGTTGTTTCCTCAGGTCCAGCCCAGGTCGGACACGTAGCAAATGGTGCTGGTGGCGCTGCAACTCGGGCTGTCTGGGCCTGAAAGGGGTCCTTGGTGTGACCTGACCTGGTGCAATCAGACCGGCTCCTCAGGGGAGGCGAACACATGCAGGTAACCCACCTCTTCCCCGGCCACGTGCCAGGGGCCCGGCGGGTCAGAGGACCCTTCAAGCTCTCCGACTCCGGCCCAGGGCAAGACCCACTAATTGAAGACCCCGAAGGAGCTGCCTTCAAGGAGAAGTTTCCATCCAACACCCGGCTCCGGGGAGCCATTTCCCCTCCTCCTTCTGGGGAACAAAAAAGCAGCCAGATGCACGCTTCAAAAATAAACTCCGCCAGAGAAAGAAGCGGAGCATCCTGCCTTCGCTCCCAAGCTGTCTGAAATGTTTGAAACGGGGAGAGACTTCAAACTGCCGGCGGTGGGCAGGACGCGGGGGTTCGTTCCAGCATTTGGGGGGAGAAACAAAGGAATTGGGGTCCGTCCTTTAAAGCTCCCGCATAGCACTCGGGATTGCCGTCACCGTGGGCATGTTTTTCCATCCAGAGGGAAAGTCAGACGGGGCTCCACACACAGTAACAGGGCCGCCCACTTGGACCCCACCGGGGACGCACTTGAAATCACGCAGACGCTGAAGGAGACGTCTCGTTTACTTTACAATGATTATGAAGAGAGCTTTTGCTCTGTGGCCAAATGAAAAGAGATTTTTAAAAAAGAAAAACAATACATATCGCTTAGTGGTTTAGATCAAGCGCTCCGGAGCCAGGCAGCCCGAGTCTGCGGCCGCACCACTTCTCACCGCGTGACCTCGGGCAAGTGACTTAACCTCCCTGGGCCCCGGGCTGGGTTTGTGAAAGCTAAATGAGCAAATATTTGGAAAGCACAATGTCTGGCTCCTAGTAAGGGCTATGCAGTGTCTGTAAAATCTATAATAATGAAGGCGTAATATGCTAATTAGACCGGACAGCTGAACAACCTTCCTGACGAAGTCACGGCAGAGAGGGCAAAGGCAGAGGTGGTTAGGGGCAATCAGGCAGGCAGGCGAGCAGTTAGGGGTGATCAGGCAGGCAGGCGAGGAGTTAGGAGCCAGTGATCCCAGATTGCGAGAGGGATATCCGACTGCCGGTTTAGGCTCAATCCCACAGGATCGGGCCTAAACCGGCAATCGGACATCCCCCGAGGGGTTCTGGATTGCGAGAGGGTGCAGGCCGGGCTGAGGGACCCCTTCCTCTGCACGAATTTCGTGCACTGGGCCTCTAGTAATAAATAATGTTAAAATGAAGGGTGGAGCATCTCAGCATTTTTTTTGTTTGTTTTTAATATTTTATTGATTTTTTACAGAGAGGAAGAGAGAGGGATAGAGAGTTAGAAACATCGATGAGAGAGAAACATCAATCAGCTGCCTCCTGCACACCCCCCACCGGGGATGTGCCCGCAACCAAGGCACATGCCCCCGACCGGAATCGAACCTGGGACCCTTGAGTCCGCAGGCTGACGCTCTATCCACTGAGCCAAACCGGTTTTGGCACTCTCAGTGTTTTTGACATTTGGTTTCTTGACATTCGAGTCTTATGGAGTCGTTAGTCTAGGTCCCTTCAGGGTCTCTCCAGTCCAAGGTGAAGGAGCTGTGAACTGAGTCTCCAACTCCATCTTTTCTCCTCTGGGTTTACTCGATGACAAAAATTGGGGGCGGGTGTCTTATTTTAAAAATGGAGGCGTGTCAGGTTTCTCCAGAAAGGTTCTGATCACAGAGGAACAAAGTCACGCCGTTTTGCCATCAGAGGAGCTTGGGAACCGCTAATTCGACCGGAATTCCTTCTCAATCAGCAGGAACAGCAGGGCTTGGCTGGCTGCTGCCGTCGGTGCCAGGATTTTGTCTGCCCTTGGATTTTATCTCCCCTTCTCTCGTTTAAGTGTCCCACTCCGAGGGAGAGGGGACTTCCGTGCACAAGCCCTCCTTAGCGGATGCAGCACACGCTGTCCGAGGGAAGCCAACAAGGCGGTCCTAGAGCTTTTATCCCACCAGCGAGCCGGTCACAGCAGACGCGCCCCACTGCAGCTTCTCACCGCAGGGCGCATTCAGTCCAGGGCGGGGGCGGGGGGGGGGGCGGGGGGAGGAAAATGTGACAAGCTCACCTCAGAAGCTCTCTGAGTTTTAGATACTTTTAAAAATACATATATTTCTTATTGATTTCAGAGAGGAAGGGAGAGGGGGAGATAGAAATATCAGTGATGAGAGAGAATCATGAATGGGCTGCCTCCTGCACACTCCCCACTGGGGACTGAGCCTGCAACCCGGGCATATGTCCTGACCAGAAATCCAACCGTGACCCCCTGGTTCATAGATCAACACTCAACCACTGAGCCACCCCGGCTGGGCTTAACTATTTTTTAGAAGACATTCTGAAAAGGAAGGCGCAAGTCTGGGCCATAGCTGGGTAGAAAAGGCAAAGAAAGATTCGGGGGCTTTGGAGCCTCAAATTGCCCCGGGCCAAGGCCAGCTTGAAGAGACACAATTGGGCTGGTTTGGAGACACGGGACCCGGTGTCACCCCTGCCTTTAGCCTCCTGATGGTGACGGTTTCCCCCCTGTAAAATGGAGACCATGCGAATGCCCGTCTCACAACGAGACCGCACCTGTCGGGGCTGCCAGTGTTGAGAAGGTGGAAATCGTATGGGGAGTGATGTCATGCAGTCACACAGATGGCGCCTGGAACGCGGCCACGCGGCCACGTGGCCACGCCACCCGAACGGGCAGACGGCGGCTGTGTCCCGCAGGCGGAGGTCACTCACTCCCTGGGGACAGCTGAGCGGGGCTTCCTCTCCAGAACCCAGAGGCGACAGGCTGCTGGCAGGGCTCCCGAGAGGCGGGGCCTGGCGGAGTGGCTTCTGTATGCAAATTACAGAGCAGCGGCACGTGGCCTTCCCCAGGTGGTAAAGAGGCCGTGGCCGATTCTCATTTCCCTGGTAACTCCTTGGTGCCCCCTCCTCCCATCCCCCCACCTGTGCCCAGCAGAGGGCCTCCTAGACTGGCAGCTCAGTGGTGGGGCCAAGGAGTGTGCGTGACCTTGGACCCAGGCCCAGGTCCGTGTGACCCTGGTCAAGTCACCTTCCTCCTTACACCACTTGTGAAATAGAAACGGTAACACACCTAAACCCCTGAAAGTCATGCACAGTGAGTGGGAGGCGCATGGTCGACGGCAGGGAGCCGTGCAGCTGGGAGGCCTGTCCCTGACAGGGCTGTGCTTCTGTCCGGCCCTCTGCAGGGGCTGGCGCTCCAGAGACTCGGAGCGGCCCTGCTCTCCGGGGGCACGGCCAGTCCACCAGGGGTCACAGGGCTGCCTGGGAAGAGCCAGCACAGAGAACCCCCAGGGCCAGACTTGGGGAGGGGCAATGAAGGATTCTTGGAAGAGGGGGCACAGAATGGACATCTCTGCCCCATAGGAGTTGGGCAGGTGAGGAACTGGGCTCAGGAACTGTCGTCCCAGGCAGGAGACGATCCTGGCAATGTACAGCCCAACTGTACCAGGCCCAGGGCAGTCCTGGAGGGGTCAGGCCCAGGGCGGTCCAGGAGTGGTCAGGCAGAGGGCGGGGTCCTGAAGCACCTCGTTTTGGCTTAGCATCCTCAGAGCCCCGTCATCCGTTTGGGGATTTGGAGAAGAGCTTCCCAGGGGGCACCCATGTGCCTCCATACAGACCCCTTCATCCCTCGGGGCAGCAGGGGAGCCGCAGGTGCCCCACGCTTGCTGCTGGGTGCTGTCGCCCAGAGCACCCTTGAGAAGCGCTGGGCGGGGACGTCCCTCTTCCTTCCTGGCACTGAAGTGTTCAGTCCACGCAGGCGGAATGACCGATGCTGGAGAGGCTCGTCGGCATCCCCCGTTGAGCCCCAGAGGAGGGGCACCGAGGTGGACAAGAATCAACCAACCGTCCCACCCCTTGTGCCACGCGAGGTCTGTGTAGTTTCCCACTCCGTGCGTCCGTCTTGTTGTACGCTGGGTTGCATTTCTTTCCCGTCCCCAAGTCCATCCATCCCCGAAGGGTCCCCGAGCCTGGACTCCTGTCGACACACTCCTGTCCCCACTGGTCAGTGCCTGAGGCCTCTTCCCAGCTGCTGACCGGCTGCCAAACCACAGCAGCCGGCACCTGCCACCAGGGCTGGCCGAGCGGCCTGGCTCTCTTCCCAGCCTGCACAGCTGGGGGAGAATGAGTCAGCAGTGCCTGGTCTCCTGGGCGTTAGGTGGAACGTGACCTAAAGGCCACAAGAAGTCAATTCCTTGAGGGTGGTCCCAGCAGGGGACTCCCTAAAAGCTCCGAGTCTCGCTGCCCGGAAAAACCTGAGAGGTTTTCTTGCTCAAACTCTCTTCACAGGCTCCGGGAGCTCAGACTCTGGAGCCACATTGCCGTGTGTGACCTGGAGCAAGTTATCAGGCCTCTGTGCCTCCATTTTCCCGTCTGTAAAATGGGAGTAGTGATGGTGCTTATCCGAAAGGGTTGTTGGGAGAATTAAGTGAATCGATGAATGGAAGGTGCACGCGGCACGTAGGGAGGCCTCACACATGCTAGCTGTGGTGGTTGTTGTCACTATTATTTAGGGACCCTGGCAGGGTCCTCACCTGATGGCTTCCAGGGACATGAAACTATCGAGTGAGAGGCAGCAGTTCATGCTCTAAGGTCTCTCCCTTGGGCCTGGGCAAGACACAGCCGCGCCCTTTCAAAAGGACAGGTGTTTGTCCTCAGCCCGCCTCTTCCTGCTACACCGCCTTGACTCCAAGACAAACACCCTCACTTCCTTCAAGAGTTCCCCAAAGCAAATGTCTTCATGTCCCTTTGTTCCCCTTGTCCCCGTCTCCTCATTACGTGCCAATTTGAAATTTTTAAAATATATTTTTTTTATTTCAGAGAGGAAGGGAGAGGGAGAGAGAGATAGAAATATCCATGATGAGAGAGAATCATTGATCGGCTGCCTCCTGCACGCCCCCTACTGGGGATCAAGCTGGCAACCCAGGCATGTGCCCTTGACGGGAATCAAACCTGGGACCCTTCAGTCCCCAGGCCAATGCTCTATCCACCGAGCCAAACCAGCCAGGGCTCATTACCTGCCAGTTTGTTACTCTGTCTCCAAACAACTGAACACAAGGTTCCAGGGGGAAAGCAAACGTTCGGAGGACATCTGTCAATGTCTGGAGACACCTCTCCTTGTCCCAGTTTGCGGGGGAGGTGCACGACAGGCACGCTGTGGGTGGAAGCCGGGGATGCTGCTGAACATCCGACTGTGCACAGGACCCCGCCCCCAACAAAGATGCCCGCCGTGCCGAAGCTCAGAAACCCTCCACTAACGGGACAGCGATAGTCACCTCATGAAGCAGCAACCGTGACGGTGCAAGCAGACACCCTGACAGACAGCACCCCATGGAATACAACTAACCTAGAAGGGGACTGTGATGGTTTTTCAAATGCAGAGACGAGGTCTCAGGGATGCGAGGATGCACAAGATAAAAGGACCAGTTGCAAAGCCAACCTGTCTGAGGCCAAAGTCATCCTCCTGGACCAGGGTGCCTTCTTGGAGGGTCCCGGATGGGGAGAGCCACCGTGGACTGTGCTCCCAAGAGGAGACAGCTGAGCACTATGGACGCGGCGGACCAGGTGTGTAACACGGGGCATCCCAAGGGGCCACCCTGCTCATCTCCGAGGACCATGAGAGCCGTCTCCGGCTTCGTTGGAGAGCCAGTGTCGACCCTTCTTGTCCTCCCTTTGCTTCCATAATGAATGATCTTTGACTCGACTCTGCACTTGACCATGGAGATGGGTTGGGGTATGCACACAGCCTGGGAATCATGAGTGACTGGAGGCTGCATGTACTAACGGGATTTGTATTCACATGGCATTGCTCCATTTGCTACAGGGTACCAGGCACGGTGATATTCCTGAAAACACACAAGGAGAAAACACTGGTGACCGGGAGTCCATCCCTCCCTGCTCTTTGAACCCGGTTTGCCCCCTGTAACGTGATCTGTGGGGTCCTCCCCTCCTCTCTAGGTTCCACAGGTTATCACGGCCAAGAAGGCTCTGAGCCTGTGGCTTTGGGAATCCTAAGTTTCTAGTTTCCAGTTCAAAAACAAACAGGCCTCCGAGTTCAAAGAGAGGCATAGTCCACAGGGAGAGCTCACTCAACAGCAAGAAGCTGGTCCGAAGGTGGTCCCAGTGAGCTGAGTGCGAAGGCGTGAGAGCCGTACGCAAGGTCTTGGCCTTAAAATACACAGCTCGGCCGGTGAGAGGAAAATGCTGAAGGCGTAACGTGGCTGAGGCTTAGCAAACCCAAAACATCGGCCTCCTGGCCAAACCCTCAGCCCCCGCTCTCCACCTGAAGCCCCACACAGGGTCAAAGGGAGACAGGGTCCCCAACTGCTCCCATAGGAGGTGTGGGGATCCTAGAGTGTCTGGGAGGAACACCGAGAAGCCTTGGGTCACGCCTAGTGTCCTGGCATAATTATGATCAGCACCCCCTCTCGTTCTCAAGAATTACTTTGCAAGATAAATCATGTGGTCACTCTACCCAGAAGGGTTTAGTGCGACAGAATATTTAACATGGAAACCGAGGCTTCAGCTTCACGACACGTTAACCTTATATATATACACTAGTAACCCATCCCGTGATACTGTGCGCAGTAGGCCGCCCGCCGCTTCCGAGGGAGCCAGTGGGAACTGCAGCACGCTGCCGGGAGCTGCACTGATTCTGCGGGAGGCGAGAGGGACCCAGGCCGATTCCGTGGGAGGTGGGAGGGACCCAGGCCGATTCCGCGAGAGGTGGGCCTGCTGTCTCCTCTCTGGGCCTGCACTCGGCCGTGGAGGCTGTGGGCCAGCCCCCCGTCCCTGTCTGTGTCCACTCTGGCTCCGGGGGGTCGGCCCGAGCCAAGTGTGGGGACAAAGCAAGCATTCCACCAGGCCGCTCACACTGCCCACTCTCAGCGGCTACTCCCCCATACCCCCGGGACTGGGGGACCCCGGCAGGGCTGAGAGGACTGGGAGCCACCATCTTGTGGCTATGGGCGCCACCATCTTTGTGACGGAGTGATGGTTAATTTGCATATTAGCCTTTTATTAGATAGGATGAGAGAGAGAGAGAGAGAGAGAGAGAGCAAGAGAGAGAGACAGAGAGAGAGCACCCAAAATCAGCAAAGGACTGAGCCTGCTCCAAATTAGACAGAACTACCTACAACCTGCAAACTCCTTAGTCCCGCTTTCACGGGCTCTATTTCTGGCTGTGATTGGCTTTTCTAATTTCTTCTATGACTCTCCTTTTCTCAACCCCATGCAAACACACACACACACACACACACACACACACACACACACACACACGACCCTACGTCTTCTTTTGAACAGGTAAGCAAAGGGCTGGCTGGTGAGCACCCAGAGAGATGCCGGGAAGCACGGTGCCCTGGGAAGCATCCTGTGAGCTTTCAGAAGGAGTTGTTTTAAACTTCACTCCCTTCTTCAGTCTGCAGGCCGACGCTCTATCCACTGAGCCAAACCGGTTAGGGCAATCATCACTCCCTTCTTAACGGGCTCCCTGGCCTGGGATATCAGTACCATCCAGTCGATAAGAGGAACCCATACTGAAGCTAAACACACGACAAAGTAGGTCATGTTCTCCTTATGGGCACGTTTGAAAATAGCAAGGATGCGAGGTTCATTTGCTAATGAGCCAAAGCAAGCCAACCAGAGGGCCTCTCCTGGGCTCATGCTCCGTAGCTAATTAGCACCCGGGCAAGCAAGCGGGTGGCAGGCTGGTCTGGTCCGTGGGAGAAACGTAACCTTGAAGGACAATGAAGCGAGGATGCACAGGCTCTGTGGAGGCTGGGCGGTGGGCCTCACGTAGTGGGCGTCAACAGAGCGGCTATACCTGTGAATTCTGCCTCCTGAGTCCAGTGTAAGGGCCCAGCAGGAGATGGAGGGGGGAGACGGAGGGGTTTTTGTCCCCGTGAGGCCAATGCCAGCCCATAAGAATGAGGTGACTCCAAGTAAGCTGAGCCAAGTGAGGGCCATGTGCATCCATTCACACTGCCCAGAATAAGGGATGAGAGGGTCTGACATGTATGCACTACAAGACCCAGAGGTCAGCACTCGCAGAGCAGAGAGGCTTCCTGGAGAAGAGAGGGTGAGGCGGAGGCATGGTATGATCTGCTGCAGGAAAGCGGGAGCATCAGGGGCGGCAGCTCCGTGTTCAGGAGGATTGGAACCACCTGATCCAGGCATACTGGCATGGCCGACCTTGACAGAGGGCGAGCTCCCTGTCCCGGGGGGCATGCAAGCACAAGCAGGGAACCATCACCTGCATGTTGTTGGGGCAGGAGGACTCAAGCAGTCAACGGGAACAACGAGATAGCTCATTTTCAGGGTCGGTTCCAGCTCAGAGCCTGCCACACAGTGGATCCCGGAAGATGTTTCTGGAACATGGATCACATGGGTGATCAAGCTACTGAACCAGGGACCCAGCACCTCCCAGGCCAGGACCACGATCAGACTGGCAAGCCGTTTCCTCCCCCAGCGACCGCGTCATCTCTTGGAGCTGTTAAGGACAGCGCGGGAAAGGAGAATGGTATGCCGGGCAGAGCAGATTAATGGGTGTGGGTTTGGAAGGAACGCACAGAGCACCGTGGCAAGGCCAGGGTTGTTTTTAATTCTCAGCCCGGGAATGGAAGTCTCGCGGCGCGTGCATCATTCTCATCATAACAATTCTGACAAGGAAAGGACCCGCGAAGAATGTGGCTCCAGCCCCTGCAAGGAGAAGACATGGGAGTCTTCAAAGAGAGATAAAGTAACTCGTATTTATATGAAGTCAGCAAATTCTCTTTTTTCCTCCCCAGTTCCCACAATTTAGACTGTTAAAAGGACCGTATTACAAAACAAACCACTCTACATAAAGAGAGGAAATCAATCCCAGTTTAGATCTTGTTTAAAGAAATCATTTCAAATCCCACACAAGAAAAACATACACAGGCCTGATAAATGCCCTGGAAGCCGGCGGGGCCGTCTGGGGCAGAAACGTAAACACACGCGTGCGCAGGGGAAAAGCGTGGTGGGCTCCTGCGGCCTCGGGGGGCCAAGGAGGGCCTGGGAGGAGGGGCACCCCGGGGCCGTGAGTCTGGTAGGGTGAGGGGAGGCAAGCGTCCTGCACCCAGCACATGCCACGGCCCCACCAGGTAGACAAGGCCAGAGGGCCCTGCCCAGACACCCCAGGGAGCATCCGTAACCTCAGAAGAAAGACCAAACCCACCGCCAGATCCTGGCTCTGCCCTGAGCTGCTGTGACCACAATTTCCTCATCTGCCAAACGCAGGGGCAACCGCAGCCCAGGCCTGGCCCAGAGGGTGCGTGGTCAGTGCTCAGCGGGGAAGCGTTCTTTCTCCACCTGTCTCCATTCTTGGCCACCAACCCGCCTCAGCCCCCCTGAACCTCCTCCGGTCCCTAACGATCCCAAGGTTTTGCCTTGGCGCAGGCTGATCTTTTCTAGAAACATCTGCCTTCTCATCCTAACACTTTGCTACCCAGCCGTCCGCGCTCCATGAGCCAGGGCTGAAACTCCAAGGGAATTTCAGTTGTGTTCTCGGGACTCCCCACCCATGTCACAGCTCTCCCTACCAGGTTGTCGAGAGCCACTTTCTTGTTGGTCTCCCCTTGGAGGCTGGGCGTTACTTGAGGGCAAGGAGGAGGTTCTATTCCTTAGTGCCGTGGTCGGCAAACTGCGGCTAGCGAGCCACATGCGGCTCTTTGGCCCCTTGAGTGTGGCTCTTCCACAAAATACCACGGCCCGGGCGAGTCTATTTTGAAGAAGTGGCATTAGAAGAAGTTTAAGTTTAAAAAATTTGACTCTCAAAAGAAATTTCAATCGTTGTACTGTTGATACTTGGCTCTGTTGACTAATGAGTTTGCCGACCACTGCCTTAGTGCATCCTCTGAGCTTATCACAGAGACAGGTAGAGCGGGCAAGGAAGCCAGGAGGTACTGCAGGCAAAGGGTCTGATTACTAGAGGCAAGATCAAGGAGGACAAATAGAATGGAGACTAAAATGGGTCTTCAGGCAGATGGCACCAAGCTCACTTCTCTTGTATCCAGTTGTCGCAATGTTGTTCTCAAACACACCAAATTTAGCAGCAGCCATCCTGTGTTCCTCACACCACAGCACAGGGGAGTGGCGAGCCGGCTCCCAGGATAGGATGCTCCGTTGGCAACAGAAGGTGTGAAGACACAGTTAGGTTTCTGTTAAAATGTCTCCACTGCAGGATGGATTGCTCTTGCTTATGCAAGTTCCCTCTGTTACTAGAAATTTTTACTTCTCCAGCTTTCAGCCGGGTGTGCAACGCTGGGAGATGGATGTGCTGGGAAGGACCGAGAAAAGTGCCTGGCATATGCTAGACTCGCGGAACCCTTGTGGAAGGAGTGAAATGAGTGCGTGAATGAGTGGAGAGGCCCCCGCAGGCTAAGCTCCAGACCCCTCTCCCCACACCCCGAGCTCCTCCCACTCACATGCGTCACTCGGGAAGTTCTCTTTGGCATGTAGGTCCTCCCAGGCTGTCAACCCCAGAACGACACGGTCAGTGTCTGCATGTGCCTGGCTCCCCTCTGCATCCCCAGCACAGGGCACCGTGCCAAGCTCACCGTTGGCACTCAGTAAGTATTTTAATTAATTACACAGTTCACTCGTCAATAGCATCAGAAGAAGGGAGAGCGATTCTTCTGTTCCAGGTAGACCTCTGCCATTGTGAGTACAGATGTCTGAACTTGAGCCGTGACCCTGCCGTTCACTACAGGACCTCATCCTCTCTTGGCAAAAAGAGGTGCTGGTCTCTGAAACCCGACCTGACACCTCCATGGCAGCTCTTATTCCATCAAAATTGTTTATTGGTTTGGTTCTCCTGTGAGACTGTGAGCGCCTCAAGGTCAAAGACATGATTTTCTATCCTGTATCCCCAGCAACCAGCGCAGCACTAGCATCTAGGAACACTCAGCAAATGTCTATCCAACCAAAAGCTTTTCCAACTCCCACGTCCTCTGGGGACCAGGCACTTCCAGGTTAAATTTGATTCTCTCTGTCTCAGGAGCAGGGAGCGGCACTTACATATTCAAATAAAATTCTGTGCCCACGCCGTACCTGGCACCGAGGAGAGAGATGCACACACGCTGGTTTCTCCTCAGGGAGCCCCAGCGAGGCCGAGGGGGAGGGACGGCATGGAAGCAAGGGAGCACCGAGCCGGCGAGGCACTTCCTCCGGGCTCCAGGCCTAGGGATGATCTTACATCCTGACGGAAACGCTCCTGCCCTTGGAAATTCCAGGGAAAGACTATTTGCACCAGAAAAAAAACTTCTCTGGGCTTAGCGGGTCATTGGCGAGATTCCATGGACGACCTTGCCAGTTGCAAGTTCATGCCTGGAGTCTGTTCATGGCCATGATGACGGTGAGTCCTTCTCAAAGGAGCGGATGTCTCTCACAGGTGCAGGAGCCCAGGAGGCAGCTACGTGGGGCTGCGTGCCCCGAGGATGGGACGCTGGTGAAACTTTGGACCTTCCCTGATAACATCCCAGGTCCCGGGGTGGCTCGCAGACCCAGGAGGAGGGCAGGCCCATGGATGAGGGTTCTTTCTGTTCCTCACTGATCTCATGTGGTCCAGGACCTGATCAGAACCTCAGGGTCCTGTTATGAGCCACAGACACCAACTCGGAGTAACTTAAACCAAAGGATGTCCGGAGCATCACCCAAAGGACAGGTGCCTGGGGAATGGGCCATGGGAGCTCTGAGGCTCAGGAAGGAGGAGGCAGGACACACGTGGCTCCTTCACAGGGGGGTCTGCCCCACCAGGCCACCCCAGTGACCTGCAACAACCCCTTTCACCCTCCCCCCTCCCTCAGGAGCCACTCGGACTCAAAGGCCTGGGAGACAGTGGCTAACTGGCGGTTCCCTGCTGGACTGGGGCAGGGAAGCTCCAGCTCATACGCTTCAAAGTTGGCATGATTCTATCTGAATGTATCTTTCCACCAAGACCATACATGAAGCAACCCACAACGGGAAACCGGGCCGTTATCAGAAAGGACAATGGGCGGCCAAGAACATCCGATGGCCACCAGATGCTGCTCTTTGAGGAAGGTGAGGTCCGATTCCTTTGGTGGCTGGTCCAGGAGAGTCACTCAGTATTTTGCTGAATGAATGTGCAAATAAAGAGACAAATCTGTGAGATGGAGATGATAGTGTCTCCCTCCCTCCTTTAGGCTATCGTGAGGATTAAGCGAGAGCATTTGTAAAAAGAACATAAGAGAGTGTCCAGCATAAGAAAACACTCCATAAAGGCTCGTCATAAACATTCAGCTCAGCACGTCAGCACAGAGCCACCGCGGCACAGTGTGCGTACAACCTGGGCAGGAGAGGCGCACAGAAAGGGGACCATCAAGTGACATCTGAGGGAAATGGGGGAGCGTCTCCTTTCATGCTCATCAGTCTGGCAAGAATAAAAAGTCTGACAACATCAAGTGGTGGTGATGACTTGGAGCCAGGGGAGCTCAGTGATGCTGCTGTAAATGCACACAGCCGTCTGGAGGGCCATTTGGCAACATCCAGTGATGTTACAAGTGGATATACCCTGTGAGCAGAAGTCCCATTCCTAGAGAAAGAAGATAGATAGATAGATGATAAATAGATTCATGATGGATAGATAGAGATAGGCAGGTAGGTAGATGATACAGACAAATGATAGATGATAGAGATAGATGATAAATACATAATTGATAGGTAGATGATAGATAGCTATCCCAAAGAAAAAGTTCATAAATTGTTTCCGTGAGACATGCCCTGGTGTGGGTACCCTCGTCCTTTGGGGAAGGCGGTTGTTGGTTGGTGAACCTGAACCTGGTGAGGGCTGCTGGGCCTGCAAATGCACATCCTCTGCCCCAGCGGTCAGCTCACTGATGACGCGTTCTCCCCACTCGGAACAGCTGGACCCGAGAGAAAAGGGGAGGGAAAATGGCCACGGTCTCCCTGGCCATTCCCACAGAAGGTCCCAGCATGGACACACTTTGCAAAGCCAGCTAAATGACATCAACACCTTCCCCGCTTCCCTCCCAGAGGGGTTCTGAGGGTCTGCTGAGATAGTACGTGTGACAGCTCTTTGAAAAGCGGAAAGTGCTAGAGAAACGCGAGTTGCGATGATAGTCAAGCCTCTACCGAATCACACGGCGCTCCGGCACCTTTTTTTCCAGCCGCAGAAGAGAATGCAGCAGGGCCCTTCCTGAGAGAGGCTGCTAACACCTTGAACATAAGGAAATCCTTCCACAACACAGCCAGCTCCAAGCTAAACAGGGAGAATTGTTTGCAAGGGGTCTCATTTCCTCCTTCCTCCCGCCTCCCTCTGGCAGAGCACTCAACCCGCACTAATTTCACTGTATAAATGGAAACTGAATCACTGCATTCCAGGCTGGAAAATGATTGGAAATGAGAGTGCGTCCAAGGTCAAGACCTAGCCACTTCCTCCCTGGACAGGAAGTAGGCTCTCCGAAGGGTTCTTGCGGGGCCTCTCGGTGATAAAAGGCCTGCTTTGGCCCTGGGCTGGGGGAGCTCTCGCCTGTTTTCACATCTCACTTTAAAGGAGAGAGAGAGAGCGGAAAAAGAAAAGCCCGGATGTCCTTTCTAAACAGGGATGTCAGCTCAGAGAGGAGGGGTGGTGCAGCTGCCTTTCGGTCGGGGGCTGTCAACAGCCCAAGATTGTTTAAACTCTGTTGTAAACACAGGCGTAGAGTGATGGTGACTCAGGCATCGGTGCTACACCCTCTCCAGCTCTGCGCTGGGCCTCCCAAGGCCCTCGGGGCCCTACATACAGCTGGCCATCTGGGTCTGTGAAGATGCCTGGCGGCTCAGCAGGCATCACCAGAGATAAAAGGTGTCCATGCGCCCGGCCAGCATGGCTCAGGGGTTGAAGGTCTACCTATGAACCAGGAGGTCACCATTTGATTCCCGGTCAGGGCTCATGCCCAGGTTGTGGATTCGATCCCCAGTAGGGGGCATGCAGGAGTCAGCCAATCAATGATTCTCTCTCTTCATTGATGTTTCTATCTCTCACTCTCCCTTCCTTCCTGAAATCAATTAAAAAAGAAAAAGGTGTCCATGCCTGTGGCCTTGGGAGCAAAAGCGGGGAGGGGACTGGAAGTGGAGCCATTCTTACTGGGCTGCACTGAGTAAGGAGTTCCCAGGGGCAGGGCCTAGCCATTTGCCCGGGGCTCCAGGTCCTGGCTCCGGGCGAGACACAGAGCCCAAAGCCCTGAAGATGCTGTTAAGCAGAACTTGGAGGGAACAGCAGCATTTGTTGGCTCCTCTAGGCAACAAGCAAGCCCGGGTTCCACTGCGGGACAACTTGTATGCTAGGTGTGGCGTCTCAGATCAAGTCCCTAAACCCTCAGGGCCACCACTGGCATGTGCCGAGCCAGCACAGCCAGGTTCGGTGAGCCTGAGAGGGGGCGGTGAAGGATTGAGAAAAGCCGGACAAGAGAGGAAAGCTGAGGCTGGGTGGGATGCTGCCCTCTCTGACGGAGAGGCAGCGCCCCGGCCTGCAAGCCGAGTCTTAATTTTATAGCCAGATTCCACGAGGCAAAGTAAGGGCGTGGTCAAGATGTTTACAACGTTCTCTTGGGTTTCGAATCTACTCCATTACATGCACCTGAACTCAGGCTTTGTTTACTGGCTGCACCTCCCGCAGCCCATATCACTCAGCCACGTGGGACCACAGGTTCGGACCATAAGGTCAAGCTTACAACCATAGCCTTTGGCTGTAATTGTGCTGGGACTTGCACATGGCTTTGCCACGAGAGGCTCGTGCCCTCTCATTAGTCCCAGGCTTGAACCTGTCCAAACGCTGTGGCCGCTCTCCACACTGGCACACCTGTAAATCGGGCCTAATAGTACCAAATTTTCAGGTGCTTTTAGGATAAGAGATCGTGCCTGGAAATGCAACCCCATTTTGGTTGGAAAGAGGCATTTGTTTATTCAAATATCTATTGATTGAGACTCAAAGATCCGTTGGCCTCTGTCCTTGAGAAGTCTAGGTCTTAGGAAGCAAGCGAAGGCCGAGGGAGGCACTTGGGAAGTCCATGAGAGAATGGATAGGCAGGAGAACAGCACCCAAGGCCACACCAGTAGCGTGCTGGCGGGCATGCTTCCAGCTCTAAACGGTTGTTGTTTCTTTAGGCGATTATCTCACTTTGTGTGCATTCTTTTCTTTTTTTTTTAATACATTTTTATTGATTTCAGAGAGAGGAAGGGAGAGGTAGAGAGAGACAAACATCAGTAATGATAGAGAATCATTGATTGGCTGCCTCCTACATGCACACACTGGGGACTGAGCCTGCCTGTGCCCTGTGCCCTGTGCTCTGACCAGGCACGTGCCCTGACCGGGAATCGAACTGTGACCTCCTGGTTCATAGGTTGATGCTCAACCACTGAGCCACGTCAGCCGGGCTGTATGCATTCTTTATCGCTGTATAACAATTTTCCACAAATGCAGCGGCGTACACACACACCCATTTCTTACCTCACAGCTCTGTCAGGTCCGAAGCGCAGGTGGGCTCACCCGGTTCCCTGCATAGTCACGGGCCATGCCACACTGCCCGCCAGCCTCCGATCCGGAAGCTGCAGAGACCTCCCAGGCCCGCTCAGGCTGTTGGCCGAGTTTGGTTCCCTGCAGCCACAGGCCCGAGGCCTCGGTTTCCTTGCTGGCTGTCCACAGGGGTTCTCTCCCAGCTTCTAGAAACCTCTCTCCAGTACTTGCTCCAGGTTTGCCTCTATCTTCAAACCAGCAAGAGCATGTCAAACCTGCCTCATGCTTCCAGTCCCTGACTCCTCCTTCCACTACCAGCCAGGGAGACCCTTAGCTCTAAGGGCTCCTGTGATTCGATTAGGCCCACCTGGGCACGCTCCCTTTCTCCACATCACATGACAATCTCAGAGACAACAGCAGGGATGGAGGGCATTGGGCCATCTCCAAGTTCTGCCCGCCACACGGTGTGCATTCAGTGTTGTATCCTTCCCTGCCCCTCACACCAGCGTGACCAGTCCTTTATCCCGCCGGTTAGCTGTTGCTGGAAGCTCTCTGGGCTGTGTCCTTCTGATTGGTAACTTCTGAATGATCAATTCTTCACTATTTTGCATATAGCCCAGGCTTATACGCATTTTTTTTTTCTGTCAAGGACACGTTTTCACACATTAATTGACTGCAGAAGATTCCATTCACTGGCTGCATCAGAATCTACTTGGCCATTTCGCTGACAAACAGCTACAATATGAGAAGTATGGATTTGACTCCATAGGGATGAGAAGTCATTGACACCAGGGAATAACGTTATCATTCGTCTTTTATAAAGGCTATGTGGGAATGGACGACAGAAAAAAGACCAGGCAGCAGCGAGAGAGACAAATTGGGGGGCAGGAGGGGGGTCCTGCCGGGAATCTAGGTAGGAGAAGCGTGAGCCAGCTCACATCTTCACTGAGACCCTCACACGGTCAGCCACTCACTCATCCAGCAAACAAACACTGAGCACCTACTGTGCGCAGCACATTGTTCTGGGACCCGAGGATATGGAGAAATAAGGCACCCTCTCTGTCCCCAAGGAACTCACCATCTAATAAGTAAGAGAAGCCGGCGCATAGTCCAAAGCCAAGTTCTAGGGCCCCAGCCTGTGTGGCTCAGTGGTTGAGTGCCAACCTATGAACCAGAAGGTCACCATTTGATTCCCTGTTAGGGCACAAGCCCAAGTTGCCGGCTCCATCCCCAGTGTGGGGTACGCAGGAGATAGCCGATCAATGATTCTCTCTCATCATTAATCTTTCTCTCTCTCTCTCCCTCCCACTTCCTCTCTGAAATCAATAAAAATATTTTTTTAAAACAAGATTCTGGGGTTTATAAAAAACACAAAGCCAAGTTCTAGGTCCTTCGATGGGCCTTTGTACAGGATCCAGCGAGGGCACAAGGAGGGGTAGCAATTCTTGTAGGGGCAGAAAGACGACGACAGAGGGGAAATGAGAAAAGTCTTAAAAGGCAAGAGTTAAGGGTTGATTGTGTCCCCCTGTCCCCAAACTCATAGATTGGAGTCCTAACACCCCGTACCTCCGAATGTGACTGTTTTTGGAGATAAAATCTTTACAGAAGAGCTCAGGTTAAAATGAGATGATTAGGATGAGCCCTAACCCAATATGACAGGTGTCCTAGTAAAGAGGGTAGATTTCTGTTGAAGCTACTGGGTTTGTGGTGCTGTGTCATGGTAGCCCCAGGGAAAGGCTTTTCCGGGAAATGTCACAGCAGAAAATTGGGGGCTGACACATTGGGGGCCCAAGGCGTGGATGAGAGGCAGGAGCTGAGAGGCAGAGGCAAATGGGGGCCAAGTCACGAAGGGACCCGCTTGCTGAGCTAAGAAGGTCGGGCTGCCTCCGAAGGCAACGGAGACTCACGGGAGGCTTTGGAGCAGGTAAATGCATGGGGCTCAGTAAACCTCGGTGTGGTGAGCTAGAGGGGCATTTAAGATGATGCCCAGATTTTTGCTTATACATTATTCTAAGCTCCTCCAGTTTCCAGAGGAGGAAAACTCAACCCATTCACCGAGGCGAGCGAGCAGGCAGTTTAGCGCCTTTGTGGCCAGGAGCGGCAGCCGCTGCGCGGTCCGTGGGATTTCAGGCTGCCTCCTCTGATAACCACAGCTGCCATCCCTGCCCAGAGAGAGGACGCTAAGACCAGCATGATCGTATGTCCTCCACACCCCTTGGGAAGAAAAAAACAAAACCAGTGAGTGTTTCCATAATCACAACTGCCTTGGGAGCTGCCAGGAAATTCCAGCAGGAAACTCCCGTTTGGAAGTGTTTTGTTTTGATTAGAGCATGTTTATTTCCCTCCAAGGATGCGCTTTGGCACCGGGGCTGGGCCTGGCGCTTGTGCCTGGCAGAGGCTCCAGGAGGGCATCGGCCACCCCCTGATGGCAGGAGGCGTGGCCAGAGGGCTGCTGGCCGCGTTAAAGGGCACCTGGCCAGGGCACAGCCGGCAAGTGGGGGGCTGAGGTCCCGGGAGCCCCCCCGGGGCCAACATCTGGAGAGGCCTCCTCAGGGAACCAGGATGGGCCACTTGAAGGAGCACCAGACGCCTCTGAATTTGGCCTGAGACTCCTCAAGGCCCGATGAGCTCAGTTCCGGAACCTCTGCTCCAAATGGCCACTCGGGTTGCTATTTACTTTAGCGCAGAGAGCCAGGAGGAGATGAATCAGCCCGGCTCTTTGTTTAGGAAGCTCCTGCTCAAACTCTTCCCAGACCCCCTCCCCCCTCGGTTTCCAGGCACCGGGGAGGCCATGCCCAGGGTCAGGACAGGGGTCAAAGGGCAAGACCTAATTCAGCAGTATCCTCATCACCCCCTCTTCCCAGCCGCCCTGGGGAAACCAAATGAAACCTCTGCTCCCGCCCTCCACCCATTCCACCTCAGGGCCCCCAGGGCCTCGGGACCGGGGATGTCCCGCAGGTACCCCAGCACAGGTACGTGCACCTCCGCTTGGGAGAGCCATGACGGCCGGCCTCCTCCCAGGGCTGGCCCAGGGCCCCCCACTCTCTCCTGCCCTGGACGTCTTTACAGGACCGTGAGCAGAGCTGGCCTCCCGGAGGCTCAGGCAGCTTTGCTAGGTGTCGGGGCAGAACGCATCCCTATTGTACAGACGACTAAGGGAGGGGGCTTGCCCAGGTCACGCGGAGCAAGTACAGAGCAGGCCTCCTTGGGGACAGTCACAGGCCTCGTTCAAGGACACCCCTCTGCCTTCCAGGGAGGAGAGGAGTCGCTGCGCCGAGGGAGCTTGTCCTTGACACGGCTGCTGGAAGGGGACAGGGAGATTGTCAGAAAACATCTGTTTTCCATTGGCCGCGCAGATAGCTACATCAATGCCTAAGTAAATATCTGTCTCCTTGAATGGAGCTCATTAAAAGGCAATGAACACTTTAGCGACTTCATTTATCAACGTAATCCTATCTCGTGTTGCTTCTTGCTTCATAGTTTATTGAACTTCCCATGCACTGTGCCTCCTGAGTCCATTCAGTTGAACCCATTTTAGTGAGGGTTATTCCGTACCAGGCTCTGGCCTAGGAGCTGGAGAAACAGAGGAAGCAAAACCCTGCATCTGCCCTCGAGTTGCAGTGGTGGCCAGGGAGCGTGGCACTCACGTTACAATCCGTAGAGCAGTAAATACAAGGGTGAGACCCCGCGAGATTCCTCCACGCAAGGGGCCGCTGACAGTGGGGGCTGAAATGCAGTGTCAACGGCCAGCACAGGCTCTCCTCTTTGGAAAGAAGGAAAGTGAAAGCTTGCCAGTAGTTCCTGTTCCCTGTGAGGCAAAATGCGAACTCCTCAGCATAGCCTTCAGGGTCTGTGATCTGATACTCCTCCTTCTGAAAATGTTTAATCCACTTTTCCTAAGGATCAGGGGCCTCCTACACACCCCTATGCCTTTTCTCCTACATCTCAACCACACTGAGCCATTTGTTCCTCCCATGTCTAGCCCTGCATCAGTGCCTACCCCTTCTTGAAGGTCACCTCCTCCTTGAAGCCTACCCTGATCTTCCCTCCTGCTGGGCCTCCTGCTGGGCTCCGTCGCATTTTGTGCATCTTTACAGAATGGCACTTATTTTGCTGAACTGCAATTTTCTATGTCTCCACACCCGCGTATGAGCATCTCCAAGCAGGAGTGTTTCATTTATTTAAATGCCCTTGCCCTACGGTGGGTGAATATGTGAGAAAGGAATCAAGAGTAAATATATTCCATTGTTAGCATGTGAAACATAAACGAATTGCTGAAAGGAGTAGAGAGGTAATTTACTTTAATAAGCAATGATATCTTGTGTTACTGAATTCCTAAGTGCTCCCTGCCTGAAAGGGCTCCTCCTGCCTGTGGTAGGGTTTCCCCTCGGAAGAGGAGTGGGGACACCTAGTAGATGGGGCCAACATCTGGACACTGACAACACCAAATGCTGGCGAGGACGGGAGCAGCAGGCACGCTCATTCATTGCTGCTCGGAGTCCGGTCCACCCACTGTCCAAACTTCGGAAGACAGATTCGTGGTTTCCTCCAAAACTAAATATACGCTCACCATCTGACCCAGCAATTGTGCTCCTTGGTACTCACCCAAAGGAGCTGAGCACTTATGTCCACACAGAAACCTTCCCGGGGGTGTGTATAGCAGCTTCATTCATAGTTGCCAAAACTTGGAAGCCACCAAGATGTCGTCCAGTAGGTGAATGAATATATAAACCGTGGCCCATTCATACAATGGGATATTATTCAGGGCTAAAAAGGAAGAGGCTATCAAGCCATGAAAAGACATGGAGGACATGGGAATGCAGCTTGCTAAGCTAAAGAGCCCATCTGGAAGGGCTTACACACGGTACGATTCCAACTCTATGACCTTCTGGAAAATGCAAAACTGTGGGGACGGTACGAAGATGGGTGGTGGCCAGAGGGTTGGAGGAGGGAGGGAGGATGAGTTGGAGCCCAGAGGATTGTTCAGGGCAGCGGAACTGCTCTGTGTGATGCTGTGATGATGAAGACATGTCCTCATGCATTTGTCCACACCCATCGCCTGTACCCCACCAGGAGTGAGCGTGATGTAAGCTGTGGGCTCAGTGACAAGGACGTGCCGGTGTAGGTTCATCGACTGTAACAAATGCACTGCCCTGGTGGGGCTGTTGGTAACGAGGGAGGCTGTGCCTGTGGGGGGGCAGGAGTATATGGCAAATCTTTGCCACTAAATTTCTTTCTGTAAACTTAAAACTCCTCTCAAAAATTGTCTTTTCAAAACAAGAGAGGCGAACCCTAGCCGGATTGGCTCAGTGGACAGAGCATCAGCCAGCAGACGGAAGGGTCCCAGGTTCGATCCTGGTCAAGGGCATGTACCTCGGTTGCAGGCTCCATCCCCAGTGGGGGCTGTGCAGGAGGCAGCCAATTGATGATGTTCCTCTCTCGTCGATGTTTCTATCTCTCTCTCCCTCTCCCAAAAAAATATCAATAAAAGCACATTAAAAAAAACACACACAGGAGAGGCGAGGGGACCTTTCCCTGGGGGCGGGGCCCGTCGGGGCGGCGGGCCGGCTCTGCAGCTGCGGCTAATGTTCTCCATGTGCGCGTGCTGGGCGGGCGGGCGGGCCACTTCATTACTTTGTGCTTAAGGAAATGCCTCCCAGCTCCGCACTTGCCTTTTTAAATTTCACAACCACTAAATTCACTCCCGGTGTGTGTTTTTAAGAGTGAACGAAAGTGGTGTGAGGGATCTGCAACAGAGACCTTTCCATACGGCCAGCCCGGGAGCGGCCAGGCGACCCACGGCGGCGACCCTGGGCTGCTGCTCTCCAAGGACCCCGGCCCCACCAGCAGCATCAGCCGAGCTGGGGCGAGGGAGAGGTTCTTTCCAGAATTAAAGTCCGAGTCCTTTAATAGGTGACACGGACTTGGGAGCACTCCTCTAGGGACCAGGCCTATGTGGATCTAAATTCCAACGTTGCCACTTGGGAGCTGGGACCAGTGACTCACCCCTCCGGGCCTCAGTTCGGCACGCTGTCTTCTCCCCAGTGAGTTCTTGGAGAGCCTTGTCTTCTGTTTTGTTACTGGCCGCAGCCCCAAGCTCAGCGCCAGCCCATAGTGCTCATGTGGTGAAGGCCGCGGATGGAGATGGGCGAGCCGACTGTCAGGAACTCCCAGGGTCCATTGCAACGAAAAGTGTGAAGCTCCTCCAGATGGGAGGGCTGCTCCCCAAGGAGCTGGGGTTCCAGCCTAACTCCGCTGCCGGTTATGTTGGACGGGTCACCAGCTTCCCTTGCCCTCTGTCAATGCCATGGGTGCCCTCAGTGTGCCCGAAGGCAGGGCGTGAAGGTGATTCAAAATGCTGGGAGCAGAAGGGGCCTGGCTGGCACTGTGAACTCTGGGCTCAGGGAGGTGGCATTTTGGGGGACTGAAGTCCCATCCCCTAAAACCAGGCCACGTGGCTGTCCCTGCTCTCTACACCGCACCCCAGCCTGAGCCTCCTTCACCTGTGCCAAGTGCCGATGAGGGCAGGTGGTCTGTGGCTCTCATCGGCTTCCCCTCGTATGACTCGGTGACCTCGTGCAGCCGCACATGACAGCGACCAGGCTGACTGGGCCACTGGGGTGCTTCCTCCGGGTCCTAGGGTGCTTGGGGGTCAGGGTGGGCTGAGCTTGGACTCAAAAGCTGAGGTGTTCAATGAGGTCCCCTCTGGGTGCGGCAGGTCCAGGGTTGTGGAAAGAGAGGGGAGGCCGGCTGCAGGCTGGAGCCCTCATTTCTGCTCTGACCTCAAGCTCCTCGAGGACAAGAGCTTGTGTTTGCCAAGCTCTCCTCCCAGCCACCCCTCCCCGCTTCTAGGCAGGCGCAGAGAGGCACCCACTGCCCAAGCAGCCGGCATTTGCTAGGCAACCAGGAGCTCTCCGGCTGCGTCTCTCCGCTCTCTCTGGTTGCTATGGAAGCTGTTTTAGAAAAACCTTCCCTGCCAACAATCAAGCCTTTCCTGTCAGAGTCTGGCTCGGGCACCTTGCCTTTCAGCAGGGCGGGCAGAGGGGCAGCGGCCGCTGGGAGCCCAGGTCATCACACCCGTGCAACGGTGTCAGCCCTGCCAGACGGACACTTGTCCCCGGCCCTCACACCGGGTACATTTGCCCTGCCCCGAGGAGATCCCGTCTCTTGGACTCTCTGTCCCCGTCTCCTCTGCCCTCGGCCCTGGATCCGGAGGTGCCAGGTCCTCTCCATGGCAGGGGCGGGAAGGTGAGGAGAACCGTCCTTCTCTCTCAGGCCTGGAGATAAAGTGCCCGGAAGCTCTCGTGTTCTCCTGCTAAGATGGGCATCTCCTAGCAACATGCAGCGCATCACTGTGCTCAGGGAGCGTTTGTCTCCTCCGTCCCTGTTACTAACGATGCCCCTCTGCCATCAGTTCGTGCGAGGGCCAGGGCCGCAGGTTGGGGAGGGGCGCGCACCTGGCGGGAGGAGCAAGAGGGGGTTCAGCAGACCCTGCCCCTTAGGTGTCCTGGAAGGCAGCTTCTCCTTCCTCGAGAAGAAAGCGAATATTTGATACCAAAGAGACCGGGTATTCCAGCAAGGATTGGCCTTGGAGTTGGAAAGCAGGGGGAGGGAGAGTGGGGAGCGTGGCAGTCATCCAAGATTTCAGGGGCACCTGCCCTGGGGTGAGGGGCCCCACCCCCTGCTGGCTCTGGGATCTGAGCTTCCAACTCGGATCCACGGGGCTGTTACCCTCGTATGGCTGTGAGGGTAACACTGAGCGATGCCCAGCCCACAGGAGGCACTCTGTCAGCATGGATGCCCACCTCCGTGTGAGCTCTTTACTCCGGGGTATCTGCAGTGTGGCCAGGGAGGATCGGCGTGGCGGGTGAGGCAGTGGGGGGCGGGGCTGTACAGGAGCCTGTTGGCTTTAGCTGCTCCCTGGGGGTGGGTGCTCCAGGGCGGCCCAGAACCCACAGGGACCTCTTCCCGCCTGTGCCCTCAGCACCGAAGGGGCCTGGGGCTAAGTTCTGTCAAAGAAGCATTTGTGGGATGGCTGACTGTCATCTCCATACTCAGCTCAGGATCACGTACAGTCTGCGTGCCCAGGCCCAGGTCCCCAAGGGAAAGACCCTGGTTATAAAGGGTGACGTTTTTCACAGGTTCCCATTGCTGAATGCAGCTGCTCCAGTGAATGGAGCGGCACGTGGGAAATAAAGAATAAAGGGCCGAGAGAGACACAGTCTCGTGGCATGCGCTCCCTAGGGATGGGTTTGTGGTGCCCGCCGCACCCAGGACAGGAGTCAATGCATTTGCATCAGGAACTCCGTGCATCACACCCACTCCCTCCTCAGTCCACTGTGCTTTGGGGATGGATCTCCTTAAAAGAAGCATCAGAATTACTACGTGAGAGAAGTAGTAAAACATGCTGGGTGCTTTCATATTTGAGTGATGTAAAGACTTTGTCCCTTGTCAACTTAGATGAGCTGAGACTACATTTCCCAGAATTCTCTTCCCTAGGGTGGGATACAGGAGATATTTTAGGGAGATCTGGAAGGTTGATGTGAAACCCCAGCCATTTTGTTGTGCTCTGAATGGGGGGGGGGGAGGGCAGACACTATGATGGTTCCCACGTGTTGTCACTGATCTGCTTGGCCACCTTGCTGGCCGGGGGTGGCAGCTCCTGCTCCGTTAGTCCCTGCAAATGCTGGGCCAGGTGCACGAACAGCTGTGTGTGAAGAACACCAGCTTACCTGGCAGGCCTCCTGCATCACCGAAGAGGGAGCAGGAGGGTCAGACACAGCCCCATTTTCCTTGCTGGTTCCGGTTTGGCCTTGCTCCCTGCGACTTCATGTCCATCCCTCCTGGCCCTGCCGAGGTCAAGTCCAGCCTTACATGGACTGATTGACCAGCTCCCCTAGTTACGTAAAGTCCAATTGCTATTTTTTTAAAGTCTTTCTTCTATATCACTTGCTGTGGTTCTGCTTGTGTACGGCACTCCTAACTGATACAGTTAGTACAGTGCAAAGGTTAGGAAGGTGACTTCTGGAAGCACACATCTAGAGTCTAAATCCAAGCTATTGCCTAGTCAGCGTGGCTCAGTGGTTGAGCGTCAACCTATGAACCAGGAGGTCATGGTTAGGTTCCCGGTCAGGGCACATGCCCAGGTTTCGGGCTCAATCCCCAGTGTGGGGCATGCAAGAGATAGCCAATCCATGATTCTCTCTCATCATTGATGTTCTATATCTCCCTCTCCCTTCCTCTTTGACATCAGTAAAAACATATTTTTAAATCCAAGCTATGCTGTATCACTTGGTAGCTGTTGACCTATAATCTTACCACTACGTGCCTCAGTTTCCTCATCAGTAATATGGGAATAAGTGCCTACCTCCTATGGTGGTTGTGAGGTTTAAATGACTAAGATGTCTAAGCCACCTGCTATTCACCACACAATAAGCGTTATTATTACTATCATCTCAGATTGTCTTTGAAACCAATGGTGAGACAGGTATCTTGCTGTATTCCGAGTTCAGGAAAGGGGACTCAGAAGGGTTAAGTGACTTGCCCAGGGTCACTCAGATGGGAAGTGACAGAGCTGGGGTTTGATCCGGGCCAGTTTGTGTTCCAACTGCACTAGGCAGGGGCAAGTTCCCCCTTCCATCTCTTATCCCTAATCCTTATGGGAAAGTGTCTCTTGGGAAAGCTCCAAGCCTCCTGGTTCATGAGGACTCTTAATCATATTAATTAAGAATGGAAGTAGTCACCACCTCAGGCCTCTTTAGACAGATTCAAAGATCTGGCAGAAGAGATAATTCCCCCCGGAATTCTTTTCTGGACACAGTACAACTTGATTCATGAATAATTTGGAATTCCTATTAATCCTCATGTACTTATTCAGCACTACGGTGTCTCCAATGTTGTGCTAAATGGTGTCGTGGAAAACCTACTGGACTTGAATTTGGAAGATCAACATCTGCCACCTCACCCGGCAGTTTCCTCTCTAAAAAAAAAAAGAAAGAAAAGAAAAGAAAGAAAGGGGGGAGGGGTGGATAAAGAGTCCTGCTTCTGAATTGGTTATTGCAGTGGCTTAAATGGTGGCTCCAAAAGGAGGTGCTCACGTCTTCATACCTAGACCTTGTGAATGTGAACCTATTTGGAAAAAGCCTCTTTGCAGGCGTTATCAGAAGTCCGCTTGACCAAGAGAAACCGGTCCTCCCCACGTGCAGTCCCTCAGGCTGCTTGTTCTTGAAACCCAGCCGCCATGCTGTGAGGAAGCCCAATCTGCTCCTCGGACGGGCACGGGTGTGCAGGAAGCAACCATCGGCCCCAACCCGCCAACACGGGAATGAGCCCTCTAGAGAAGAATTCTTCAGACCGGATGAACCACCCCAGTTGAGAAGTGGCAACAAAGACCATATGGTCCACAAAGCCCAATATATTTACAGGAAAAGTGTGTTGACACCTGATTTGGGTAATTGCCCCAGGAATGGCAAAAGGGGAAAAGAGTCAGTATGATACCGCTGCTCAGCATTCACTGGCCCAAACTAATTGTTCCCCTAAACCCCACCCCATCCCCGGCCACCACAAGGGAGCCAGGAAGTGCAATATTTACCACTCGCCCACAAGGAGTGGTGGGTGGAAACATTTGGCACAGTACGACCACCGCTCGGGGACATGGCTGGACGTAAGTCAGAAAGTGAAATGGATCTAAAGTGTGTGAGGTTCGGACGTTACGCCGAGAGGAATGAAGCGTTATCGGAGCTTTTTTGACGAGGAAGGGATGGGTCCAGGAGGCATATTGTTACCGGAGCTGCTGGAAAATTGATGGGAGCAGCCAGGACCGGCACACAGGATGCCAGGGAAGAGCCGGGAGAAGGAACTCAGAGAACCACCAAGTGGAGACTCACAGGCTGTCCCATAGGGGCTGCAGCGCTGCCCTAACCAGGTGGCAGCCGGGCAATGACAGCAAGCATCCACACCAACCCACTCCGTGTGCCGGGCATGTGCCAACCCTTTGCCTGTAGTCGCCCACTTCAGCCTCCCAACAAACCCAGGAGGTGGGTGCTATTTTATCCCCATTTTCCATACGAGAAAACTGAGGTTCAGAGGGATCCATGACCTGTCCAAGGCGACACAGTGGCCGAGCTGTGGAGCACAAATTCAAGGCCCAGTGTCTGGCCGCTGGGGGAGGAGGGGCGTCCTGCGCCCGGAGTGAAGCGCATTGGCCGTCGGAGCGCATCGATCGCGGGCCTGGCAGTCCTGGTCCCCCCACCCGGGCTCTCTTGCCTCTACCGAAAACATTTATGGATTATGTGGACGGTTGCCTTTTACTCTCCAAAACACATTAAGTGATTTTGTCTGGAAATGTTTTACAAGCCCCAATTATGCCTCCGACATTCCCTGCCCGGTGCGGCCCAGGGCCCAGCCAGGACCGTAAAAGAGCCTTTTCTTCTTTCTCAGGCCCCTTAACGCTGGGCCCTGGAGAGGCCGGGCCCTCCGAGGCCGGGAACGCGCGGCTCCCGTTCTGGCCCACGGGGAGGTTTTAGACGGACCGTCATGTCTCAGCTCCGCGCCCCCTCCTTTCACGAGACTCTTTAATTAGGTTCAGAAACATGTTTATGATCCGGAGAACCAGCCCGTGTTATATTAGGCAAGTTCAAAGCGCCATTTCCCCCAACAAGTCTCAGAACATTTCAGTAAAGGCGGAGGCCTGGCGTGCGGCCAGCTCTGAGCCACATCAGACTGCGGGCGAACAGCGCCTCCAGCACCCCGCTCCGGGCGGCGCGGAGCCGGGGCGGATCGCGGCCGGCTGGCCGGGACCTGGGGTTTCATCCCCGCCCCTCTCTACCGGCCCGATGACCTTGAGCACGCGACTTAACCTCTCTGAGCCGCGGCATTCTAATTTTTGGAAGACGGACGTGTTTAGGGCTTAGAAGGGGCGGAATCATGGCTATGGGGATGGCGAGGACGACAAGGCATAGAAGGGTAGCTGCTCTCATTCTTCTCTGCAGGGCCTGTTTCGGACCCTCCAGGGGCCTGACAGGGTCCTGCTCTCAGGAGAGGTCAGCGACCCCCATGAACGGGAGCCCGGAACCTTCTCCCAGGAGGCCGCGCCCTGTGCCCTCTCCGGGGAGATGCTCGCAAGCCCCCGGGCCTGGATCCAGGCGTTTCTGCAGCCGCAGAGCAGCTCACAAGCAGCGACATCCTCCCCCGCACAGGTGGCTGTGGTCCTGCGTGTTCCCGCACGGGGGGCACTGTGGTCCTGCGTGTCCCCCGCACAGGTGGCTGTGGTCCTGCGTGTTCCCCAGACGGGGGGCACTGTGGTCCTGCGTGTCCCCCGCACAGGTGGCTGTGGTCCTGCATGTCCCCTCATGGGGGGCACTGTGGTCCTGCGTGTCCCCGCATGGGGGGCACTGTGGGCCTGCGTGTCCCCCGCACAGGTGGCTGTGGTCCTGCATGTCCCCTCATGGGGGGCACTGTGGTCCTGCGTGTCCCCGCATGGGGGGCACTGTGGGCCTGCATGTTCCCCACACGGGGGGCACTGTGGTCCTGCGTGCCCCTGCACGGGTGGGGGCACTGGGGCTTCTCGTGGTCCCTCGGCGCGCCTGGGTCTCAGCCGCCAGCTCTGGAAAGGGAGCGGGGTGGGCTGGGGGTTTCCCGGAGCCTTCGTCCTTGAACCTGCCTTGTCTCTAAGGCAAACACGTCTTTCCCCGTGTTGTGCACATCTTTCCCTGGAGTTTCTTTCCCCTTGGTTCGGTGGGTTGGTTTCTAATAAGAGCTTTAATGAGATGTGATTCGCACACCGTACCCTTCACCCACGTGGAGTCTACGATTCCGTGGGTTTAGCGTGGTCAGGGAGTCCTGCAACCATCCCTGCAATCTATTTTCGAGCACTTTCATCTCCCCAAAGAGAAACCCCAACCCCGTTAACAGTCGCTCCCCATGTCTCCCCAACCCCCCAACCTGTGCAACCGCTCACCTACGCTCTGCCTCTGTGTGTGGACTCGCCCATACTGGACACTCCCTGTGGGTGGAAGCGTGCAGCATGTGGCCTTCTGCATCTGGCTTCGCTCACCGAGCCTAATGTGTTCCAGGGTCACCCACAGCAGCATGCACCGGCGCTTCTGCCCCCTGGCCTCCCCAGCCCCCTGCTGGGGGGGGGGGCCTCGGCCCTGGGCCCCTCTTTGTCGACGCCCCTCCCTCTGGAATGCACGGCTCCGTGGAGCAGTCCCACCGCTAGGCAATCTGGGGCGGGGGGGGGGGGGGGGGGGCGGGGATCGCGTGTGCGGCCCCCTAGGCCCACTGCCTCCTGCCCCAGGAAATACATTTCTCAGTTCTTTCCACAATTTGAAAGGTTTTAAGACAAACTGACCTGCTGTTGACAGCACTAATTCCTTTCTTCCTCTCTGGTGCTCCTGTCTCTTCTCTCTTTTTTTCTCCCTGAAGGAATTTTTTTGATGTTGTGTGTATGGGTTTTTTCCCTGCCTCCAGCTGTCACTTTGGTATGGGGATTGATGTTAAGTAGCACTTACTGGCTCCCACTATATTCCGGTGGCCTTGTATACAGGATCTCCTGGACTCTTCACGGGGCAGGCGGATTCATCCCATTTTTTGAGGGAAGGCACTGAGGCTCAGGGAGACCCCGGGATTTCCCAGGGTCACTCCCAGTACACGGTGGGACCCTTGTCTGCTTAGCTTCTTCTGCCTCCCCAGGGACCAGAGCCTGTGACCAGCTGCTGGTGGCTCTGACAATTTCTCCCAAAGCCTTGGGCGTGATCAAGCAGTGCCTGGAACATTTGCTACGTGCACACTCATGGGGGCCCGGAGGGAGCCCCCACAAAGCTCTCCCTTCTTACAAGAAGAGGCCACATGAATAGCTGTCCTGGTCTATGTTCAGAGGGAGATGTTTAAAGACCTCTTTCCCCGCACTTTTTACGATCCTGAGTGAAATTAGCCATTGATAAGCTTATTGTTTATCTCTCCACACTCTTTTTCCTGGTTCCGAAGCCTTTGATGGCTCCCCATTGCCTGCAAACGCATGTTCAAACCTCCTCCACGCAGCACCAAGGCCCTCTCTGATTAGGGAAACTACTTTTTCTGACACAGGGTCCTTGGATGGCCCCCCCGCAACCCTCATTTGCCACTTCTCAAAATCTTTCCAAAGAGTAACATCAAGTGGAAATACTTATCAACTGAGATAAAGCAGGTGAGACTCGCTGGACTCTAACTTGGGGTGAGGGAGGGGCTGGGCCATTGGCTCCTCACCTAAGCCAGGCCAGGGAGCTGAGCTTGTACCCTGTACTCTGAAGGGCCGGGAGGGAGTCCAGGTCGGCCCGCGTGTGGCCAGGCCTGGGTGCTCGGCCTGCATGGCTTTGCAGGGAAAGAGGTGGGAGGTGCAGAGGAGGTTAACAAGCCGGACCCTGCTGGTGGCTTCCGCTTTACCTGGGAAGCAGCGGGTGAGCGAGCCGCAGGAGAGGATGGGAACCCGAGCCAGCGGGGAGCACAGGTGCAGGCCCCTGAGCGCAGCCGTGGCAAACGCCGCTCAAACACCAGGGGCCTAGGGATCAGGCCGTGGCAGGCTGCCCACTGGGTGTGGGACTTGCCCTGAGTCCAGCTCTCAGCGGCTCAGGAAACCAACAGAGACAAGGAGTGCTGGGGTGTCCCCAGGCGGGGGTGTCCCCAGAACTGAGATTGGCATGCCAAATGGCCAAAGGGCAAGGGGACCCTGAAGGGAGAGAGAGAAAAGGGGGTACCTTCTAGGTCAAGGGGGGTTCATACTGAATGTGAGTAGCTGTTGCTAGACACGAAATCACCTCCTCAGCCCTGATTCTCTTCCACAGTTTCTGCGGGCTCAGATTTGGAAGCGGTGAGACTGGGCAGCTGTCACATGATGTCATGGATGTCAGCTGGAGCTGTCGTCATCTGAAGGTGTGACGAGGGTGGAGGACCCACCCCCAGGGCGGCTCCCTCCCATGCCTGGCCGGCGGAGGCTGGCTTTGCTCAGCGGCCTCAGTTAGTCCCCGAGTGGGCTGCTGGTGTGTCCTTCCTGCAGGGGCAGGCCCTCCTTGGAGCAGTGACCCCGGAGACCCAGGAGGCCCTGTGATGCTCATGACCTAGGCTCGGAGGTCACATCCCATCGCTCCATCCTATTCGTCTGACCCTAAGGCGTCAGTCCTGCTTCAGAGTGAGAGGGGACCACACGGGAACATAGTGAGCAAGAGGCAAGCATCCTTGGGGGTCACCTTGGAGGCTAGCTACTCCCCAAAGCATTTGTGCAGCCTCCCCGATGTGCTGGGAAAGGTACTCGCCCCGGGTTCAGAACCTCTGCTCTCTGACATCTCCTGGATTCGTCGTCCCCTCCAGCGCCTAGCCGTGCGCCTGTGCAGAGCAGGAACGCAATAAAAAGCGCGGAGTGAGGGACCGTGCCCTCCACTCCTAGCCCCTCTGTTTGCAACGAATGAGACGGCGGAGGCCCAGGGCTGTTAAGCCACCTGCCGAAGCTCACACAGCCAGCAAAGGCCTGAGCGGGGATCCAGGCCCAGGGACCTTGGCTTTCCCACTGGGCTACCTTTAGGGACACGCCCCATCAGAACAGAGGACGCTCCCAGCCTCCCAGGCAGGGAGCCGCTCAGGACCGGGTCCCAGCCAGAGAGAGCACCCAGGCGGCCGGGGAAAGCACGGCGTCATCTGTGGGCGCCGTTTCCACTCCTGCCCGTGTCCCCCTCTTTCCGTGTACATCGCGGCAGACCTCCTGACGCGCAGCCCTCGGGGACTGGGGTTTCAGAGCCACGGTCTCCAGCCAGGCCGGGGGGGAAGGCCAGGGGACCTCGGGGGACTCGGGGGACTGCGGAAACCCGCACTGCGGTTCAGCTCTTCCTTCCCCGTGGGCCCTGGAAATCCCCGCTTCCTACCCACGCCCGGCTAGCTCCTCTGCAGGCCTCCAGGCCAGACTTCCTGCGGCAGCTGGCTGTGCTCCCCTACCCCTAGCCTTATCTCCCTCTGCGCCCCCACGCTTACCCTCAGCTCAGTCCAGGGGGCCCTTTCCTTGCGGAGCAGGGGAGGGGGGCATGGAGAGTCAGACCCACCGGTTCGAATCGCAGCCCTGCCACGTTCTAGCTACAGCTTAGCCACGTAAACCTCTCTGAGCTTCAATTTGATTTTAAAATAATGGACCCTTTAAGAATTTAAAAAAAAAAAAAAGTGCTAGCATTTGCGAGGGGGGTCTCCACAGTGGGGAGGGATCTGAGGTCTTGTCCCACCCTCACCTGCAGCCGGAATCGCATGGTCGGCTTAAAGATTAGAAACAGCCCTAGCCAGTTTGGCTCAGTGAATAGTGCGTCAGCCTGTGAACTGAAGGGTCCCGGGTTCAATTCCAGTCAAGGGCACATGCCTGGGTTGTAGGCTTAATCCCCAGTGTGGGGTGTGCAGGAGGCAGCCGATCAATGATTCTCTATCATCGATGATGTTTCTATCTCTCTCTCTCCCTCTCCCTTCCTCTCTGAAATCAGTAAAAATATATTTTTTTTAAAAGACTAGGAACAGGGCCTGCCGCTCGCAGTAACCAGGGGCTGTCAACTTCCCGTCTTGTCCCCCCTTCACCATCCACATCTGCCTGTCCTCACTCCCGGGACCCAGAGCACCAGCCCTCAGCCCCCCGGCCCCGGAGTGTGTCTGAGACGGCAGCTCACTGGAACTCAGTAACATGGCTCCGCCACATGTGTATTTCCTATGGCTTTTCATAGCTGACGGCGCCCCTCACAGACCTAGCAGGTTTCAAAGTCAGCATTTGGCCAAGAGGTTTCTGTGTCATTCGATTCTGCGAGCCCCCCGAGGAGGCTCAGGCACCGCCTGTTGACGGAGGGGATGGATGAGTGAGCGTAGGCACCTTCAGCATCCGCAGGAGCCCCTGATGGGCTGGCCTCGGGCTGGGAGCAGGGAGAGGGCCGGAGTCAGGCCGTTGGTGGTCTCCGTGTTGACTGAGAAGAACCAGCCTCTGCCCTCTCCTCTGCCCTTCCTCTGTCCCCCCTCATTCCCTGTCCCTGTCTCCCCACTCCACATGCACACTTGAGCCCCCAGCTGTTTCCTGTGGGGCCCCAGATTAGCTGATCCCGAGGACAAGGAAGCCACCAGCCCGCCCCTCCTGTCTCCGGGCAGATCTGCCTCCCAGGCCCTCTGCGCGCTCAGAAGATGGATACAACTGCTCTGACATTTTTTAACGACACCCCTTCCCAAAGGCCGCTTCCAAGGATGCTGTTTTGACTGGGGGAAGAATTCTTGTCTTTTTTTTTTTTTTTTGCTAGACTGGAATTTGCAATGTGTTTTCGCAGCCCAGCCCCCTCGGAGCAGGGGGAAATGAACTCCGGGCACGCCTGCGTCTTCCAGCCACGCTGGCCCGATCCAAGGACAGCCATTAACTTGTTATTCTAAGTAATCCTCTGCTGAAAGCTGTGAGCCGCCTGTGCTGGACAAGAGCGGGGAGGCCGGGCTCCCAGCTTCCCCGTGGGGAGGGACGCGGCACGGAGGTGCAGCCTCACTCCCAGACAGAAACAGCCATTTCCAATCCAGCCCACGGGCGCTGGCCACGTTGCACCATTGACACGCTTCTGTAGTTGCCTGCGGAATATTGCATCGGCCCGCTGCCCGCTGACACTGCCATCAAGGTCATCGACGGAGGCTCCACCACGTATCGAAGCAGATTAACAGGGGAGGAGGCCTCTGACCTCTGCTCTAAAACACACGTCTTATTACACACCCTGCCTAAAACCCTAAAACTGGCCCGGCCGGTGTGGTTCCGTGATTGAGCGTCGACCTATGAACCAGGAGGTCACGGTTCAAGTCCCGGTCGGGCCACCTGCCCTGGTTGCGGGCTCGATCCCCACTGAGGGGCGTGCAGGAGGCAGCTGATCAATGATTCTCTCTCATTATTGGTATTTCTCTCTCTTTTAAAGATTTAAAACCCTAAAACTGGCCCAACACCTAGAGTTGTGAGACCAGCTCCCCTGAGGTCTTCCTCACCCGGCTCTTTCCTGCCAGTTCCTTCTCCAACTACTTCCATCCCCCTTCCTGTCACCCCCAATCCTATCAGGCTCCTCTGGGCCACAACACATTTGCGCTGGCTGTTCCCTTTGGCTGGGACATCCTTTTCCACGTTTCTGGTAACAAATCCACATGGACTCTCAAGGTGGCTCATGCAACCCAGCCAGAATGTGCTGTTCCCATAGACCTACCTCTCCCCCACCTCTCAGCAGGTTGAAATTACCGTGTTCCCGTCTGGTTCTCCCCTGATACCCGCTCCCATGGAGCTAGCTCGCTCATCTCTGTTCCCCTACATCCTGCACATAGTAGGCCTTGAGCACATGTTGCTTTGGTCAATGGAAGAGAAATGATCGATTACATATCTACAGGAGGGAGGCACTGTGATAAGATGCTGTAACTGACTCCACTTTTTTTCTAGTGACGAGGCCTTAACCATCATCATCATCATCGTCATCATCATCATCATCAATAACATTGACCTGGTGCTGATTTTGTGCCAGACACTGTCCTAAACAATGCAACAACCATGAAATATTGATTACCCCCTTTTACAGATTGGGAAACTGACGCACAGACAATAGCGTTCCCCAAGTGACGGTAGTTAATAAGTGGCAGAGCTGGGGTTGGAACCCAAGTAGTTTGACCTCACGGTCCTCACACTGAAACATTCTGAGCGTCAGTCTGCTCATCTCGAAGTGACAACCCACAAATGCGCATTGCTGGGGTATGACATGAAGTGGCCTCATTCCCCGAGTGTTCTCGAGAGTGAAGCAAAGCCCCTTGAATGTTTCCAGAAGCACCCCTCTCTCCGGAAGTGACCCAGAGCCAGTCTGAGCGCAAGCAGGCTTTGCACTTGGCGTTGGCATCTTTATCCTTGAGCATGTGCCGGAGAAGCCATCGTGGGCATTTCCCTATGTCCCGCGACTCGCAAAATCTTCCCCTCTCCCATCCTTTCACTGGCCCGACTTCTGGCCTCTAACCGACAGACACGCACACAGCGGCTGCCTCGGAGATCGCCAGCCCGGAGGCCTGGAGTTTGCTGTGAGTACCTGCAGAGGGTAGACAGCTCACATAAGCGAGACCGCCACGCCTTCCTCTTCCACATCTTCCTTGCAAAGCCCCTCTCCGCAGCAGTGAAGGAGCAGCACTGGGCCGGCATGTGAATCTTTTGCAGGCAGAGACGTGTTCCCTCCGTGGAATTCGATGCTTCCAATAATAACAAACAAAAAAAACAGGTCGCTTTTTTTTTTTTTTTTTTTTTTTTTTGCGCTTATTGCCTACTATGCCCTGGGCACTGTTTAAGGTCATCGCAGACATTTTAATTGGCCGATTGCAATCTCTCTATGGATTCAGCCCTTGTTCCAAAGCCTGCCCCATTTCACATCTGAGGAGTCTGGCATCTCCCTCCCTTCGGGGACCCTATAAATAAACAACACACGACGCCTGGCACAGGAAACGCTCTGGCTATCGAGGAAAATCATTCACCAAGACACGCACGGGTTGGGAGCACTTGGCGGCGGCATCTATTGTCACCAGCTCAAGCATGACAATGCTCAGCCACCCCAGGCCAGGAAATGTGAGCGCAGGGATGAATGGGTGGTTTTCCCACGCCTCCCTCCCTCCCTCGCTGGCTCCCAAAGGCCGAGGCGGCCCCTGGAGGGAAATCGCCCTCCTGCGACTCCCGGGAAGAGGTCACGGCAGGCCGTGCCTACAACGCACCAGGAGAAAGGAGAGCAAGCTCGGAGGGTCTCGCCAGTACTGCGTGTGTATTGCAGGTGCGTGTGTGTGTGTGTGTGTGTGTGTGTGTGTGCGGTGCTCTGTGCTATGCTCAGTGCCGAGGTCCATGCTTGGCACACGGCAGGGGCCCAGTACATGCTTAGTGAACGAATGAGTAAACGCATGGGTGGATGAGGTCCATGACCTGCTCATGCGCAGTCGGCTAGCAGAGTTGGAACGTGAACCCAGGGTTTCCTCTTGGGGCTCAGGAGAGCAGCTACCTCCCGAGGACACACAGACACCCATGGTGCCGAGAAGCCAGGAGACCCTCCACAGCACAGGGGAGAGGAGGAGCCCCTGCGCCTCTGGGCAGCCCACAGGCTCGTGACCAGGTCACTGGGCGAGCTCGCCGGGCCCAGGCCTGGCTGCGTGCAGTGGCGAGGCTAGTCCCGCCCCCGGGATGGTCTCCCTCTCTCCATACGGTAAAGCAGAATTCCTAACACCTGCCTGCTCCCACAGAGAGCCAGGAATGCGGCAAGGCGGGCAACAGGGCTTTGTTCACTGCAGGAGTGAGTTAGACACCAACTGGGCCAGGCCTCCCTGGGCCTCGGTCTCCCCATCCGCACGCGGAGTGCACACTGGGCCCCGGCAGCGCTCACATGCCGGGGCGTCCGTGGATCAGCGGGGCTTTGCGCTGCAGGACTCGAGGCGGCTCCATCCCAGAGACATCCGATCTGCGTGAATCCCCGCAGCCCCAAGAACGGGCCAGTGCTCCGCGGCACACCTGGACCCAGCGTTCTCCATCAGGGCCTGTTTCTATGGGGCCAGGACCGCAGTGTGTGATGGGCGACAAGATCGGAGAGCTGCCCCCTGCGCCCAGGAGCGCTTGCAGAAAACAGATTTCCAGAGCGGAGGGCTGCTGGAGTCTGCCCAGGCCTCGCCTGCCAGGATGCCTGCGAAACGGTCTAACAGATCCACCGGAGGAAGGACCTGCACCGAGAGCTGGATTCCAGGGTCTCCCTCCTCCCAGCCCAGCGCCCGGCCTGCCTCTCTCCTCGCCCAGCGCTGGCTGCGCCTTAGACCAGTGGGAGGTGTGGGGGGTGGGGGTGCTGACTCGGAGAGGTTCTCACCCCCGGAGCTGCCTCCCAGCACACAGCCCTGCAGTGTAGACAAGGGAACTCAGAGTCAACCGCTCAAGGTCGTGAGACCTGCGAGATGGGCCCTCAGGGCCGCCCCTGGCTGTCATCACCCCTATCTCTCCCCCCCGGCCCCCGTCGTCTTCCCACTGCCCCACGGGACCACTGAACCTAACCGAATGCCCAGCGAGGAAATGCCACCCAGTGTCAAAACATCCAAACAAGTTCAAACGGTCAAAACCCTTCCCTTGGCCCCTGGCTGGGATCTGGGGCAAAGGCGGTGGAGGCGGCTTTGGTGCTACCGCGGGCCACCCTGGAGGTTCCGGCCCCCCCACCACACTCCCTCCGGGCCCTTGGCCCAGGCCGTCCGTCACGGCTTCGTCTCGCTGCTCCCTGCTCTGCACACCATCCCGACACTGGCCCCTCTGATGGCACCGGCCGGCTCCCATGGCAGCTCCCGCCTGGCATCGGGGGGCCCTGTGGGAAGGAACCAACGTGCCGCGGGGCCTGAGTGGAGAGGTGCCAGCTCAGCCTCTGTCCACCTGGGTGGCACCCTCCCCGTCGGGGCCCGAGTCCCCGAGTCAGGTGCAAACCTCAGCCGCCCCTGATGCCTGTGTCCCCGGGGCCGGCAGGACATCCAGGCTCGGCCCCGCGGGGCCTTGCAGCCCTCGCCTGTGGCCCGGGGTCCCAGCCCCTCATTAGGCGGTGGCAGCTCTCCCTGAGCCCTTTAATGTGGTGCGATGGCATTTCTCAGGCTGCTTTTCAGAAGGAAAAAGTTAATAACGTGAAAGCTTTATGACCCCTCGCTTCCCCCCTCCGAGACATGCCCTTTGGTGGGGGGACGCGGGGCCGGGGAGGCCGCGGCCAGGATTTCCTCCTCGGGGAGCGGCTGTAATTGCACGCGGGAGGGGCCGGGCCCCGACGGGGCGGCACACGGAGGCCTCGGCCCCGCAGGCCGCGGGAGGCGAGGTGTTGGCCACCGAGCCCGGGCTGCAAAGCAGAAACAGATGGGGAATCCATTACCTGCGCTACAAAGGAGGCGGCCGGCTAATAAACGTATTTACTGGGTTAAATAAATACGCCGAGGGCTGTTAAAAGCCTGGCCTGTGACTTCAAGTCCCCGACATTTTTCACTTGTCAGAAGGGGCTTTTGGAAGCTCTCAGGCAGCCTGCCTTCCTGTCCATGTTTATGCCTCCGCGGTGCCCTCGGCAGCGCCCGGCGTGGGGAGAGAAAGGGCCTTTGTCTAGCTGCGTGGAGCCCCGTCGGGTGGGCGGGCGGAGCCGCACGGGCTCCGATGGGAGTCGCGGCCCAGAGAGCCATGCGAGGCGGAGGCGGAGGGGAGCATCGGTACACGGGACGAGGCCCAGGACCAGGCCCGGTCCAGATTAAAAAGCAGCTCTCACCCTAGCCGGTGTGGCTCAGTGGATAGAGCGTTGGCCTGTGAGCTAAAGGGTCCCTGGTTCGATTCCAGTCAAGGGCATATGCCCGGGTTGTGGGCTCGATTCCCAGTAGGGCCCCTGCAGGAGGCAGCCGATCCATGATTCTCTCTTGTTGATATTTCTATCTCCTGTCCCTCTCCCTTCCTCCCTGAAATCAATAAAAATGTATTTTTATAAATAAAATAAAATAAAATATAAAGCAGCTCTCACCAGACCTTGTAGAGCCTTCACTACCCTGTCCTTTTTCAAAAATGCTGTGATGAAATTCACATAACATGAAATGCACTGTGTCAGCCAGAATGTGCCGTTCAGGGGCGTGTCACACACTCATCATGCACCACCATCACTCTTGTCTGGTTCCGAACCTTTTCATGACCCCAAAAACGAAACCTCGGACCCATGAAGTCATCACTCCCCCCTTTTCTCTCGAACCCCAGCCCCTGACGATCACTAATCTGCTTCTGTCTGTATGGATTTGCTATTCTGGGACATTTTGTACCAGTGGAATCATAGGATATGCGACCTTCCGTGTCTTCGTATTCCGCCTGCATACTGTTGTCGGGGTTCATCCGTGGGGTGCGTGTATTGGTCCTTCATTCGCTTTATGGCTGATTAATGTTCCATTCCACGGCTTCCCTTCCCCCCCCCCCCATGTGTATCCATTCGTTTCTACCTCTTAGCCGGTGAGCTGCGGTGACCTTGCACGAGATCGTGTTTGAACACCTGCTCTCGGCTCCTTTCGGTGTAGACCCGGGAGCCGCCACTCTCCGTCTGGCTGATGGAGGAGCTGCCAGGCTGTTTGCGCTGCCCGCCCTGCCTGGTGGGAAGACACTTTTCATTCAACATCTCCAGTTCTGAGAAGATGCTGACTGACATCTTCAGAGAGGAGAGAAGGCCATTATTTGACGAAGCTGTTCCGTGCCCCAGGCGCTGAATTCCCACCGCCTCCTCTCCCCCAAAGTGGGGGTGATGTCCTCATCTCATAGACCAGGAAGCTGTGGGGAATCGTGGTCACCCCGAGTATGCGCTTCAGAGGTGTCAGACCTGGTCCTGCGGACCGCGGGGTCATTGGTGCTCCCTCCGTCACCCCAATGACTTGAGAACGTAGAAGAAGGGGCAGGCGTTTCGGGGGCCCCCGAGAAGGTCTCCATGACTTGCTACTAGGAAACTCCATCCTAAATAATCCCACAGCAGGGGAGCCGAGGACCTGGTCAGCATCTGTCCGCTTTGCACCCCAGGAAGCCCATAGCGGAGGAGACCCCAAAAATCCCCGCTATCACACACTATGAGGATATTATACCTTCATTACAACTTAATCCACTTGCAGTCCAAATTGTGGATGATCCAAAAGTCACAGCTAAACAGCCCGTGGAAGGGGTTTTGACAAACGGAATAAACGGAAAGGGCCACCAAATTCGGTCACCGACCTCCGACTCTTAGGGCCACGTGGGTGGGATAGGAGACCTTCCCCGGCCCCCAGGCCATGGGGACTGGACGCAACTTGCTGGCTGAGAGCCACATCATTCTACTGCTCTCCTTGGAGTAAACCGGGTCAGTTTTCTAGGTAACTGCTTTCCTTTGGGAACAGAGTAAGGGGGGGGGGGGGGGCGTAGAAAAGGAGTTTTGAGATAATGAGCAGAAGTTTGCCATCAACTTGATACATGTCAGATTCTCCAAAGAGGAGCTGTGTGCAGCGAACGCCCTCTTTCAAGTCCTGTTTATGGTTGGTTAAATAAGCAATGGAGTGATCTGTCACCTCTGCTCTCCAGCCGGTGATCGGAGAGAGCAACAAGCCAATCTGATGTGAAATGATGTGGACAGTAAGTAAATAAATTCCACCTTGATAAGCTGGCCTGGGCCGCAGCTCTCCCACGGACCCCAAACATTTTGATTACGGACTGATGAGGGCTTCCCGGTGGGGTGGGGGAGGGGCAGGTACGCCTCTTCCCTGGAGGTCCCTGCAAATAGAAACTCACCTCCTCGGTTGGCAGTTTTGAGGATAAAAGCGGGGAAAGGGGTGAACCAGGCGGCCTTTCTCGTTCTTTTTCACCAAGGCGTCTCGGAGACAATAGTAGATGCCCATCAAAGGCAACCTGGTCAGCCTTGGAGGGTGGGGAGAGTGTAGGACTTGCACCAGGTTTCAGTTTAATCAGTGCATCGGTGGGTAGATAGATGCTCGGAGGGAGGGAGGGAGTTTGAAGGTTGCTTGCAAGCGATCTTCATTTACCTAATTACATGCCATGTCTGCAAGGCAGGCTCCTGAGCAGGACAGACAGACGCAAAGCCAGCACTTGATTGAGTAAAGAGCATCTCTTCCTGCTTGGCTCGCTTGTGTTCTTGCTGGAAACTTTTTTCTTTCCCAATGAGAGGTGGAAATGTTTTATTTATGGGCAGCCTTTCCTAGGTTTATACCTGTTTCCTAATCACTAGCCATTCCAAAACATTGCCCCAAACCAAGAAGCCATTTCCTTTAAAATGCTCCAAACGAACAGCTTGCATTTTTTTTTTTTATTTATTTATTTATTTATTTATTTATTTATTTATCAGTGTTCAGAGCTTTTCCAAGCTCTTCCTATGTTGTACCTCATTCAACGCTGAGATGTGTCCCTTTGGCGTGGGAAAAGGGGTGGCAGAGCAGTTAAGGAACACGCCAGGCGCATCTGCCTGCTGCATGGAGAGCCTGGACTCCAATCCAGGCAGCCTGATTATCTGCTGAACTGCAAGTGAGCCTGTTCTTTCACTGCCCCGGGACTCACTTTCCCCATCTGTGCAATGGGGCTGGTAATCACCGCTAACTGGCAGGGGTGTCTTGAAGCTTTGGGGAGTTAATCTATGTAAAGACTTCCAACAGGAAGGGTTTGCTGTCATCCTTGCGCTCACAGCAGATTTCCAAAGGTGATCCCGCCGATACAGCCACTCCCACGTGGCAGGTGGAAAGGGAGAGAGATTTCCCAAGGCGCGTGGTGAGGGTGCCCAGACGTCCTCTCCATCCAGTCAAGGGCTTTTTCAGGCACCAAGTTCATGCTCACTGACTGCCCGTTCCTACTCACTATGTAATGGGCCAGCTGTCGTTCAAGGCCATTTATCACTGAAAATTCTGAGAGAGTTTTGCCTGAGAATGAGGTCCACAAAGTAGGTCCCATCCAATCAGGTCGGGATGATCCCCCACTCCCTGCTCTTCCTTTCCTGTTTGGCTGTTGATTACAATCAATGGGGCTTTTCTCTCTCCTTTTATTTATTTATTTATTTATTTATCTAATAAGAAATGTACTTACTCTTATTTTCAGAAAAGTTTATGTTTCTTTACATTATAATAATAATGCATTTCATCATATTGAGAACATGGGGAATGAGTGAAAAACAAAAGAACAAAACCACTTTTCAGCTCTGTATTAAAATTCTACCGCTCAGAGATCATTGGTGTGCTGTATTCCTTTTGTGTCTTTGTTCCTATGCCTGTGACAAGCATAGTTATGATTTTTTTTTCTTTCTTTTACATAATTTGGATCCTGATGGTGGTGTTGGTGGGTGGGTGGCTTGCATAACATGCTGCAAGCATTCTGTTTGTTTACCTTTTAATTGCTTTGGGGTTAATTCTTCAAAAGATAGATAAAACAGCAGTGTGCGAGGGTTAGGAGGACAGCTTGGGTTTGAGTCCTGCACTGGCACAGATTAACTGTGGGACCTGAGACAAGTTCCTTTACTTGGCTGTGCCTCCGTTCTTCTGGGTAAGACAGGGACAATAATAGTACATACCTCGAGGGGCTGACGTGCTCGTAGGCTTGAAGGAATTAATGTTTGTACTCAAAAAATGTTCGCTAGGCCCTCGCTGGTTTGGCTCCATGGGTAGAGCGTCAGTCAGCCTGCAGACTGTAAGGTCCCAAGTTCGATTCTGGTCAAGGGCACATGCCCTGGTTGCAGTCTCCATCCCCAGTAGGGGGCGTGCAGGAGGCAGCTGATCAATGATTCTCTCTTATCATTGATGTTCCTATCTCTCCCTCTCCCTTCCTTTCTGAAATCCATAAAAATATATTTAAATATATATATATATGTATATATATTAAATTGTTAACTAGAAGAAATGATTTCCAATCATCTTAGACACTGATGCTTTCATTCTGTTAGTCTGAACTAGAGCTACATTTCATATAAGGATTTTGGGTTGCAAACAACAGACACACAGGCCAATTTAAAAAAAAAAAAAATATATATATATATATATATATATATATATATATATATATATATATATATAACTTTAAAGGACGCTGAGTAGGAACCTAGTCTTCCAGCAGGAAAGACACTTAGACGATGACCACAACCATTTCTTGAGTACCTACTGTGTTCCGTACACAGTGGCCACTTCAGGCGCTGAACCACAATCATTTCATTTGTCCTCATAAATTCCTATGAAGGTCATATGAGGCTCTTCTCCTTCTACATATTAGGAAACTGAGTCTCAGAAGGATTAAAAGATTTGCCCAAATCCACACAACTAAAGAAGCAGTGAAATTGAGATTCAAGCCCAGGTGTGACCTATTCAACAATGTAGCTCATTCGTTCACTCAGCCATTTCATATTACAGAGTGCTCCCTCTAGGCCAGACCAGGATTCTTTGGCGATCACACAGGCACAGCCCCTGTCAGCATGGAGCATACACTCCAGTGGGGGGGAGAAAGATGTTTGTTCGGTTAGCACACAAATCAGCGTGACATTGCAGCTGTAATACAGGCACTGGGGAGGAGGTCCATGGTGCTCTGAGACCTGTACTAGAAATTGGACCTTCACAGGGAGGTCATGGAAGATACCCTTGACAAAGCAATGCTTGATTTCAGGTGGGAAGAGTGAGTGGAGTTAATGGCCCAGGCCTGGGGGGTGGGGAGGAGTGAGTCACAAAAAGGAAACTGCCAAGTCTCTATGGTGAGAAGAATGGGGCGAGAGAGACTGACAGACACCGGAGGGTGCATCTGAAATAGGAAAAGGAGGAGATGGGGTGCAAGGGGAGACTAGAGAGAGAAAGAGGCAGCCATGTAAGAGTTTCAAGTCAATTAAGGAGCTTTGACTTTCTCCTACAGTCAATGGAAGTCATTAAAGAATTGAAAACAGGGAGATGACCTGGTCAAATTTTATTTCAAAGAAATCACTCTGGCTTTCAAAGGGGCGAATACATGGAGGTGGGGTGGGAGCGAAGGTGGGTCCAGGTTCACCTGTCGGAGCCCATAGCAATAGTGTGTGGGTGGATGGCAGTAGCTGGGGCCAAGGATATGGAGAGAAGTGAACAGACCGGGGAGAACGTTAGGAGTGGAGATCACAGAGCTTGGTGCTGGGTTGGCTGTGGAAAGACAAGGCGGGCGAAGGTGATGCCAGGACTTCTGGCTTGTTTAACCCAGACAGTGATGGTGCTGCCCACGGGCCTGGTGGATCCTGGGGAGGGTCAGAATCGAGAAGGGTGATTTTCAGTTTAGTTTTTGAACATATTAAGTTATAGGTGCCTTCAAGCTACCCCTCAAAAAGATGGAGAGGTCTTGAGTTTGTCATTTGTCATTCTTTTGGGCTGTCCCCATCTGAACCTCCTCCTCATGTTTGGAAAACCCTTCCTCTTATGAGGCAAAGCCCGCCTCCCACTAAAGAACCTAAAAGACCAGCTTTGGGGATGACCTATAACAGCTTAGATCTAGGGTCCTATCTCCCAGGACGTCTCCTTGGGCTTGACCTTAAATTAGCACCTCTGCCACACCAGGACAAGACCTTCCCCATTTTATAGCCAATTAAACCAAGGCACAGGGTCCAAAAGAGAGGTTGTATGTTGTTTGCTGAGGAGAATGACCTCGGGGGAGGAGTCAGGGACTGGCTGTGCCACGGGCTGGCCATGTGGCCGTGGAGTCGCCCTCCCACACCCGCCTTGGCCACCCTCACACGAGGTCGTGGGCCTCAGGGATGCCCAAGGCCTTTCCCGCCCCTCGCAGTCCCTGATGTGTCCCTGCCCTTCACAGCTCAAGGACAGCCACCCAGAGCAATTGCCTGCTTCATTCAGACAGAGGAGTTCCCTTCCCGGGACGAGAAAGCCGATTTTATTTCCTGGCTCTGAATAACCGAGATTGTTCATCCCCGGAGCTGTAGCTATGCCGCCCAAATGAGCAAAGAGTTGGGGCGGGAAAAGAGCAAGCTCATCAGCAGATTTAAAACAAAGTTCCTTTTTTTTCCTCATTAAACAATAGGATTTTTTTTAAAAAATCTATATTTTTCCTCCGTATGAACTTGGTTTCATTTTGCTTACCTACACCAATGCAATAAAACGGTCCCAGGGGAGGCACCGTTACTGATAATTGAGACAAAACAGAAGCAATCTGGGCCCGGAGAGGTTTTGCCTGCATAATAGGTCAGCCCTGTCCGATGGAGCATTCTGCAGTGATGGAAAGAGTCTGTCCTGAGCTGTAATTTACTAGCTACTGGCCACATGCGGCGGCTGAGCACTCGAAATGTGGGCAGAGCCACTGAAGGACAGGGCTTAACATTTTAATGTACACACATGTACATTTCAGTCGCCACATGTGGCCAGTGGCTACTGTACTGGCCAGGGCAGACGACACTGGCAGCCAACGGGGAGCTAACGGGGAGTCTGCGTTCCCCGAGGCTCACCCTTCGGGGCTCGCTGTGGGCCACCGAGACGGGGGCAGACTCCGCTCGTTCCCGAGCTGTGTGTGGGTTTATTAATTGTCTACATGATTGCTTTTGTGAAGGGCCTACCTCGCCGAACCCAGAATTAGGAGCTCTGAATTTGAAGGCATTTATTAGGCTTAAATTTATGTGGTGTGAAATCTGTTAGATCATTTGCTCATCGGTAGGTTGTCGGGAAAAAAGGCCCATCTACAAAGGGTTTTCAGGGTGAAGGTCACCGGTGTAATCAGAAACATACCACGCCTGGCCTCCAGCAAAAGATGGTGTGCTTTCAAGTAAATGTGGAGTTTGCGAAGTGGCCTTTTGAAGACCTTACCATTGGTAACATTTCCTCTCTTATTAAAAAAAAAAAGAAAAGGAGAAAAAAAAGTGCAATTATTTTTCACTGTTGTAAAACTTCACCGCAAGGTAGAAGCCCCCGTGGTTCCTGTTGGAAAACATGAAGCGGGCCCCAGCCGGTGTGGCTCAGTGGATAGAGCGCCCGCCTGCAGACGGAAGGGTCCCATGTTCAATTCCTCGTCAGGGCACAGGCCTGGGTTGCGAGCTTGATCCCCAGTAGGAGGTGTGCAGAAGGTAGGCAATCGAATATTATCCTCTCTCATCAGTGATGTTTCTATCTCTCCCCCTCTCTCCCTTCCTCTCTCTGAAATCAATAAAAATATATTTTAAAAAAGAAAGAAAGAAAACGTGGTGGGATGGCCATGCTGGAATGAAACCTTCCAAGTGAATAGGGATGCGATGAGAAGGTTTGATTAAAATGTGGTCGCCTTGCCGTGGCCGGTTTGGCTCAGTGGATAGAGCGTTGGCCTGCAGACTCAGGGGTCCCAGGTTCGATTCCGGTCAAGGGTTCGATACCTTGGTTGTGGGCACATCCCCAATGTGGGGTGTGCAGGAGGCAGCTGATTGATGTTTCTCTCTCATCGATGTTTCTCTCTCTCTCCCTCTCCCTTCCTCTCTGTAAAAAATCAATAAAATATATTTTTTTAAAATGTGGTCACCTTGAGCGAGAAGACTGGCCAGCTGACCCCAGCGGTCAAAGGCACAGCTGGTGCTCACTGCAGGTTACCTGGAGCAAGAATCCATCCAATTCCTTCATTCAACAAACACCCTTGATGGCCACGGGCAGGCTGGGAGCAAGGTCCCAGGGAAACAGCTGAAGCAGGGGCAGCTCTGGCTCGGCGCTCACAGCCCAAGGACGGGCCCGTGTACCCAGCATCGGTCGGTGAGCATTGCCTCCCAAACGCCTGACCCCAAGCGTCCCCGGAGGGGCGTTTTGAAATGCAGCCTTCCAGTCCCTTCTCCCCAAAATTCTGACCCCAGGTCTGTGGGAGGGCCTGAGGATACGTATTTCCATTCCGTTCGGGGGACTGAGTGTAGTGGACGCACCATCTGTCCGCCCACAGCTCTTCCTCAGGACCCCGTCACTCCCACAGGGACAAGGAGCCAGCAGCGGCCCTCTCCCGCCCTTTACCACATCCTGAGTCCAGCTGGGCCTACCCCCTACACAGCCCTCGCATGGTCCTTTGCCACCTGACACCTGGACCGGGCAACCGTCCTGACCTCTCTCCCGGGCCCTACTCTGCCCTCTGCGTTGGCTCTCCGTAGCGCGCACAGGAGCTTTCTGAGATGTGGAGTAGAAAGTGTGTCTCCCCGTTTGAGAACCATGGCCACCTTGGTCTCTGGGACCCGGACCCGCCTCCTCTCCACTCCTTCCCAGGGCCCTGGTTCTGGGGTGACTGTTACTGTCTCACCTTCTGGGCTCACCCCCGTGTCTCCATGGAGCCTGTCCAGCCCCTGCCAGATGGTAACATTTGTCCGCAGCCTCTGGCCGGAGGGAGAGGGGCGTGGGATTGGGGTTGGGAGCAGCCAGAGGTCCCAGGCGGCCAGGGCGGGGGGCGCGCGGGGCATCGTGCGGGCACAGAGGGACACGGGCGGGAATGAAGGGCATGAGGTCAGGCTGCGAGGGGTTCTTACGTAGGAATGGGGTGAAGCGAATAAGAGGAACTTCACGTTGAGGGGGGCACAGACAGCCCGGGGCGGGGAGGGCTGTTGCTATTTTTGTTTGCTTTTTACTTCTTCTTTCGGAAAATGTCAGGGACGTTTCAGAGCAGAGAAAGCAGCGTGACGACGCCCCATAAATGCTTAGGAATCCATGGCTTCGGAAACACGCCATTCATTTACGGGGGGCCAGGGAGCAGGGTGTGTGCCAATGATCGGGACCGATGCCCCGGCCCCTCCGCCCTCCCGCCCGGGCCTCTGCCTGACGCAGGGCATTGCCGTCCGAGGAAAGAGGGAGCCACAGCCCTCACGCTGGCGTGGGGCCCACTGTCTGCCCGGCAGGCTCCCAGCCAGGATGGCAAGGCCGACGGGGCACACGCTCCCTCCGCCTGAGCATGTGACTAAGTGCCAGAGGAGACAGGAGCTGGGAGCCCCGATCGCGGCAGCCCAGTGGGTTGAAGGCTGGCTCCTGCTGGAGACAGGGGAGGGCGGGCTTACAGTCAGACCCTGGGGTGACCCATCACGGCACCGGGAGGCCACGGGCAGCCACACGGGGCTCACACGGGGACAGGGACGCCTCGGATTGCCGGGGGAAGAGCACGGTGGCAGAGTGGGGGCGCAGTCCTGGCACCAGGAGCCCAGGAGGGGAGCTTTCAGGCCGGCGCCCAGGAGAGGCGATGCCACCTAAGCCAGCGCAGCGGCAGGGCAGGCGGGAGGGTGCTCACGGGAGAGGCGGGGAGAGGCACCTGGGCCTTCCTTGGCGACCGGGGGGCGTGGGAGCCAGCACTGCGCCTCCCGGCACCTCGGAGGCAGCCCCCGCTCCGGAGCATTAATGCTAACCACCTGGCACCTGCCATTTGGTGGCCTGACACTGGCCAGGCGTCCTCGGGCACCTTTCATGTGACATTCCTCCCTCCGCGGCTTTCACGGCACGAGGGGTTACTGCCTGTGGCGCTGGGAGATGAGAAGCAGGCCCCGGGGGTGGGAAGGGGTCTGCTGGGGACCCCCACTTCCCCGGAGCAGGGGCCACTGCTCCGGTTCCCACAGAGCGCAGAGCTGCGGAGTCCGGGCGGGAGGTGCGAAGGCCAGGGAGGGGTCATCTGTGCCGTCACCTCGAGGCGGCGGCCAGGAGAGGGCTGCGACTCCGGACTTCACCCACACTTTCCCGGGGGCCCCAGGGCAGGCACCCATACTTTCCGGGGGGCCCAGGGCAGGCACCCACACTTTCCCGGGGGGGCCAGGGCAGGCACCGCGCTTGTCCCTTTCGCTGGCCATCTGCAGCGCGTGCTTGCATCACTGCCCACGCTGCTCCCGTAGGGGGCGCACTGCACAGAAGTTTATTAACCATTTAGGCATCAACCTCTTAGAGTCAAGGTAACCCGTGAAGCGGAGAGAAGAGGGACTCGGGGGTCAGGAGAGCCAGGTTCAAGTCTGGGGCTGACGCGTCCAGCCACGTGGTCTCGGCTTCACCCCGGAACCTCTGTAATGCCTCCGGGGGCAGAGACCAGAAGCCCCTCCCGAGGGGGGGAGGTTTAGAGGAGATGATGGTGCAGACCTCTTGGGGAGGCCTGCGTGAGCAAGGGCCTGGCATCTTCGACGTGCCGACCGCCATCAGGGTGTGGGGCAGGGGATCCCAGCTGCACCCCCCATCCTGTACCCCACGGGGAAGAGCTGTCGAGGTGGCTAGTGGACCTGCCTCACATGGCACAGCCAGGAAGGGGTTCACTGCTCCCCACCCTTTCACAGCAATTGCGTGCCAATGACCCTGGGGACCCCGACCCAAGGCTGAGGCCTAAACCGGGAGCTGAGGCCCGTGAGGGCGGTGCCTGGGTGCCCAGGGCGAGCGAGGAGCCCACAGGCCAGCGGGGCGGGCAGCACGGGGTGTCGGGTGTCTGGGAATGTGCGCTCACCGGTCATTTGGAACTGGTTCTCTTTCAGGGTGATTTACGCACCCTCGGTTCTCACCGCGGGGCTGTTTGATCTCCAGCCCAGGGCTGAGAGTCTGCGATGGCCATCCGCCCCCACCGCGCCCGGCTCCCATGACCTGGGCTCCCATGACCTGGGCTCCCATGACCTGGGCTCCCATGACCACAGCTGGTGTCGCCAGGCAGGGCCGTGGGCAGCCAGGGGGCAGAGCAGAGGGGGGGGGGGGGCTGCTGTGTGATTTCCAGGAGGCAGAGCAGCGTGGGGGAAGGATCACACTCCGGGCGGAGACGCCACGTCCTGCCCCCAGGCCAGCTGCCCGGGGGTGAGGGGGCATTGCTGTAACTTCCCCGAGCCTGTTTCCTTATTGGTGAAGTGGAGGTGGCGTGGCCTGCTTTGAAGAGATTTGGGGGCAGAAAAAGGATGATAATGAGTTCAGAGTCCCTGGCCAGGGTGGCTCAGTTGGCTGAGCATCGTCCCATGCACCAAGCATTCGGGAGTTCGGTTCCCAGTCAGCCCACCCGCTGTCTCCGGAGGAGGTGAGGACCCTGCTTCGTTCCGCACCAGCCAGACCCCATGTAGAGCATTGCGTCCATCCGTCCGTCCATCCGTCCGGGGCTTCACCTCCTACCATTTTGAACCTACTCAGAGCACAGGGACCGGAATGAGGAGGGCCTTGACATCATGTTAAGGGGACAGAGTTGAAAGGGGGTGGCTCTTTGGTCGGGAGAAGGGAGCCCAGCGGGTGTATTTCTGAAGGACTCGGTGGATAGGGAGAGACCGCTCTGGGGCAGGGAAGAGCAGTGGAGGGCATGGCAGGAATCCGTATTTCAACACAGAGTTAGACTCGGTCTAGCGGGGAAACCGTGGCCTCGCTCCGAGGGAGCTTCCCGTCCCTGGAAGCCTGCACCTGAGCTGAGCAGCGCCCCCCGGAACGCTGGAGGGTGAGTGCCTGGGCGCGGGGGCCTTCTCCTCTCCGCACCTGTGAGCTGAGAGTCCGTGGTCCCATGACTTCTTCCAGTGGGGCCGAGGGTACCAGGCAAGACGTGCTTGTCTGGATGCAGACAGACCCGAGTCTCCCTGGCAACAGGGACTGTGTGGTTCATCAAGTCCAAGGCGCCGAGCCTCGGTCCCCGGCAGAGGTGATGTCACGGTGGAAACACGAGCATCCCGGCCCGCCTTTCCAGGTCACGGAGCTGTCCTGCAGCAGGAAGAGGCATTTCCTGGCCCTGATCCTCTCGCAGGGGTCCCCGGCCGGGTATCCTGTTTCTGGTCCTGCAGGGCATCCTGTGGGGGCCCCTGGGGCGCTGGAGCCTGGCAGGAGGTGGGTCGGGCCGAGCCCTCGGCGCCGGCCCTGGACACCGCGGCGCTCGGATCAGCTGGGGGATCGGGCCGGAGCCCAGCCACCGAGGACACCCCGAGAAGCGCCGCCCAAGGCCCCAGAGAGGACCTCTGCCGTCCGTCCCGTCACTGCCCGCAGTCCTCCTGGCTAATTCTCTAACAAACCCCTTTTCCAGAAGGCTCACAGCCGCCCTGAGGCTACAGGCCGAGGTTTCTAGTGCACTCAGATGTGGGCAGCCGTCTCCACTGCTCATTTTAGGGCATTTCTCTCACAGCCGTTCATCCTCTTTTGTTTTTTAAAACTTTCATGTTATGCTGGCGAACCTTTTTCTTTAACTATTTTAACCATTTTTAAATTTATTTTAGAATAATTTTTATTGATTTCAGAGAGGAAGGGAGAGGGAGAGAGAGCAACATCAATGAGAGAGAATTATTGATCAGCTGCCTCCTGCACGCCCCCCACTGGGGATCGAGCCTGAAACCCAGGCGTGTGCCCCTGACCAGGAATTGAACCATGGCCTCCTGGTTCATAGGTCAAGGCTCAACCACTGAGCCACACTGGCCGGGCTATTGTAACCATTTGTAAGTGTCCAAGTCGGTGCTACTCAAGTCCATTCACCATGGTGTGCCGCCGTCACCACCGTCCAGCTCGAGGTTGTCACCATCCCACTCATGGATCACAGCGTTTCTGTTATTCTAGTGATAAAATAGAACTTTTAAATCTATGTCCACATTGTGAACAGTGCAGGCGTGTCCTCCATTCCAGTGACATAACAGCAGGCGACACAGATCCAGGGAAGAGGACAAAATGCAAGTGCCAGTTCATCTCTTTCTCCGGAAATTAAAAAAAGAAAGAAAAAGGTATTGTGCCGATGTGAGGGTGTGAAAATCAGAGGTTGCCAATTTTGAAGTCGGAATCAAAGTGTGTATTTCCTTATGTGTGATGTGGCCCCTTCCCCCAGCAGCCGTGGGGGGTCTGGGGGGCCCAGCCTCATTCCTCCACGTCCTCCTGCCTGGGGCCCGAGGGGTCAAAAGGCCAGAGAGTGGGGAGACTTTTCTCCTCGGGCCCTGGACATGAATGCGCAGCGCCCAGCGCCCGCAGACCTTCCCAGCTCACATTCCCCGGGGCCGGCGAGGCAGAAAATGCCCAGGAACAAAGCTCCGGCCCTAAACAGACCTCCCTCTCAGCGCAGGGTCAGTTCCACGTGGGGCTTCCGGAAGAGCCACCCTAACTTAAGAAAAGAGAAAGGGGAGGGGGAGGGAGCCCAGGAGCCAGGGAAAGGATACCCATGAGTGTGTGCCGCCCGCCCGCCCGCCCCCCCCCCCCCCACACACACACACACGCAGCCTCCGTGGGAAGCGGCTCAGAGTTCCCCACGCGCCTCCTAGGAGGCGGGGCGGGTGCCGGACACCCCTGGCCCCAGGAGTCCAAGGAATAGATGCATTTCTCCACCTTCGGTGAGTTCCTGGGCAAATCTAGGGGCCTCGTCTAGTTCTCTGGATAAATGGGCGCACGGCTGGCACCCACCCTGCCTTCCTCCGTCTGGGTTGTCTGGCCAGGATGCTGTCCCATTTGGGGGACACCGTGCCTCCTCCCCTGCCCGGAGCAGGCGGCCTCGTCACTGCAGCCTGAGCACGCGGTAGGGGTCTGGCATATACCCACCCAGTGCCACCTTCTCCCCCAGCCTATCGGGACACACCAACACGCACTTGGGCCCGGCCGGCGTGGCTCAGTGGTTGAGTGTCGTCCTAGGAACCAGGAGGTCGTGGTTCGATTCTTGGTCAGGGCACATGCCCGGGTTGCAGCCTCAATCCCCAGTGGCGGCGGGGGGCGGGGGGGGGGGGTGATGCAGGAGGCAGCCGATCAATGATTCTCTCTCATCATTGATGTTTCTCTCTCCCCCTCTCCCTTCCTCTCTGAAATCAATAAAACGATATTTAAAAAACAAAACAAACCCCATGCACTTGGTTGGGTTCATTAAAGTCAACATCCTTCACATGTCACCCCTTACGAAATGCTAGAAAGCAAAGACTCCCCGTGGAGCCCGGCCTGGCTCGGCTGGGGTGCCATCCCCGAACCCTGGCTCCTAGCCTGTCCGTCTGGGGACACGGTCCACATTGTGGGGTGTCTGGGACCAGCCGCCCCCTCAGAGCTGGGCCAGCCCCACGGTGAGTGTAACCAGGGGGGGGCCCAGCGCACACTCCCCACCCAGGGCCCAGGTCAAGGTGACAGGGCTTCTCACCCCGGCCAGCACCCCTCACCCCGGCTCCAGGGTCACACACTCCGCCTTGGCGCTGGAGCTGGAGCTGCACACGGTTCATTTCTGGGCCAGATCCCCGAAGCTGAAGGGTTTATTTTTAAGGACAAGCCGTTTGCTGTTTTCAGCGTTTCTCCTCAGAAATAGTGCAATTCAGCCCGATCTGCATTGGAAGCGTAATTTATCATCTCGCACAGATGGCTGGCGGAGGGCGGGGGGACGGTTTGCTTTTCGTTGCGGTTCAGCAAACATCTCCCGGGCCCCTGCGTGTGCCGGGCACAGAGCGCCGGGGACGCACGGGCGAGGAAGGCAAACGCCTGGCCCCTGAGACCCTCGCCGTCTAGGTGGGAGGCAGCCCCCCACCTCGGCGTTGGCATCAGACAGGTCTAGTCGGGAATGCTGGCTCCGCCATGCGCTATTGGGGCCGCGCTGGGAAAACCATCTCCCGTCTTTCTAGCTGAGGTTTGTCAACTTCGCTCGTCTCTTCAAAAAGCCAACTTTGGGTTCCGTTCATTTCTCTACTTACTGCTTTTCTACTTCACTGGTGCCCGCTCTAGTCTTTATTATTTCCTTTCTTCCGCTTTCTTTGGGTTCAGTTGACTCTCCACCCCGCACCCCCCGCCCCGCACCCCCAGTGCCTTACAGTGAAAGGTTGAGTTATTGATTTGAGATCTCTCTTCCTTTTTACTAGTCACTCACTGCTATAACCCTCCCCCCCCACCCCCACACTGCTTTACCTCGTCCTTAAGGTTCCCTACGTGGTGCTCCGTTTTCATGCAACTCACAGTCTTTCCCAACCTCCCCTTGGATGTCTTATGTGACTCATCGGTTGTTGGCAGTGTGTTGTTTGATTTCCACTTATTTGTGAATTTCCCGGTTTTTTTGTTATTGATCTTTAATTTCACTCCGTTGAGACAGAAGAATACACTGCATATGATTTTAATCTCTTCCGATGGATCGAGGCTTGCCCTAGGGCCTGGCGTACGGCGCATCTTGGAGAGCGTCCCTTGCGCACCTGGGAAGGAGGTGTGTTCTGCTGCTGGGTCCGTCACGTGCTGTGCGGGTCTGTCTCCTTGCTCACCTTGTCGAGTTGTTCTACCCACTGTCACCAGTGGGACATCGAGCTTTCCAACTATTACCACTGAATCGCTACTCCACCTCGGTGAACCTGTTTCCTTAGAGGAAGATGGTTATTCCTGCCCTGCACAGGCATAGAGATAAAGGAGGCAACGCCTGGCGGTGTAGCCTGGAGCCCCCTGATGTCACTGCTGGGTCTCAGGACGACGGGACAGAGTATGGGACAGTGGGGGTGAGGGCCTCCTCCTCAGGTAACCGGGCGGGGGGGGGGGGGGGGGGGTCTTGGTTAAGCCGACACAGCTCCCGTCTGAGAAACATAAGCCCTTCTTAACACGAAGGTGGAGGCTCTGAGCCCACCTTCATCTATGGCCTTATATTGAGGATATGCAGCTCTTTGGTGCAAAAAATAAAAACTAACTCACGAATCCTACCTTCTCATCTTTATTTTGCTAGCTGATGTCTAAAACTCCTTCGTAGATGCTTCTTGTGATCATCCATCCATCCATCCATCCACCCACCCATCTATCTACTCTTCCTTCTTTCCTTCCTCCATTGCTTCCTTCCAACTCAACCAACGTTTGCCAAACCACCTTCTCCGGGCCAGACCCCGCCAGGTACTGAGGATATCAAAATCAGGCCTGTGGTAAAGGACCCGCCTTATGCAGGAAGACACGGACGTGGAAGCAGGTAACTACCACGCAAGGCTATAAACGCCAGGAGAGAGAAAGGAGCGAAGGGCTTGGAGGGCGCAGAGGGGGAGAGTGACCTGCCTTGGGGGGAAAGAGAAGACGAGACCCCGAAGGCTTTCCCAGCAAATGCTAACAAAGCTGCAAAGCAGGGCTCAACAGGGGCTGGGGTTCCATACCCTCCCTGCCCCCACCAAGCCTCTCCGGTAGGAGGGGCCCCGGGGGGGGGGGGGAGGAGGAAAACAAGAGGATGTTACACACAGTGAGTCATCCAGCCTCAAATAACCAGGAACGGCCCGCAGAGAGTGCTTGGCTTGGAGCGAGGCCAAGCCCATTGCTGCAGAAATAGCCACGCTGAACCCAGAGATTTCTGGGCCAGTCTCGGTCCCCATCGCACTGCCAGCCCAGCCCTAGGAAACTGGAGCTTGAAGCCCCTTATGTTCAAAATCCTGCGCATATTTTGGTCAAGATGGTCTTGATGAAACTACATTCTCCCGTTGACGGCGGGCTGGTCCTCCTTCCGTCCTGTCCTGGTGAGACCACAGCAGGCAGTCCTGCTCAGGGCAAAGCCCCGAGGGGCCGCTCTGCTGTGGGGCTCAGTCTCCACAGAATTCTTGTTGCCGTCAGGGAAGTAGGTGCTTCCCAGTAGCACGGGAAATGAGCCGATCAGTAGTGTCTGCTGTACCCCCACCAGGGACACTGCAGGGAGAGAGTACAGTTCAGACCCTCCCCTGGGAGGACTCTGATCCACCGAAAACATCGGGAAAAACAGTCATGAAACAGTTTGGAAAACTCAAGCTCTGGGACCCGACAGAGTCAACCTGACGGATTGGACTTAATCTCACTGGGCCTTGGGATTCCTTATCTGAGAGAGAGAGACAGAGAGAGAGAGACAGAGACAGAGAGAGAGAGAGAGAGACAGAGACAGAGAGAGATTTAAAGTGCGGTGTCCTCTTGCCCCATGAAGGAGGTAGAACTCTGGTCCCTAAGGAGGCGTGGAGTCCTGACCGGCGAGGGGCAGGTGGGGAGGCCTTCCGGCAGCAAGCACTCCCAGGCCGCAGTGGGAAAGCGCCTGCATTCAAATTCTGCTCCACTGCTTTCTCGCCAGGTAATTCTAAGCCAGTGGTCGGCAAACTGTGGCTCGCGAGCCACATGCGGCTCTTTGGCCCCTTGAGTGTGGCTCTTCCACAAAATACCACGTGCGGGCGCGCACGTACAGTGCGATTGAAACTTCGTGGCCCATGCGCAGAAGTCGGTTTTCGGCTCTCAAAAGAAATTTCAATCGTTGTACTGTTGGTATTTGGCTCTGTTGACTAATGAGTTTGCCGACCACTATTCTAAGCAATTCACGAACCACCTGGTGCCTCAGTTTCCTCATCTGTGACATGGAGACAGGAATAGAACCTGTCTTCGGGGTCGTTCTGAGGATTGGGGTCAGATGAGTAAACACTTAGAAAACCAGGTACAGAGTGAAGGGCCCATCAGTGTTGGCTGCTGCTGTTGTGGATGGAGGGAGGGAGCTCACGTCCAGTGTGAAGGGAGCAGCCAAGGAAGTAAGAGTGGGAAGGCTGGGGCCCCGGGTTAGAGGGCCGCCGGTGCCCCCATGAGCTGGACCTGAGGCACCAAAGGCCCAGGGCGGTTCCTGAATGGGGGCTGACATGGACTATTATACATGGAAAATGGCCGGAGCGAATGGGTTTCTGCTGCAGCCATCGATTGCCCCAGAAGCGGCCGATCCCGAGCCGTCCGCCAGCCTCCTCCTGCTTCCACCCCCAGGGGCATCCTCTGGGGAAAGGAGGAGGCTCAGGACAGACCATGCACCTGGTCACGTGTCCGGTGGGTTATCGCTCAGTTTCCAGGCGCACGGTCAGCAGGGTGACTGGCGGGCGGGGTTCGAACATCATTTCACGAGCAGCCACGAGCGACTTTGGGAAGTGGCCGGGCTCACGGCGGGCGGACTGTGTGAGCCCACCCGTGCTGCCTCCCGCCCATCCATCCCCCCCGCCCCCCGCAGGGAGCAAAGGCAGTGGGGATCCTCCCGCAGACCCCACCGTGCTCGCCAAGGCCCTCACAGGTCCTGGGGACCACGGGGAGGTGGTGGGAAGGTGAGTGGGTGATACCCGCCTCCCTTCATGCCCACCTGGGCCTCTAGAGACAGGCAGAGTCCAGGCCATGCCAGAGAAGAAAGCATTCGCATTCTGGAGATGCTAACGAGAGTGGCAATGAGCATGCACGCGACTTAGTCACGCGTGGAAGTTCCTCATACAGAGAATTCCCCAGTGGTGGGCCCACGAGAGCAGGGGTGCCACGGCCCTCGAAGAGCCTTGTGGCAGGAGCAGCCACGGGAGCACAAGCTGTGTGGGGCCAATTTTGGGGGGAAAAACCCTACTGCACATTTCTTGGCCTGCAGGGTCCAGAGAGAGACCCTAGACTCTGACAGATGGAATGGGAAAATTCCTTTGAGTCTGTGATTGGCTTAGCGGAAAGAAAGGAAGTCGGGTAATCCTTAAGTGACCCCAAGTGGTAAAAATACTCCAGCATGAAGGTGTCGCTGTGGGTGTTCACAGCGTGACGTTAGCGCCACCTGGTGCCCTTGCTGGGAGATGGTAAACCGCGGACCCACAGGTAGGCTCTGCCGCCTGTCATTTCATAGGGGACCATTCTCTTGGCGCGGGGTTGCCAGCGATCAGTGGGAAAACGAATTACCATGTATGGTCAGAAGATATGATAGCGTCGGTCATTGTAACCAATAGAACTAGCACCAATATTTTAAGGGAACAATTATTTCATGCTATGGGTATAATCCAGTATCTCCAAATTGCTAGCTGTCAAAAGCCAAACAAAATACCCCAAACTTCCAGCCTCTGTGACTGCAGGTTAGCCAGTTGTCTCCCCACATGTCTAAGAATTCTTAGACGTGCCCCTAAACCAGCGGTCGCCAACCTTTTGGACCTCATGGACCACCAGTGGTCTGTAGACCACCGGTTGCCGACCGCTGGTTTAGACGACGGCTCCAGAGAGTTTCCTTGTCCCCTCCTGCCACTAGGGAACAATTCCCCACAGGACAGGGTCCCAACCAATCCCCACACCTTCTCACATCCCCATGTTCACACATACACAGCGCCCTCCCTTCAACGCGCAAGTTGCACACACCTAGCTGCTGACACTACGTAGCGAACATTTGAGGATTTCGAGGGGATCCGTGTGGAAAAGGAAAGCTCACTGTCAGACAGTGCTGCTCCCACTCTGAGCTCACCCCATCCTTGCTGGCCCTCTCTCCGCCTCCACCCTCCATCCTGGCAAGTGCTAATCGGATCAGGATTTCCGCCCAGGCTAGATTCTCTTCCAAGACCCTGACCCCAAATTGGAAAGCCCTTGACCTGCCATCGTTGCCCAGCAGGGACATGGCCATCTCTGGCTGCTTCTCCAAAGTCCTACCTTGGCAGCAGCAAATATTGGTCCTTCGATGGGGATTTAATTGAAGCTAACAGCCAACGAGAGTCCTTTCTGGTGAACAGGGTGAGTTACCAAGCTGGAGAATAAGATTTAAGGTGAAACAGTGGATGGAGCCAATCATTTCCTATGAAGGGAATGGAAATGTTTTCAATAAACACCAAGTGACAATGTCTAAAAGGCCAACTGGGTTTTGAAAACTGGAAGCATCCTTCAAAGATTGGTCTGAGTCCCCAAAGTGACTATTGGGAGGAAACTGCATTCATGTATTTATTTTTAAAATAATCTTCCTCGTTTCTCAAAAATGATATATGGTCCTATTTGTTCATCCATTTTTCTCTGCGATAACCTCTACTGCACAGTATGAGAGCGAGGGCTCCAGCTTGAACCCCCGCTGTATTTAGCTTCAGGACACGAATTCACTTGGGCATTTGCAGGGGACCCACAATGCTTTGCAACAGGAACAAGAAGCATCTCGAGTCAGGCTCAGTTTAAAGCAGCAGCTCTCAACCTGGCAATCGATTAGCATCTCGGGGCAGCCAGGCCCAGCCCGATGCTGAAGTCTGAATCCCTGGAGGCGAGGTACAGGGGCGGGCATTTTCTTTTAAAGCTTCCTAGGTGAGCCCTAACTCGTTTGGCTCAGTGGTTAGAGCATCAGCCTGCAGACTCAAGGGTCCCAAGTTTCGATTCTTGTCAAGGGCTTGTACCTCGGTTGCAGGCTCAATCCCCAGCCCTGGTTGGGGCACGTGCAGGAGGCAACCAATCGATGTGTCTCTCTCACATCGATGTTTCCCTCTGTCTCGCCCCCTCCCTTCCACTCTCTAGAAATCAATGGAAAAATACCCTCAGGTGAGGATTACAAAAACAAAAGCTCCCAGGGTGATCCCACAGTGAGAGCACTAAGGAAGGAGCTAAGGTGCTCCCTGTCGGCAGAGAGGCAGTGGGCCATTCCGGGAAGGCAGGTGATTCTACAGCATCTGTCTCAGCATCTGTCTCATTCTTTTGCATCGTCTTGCCTGGGTCTCAGGGGAAAAGACTGCAGAGAGAGTTCAAGTTCTAAGAGCCATTTATCTGTAACAGTGGGTCTTGGTTTCAAGATCCATCTGCACCTCCATCGGCTGAGGAATCTGTCAAAAGGCAGGTTCCTGGGTCCCGCCTTCAAACTAACAATCTCTGTGTGTGATTGGATGAGCCAGAAGTCACTAACTATTGCCAGGATGGGATCCAAGCCCATCTGACTCCAGGTCCTTTCCAATTCCCCTCAACTTCTGACGAGTAAGACTGAAACCTCTGTCAGAAAACCACAGTTCTGGATGGCTTTAAATGAGAGGTAATTATTTAAAGCAGCAGAACAGGAAAACAGCCAAAATTCCCCTTGCCCTCCTCCCTCCAAAGGAATCCTCGATCAATTACTTCGGAGCAGCAAAATACCCTCCCTTTCCTTCCTGTTCCACTACATTCTTTCCCTCCTGGCAAATATTCCTCTTCCCCCAAATAAGGTCACTTGGAAAAAAGTCCCTGCTAGTACATTGGAAATTGTCAGAACCTATAGGGAAATGATAAATTACTATACAAGGGGACCTACCCCAGACCTCACTTTATGGTTATCTACACACTTTTCATATCTCATTCAAACTGCAATAAAATGTGTTTTAAGTCAGAAGAATAAGGTAAACATTACTTACAAGTCTGGGTCTGTGTGCCGGGTGATGGTGGTGGGCAGGGGTGCGGACCAGGAGAGGAGCCGTGAGTGAAAACGCTGCATTATGACGTCAGACCATCTCTACTTGGCAGCACCATTCACACACCGTGTGGGGAGACACACGAAAACGAGCTTTCAATGCACACGAGTAGGATTTCCGTTTGGAAAATGAATTGTACAGAGCTGTTCCGACTCTGTTAGCGTGAATGTCAACTAGCGCTACAACGCAACCTGGTAATGACCCTGAAAAATGTCCGTTAGGTGCATTCGCTTTAAACTCAATCCAGGAATTAAAATCATAGAAACAATCTGAAACACAGATCAAAGATTCCCAGAGAAACATGATGTGTATGTAGCAGGGAGAGATGTCAACGTGGACGCACCATAAAAGGGGGTGTGAGTGCCCATCGGCTAGACTTGTGCCGAATGCTTAACAGAATCCCGAAGGATGCGGATCATCTTCACCGTTTTTATAACAGAGAAGCTGCAGAGGGGCCCTAACGAAGACACGCGGAGGCGAAGGGCCTGGCCTCGGCGTCCTGCCAGAAAGGGGAGCGCCGGAGCTGGATCTGCGCCCGGCCAGGCATTCCGAGGTGCACACCGTCTCCAGTGCCCCCCCCCGCCCCCCCCCGCCCCCCCCCCCCAAGATCACAAGCAGTGAGTGTGGAGGGTCCATCAACCACAGCACGTCCAACGGATATGCAGCCGCTGGCGCCTTTGGAGGGTCTACACTACAGCAAGAAAACTTCCAGAAAAAACAGATGAACCACACTGCCAGCAGGGCCGGTGTGGGAAGGGGTGGGGACTGCGCTAACCTGAAGTTTATCACAGGAACACATACTGGGAAGAGGTGCAGGAAGGTTCTGGCACTCATAGTTGCCACCACCAGCTAGTCCTATGGAGTCCGTTCCGGGGGCAGACACCCCGGCCATGAACACAGCTCCACGCGACGCCCGGTTTTCCGTGTGCGCTCAGGGGGCCTGTCCTCATGAGGCTGAAAGTACCTTCCGCGTTAGGAATACCAGGACTACAGACACCAGAGTCAGAGCAGCTCACTTAAGTTTATTAAAATTTGAAGAAACAAAAAATTCCCAAACACAAAACGATTTCAGTCTCTAGGAAAGTCTAACTCCAGCCACTGAAGCCCGCAGGTGGCTGCGCAGAGAATGAGTGAGCCGAGGACGGGGTGGCGAGGGGGAAGGTGCCCAGACTCAGGCCGTCGGTGAAGGTGGGGCAAGCCTGGGCACCTCTGGGTGCGGGGGACGGACATGAGAGCCACACAAACGAGATCTGAGTAGTCACATAAGCTCTTACACTCTGGAGTGGACAGAGCTGACGCCGAGCCAGGCACGAACCCCCGAGGGGGAATTTTAACACTTCTTGGGCCTCCCAGGGCCCTAGTGCATGGTATTAGCTAGTGACCTAAGCAAACAGAGGCTCAGGGAAGACCAAGTGGCTGTGCTGGGCAGTCCAGAGGGTGGGCAGCCCTGGCACAAGGTCACCCAGGTCCTCTGCCCTGTGGCCCTGCCACTCGCCAAGTATGACACAGTTCTGTGGGAACCTGGCCCGCGAGCACCACACGCGAGCTCCAGCTGAGGGAGAGGGACAGGCAGGTGGGAGGGCATGAGCAGTCGTACACATCATTTCGGCTCACACCCCACCGACCGGAACCTGGGAAGCCAGTCTCCAGCGAGGCAATCTATACTGGACCGACTAAAACCCAGGAGGTTCCACTGGTAAAAGGAATGGGGCAATCAGCATCACGCACGGCTCAGGGAGCACTTCTTAACCAGGACTGAGCCATTATTCACATCCTTAGCACGGACCAGAGGCTGGAGGAATCAGCATCTGGACGCGGGGACTAAGATAAAGGGAAGGATGATAAGAGAGGTCAGTCAGAAATCCAGGCAACCCCCTGCTGGCCTATTACACGGAGCTTCCTCTGCTAAGAACTCTGTTCCCTGGATAATCCCTGTTGACGGTATTTTGAAGGGAAAAACATGAATAAACCCACCATCTCCCAGCTCTGTCCAGCATTCCTCCCTGGCCGACCCCTGGGCCCGGGGAATCCTCGTCCACAGGGAGACCAGAGAGGAAAAGCTGCCACCCGGACCCAGGGTCTGGTCCCAGTTCGACCAGCCGGGCCCTGTGGATGTGAACCCCGCCCGACTCACTCCTGCACCTCAAAACAGGGCCGCGAGCAGACCGGGTCGACCTCTTCCAGCTCCAGTGCGGAACGGTCTGAATGTGTCTTCCCTTTGCCGCCACGCCGATGAAATTCCCACTTCTAAAGCAGTGGCTGGTGTACGTGATCGCGGCCAGCTGTTGTCCCAGCTGTGAGATCGGCCGTGGCGTGCGAGGACCCCGCCAGGGACAGTGGTCCAGATGTGGGTGAAAGAATGAAATTCTCCTCCTCCTGCCACACGCACCAGGACTCAGTACTGGGAAGTGAAGTCAATGGTAATGCGTTTCCCCCTGTTTAAATAGTTTCACTCAAGATTGTGTTTGAAGAAATAGTTCAGGGCTCAAAGGTTTAACACCATCATACAAGACATTATAACTTGTGCTCTTAAGAAATCTCTACCCTGACCGGTTTGGCTCAGTGGATAGAGCGTCGGCCTGTGGACTGAAGGGTCCCGGGTTCGGTTCCGGTCAAGGGCATGTACCTTGGTTGCGGGCACATCCCCAATAGGGGGTGTGCAGGAGGCAGCTGATCGATGTTTCTCTCTTATCAATGTTTCTCTCTCTCTCTCCCTCTCCCTTCCTCTCTGTAAAAACTCAATAAAATATATTAAAAAAAAAAATGCCGAAACCGGTTTGGCTCAGTGGATAGAGCGTCGGTCTGCGGACTGGAAGGTCCCAGGTTCGATTCCGATCAAGGGCATGTACATTGGTTGCGGGCACATCCCCGGTAGGGGGTGTGCAAGAGGTAGCTGGTCGATGTTTCTCTCTCATCAATGTTTCTAGCTCTCTGTCCCTCTCCTTTCCTCTCTGTAAAAAATCAATAAAATATATTTTAAAAAAAAAAGAAATCTCTAAGGTAAAAAAAAAGTTCCCCAAGAAACTTCTTTATAAACTACGAGTCAACAGGCACAAAAGAGCAATTCAATTATATGTATTTCAATTTTTCCTTCTGGTGCGAGGCAAGAGGGTCTGAGGAAATGTATTCCAAAGGCCTGTGTTCAAGTGTAAGGCCCAGAGGGACAGTGGAATCGTTTTACCTTTGTGAGCACAACCTCGGAAGAAAGGGTCTTAAAACAAAGGCGAACCTTCAGGGATACAGCTTCACTGTCGCCACCACCCACTCAGCTGTCAGTCCTCACAGAACCTTCCAGCTCCTAAAACACCGGCTCCAGACTAGCCGAGCTGTCCTGCCTCGGTACCACCGGTCCTCCCTCACCTCCCACCTCTCCAGCTACGGACACACGTAGGCACCATCACCATCGCAAGCCCGTCTCCACCGAGGGCCGCTGCCTGGGGGGAAGCGCCTCCTCGATACTCAGTGGCTCCACACGGTCCTCTGCCAAGTGCACATTCCCAAGAACTGCACCTCATAAACCACAGCATTCTTGAAGAAGAAAAACCATCAAGTCACGTTAAAATAAGACACAGACCTTCATGAAAATAGAGTCATCACATTTATTACTTTCATTAGGTTGCCATTACATGAAGAATTCCTATGACTAATGTTCCATGTTTCTTGACATGCAAGAGTTAGCATTAATAGCTTAAGTTACTATAAATACTGCTGCCTGGAAGCAGTACAGCAGTTTTAGAGTTTTAAGACGACAGCCGTATTACTCAGTCTCCGGTGTGAGAATCAGAAGGTTCTGAACAGCTGGTTAGGAAGGTAGCCAAGGTGCAGAAAAGACGTCTGCGCCTCCTTTTCAAGGGCAGCCAACTCGTGAACTGTAGGTGCCAGAACATCCACATGGCCTTTATAGTTTCCACCTGCATCACACACAGAGCACAGAGCAATGTAAATGACCTGCCTGAAACAACTTGTCGGCAATACTCTGGCTCAACTGCATCAGTTTCAACGTTGCTTCTAGCAATAAAAATGTACTACCGGTCAGGTTATCTCCAAAACTCAGAGTTCTAAAATGTTAAATCATTACAAATCCAGGATTCGGCCTCACTAACAGCTGTCCCAATACCCCCATCCGGCCCTCCCGTCCTCGTCCTTGATTGGGGAAAACACAAGATTAGTCTGAATCTTAACAAAATTTCAGGAATGAGCAAAGGGCATTCCAGGCAAAGGGGAGGGTAGGCTGGTTACCACTGAACTAAGTCAAAGGTTTCTGATTCTTCACTCAAAATCACTACACTCGTTCCCTAAAAACTCTATAAATGTTCAACTACTCATATGACATTAACACATCGAGAGAGGCAGCTACACTGCTTCATTCACATACATCATACAATAAAAATGCCGTGGACAGGTATAGACAGGTGCTATGAGAATAATAAAGAGGGAGTAACATGCTAAAAATATACACTTAACATCCTATATGATAAAAAGCTAATATGCAAATCAACCAATGGCAGAATGACTGGTCACTATGACGTGCACTGACCACCAGGGGGCAGACGCTCAACTCAGGAGCTGCCCCGGTGGTCAGTGCACTCCCACAGGGGGAGTGCCGCTCAGCCAGAAGCCCTGAGCCAGGCTCATGGCTGGCGAGCGCCTCTGCCTCCACAGCAGCACTAAGGATGTCCGGCAGCGCTAAGCCGTCAGTCGGACATCTCCCGAGAGCTCCAGGATTGCGAGATGGTGCAGGCCAGGTTGAGGGACACCCGCCCCAAGTGCATGAATTTCATGCACCAGGCCTCTAGTTATGAAATAAAAGTACTTGCTTCTTAAACTGATGCTCAGAGAGGAAACATTCTAATTTAAAACAGAATTAAAAGTAATTCAAAGCTTACCACCAGCTGCCCGTTTTTGTCCATAGGTAACTTTGCCATCAAATTCATCCACAGGTACCTTTATATCTGGCTCAACCTGAGAAATGGTACAGTTCAGGTGTTCTTCTACCTCAGAGAGCAACTAAGAAAGGGAGAGAAAATTTCATGTTGACAAGAGTTGCATTTTAGTAGCATTAAATAAAAGCAGGAAGCTGTACAATACTTAGTATAAATGGAAGATAGATTTCTGAAGAGATGGACTCAGTTACAATTTATAAACTACAGCTAACATTATAATCAATTACTCAATACTTTCCCTCCTAAGTGACAACAGAGAAGTGCTGATAGGACTTTTGCAAACAAATGCAGTCTCCTTTCCAACTGTGATAAGCTTTTGGCACCTTACCTGCATCTCATTGTACCATATGGTGCAGCCACCATCCTCCTTGAGCCTGGTGTTGTAACACCCCTTCCCACGGCTGCTACACACATGGTACCAGACCTAAAGAGGGAGGAGGAATGAACATGCGTGGAGACGGAAACACGCTCGAATGCTCTATTGTCACCTTGTTTTTAATATCGTCTGTCCTCGAGGCAGACTGCAGGTGCGGCTGCTACCAACACCGCTCAGTAGCTCTTTCTTAACCAGGTCTCCCAAAAGAACTCTTCTTGAAAATAATCCAACCGTTTTTCCAAAATGGATGTCAGTTATAGAAAGCAATTCTCACATAGAAACAAGGATGAAAAAGTACATATTGGAGAATGCTATATCAAGATGAGCATAAAAAGTAAGTTCAAATCTCTTTCCTAAGAAAATAAAGCAAAAAGCAAAATGAACTGGTTTGGGCAATGAATATAAGGGGATTCTTTATTCTTGCAACTTGTCTGTAAATGTGAAATTATATCAAAATAGTAAGTTACACTCTCCCCCCTCCCCCCTCCCCCCATAAAAAGTCTTCTATGGCACCATGCCAGAGTTTAAATACATTTTGGTGAAAACAATTATTTTAAAGCTATTAGGACAAATAACATTTTGCATTTTTCCCTTCCAAACTCATCCTATTTATCCATTTAGTGAACACTGACCAAAAAAAAGGCTACAAAGAGGTCACTTATATTCCCTGTGCAACCAAATTCAATGGGAATGGGAAAATCCCACTGCTTTTCTTTCCAACATCTAAGAAAAATGTAGCAACATAAACAGTGAATGCGATACAGCACTGAGCGGGTTACCTTCTCTTTTTCTGTTGCCACCAGGGAAATGGCCAGGCCCATCCTGAAAGAGGTGAACAGTCTCGTTAGACCCCGCCCCCCAGCACAGACGCTCTGAGAGGAGGGGAGGGCCGCAGTACCTCTCAGCTCTGCCGACCCGGCCGATCCGGTGGACATAGTTCTGCTTCTCGTCAGGCAGGGTGACATTTATGACTGGAAATGAAATCGGTCATTACCAACTGCCATGAGTTTCTAAATATTTTGAAAATATTAGTTTACTACTTTAAATTCCATAAAATTCCATCTGTAGGTATAAAAAGTCTTTTTACCATAAGGAACACCGTGGATATCAATTCCTCTGGCAGCTACATCTGTGCAAATCAAGAATCTTACGTCTCCTTTCTACAGAGAACAAAGAGGACAGAAAGGCATTTATCAGCACATATACAAAAAAATAAACACAACACTGTCTTTCCACTAACTGAGAACTCTAGTAACTACTGAGTTACTTTCAGATTAGAGACCCAGATCATCTTAATTCTCTGGGCCACCTCTTGAATTTTTAAGTTATGGTTCACTAACGACGACATTTAAGGTGAATAAATCAATGACTAGATTCATTTTGCTTTGCTTTTCTCTTACATCAAAGATATTAAACCTTTGCTAAAATTTGGCTTTATCTTCAGAAATCCTGATAGGTAATTCAAGAGAAAAATAGAACAAACTATAAAAACAGAAGCATTATTTTTACCCTTGCATTGAAATTCAGAATACTAGATATTTCCTCAATGCTTGTGAGGAAAAAATGCTAAAGAGAAGGGGCAGAGAGTGCCCCCTGGTGCTCACTAAGGAAATACACATCAGCCTGGGATGGGGTCTGGCCCAGGCACAGCACAGTCAGAGCTCTGGGGGAGGGGGAAGGGCACACTGTGTTTTGGTCCAGGCCAGTGGTCGGCAAACTCATTAGTCAGCAGAGCCAAATATCAACAGTACAACGATTGAAATTTCTTTTGAGAGCCCAATTTTTTAAACTTAAACTTCTTCTAACGCCACTTCTTCAACATAGACTCGCCCAGGCCGTGGTATTTTGTGGAAGAGCCACACTCAAGGGGCCAAAGAGCCGCATGTGGCTCGCGAGCCGCAGGTTGCCGACCACGGGTCCAGTAAAATGCCCAGATACAGAGGGGCGGCCCCCCTGAGTAAACCAGGCCAATCCATATATCTTGTCATCCACATCAATCCAGAGCATGGATGGGAACACAATCCAAAGTTCCCAACACTCTCACCTTTTCCATGGTGCTCCTGAGAGAATGCATTATGCACGGAAATGAACACACTATGATAAACAGTAAGGATTCTTGTGGGTGCAGGCTACTGACCTTGGGTCTTAAAGGGCTCAAGCCCCACCCACCTCATAACCTATTCATGTGCTGTAGCTGGGATGGTCTGCCCCAAACAATTAAAACTCTATTTAATTCTACAAAACCCTATTTTGACACCTGTCTGAAAATAATCTACATATTAAGTTTTCTTGGGCATCACTATAAGCTTTTTTAGAGGCTCACAGACTTTACCTATCTAATGATGCTTCTAAAAAGATCTACCTGAAAGAATTTAACTAAAACTTTCTCAAATTAAAAATTCTTGTTACAGTTGTGTTGTGCTGATAGAAAATGTATAATTTACCATCTGACCTTAAAGATGACTAAGCACAGCCATGAATGGAATACACCAGCGAGGACAGAAATATTTTGAAATTTCTAGGACAAGAATTGTTTTATGAATATTAACTGGAACTGATTAAAACCAGATACAACTCTCCTCTTTCATATTAAGGAAATGAAACTATTTCAATGCCAATACCTTAAATCTTTCCAAGTTCTGCTTTCTCTCATGAGGCTTTCTGTCGCCATGCAGACAAACACAGGAGAACTGGTGTCCCTTCTTATCAGGCCCTGGTGGAAGGCAGATTAAAAGTTAACCGTGGCAAACACTAGCCTCAGAGTCAGGCTACAATGTTACCAATAATTCTATGGAAATCTACGTCACAAACCAGGGTTAACACAATTAGGCCAAGTGCCACTAAAATGAACTCCCTGGCATTAAATTTGATTTTGCTTTGAAGGACATTTTAAGCCACCTTCCCAATCTGCAGAAGTAAATAAAGCAGCATGCCAATGAAATATATTAATAAGAGGAAAATACATGTGGACACCAGGAACTTCACCTGTACCATACGAAGCGAAAAACAAAAAGTAGGTAAAAGAGGTTATTTTTTTTTTTTTTAAGAGGTTATTCTTGGAAGAATCAAAACAGGCACTAAGAAGTCCATGCCCTTACTAAAGGCCACGCCCACAAGCCTGCCCTCCTGAAGGTGTTCTACATGAGCGGTCGCCAACCTTTCAGACCTCACGGACCACCAGTGGCCCGCAGACCACTGGTTGGCGACCATTGATCTACACAACTCAGTTATCTGAGCCAGTGGCTGGGCCAACCTCTGCCTCTGAACAGACTTTAGTCCCCTGGTATATGTTAAATAGTGCTCACGCATGTATCCAGATTTTCCACAGCCATCTCTTATTCTGTAATTTCTAACTGTTCTGCTTTTTCTCATTTCCCCCTTCTTCCTTTCTTATTTAGCCTTATGTAGATTAAGGTTTTTTTTCCTCACATACCGATTTAAAAGACATACATTCCATTACTTAGGAGATACACTTGAAATTTTAACATTACTCAATAACTTCACCCTCCTTCCAAATGACATTAACACTGTGACCCACGCTCACTGTAATGAAACGACCTCTGTGGAAATGGTCTCATTTTTTCCTGGGCTCATCTTACAGAAAAGCACTGAGTCAGCACACACACAGCGCACCATCACTGCTTTACAGTCTGTGCGCATTCTAGACTGCATCGACCGGAGATTAATATCCGACTAAATGAGGGAATAAGCACAATTTACTTCAAGTAAGGAAACCTTACCTCCTCCTTGCTGCATAAAATACTGCTCCAAGTTGTCACAGTCGATTTTGGTTCTACAGAAGATAATTGCTTGGTCCATCTTGTGTTCCCTGATGGCCCGCACGGCATACTCCCCCTTCAGGATTTTAATAGCTTCAGACCACATCTCTTAAATATCACCAGAGGAAAACAGAAACACAGAATCTCAATCTGAACTGCCACGGACACAAATAATTAGTCACAGACTTGCTGCTTAACTCACTTAAACTCTGCTTCAATGTGATGCCAGTTTGTGGGGTCCCAAAACACCTCTAACCATCCCTCCTATGAGGGACAGACACACACACACACACACAGGAAAACACAACCACACAATCTTACCTTTTACGGAGAATTCTATTGTGCCTCACATTAACTTCCCTAAATGTGCCATAAATGTTTAACCCCATTTAAAAACAAGTAACATACTTTCTAAGTTAACCTAAACACCGAAAAGTTCCTACTTCCCTCTATGAAGTAAAGACCGTACATCAAACCTAGCTAGTAATTTCTTAGGCACCAACCTCCAAATCTTTATTTTTCAATGGGAAACTGGGCTATAGTCTCGCAACTACCTCATGAACATTTTACTGTGTAACCCAAAGTATGTCTAAGGTCTCTGTGGTCATCGCCAATTGTAGTATAAAACGAAGCAGAAGTTTCACAAGGAAAGGAAAGGAAGCAGCAGACACTGACTCCACAGGCTGCATGCCCACACAGGAGGCACGTTACTGTGAACGAGCAGAGCCTTTGCTCCTCTCCTTCAGAGGCCAGCTGAGCACACACCAGCGGGGCCGCAGATAAAATGGCTCAAAGGAACCCTCTTCAACCAAGACTGCAGATACCCACCTGAGCCGAGTGCAGCCCACGCAGGCCACCACCCATTGAGACACCTGATACCAGCGAAGCAGCCTAACGGACTGAAGATGCGTCCCAGGCTCCCTAAGCGCTGTCCTTGCATCACACTGATCTTCATCCATTTTTAAAACATTATGTACATGAGACAAACTGTCTGAGCTCTGCATACAAATATCTTCACTGAACTGGAATTTAATGTAAGGCTTTTAAAAAACCGATAACAATGTAATGATCGGCAGTTTCAGCTTGGGAAGATGAGGAAGTTCTGAGGTGGGTGGTGGTGGTTACACAGGACTGTACTTAATGCCACTGAACTATCCACTTAAAAATGGTTAAAGCCAACTTGACCTGAAGTGGGTATGACAGGACAGAGGCATACGCAGATTAAAGGAAGGTGCTGGTGAGAAAATGAATAGTAAAGAACTGACTTTGTCCCAAAAGGTCTGGGAGGTAACCCCTGAGCCCCTGAAATGCCCCGCCTGTCTTTGTGTACCTGGGGGCTTGGCCTATGCTACAGATGCTAGTCTATGCTAACAATGCGATTCATGGTGGGGCCTTGGTCACGCAGCATCAGCTCAACCTCTGGAGGGAATGGAGACCAGCCAGCCCTCTCTCTCTATATATATAAATACCGCCGTCCTCTCTGATCTTGCTGCTCACAACAGCACCTATCTGGCTTCTTATGATTGTTATGTCACCTGGCCTGTGTGTGTAGGGGAGATGGGGCCATCCTAACATCCCCAATGCAATCTGGGAGCCCAGTTCTGAAACGGCATCTCCCACTCGTCATCTGTCTAGAGGAGAGGCACTGCTGAACTGAGTCTGGTACCCCTTTCACCAGCATGGCTCTACCCTGGTCAATGGTGCGCCCTCTGGGCCCTCCCAGGGAATGTGATTGCGGATACGTTTCCAGGTTTACATCACACAGCCACTCGAGCACGCTAACTTCTGTGAACTTTTTAATCCCTAGTTCCACTGCTTTCCATGAAAAATATCCCAAAAGGTTAAAATGGTAAATGTTATGTTACGGATATTGATTCAAGAAGAATCAATAAACCATTTCTGGGTCACATCTGTATCTCTCACAAAGTTGTAGCTCAAGACCTTTGTTATCTAGTTTACTGAAATGAAGAACCCCTGGAATTCAGCGTCAATATAATATAATCTGTCACCAGAGAAATGTTTCCTATGATCAGTGAGCATTTTATAATTTAAAATATTTCTGATTTAGATGCCAGGAGGCTAATATCTTAAATTCAGTCACTAATATTCCTCTAAGTTGACTAGTGTCAGTTTTCCTACCATTTCTTTCTTATTTTGGTTGCTTTTATTTTCAGATTTCCTTTCTACTTTTATAGATCCCATGAGACAGGGCATAAACACAACAAAATATACCAATTTGTTTTCACAATCTTTCAGCTCATTTCACTGACGTGTTTTACTTACCCGGACTGTTAGCACCAGGTCTTGTGTTATCTTTTGCATGTACTTCATCCGTCTACCCAACAGCAAGGACACAAAAGGGGTGGGGAGTGGTTAATCAACAATTCAGAACAGGCGTCACTTTTTACAAGAAGAGAACTGTATTTATCTTTAGGCTGCACTTCAGACACTTATCTTTATAATCTGTAGGCAAGTGTTCTTCAGATTCAGAAAAACCCTTTATTAACTGCAGGTCTAAGGCTAACCAATATTAAATGTAATAATAAAAATACAAAGGTCGTTTTTAGAACTTTGTGTATTCATAATAAACATACCCTTATATAATGGTAAATCCAGTAACAGTGGGGGGAAATGACATGATGGACACATGAAATTTTTTTTAAAAAATAAGGCACATCAAGAAAACACCAAACTACTACTAAAAAGGAAATCACTGCATCTGAAATCAGGTCTATATATACAGGTAATCCTGTTTATTTATAAAAATTTTTTATCAAAAGCAACTTCATAGACAGAAAAGTAAAAGATGAGTCCATCACTTATTCCATGCCCTACAGGCCTAACGTTTTCCTAAACTGTTGCTCAATTTCTCTTTACTGAGGTAAACTATCTGGTTGTGTTAAGCATCACTAAGAGCCGAGGTAAAGCTAGTTTACGACTGCTTTCCTCTGTGCAAATGTTCACATTATAGAGACTTACTCTAATGTGGTTTTTCCCGAGCCTTTCCCAGAGCCTGTCCGCTTTGGGATTCACTGGGACCACCACGTGGTGCACGGTGTCTGGGACGGAATCTTCGCCTTTTAAATCAACCCACGTGGGAAAATGCATTATCTTCTCAGACAGTTTCTTTACATCAAAAGAATGCAAAGTAGCAGAGCAAACAATCACCTATGAATAGAAAAATCAAAGTTTAGATAAACTTTCATTTTATAACAATAACTCCACCGATGACATGGATGTGGGCCACGACGTACACTACGCCTGGAACCTGAAGACAAGTTCAGTGCCCGACTCTGTAGCAATTAGTGGTGTGGCTTCGGGCAAGTTCCTCTCTCTGAGCTCAGACCCTCTAGTCAGTAGAGTCTACTGCCACAGAAATCATGACCTCTATTCCTCGGGGCACAACAAAAACTAAGTAAGATGAAAAGGTTTTGAAGATCTAAATTTAAGGTTTAGACTTACCTAAAAACTTACCAACTTCTCTAACCTAGACCTTTCCCTTTGTATTATATAATCAAGTACTAAAGAAAACAGTTCATAGAGCAGTTAATCAGAAAACACTAAAAGACGTGAACGTCAGATAAAAAACTAAGCACTGATACGTAATGAGTATGTACATGTCTTTAAGGTGTGTTAGTCCTTTACCTGCAGCCTTTTCCCATCGGAGGTGATCTGCGGGATCTGACTGTGCATCCTATTGATAAAGTCCGAGTAGCCTTGAGAGAGAAGCCCGTCCTGTGTGAGAAGCAAAGAAAAGCGTCCGTTTTAAATCAGGATCTACACCTTTCTTTTCTAAAACAAATGTAAAATGTAAGATGCAGAAACTAATTCATACAGATATATATCCACGTATTTTTTAAGTGATTATTTTCTCTTGGATAGTTAAAGACAAGTTGTAAGTTCACTTTAAACCTCATGTGACTAAAACACAATGCAAACACCACACACTTTAGTATTCATGAAAGAATAGGAGAGTTAACAGCTATTACATGTCCTAAGCATATGATTTAATATGGAAAACAACAACAACAAAAAAAACCCTGAAAACTACTGCACCCCTCCTGAAATTAATCTGCAAGTATGTTGCAAGAGCTCCAACACATTAATGTCTTTTCATACAGTTTCATTTGTAACTATGACAGAGGAATAATTTGTAATGTGTAAAAAATTACGTACACACAAAAATAACTATTTGAAAAGATAAAACAAACCTACACATCTAGTAACAAGAGCGGTAAAACAAACAATGAAGTATCCATACAACAGACATTAGACAGCCTTTAAAAATCTTTTATGAATAACAACATAAAAACTTAACAATACTACATTTAAAAAAAGCTTTCCTAGATGCCTCAAAGCTTGATTTCAACTACATAAAATAACATTTACATAAATACAGAAGTGGAAGAAAATATACCAAACTGGTAACAATGATTATCTCTAGGTATTTGAATCATGACAATTATATTTTTAATTTGTTTTACATATTTCATCTTCAAAAATAAAAGCAAACACTTTAAAAAGCATAACATATTTCAACATACGGCTTCGTCCAGGACCAGGAACCTAACTTGGGACAAGTTCAGCTTCCCGGTGGACACCAGGTCATCCAGTCTCCCCGGAGTGCCGACGACTATATCCACCTGAAAACATCAAAGAAGCACCGATGGAACCCGAGAAAATAACTCAGTTTAGTTAGAAAAGCCTGAGAAATACATTAACCTGACTTGTGTAATGATACCAACTACTCCACCAGGTCCCGACCGCACATGTGCACAATGCTGCAACTTTAAAAGATTTTTAAAAATTACTCTGTCACTCCAAAGCTGACTTCTGCTGCAGACGCACACAGGGCTAAGGCTGAGCCAGAGGATGGTGGAAGACAACAGGAGAAGAGAAGGTAAGATGGAAAGAACAGACGAGAACACCCTAGATCCCGAGCAGAAGGAAACTGGCTGCTACCGAGAGAGCTCGGAGCAGCACTGCCTGACTGCCATCGCTCCGCCAGCACACTCAGGCCGGGCTGACGGAAGCAGCCCTAACTCCCTGAGCTCTGCAGCTGCAAAATAGGAGTGAAGGAATTTAGTAACTTAGGAAAAAATGGATTTGGGTTTAGGGAACCAAGATTGGGAATGAACATATTAACTATCTCTTCAACCACTAAAATATAACACACTAAATAAGAATATACTGTAATATTACTATCTTAGAATATTACTATCTTAACAAGTCCAATACATAACATGATTCCTTGCTCTTAACAGGCCACACCGGGTCAAATCTAAATCATTCAGAAGGAAATGTCCTTTGCCGGGCGCCAATGTAATGGGAGGGAGGGTATGTTTGCGCCCCAGGACTCAGTGCCAGGTGGCTTAGACTGAATGAGAAAACAGTAAGGAAGGAAATGGAAGAGAAATGTGTCAGGAAGAGGTTATTTCATACATAGAAAATATTTTATAAGGTCCTACCCGTGTCAGCTTCACCGAATTGAAGAGCACAGCTAGCAATTTCTCTAATGAAGATCACAGCTTAGCTTTGTCCTTTATAAACGCATGGCTGAGCACAGCCATTAAGACTTCTCCTTACACGTCTCTGACCTCATTTCCACCCTATTGGGGCCAGGTCTTAGCATCCTCACCCATCAAATTTATACTTTTTTGACCCTGTTTCCATCTCTTGAAACACAACACAACTATACTGCCAAAATGACCACTCATGATGTGACTTTTTAAAAATCAGAAGTACAACTTACCCCATTATCTAAAACAGAGAGCTGATCCCGGGCTGCCACACCTCCAATTATCAGAAGCTCCCTGAAATAAATAGCAGAATAATAATGTAGAAAAAGGTTAAAGTACGCTTAGTGTGTGAGCTGCACCCATCTCTTTTCGGTGGAAATGAAGTTGAGTAAGTAACGGAGGAAGAACCCACAGGAAAGTAGGAAGTAGGAAGGACACGAAGCGCTCCATGCCCAGGAGCCTATGAATGCCCTAGTGTGGAAAGCGAGCAGAGCGGGCAAGCACGGAGCACTCAAACACGAGCCCTCATCACAGCCTCCAGGGGCTCCGGCCTCGTTTCAATCATCTTTCACACGTAATGGCTGTATGTGCAGAGAACAGCTCTGAAATATGTAAATATCAAGTTTTAAAGTTGCCGCAGGCAGAATAACTAAAAACTGGGGGATGAAGTGGAAGGAGATTTACTAGTACTTTTCATAGAATATCCTTTAGTTGTTTAAATTTTTCTCATTCAAAATACTTCAAAAAGAATGGTTAGGTTAAAAAAATTGCCTTATGTCAAGACAATTCAATGGAGGGAAAGAAGTCTTTTCAACAAGCGGTGCTAGACAAATGGATATGCACATGCAAAGGAGTGAAGTTAAACCTCCCCTTTATATCATACACAAGCATGAACTCAAAATGAACCACAGACCTAAGTGAAAGACCTAACAATATAAACACTTAGAAAAAAACATAGGCGTCAGCTTTCTTGACCCTGGGTTAGGCAAAGTCTCCTTATACTAGGTGTAATAATTATGTTAATAATGCGGGGGTTTTTCAATAGATGGAGTTACACATATGTTGATATACTAGAATATGTGATTTGATATGTATGCTATTTTGTCGTATTGACAGCAAGCTTCAAAACTTCATGTCAAATTTTCTGAAGGTGTTAACAGCATAGATATTTTTACGCTTAAAAATGTCGAATTTCGTGCCAAAAAAAGAGCATTTGCAGGAAGTTTTAATTCATTATTTTGAAGAAAAATTTATCGTATACTTCGGGAAGCTTATGGTGAACATGCTCCATCTCAAGATACTTGTGAACGCTGGTTTAAATGCTTTAAAGTGATGATTTCAATGTGAAAGACAAAGAACGTCCAGGTCAACCGAAAAAGTTTGAAGACCAACAATTACAAGCATTATTGGATGAAGATGCAAGTCAAACTCCAAAACAACCTGCAGAAAGATTAAACGTTGTTCAACAAACCATTTCTGATCGTTTACAAGCAATGGGAAAGATTTTAAAGGGAGGAAAATGGGTGCCACATCAACTGAACGAAAGACAAATGGAAAACCGAAAAGTCATCAGTAAAATGCTGCTTCAATGGCACGAAAGAAAGTCTTTTTGCATCAAATTGTGACTGGCGATGAAAAGTGGATTTATTTTGAGAATCCCAAATGCACAAAATCATAGGTTGACTGGGTCAACCATCAACATTGACTGCAAGGCCAAATCGCTTCGGAAAGAAGACAATGCTCTGCGTTTGGTGGGATCAGGAAGGTGTGGTGTATTATGAGCTTCTAAAACCAGGTGAAACCGTTAATACTAATCGCTACCGATAACATATAACCAATTTGAACCATGCTTTGATTGTGAAACGAACGTAATGTGCCAGAAGACACGGCAAAGTAATTTTGCTTCATGATGACGCACCATCACACACTTCAAAACCAGTTAAAGACACATTAAAAGATCTTGCCTGGGAAGTACTAACCCACCCGCCGTATTCACCAGACCTTACTCCTTCAGATTGCCACTTGTTCCGATCGATGGCACACGCACTTTCTGAGCAGCACTTCAAAACATAAGAAGAAGTGGAAAATTGAGTCTCTGAATGGTTTGCCTCAAAAGAAGAAAAGTTCTATTGGGACGGTATCCACAAATTACCTGAAAGATGGGGGAAATGTGTAGCTAGCGATGGACATTACTTTGAATAAAGCACTTCTGATGCTTCTCTTGAAATTATTGTGTTTTCTTTGATTACAAAATCTGCCATTACTAAACAGTACACTTGGTATACCACACCAAAAACAAAAGCAACAAATGAAAAAAAATACATAAATTGGACTTCATAAAAATTAAAACTTTTGTATTTCAAAGGACACTAATAAAAGCATGAAAAGACAGCCCACAGAATGGGAGAAAATATTTGCAAATCAGACAGAGCTTACAGTGTGTGTGTGTAAAAACTCTTCAAACTCAACAATGAAAACACAAATAACCAAACTGAAAAATAGGCAGGGAATTTGAACAGACATTACAAATGGCCAATAAGCACATGAGAGATGTTGAACATCATTAGCTACACAGAAATGCAAATCAGAGCCACAATGAGATACCAGCTTCCACCCACTGGGGAGGCGATAGTCAAAGACAGATGTAAGTTTGGTGAGACTGAACCCTCACACATTACTAACAGCCATGTCAAATGGTGCTGTCACTTTGGGAAGCAGTTTGGCAGTTCCTGAAAATGCTAACCATGTAGCTACTATGGCCCAGCAATTACACCCCCAGTATACACCCAAGAGAAATGGAAATGTCCACACAAAACTCGTCCACTCATGTTCACAGCACGACAGCCAAAAAGTGGAACAACCCAAATGCCCATCAACTAATGTACGAATCAACAAAAAGGTGGTGCATGCATAAAACCAACACTTTTCAGCAACTTAAAGGAATTAAGTATCGACCCATGCCCCCACATTGATAAACCTCAAAAACATTATGCCAAGTCAGAGAAGCCAGTCACAAAAGAGCACATACTGTCCAAGTCCACTAACATAAAACGTCCCAAACAGGCAAATCGACAGACAGAAAATGAACCAGTGGTTCCCCTGCAGGCTGAGGAATACAAAAGAACAGCCCGTCTGAGGGAGTGTACATCTGAAGGGGACTAGTAACGCTACTTATTTGAAACAAGGAACACCAACACATGACAGCGCGGAGGATGAAGGCGAGGCACACACAGTGAGTGTACCCAGGGGGAGACAGGACAGGCGGGTACAGCTCGGTTAGCTTCACAGAAAGACCAGGACTTGAGCTGGGTTTTTCTAAGGAGAGGCTCATTTCTAAATACAAAATCAATAACCCACAATGTTACCATCTTAAAATATACATTAATTTTACTCATGTTCCCTTCCAGCCTTTGGCCCCAGGCATATCAATCTTTACACATACTGACAGCATAAAAACCAATTCATATTAGCATTGTCCATTCTTCCAAAACACTCCTATGAGGAGTTCTGAGTCTCTCTCAATAAACAGAGGTCTGCTTACAAGCTCCTCCAGGGCTTTGCCTATCCCACCCTCAAGGCACTCATCACTTGTCCTGCTGTTTCTCTCCCCAATGTCCCCACACTCCCACACCTAATTCTATAAAAGCAAAGACTAATTCTCATTGTCATACCCCTGACCCCTAGCCTAAGACTCCACACACAGTAATGTTCAAATAATAACTGGATAAGTAAAAAGCATGAATCCTGAAAACAAAATTAGGAATTATTTTATCAAAAAGTTTTATTAAGTTTCCTTTATCCCTGAATGAGTTTTACTTGTAAGTAAGATCAATATTAAAGAGATGGGCCTGCATGATGCCAATAATTCAAAGTCTTTGAAATCAGACAGTGATGGTTACAGTGCTGTGGCTTTACTAAAAACCACTGAAACTGTACAACTTCCGAGGATGAATTTTATAGTGAATTGTGTTTCAATAAAAAAAATAATTCAGAGTAAAATGAACAAAAATCAAGTGGCAAATCAACTACTTATATGTCATGACTTTCCTTCTCCAAATTAAAAGGGATCTACTGCTGAGCAAGAAGTCCCACATGATTAACTTTACTTGGTAGAAAGAGCCCTCTACCTGGACAGTGACCAGTCTGAGCACCCAAAGGGAAGAAGGTCACCACCATGAGACAGCAACAATAACGTCACTGCGCTGTTACCACCATGCTAGAAAGAGAGTGGTGTATTTCCTATGCAAATGAAGTGAGGAATCTAACACCAAATGAAATGCTCCCTTTAAAGGGCCAATTTATCCTATTTGGCAAACCATGACTCTTCATGTAAGAGACACAGAAAGAAATCTCAATTTACTTTTAAATCAAACTTACCACTTAAGCAGTTTTATATAGAAACTGCTATTTTACATCAAAGTTAAATACACTCACATTTACGTGTGTATGTATACACACTGAATTTCTACCTCATTTTTTCTACCTTATTTTTCTTCCCAACCACCTCAAACCTAAAGACAGTAGGTTTCCAACACAAACGGAAGCTTTACCTTAATTTCGGATTATCAACATATTTCTTAAACTGCTTGACGTTGTTCAGAGTTTGTTCAGCTAACTCTCGGGAGGGTTCGACGATGAGAGCTTTGGGCGCGTTGGGGAGGAACTTGGTCTGTGCCACCTGCGCGCTACCTGAAGAGAAGAAAAGGATCAGAACACATCCGAACCGCAATAAGTACCTTTATTCGCAAAACATGCGTGCAAATAGTCCAGTATCAAAATTTTAAATAACTGTCCAAAGTATAGGAAATAGTCAAACAAAACACAATAAAGCTAAGATTGCCTAAATGAACTAATGTTTCTTTAAATCTACTTGCAGAATTGCCACTGACTGGTAGGCTTTATGATAAACTAAGTTATGAAATGTACTTACTTTGAATAACTGCAGCAGATTAGGCAGTACAATGGGTAAGAGTCTGAGCTTTGGAGGCAACTGCTCACGTCTGAATTCAGTTCTACCACATACTGGTTCTGAGACCTGAGGAGGTCACTTCACGTCCCCACTCCTCAAGTTCTCGGTCTGAAAATGGGAGGACACTACCTCACGGGCTGTAGGGAGCTGAGTAATTGGTGGGAAGCACCAGCACCTGCTGTGGCACTTAAAGTGCACACATTATAAACACTAGCGTCGTCATCATCGGGATCCCCACAATGCCTCAACTGAAACCAGGTACTTAGGAGTTTACGCATTCAGTTCTGAAATTTAGTTTTCCTGATGTGTGCCTACACCGGCCGGGGGCACAGGTAACTAACTTGCTAAGAGAAGCCTTACCTACGGGAGTTTTCACCTGCCCCCCATCCTGACTGAAATCCCCCCCCCCCCGCCCCGCCCGCACCTGCCAGGTGCAATACCTGTGTGCTGGGATTTGACAACGCAGCTGTCCGGCGCCTTGGACAGACCTACAAAACCGTCTTTTGGTGGAAACTTAAATTCTTCTTCACCGAAGTTGAATTTTAGTTCAGCATTCTAGCAGGGAATACAGAGAAAATGACAATTCTTAATCTAACAGCCAATTAGCCAATACACAATAATGCCGATCAAAGGAGCTGTGGTCCCAGCAAAATTCTTCTAACTGGATTCTCACTTACCTTCAAAACACAGGCGGGAAAGAGGGCTTGGTTCTTCAAATGTGGTGGTATTTCAAATGCCAAACCAAGGTCTTTTCCTTAAAAAGAAAAAAAAGAAGAGTGAGATAAAGAAATTAAAACTTCCAAAGAACTTACATGCATATATGCATAACCCATGGACACAGACAACAGTGTGGTAGGCCTGGGGGGGGGGGGGGTAGAGGGTCTTGGAAAGAATCAAAGGGGGGAGGAGGGGACTTATGTAATGCTTTGAACAATACAAACTTAAAATAAATTGATAATTTAAAAAACAAAAAAATCGAAACGCCCTCTCTGACCGCCCTGTGTAAAATAGCACCCCTCCCCCACGTGCTTACACCATCCACCCACCAACCCACCTGCATTCCTGCTTCCCCTCAGGCTACCTGGATGGCTGTGCTGCCTAATGCCACCCTCTTCACTCTTACCTAATCCTGAAATGCACAGGTAACTGCTTACTTAAACTTACATGTCCCAAATAGCACTGCTATCATCCAACTGGCTCCCGCCTACTGCCAAAACCCACCCACCCACCGACCAGTCTGTATCCAACACAGCCAAATAGTGACGCTGTTAACCAAAGACAGACGATGCCAATTCTCTACTCAAAACCCTAGTGGCTTCCACGTCACTCTAAATAAAAAGTCTGTATGATGACCAGTAAGGCCCTAGCTGCCGGCCTCACTACCTCACTGGTTTAACGTCTATCACCTGCCCCCAGGCTCAGGGGGCTCCAGACCCACTGGCCCCTCACTGTTCCTCAGATACCCAAAGCACACTTTCACCTCGGGGCCTTTGCATTTACTTTTCCCTCTGCCGGAAAAACTCTTCCGAGATACCCATCTGCTCATTCAGATTCCTACTCAAATGTAGGCTTATCTCCGACCATCCTGTGTAAAATAGCACCCCTCCCCCGGCTGCTACCACTCTGCATTCCCTTACACCGAGTTAGCCTCTCCTTCAGTGCACCTGGCCCCTTGACACACTGGCTACCTGTCGGTCTCTCCCCACCATAGGCAAGCTCCACAGACGTAAACACGTTTGCCTACTGTGCCACGCCAGCACGGCCAAGGGTGAGCCCGAGTGGGGTGATGAAGGCTTAGAAAAGACAGACAAGAGAAGGAAAGCTGGGACTCGGTGGGACGCTGCTTCCCTGAGGGGGACCCAGCAGCGCCACGGACTACAAGCCAAGTCTTTATTTTATAGCCAATGCCACGGGGCAAAGGAAGGGCGTGGTCAAGATGTTTACAACATTCTCGTGGGTTTCGATCCTGCTCAATTACATGCACCTGATCAAACTTTGTTTACTTGCAGCCTATATCACTCAGGCATGTGTTCGGACCATAGGTTCAAGCTCACAACTCCAGCTGTTGGCTATAACTGTGCTGGGAGGGCTCTGCCCTCCAAGCTGGGACTTGCACGTGACTTTGCCACGAGAGGACTGTGCCCTCTCATCAGTCCAAGGCTTGAACCTGTCCAAACACTGTAGCCGCTCCCCACAGCCTACTCCATTTTCTGCTGAATCTCTAGCACCTTACTAGGGTGCCTGGCATATACCAAATGCTCAATTAAGTATTTGTTTCAAAAAATAAAGGCAGGGAGGGAGGATTGAAGAGGGTGAAAGAATTTCAAATATCACAAATATACCTTCTCTAACATCCAGAGAGAGCTTACCATTTTTGGAGAATTTGATGTGTCCTTTATCTATATCTAGGTAACACCCAATGGTATCATGCATAGTGAATTCCTAGAAAACCAGAAAGTCAAGTGCTGTTAATAAAGCAAATCCATAAATAAAGTTCAAATATACCTGCATCAAAAGTATGTATTTCAAAATAACTCCTTGAAGCTTGAATGTAGTTGTTAAAAGACCTATTATACTGGTAGCATTTCATACAGAATAGAAGCATCTGACAGGCTTTATAGAACCAACATAACTAAACTCACCAGAACAACTGTATTAGATTACCATGATGGCGATCAAGAAAGGAGGATAACGTGTAAGTCAAAGCCCAAATCAAAATGGGGTCAACACAGAAGACAAAGTAATATGCCTTGGAGGGGCTAAGTGAATTTTGTAACATTCCTTCCCTGAAGTCCAAATCTGAACCACTATGGAAAATACAGGGTGGGCAAAAGTAGGCTTACAGCTTTGAGTACATGAGTTTATTCTTGTATTATTTATTATTACATTACTTGTTATATTAGCCTACCTTGCCCACCCCTTTATTCAGATAATCCACTTGAACTTGAGAATCATTTCTATACCCTCAGTCAGGTCATGACTGACCAACTAAGTACACACAAGAAAACTTACTAATGCTATGACCAAGCCAATAAAACAACTTACCTCTCCATAGTTATCAAACTGTTTATTATGGGATTTCTTTCCTGTTCCACCAAAGCCAAACCCAAACTTGTCAGTGCCTAGGTTTAAAAAAGTATTTTACTTATGAGGTGAGATATAAAATTAAACACCCTGCAAATGAGATTTACAAATTTACAGTAACTGTGCTATTTGTACACACTAACTTTACTCTGACTTCACTCATATTCTTAACCTATTCCTCATTTTACAGTTATAATATACTAGAGGCCCAGTGCACGGATTCGTGCACGGGTGGGGTCCGGCCGGCCCACCCTAATCGGGGGCAGGGGCCGGGCTGGGGGGGGGCGGCCCGCACCTCCTATTCAAACTCAAGGTTGAACTCCCGGTTGAGGGGACAATTTGCATATTAGCCTTTTATTATATAGGAAGGATATTTTTTATTACTTCAAATCTTTTTTGAAATGGTTTGAGGGACAGATGTTATTTCCATGTCTCTAAAATATATACTTTGTATGGTCATGTGTTAACAACTCACAAGTATCAAACGCGGTTTCCTTTGGAAGCACTTACCTAGGTCTAAGGAAGCCTGCATGGAGGACCAGCCGACTCTGCACAGCCCCTGGTCATGACAGGACACTTCGTAGTAGTGCTTCCCTGCAAGGGCAAAACGCTTTAAGGTTTTATCAGTTACACACGTGGCCATTTTCCATGTGGCCACTTTCCCACTGTTTCTCAATTATAATTTGTATGACCCAGATGAAGAACTGTTGGTCTTTCTGTCACATTAAAAGTCTTTTGGATCCTTGCCATAAAGCTATGGTAAGAAAGTCCATTTATTAATAATTACCTCTAAAGTTTACAGGTGTACAAATGCAGTTTAATACCTTTCGTTAGTCCTTTAGTAGCTCTACATCCATGCCACTCCTTCACTTCTCGGCTTTGACAGCAAAGACCATCTGACCCAATTGCTGGATTTGAGAAAAGCACAGAACACCATGTCAGTACAGATGATGTAAATCATGCACTCTGAAACAGTCTCCTTCATCTCACTAATAAGGTAATGCCTTCGCTTTGTGCAATGGTCCAGAGAATGAGGCGTGCCAATTCCTGAGTGACAGCAACCTCTTCCCCACGAGTAACGGCCCCTATTCATCCCCTGGAGGGCCTTGGCCATGTTGGGGACTGGTTTCTCTACAGTCATCTTTCCCCAGGACAGGATTTTACTACAACAATCCAGAAATGAATCAAAGCAGCACCTAATCTGACTTTCATAAGAGCAGTTGTATCACCAACACAAATGTGTTTAGTCAACTGTTCTCTAAATGTGTTTAGACAACTGTTCTCTTTAAAGAAATGGATTCCTACGGATGACACAGCACCCACTCATCAATACCTGTTGCTTTGATCTTATGCTAAAATTAGAGCCTGAGTGAATACCGTGCTAAAAGAAAACAGGAACTGCGTCTGGCTTGCTCCCCAATCCATTAACCCACAAAACATAATAAGGGAGGGCAGGAAAAGCTCCAATAAACAAGCCTGTAGTTGTTATATGCTAATATTAGAACGCTAGAAGATGAAGTTCTACAACACACATCACCGTCAGTCACAGGGCTTATTGGTGCTTCACAGCTTTAAGTAAATTGGCTTTTGTGTGTACCACAAAGAAACAAGAACTCGTGCCCTGGTTCAGGCTAGAGACTCATGCTCAGCACCTGAATGTAGAACAAACTTTTAAAAAGTACATTTTACTTCACATATCAGAAATTAAATTATCCAAAATAAACATTCTTACTCAACGGGTACTACATTATGTAAAATTGAACTTTAAAGTTCCGTGGCAATGGCAAATCCTTAATATTGTCATATTTAAAATTCGGTATGCATATATACAGACATAAACTTTAATATAAACTAGGTATCATGGTGGAGAGTAGCAGTTTGGGTGTTTTGGTTGGTTGTTTTGGCATGATTTCTCATGCCCACTCTACATTTCTCTGCATCCTGCCTTTCTTAGCAGCACCTGGTGAAAATTCAACTAAGTCACCCTATTCTTGACACTGATCACTTATGACAACCCCACAGCGCTGACTCATTCTTCGTAATGGCTTCACAACGGTCCTTCCATACACCCTAGGCCAGGCGTCCTCAAACTACAGCCCGCGGGCCACATGCGGGTGTTTTTGCCGTTTTGTTTTTTTACTTCAAAATAAGATATGTGCAGTGTGCATAGGAATTTGTTCATAGTTTTTTTTAAACTATAGTCCGGCCCTCCAACGGTCTGAGGGACAGTGAACTGGCCCCATTTAAAAAGTTTGAGGACCCCTGCCCTAGGCTTTGTTAACCATCCCTTAGCAATAACATTCACTTGGTTGGCAGTTTTAACCCTTATAATGCTCCATCAAACAGTGTTGTATGCATATCCTATATACTGCCACTTTCATTCCAAACCTTCCAGGAATATATCTGTGTGTGTATATATATATTTTTTAATTTTTATAGGTAATGGCAAACTGCTTTCCCAAAAGGCAATAATCCGTATCGCTTACCACTTTTTTGGATTACTGCCAATCAGATGGGTAACTTTAATTTCCATTTCCCTCTGTCCTGTAAACTTGATCCTGGCATGTTTATTGCCATTTGGGCTGGCTCCGCTGTGAATTGCCTATTCCTATTCTTTGCCCACTTTCCTTATTGGTTGTTTATCTCTTTCTTACCAAAAACAAGTATCTATGCAGGAACTCTTTAGTAGTTTATAAGGATTGTTTCTTTCAACAACATTGCAAGTATTCTTTCCATATTTATTTTTATCTCTTGACTTTTCCCTGTAATATCTTTTCCACATATATTTTTTAGAATTTTAAACAAACAGACCTATATCTTTTATAATTTCTGAGTTCCTTATTTGGGTTAGGAGAATTTCCACACCCCTAAACTGGACATGTAATATACAAGTATATACATGTAGTGTATGTACACATATATAAGTCTTAAATACATACAGAATTTGTTCCTAAATAGGAGACAAGTCAATTTCACATTACTCCAGATGGATCAATTGTGCTGAAACCCTTACTGAATAAATCACCCTTTTCCCACTGAAATTAATATTTTTTAAACATATTAACATTTTATATATACTTGGATGCATTTCCATTGTATTTCATTGATTTATCTGTCTATTCCTATGTCTGTACTAAACTGTGAAACTGTAGTAACTATATTCTAAAATTGGTGAATTAAATCTTTATTTACTAGATGTCATAATTTTGATATTCTCAGGTATTATTACAAGCAAGTTTCTGATTTATAAATGAGTTGCTAAAATCTATCCACTTACCAAAAGCAGATCCTCTGTCATATGGGTTCATTTGCCATTTGTTGAGCACTAAATGAATATAACAACAGTTACTACAAATGTATGAAATTAAAAATACTTTGTCAAAAATAAAACATATATTTTATATAATTTAACTCCTCTAGATTCAACTTTACACATTATTTTAAATGTACAAGTAAAAAGTGTTGGTGTTTTATTAGCAGCAACACTGAAATTGAACACTGAAACACAATAATAATCGCTGGCCTATCTGGGGATGAAACTTTCCTCCTCACTGCTTTAGTGCACTTTGCATTTGATGGCATCCATCTTTGTTGTAACCGAGGGCACTGATACAATCAAGTTCTGGTAACTGAACAAGCTGACTTCAATCAAAATAAAAATAACTAACATATCAAGATCTAATTAAGTATCATTTCATCATTGTTTTTTAAAAAGCAAGTCCTTCATCTCAAAAAATTCAGTACCATATTCAAGAGTCACAAAATGTTTCCTTACTTTAATGGGACCAGCATTTTACTTTTCTAAAACACCTTCACGGCATATGGATAGTCAAAGGATCGTAACAGCTATCGAGAACTCTGTATTTTCAGCCCAACTTTTCTTAATTTCTGACCAAAGGATATCTATCATCTGCATAAATCCCTTGAATAATGGAGAAATAACTTTCTCTTGAGGTCCTCAAGAGAACTTCAATTGCTGACTCAATCTAGTTACTCAGAAGTTAAACAGAAGTTTCATCCAGATTATTTCTCTTGGTCCTGGTCCTACTTTATAGAGGGATTATCTCTCTCCAGATCCTTTCAATGGTTTAACAATTCTCTCTTCTACTTGTGTCTGTATGTTTAAATATGCAGTTTCTTTTCCTCATAGGACATGATTAGAACTATTACCATTCTGGTTATCCTCTGAAAGCATTCCCGTTTATAACCATCTCTCATAAACACTGGTTTAAAGTTGTTACAAGTTTTGAAATTACTTTTAAATAGGCCAATAGTCTAAATGGTTCATATCCTATCTGTCTCACAATTCACTTACAAATGAGTTATGCTCTCAATGACATTTAGCATCCCTGCTTCCAGTGCGCCGAATGCCAATACCACCACGCGGACCCTGACAATAAACATGCACACCCAAACCTCACACTTGCACATGCCGGGGATGAGAATAACTAGTTTATACAAAAGGGAAATGTTACTACGCAAACATTACCTGAAGCACCAGTTTTAATTGTTGTTTTCCCCTTTTTGCCTTCCTGTTGGTCTTTCAGAGTTTCATAAACTATCTGGATAACTGGAATGCTGAAAGCCTATAAAGAAACAATGGTTCCATATATCACCATTCAGATATCAATGCCAATTTACTAATCAGCATAAATTACAGAAGTTATGCATGCACATTAAATAGTTACACACATTTCAGATTGCCATCCAGTTTGCCCAAACCTCAAATTCCAGGAAGACTCACAGACAGCTGACTGAATGAAGATAAAGGAGCCAGCTGACAGCTCCAAAAACAAAGAACGGGAACCTGCAGAACGAACGTAAACTAAAGAGGAAAAACACCACCCACTCTGACCAACTGTTTGTCCAGTCTAGGCCATTGTGAAATCCACCTCTATTTGCAATCTCTTTATTACTAGAGCCACTACAGTAAAATTCAGAAGTGAATGTAAATACTAAAGATAATGTAACTGTCTCCAAGACCAGTCTAAAACTATATTCTTAAAGCCATGCCTTACAGAAGTTATTTCAGAATTAGTTGGCAATAAGACTATCACTCTCAGTGGCAAGCAACCGTTTCGTCACATTCTGCAGGAGGTTGCTTTATTAAATATTTCAAAGTCAGAACTACTGTACAAAGCTGCTTTAAAAATCAACTCTTAGAAAGCATATTTAAGTTTTTATTACTTACACCAGTTTTTCCACTTCCTGTTTCTGCAGCCTAAATGGAAAACAACGTTGTCAATTAAAGAAGTCAACTTAACTGATGATACCGTGAAAACAGTTTACACCTGACTAGCTACCTTGACTTTCAGGTGCCTCCAGATCTCAGGTTCCCTCAGTCAACTGCGACTTTGCCAACCTTGCCATTCCCTCAAGAATTGTTCCCCCTTCCTTTTCCCATTGCTACCATTCAAATCTAAGGCCTCATCATTCTAACCTAGGTTACGAAAGTATCCGAACAGTATCTAATCTCTCAGAACTCTATTACCAAATTAGTCTTCATAAAAACACAATCCTAACCTTGTAACACACCCCTCCTTAAGATGTCCAATGATCCCCACTGCCAACAAATACCGAATTCTTTTAAGTGACACCTGAGAAAGAGCCAGGTCATCTGAGCCACTGTATATTTCCCATGTTATCTCAAGTTTCGCCTCACCAGACACACGTATTTTATGCTTCCCTCTAACTGAACTGCTCCGGGATCACATCTGCATTCTCCTCTCTACGTAGGGGTTACTCCTCTTGCATCCTCCCTTGTCCTCAATCTACTGCCCCCCAGAGGAGTCCCCATGGTCCCCTCATCCAGGAGGACAACTGGCCCCACTCGAATCCTTTAGCACTCTGCAAGCTTATCCAGGTGCCAAGGTTCTCTTGTAGACAATTATCTGTGTACATGTATTACGGTGCTACTGGGGTGAAGCTTCTCAAGGGAAAAACTGCATCTTACCTGTTTTCCCCACAACTTCTACCTAGTACTTTGAATCAGTATATGTGTCCTAAATGCATGTAAATATATAAAATTAATTGGGTGAAAATATCATCTTGAAGCCTATAGAGTTCTTACAGTGGTTCACAAACATTCCCCGACTGTGTGTCCCGGCTCCCAGCCCCTCCCCCTATTGAACATACCATAAGCACATCACCGCCTCCCAGGATCAGGGGGATGGATTCTGCCTGGATATCAGTTGGGAGACTAAAAGAATCATATTTTGAAAAGTTTTAGTTAGTAAAAATAAATCACCTAAGCTAATTAAGGCATGTAGGCATGCTAAGTTATAAACCTAAAACAGAATGTTATTTGATAAATACTACCAATCTTTTTCAACTAGAAATATATCAAAATTTAAAAAGGAAGTGTCCTGTAAGTTAGAGAATCACAATAAAACTTAATTTCACTTACCCAACTACACCCAAAAAGATGTGATAAAATCATGAACCGTTTAAATGACAAAGCACTGCTGTTGCAGGTACATTTAAGCTTCGTGTACTTACAGCCAATCCATCTCTTCCACAGCTTGTGCAATTTCAGGCATCACACCCATCTCTGAAAATAAAAATTAATTTTAAAAAGCCACACATACTAAACTTAAATCATACGGCTCTGAAAGTTCCTGTCTGAGGAGAAAAGGCTTTGAAGCGCAGCTCCGTTCCTCGGCCCCTCCTGAGTGTGGCACTGTTGAAAGAGGGGACGCTTTGGAGAAAGACCTGAGTTCAAATCCAACCTCTCACTAGCAGTGCTCCCTCGGGCAAGCCATAGCCCGTTTTCTCCACACACAACGGGGCAGTGTTACCCACCCTGGAGGGATGCAGGAAGGTTACAGGGAACAAGTGCGGTATCTGCTGCACAATTGCCACGGAATACACAGTAACCCCGTGTTCCCATGACTAATGAGAAACCTGCTGGAGTTAGAGAGAGGGTCTGGACCAGCATGTTGGCTGGTTCATCTGGAGACAATGTGGAATCCGTGCGCCCTGGCTACTTGAGGACCACGTGAACACCCTCAGAGCCCACGTTCACTGGCAGCCAGAACCAAAGCTCTGCCTAACTGAAAAGGCAGGGCCCGGGGTGAAAACGTGGGTAATTGGAAACGTCAGGCGCAGAACCGCACTGATAACTGTTCGCATATTTCATAATTCTACTTCAAAGCCAGTCAATAGACGTGAATAGACTGGATTACTTCTGATTAGATTTTTCTCGATTTATCATTTCTCAAATGAAATGCAGAGGGTAGTTAGTTGGATTATTTACACCTCCTTCCCAAACAGGAAGTGCTTTTTATTTTAAGACTGCTTTTATAAAAAGGAAGCTTTCATTATTATTACTATAAACGTATACATTTCTATTAAAAATTAACAATATTCGCAAGCCCTCCAAATAACCAATTTGGAAAATTTGTATTTCTTGCAATTATTTGTGAAAAGACATAAAACAAATCCACAAATTGACTATATCCATTGAGGGGTAGCTTTTTCTTTGTATCAGCTGAGAAGAATCATACCAGCAAAAAACACAATAGCTACAACCCTGAAATTTTATATTGTAAACTTGTTGATATAAACATCGCTGACATAGGCAAGTATAAAAATCTTTTTCAAAAGGGCTCTCCTAATTCTAAATCTCCCCAGGAAAATGCATAGATGGAAAAACTAATCCTCAAGAGTTAAAGTTGTGTATCCAAGCAGCCCTTTCTAATACGTGTCCCCATTAGTCTACCTGATTCTCTCTCCTAAAAAGCAAATGGGTTGGATAAAGGAGAGTGATGGTCTTCTCTATGCCGAATCCTGCCAGCTGGACCTGCCTGTGAAACAGCAACAGACTCTCAGCAAATCCCAGACTCCTGTTCCATGTGGTCATGTTCCCTACATGTTTGTTATGAAGCCATCTTCTCTTTACATATAACATTTTTAATGCTTACAGAAAAAATGGGAATTTTCATCTTCTTTAATCCCACATGTCTTTATTTCATATCACAGACTCTTCTAGCCCTTTACCCGAACATCCCTGAAATGTGTGCAGGACTCCCCAAGAAGTGAACCTGTAAAATGACAACCTGGGACGGCTCTACACAACTGGCATTAAGACCTTGTTTTAGGAGAGGGCTGGGGGCAATATTACCCACCGCTGAGGAGACTTCCCCTTGCCTCCTATTGTAAGATGTAACTACAACCACCTGAAATCCGAACTCAGGACTAAAAATCTGGAATTCCTAACGTGTTCATAGGAGAAAACTGAAAAAGAACAACCGCATTTAAAGTCACCTTAATAGATTAAGAGCATTAAAATGTAGGCCTAGCCGAAACCGGTTTGGCTCAGTGGATAGAGCGTTGGTCTGCGGACTGAAGGGTCCCAGGTTCGATTCCGGTCAAGGGCATGTACATTGGTTGCGGGCACATCCCCGGTAGGGGGTGTGCAGGAGGCAGCTGGTCGATGTTTCTCTCTCATCGATGTTTCTAGCTTCCTCTAGAAGCTAGAAACATCTCATCGATGTTTCTCTCTCATCGATGTTTCTAGCTTCCTCTCATCGATGTTTCTGTCCCTCTCCCTTCCTCTCTGTAAAAAATCAATAAAATATATTTTAAAAAAATGTAGGCCTAACTTGCACTTACAGCCATGTAAATTTCCCACGTTTAAGTGTATAGAAGGCTTAGTGCAGCTTCTTAAAACTGTGGATGTATAAAGGAATGATGGTAAAGGAAGAGGGAAAAAATAGCAACTGTTAGGGTTACATAAACGACCTCAAAATCCTATTTGGAATAAAGGAGGGCGTCATTCAGCAAATGAATGAATATTTCTCAATACTGTACGCCCGAGCTCTGTGTATGAGGATGAAAACGCGTTCCCTTCCAGCTTCACTACTACCTAACGCTGGTGTTGATCTGCTAGCGTTTAAACAAACAAATCACAGGCTTCCGCCTCGGGCGTTTACTTTTTGGAAGGACCTGAAAAAAACTGGGCAGAGGCGGGAGAGTCCGTTTCCCAGCGGGGCCTCCCCCGCCCCGCTGCCCGCCGGCCCGCCAAGCCCGGTCCCGGGCTCGCCAGCGCCGCTGCCACGTCCGCGGGCGGGAGGCCTGCGACCGGGGACCCGCTGGCGCCACGCCGCCGCCCGTCCCCTGGGCAGGCCGGCCCGGTGCGGGCGGCGAGGAGACAGGGCAGAGGGCGCCCGGGGAGGCCGCCGCCCGCACAGCAGGCGCTCCCGCACCTTTGAGCGCGCAGAGCCGCCTCGCTGGCCGCCGCGGGTGCCCCCGCATCGTGGCCCGCAGGCGCCGCGTGCACAGCTCCCTCCGGCGCTCCCGGCACCTGGCCGCCCCCACCCGCAGGCTCCCGCCGGCCGCCCGCGCCGGGGATCGCGCGCACAGCCCGCCCCGCACACGCACCGGAGAAGGCCGCCATCTTCGCGCGTCCTCCGCGGCCCGGCTCGCGCTCCCTCCCTCCGCGCCGCCACGCCGCGCCGCCCGCTTCCGGCCAGGCCTGCGGCTTTGCAGTTCCGGGCGGGGACCCAGCCCCCCGGACAAGGGTTCCGGCGGAAGAAATGATCCCCCGACTCCTCCCTCGCCCCCCATAGGCCCGAGCGCGGACCGGGTTCCGGGGGTCCTTGGCAGGAGCGGTCATCATTAGATGTAACTGATAATGTCCATTTGTTCGGAGCTTGCTCGTGTCCTCAGGACCGCATTTCCCACACCAGGAGGCACAAGAGGGTCGCTCAGAGGCCCAGGATGATCTGAGGGCAGAGGTTGTCCTCTGCTACCCCACTCAGCCCCCAACCTCTCAGACCAGCCGGGCTTTGCGAGAGTCAATGACCTCCACAGACGGTACTGATGAACTCAGTGCCCAGAAAACCAAGCCCACGGAGTGCTGGCATCACTTCATGTGTTTGACTCAAATAAGGGACGACTTGGGTCGCCCAGCCTCCTTTCCGTGGCGTTTGATAAAGTTTATGGAAATCTTGAATTTCAGGAAGTTTTGACTCCTTTCCCTTTGCAGGGAGAGAGGGAAACATACATGAATGTTGGACCAACCCCAACAACTCTGCCAGGTGGTATCTTTAGATGGGGATACTAAGATTCATCAAAGTTGCCTGATTTACCTAAGGCCACACAGCTGCTGAGTGGCAGCGTGGGCCTGAGCCACAGCCGCCTCACTGCAGGTCGGTGCCGTGGGATGATGGGTGCTACCCTCAGGCACGAGGCATCAGATGGAGCCATCTTCTGGGTTTGCATTCCAGCTCTGCCAATCGCCGGCTGTGTAACCTTAATGCCTGGGCTTCAGCTGACTCATCTGTAGAACAGTCATGAGAAGTAGTTAGTACCTATCTCAGTGATGGGCAACCTTTTGAGCTTGGTGTGTCAAACTTCGCCAAAAAACTGAGCATAACTCGGGTAGTGTGTCACTTTGAGGAAAAAACTAACTCCAAGACTCTAGTCCAGTGATGGCGAACCTATGACACGCGTGTCAGCACTGACACGCGTAGCCATTTCTGATGACACGTGGCCGCTAAGGCGGCCGCATGCCAAGGATGAAACATTCGCTGCTCCTGAGGATGAAACATTTGCGAAATAATGTTTTTTCCTCAAAGTGACACACTACCCGAGTTATGCTCAGTTTTTGGCGAAGTTTGACACACCAAGCTCAAAAGGTTGCCCATCACTACTCTAGTCGCAAATGTTTCATCCTCAGGAGCAGCAAATGTTTCATCCTCGGCATGCAGCCGTGTGTCATCAGAAATGGCTACGCGTGTCAGTGCTGACACGTGTGTCATAGGTTCGCCATCACTGACTATCTGGTAGGATTGTTATGTGGATGAAATAAAGTGGGCAAAGCACCTAAAAGCGTGCATAGCACATGGCAACAATGGGTGAGTGTCAGTTCTACTGTCACTATCTCCTATATCATAAAAGGCCTGTGGTCGTGATGCCGTAACGGCAGAACCACCAGGAGGTGCTGGAGCACCTCTTGGGACCTTACCCCCAACCCCCAACCCCCCGGGCGCCGGCAGCGTCCCCGGAGCATGTGAGGCGTCGCGGGGTGGCGGACGTGGCCCTGATGGCAGGCTAGGCCTAGGGGACCCTACACCTGCACGATTTAATCGTGCGCTGGGCCTCTAGTTACATATAACAGGATTCACCTGACGCTCCCAACAGCCGAGGACGATACATTAGGCCAGCAGCTTCCCACCTCCAGAGCCACCTTCACACGGAGTTTTATATCCTCCTTGTATGTCATATACGTTTACGTGAGTGATGACCCTGGAATTATTCAATGTATCTGTTCTGAAAAGGTGCCATGTGCCCCACATGCCAAAGACAGGCACAGGATCACATGTTGTGGGGGACTGGCAAAAGGGGAATGGGAAATCTGATTCTGGTACCTTGAGCCAGTCCCCATCTTAAACACATAAAAGGCTTGACGGTGCCAGTTAGAGAAGAGCTTTCTCTGAAGAGAGTCCTTGAAGCCCTGGGGCGTGTTTCCTCCTTCAGGGGAGAAAGTGTTTGCCAGGGGACCGCTCGGGGGACTTTTGGTCTCTGGGGTCTGTGGCTATCGAGAGACGGCAGGGCGGGAACAGAGACAGAGGGAGGGGGAGGGCTGCTGGGGAAGCAGACCACGTCTCCAAACGTGGCCTTTTCCTCCAGGGCCAGCGGGGCCTTTGGAGAGGGGACCTGAAGCTCTGCACACAGAACGTGCCCAGAGAAGCTCCATGATGCAGCAGGCAGCCCCCACCAAGAACCCGGCTGTATTCATCTTGTAACTAGGACAGGTATCTATCACCTGCCTCGTGTACGTGGCATGTGGAGAATACCAGCAGAAGAATCTCCAAGATAATCCCCAAAAGTACCCCCTGAGCGGAAGAATCAGCCTTGAGTGCGATGGAGCCAGAGAGCACAGCAGCGCATCCCCAAATGAAAGTGGGTATCTCCCCCACCTCAAATGTCATCTGCCCCCCCACCCCCCCCCCCCGGCTCAGAAACAGCAGCTAGTGGGAGAGGGGAGACTGACCACACCCTCCCCCTCACTGCAAGCTGGGGAGGGAGGAAGCTATAGTTTGGGTGAAAGTAGTGGGTTTTTATCACTTCACTGTTTAAGTGCAGACATGTGGCTATACTGGTGATGAGTGTAACCAGACAACTTTTCGCTATCTGAGAGTGACCAGAAAAGCTCTGGAACATGCTAGAGGCTCCATCTAGGCCAGGGAAAGAAATAGCCCAGAGCAGTGGTCGGCAAACTCATTAGTCAACAGAGCCAAATATCAACAGGACAACGATTGAAATTTCTTTTGAGAGCCAATTTTTTTAAACTTAAACTTCTTCTAACGCCACTTCTTCAACATAGACTCACGCAGGCCGTGGTATTTTGTGGAAGAGCCACACTCAAGGGGCCAAAGAGCCGCATGTGGCTCGCGAACCGCAGTTTGCTGACCACGGGCCCAGAGAGAGGGTTACAGGGTAATGAGGAATGTTTTCTGCTTATGATGTATCAAGTTTAGCTCATTTAATATACTGCTTTAATAAATATAAATGAGAGAGAGATTGAGAGAGAGAGAGAGCGAGCGCTAATGCCCTCAATAATGTGAATTGGGACAAAATGTGTTGGCAGGTAGGACAAGACCAGGCAGAGAAGGAGCAGGCAACCCTTTCACCAAACCAAGAGACAGAGTCTGGGTACCCCCAGTCCAGTATCTTTCTGGTCCACTCTCCCCAGAACGGGCTGATTAAATGGGCACCTCCTAACCTGGAGGCAGCCCTGGAATCAATCCCCTTACCTGGTCCCAGGAACCCAGCTACATAGTTAGGTGGGGAGACAACTACCACTAGGTGGCGCCACACTGCCGCTGAGCCAGGTGAAGTTTGAACCTGTCTTAAAACTCCCAGGGTGGGACTTCCCTGGTACCCCCTCCCCCAGCGCATTTCTGTAACTGCACAATAACCCCACATCTTACACAACTGGGTCTTTTGGACCCCAGTCTGTCATAGTAATTTTACTATGTTATCCATGGACCCAGAAGAATGTGCTCTGTATTTTCAAGTAAGCTTTCGATAGCTCGCTGCAGAACATGTGGTTTTGCTACTCCCAGGACAGACTTCAGAAATATGCCCTTCAGACACCCAAGGACAGTGAAGGAGGGTAGGCCCTGTGAAGGACTCTGTGGCCCAGTCATCCCAAAGGCACACACAGTCCCCTTCCCCCTTGCCCTTTTCATTCATATTCAGCTCAGCTAGCACCTTGCAGCAAATCCTGATCAATGCCAACCTCCAAACTGCTAGTTTGCCCCAATAATTATTTCTCCTTTTCCTTAAATTTCTGACTTTCAGCTGGACATATGGCTGCCCAGAATAAAGACTTCCTTTCCCAGCCTCCCCTGATAGCTCGGTATGGCCATACCCCTGCGTTCTTGCCTGTGGCACGTAAACAGAAGTGTCCTGAAGGGAGATGGCATGTCCTCCTTGCTCTTCCTCCGTCCTGTTGGCTGGAATAGGGATGTGATGGCTGGGGTCGGAGCAGCCATATTGGACCATGAGAAGAGAGCCATATACTGAGGACAGTGGAAGGATCCAAGAGAAGGGTCTTGAGTCCCTGACACCCAGGCGCACCACACTAGCCGAAACTGTGGCTTTAGCGTCCTTACATGGGAGAGGAATAAGCATCCGTCTTCTTTGTTTTGTGTTTTCTGCCCCACTTTGCTGAAGGTACTCTTAATTTATATTCCCCCCATTAGTTAACTCTTGCTACAGGACAAATTGCCTCAAAATCTAGTAACTCAGAGTGCAAACACCCGTGATCACTGGCAGCTTGCGTGGCGCAGGAGTGCGGGAGCCGCTTGACGGGCTCCTGGCCGGGGCTGCAAGCATCTGAGGCTGCCGCGGGCGGCTCAGCTGGTACAGGCAGCTGGCTCTCGGGACCGTCCAGCAGGGACCTCATCCTGGGCTGCTGGCACTCCTACCCCACCCCCTTGGCCACCAAAGCAAGAGAACTTGAGAATGAAGCCGAGTGCGGGATATCTTTTATGACTTAGCCATCAAAGCCATCCACTGTCACTTCTGCAATATATCATTGGCCACAGATGCCCACTCAGCGTGGAAATACACAGAGGCGTGAGGGCAGGTAGACAAGGCTCATTCGAGGCTCCCACACCCCACTTCTTCCCTAACGGCTCGGTATCTGTTCATGTAGCAGGTGATAATCCCTCCAGATCAGGGAAAGGTGTTTTCGTACAGTAGCCTCGGGGATAAATCATGTTCCTTCTACACCAGCTATTGTTGCCATTAAATTTGTTGGCTTAGCTGACTTAGCCGATTTTTCACAATTTACCTGATTCAGAGAGCAGTTTGGAGATAGCTCGCGTTTAAACATCCTCTTTTTCCCCTCTGAATTTCCTCCAGCTTCTCAGCTGAGCCAGAGTCGTTGAATTTTATGCCTTTGTCAAAATAAGCTGTCAGCAACTGGGCCAGATCTATGGGAAGGCGACATCGTTGTCGCCGCCCCAGCTTTCACCTTGCGGTGCTTGGACCGGAGGGGGCCCGGCAAACAGACATAAATCTGGAGCTCTATAATTCTCTCTCCCTCGAAGAAGTGGCCATAAAGCCCATCACTCCAGATATATGGGGGGAGAGAGACAAAGGACAGCCGGCGATGAGTTTCAGAGGGGCCGTAAAACAGAAAGAGAGGCCTCACTCACCGTGGCGCTCTCATTAGAAGCCAGCCAGGCAGGGGCGTGATGGACGGTGGGGTGCTGACTGGCCGGCGGGCAGGAATGTCACTCCCTGTCCCACCCCCGCCACCCTGAGCGCCCCTCGGCCCCTGTGACTGATGCTGATGGCTCTTGGGGAAAGGGTACCACTTTCGGAGTCTGGACAGGAGAACTTGGCCTGGAGGTTGTCGGTGTTTAAGAGCAGACTGTGCACCGGACGAATAAATGGTCTGAATGCAGTCGCCCCAGCCCTGCCAGGACCCTCGAGTCCCGTGACCTGCAGGAGAGACCCGCTGCGCATCACACACAGGGCGCGGGCCTGTCTTCTCAGCCTCCGCCCAGCGTCCTTGCTTCACCTCCCTCCTTCACGTCTGTGAGGACTGATCACAGCTTTTCCTGTTAGCAAAGCCTGGGGGTTTTTATTTAAAGCAGACCGAACAGACAACGTGCTATACTTTAAAAAGGGGGGAGGGGATAAAGATGGTCAAGATTTTTTTAAAATATATTTTTTTATTGATTTCAGAAAGGAAGGGAGAGAGAGAGAGAGAGAGAGAGAGAGAGAGAGAGAGAGAGAAACATCAATGATGAAAGAGAATCATTGATCGGCTACCTCCTGAACACCCCACACTGGGGATCAAGCCCGCAACCCGGGCATGTGCCCTAACCAGGAATTGAACCATGACTTCCTGGTTCATAGGTCTACGCTCAACCACTGAGCCACACCAGCCAGGCAGGTCAAGAATTTAAAAAAAATGCCTGGAGAAACTAATTCTGATATGGAAATTTATACTGCCTGGGCATATGTAGTGGCACAAACCATCCATTTATCATGCTCATAGATTCTGTCTGGGGCGGGAAGTGGACCTGGCGCAGCAGGAATGCTTATGTCTGTGTGTTCCTCAATACCTAGCACCTCAACTGAAACACTCCCAGGCGAGGGGTTGGGCTCATTTGACGGTTTCTTCACTCAGGTGATGGTGATGCTCCTGTGGCCGAGCGCCTAGCGGGGGCGCCTCCATGTGGCCTGGGCTTCCCCACAGCACGGTGGTTGTACTCCATGTGACTAACCTTCAGAAGCCCAGCGGCGTCCCTTCCTCCCGTGTTCTAACCGAGGCAGTTACAGAGCTCTGCCCAGGTTCAAGGGGATCATAGATCCCACCACCCGAAGGGGGAGTGTCCACATGTCATTGGAAGAAAAGCACGTGGGACAGGGTATCAGTGGGCGTGGCCGTGCTTGAGAGGTCTCCAGAGCCTGGCATTCAAAGGAATGGCTTTCAGGCCCTCAAGAAAGACACTCCTGAGTGTGGGAGAGCCATACCCACCTCAAAGGGATGGAGGAAGAATTCACAATTGTAAGCTCCTTTTATTAAAGGCTCCAAGAAAGGGTCTCGGGGGCCTATGTCAGGTGTTGGGTAGAATGAGTAGTCAATTCTTTTGGGAGCATTGAACTTTCCCAGGCAGGTACTTGGAGGAGGGGAGGGGAGGGGCTGTTGTTAGGACCATCCTAACACCCTGAGCTGTTCGAAATGATGTCAGGATGTAAGTCTTTTAAGTGTAGGGCGTAGGGAGCGGACAAAATCATTTGTGCTGAGAATGTGTAGTCTCTAATGGGCCAAGACTGAGACCGAGTGGAGAAGGGGGCTCAGAGGAGCCTGGCTGGAGCTCGGTCAGGGAGGGAATCTTTAGGCCCCCCAAACCCCATAGATGAGGAAACCAAAGTGCAGATGGATTAATGTGTGCAAGGCAATCGAAAGAGTCAGTAACAGAGCTATGGTTCAAAACCTGTTCCAGGTTAAAATTGTATTTAAATAACAATGTAGACTTTAAAAACTGTAAGAATTTAATACTGGGCATACATTTTTATCTAAACAGAAACCGAAAATGATAAGGAAACAGTTTACTGCATGAAATTCCACTGAGGAGCGAACATCATTAAAGTGGAGAGACATTTCATAATTCCACCGCAAATGGTCCTTAATCCTTGGTGTTTAATTTGGCTTTGCCAGAGAGTGTCGGATCCTAACGTTTTAATAGCTTCTACATGTTCAGTCAGTACTTGGCCTTATCAAAACACATTATTAATTCCTCATCGGTTTCATTGAGTCCTTGTTCTGTTGGTTAATGTTTCCCCTGTCATTTTTTCTTAGAGGATAAGGATAAAGGGAAGGACTTGGCCATAATTTCATTACCACAGGAGAAAGAACTCAGAGCTCATGAATGATCCACTTACGGGGAGAAAATTTTCTTGAGCCTAGAGTATTTTGCTGGAGGAAATACATGATTTTTAAAAGCTGCAGTCTCTCTCTTTTTTTAAGCCAAAAGGGTTAATCTGTAACAGCATCAACATAACCATGAATAATTCATGCAGTCAATCAAATGGTAGTACTCAGGGCCTACCTGCAGCCTGGGTTTAAAAAGCCATTGTCCCTGTCCGCAAAGAATTACAGTATTTTGGCTTTGCCGCTGCCTTTGGGATTTTTGAAGGATCCGTGTTATCTGCGACTCCCCAGGCGTCCCCAGACTGTGGACATGAATGGGAGTCATCCCTGTAAGCGGAAACACTGTCATGTCGCTGGTCCTGCTCCAGCTGGTGACGCAGGAGCCTCAGACTTTTGTAAACTCCCCGACCAACCCTTGCTGGGGAGCCCAGAAGTGTCTCGCACTGTTGGCAAACACGTGCATCCTTCTGGGCGCTGCCAGTCCGCCCTCTGGAGCCCCTGTGGCGCCTCGTGGGCCTGCCCGGTGTGGCCTGCGCGCCTGGGAGCTGCAGGGTGTTTGTGGCCACGTTCCCAGAAAGCCTTCCCCTTTGTGCTTCCCTCTCCGAGGTTCAGGGTGTTTCGCTTCAGGCAATCTGTCAGACAGGACATCCTGAAAGGCTCCCGCAATGGCCCAGAGGTCTCGCTAACACGTAAAAACAAAACCGCAACCTTAAAAATGAACGGATGAGCCCAGCCGGTGGACGCTCAGTGGTTTTGAGTGTCGAACTAGGAACCAGGAGGTCACGGTTCGATTTCTGGTCACAGCACAGTCCGGGTTGCCGGCTCCATCCCCAGTGGGGGGCGTGCAGGAGGCAACCAATCTACGATTCTCTCTCATCATTGATGTTTCTCTCTCTCCCTCTCCCTTCCTCTCTGAAATCAATTAAAATATATTAAAAATAAAAATATATTAAAAAATGAATGGGTGAGTTTGTCAGAAAGTAAAGGAAACCCTCATTCCTGGCAACAGGCAGAAGACTCCATAGAAGCAAGCAGTGACATCATCAGTTGCTTGGGGTGGGGGGTGGAGCTTTGATCTCCCAGCTGAGGAAGGATGGGAGGGGGAGGCCAGGGTCAAAGCCAAGGATCTGTGAAGGGAAGGGAGTTGGGTCACTGATCACCCCCCATAAAGGTAGGGCCTGAGAAGAGCTACACAGTGAAAATAAAATCTCATAACACAGGGTCAGACAGCAACCAGACTGGTCCGCTCAGCCTGGAATCCGAGTGGATGTAAAAGTCTGTGAGGATTTGTGAAAACAGCCTGGTCCTTTTGCAAGCCTGGGGCCTGAATTTACATTATTTGTTGTGGAGAGCGGCCACAGCGTTTGCACAGGTTCAAGTCTCAGACTAATGAGCAGGCACGGTCCTCTCATGGCAAAGCCACGTGCAAGTCCCAGCACAATTATAGCCAAAGGCTGTGGTTGTAAGCTTGACCTTATGGTCTGAACCTGTGGTTCCACGTGGCTAAGTGAGGTAGGCTTTGGGAGGTGCAGCAAGTGCTGCCAAAACAAAGCTTGATAGAGTTCAGGTGCATGTAATTGAGTAGATTCTAAACCCACGAGAATGTTGTAAACATCTTGACCATGTCCTTACTTTGCCTCTCGGAATCTGGCTATAAAATTTAGACTTGGTTTGCAGGCTGGGGCGCTGCCTCTCCATCAGAGAGCACAATTTGTAACTTTTGAAATAATTTAGAATCTTAAAGTGGACCCAAGTCTCACAGGGACCTTGGGAAAGGGAAGGCAGGCTTTCCGGGGGACGGGACCCTCTAACCCCAGGGCTCAAAAAATGCTCACGAATTGGATTTCAAAGCATATGAGCAAACAAGGCACACATACACATTCATCTCTCTCTCTCTCTCTCACACACACACACACTCATTCCCTCTCTCTCTCTCTCTCTCTCTCTCTCTCTCTCTCTCTCTCTCACACACACACACACCTCATAAAGAAACAAGCCACCATGAGCAAGAGTCAGGAGAAAGAAACCTAAGATGTTTAAGGATTTCAGGTATTAGAAATAATCAGGTAGAAAAATTTTAAAATTTGCAACCACCTTCCCTGAACTCGGGCTCCCCAGATCCCCCTCGCCTTCTGTATTCTTTCCCGTAACACTTGTCATCCCCCAATTTTTTGTCGTTTGCAAAAACTAAGCACAGACCCCGCTGGCCCTCACCGCCTTTCCCCAGCTTCTGTAGCATCATTCCTTTGATGCCTGTTATTGGCTTAATCTGTGGCGTCGCCTAACTTCTGGGTGCTTATTTAAAAAAACACCACTTGCAATCTTTCCATGTATTAGGCAACAAACCCATAGAGGAATGCTAGCATCTCAGGGGGACCCTTTTTACCATTTTCATTTTACAGAAGCTGACTGGGGAAGAGAGGTTCAGACTTGGCTTTGAAGGAGCCAAGATTAATAGCAAGGAGCGCAGAGAAACCCAGTCATCGCCCAGACGAGCAATAGTCCTTGTACTTCCTACGCTCGACGGGTTAACCCTTTGCACTCGCTTGCTTTTTTCTCGATTCCTTTATTCTAATGCTAACCGTGTCGAGTCACCCTCGACATCCGAGTGCAAAATTAACTAACATTTCCTTTTCGGTCCTGTAGACTCCACCCCTTCGCCGGGCAGGAAGAGCGGTCGCGGCCGGGGAAGCTTGTCCCTCGCGGGAGGCCGTAGCGTCGCTCCCTCCGCTGCCAGGCCCGGACAACATGGCGGCCTCCGAGTCCGCGCCGGCTGTCACTCCAGGCGCCGCGGAGGGCGAGGAGGAGACGATTCTCTATGACTTGCTGGTCAACACCGAGTGGCCCCCGGAGACAGAAGTGCAGGTGAGCCGGGCCCCTCTAGAGCTGGGGCCAGCTTGTCGCGACGGCGCCCGGGAGGAGCCACGTAGGAAGCGCCACGTAGGGCGGCGGTGCTGGTGGGCGGGGGGGCTGGGCCCGGCCGCGCGTCCCGTTGCCTAGCAACGGCGCGCCGGGCGAGCGGGGGTCTGGGTCCAGGAGCCCGGCTCTGGAGATTCCTCCCGGCTCCGGGCTTGGTGTGGCCAGGCGGCCCCGCGGGCTCTGGTTCTGTCCCGGGCGGCCCCGCGGGCTCTGGTTCTGTCCCGGGCGGCCCCGCGGGCTCTGGTTCTGTCCGGGGGCGGCCCCGCGGGCTCTGGTTCTGTCCCGGGCGGCCCCGCGGGCCCTGGTTCTGTCCCGGGCGGCCCCGCGGGCTCTGGTTCTGTCCCGGGCGGCCCCGCGGGCCCTGGTTCTGTCCCGGGCGGCCCCGCGGGCCCTGGTTCTGTCCCGGGCGGCCCCGCGGGCTCTGGTTCTGTCCCGGGCGGCCCCGCGGGCTCTGGTTCTGTCCGGGGGCGGCCCCGCGGGCTCGGGTTCTGTCCCGGGCGGCGCCGCGGGCTCTGGTTCTGTCCGGGGCGGTGCTGGGAAGGGGCTGCAGCCTCGGACTCCAGGGCCCCTCTCACCCCTGACTGCGTGTCCCCTCCCCTCCCGGGCGGCCAGGGCGGGCCCTCCTCTGCGGCGGGACCCGGAGTCCTTGGAGCTCCTGGCGGGCTGCCACGGAGCGGGCATCGAGCCTTCGCTCCTGCTTGGAGCCGAGTGGCGCCAGCTCCTGTGTATTTCACCGAACAGGCACTGACTGCGTGCAGGTGGGCGGCGGCCCGTGTCCCAGATTCTGCGCGGGGTGCTGGGCGCCCGGGCGATCCCTTTCGCGGGGCTTGCGGTGTAGGGCGGAGACAACCCGGTCCATAAGCGCCGTCATAGCCTCAGGCGTGACGAGTAAGGCGCTAGTGACCCGGGCTGGGCTCTCTGCTAAGGAAGGGGTCGCAGGGCTTGGTAACCTGACATGGACCTGGGGTTCCCAGTTCCCTAGAGGGGACCTCCCCGGCGCAGGGTGAAGAGTGGGAAGCAGGAATCCACGTCTGTCCGGCAGATAACTGATTGAGAGCCTCACCTGTGCCAGCACCGGTTCAGACTCAGAGGGTGCAGCCAGGTGGAAAAGGACTTTTACCAAAGATCACCGAGTCCAGTCCCTATAGATTCTCTTTTTACAAAATCTTTCGAAAGAGTTTCTAGACCGGAGAAACGACTCATTCTCCTGTGAAGTTTGTCGCTTCTCTGTAACCTTCCCATTGCAGTTTCTGCTCGTCGTGAATAATGTATTTTGTAGGCTGGCAGAGGTCTGTCTGTATTACTGTTTTTCAGTTATTTATTTAGTTTCACTTTGTCTTTATCGGGGTGACTGTTTTATAGGCTATGCAGCCAGGAAGCCACAGCTGCTGCTATTGGTTGGATAAGGATAAGTTTCTGCCCCTTAGCACTCACTGGTTAATTACAATCATGATTCAGAATACTTAACATTATACATTGACAAAAAAAAAAATAAGCACAGCATCAACTTACATTGAAACCTCTTGGCACTCAGTATGTGTAGTGCCTAGAATCGTTTAGCCCACACAGCCTGTGTGAAATATACTTAACTATTTAATGTAGCAATTATATATCTGTGTGCCTTACTAGCATTTTCTCTGTGGATATAAAACATTCAATGCATTTGTCTCAGAGATGAACTTACTCATCTAAATGACCCCTTTTCCTGCAGGCAAAACTTGTGTTGGGCCTCTCTAGCCCCCAACCGGTCTTTGCCCTGTACTTCTCTTGCCTTTGGACTGGTGCTTTGATATGAAGTAGTTTCCAGCCTGAATCCTTCCTTATCCTCCGCAAAATTCATCCTCACCAATGCCTGTGACTGCGTTATGCTCACTTGTACGCCCTCCCTCCCCAGGCCTTCTTCTACCTGTTTCTGTCTATGAGTAGTTTTTAAATGCTGGTAATTTGTACCCAGTGCTCTGAGTAGTCACAGAGAAATAGAACTTGACATAGTATGTAAGGATGACTAGAAAATTCTCAAATGTAAGCTTTTTTTTTTTTTCCCCATCTGCAGCCTAGAGGCAACCGAAAACATGGTGCATCCTTCATCATCACAAAAGCAGTTCGAGGTAGGTATTGCTTATTTATTTTTCTACATGTATTTATATGCATATAAGTATGTAGTTAGTAGGTAATTCCCCCCCCCCCCAATTTCATTCAGACCTGTGCTATTTTAGAAAGTTTAGGAATTTTAAAATGTGTTTTTTAGACTTTTAATGTAGAACCTGATAAAAGTGACAAGCACACATGGTACCTGAGTTTAATTTTATATATGTATATATTTTCATGATATATGATATGTATAAATACACACATACATGACTGCATGTATATGTGTGTATACGCACACACTTTTAATGCAGTGTAGAGCTAAGGTATGGCCTGAGTTAGCCATTATGGATGTGTTCTAGAAGAAACGAAGAAAATCAAGCCAAGTTTGAGCCTCGGAGAGTGTGGACACTGAAGGTGAGAAGACAGTGGCAGGCTGTTGTAAGTGGCTTACATGATGTTTCAGGTACATCGGGCCAGGTTATTCAAATTACACAATAGATGAACCAGGGCATTCTTTAGCTGCTGGCGGACTGCACACTGTGCTCCCAGGATCGCACTGGCCGCAGTGAGCCGGTGCTGGGAGGGCTCTGTGGGGACTGAAACAAGGCTTTCCCAGGCCAGCAAGCTGGTGCTGCTCCGAGTGTATGTGGTAGGTGAGGAAGCTTGCCCGGGGTCATTCATTTGGAACTTGACTGCATGCCTCTCTGGTCCCAAAGCCTGTCCTCCTTACACGGGTGATGTGAGCTACTCATAAAGAGGAGATCCAGTTCCCAAGGAGTTGAGTATTTGAAATGAACTGTAATTTTACTTTCTGAGAAAGATAAAATTATTTTATCTTCTGATACAAGAATCGCTAGCATATGCAGTTTTCGTTATCACAAATGCTTTGAAGTTCAGGAAATTTAGAAAATATATACAAGTCATAACATTTATTGTAGAAAACTTAGAGAATATAGGTAACCACAAATTAGAGTATGTAAATTACTCTTCTTTTTGCCACTCACAGGTAATCTATTATCCTTCAGACCTTCTCCCAGTGATATACACTTAACTGTGTACACATATGTTCACACGCACATATATGTTTTAAATGAGATACTATAAAAACATTATTTGTCAATAATGTGTTAGAGATTGGTTTTCATGGACTTCCCCATTTTTAGATATTACTATTAAAATTTTTGCTATAAAGTATAAAATGGTATCTTAATTTTTTACTAAAAATACTTTGGTTTTAAAGGGCAATTACTATGATTTTTACTCCATGGTTTTATTAAAGCCTGTTTGGCAAAATTTAGCATCTCAAATCACTTGTACTTTTTGTACTGTTAGGAAATACTTCAAAGTTTTGAATACACCAGCTTGGAACTTAATATAAACATATGATCTTGTAAGAGATATAGTGCATTTTAGATTTTATTTATTCTCTTATTTTAAGAGTTGTACTCTGTGTTTTGTAATGACTCATTCTACAGTGTATTTTGGATTTTATCATCAAGAAATATTTGGCTTTTCTATTTTTTTTTTTTTACAGATCGCTTATTATTTTTACGTCAGTACCTCTGGTACAGGTGAGTCATTCCACAGAGAAACGGTATGAACATCAAATACAAACAATGTTGTCCTATTTATGATTTAAGTTTGGAACTGAATTGTGATATAGATGCTGATAATCAGGTGAACCCAGTTTATAAAATAGACATTTCGTATACTTGGCATACTCTGGCAGGGTATCTTATAGACTTAGGGTGATTTTGTCCCCTTAGTCATTATTAAGATAGTCTCCTGACAACTGGTACTTTCACTGATGAGCGTTCTGAGCCTTATCCTGAATGATGAAGGCTTCCTGCCTTATCTCAAATGTCCACATGAGGGACCTGCAGCTTGTAAAGCTTTTAAACAACCTTTTTGTCCTTATTGTTGTATCCCCTCTTGTGCCTCAGAGACGGTTCTTTCGGTTTCAGTTCTTGGGTACTTCTGAATTCTTTTAAGTGTTATGTGTGTTTTCAGGCACAGTGCTAATTTTGAGCCCTGAAAGGAACAAAAAAATGATTATTCTGACAAAGGATAGAATTCAGCTTTTAGATATGTGTGTAGAAATAGTGTTATGGAATTCTTTACCACGGATTGCTTTTTCCTTGAGGACGTCTAATCTTACAAGCTGCAGAGATAATACAGATAATACAGGTCTATGAAAGAGAACTTTGGCTTCGCTCTAGGGCTGGCTCCAGGGTTTTCTGCTTTTCCTTTGTGGTGTGTGTGTGTGTGAGAGAGAGAAAGAGAGTGTGTGTGTGTGTGTTTGTGTTTATGTATCTTTCACGATTAGATTTTAAGCTCGCTAATGTGTTGTAGTTCCATCCCTGGGTGCGCACGTGTGTGTGTGTGTGTGTGTGTGTGTGTGTGTGTGTGTTTCACGATTAGATTTTAAGCTCACTGATGTGTTGTAGTTCCATCCCTGCATGTGTGTATGTGTGTTTCACGATTAGATTTTAAGCTCACTGATGTGTTGTGGTTTCAGCCCTGCACCCTTTTTGCTCCCTGATGGACTGGTTCGCTTGGTTAATAAACAGATAAACTGGCATTTGGTCCTTGCAAGGTAAGGATGTATAAAATTCTCTACCTGGGTAAGCATTTAAATTTCATTATGGCATTAATTTTGGGGTGTTTATGGCTTAATAGTCTTGACATTTATTGTATATAAATTCCCTTTGTTTAAATGTGTTAATTCAAGCTATATTTGAATCATTTTGCCTGCTTTTGTACCAAATGTCATCTAATTTCAAGGTCTAAAGGTGAAAACATTTAAAAATGATTTTAACTTCTTAAAATCCCTCCATGTGTGTGGAAGACTGTTACAAATGTGCATACAGATTCTCTTCTTCTTTCTCCCCTATGAAAGCAATGGAAAGCTTCTGGCTGCTGTTCAAGATCAGTGTGTGGAGATCAGGTAATTGTTAATATTCATATTAAAAATGTCCTTTGAGAAGCAATTTGCTTGACGATGGGAACTAAGAGTTTTAAAGGGGGCACGTTTAAAGGGACTTTACCATTAACGCACATTTCTGCCTCACTGCTTCTTTCTTGAGAACTAGGAGTTAGGCCTTGTCTGGAGAAAGGGGTAGTCCCCAATTTTAGAGGTGCCACGTGTTTTGCCTGCTGTTCCTCATGTCCCAAAGAATGAACTGATTTTCCTGAGTTAGTTGCTATTGTTTTATCGCTTTCGTAACTGATATTTTAATTAAAAATAAAGCGCATGGAAAGCCCAGCTTAGAAGCCTTCTAGGTGGGTACGTAATGTCACCGAATGTCTCGAGAGAACAGAATATCACTGGTCTCGAGTAGCATGTCTTGGTCCTGTGTGGACCCACAGTCCATCTACGTACAGCTTGATGCCGACAGAGCAAAGCAGCCCCTGCTTTTGAATACCTTCCTGAGCGTGTGCTTAGCTGACTTCACAGCACATAGTCCAATGGAAAATACGCATCGTCTGCTGAGAAAGTAACGTTCCTTAAAAGACAGCAGAGTGATCTGGGGAAATGGAAAGATGAACATGCCCCTCTAAGTATCCTTCATCATGTAATTAGCAAAATGGTGTTTGACAGCCGTTTAAATTTTTTAATTTTACAGAAAGAGAGGAAGGGGGAGGGGGGAGAGAGAGGGGGAGAGATAGAGAGAGAGAGAGAGAGAGAGAGAGGGAGAGAGAGAGAAAGAAAGAAAGAAACATGAATATGTTGTTGCACTTATTGATGCATTCGTTGGTTGCTTCTTGTATGTGCCCTGACTGGAGATTGAACCCACAGCCTTGGTGTATTGGGACGATGCTATAGCCAACTGAGCTACCTGGCTGGGGCCAATAATGACAGCCTTTTAAAAACTACATTACTTAGTATGGCATGGCTGTGACAGGCGGGTTCCTTTCTTGAACAGCATCAGTAAGCATCACGTGGGTTCAGCGCTTGAACGTACGTATGCATAGGATGGGCTAGCATTTCCTCTTCCATTTGTTGCAGCAGTGTGAAACGCATCTCTGGGAATTGTGCTGATAGTGTGACTTCTTTTTTCAAAAATTAAATTTATTGGGGTAACATTGGTTAATAAAATTATATAGGTTTCAAGTGTGCAATTCTATGATATGTCATCTGTTTATTGCATTGTGTGGCCACCACCCAAAGTCAAATCATCTTCTGTCACCACACATTTGACACTCTTTACCCTTAACTACCCATCACCCCCCTTTCCTCCGGTAACTAGCATACTGTTGTCTGTGTCTATGATATTTTGTTTCTTTGTTCATTTGTTGCTTTCAGTTTTATAACCCACATATAAGTGACATCATATGGTTCTTGATTTTTTTTGGACTAACTTATTTGGCTTAGCATGATATTCTCAAGGTCCATCCATGTTGTCCCAAATGGCAGTATTTCATCTTTTCTATGGCTCAGTAGTATTCCACTGTATACATGTGCCACGTCTTCGTATCCGGTCATCTATCAATTTGGTTGTTTTTATGTTTAGACTCACTTGTGCTTATGTCACTTCATTGTTGTTATAACTCCGTTTCTGATGAAAAAGAAATGTTGGAAGAAAGTAGTATCCCTAATGAAAGGGTCTTATTTGAGGCACAGAACCTTCTCTGTAAGAGCAGGAATGATTTAGTGTTGTGTAGAGAAGTGTCCAGTCTGTAGTATCTGTGGTGGTGTATGGTAGTACACAATAGTGTTATGTAAAACTATTGTCTTCATTTTGTGCATATGTTGCAGGTCTGCCAAAGATGATTTTACATCTATTATTGGGAAATGTCAAGGTAAGAGTTTCCAAAATATCTAAAAAATGAAAATTTCAAGTCTGCAGTAGTTTATAGTATCTCTTAAAGTTAGAATAGAGATTAAATAAGTATTTATTAACAAAGATTATTAAGACTGCTTATTAAAATAATTTTTGAAAATCTTAACTGATTTCACTTACTGCCTTAATTTTGCTTTAGGATGTGCATTTTGGAGAAATTAGAAATTGAAACTTTTTAAAAAGTCTAAGCCAGTTTTGTGATAAAGTATTTGTATGCGTCTGTAGTCTTTTATTCTGAATTCAATGAAGAAATAAATATTTTGGTATAAATCAAGAGTTGGTCAGATACAACCCGGCCAATGTGGCTCAGTGGTTGAGCATTGACCTATAAACCAGGAAGTCATGGTTTGATTCCTGATCAAGGCACATGCCCAGGTTATGGGCTTGATCCCCATTGGGCGTGCAGGAGGCAGCCAATCAATGATTCTCTCTCATCATTGATGTTTCTTAACTCTCTCTCCCCTTCCCTTCCTCTCTGAAATCAATAAAAATATAAAAGTTGGTCAGATACAGACTAGTAAAAAAAAGTTTGGGATTTGATCATTCTTTGATATAGTTAGCAAGAATTTACTGAGTGTGTTTTATGTAATACTAGGGGCCCAGTACACCAATTCATGCACCTTGAAAGGAACTGTGGGCTGGAAGGCTGCGTTGGGCACAGGGGTGGGTCTCGGACCATCCTCTGCGCCCCTGCCTGGCCCCTCCCACCGCTGCCCCTGGTCCCCTGTCTGCCAGCAGCCCTGCTCCCACCCCCGCTGCTCCCACCCCCGCTGCTCCCACGCGCTGACAGCGCCTGCTTGCGGCGCGGAGCCATTGGGGCTGGCGCCAGCAGTGGGGGCAATTGGGGCCGGCAGCCGCCACTCGCACCTACTGATGGTTGGCACTGGTGTGGGTGCCGGCAGCAGGTGCAAGCAGTGGCTCTGGCTCTGGCGCTGGCTGCAGGTGCGAGCGTGGCTGGCATTGGCAGTGGGTGCAAGCGGCGGCTCCGGTGCTGGCAGGAGGTGCGAGTGCTGGGTGGGACTGCGGCACGCGGGAGCAAAGAATTTTCAGTAACCACCAGAGGCTCACCCTGATGACAGCGACCAGCACCCCGCTTTGGTCTGGAGACCCTGCTTACCTGCTCCACCATCTCGCCATGGCTGACGCCCGCCATGGTCCACATGTGCCCCCTGGTGGTCAGTGCACGTCATAGCGACTGGTTCTTCGGTTGTTTGATGGTTCTGCCATTCGGTCTATTTGCATATTAGCCTTTTATTATATAGGATGAATCATTCCTGGTACTAGGGGTATTATTGTGAGCAAAAGGCATGGTCCCGTACCTCATACAGACACTCAAACACATGATTGTAAACTTTGACAGATCTGATGAAGGAAAAATACAGAGTTGGGTGAGAGTCTCTAGCCAGGAGTGTGAGATGAGATTGTTGAGAAAAAGTGACTTTTGGAAAGCAACCTAAAGAGTGAGTAGAGGGTGGGAGCAGTGGGGAAGGTGGCGGGGGCGGTGCTTGATCTGCAGGAGCAGGCTGTGAAGAGGTAGCTGGGAAGCGTATACCAGGAAAGCAGTGAAGAGGGCATTAGTAGGTAAGTGCACCCATTACTTATGCTTGTTTTCAGGACCTGCAGTTCCATCTGCATGACCTTGTGCTAGTTAGCGGTGGTAGTTGTGGGAATCGTAATGATGACAATCCTGGGCCTTGTGATGACAAACATTTACAGTGTCCTTACTGCGTGCCAGGCGCTGCATTTTCTCATTTAATTGAAAGAACATAGCACATATTTTATCTTAAAACAGCATTAGGATAAAATGAATATTTGACAGTGAAAGCGAGCATGGAGAAGGGAGGCATCGATTGTTTTGAAATGTACAAAATGATGAACTACAGAGGATTCCCCGAGCCCCCCATGGAGATGCTGGTCTTTAAGCTCTTTGTCAAATGCACATTGGTGGCCGGGGGCCAGTTTTCTCCTAATTGTCTCATTCTCAGCCATCCAGATGCATTGAGAAGATTAAGCATTAAATGTTTTAAAATGTTCTGAGTTCCCATATGAACGGTGACTTTCTGTAAGTATGCCAGAGAATCAGTATTCCTAAACAATCCCCATGTACTAGCGGATAAGGTAGTAGTACAGTTCTTATGGACTTGTCTTCTTTTTAAAATTGAATTTATTGGGGTGACATTGGTTCATAAAATTATACAAGTTTCAGGGGTACAATTCTATATGATGGAGTTCTCTTGACATACAAGATATACATTTTATGACTTAAAGCAAATGTAAAACTTCTTATCCCTCCCTGTTGTTATCTGTTCTTCTGCTCAATTCCCTGGATGGTCAGGGTACCCTTATCTGTATCAAGCCGGAAATGTAGACATTTTTTTCTTCTTTTTCTTTCTCTCCCTTCCTTCCTTCCTTCTTCAACAAATAAACATTAAGCTTGCCACTGCATGCCAGGCGCCGTGCTAGGCACTGAGTGTGTCTGCAGCGAGGAATGATGCCAGCTACCGAGACGGAAGGGGCGGCCCCTCAGGCAGAGGGACAGGGTAGCCCTTGCAGTGGTGCCCAATGGCACAGTGGAGGAGCATCCCCCGGGACTCCGCCGGCCTGGGAGTCTGGTTAGATGGCTCTTGCTCCCGCCCTGGCGCTCAGCCCTCGGGCCCCCGTTCTGGCTTTTAACATTTTCACTTGCTTTCCCGTGACTGTCTCCTGACGGCTTTCTTCCAGATGCTCTTCACTAATCCAGCTTTGCGCAGCTTGCCAAATGGATCACTCATAAAAGAGAATCACCATGTTACCCTTCAGGTCTGGCTCCCCTGTCCTCCAGATAGGTGACCTTGGACAAGTTCCGTCTCCATTACCTGTAACATGGGTATGATTTTATAGATTGGGTTGTGGAAAAGTTATGTGAGCTAATGTAAATAAATTAAGCTCTGAGCATACAAAATATAAATAAAGCTCTTAGCATAACGTCTGACACTTTGTAAGCACTTGGGAGACATTAAGCTATTACTGCTGCTGCTGTTACTCTGCCGAAAATCTGTCAGTCATTTGCCATTGACTGTGGAATGCAGGTTAGAGTTTCTAATTCAGGACATGAGACCTTTCACTGTCTGTCTGTCTGTCTGTCCTGTGGATCCCCCCGCCACATGTCTGCAGTTTTCCAACCCCATCGTGCTTTTTTGTTTTGATTTGGTAATCCTCACCCGAGGATATTTTTCCATTGATTTTTAGAGAGCGTGGAAGGGAAAGGGAGAGACAGAGAGAGAGAAGCATGGATGTGAGAGAGACACATTGGTTGGTTGTCTCCTGCATGCGCCTAACCAGGCCGGAGACCGAGGTACGTGCCCTTGACCAGTATTGAACCTGCGACCCTTCAGTCTGTGGGCCGACGCTCTAACCACTGAGCAATCGGCCAGGGTCCCATCATTCTTTTTATGCCTTCGTACTGATAGTTCCTTTTGCCTAGAAGCTCCCACCATTACACTTAGTCGCACATATTGTAGTTCCAGCATCCGTTCTTCTGGAAACCTTCCTCACTGTATCCTGATCTACTTTCTTGTTCTAATTGTTTATTTGCTTGTCCGATTCACAGCTCAATTATAAAGGCAGAGCTCCTGTCTTACTCAATGTTTTTTAAATTTAAATTGTAAATAATTTTTTTATTCCTAGTGCCTAGCATGATGTCTGACTCCTAGTAGGCACAGAATTTTTGGCATACAAATTTGGACCCTGTCAAGTGGGTATTGGCACTTGAGGACTGTTAAAATGATTTTTATGAGTGAATGTCTGAATAAAGTATATTTGCCTATTTCCTGTGAGTCAGTTTTAGAAATTCATGTATAATATGTTTATGTTTATGTTAAGCATATATAAATTTATGGATAGTTGTCCTGATACGGGCTTTATTCCTAATGTACACAAATGTATGTACATACCGTGAATGGAACCATAAGGACAGATAAGGAGTCCTGTTTGCATAGTACCCTTTTGAGAATAATAGAAGGGAGTAGCGAATTTCTAAAGCTTGGGGCTCGAGCATTTTCTGAATTTGCTTTCTGTGAAAGTAGGCCAGACCTGGCTTAAATCATGGATAAGGACCGAAAAGTTCCCAGAAGAGTAACTAGAGGGTGATACTCATTGCCTTTCCCCCAGTGCTGCCCTGGTGTTGAGTGAGGGCCTGGAGAGCCGTCTGTGGGTGTCTGAGCAGCTGCTGGGAATGCCCAGACTCAGATATCCGGGGCCCCTGTGAGCTTTGGCATTAGACACCTGCCCTTGGCCAGGAAGTAAACTGAGAAACACACAAGTTCACATGAAAATGGGAAGCTTCACCCTTCAGTCTTTCACCCAAATGGTAGTACTTGTTAGAGTTTTAGTGTGTACGTTAATGTGGCAGCCTGGATGGGATAACGATGCTTTGAGAGCTAATGTTTTATTTTGTTGGCTTCTGAATGTGCGAATTTATGACCGTAATGCTGCATTAATGGCTTCTTTCCATTTCATATAATGTGAGGTAACGATCATTTGCTTATTATCCGGCTCATCTTTATGGGAATGACTCTCATATGCCAAATGATGTTTCATGCCCATGCCTGGAGAAACGCAGTCCCTTGTTCTTAATGCATTTTTGAAACTACATATTTCGGAGTCTGCGGACCGAAATAGGAGCTGTTTGGTTCCACTTTGGCATTTTTCAGTTATTGTTTTATAAGATGTAGGCCATTTGAGAATGTTTTAAATGTGCATTGCAACTTGTTTGGGTTCTGTTTGCCAGGCCGTAAAGAGGAATTCAGTCTTTCCCTCTCTGGAAGAGTGCCCTGAACTAGAACATGCAATTCTAAAGCTGTACTGTGTTAATCAAGAGATTTTCTGCATCTTCTGGTTCTGAGATACCACAGACCAGGGCTTCCCTGTGCTAAGCCGCAGCCGGCTTACTCCAGGTGTGTGGGGTCCCATCCGCCCTCCACTGGCCCAGGGCCCTTGTGACAGCCTGAGCTCAGACCGGCTCCCGCTGGTTTCCAGCAGCCTCATCAGTTTACCCTTCGGTGCCACGCTTACAGCATTTTCCGTGTGTGTCTTGACCTGAATGAGGTTGCGAAGCATAGTCTACTTGAAGCACCCAGATTTTGAAACGAAACATTTCGTTATGAAACTGTAATTCAGGAGCCTCCGGTTATGTGATAACTGTTTTCCCCTTTTTGTATTTTGTTGGAGAAAAAAAATCCTCTGTGTTGAAAAAATAATACACATTCTCAGAAAAAAAACTTTAGAAACTAAGAATGAGCAAAAAGTAGAAAATAAAGATAAATGCACCATCCAGAGATCAGTAGTATTAACATTTTATGATCTATTCTTTAAGACATTTTTCTGCTGGTACCCATGACTATCGATGTGGTCTGTGAAAATAAAATGTTTTATAATCTGCTTTTTTCACATAAAGATAGATTGTTAAGTCTTTTAGGTTAAAATTTTAGAACTTTCCAAAGTATTTTTTTAGGTGAACAACACCTTAGATGTTAGGACATAGGTGTTCCAAGTCATCCAGCACGTGCCTATAAATTTGATCTCTGAGCAGTAAGCAGCCCGGTGCTGTACTTGACCCTCATGCAAGGTGGAAAGAGCCACCATTAAGCCTTGGTGCAGATGGCTGTGCAGAACACAGGTCGCAGATGATTGCATCTACGTTCCTGGGATATTGGTTTGTTGATTTTATTTTTCTTAAATGTCTTTCTGGTTTGGTATTGGAGTATTCTTGCTGGTCTCAAAATATAAGTTGGCATTATTCTTTCCTTTTCTACTTTAGCAGAGGTTTGTGTTGAATTGGAATTATTTTTTTCTTAAATGTTTTGATAAAGTTCACCAGTGAAATTTGAAAGATTTTTGGTGTGTGTATGAGTATGTTTTTAATTCCTAATTAAAAATTTAAAAAATATATAAAACTTGAAAAATTTCTATTTCCTTTTGTTCTAGTTTTTCATGGATATTTCTTCTTCTAAATTATAGAATATATTGGCTTAAACTTGTTTATAATATTTCCTTATTATCCCTTTACTTGTTATCCTTTTGTCAGATCCATACTGATGTCCCCTCTGTTGTTCTGGGTATTGGTAATTTGTGTTCTCTCCATTTTTTCTTGGTCAGTCAGGCCATGGTTTGTTCAATTTATTAATTTACTAGAGGCCCAATGCACCAAATTTGTGCAAGGGGCTCGGCCCTCGCAGCCCCGGCTGCCTCAGCCCCCGCGGCCCTGCCCACTGGTCATTCAGAAGGTTGTTCCAGAAGTTCATTCCACTGTCAGGTCTAATTAGCATATTAGCTCTTTATTATATAGGATTCTTCAATAAGAAAACTTTAGGTTTTGCTATTTTTGGTTTGTTTTACTTGATTTTTGCTTTTATATATAATATGTCATTCCTTCTGTCTACTAGGTTTAATTTGCTCTTATTTTTCTAGATGAAAGATAGAAGTTTAGATCATTGATTTTGAACCCCTCTTTTCTTATATAAGCATTTTAGGCTGTTCTAATTTAAGCATCTTTTTGTTATTGATAGCTAATTTAATTCTGTAGTGGTGAAAGAACATATACAACATGATTTTAACCTTTTAAGTTTATTGAGTCTTGATTTATGGCTGAGCATGTGGTCTGTCTTCATGAACCAAAAATTAAAAAAAAAATAATTTGATGAAAATAATTTTAAAAAATCTGATTTTTGGGTAGGTGCAGTTATTGGTTATAGTGTTTTATAATTGTCAATTATATTTTTTGCATTGTTAAAAATTTTATATCCTTTCTGATTTTCTCTGTATTCAGTCAGTTGCATAGAGAGGTGAACTGAAACTTCTAATTATAATTGTGTATTTATTTATTTTACCCTTAGTTCTATCAGTCTTTATATACTTAGGAGTTCTAATTTCCAGAAGTGTACACGTATTATTCTGTACTCTTGTTGAATAGGGCTCCTTTGCCATGAAGAACTGTCCCCCCTTTTTTAAAAATATATTTTATTGATTTTTTTTACAGAGAGGAAGGGAGAGAGATAGAGAGTTAGAAACATCGATGAGCTGCCTCCTGCACACCTCCTACTGGGGATGTGCCTGCAACCCAGGTACATGCCCTTGACCGGAATCGAACCTGGGACCTTTCAGTCCGCAGGCCGATGCTCTATCCACTGAGCCAAACCGGTTAGGGCAGAACTGTCCCTTTTTATCTTTAGTAATACTCTTGTCCCAGAATCTGTTTTGTGTAATGATAACATGGTCACTCCAGCTTTGTTCTGATTAGTATTTGCATAACATATATTTTTCTCGCATTTTGCATTTAATCTGTATATTTGTATTTAATGTAAATCTCTCATAGTAAGCATATAATGGAATCTGCTGCACCCCCTTGCCTCCAGTCTGACAATTTTTATCCTTTAATTGGAATGTTTAGAACATTTATATTTATTGTAGTTACTGGTGTGGTTAGGTTTAATTCTACCTTCTTGCTATTTGTTTTTCTCTGTTTCCTTTTAGCATTTGCTCTGGGTTTAAAATGTGTATTTTATTAAAAATTACTTTATTGCATAATATATATCCATTCACTCCTGGCTCTTTTGTATTCTTTCCAATTTTTTTACATATGTTAAGCCCCGACAATATATTGTTATTATTTTTGTCAGTAACTTTAAAAAATATGTTTCTATTGATTTTAGAGAGGAAGGGTAGGGAATAGAGAGGTAGAAACATCAATGATGAGAGAGAATCATTGATCAGCTGCCTCCTGCATGTCCCCTACTGGGATTGAGCCCGAAACCCTGGCATGTTCCCTGACTGGGAATCGAACCCTGACCTCCTGCATAGGTTGACGTTCAACCACTGAGCCACATCGACTGGGCTGTCAACTATAATTAATTTTTTTTTAAAAGTTAAAGAATGTATGTGAGAGATTGTTTATTGAACCCTTCACTTTGCAAAAGGAAACTGCTCCCCACGGTCACACCAGGCCGTTTCGTGGCTGTCCTGAGGGTAGAACCCAGAGTTCCTTATTTTTCAATCCTCGGCAATTTCCATTTGGAGTTTGGGCACATGGGCACTGGATTGACGCGCTCCTTTAGCACCCGAGCACCGATTACAGACCAGAGGACCCTGGAGGTCAAGTTACTCCCTAAACGGGCACAGGGCCTGACACTTGGGAATGTATAGTTTAATGAGTAGGAAGACGATAAAAGTAGACAAAGGTATCATTGTTATTTGGGATGAGAACGGGGAAGGAAATGGAGTAGTTGGAACTGAGGACAGTACTGGGCTTTGAGGCTACGTGGAAGGCGGACAGAGAAAGCCTGCTGCGGACTGCTGTTCAGTGGCGCCTGGAAAGATGCCGGAGCCGGGCAGGCTTCAGCGGGAGTGTGCGGGCAGAGGGAGGCTGACCTCAGCTCTGAGCTGGCAAGAGCTGGACCACGTGGCAGGTCGAAGGGCTGCGGCAGGCAGGGTGTGAGCAGGTATGCTAGCTTCACCAGGCACCTGGCAGGTGTCAAATGAGGCTAACCTTTTTAAAAAAAATATACTTTTATTGATTTCGGGGAGGAAGGGAGAGGGAGAGAGAGATAGACACATCAGTGATGAGAGAAAATCATTGCCCGGCTGCCTCCTGCATGTCCCAAGCTGGGGATCGAGCCTGTAACTTGGGCATGTGCCCTGACCGGGAATTGGAACTGTGACCTCCTGGGTCATAGGTTGACACGCCTCCACTGAGCCACGCCTGCCGGGCAGATGAGGCTAATTTGACCCCAACCTTGGGAATACTTTTCAGACAACTCCATGGACACTTGCAGCTCTCCCAAGCCACACAGGCAGCTGGGAACATCCAGTGATAAAATCTTTATTTTCCAGTTGTTATGTAAAAGCTTACCTTGTAATGAAAACATATCTTTATTTGGGTCAAACACATGCTGAGTTTCCCGGAGCCCCTGGTTATAACCAGGAGTAAAAGTAAAAACAAGTCCCCTTCAGACGGAACTTACCTCCGAACAGATACAGAATGTGGTGCGTAAATCTGTTCACCCAGGAAAATGAAATAAGAGGCAAAGCCTGCTGTCACAGGGGAAGCAGTAATAGTGGGGAAGTGTGGCTGTCTTTCTGCAGCACAGGAATATTTTCAGGGCATGAAATTGTCCTCCTGGTGTTTATGGAGAATCTGCGTGTGCGCGCATCTTGTATTCTTGTGCTGTTTATCATTTTGTTCCCATGTTGACTTCCAAGTTTGATTTTTTTAAAGCTATCTGAAGACAGAGAACTCATTTTTTTATCCATTTTATTACCGTTAAAAAAGATTGCTCTTCCAGAGTGTATGCAGTGTCTTCTTAGGCTCTGGTAAAACCCACCAGACCCTCCTGTGTGCAAGGGCCCCTGGGTGTTTTGCAGGCTTTCTCGCTGCTGATAGCTGGTCAGAAGGAAGAAACTCGTTGATGTCTGTGTACTGTCCTCCTACCCAGAATATGCATGCAGGTATCCCAGAGATGGGAGGGAAGTCTGAGTCCTACGGTGGAGAGCGGACGGCAGTTACATAATTCACTTGTAATTGTTGGGTGGTCCTTGAGCCCTCCCGTACCTTACCTTGTTAATAGGGGTTTTCCTGAGAGCTTAGACTTTAGTGAGACCCTCATCACTGTGTTTCATCCTAGGGCGGCAGTGGATACCACATTGTCCCTGATTTCGGGGAGTTCAGAAACTGGTGGGGCAATAGTCATGTGAACAGCATGATGCAATGAGCTAAATGCTGTGGAAGACTTCCGTGTAGCGTGTTTGGGCCACAGAAAAGAGAGCAGGCAGTTTTTGAAGCGCGTCAAGGAAGGAAGGCTGTAACAGACATGAACCCTTTGAGTGATATTGGACACGAACTTTCCAGGTAGAGGCAGCAATGTGTACGAAAGGCAGAGGCTCGAGTGCGCGCAGTTAGCTTGTTTGCCAGGTAGTCGTGGTGTTGGTGGGCTACTAGATGTGTGCAGAAGGTGGTGGGAGGTGCAGCTGGCAAGCTGGGCTGGGCCCTCATGTCTGTGGAGGAGTTCAGACTGGATTCTGTTGGAAATGGAGGGCCATCAGGGATCTTAAAGCACAGGAGGAGGTGATTGCTCATCTTTTTTTAGAAAGATGTCTTCGGAGGGTATTGAGGAGGGATTAGAGGGGAAGAGGCTGCAGGTAGGAAGGAAAACCGTTGTGAGAGTGAGCATGAGATGGCGAAGCTGACCCAGGGGTCAGGAGAGAAGGTGGCGTTTTGCGGGAACGATTTGGAGGCTGAACCCAAGCTCCACATTGCGGGGAGGCAGGACCCCAGGCTTTGTTCTGCTCTGGATTCATGTCACCTTGATGTTATGTAAAAGCTTACCTTGTAATGAAAACATATCTTGAAAACATGACAAGGTGATTCATGTCACCTTGATTCTCCTGATCATTTGGAATTTTAAAGAAATCTTTTTATTGATTTCAGAAAGGAAGGGAGAGGGAGAGGTAGAAACATCAATGATGAGAGAGAATCATTGATCGGCTGCCTCCTGCATGCTCCACACTGGGGATCTAGCCCACAACCTGGGCATGTGCCTGATCGGGAATCGAACCATGACCTCCTGGTTCATAGGTCGATGCTCAACCACTGAGCCACACCGGCCGGGCTGGAATTCTTATTGGTGAAGGGAAGGCATTGCTTCTCCTGTCTCTTCAGTTCTGAGATTCTAGTAGGGGAAATGGAAGAAAAAACCCCCAAAAAACAAAAACAAACCCAAAACCATCGGAAATCTCAAATACAGGTATTGGGTTATTAAGGTGCTGATTATCAAAATTTTATAATTGTGTGATGAACTAAGAACAAGTCTCAATTCACCTGCCTAATATATATTTTATATGTGTGTATACATATTTCTGATACTGTCAGCATAATCATGCTATTTCCTTGGCATCTATATTTGATAGCTCTCTGTTGAAATGTTTAATTTTTGCTTTTGAGGAACTGCAGTCATTGGATTGGAATTACTTTCTGCCCATTCTCTATGCTTTTAACCTCTTAATTCCATAAGTGTTGGAGGTATATTATTCCCGAGCCTTTACCAGACCAGGGCATGCTCAGCATTCACAGAGCGCTGGTGGCCGTGGGCTTTGCTTCTCAAGCGTGTGGGCAGAGCTGGCCGTGGTTCAGGCCTCCCACTCTTACTTGAAGTGGGTTCAGGGAACTGTTCCCATCTGTTGAACCGAAGCAGGAGAGATCCTTCGGAGGTGATGTAATACGATTGAACACTTAACTTGAGTTGCAGTAACTGTGCTAGCGACCTTTATAATATGTTGGCAAAAGCACTCTCTCCTCTTTGTTCTAGTTCCAAAAGACCCGAAGCCCCAGTGGCGGCGTGTGGCCTGGAGCTACGACTGCACGCTGCTGGCCTACGCCGAGAGCACCGGCACCGTGCGGGTGTTCGACCTCATGGGGAGTGAGCTCTTCGTTATTGCCCCGGTGCGTACGTGCCTTCAGCCGGTAACAGGGCTTTTCAGTGTCTTTTTCGTGGAAGCACTCGAGTGAATGAATGTGAAGAGAGCGGAAGTAGAACTATAAATCTGAAGAGTAAATGGTGAACGTAAGATGTGCAGAATCTAGATAGATATGCATACATGAAATAGTTTATTCTTTGCATTTTGTAACGCAGTATCCAGATGCAGTCCACCGTTACCAACACGTGGTAGTAAGTACTGAGTGGAGTTACCAAAGGCTGTTATAAGCTTCCAGTGAGGGGAGAAGTTGGCAGTAAGTGAGCACTTTTAAAGGTCCTTTCCTTTAAAGGGAAATGGAAAGTAATCGGAGACTTTTTTTTTAGCTTTGGTTACTGCTGGAAGTAGAAATCAACAGCTGAAGGCTTCTATCTGAGTTCTGTATCTTAGAATCCTTTGAGGCCGAATGGTGGCATTACTGTTGTGTGTGTGTGTGTTTGGCTATGGATGTCCAGTGAACATAGGCTCACTTATCTAGGTGAACATCTCATCCAAGGAGGCAGCTGTGGTCCCAGCTGTGGTTGGGAGGCTGGTCTAGACTTGGTGTCTACTTGTAGGCACTCTGACTGGCAGATCAATTCTGGGGCTATGTTATGTAGAGTCACCGGGTAAGGCCAATGTCTCGGGTATCTTCCACTTATACAGATGTTAACTTCTATCTTTTCAATAACAACTTCCCCCTCTTCTGCAGGCATCGAGTCTAGCAGGCGATTTGAGCTGTGCCGTTGCTGGGTTGATCTTTCTGGAATATAAAGCAAGTGCACAGTGGTCTGCAGAACTCTTAGTCATCAATTACCGAGGAGAACTCAGAAGTTACCTTGTAAGGTAAAAGTAAAATACTTTGTTTGGGAAGACCTATTTGACAAAATAGTGTTTATTTCTCTGGCTTAGTGTTAGCTTTTGTTGTTTCTTTTTTTTCTTCTTTTCTTTCAGCATTTTATTATGGAAAATTGCAAATATAATAGGAAGTTTGAAAGATTTGTATAGTGAAAACTCAAATACCTCAACTTAAATTCTACTAGCATTTTTACTATACTTGCTGGGTCACGTTCCTATCCAGCCATTCATCAATCCTAGTTTTTAATGAGTTTCGGAGTCACTACTTAAATACATTAGTATGCCTTTCATTAATTAAACTTCAATATTTGCTTATAGTTTTCTTTCTTTTGAGATAAAATTTGCATACAACAAAATGCACAGATCTTAAGTGTACCAGCCAGTGAGTTATGGCAAATGCTTGCACTTGTGTAGTTCAAACTCCTGTTGAGATGCAGAACATTGCCATCATGCCAGAACGTCCCTCATGCCCCTTTCCAGCAAATCTCTGTCCACACGCACTCCCAGAGCAACTTCTGTTTAGACGTTTAAAGGGGGGCGGGGTGGGGAGAGGGGTGGTCGCCAGCATTCAGTCCACAGCACTCACGACTTGCTCATCCATTCTTCTGTTGGTGGACTTCTGAGTTTCCGGGTTTGGACATTGCAAATAAAACAATGGCCATTCTTGTCCAAGTCTTTATGGATACACATGTTCGTTCCCATTGGTTCACTGTCTCTGAGTGGAATTGCTGAGGGTAGATGTACTTTATCTTTATAAGAAACCACCAGACCTTTGTCTAAAGTTTTCATATCATTCACATTCCCACTATAATGTCTGAGCATCTGGTTGTTTTGCATCCTCGGCAGTATTTGGTGTTACCTGCCGTTTAGATTTAATTATAGTGAGCATTGAGTGGCATCTCACTGTGGTTTAATGGCATGTGTTTCTTTTCTTCCTCCTCCAATTAGTGTTGGAACAAATCAGAGCTATCAAGAGAGTCACTGTTTCAGTTTCAGTGGCCATTATCCCCGTGGAGTCAACACAGCGGTTTACCATCCTGGTCACAGGTACGCAAGCACTTGTTCTCACATTGGGTGGAGTAGCAGGTGGACGTGTAAATCGTGGCACAGTTTTAGAGAGAAATTGTCCGTTCTGATTCTTCTTCTTTTTTTAAATTCTCATCTGAGGATATGCTTAGAGAGAGAAGAGAGAGAGAGAGAGAGAGAGAGAGAGAGGGAGGGAGGGAGAGAGAAAGAAACATCAGTGTGAGAGACACATGGATTGGTTGCCTTTTGTACATGCTCCGACTGGGGATGGAACCTGCAACCCGGGCGTGTGCCCTGACTGGGCATCGAACTGCCACCTCCCGGTGCATGGGATAAGGCTCAACCAACTGAGCCATCCCAGCGAGGCAGTTTTCGCTATTTAAATGTGTGTATATGTTATATATGTGTTTGTGTGTGTGCGTGTATTATATGGGGACGCAAGCTAGAAAGAAGCAAGGGTCTTACAGGGTGCAGATAAAGTGATGTGGGATCCAGAGGGAGGAGAGCTTCCCTCCGTGTAGGATCGGGGGGGTGTGCAGGTGGCACTTGCTCTGGAGAATGGGTACGGTATGGGCATGATGGGCATCCCAGACAAAGTGACAGTGTGAGCAGTGACAAGAGGAAGGCAGCTACGGTGCATTTTTGTGAAATCGCAGGAGGTGTGGCTCGGCTGACACTGCAGGGTGTGTGGGAGAGGAGGAGGGGATGGGCGTGCTGGGAGATTGGGCGTTGGAAAGAGCTTGAGGTCAGCTGATGGGAAGCATTATGGGGCTGCCTGCTCTGCAGGGGAGGTACGTGTCTGAGACGAGGACATGTGATCAGGCGTGCTTTCAGGAAGGTGGACTCAGTTGGGAGACACTAGAGCCTGGGTGACTCGGGTGCTATTGGACTAGTTCAGGCCACAGGCAGCAGGACCTCTTCATTTTCTTACACAAATTGCTCTTTGTGTTTTGCCACATTTGGGGCAATGTTTATGTTTACTGTTATATCACATTTTATTATTTTTATTCTGAAGAATAGATTCTATATCTCGCATTAGAATGCCAGGTACTTGAAGGCAAAGAATGCGTCATGTACATCTTTGTCAGTCACAGCATCTGGTGTAAGCTCTGTTAATTGATACCTCGCCCTCTCGGGCTCCCTGGACCAGTAACTCTCATTTCCCGAGTGCAGAAGGAAATGGTCTCTCTGTTTTGATTTTTCTCTTCCTTCTTTCTTCTCTCTATTTGATATTCTGGTCCATCCCCCGCTTTTCTGTTTTATTTTTCTTGTCCCTTTTCAAAGAAGTATATTTTATGTCTTAATCCTTTGCGGTTTTTTCTTGTTTGTTTATGTCACACTGACTACATTGTTTGGATATTTTACAAAGGTCAATATTTGTTACCTTTTTTCCTAGCAGTATTTCAGGGGGTTAAGTGGGGTTCACTTGGGACCATAGGTTTGAAATGATCATAAAATAGTTGTTACATGATACCAGTTTGTTGTAAGTCAGATTACATTCATTATTCTGAATGCTTTCACTTTTTGGCCCAGGATCTAAACAAATTGTAGGTATATTTTTAGGGGGAGAATAGTCTTTACATATAAAGTTTGGAAACAAATATTTTATCAAACCACAGAGGGGGATCTCTTCTTGGTTCTGCAGTCATATACAGTACAATTCTTGATAGCACTCAGCGTGGGATGGATGGCCGCATTAAGGTTTCTGGATGGAAATTGTTCTAAAGCAAGGAATATGTGGAAATGCCCTGTTGTGCATGACAAAAACCTTGCTAGGTGGTTCATGTTTTCCATTAGGTGTTCTTTTTAAATGAGAGAAGCCGAAATGTTCCTCACATTTTTATTTTTGGTTGCTCTAGTAATATGAGCCTGTGATATTTATCATCCACAAGGATCTTGTAAATGTGAAATAAATCAGCCCGAGTGGAGTTGGAATAAATTGGTGATGTACAGACTCAAGGTTTTATGAAATGCATTGTTTTGCCTGATGCAGCGAGCCCTGTTGCAGAAGAGAAATCAAGGTGGTGAATGGGTGATATAAAACAGAGATGAATAGAGGCTTTGGGAGAAGCTCTGTGGATTTGTTGTTTTTGATTCTTCTTTTTTACGTTTCCTAACTCACAGCCTGATGACCTTATTTCATCCTCCCCAGACTTATCTTCTGTTCCAGTCCTGTTCCCCCTCCTACAAGCACCCCAACTCTTCCATCTTCTCTTCTGGGTGTTTAGTGTTCTCTTTGTTCTGTTGATTTTGGCTCGCATTGTGCCCTGGTTCCTCCTTAGAGAGGCAGCTTTAAACTTTCAGTACAGGTGGGCGCAGTGCTTGGAGCTGGAGGTCCAGACATAATGCCTGCTCTCTGAGTGGACAGCACTGCGGAGGACTCATGTAGTCACAGAAGAGGGCACGCCCTTGACGTGAGTTCATTCAAATACAAGACTTGATCTGTGTATGTATTTTTAAATGACATTGCTTTCAACAGTTTACTGCTTTTAAAAAAGGTTGTATTTCTAATTTCATTACAAGCAGAAGCTGACTTACTCAATTTAGAATCTCAGCAGTTCTATGGGAGCTACATAGAGATAAGTGTTTGAAGGTAACATCTCGACCCTAATTTACATCACAGCAAAGAGAAAATATAGAAAACACATCTTCTCTCTTGGGCCCTTTTTGGAAGCAACCCATGCTCAGAATCCTTGGTGACTCACATAATTGATTTTAAGTGTGTCATTCAGTGATTTTCAGCAAATGTATAGATTTGTGCAACTGCTACTACAGTCAGGTTCAGAATATTTCATTACCCCTAGAGAGATCTCCTGCTTTTGAATTTTATGGAATTCAAATCGCATCTCAGTAAAACTGTAATAAATAAAGGAGTGAATAAGGGGAAAAAAAGACCCTTTAAACAGGCTTTCATTTGAACACCTTTATCTTTGTTAAGAAAGATACTTGGGGTATGGTAAGAGAGGCACTCATGTTTCCTGCCGCCAGCGGGAGGGACCGTCACCGCGTGATGTATGTCATGGTTGTGCAAAGGGGAGTCTGAGCACTTGGATGATTTAAGTTTTTTTCTCTCTCAATCAACAATGTTTTAGGCCAAATACAGCTTCTTTAGAAAGAACTTGAGGCAATGTTTACAGGGAGTAAGAAGCGATGGTTTCAGATTGCCTTAAAGTAGATTGCAATCGGATGACAAGCTACGCTGGCCGAGAGTAGCTAGGTAATGGCATTCTCCCAGGCATGCAGTAGGGACTGCTGTCCTGGGCACGGCCAGAAGGTGGAAGAGGGCATAGTCTAAATAAAGCTGTTCTTTAGGGGAGACTGAGAAATACCTTTAAGTAAGGGCATGCTGAAGTGTTGAAGGGCTGTGCTCTGGGTATATTGGTTTGTTCATCTTACCTGGCTTTCCGATTTCCCCTAAACAAAACGTTAAGCATTTTAAATCATGAGTCTCTTACACTCATGGGATAAAGGGAGTATTCCAAATAAAGAGCTCGTACTTAGTAGGGGATCAAAAGTGTTGGGTGTGTGAATGAGCTCTCGGGTGACATGACGCTAATCTCACTGGCCCCAAATGCCAGGAAAACGGTCTTCACGTAGAATGGGAAGGGGTTCCATAGAGCACACAAGGGGCCACAGCACTCTTATCGAGGGCTCCTGCCACAAATGTTTAAATTTGATCTTGTGGCGAAGATAGTGTTGAGTCCCCTACCTGAAAGGTTCACCCAAGGGCAAGGGCAAATTTTGCTGCCCTCCGACGGGGTGGACCTTCCATCTAGACCTAGGAGATATTTTTACAAGGTAGTCACTGGACTTTCACAGCCATTACATCACCGTAAAGTGGCCTTTCTCTCTGGTTCCCAAGCCGTATGTATTCTGGGAGAATCAAGGCTCTGATATGTGGAAAGATCCACTATATTGACAGCTAGAGGAGAAGATAGGTGTAAAATGCATACTAAAGTTTTCATAAACCCCAACTGGATAAGATGAATAATTTTATGAAGGATTGCAGGGGAAGGAGCACTGTGGTCATGGTCATTGTGATGATCTCCCACTGCAGGGTGAGAGTGCACGTGGCCTTCAGTAATGCAGGGTCTATTGGCATTTGGGAGATTAATGTACAGCCTTGTGCTTGAGAGGTATGAATGTCAGTAATCCAGTTGACCTTATATTAAGGAGTTTTTCATTTTGCTTCTCAATTTCTCATTCCTCTAGCATGAGAAAATTCTTTTCATATTTCAGGTTGGTTTTTTGAAGAGAAGTGAAGCTGTTGTCTGTAGAGAAAGCTGCATTGTCTTGGTAGAGGTGAAAGCCCTTAGATGTGAATTAAGGGGCTTCTGAGCTTCACAGACTAATTTTTTGGTGGTGGTAGTGGTGGTGGTGGGGCGGGGGTGCTTTACAGGCATTTGTTTCTGGGGAGGCAGGGAAGTGAGTCTTGGCCACATCGTATGGTCTGTTTTTGACCAGAATATTAGGGATGGGTAGACATGTGTGACTCAATGTATCTTGGTTCTTAAAAAAGCAGGCAGCTGGAGGCTGTTAAAGTAGAAGACAACGCCTTATTAATTTGAACTTTTTTGGCTTAGTATTGAAAAACACTAAATTTTTTTTTGGAAATCAGCTTTCACTCATCCATCGCTCCTACATTCAGAGATTCTTTGATAGGACGGGCTAATTCTCATTATGTTACCATTGAAATTAAATGGGCCTTTTAAGATCTTTATAAATTTTTGAACCTGTTCAGTTGGTCAATCAATCAATCAGTCAACCATTCTCTCTACCCCCTCTTTCTTTCAGAGTGTTTTGGTGGTAGTTTAACTTGATATGACTTGGGCCAGATTGACTTTCTTCTTATACTCGGAGTGATGCTAGCTGGGTGGTCCCTCTTGGGAGTAGAGAGTGGAAAGAAAGGTGTTGAATCTGTTTTATAGAAATGAGGAATGATGCATACCTAGGCTCCTCTCTCCAAGACTTGATTGATCAGGTTGTTGTGGGATGGGATCCCAGCATCTGGTTTGATAAAAGCCTCTGTAGGGCATTCCGATCCCCTTTACTCCCCCCTTGAGAATCCTTGGCTAAGGCTTTGGGAGATTAAAGAAAATGAATAGGAGATAGCTTTTCCTTTGAGGTTGCCCTAGTGAGGAATAGGAGTAAATTTTACTGTAGGTGTTGCCTGCCTGTCATTGGTTATGGCTGCCTAGAACGCTACATTGAGAGGTGCCGTGGAGCCGCGTCTAGGCCATCAGGAGCTGCCGGTGTATGACACAGGTGTGCAGTAGCAGAGCTGGGCTGGGTGTTTCCTCTTCCCTAGCTCGTGAGGGGTGTGTGTGTGTGTGTGTGTGTGTGTGTGTGTGTGTACACTTACGCTTCCCCCCTCTGAGTGTTTATTGCTGGTATATAGGAATACAATTGACTTATGTGTATTGATCTTGCATCCTACAACCTTGCTGATCCTGATTATTAATTCTAGTGGATAATTAGTGGAATCCTTGGGCCATATTTTTCTCTTACCTACTCTATGAATTCTTTTTAGGCAGCTTTAACCAAACATTTAACCGCTTACGTGCATATGTGATATCTCCCAAATCTGTGTCCCATAAGTCACCCCTCGGCCACAGAGCCATTGGCCCAGCCCCACAGAACTTTTCTTGGATAGCCGGCTCACAAGTACCTCATACTCATTACGTTCTAACTGAATTGATCATATTTTACCTCCAATCCTACATTTGCTCCTGTATTCCCAAATCCTGATATATAGCATTTCACCAGGCCAAAACCTGAGATTCGCTTTCGATAACTGTCTTAACTCATTTTTATGAATCTTTAAGACTTGTTGGTTATTCTTCTCTCATATATCTCAGATTTATCGCCTCCTCTCCACTTCTGCTACCATCCTTATAGTTCAGGAACTCATTACTCCCTACCCAATTTATTATCCTGGGTGTTCCCTGCTTTCTGTCTGATCCTCCGCTAATTTGTTTTCTGTTGTGTTTCCAGCAAGGAATATAGGTCTTAAAACACAAGCCCGAAGCTTAAAAATTCATCTCTAATTTCCTTTAGCCGAGGGGAGAGAGCTACAGCTCCTGGGTTTCGTACTAAAGGCCGTTGTAGTTTGGTCTTTTGACTTCTCTAGGCTCCCGTCACAGCCCTTCATGTTCCTTTGCTCCAGACCAAGGGCCAGCACACTTCTGTAAAGGGCCAGTCGGGCTCTGTTGTAACTACTCAGCTCTTCCATGGCAGGGTGAAAGCAGCTGTAGAAACACACGCATGAACGTGTGTGAGTGTATTCCAATGCAGCTTTATTTACAGAAGTAGGTGTTGGTTTGGATTTGGTCCAGAGGCTATGGCTGCTGACTCCTGCTCTAGATAACTTCAGACATGTGTGAATTCTTGCATTTCTCAGTGTCTTTGTTAAAGCCTTCATGCTTGTTTTGTCCTCTGCCTATAAAGCCCTTCTTGCTCTATTTCTCATCTCTCTGCAGTAGAATGTCTAATCTATGCCAGCCAACCATCTATCTGAATATGGGTCCAATTCTGTTTGGAAGGTATAAAACGAAGTGTGTTGAATTTTATAGATTTCCTATACCTCTTGATTCTAAATTTCAAATTACATTTGAAGGAATTTATAACCAGGTACCACTCAATTTTAAATACATTTAATGCCTAATTATGAAATTGCCAGGAAAATGAAGTTTTGCTTTGGAACTAGCTGTCTCCGTTTCTCCATTAGTGCTTTCTCCATCTGAGAAAAATTCTCAGGTTTCGTCTTCACAACTAACGATGCAGTATAAGCAGTTTTCCTTGGTGATCCTCGAGCACGTGTCCACTCGATAGTGGGATGCTTCGGGTTTTGATTCATGGTGAACCGTGTCCTGCGGAGCTCAGCTCATGGATTCCAGCGTAATGGGGAGTGTGCATTCTCAAAGAGCAGTACCTGCCCGGCGGCCTGCGTCACCGGGAGAGGCTGTTGGAGATGCAGATTCCCTCGGCCCACTGAGTCAGACCTCTGCGGAGTAGCCCGGCAGTCTGTGCTTTCACAAGCCTCCAGAAGATTCCATGCATGCTGATGTTTGAGAGCCACTGATGGAAACCGTCATGGTTATGCGTGTTTCCTTCTTATATGCTCTTTAATACATAAAGGTAATCAGAATTTAAAGTATTGAACGAGTAACATTTTTATAGTAAAGACTATTTAAGTTATACTAAAATGAACTAAAATGGGAAACATTCCAATTATTCCAAGAGAGGAATGGCTTCTAGCTTCATAGTGGAGGGTAATGATTTTTGAGCCCTTACTTCGGTTGTAAGCATGGTCTTAAACACGTCTCAATTTTGCGACATGTAGTTCTTTCTTTATTTCCTTTTTCTTTTTTCCTTCCTTGCTGGTTGTGTGCCACAAGCACATTGGTCACTGGACAGAGCATATCAAAGGGTCTCCGATAATATTTCAGATTTCTCTCCTTGGCTTGAAGGAGTGTCAAGCCACTAGATGGCAGACTCTTCCAACAATTACTAGATTTAGATTGAAGAACCCCAATAAGCCATTTCTAATCCTTGGCAATAACTTGTAGCGCCCCGTTTAGTTCATCATTGTTACGTGTGTGTGATCCTTAGGGGCCCGCTCCTCAGATGGCCTTGCCCACCCCAATATTCCTGCCGTTCTCTCTGCTCTGCCTGCGCTCCTGCTCAGTGCCCTCCTCCCTGTGCGTTTTGGCTGCATCAGTCACAGTTCATTTTTGTTGTCTGGTACCTCTGCTCCTGCTCTGAGTTTGAGACTCTTAGAATGTCAGAGCTGGAAACGAGATTCATCCATCACGGGGCCCAGCCCCTTCATTTCTCAGCGGGGAGAACTGAAGCCGGGGAGGGTAAGCCAAGGACAAGGACTGTGTCTTAGTTATCATCGTGTCCCTGTAGTTCTCTGCACAGAGTGGGCAGGTAGGCATTTCTGGAGTGGAACAATGCTGGTAAATGCTGTACAGGACACAGGCACAGTCTCTGCCCAGGTGGCTCACCGTTTGGTCATGGCGGCATGGTTTAAAGCAGCGGTTGCCAACTGGTGGTCCGCGGACCACTGGTGATCCATGAGGTCCGAAAGGTTGGTGACTGCTGGTTTAAAGAACTGTTGCTGTATAGAGGGTGGAAGGTGGTACGTGCCTAGGAAGGGAGCAAGGTGAACCGTTTTGTGTTGTCAAGAACCCCTTTGGACGTCTGTCCTGCTGGCCTCATACAGGCTAGAAACACTTACTGTATGTCTTAAGCTTCTTTCTCTGGGCACACCATTTCACACTGGGGTCTGTGCTCTTGTACATCAGGTTCTCTCGGCTGAGAATGCTCTTATCTGCCCGGGACATGGTTTAAAGGACAGACTTTTCTCTGGCCTCTTCCTCCACGCAGTTCACCTGTCCTTTAGGCTGTGTTGCACCGAGTTCAGAGGTCGTGATGAGGTCCTGAGCAGTGGTGGTCTGCGTGGACCCGCCCTCTCCCCTGGCCTGTGCCCGTTTTCCTTCCCGGATAGGAAAACACGCCAAGGCTGTCCGAGGAAAGGAAGGGGGACAGGACCCATCGATGAAAGCTGTCAGTCCCCCCTTTGTATCCACTTATGCACACGTGGCATCCTTGTAGCTGGAGCATCAGCGTCCCCAAGTTGCCATACCATCTGGTGGGGACAATACGTGATTGGTCCATCATTCTGCCTCTTTCCCCACTTACTTTTCTGTTTGCCATGAATGGTGGAGGGGTTGTTTGGAAGCAGGTATTGAATCACTTTGTTCATTCTGATCTTTTCATACTGTGCCAATTTGATCTTTGCATGGCCATGATATTTGTGAGAATTTCATAGAGAGGAAGTGTTTTCTGGTATCAAGACTGGGCGACAATACATCTGAAATCTCAGCTCTGTATGTTTTTCAGAAGTCAGGCAACTTAAAGTTCCATATGTCTGTTTTTTAATCTGAAAATTGGATATGACATCTGTCCCCTCCACAACATAGTAGTGCAGATTAAACAATAATGCTCAATCTCCTGAGAAAATAATTACATATGTTGCACATTCATCAGACAAAAATTATTTTAGTTATCAGGATCTGCTATATCGTGGCCTTTTGGGATTTGTTGAGTTCTCAGAAACTGTTTTTATTATAATTATGTTACTGATTTTTAATGATATATTTTATGCATGACATGTTTTCTGTTTAGAAAAAAACACTGATTAAGTTTGGAAATGTAGATATTCAAAAGTACCTGTTTTGTTTCTATCTAGTCAGAGGAGTTTTTCCTGACAAGTTGACTTTCAAAATAATATTTTTTTATGAAAAATTGGAAGCGTGTTCATAGAGAGTAGGATGCCGACTCCCTTGTGTCTGCCATTCAGTGTAACGATCAGTTCATGGCCAGTCTCATTCTGTCTGTATCCCCAGTCATTTCTCCACCTGCCTGCTCCTGGGTCATTTCGAACTAAATCCTTGAAAGCATATCATTTCACTCAGTATTTCGGTTGTATATCTAAAAAATAAGGACTCTAATAAACATGAACATGAAGCCATTATCATATTCGAAGATAATTAATAATAGTCAGTGTCATCAAACATACAGATTGTGTTCTTTTTATTATTTTTTTAAATTTTTTTTGATTTCAGAGAGGAAGGGAGAGGGACAGAGAGATAGAAACATCAATGATGAGAGAGAATCATTGATCGGCTGCCCCCTCCCTGCACGCCCCCTACTGGGGATCAAGCCCGAAACTTGGGCATGTACCCTGACCAGGAATTGAACTGTGACCTCCTGGTTCATAGGTGGATGCTCAACACTGAGCACACTGGGCTCTCCTTCATTCTTTGTTCTTTTGCTGAGAGAGAGAATAAGAATAAGAGAGAGTGTTAGTTCTGAAGAAACCAGGTCATTTACACTGTAGTTTCTTACTGTCTAGATTTTTAGATCTTCCACTGTTTAGATTGCATCTTTGTAGTGCTGTTTAAAGTATTTTTGTCGACTACATTGTCTTCAAATTGCTATTTAGAGCCAGGGGAATATTATGATTTTATCTGCAGTAAATACACCTTTTTGGGGAAAATTATTTTGGTGCAAAAGAACCATTTGAGCAGAATGGCTGCTCGAGGCAAGGACTGCTCATACTGCTAGCGTGACTTTGGACCCAGGTCTCCTTCCCTGGTGAACGGGGCTAATTATCCGTTCGCTCTGAGGACGGGCCTGGGTAGAAACAGCCCTAATAGGTTTGCTGCAGGCCGTCTTCCCGAAGTTTGTTGCTTGCAGCTGGCGGTGATGTACACTTGTTAGAGCCGTATATAAAAGCAACAGGAACGTGGCTGCGAGCGACGGCCCCAGTTGTATTTCTGGGAATAAGGCACATTTCCAATACTTCATGAATTTTGAGATTTTGAGTGGGGCTGAGCTCTGTGGCTAAACCTAGAAGGATTTTACGCAGTTTTGAATGATTTACATTTGAGAGTATGTGGTAGAGATGATTTTTTTTTTTGATGGTTGCTGTTCGCTTAGTCAGAAAGTAAGTGATGAAATGAGGAGAGACGGTGGTGGAGTTAGAGTCCGACAGGCCGCCTGGGGCTGGGAGAGGAGCGAGGTGCACATAGATTTCTGGGTTTGCTCTAACAGATGCCGCACACGTGGTGGCTTAGAACACGTTGACTGGGTGACAGTCGTGGGGTGAGAAGTCCCAGATGGGTCTCGCTGAGCTAAAACCAAGGGGTCAGCGGGGCTGTTCTTTTCAGGAGGCCCCGGAGCGTCCGTTTCCTCGCCTTTTCCAGCTTCCCGAGGCCGCCCTGCTTCCTTGGCTCGTGGCCCCTGCCTTCCGAGCCGCCTGGCCTCACGTCGCTCTGGCACCGACGCCCTTCCTCCTCTTCTGTCTTTAAATACCCTCACGGCACCCCATGCTCTGCTGCGATCCACACACTGTGTGTCTGTTTGGTAAAGTTTATTGTGTTGATAGTTTCTTTGCTATCAGTGGCCAACCTTAAGACATTTTTTCTCATTTCTAAGTCCCCATCTGGGTTGAGGTGCTGAATTGTGTAACCCTTACCCTGCGTAAGGGAAGGTGAAATTCTAATGGAAAAACCTGGTTTTCTTTGCTTGCTTCTTCTAAAATATTTACCTTCTAAGTTTGGTACATAGTGATTTGACTTGAGTTTTCTTTGGGAAGGTAACTGTTTCTGCTTGCTTTGTTTCGATGTTGTCTTGTTTATATTGGCAACTTAGTGATTCTTTTCCTTTTTCTCTCTCTCAGACTTCTGCTGGTTGGCGGATGTGAAGCTGCCGAAGTGGGCACCTCGAAAGCGTCCAGCGCTGGCCTCTCCGCCTGGAGGGTGCTGTCAGGGTCGCCTTACTACAAGCAGGTCACCAGCGGCGGCGACACGGTTGCTGTGGTGAGTCTCAGCTCCGCCCTTTCACTGTGCTGCTGGGCCTCGGGCAGACGCCCTGGGCAGGATAAAGAGGAGGAAATAATTTGTCCTGAAGGAGGAAAATGACTTAATGCTAGTGACCTGTTAGTGCTCCTTTCACTAAATTTATGAAATTTATCTCAAGCATGTGGTAGGTGACTTATCTTCATTGTCAGGAAGCAGTCAGCCTAACCGTAGTCGTGTTACTTGAACTTGCTTATTTGGACATTTATCATGTTTTAAGCACTTTTCTGCCTGGCAGCTGTGCTGAGTGCTGCTCTGTGTATTAGCTCATTTAATTATCAGCGACCCTTGCAGGTAGGGATTGGTACTACCCACGCCTACTGATGAGCCATGAGGTAGGTCAGCTGCGAAGCCCGTCGTAGGACCGTGTGGGCAGGTGCACCTGACAGCGTGAGCGGGCTGGGGAAGGGGCCGTCAGGGAGTCCATCGCAGACCACGAGGCCTGCACTGGCCTTGGCTCTGTGACCCTCTGTGCGTTCACTCTGCGGCTCACTGTGTGTGCGTCTTCCCCCTGCCCCGCAGCTTCGGTCCTGGCATCTCTTTAAAGACGGTTGCCGGTGCACCGACAGAGTAAGTGGGGAAGGGAAATATCGATTGCCAGCTGAATGCTGTGCCGTACGATTGACTTCTTGAGATGCTGCAGGTGCATTTTCATTACGTTAGTGGCTTTTACATATGTCTCGCAGCTAAACTTATGGTCATTCTCCATGGCCTTCCCGGCCTCAAAGCCACCTGCGTTATAGGGTTCGTTCCTTTGTCAGGTGGCAGACATCGTCCTCATGGAACCTCCTCTGATTGTTTGCTTAAGGTGGCTATTGTGTTGGGGTGGATATTGACCGAAAAATGCTGCTGACGTATATTCTAGTCTCTTGCAAGGCTGCTAGGTTGTAAAACAGACTGTACAAAATTCAATATATGCATTGACCCAAGTTTCCAAATTAATGCTGTGTCATCTGTGCGATAGTTTGTTTATTTGTTTGTTCAACATGGCATCACTGCGCCAGGTAATAGAAGGAGAAGGTAGGAGCCCTCCGGCGCTTTGCTGCTCTGGAGGGTACAGCCCAGCCCAGAACTAAGGGCCATAAGCTGAACAGGTGCCAGGCGGGAGTTCAGTTCCTGGGAGGAAAGGAAGAACCCAGGCTCAGGGTCCTTTGTATGTTGTTTGGCCATTTTGCTTGGAGGCCTTGAAGATTTTCTTTCTCTTTGAAATCTACTAGCTTTCCTAGGCTGTTTCTTAGAGTTGGTTATTCTGGGTTTATGTTCCCAGGGTACCTCTTTCATTGTATAGATTCAGATTTTTTCTGTTTCTGGGAAATCCTTGTGGATTATAAATTTGAAAGTGATTTTCCACAGGCCTCAGACCCTTTGTGAGTTTCCTTTGTCCGGCCTCCCTGGGTCCTTTAATGTCTTTTCATTCTGCTTTCGCTCTCCACCAGGCGTTGAAGTGGGCCTGGGTGGGGGTCGTGGGGACATGACAAGAGCAAGTGAGATGACACCCTGGGATTTGGTGATTTTTCTGTTTCTCCTTAAAGTTATTATGAAGATGGCTGTCCTCAGTCTTCAGTTTAAGCTGTGGTGTGGTTTTTATGTAAATTAGTTCTCCCTTCTTGTTCTTTCTTGTCATTGGAGAAAATGTTGGGAGTTAGGCCCGTGGTCGGCAAACTGCGGCTCGCGAGCCACATGCAGCTCTTTGGCCCCTTGAGTGTGGCTCTTTCACAAAATACCACAGTCTGGGCGAGTCTGTTTTGAAGAACTGGCGTTAGAAGAAGTTTAAGTTTAAAAAATTTGGCTCTCAAAAGAAATTTCAGTCGTTGTACTGTTGATATTTGGCTCTGTTGACTGATGAATTTGCCGACTACTGAGTTAGGCTGTCAATAATGTCTTCAGCTACTCAGTTCTGTTAGGAAAATTTTAACTTCAACAAATAGTACCCCCCCCTCCTTTGCCTTTTTCTTTGAAAATAAGTAAAATTCCATTATGTTAACCATTAGCCGTTTTGAAGTATACAGTTCGTGGCGTTTAGGACATTCATAATTTTGTGCAACCATCAACTGCCTAGTTCCAGAACATCTTCATCACTGGCAATCACTAGTCTGCTTTCTGTTTCTATGGATTTACCCATTAATGTTTCATGTGAATGGAATCATGCAATGTGGCCATTTGTATCTGGCTTCTTTCATTTAGCATAATATTTTCAAGGTTCATCCAAGTTGTAACATGTATCAGCATTTCTGTCCTTTTTCTGACTGAAGAATATTCCACTGTATACATATGCTACATTTATCTACCCATTCTTTAGTTCATGGGCATCTGAGTTGTTTCCACTTTCTGGCTGATATGAATAGTATTTCTATAAAAATTTGTGTACCAGTGTTTGTTTGAAAACATATACAGACAGTCTTTGGGTTACGTCGGACTCAAACACATCATTTCGTGGTTATGTCGCCATCTCCCATTTATTTATAAAAAAAAAGTTCCATCATTTCGAAGTCTGTACATATGTGCTTTATGTTTTTTATTATTTATTTACCACAAGTAAAGGTCAGGAATTGTTATCTTTCTTTTAAATTTTTTTACTGTTTCACTTCATTACTGCTGTGTATGTGCTCCATGTGAATGACGGAGGTGCTTATGTAGGTGGGAAAATTGCGTTACGTCGCCTGTAGGAACGGATCTCCGATGGAACCCAAGGACCTCCTGTGTTTAATCATTTAGGGTATATACTTACATGGAGTTGCTGGGTCCCATGGTAGTTCTAAGGTTAATTTTTTGAGGCTCAGCCATACTTTTCCACAGCACCGTACCATTTTATAGTCCCACCAACAATGTGCTAGTGTTCCAAGTTCTCTACGTCTTCAGTGACACTTGTTATTTTCCATTTAAAATAATGCCTATCTCCCTCTCTTGCTTTTGTAAGTATATTTATTAAATCTAAAGACCAAAATAATCTTGTGTTATTTCAAATGCTGGTTTCTAAATGATGATTACTTTTCTGGTATTTTTCAAGTATAGAATTAATTCCTTAATGAATGAAATTTCTGTTGGAAGTTTGATCTTTTCCAGAGTAGTGTTAGGATAGAATGATAACCTGGGGCAGCGTCTTTGAGTAGAGCTTGGAGGAGATTCTAATTTGCATAGATTGTATTAGGCTTATTATGTATGTATTTAAAAAGCATTTGATTATGGGTGTGCAGTATTTGTAAGATTTCCCGCTTGGTGGATTTTTTTTTTCCCAGATAAAAACTGTCTCACCGATATCTCTGACACCTACCGATGATCTTCTTCTTCTTTTTTTTTTTTTAAATATACTTTATTGATTTTTTACAGAGAGGAAAGGAGAGGGACAGAAAGCCAGAAACATCGATGAGAGAGAAACATCTATCAGCTGCCTCCTGCACACCCCCTACTGGGGATGTGCCCGCAACCAAGGTACACGCCCCCGACCGGAATCGAACCTGGGACCTTTCAGTCTGCAGGCCGACGCTCTATCCACTGAGCCAAACCGGTTTTGGCTCGATGATCTTCTTAACAATTTCTTTAAATACTAGATTTGCTGTGGTTTTCAGTTTATGATAAAAAGGACTTTTTACAATGAGAAAACATTAATCTTTCTTTGTTTGATGTGCCCTTATGTTGTAGGTACCAAAGACACTGGGATTATTAAGGATGCTAAATGTCAAGTTATACAGTCACCCCGGACAAGAACAGGTAACTCACAAGCTTAACCTATGCTTCTCAAATATGTTCACCAGCGTACCATTAAGGGCACCATTGAATGAACCTTGAATGTCACAGATCTTCCTCTGGATGTTCTCTTAATTGTACACTGTGTGCTCATATGCAGCAGTAAGAATTCATGGAGGTGTTCACTGAAGATTTGTATATCTTACTATTTTAAAAAAATCCCTGCAGGCATTGTGGTGTCTGGGGAAGGATTTATGAAACAAGCTTGAAATGTGGATATTTGTTTAAGCTGGTTATTGGGTCCATGGGTACTCATCTACACTAATAAAAGAGAAACATGCAAATTGACCATCACTCTGCTACACCCACCATCCACGCCCACCAGCCAATCAGGAACGAGTATGCAATTAACCCAACAGAGATGGTGGCAGCCACAGAGCCGTAGGGAGCAGGAGGCTTGGGTTGCCCCCAGCGATGGAGGAAGCCAAGCTTCCCATCCGCCCTGGCCTGCCCTGGCATCTGCTCAAGGCTACAAAGTTTCAATTACAGAAGATAAATAAATCCCAGATACCTGCTTCCAGCTAGCCCTGGCCTCCGCTCAAGGAGGTGCTGAAAAAAAAAAAAAAGAAAAAAAGGAGGGGCTGGGAGCATGGATCACCGGGGGGCAGCTCCTCACCCAGGCTGGCCACACTCCCATGGGGTGAGGGTCTGCACTGGGGGGCTTGACCAGCCTGAAAACTCACCCACGTCACCTCATGCCCCAAGGAAACCCCCACCCTGATCCGGGACACCCTGCAGGGCAAACCAGCCAGCCCCCACCTGTGCACCAGGCCTCTATCTGTACTAATAAAAGGGTAATATGCTAATTAGACTGGGAGACCTTCCAGGAGACCTTCCAGATGTTCTTCCGGACAAAGCCATGGTGGCGGGGCCAAGGTAGAGGCGGTTAGAGGCCAAGAGGGGAGGGCAGTTGTGGGTGATCAGGCCAGGATGGGATGGCAGTTGTGGGTGATCAGGCTGGTGGGGGGGTGGGGCTGTTGAGGGTAAGCAGACCAGCAGGGGGCCAGTTAGGGGCGAGCAGGATGTCAGTGGGGGTCAGTTGGAGGTGATCAGGATAGCGGGGGTGGGGCAGTTTGGAGTGAGCAGGTCAGCAGGGGGGCAGTTGGGGGTGAGCAGGCCAGTGGGGAGGGAAGGTAGGATTGAGCAGGCCAGCAGAGGGGGCAGTTGCGGGTGAGCAGGCTGGCAGGGGGGGCAGTTGGGGGCGAGTACACTGGCACGGGGGGCAGTTGGGGGTGATCAGGCTGGCAGGGGGGCATTTGGGGGCGAGCAGGCTGGCAGGCAGAGTGGTTAGGGGCAATCAGGCAGGCAGGCAGGCAGGTGAGCAGTTAGGAGCCAGCAGTCCCGGATTGCGAGAGGGATGTCCGACTGCTGGTTGAGGCCCGATCCCTGTAAACCGGCAGTAGGACATCCTTTGAGGGGAACCCAGATTGGAGAGGGTGCAGGCCAGGCTGAGGGATACTCCCTCTCTCCCCCATGCACGAATTTTGTGCACCGGGCCACTAGTTATACTATAATTTCAACTTTTGTTTGATTGCAAATTTCTACAACAAAATGCTTAAAGAGGAATGATAAGTTTGCAGTATGGATATCATAGTATCAAATGAAACTAAGGGGGTCAAGAACCCACCCCATTAAAAGCAATTGTTATATTTAGTTAATACAGTTATTGCTTAAGTGTCCACACAGAAAGGAAGGCAAGGAGGGAGAGATTAAATCAAAAGAAAATTTCGCGTGTTCATTCATTATTTTCCTGGTCACCGTGTTGTTGGTAAATTATTCATACTATTGCATTCAGTGTACATTTTTCTGTTTGTTGTTATTAAATAGATTCATAAACTTTCTTCTCGCTTTGAGAGCATTTTTAATGGAGTTGTTTAAGGAAGCCTTGGTAATCTCTGGGAGTTACCACATAGGTCACACGTGACTAATTATTTTGATGACAAAAACAGTAAAGGGTACCTGATCATAATTTCTACGGGGAGCATGCCTGTGACTACTAGAAAGGCATGCCCAGCTGGCAGTAATCTTGGTGCAGCAGAAGTGACAGACGGGGGTCGGAGACTGCACCCCGTTCAGGTTCTGCTGTCTGCACTGAATGCTCTTCCGTTTCTTCCTTTGGAAACGCCAAAGGACGGTGAGAGATGCGTCAGCTCCTAAGCGTGCATGCTTCTGAGGCTCACTTTATGCAAAACCATAGGCTTGTGAACTAGAGCTGTGGGAGGAAGATGCCTGGTCCTTCTCCTTCTACCCCGGCCTGTCTCCATCACGGAAGGGAGGTGCAGTAGTCAAAACTTTGCCTGGAGTGCTTTTGCTTTTGTTGCCTCTCTTTCCCAGGCATTTGTATTTTAATCTTTCTGATATTTAGTTTTGGCTTTCTGGTGTAGAGCGTTCTATCCAGGTAAGGTGAGATTAGAGGATGCTAATCTTCAGTGAGATTAGCACATCCTGATGTCTTCTTCTGTCTACTCATCCAGCAATTTCCTCACGTCCTCCAATTGTTCTGTTTGTTTATGACGGTAATGTAGATAACATGGTGAATTGAGTCAGGTGTAATTCTGGATTTTTGGTACAGTCACGTTTGGGTTTTAGTTCTGTAGCTGATATTTGGCACTGTTCTTGGGCCTTCACAGGGAATGGTGGGGGCATGACCCTCCTAAGGGCACGAATGCTACCTAGTCCTGCCCGATTATTACCGCCTGGGGATGCCAGATTTTCTAAGGGTTCAGGAGAAGTAAGGTTCTGGGCTGCCATTTTCAGGTCTGTTTCAGTCTCGTGGGTAAACTACCTTAGAGCCTGTCCTTCATCCACGCTGCCTGGGAAGAAGATGTCCAGTTAGTGTGCTGGATTCTTCGGAGTCTGTTGTCGGTGGTAGGCAGGTGATCTCTGCTTGTGTGGTTCCTCTCGTGGTAGCTGAGCAAGACTGGTTTTCTCGTAGGAAAGGCCTGAGATTCTTTGAATGAGTAGGACTTGAAAGGTAAGATTTTCTCTGTGTACCCTGAGGTTGGCCACGTAAAATCAGTGAATACACGGTTTCTCTCCTCTGTCAGCAATTACTAGTAGTCTTTAAATGGGGTCATTTGCCAGCTTAAACATTCATAGTGCTCCCCAAGTTAATAAATGCCTTTCTTCCCCTGGCCGCCGTAGCATCACCTCTTCCCTTCTGTCTCTTTCTTCCTTCTCCTCCCTTACCTTCTCTTCTAAGGCATGATTTATGCCTGTCTATGATGGATAGCATATGCCAGACATTGTGTACAGACAGAACTTTGTAAAGATGTGGACCCAAAATTCAAGAAATTCACAATCTACTTAACATCAACCCATAAAAGTTATTGAGAACTTGTGGTAATTGATGCGTGGTATTAAGGAATATTTTTATAATGATATCGTATTTGGTTTTGGGGTGATATGGAAATTATTACACTATAAAATAGATGTAAAAATCCTCCCTAAGGGCAGGAGTCCTGTTTCTATATGCCGGAGCACATTTATAATGTCATGAAGCTGCTGGAACCCTTAATTACGAGAGATCATTGATGACATGGCACCCTCTGAAGTGTGTTATTAAATTCTGGAAGTCATTTCTACTGAGCTGCAAGCCCTCGCCCTGTCATTAATGTGATACAATTTCTGTGTAGGATGGGATCTTTAAGATGAGCCTCTCTCCCGATGGGACCCTCCTGGCGGCCATTCACTTCTCAGGGAAACTAAGCATCTGGGCCGTCCCATCCCTGAAGCAGCAAGGCGAGTGGAATCAAAGTGAGCAGGTACGTCTCTCACTTCTGAGCTTAGAATGCCTCTCGCTTAAGGGTGAGCACTGGTAATGCTGATTTCATTTTGTAGGTATCTTACTGTAGTGCACTACATAGTTTATTCTCATCATTCCAAACTTTAGTTAAGTTATATTCTAAGTGTAGTAGGACAGATAAAAACTAGAGCAGCACTGTGTACTGATGTTAATTTCCAGTGTAGTCCACTCTGAATACGGAGTGTGATCTGTCCATTAATTCTCCATTTCCCCCCTTTTCTCCTTCCAGAAATACAGAATAGAGATGTTAGTTTTTTAAGCAAAAGTCAACTAATGTGATTAAAGCTTTGGAGGGTCAGTATTCTAAAAGCATTACAATTCTTCCCAAATTTTGCAATGCTAGTAATACTGGACTTACTTATTGGCTTGAAGGGAGTTATCACTCAAAAAATGGATAGTGAAGATACTGAGAAAGATAGAACTGTTAACTTTTTAATGTCTTACAATGACAGGTTTTTAAATGACTGAGTTGTTTCGGAACAGAATCAACATCAGTTATAATTTAGAATCATGATGGGCAAGCGAGGTCGGCTTGTAGAATGCCATGTATTGTGGTAGACTGAAGATTTAAAGAAAATCTTCTCAATTGCATATAGTTTATGTTACAGAGCTTTTCCTCTTATCAGGGTTATTGTACATTTCAGCACTTTAAGGGTTAATTTCCCTTCTTTCATTTTCCCGTTCCCCTTTGCCTGTAGAAATACCTTGTCACCAGCTTTGGTGGATAGTTTTGTAATTCGAAGATGAGAGCATTTTCCCTGAATGATATGAATGGAGTGATGTCCTTTGTGAGAGTTCTTTTAAATTTCATTTCACCAGTTTAATTGCACTATTAAAATCATTCTTAATAAACTAACAGCATTTTTTTTTTCATATTAGTAGAGGAAAAGAGAAAGTGTCTCTACATTTTCTTTACTCTTTTCACAGACTAAGTTTACTCATTTTTGCTATTCAGTTCTTCGATATTTTCAACACAAGTTTAGGAAGATTATTTTTCCCCTTAGCTCCTACCTTGAATTTAATTTGGCCTCTGCATCTCTACCACTCTCTCTCACTTACCGAGTCTACAACTTGTTCTAAATGGGAGAAGTGCTCCTTGGTCTTTGGCCTTGGTAGCTAACTATAAGGGACAGTCTCTCTTGAAATTATAGCTAATCTGACTATATCTTCACTCTAGAAGGGGAATGGGTTAACTCTCAAAACTGTTCCTTTAACGTGTTTTAGCTAAGCATGCCAGAGAATGGATCCAAAAGGTGCCTGTATTTTACATGGTGATAACGTGTTCAGCTTTTGTCATTTGGGAAGATCCTGATATTCTATTTTATGTGGGAAATTTTACATTTGGGCAAATTTTTTCTTAAATGGTGAAAAATTTTCATATTAAAGGCATTTCCCCTCTCCCTGACTTTCTGTTTTCTTAAATTATTTTCTTTCACCTAATAGAAAGCACACTTAATATTTCATCTCATGAATACCCTAGGATGTCATATATGAAGCATAAGAGCTATTCGAGCAAAAACCCATTAGTATGCTTTTTTGTTTACTGAAATTCTGGATAGCCTTTTTGTGTGTATCTAAAGACAGATTACATCTGTTGACCTACACTCATCTTTTTAACATTATTTTGGTCTTAGTTGCCAATTAATGCCAGTATAATCCATTACTCTTTAACTCATAATGTTATTCATTAATTGGAATTTTATAATAATTCTATTAAAATAATTTAAAAATTGTTTAAAAATCTTGAAACTCAGGAATGAATAACTACCTCAGTAGTTGGACTAGGTCATCAGTAGAGTAATGGGACAGGAATGGACGGGCATTCAGAAATGGCAAAACAGGTGCATGGTGGGAGGAGATGAAATCGGGCTAGAAGTTTGTCTCTCGTGTAGAAGGGCAGTTCATCAGGCGTTGCTGTGGCCTGATTGACCTGTTGTACCTCAGTGAGCTTCCCTCTCACCTCCTGTGCCTGGGACCCAGGGACCCCAAGCAGTCTGGTTAGTTCCTGAGCACTTGTCCCCGGGTTGGTCTCAGGTAAGCAGTGGAGCTGATGCCCATGCTCTTTAAATGACCACGTTGGAAAACAAATGCATTTTAAAAAGGTCGGAAAAAAGCCCTGTTTATTAGACTTTATTTATTGGATGATCTTTAAAAGAACAGAGACAATCCTTTCCTTCGGTGAATGTAACACGAATCTCTCTTCTCCTCTCAGATATGTTGAACTCTGAGCTAGTTAGTGTGTCCCAGGTTCCAGAATAAATAATTGAGATAGCCTGTCATTGCTAAACCCTTAACTTTATAATGTCCACAGTCCATGCTGGGGTGGGACATGAGACGAGGATGGTAACGCTGTGAAGCAAAGGGAGTCTGAGCACCCACACATTGCTCGAGTCTTCCACCTGTATTATGGGGATTAACCACGTTGGATTGAGCATTTTAGGTTTGGCCTTTGATATGTGAAGGAGTCATTAAAATCTAGCATGCTAGAGTAAGTGCTATATAGCTTGTAACAGTACTATAAAGAGTAAGTAGCTACTATATTCATAACAATAATCATAAAATAAAGTTCAGCGATTTTTTTGAATCTCTACCAAATGCCAGAGTAGAAAATGCAGTAAGTCCCAGTCCTTGCCCTTAAGATGTTCATAGTCTTGCAAGGGAAATGATAAACAAATCAATAACATAACAAGTTCATATTATGAAAAGATAAGCTCAGAGGAAAGGCACATCAATTCAGTTGATGGTGTCGGCAGGAAGGACTGTTGGGCATAAATAGCTTTTGTGCCTTAAGGGTTGGCTGTCCATAGAGCAGTTTTCATCTGTTTCATTTGCTTCACAGAAACCCTATTAAGTAAAAAAATGGGTTTATACTCATTTTAGTAGATAGGAATAGTGCTCAATGCGGTGAGCTTAGGCCATTAAATGTTAGTTTTAGAATCAAGATTTCATTTTGACCAGGCCCTGTGATTTCATAGGGCAAGCCTTTTTTCAGAGTATCTTCTTATCGTGCTTACATTGAGACACCCTGACTTTCATCTGAACAAATCAGGTACTAGCGGCGATATTGGTGGGAAACGGGGAGAGAGCCGGTGCCATTGACACGAATGCCTCCACCTGGAGATGTGCACTCCACTATGTAGAGACACTGGAGATGTGATGTTAGCAAGTGAGCGGCTCGATATGTGCTCCTTACAGGCTGAAAACACTTAGAAACGTAAACAGCTGCTCTTCTCTCCTCCTCTAGCCGTAGTCAGGTGACGCAGGGCCAGCCTCGCAGGACAGGGCTCTGCCTCTCTATTGCTGCCCTGGAAAATGAGTGCGTGAGCCACTTAGTTCAAAATAGATGCTGTGACAATGTATAGTATATAGTTAGAGCTCATAATTTTACCTCAAGCCTTGCCTGAGAAGAAGCTAAGGTTACCGTTGCCCTGTACAAATGTAAACCCTTTTACCAAACGGTGGATTCAGCTCATCTGGGGCTTTCTTGATGTGACTTGCAACTTTAGTAGCTTTTATATTGTGCTTTGTGTGATTATTTTCTCTATAAAATCTAATGATTAAAGATAGTAGTGCCAGTGCCTGTTCTGATTTACGTCTGTCTGGTTTTGAGTTGATTCAAGACTTTGGCTTTCATTGTCAATACGAAACTCCATCTGGCTGGAAATCTGTGCATGGGGAGCTTTGTTCATCTCTGGAATACAGCAAACTGCTAACGTGATTTTCATTTCAAACATTTCCCATATGTCATGTTTATATATTTACATCTCATTTTTGGCCTTAATTTTTCTCTGAGGAAGTTTTATTACTTGCCTCTTTGTACTTCCTTAGACGTAGTAGACAGAAAACTCACCTTTTTCATTTCCATTTTATTTTCTCTTTGGCTCAGAGTAGGTACGGACTAGTGTTGTTAGATGGACGAATCAATGCGGGATGGGTGAGAAGATGGCCATTCAGGTGCTGAATCTCCATGCAATCCGCAGCTGATTCCACAGCCTCACAGCTTGAGCTCCTTGACATAGGATCCGCATGTGCACTTCTTCCATGGCGTCTAACGTGGGGCTCGGCATGTTAAATGTTAATACATGTTTGCGGAATGAATAAACTTTTGAAAGGTTGTTTTTATGTTGTCAGAGGCAGGGGCTTCACTATATTTAGCTTCTAGCCATTAAAAAAAAACAACAACAACAGATAAAAATTCTTACATGTGAAGAAAACGTTGGTTTAGCCAACAGCCTTTCTATACAAAATCTGTAACTGTTTCTTGAGACACCCTTCTCCAGGCGACCATGACACTAAAGTGAGGGCACCTTAGGCTGTTTGCAGACATGTGGTAACAGGCCATACAAAGAGGGGTAACATGGAGATTCTTCTCCGAACGCATCAGTGTGGTGCCAGGAGTGAGTCCCCTGGTTTGCTCTGCTGGGTCATGGGAGCTTGGTGATCTGCCCTCCGAGCACCAGCCTACTGAGCGTGTACCACGTGTCTAAAGCATGGCAAGGTCAGGGTTCGCTGCCTACAGCGCGTGTACCCCATGTCTAAAGCATGGCCAGCTCACGGTTTTCTGTAGAGTCCTCAGAGTTGGAGGCTGACGAAGTCAACCAGGAGAATCTATTTCTTCCCTTAGTATATAAACTTAACCTTCTTCCCCCCACCTCCCCAAGTAAATGTAGCATTTTTTGGTAAAGTTTAAAGAATTAGATCTTCTGTTCTTGGGGACTACTCTGAGTGACTTATTATAGTAGTAGAGGGTAGGAAGTTCTTTCAAGCCATGGAAAGAATTATCAATGTTTAATAGTGTAAATAGCCACTGATAAGTTGGTAATAGCATATATATGTTTACAGTGTAAGGTGAAAGCATATTTATATATCTATATCTACATCTACGTCTACACCTCTACACCTCCAAATTGATTTCAGAGAGAGGAAGGGAGAGGGAGAGAGATAGAAACATTAATGATGAGAATTATTGATCGGCTGCCTCCTGCATGCCCCTTACTGGGGATTGAGCCTGAAACCCAGGCATGTGCCCTGACTGGGAATCCAACCTTGACCTCCTGGTTCATGGGTTGATGCTCAGCCACTGAGCAGCACCAGCCAGGCATGAAAAGCATATTTGACTCAAGTATAGCATCACTTTTTTAGCCTGAAGATTTCAGATAAACGCCCAAATGATTTTTTTGGGTACAGGTCTTTTTCTGTACTATTGTAATTCTGAAGATTAAGTAATTAACTGGGAGCCAAAAGGGAGTCTGATAGTGGTGTAATTGCAGTTGTTTTAGGATACTTGAGAGATAATGATGTGTCCTTGCATCCACAAAGGTGGATAGAACATTATGTTGCCATGAGATTAGAATATGAATGGACTCAGTTTAACGATTGCATGCTTATATACTTAACTTAGTAGATTTTTAGTCATAGAAGGAACTGGATTGCTTGAAGGTTGTGGAGTCCGAGCTCAGAGCCATGGAAGCTGAGCCTGAAGGGGTTGCTCAGTGACAGTGGCCGGGGTCGGACTGGTGTTCCCAGTGGCATGGATGTCCTCCCGTCTGTCAGGGCGAGTGGGTGTGAGTGTGTGCAGAGTCAGTTGTTAGTGTATCTTGTTTCCGTTTGTGTTAGTTGTATACTTGCTGTCTTATTGGTCTCATGCATACTGCTTTCATCAAATTCAGTCCCAACACGCAATGTGCACATTTTAAGTGTAAGAACAGTTGCTTTTCAAGAGTGAGGAGAGGAATAGGTTTTAACTAAGTAAACTGAGAGGTCAAAGGGAAGCATCGCCTTGATGATGCTCTCACACCTTCTTACACTGCTGACCCAGGAAATCATGTGCATGTTTTCCTATGTAGCCAGGGTATGATGACCTCAATCCCGACTGGACACTCTCTACGGAGAAGAGGAAAAAGGTCAAAGGTGAGTCGTGTGAAATATGATATTTAAACACCTTAAGAGATTCCGATTGTACACTAAAGGTGCTCTTTAGATGATATAATGGATGTAGAGGAGGGAACAAATCTTTTTCTTTTCATCCTCTTGGGTTTTGGCTGGGCCCTGAAAATTAGACTGCAAAAGACAGAGTAACAAGAGAAAACAAGCAGAAGCCTATTAGCATGCACAGGGGCTTACCCCTGGGAGCACCCTCACATGAGGAACTCCAAGGGTTGGTTGGAAATTGGGCATCTATAGCATCTTAGGAAAGGGACAATGCATTTTAGATAAGTGACAAGGCAAAGGAAAAGAACTTCGAGTTTCTTGAATTCCTTCAGCTTAAAGTATTTATGTCCAAGTGGCGTGTTTTGGGTCGACACTTACCCTGATCCCCTTCACAAGTGTGAGAGGCAGTCAGCGTTGAAAACCATTATACATCTGTCTTGTATTTTTAAAAAGGGTATAATTCTCATATTACTGTTTGTCTGAAAAGTGATGTGTGAATATTTTCCAAAGTATATTATAATCTTGATGATTTGTACACTTTGTACCCACCTACCTTTCAGTTTGTTATGTTGAAAATGGTGAAATAGAGTGCTATATCTTTCATTTTTTGAGAGGAACTCTGCATCCCTGTAATTTTGAACTTTGGCAAATTCTTGGCACTCAGGTGTTTATTAAATAAACTAGAGGTCCAGTGCACAAAAATTCGTGCAAGAGTAGGCCTTCCTTCCCCTGGCTGCCGGCACCAGCTTCCCTCTGGCACCTGGGACCTGAGCTTCGCTCCAGCCACCAGCAGGCGCCTGGGACCTGGGCTGCTTCCCTCTGGCCCCGGCTTCGTCTGGAAGGATGCCAGAATGACGCCCAGAAGGACGTTTGGTCTAATTAGCATATTACCTTTTTATTATTATAGATTACCGTTTTGTTAGAATTAGAGTGATGACTTGCAATTTATTTGTTCTCATTATTTGATGTATCTCTAGCGCCCCAGTCTGGTTTTTAAGTTGGCTGTTGGACCAGATGTGTGGTAGTCAGCCCACACTGGCGGGTGCATGAGCAGTGGCTCTCTTTTCCCCGTTAGATAAAGAGTCCCTGTACCCGCTTGTCGATGTGAATTGGTGGGCGGACAGTGCCGTGATCTTGGCTCGCTGCTCAGGTGCTTTGACCGTTTCCTCCGTGAAAACTTTGAAGAATCTACTGGGGAAATCCTGTGAGTGGTTTGAACCGGCACCTCAAGTCACCGCTGCCCACGACGGGGGATTTTTAAGTTTGGAGGTAATGCTTTCCTTCCAGAGCAACCGGTGTGCTTGAGAAAAAAACATGAATTTCACCCAAAACCTAGAGCTCTGTATTTGTTTCTTTTTGTTAATCCTCATCTGAGGACATTTTTCCATTGATTTTTAGAGAGAGAGGAAGGGAGGGGGAGAGAGAGAGAGAAACATCGATGTGAGAGAGCTACATCGATTAGTTGCCTCCGGCAGGCACCCTGACGAGGGCCAGGGATCAAGCCTGCAACCATGGTCCATGCCCTTGACTGGAGTTGAACCCGGAACCGTTCAGTCCACAGCTGACTTTCTACCCACTGAGCCAAATTGGCTAGGGCAAGGTCTGGTTTTTATTTTTTAATTTGTTATCCCATTTTCTAATTTTGGCTTTTAGAACAAAAGTCTGTGATTGAAATCACAGCTTGAGTGCAGTATAAAAAAGGTCTATTGTTTAGTCAATTAAAAATTTTGCATTTGTACAAGAATGAGGAAAATGGATAGTCATTTTGCTATCTATAACTTTTTTTCTTCACTGACATGATAGATTTTTCTTTTTTTCTAGATTAATCATTTTAAAATGTGTAAATTATTGCTACCTAAGAAATATAGTCTTTAACCTGTTTCTATGAATATGACAACTTAAAAAATTGTTTTATTTTTTTTTGTTTTTGTTTTTTTTAGTAAAAAAAAGCTTGTTTATCATGACAAAAGCCTGGAAAATAGAGGCTAGTAATTTAAAGTTATGTCTTGGTCATTTAAAATTCTTATTGTCAGTCTTTGAAGGCTAACATCCTTCAATAGCTTTTACTTCGATGTAGATGGACAAGTATTTTTCACCTCCAAGTTTGTTCCACAGTTTATGTTACTTAGAGAGAATTAAGGCCTAACTTCTAAGCCAACTCTGTTAAGTCTGAAATGAAAGTTATCTTTACCAGTCAGGCTTCCAGACTCGGAACTTTGTGAAGCTCTTGGACACTTCTCAGTAGAAGAAATACATACGTTCATGTTCCTTTTCTAAACAGATAAGACAAATCATCATCTTACGTCTCCACAGCTGGTATGAAAATAGCAGCAGTGAAGAAATTAACATTCTCGACTCCTTCATGTCCCTGGAATAATCACCAGGCGTGTACGCACGAGATCATACTAATGACTTATTATTAAAGCGGCTTTGGTTTTGGAGATCAGCAGCCAGCAGGGCATTTGAACGCTTCTGGAGCTGTTGACGTAGATCATGTTTGTTGTTGGGTGCCTTTGAGTTCCCTTTTTAGTTTTAATCACACGCCTGATGAAAGGAATCAAGCCAGAGTGGAATTAAAAGTGTTTTTCTCGTTAACGCTAACACTTGTCTTCGGTTCCTCACTGTTAGTTTAACACCCCTCTGTTCCGTTCAGTGTGAGATCAAACTTGCCCCCAAACGCTCTCGTTTGGAGACGAGGGGTGCAGAGGACGACGAAGGGGAGGAGGACGCCGATTCTGATCAGGAAGTGTCCGCCAAGGCTCGCTACTTCGGGTACGTCAAACAGGGCCTGTACCTGGTGACCGAGATGGAGCGGTTCGCCCCGCCGCGGAAGCGCCCCCGGGCCATCACCAAGCACTACCGCCTCGTGAGCCTGCGCTCCACCACGCCCGAGGAGCTGTACCACCGCAAGGTGAGCGCATCCCCCCGCAGTGCTTGGGGAGCCAGAGTTCACCGAGGGGATTGAGTCAAAGACCTCTTTTTAATAACGGCAGGAATTTAAAGAGGAATTGTTTTGCCCTGGCTGGCTTTGCTCAGTGGTTAGAGCATCGGCCCTCGCTTTGAAGGGCTGTGAGTTCAATTCCAGTCCAGGGCCTGTACCTGGGTTGCAGGTTCGATCTCTGGCCCTGATCGGGGCAGAGTGCGGAGGCAGCTAATTGATTTGTCTCTCTCACATCGACGTCTCTCTCGATGAAAATACAAAGTGATGAGAGATAAACTCACGTAGCTTGTCCACGCTGTGGCTTAGGCCAGGTTGCTGCTGCCCCTCCCGTGGCCTGGTGTGGGTCCCTGCAGCTGTGTCCTCAGGCTCCGGGTGGTGCGGGGAGACCTGCTCAGGCGCTTTCTCACGGCTCTGCGTGGAGGCAGAGGGGGTCGCCCAGGGTCCTCCCAGCGGTGCTGCCCCTGATCGCCCTGGGCCCAGCCCTGCGCCAGGCCAGGCTGCCGGCACTGCGCCTCCTGGGTGTGCTCTGTAAACGTGGGCGTTCCTCCTCTTCTCTCCGCTGGTGGGAAAGTGCTCAGAGAAGCGCTGGATCTGTCTGCCACGAGACTGGTTAGGAATGCTGACCAGGTTAGGGGGATTCATTGCTCAGCACACCATCCCAGTGACCCGGGGCAGCTCGGTAACGGTCCTGTGTCCCTTTCCTCGTCCGAAGATCGAGAGTGAAGAGTATGAGGAAGCCCTGTCTCTGGCGCAGACCTACGGCCTGGACACTGACCTCGTGTACCAGAGGCAGTGGAGGAAGTCGGCGGTCAACATCGCTTCCATTCAGAACTACCTGGTAGGTTCCAAGGCTTTGGGAAGGTGGTAACATTCCAATATATGGAATATCTTTCGGCTAACGGCTTCATATGAGAGTACTTTATATTGCTGACTTTTCTGAAGCTGACGATGTATGTTTTACTCAACCCGGAAAAATTACCTTGTTATCCTATGTTATTGGCCCTGTAGCTGGGCTTTGGTGCTGGAGATGCATGGATGAATATTTACTGATAAACCAGCCGACTGCCAGGTTCGGGGCTAATCCTTCCTCCTCATCTACCTCAGTTACTTCTCTTCACCTATATCAATCAGTCAGGGCCCCACCAGGTGCCAGAACCCATAAGGCAATTAGAGCAGGGAAAGTGTTAATGTGAGAATTATTTTATAGTAACAACAGATTAACTATAAAGGGGTACAGAGGATGTCAAGGAATTCTTCCACCTAGGGCTGAAGGAGCGTACGGGGGGGCTGGGGAGGGAAAGGGGTTGGGGGGGGGGGAGGAAAAGGGGTTGGTGGGCACGGGGCAGCCTCGGAAGGGAGGCCTCGTCCCCGGCAGGGGTCCGGACCTCCTTGGACAAGGAGGGGCTGCAGCACACTGGACGGAATTGCGGTCCTCCGGGATGTTGTGGGCCAGGACTGCTCCTTAGTTGCTGAGCTCGCTCCATAATTGCCAAGGTTGGCAGGCAGAAAAAGGCGGGATGGATGGGCAAGCCGGGTGCCTATTGCTGGGGTACGTCAGTGAGTGGGGGTTGGAAAACCCTAGAGACTGGCAAGCAAGAAACCCGCCATCGGCATTTTTTCAGCTCAGGGCTGGTGGATAGGAGCCCTGTCTAGGACTGAAAAGAAAAAACTCCCACTGGGGTGGGCGGGCATAGTCTGGGAGGCACCCCCCTCACTGGGAAGTGAAATTCAGTGAGAGGTGGTGCTGGGACGGTGAATGGGGAGGGGAGCGGCTTGAATACGGGGTCTGCTATTAGGGAGCTTGTAATCTGATCGAGAGGACACGCTTCATGCCCAAGATATAAATAACTGTACAGATGATTCCACGCAAGTGCTATGGGAATCCAGTGAGGGAGCGGTCATTACAGACCCAGTGGTTATGGGAGGCTTTATCTAGTGAGGACGTTTTGAGCAGGATTTGAAAGGACTCAAAGTAGGCCTTCCAGAGATGGGAGAGGGACCACATGTCTGAGCAAACGGGAAGAACATGAGCATGACTCATGAGGCCAGTGACCACGCCTGTCTTATTCATTGCTGTGTCCTCCAGTCTAGTCCAGTGCCTGGCAGGGAATATTTTTTGGATGAATAATGAGCTCTGTAAGTAAACCAGTCTGCGGGGTCTGATAGTCCACAAGAGGAAACACTGTGAAATGTGATTAGAAAGACACATTGGTTTGGGTTTGTGGGGGTTGTTGAAAGCGCATGATGACTTGGGCCATTTATCTTCTGGGGGTGGGGGATGATTGTGGCGATCTGACTGTGGAGGTGCAGGGGAAGGTGGTGTAGAAGATGAACTGGGGTGGAAGGAGCAAGGTGGGGGAACCCTGCGAAGGGCGAGGACTCCTACAGTGTCGCAGGTGCTGGTTGTTGATGACAGACACTGGAATGCAGGCCACAGACACGGAGAAGGGGAAATGAATTAAGAGACATTTGAAGAAAGAATTGATATGCTAGAATGTGTAAAAGAATATAGGGTACGAGTCAAGTTTTCAGTTTTATAACTAATGAGTCTTTCTATGAAGAGGGCGAGTCAAGGGTTTTGAATGGAGTCAGAGGAAGCAGTTGGGAGGGAGGAATAGGCCCTTGGTCTTTCCAAAGAACAGCATGCTATGACTTCTGTGATTCAGTTATCATCCATACTTAGTGACACATCTCATGGTCAAATAGACACAACCTTGATGCGCTATGCTTCCTTAGATTTGTTTCAAAGTTACGCATGCTGGTTACATCTTATCTGGGCTTTCTGCTTTATTTTCTACTCTATTATATAGCCCCAATGAAAACTGAAAAGCAACTATAAACGTTTGGAAAGTTTTTTTTTTTCTGTTTCCAAAAATGAATACGTAGCTTTGTGTTTCATTAAAAGAAGAAAGACAGCAGTTGGAACCACATTCGCGACGGCAAATTCTAATCACCGGGGAGCGGGAATTAGCTTGGTTCTATTGACCCTCTCCAGCAGCTGCCTACGCTCCTTGAGGTATAGCTTTACAGTTCTAGAGGCAGCTGTCAGCTGCTAATGGGTGGTGTGGGTTGATTGGTGCCTCTGTGTTTCATTTTCTGTGCATCCAGAGTAAAATAAAGAAACGGTCCTGGGTTCTGCATGAGTGTCTGGAAAGAGTTCCTGAAAACGTGGACGCTGCGAAAGAGCTGCTGCAGTATGGCCTGAAAGGCACAGACCTGGAGGCGCTCTTGGCCATCGGGAGAGGAGTGGATGATGGCAGGTTGGTGACAGAAGGCTTGGGGCGCAGAAGTGCAGCTGCCGTTGTGAATGCTTTTAAGCTGAGACGTTGGGAAGGGCAAACATTCCTCTGTTTAGGTTATTCTGCGATGAAGCAGTTGCCTTCGATCAGTGCTGTCTTATCTGAGGTCCCAGTTGTCTTTCCTTTTAGTGAAATGTGTTTACATATGATAGCCTGACGATAGGAAAAGAGCAAATGCCACAAACACTTACCGAGCACTGGCCACTTCTAAGCTCTGGGCTTAAGGCACATACCTAGTGTGCCAATAAGGCCAATGAGCCCCCTTAGGCAAGTATGAGCTTCATTCACTTCCTTGTTTTAAATAAATATATTTTTATTGATTTCAGAGAGGAAGGGAGAGGGAGAGAGAGAGAGAAACATCAATGATGAGAGAGAATCATCGATTGGCCGTCCCCTGCACGCCCCACGCACTGGGGATCGAGCCTGCAACCCTGGTATGTGCCCTGACCAGGAATTGAACCGTGACCTCCTGGTTCATAGGTTGATACTCAACCACTGAGCCACGCCAGCCAGGCTCATTCACTCTCTTTATCTGTGACATCACACCAGCCTCCCAGAATTATCTGAAGTGATTAAACTATCTATCTGGTGGAAGCACCTCATGAACCTTTAAGCCCCGTACAAATGTCAGTTAATAGTAAAATAAAGTGATTTGCTGAGAGCCATTGCTCACCAGACATTTGGAACATTTTTGTGAGATGTAAATGTGATAGGATATCTGATGCATCAATAATGTGAAGGAGACCAATATTCATTATCATTTTGAGACCTTAAATAGAAGTGATTCAAATTGTAAAGTCAGGACAACATTTTCTTCATAAGCTGTTTCACATCGGGTGCATTTTTTTCCCCAAGTAGTTTTCATCTTCTTGATTTTAAAAATTTCTCGATGTGCTGATCACTGATGACCTGGTGATATTTGCCATCCCTAGGGGTATAACCAGTGAGCCACTTTGCTACAATGGCCACAGCTTTCTTTCCAGTGAGGAGTTGTGTCCATGGAAATCCAAGAAAAGACAAAGTCAGTCACAGGAGGGGAGAGTGGGTTTTTCACTACATGAAATTAAAAAAAAAATCAAAGTAGATGTGTGTTTTCTTTTCCTGCAGATTTACGTTACCTGGTGAGGTAGACATTGAGGGCATCTCCTATGAGGAGCTCTTGCCTGAGGACGAGCCCGCCCAGAATGCAAAGGAGAAGGAGCGCAGGAGGAGAGGAGAATTGCTTCGCTTAGTGAACTTTTCAGAGTAAGGGGTGCATTACTGCTCCTTGGGCAATTTCTTTAAAAGAATTAGTCACCTAACTCTGTCCTTTACTAGCGATAATTACTCTAAATTGTTTGAGCAACTTACATCAAGTGCATTCATATTTTACCTTTGTGCTTTTGTCTGCTATTCCATGAATTTGGTGCTCAATAGAATATAGATATTTTTTTATTATAACTCTTAGAGAAATGTGCTTTTTTGTAAATATAAATGGCCTGATTTATTCATTCAAAACAGGTTAACGCTGGAACAGAAGGAACTCTGCCGTTGTAGACTGAAATTATTAACCTACTTAGACCGGCTGGCCACCTATGAGGTAGGGGCTAGTTTTAATCAAGCCAGTTATGTTTATTTGGTCTGTCATTACAAATGCTGTGGCTGCCCTAATACCTGGCATTCTTGGTCTTTAGAACTACTTAGGTGGGAAAAGTTCATTATGTCCAGAAACAGGTTCTCTTGTGTACCAGTTTTAGTCAAGTTAGAGGTTGTGAAGGGCCAGAGTGATGTTGTTAGTCTAGGGAACAGAAGTGCTTTAGCCACGTCACTGTATCTGTTTCCTGCATCTGCAGTCCTTTCATTTACTTTCATTTTATATTTCAATTTTAAGGTTACGGAATACAGCTGTCTCCAGTACCAAATTTTAGTATATAATATGTTTTAATAATCCTAACGTGAATATTTTAATGACTTGTTAGTAGGTTGAACTTAGTTAATTGAACTTTGATCCAGTTATGGCCAAAATTAGACACTTGAACTTAAAAAACTAGACTTTGTATCTGTTTCTTCAGGTAGGCACACGCAGATGTCGCCACGTTGGGCATTTCCGTGGCACTCTGTACTGTAAGGAGAAACATTTCAGTACATACCCAGCTCAGACTGCTCTCCCAATGCCCCGATGGCTGAGGTTACCCAGGATGGCACACATTTCTAGCCGCGGAAGTGTGACTCCGCTTGCATGTTACGTTCTCAGCCTCTGGATGTCTCCTCTCTGTGGGCATACCCTTATTGGCCCTTGGGACTGGCACATAGTAGGCACTCAGGATGTCACACCCAGTGATGTGATGCCTATCCCCAGAATAATGGAGGTGTTTAGTCCTTCTGATGCCTGCCTGCAGGCAAATCCCAAAGCATTTGATTCCCTGCCTGCTAATGTGATGGAAATGCTTTTAGATAAAATACTAGTGACAAAAGAGGGCTAGTTCTGCAGTTATTAAAAACCATAGCAATGGGTATATCCTTTCACGCAAACAGGTTACAAAAACTTCCTAATCTATAGTACAACCATTTTGAATGTTGGATGATCATATTTTTAAAAGCATATCATTTAATTATGTCTGGGCTCTGTGATATTTTGAGGTAATATATAAAAGCATGTTGTGAACTGCGGAAGTCAGTATAAGATATAGTTTATCATTCTTTTGTTAGCCCTCATTTTACCAATGACAAGATCTTGAAAAGTTCCAATTTCTTTTTTTTCATTATTCTTTAGTTATTGAATTGTTATTTCCTGTTTGACAGTAGTAAGGACATTTATTATTACACTAGAGACCCAGTGCACAAATTTGTGCACAGGTGGGGTCCAGCTGGCCTGCCCTAATGGGGGCAAATCAGGCTGGGCCAGCAAAGGAGCCAATTTAGGGCCACGCCAGCCAGGGCGCTATGGGAGGTTGGACAGCTGGCCCTCCCAATTGGGGGGGTGATGGGTGTCAGGGCCAGCTGTGGGGAGGGGCCCTGGGTGGTTGGCCAGCCAGCCCTGTCCCTATTCAGGGTGGGAGGACTGATCAGGGGCTGGGGTGGGGGGAGGAGCCACAGGCAGTTGGGGGGCCCAATCAGGGCCCCAGTCGGGCTGGTTGGCCATCGCAGTGTGCATCATAGTGATGGGCCATTTCAGTCATTCCATCGTTCTGGCCACTTGGCTTTTATATATATAGATGGTAATAGTGATATTTAAAGTATTTGTTAAACCCACTGTTTAAGGGAATTAAATTAAGCTTTTGAAAAATGAAGTTGAATTTGGCTGTTAAAGCCTAGAAATGGAGATATCCTATATAATAAAAGCCTAATATGCAAATAGATCTAACGGCGGAATGACCAGTTGCTATGACTTGCACTGACCACCAGGGAGGCAGATGCTCAACGCAGGAGCTGCCCCAGCCCGCAGGCCCCAGGCCAGCCAAGGCGGGTGCCAGCGGGGGGGCCCCCCCAATCGCCCCGGTGTTTGTCCCCTAGATTGGCCCTGATCGCCGGCCAGGCCTGCCCATGCACAGATTTCGTGCATCGGGTCTCTAGTATAGGTACAATGGCTAATAAGTAGATAGTGCTAGAGATAGGCATTGCATTTTAATCACAGTGCATGGCTTATTTTATTAATTATGTGATAGATGAGATGAAAATGGACTCATTTAAACTTTATTCAAGTGCCTGCTACATGCCAGATATTAAAACAGTGCTGGAGGTCAAGAGGTGACAAAGAAACAATCTGTTACTAGATAGGAAATAACTGATGATAATGAAGGTGCGAAACGTTGGGAGGGAGCCTAATGGAGAAGAAAGTTCCATTTTTCCTGGAGATATCTGAGGCGACACTACATCGGGAGAAATAGGGGTCCTGTTTCAACTAGTCCTGAATAAAGGAAGGCAGGTTTAGGGGCTGCGGGACCCGAGAATGGAGGCTCCGTAGAGGTAGGGGTTTGTGTTTGCTGCAGACTCCCCAAGCTTAGAATGATGCCTGGTTTGCTGAGCTCAGTAAATATTTGTTAGGGGTTCAGTAGGGAAGAGAATATCTTAAGAAATACCCACACATGTGCTGAGGACCTTTGTCAGCTAGTGTCAGTTCCCAGAGTGGATACTATTAACCTCTCCATTTCATGGGTATGAAAACAGGCTTAGAGAAGGTAAGTAATTGGTCTAAGTAAACGGGGAGCGGGAATGCATAGCTGGGCCTCCCTGTGGAGAATCCGCAGCTGACTCAGAGAGAGAGGCCTGTGGAGTGAGGTAAACTGCTCCTGAAGCAGTGAGCGGAGGGGAGGAGCGGTGGTTAGAATGGTTGTGGCCATATTCGGAGAGGCCTTTCCGCTGTGGCGGGAGTTGCATTAACTTGCATTGTTGTCAGCGGCTGGCCGGGTAGTTGAGGAAGGAGTGGGGAGTGGGCATTGGAGCCTGGGGTGTGGGCCGCTCTCCCGAGAAGTCTGACAGTGGAGGGAGCAGAGAAGGTAGTGGCTAGAGACCTCCAAAGGCTTCAGGGCTGTTTTCACAGAAGAAGGAAGTGTTGTTTGAATGCGAATGGGAATGAGCCAGGAGAGGGTGAGGGGGAATTTACTGAACAGAAGAGAGCGGAGATGATGTGCATACAGTTCCTTTCCCCCCACTTCTCTGTCTGCTCCTCCGCCTGCTTTTCAGATCCAGATCTCCCCCCCCCCACCCCCCCACCCCCGACACCTTTTAAATGGTGTTTGTTGTTCCTCAGTCTCCTTTCATTTCATCCCACTTCTTTTCCCTGGAATCACACTCGCTTCTGTACTAGGAACTGCATCACATGTGTGACTCATGTCCCACTCCAGAACTCCTCACCTGTGTACCCACCTGCCTCCCGGGCAGCTCCTGCTCCATGTGCTGTGGGCCCAAACTCAACATGTTCCCAAGGGAACTTCTCCCTCCCTCACCTCCACACGTCCTCATTCTTCCCTCTTTCCCCTCTCAGTGAATTAATTCAGAGTTAACAGTACTTATTGCTTATTATGTATGCTACGTTTTTGGGGTCAGCATTGAACGTGGCAGACGTGAGCCCTAAGTCATACATCGTAGTGGGGAGACCTACACCTGCAGTCGCCCTGGCTAACTCCTTCCTGTTTCTGCTTCGTGCTGTTGCTGGGAAGCCTTCCCTGCCCTCCCGGACGAGTGTTTCCCTTTGCCTGGTCCTGTTGGCTTGTTTGTCTTCATACTAGATTTTTAAATAATATAGACTATATATATTATCATTTTTCTTTCTTTAAATTTAAATTCTTTATTGTTTAAAGTAATACATACGTCTCCTTTTCCCACCATTGACCTTTCCCCCAGCCGCTCCCACCCCCCAGCACATGCCCTCACCCTCCTACTGTCTGTGTCCATTGGTTATGCTCATCTGCATGCATACAAGTCGTTTGGTTGATCTCTTACTCCCCCACTCCCTTCTCCCCTGCCTTCCCTCTTAGGTTGGATTGTCTATTTGATGCTTCTGGCTCTATTTTTGTTCATCAGTTTATGTTGTTTATTATATTCCACAAATGAGTAAGATCATGTGATATTTATCTTTCTCTGACTGGCTTATTTCGCTTAGCATATTTTTATTGATTTCAGAGAGGAAGGGAGAGGGAGAGAGAGATAGAAACATTAATGATGAGAGAGAATCATTGATCTGCTGCCTCCTGCACGCCCCCCACTGGGGATCAGACCTCCAACCCGGGCATGTGCTCTGACCAGGAATCAAATCATGACCTCCTGGTTCAAAAGTCAATGCTTAACCACTGAGTCATGCTGGCTGGGCCTGTACTAGGTTTTAAGCTACTTGAGGGCAGGATCCATGTACTTACTGTTCATTGCATCACTCTTGCCTGTCACAGTGCCCCTAGCACATAGTAGGCACTCTGTAAACATTTGTTGAAAGATTGAATGGTTCCTTCCACATGTGACCGAGGTCACTGCAGCAGCATACAGTTCTCAGACGGTGTGGCAGGTGCTCATCATGCATGCCAGGCGTGGCTGTTGCTTGTTTAATTTTGCCAGGTGGTGGCTGTTAGTTGTCCTACTGTAATTAATTTAATTTTTATTGCCTATTTAATTTACTTCTGGATTTTAAAAAATTAACAGCATTTATGAACATCGCCATTTTCAAAATAAGGGCAAGACTGCAGATGTAGTACTTTAAATAACAGTTGACAGTGTAATTAATTCAGGCCTTATTTATTTAGGTGCACAGAATTGTAAAGGTTTTTAATATATCCCTGTCATTGATATTTAAAAGGCTTTTCATTAATCCCTGTTTTCCTTCAGCAAATCCTAGGAGTGTCCCATGCATCCGAACAGAGCTATGATGCAGAATTCTTCAAGAAGTTCAGAAATCAGAATATTGTTCTCTCAGCCAGAACTTACGCGCGGGTAATTGCTTTTTTATAAATAAAACAATTGTGGTTATTAACAATTTCTAAATCTTTGAGCTATCCAGTTAATGTTACAGCATACATATACCATTACATTTCCTTTTTTTGTTGTATTATAATACACAAAACGAAATCATATTTAAAAAATTTTATTCTTCATTCTGACTTTTAAAAATAAATGTTTTTATAGCTTTAGATTGAGAAACATGACACAGACTAGGAAGAATCAGGACTGTTTCACAATACTTCACACCAGATCTGCATAAAAAGTCAATGAAAAGGTTTTGAATGTTGTCAGACTTTATTTCTAAAGTTCACGCTGGAAACTGGCCCTTGCCTTCTGCGCAGGAAAGTAACGTACCGGCCCTGGAGATTCTGTTCACCTACCACGGGTCAGACCTGCTCCCTCATCGCCTCGCCATCCTCTCCAACTTCCCCGAGACCACGTCCCCTCACGAGTATTCTGCTCTGCTGCCCGAAGCTTGGTATGTGCCTTGTTAACGGAATTGTACCTACTTTCTAAATTATGACTGTTTTTTTTTTGTTTCATGCTGAACCCCTGAAGTTGCACAGTAATTTTAATGTAACCTATTTAAACCTTGTTTCTGATTATAAAGCTATTTCTGACTTATTTTTAAATGATCCTGAAACCACACTGGGTCTCAGCACAAGCTGGACCACCTTAACTTAATGGGCATGGACTTCCCTTTTTCTGAAAGCCCCCTGATTGGACTACGGTGCGCTCAGCATGTACTGCTTTACGGTTAAGAGCAGTTTTCAGGGTAACGAGATCTGTTTGAGTTAGTTATAACTTTCAGAAAGTGAGGTGTAGTCTGACCACCTTAGGAGGAGGCCCAGGGGCCCAGGGCGACTGAATCCTGCTTCTCTCAACAACCCTTTCTCCTCTGAAGTCCCAGAGCCACAAAGACCCGTGCGAGATCAAACAGCACTGACCGTTCCTTAGACTAATGCTCCTGATCTCGGGTCGAGGCTGTTTGATGTGTTGTAACATGTGACATAGACTTCCAGCCCACTGGCTCCACTTAGTCCCAGTGTACCACCCAGTGGGCTCCTGGGGGCCAGCACATCCCTTCTGGAGAATGAGGAACAGAGGAGGTATTGCCTCAGTGCACAGCCCAGAGATGGGTAGGCCATCAGCCCAGGCCTGAGCAGACCCGGGAGAGAGGGGAGGGCAGAGCACACCTTGCTTGCCAGTGACTGCAGAGACAGAAGGCAAGGCTATCCAGCCACTGTGAGACCTCTCGCCTGCAGGGCACCAGCCCACTCGTACCTGTGGCTCCGTCATCAATTGCATGATGCGTCCTTTCTGACTTTGAGTTGATTTATCTTTAAAACGAATGGACATTCCCTGTCCTGCTTATTCACATTGCATGTGTTTAGTAACAGGTGAATCGATAGATATGAAATCTGTTCGCACACTGTAAAACACCATAAGGGATTATGACACACCTGATTGAAATCATTGTTACAGCCCTTTACCTACTCCAGCTTACAGTTTTAAGGCACGTTATTGGAACTGGGATCATTTGGCTTCTTAATTCCTTCCCCACCACCTCAACTCAGTGTCATGGTTGTAGGCTTAGGTGTCGATGATGATGACCAACATTTATGGAGTAATTACTGTGTATGGGCACGCACTTCTATCTGGTTTCCAAACACTGTTGGTATTGTCCTGCTATTCTAGAAAGCTGAGATTTACAGAGGCTTATTAATATGTTAAACTCCATATAAGTGCAGCCTGGATTTGAACCTATATTTATTTAGAGTCAGTAGGCTCTGAAAAGATAAATTATAAGCTCCTTATTTTGCACTACTTTTAGTACTAAAAAGCTAGTTTTTGTTAGGATAAAAGTGAACCAAAAGAACATGCTGGGAATGCCCTTTTGTCTCCCACACTATTGCTTTAGATCTGAATAGTGATATGTAAGTATATTTTATAAATATGTATTTATAAATATTTTCTAATATAATTAATTTATTGTTTTTTCCCTCTTTGCAAAATAGATCTAATTTGAATGGAAAGGACTTTTTCTATTGTAAATTGTTAATACAGAGTAAGTGCTACTGTTTCTTAAAGTGCTTTTAAAGGCAATTTCTCTTTAGATTTGAATGCATTTATTGTCACTGTCTCCTGATGATTGCTTAGGTAAACATTTGATTTTCACCTGAAATTTCATTGCAAAATAGTTTTACAGTGCACAGTGCTACATTGTCTTTGAATGCCCTATGTTTTCTGTATGGGGTCCTCCATAAACTGATTTAAAATGTGACAGATACTGCAGATATACAGTATTGCCGTGGAGGACCATCAGAAGATAAAGTTATTTTGCATCTTTGTTTTGAGATATGTTGCTTAGACAAACTTTGAAAAGACTGATTTCTTATGGGTCCATAAGTTATGTCCATTTTAAACACATTGAAAAAATATAGGCTTTTTTTGGTTAATCTTTGTTCTACAAGACAGTCTTCACATTGAGTATACTTGTGGGTCTGTCTCCCAAAGTTGATGTGACTGCAAAGCCAAACCACAGCTACGTCTCACGCCCCGCCTCTTTTGTGAGGCCGTCCGTAGTTATTCCTTTCCCTGTGTTCTCATAATTCTTTGTTCAATCTTGTAGTAACCACTTTTTCCATCATATCATAGCCGTCATTTGTATATCTCTTTTCTTCCTCCTGTTCCCTTCTGTAACAAACGCTCAGCTTCAAACCCAAACAAACTCTTACAGGCAGAGACCATCTCTTCCTTATTTGTGGATTCCCAGGGCCTCAGGTGGTGCTTGGTAGTGGGTTCTCTGAAAATGTTTGCTAAGTGGGTAAGTCAGGCCCATCCTGTGCCCATTTAAATAAAAGACTAAAGGATGTCCTGAAGAGAGTTCACTTTGCTTCCTGGCACTTACACCTACATGATATGGCCATTTGTCTTCTTCACTTTATCCGATCATCCTTGCCATCCTGTTTACAGTTTACCTCACTTAGCATCCTCTCTTGTTCTATTTCTTCCTAGCATTTATCACTATCTATTTCAGGTTGAGTTTTAACTTATTTGTCTTGTTCATTGTCTGTTTCTAAGATGTCAGCTCCAATAGGAAAGGGAGTTTTGTATTTTGTTTCTGTCCTTACCCTCTGCACTTAGGATAGTGCCTGGCACATAGTAGGCACTCAGAACTACTTGTTGGGTGGGTGAATAAATGAATGCATGAGCATAAATTCCATGAGGATAGGACTTTGTATCTTGTTCACTAATATAGCCTTGGTGTCTAGAGGAGTGCTTGGTACAAAGCAGGAACTTGGAATTGTTTTGAATGAACGTGTGGATTGGTGTAGGTTGTTTTGCGTGAATGCGTGTACTAATTGGAGCAGGCGGGGTTTTATGTTTTAGAGCTCAAGCTGTATAATATTTTGGAAAGCAATAGTAAGTTGTGCCAACAAGTTGACCTTTTAACTACTCTGTTTTGAGAGCCCATTGGCAGAACTTTTGCCTTGGCATTTAAACAAAATTTGATTTACCAGTTTTCATTCAACAAAATTTTAGGATTATGATTGCTGGGAAACTTCCATGGTATGTATTATTTTGTGTTTTATATTGTCACTCTTAAATCACCATGTGTATTTGACATTGATGGAATGTGACTGAGTTTTGTAAAACTTTGGAATTACATTTTCTGTCATAGATGATACATCTCTTTATTAGCTTCAGTCTTAGTTTGTCACTGCTATAAAGCATTGACACTTTATACTCTAGGTGACTGTTTCAGTTTTTAAGCAGAAAGGTGACATTTTTACCATCTTTATTGGCTCCCATAATTTGTGATTAATAACTTTTTTGTAAACCAAAAGGAATATATGTTTTTTTGACTTTTGGTATTTTTGATGTTTATAGCACATTTTTTTCTTTTTTCAATTACAATTGACATTCAATATAATATTAGTTTCAAGTATTATAACACACTTTAGAAGGATTATTTAGAGTTTTCATTTATGCCTCTTTTTCCATTGTAAAACCTTTTCAGAATGATGAAAGTATCTAGTTTAAGAGGTTGTATTTAAACAGTTGTCTGATGAAAGAGTATGGCATAGGGGTGAGAGCACTGACACGAGAGCCACGTTGCCTAGATGGATGATCTTGGGTTAAGTTTTTGACTGTGCCTCAGTCTTCTCATCTGTACAGTGGTGATGCTTACAGCACTTACCTCATACTGTTGTGAGAATGATGAATGAGTTATTAATGTATATAAAATACTGAGAACAGTGCTTGGCACTAAGTAAGGGCTACTTAAGTTTTAGCAATTATTATCAGTGCAGAATTTCATGCTGAGACCATGACCTCATATACTTATATATGCCACATATTTATTATTTTAAACTTTTTTTTATTTTTTTATTTATTTTTGTTTTTTAATTACTTTATTGATTAAGGTATCACATATTTGTCATCAACCCCCTCCCCCCGTTCCCTTCCCAAACCCCCCCACATGCATGCCCCCCTCCCCCTGTTGTCCGTGATCACTGGTTAGGCTCATATGCAAGCACACAAGTCCTTTGGTTGATCTATCTCCCTTGTCCCCACCCTCCCCTACCTTCCCTCTGAGGTCTGACAGTCTGATCAATGCTGTTCTTGTTCTTCAGTCTATGTTGTTCATCTTTTCCCCTAGATGAGTGAGCTCATGTGATACTAGGAATACACTTATAGGAACCGAAAATGAGACAAGCAATAATAGTTATGCTGAGAGGCAAATGAATCAGTCTATAGTGAGTTTCTTTCTGGGCCAACAGTTCTTTTGAGTCTCGGTTTCTATGTCCAACAGTTGTTTATGTGTTCATAACAGCAATGATATTTCAGTTCTGGATGGTGGACAAATGGTGGTATTGCAGAATAATTCTATCGTTACAGAAAAGTTGCCAAGATATTACAGAGACTTCATGTGCACCCTTCCGCTAGCTTAGCCTTTCTTCCATAACCATAGCACATTTATCAAAACTAAGAAATTACTGCTGGAATAGTCTGTTCTGAATATAATGTGACATATGCATTCCTAAAAATCACTGCACTATGCAAAATTGTGCAATGAACGCCACAGGGTATATGGGGAAAATAGGGTTAGGGCCCAGCATTCAAAAACTTTGTGCAGTTTAACAAAGTTAGGAACCTAATAAAAGCTGGCCCATAGTTTTACACATTAAATGGTGAGAAACACGTAAGTACTAAAACATGGCACTTGACCTTGAATAAGACCTGAAAAAGACTTGGCTTGTGGACATGGGTGTCTGAAGAGTTGCAACTCATGTGTTCCTGGGAAGTGGAGGGAGAGTGATTAGCAATCTGATTGGGAGCTCTATGTAACACAGATGTGGGTAGGGGAGCGGGGAGGCTAACTCAGTCACAGAACTGAGGGGGCTGGTGGGTGTCTGGGAAATGTGTGTCTGCACACGTGATCTGACGTGGCACGGCCCAGGTGAGAGCAGTTTCCTGTGTTCACCTCATGTTCCTTGTGGATGAAAAGGTGCACTAGCAAACACGCAATTTGTGTCATGCTCAAATTGTTCCCCAAGGTATCGATTTATTGAAACATACCAGCATTTTCAAAACATGATTGCCAAGTTGACTATACAATAATGTTGACTGAACTCATATTTATCTGGGTTTAACCCGCTTTTCTAGTGATACCTTTCCGTTTCAGTGTCCGATCAGGATAGAACCTTGCATTCAGACTTCCTTTCACTTACTTTTTAACATATGGACATAAACTGTCCTTTAATGTCTGTCAGTCAGAAATCCATGGACACATATACTTATTAGACAATGAACATTGATACCCATATTTATCTTCCTGGATTATCTCCAGAATCAACACAGAAAGATTGGATTATGTTTAGCGTATTTTGAGATACTGCAATGTTTAAATATTTTATAGTGTAAGTTGCAAAACCGTTGATGGAAATAGAATATCCAGAACACCTTATTCTCTTCATCATCTAGAAAAGCTGTTACTATAGTAACTTGGCGGCTTGTTTGCTTGTGCATATCTAAGCGGAGATACTTGATGGGTGATGGAAAGTTTGATCCTGAAGAGCATGCTGGAACATGCAGATGGACTGTGCTTGTGTGAGCCATGGAGACGTGTGAGGTGTTTCCCTTTTCTTGTCTGAATTTGTGCTTATATGAATTATTTGTTTATTTCTAATCATTCTCTACCTTTAGTTCCACCGCCATTTATGTGATACATCGTGAGGGTAAACATAAAAAGTGGCTGAGTGAAAAATGTCACGTCACCAATTATGTAGATCATGTGGCATATCTGTGATCTTACATCAGTTACACCTGGTCCCACGTTCAGAAACTGCTTTGTCCTGGAGCATGAACAACACTCCCACCTGCCTTAATGTAGAACAGCCTGTAAACAGTCATCAGTTACATGAGAGACGTCCCTGGGACTGCACAGGCAGGGTCGCTTTGTGCCACGCATACCCTAACTCCTGTGTGTGTCCCTGGCATGGCGTTTCATTCCCTTGCCAACCCAGAATCGCCCTTCTTTTCTTAGCCTCTGTCCCTTTTGTGCACTCTGCCCCAGTGCCGATGCAACAGAAATCCAGGGTCTCCTGGAGTTTCCTCATGACCGCTTTTCACTGGGCAGTGCCGGCGGGTGAATACGTTTTATATCCCTTTCTTCTCACTGATGAGTCATCGTCACTCACCCGCTTAGAAGGCTTAGAAGGCCTTTGGGTAACGGATTTGGAGGATGTGTTTCTGTTTTCAGAGGTTGCTAGTATCCTGCAGCATTATTTACTTATTTTATGACCAGACTAACACATATCTCATAAAGTGCTATGAATATATTGACACACGCAATGATGCTTAATAGCTGTTGAATGAACAAATGATGGTTATGTGAAGAGATTTGGAAAACACAGGGGGTTGGTGTGGCAAAGTCAGTAAGACGCAGTTAAAAGCAAACTCTCCGAAGCAATCGGGAAAGGATGGTTTCAGACCACAGGCCAGTGGTGCCCTGGTCATGTTCCCCGCCACCCTGTCACATTACATGTATGTATACCTTTAGTGCACTCGTAAATCATATTTTTGGCTCTGTATATTTTTGACTCTGTGTTAAGCTCAAGGGACCGTTAGGACCATTTGGCCATGGTACACTTTTACTTTTATTTAAATGTTTTAAAATTGTAAAATGCACATAACAAAATTTACCCGTATTAACCATTATCATGTACAAGTACATTCACATGGTTGTGCAACCAGTTTTCAAAGCTCTTTTTATCTTGAGAAACAATGGTCCCCAGTAAACCGTAACTCCCCAATTCTCCTTCACCCAGCCCCTGACGACTTTCTGCACTGTCTGTCTCTGTGAGTTGGACTATACAGTATTTCTGTTTTTGTGGCTGGCTTAGTGCCCGTAACATAATGTCCTCAAAGCACAATAGCCTCTTAGTGAAATTAACATTGCTGTTGGGAAGATGTAGAGTGGCTTCCACCTGTGGGCCATGGTTCTCTTTGCTGCAGAAGGATTTCTTTTTTTTTTTTTTTAATATATTTTATTGATTTTTCACAGAGAGGAAGAGAGAGGGATAGAGAGTTAGAAACATCGATGAGAGAGAATCATCGATCAGTTGCCTCCTGCACACCCCCCACCGGGGATGTGCCCGCAACCAAGGTACATGCCCTTGACTGGAATCGAACCCGGGACCCTTCAGTCCGCAGGCCGACGCTCTATCCACTGAGCCAAACCAGTCCTGGCTGCAGAAGGATTTCTTAATAAAACAAGGGACACAGCCAAATTCTGGTTCCAGATGGGAGGTTGCCTCCCCATGATTGCCTGGCCTTAGGGAGAAGCTCTTCATCTTTCGATGATAAACTGAAGGAAACTTCTGATATCTCTCCTAATGCCTTTTTGTCTAAATCTTGGATTTGAAGAGCCAGATTTGGAGACTTTTTCTGTTATTATAACAGCATAAAATTTGTCATAAAAGCAAAACATCAATATGCATTTTATTAAAATTCCCAGTAGGAGACATCTGATTTAGGTGAAATTGATTTACCATGTAACTTAAATCACCAATAAAGAATTTGCCTTTAAAAAGATCAGATGACATTACTCTTGTTCTTCACAACTGAACGGTAGTAGGAGTTTACTTTTTACTATTTTCAGTTTCAAATTGATGTTTTGATATTTTACATTTCAGCGATTAAATAATTTAATCATCTTTTTCATTGAAGTCAAATTTGACCCTAGGCAGCTCACAGTTCAGAAAGTAAATTATTGTTTGGTTGATCTTTTTCTTTTTATCCTTGAAAGACAATAGGAGACAGTACCGGAATCAGTTACTCTTGCCTTAGTCTCATAGTTTTAAGGATATTGTAGACATTTTTCTCCCATAAGAAACAAAGCAATGTTTCTTGCAAAGCAGATGTTGATTTTGAAGTTCAACTTCTTTTTGGTGAAATTTATAACTAACCATGAGTAGATGTGAACTGATTTAAGACTTAAAGCATTTCTAAATTGCTTTATATGAGTTTATTTTCTTGAAGGAACACTTTATAGAAGATGAATGAGTCATAGGAAATTTTGTGTTAGTTAATACAAATGTAGGGATACTTACTTGCCATATAGAGACATTCTGTTACATGAAATCTGTGGGTACAGAATGAGTCAGACGTGGTCCCTGTCCACAGATAAATTAGAATCTAGTAGGAAAATCAGACAGGTTAGGTACAGATATGATACCATAAAATTAAAATGTGTCTCATAGGAGGAATATAGATAGGGTTAGAAATGGGAGAGATTACTTCCTGTTACAACAAAGGTAAATGAGTAAGAGGCAAGGTGTGTTCTAGGTCTTGAAGGTTGAGTGTGTTTCTGAGGTTTGGAGGTTTGAATAGGTAAGAGTCTGAGTAAATATTTAATGTGAAGTTGTTCCATCTACTAAATCATATTGTTTTGTCCTCACCTAAATCATACTGTTTAGTCACAGAGTCCAAAACATATTCCCAATTACTAGTAATTTGTTAGTTGAAAATGAATTAGTGCAGACGATTTCCAATAAACAATACGAATCTCTTTTTACTTATGTTTTATGTAGCCTAGTCCTGTTCATAAAGATTTCTCTTTTCTTCCCTGAAAATTTTAAAAGGCAATTTTTATTGGGCATTCTATTCCCACCATAATTTTGTTGTTGTGATGAAATATCACCACAACTGTAGCCTTGATCGTTAAATGTTATGGAAAGATTGGGGCATTGCATTCACTTTTTGGTTCTCACAGGAAACATAAAAATGTTTCTTTTCCCTTTAAAATGGAAAAGTTGATTAGTTACCTAATCAGAATTCAATTCCCATACGTGCAGTTTATTTCTGAGCTGCTCTGAGCAAAGAACAATAAATTGGTTTGTATTTTAGTCTTGGAATAAGCATTTGGCCTTCACGATGACTGTTAATGGAGAGGAACACAGAGAGCACTTTACGGAAGGGGCTGTGTCGGCAGTTTCTGATCCGAGAACAACCTGGTGTTTGGACCAGGAAAGAAAGGCCTAATTGCCTCCTCCGCCTGGGCCCGGGGTCTGGGCAGGCACGGGAGGGTGGGGTGGCATGTCTGCTGGCACGGTGGGCATGTTAGATCTCGACTCAATTAGCTCTTGTCTTTCTGTTTATTTAAAGCAACAAAATTAGGATTTCAGGCAATTTCTTTGATTAAGAAGGTACAAACAAAATTATTTCAGAGTAATTTATGGGGCTTGGAAAGTATGTTGGTACTGATATTTGTTATGCATTTGATACCCTAAAAAGTGCTAGGGAAATGAGGCTGTACTGATGAATTCTTTTCCTCTTTTATTCCACAAACATTTCATGATTGGGTATGAAACAGGTTTTAAAAATTTACGAGTTTTATGTTTTACATATAATTCTCATAGCATGTTAATGAGAGAAGCAGAAAAGGAATTATCATCCTGCTTTGAGAGCAAAACATTTGAGAGGCATTAGTGAAATATGTTCGGAGTTATTGAATTATTTAAAAATACTTTTAATTACATTATTGTGTTAGTGTGTATATAACTACTGTCAAATGTTTTACTATGGCTTAATACAGTTTATAGTTTCTGAATTTTATTTTGTTCCCCTAACAATTGTTATTAGGTTCAGCATTATCTAGTGATTCCACATGGTACTATTTTTATAGTGATGAGATTTTTCTTTCATTATTTATTTTCTTCCAAAATTTAATAACTTGACCAATAACTTGAGAACATGTGATCCTGAGGAAGATTATAACATCTTTTGGATGGTTGAACTCCCTCTGGAAATAGTCTGTATAATTCTTTTTGATCACACTATATCTTTTCCAGTCAAGATTTCATTAATATGTAAATACTTGTCTGTAATCGCAGTGAATCTTTTTATCACACTATGTTTAATTAACATATAAATAACCCTGAGAGACACTTTCCCAATTTCTGATATGGGCACGCCTGTGTAAATATTGTATTTATAATAAGTAAAGTGCTATTAAGAATCAAATTCATATTTTGTAGACAAAGCACATGCATTAGCTTAAGAAATGTTTTGACCTCGACGTGAACCCATTTTTTAATCCTAAAAGTTTACATGCTATCTACATACACCGACTTTGGGGAGAAAATCCATGACACATATGAATGTTGGGCTCACAGCACGATACTGACATGTTTGATGTGCAGACATGATAGTGTGGTCCCCTGGGAGAGCGAAGGCTTTCATCGGAAACAGGTGTATGTCTGAGTCCTGATCCCTCCCAGCTGTTACTCTGGGGATGTCAGCTTCTCTGCACTGCAGTTTCTTTCCCTGTGAGATGGGGAAGTTGTGTCGGTGTTGTGGTGACAACCTGTTCTCAAGGCCATATCCGCTGGCACAGTTCCTAGCGTGTCATTGGTGTTCAGTGACAGCAGAGGTGAAGGCCGCAGAGGACACGGCTGCAGCAGCAGCAGCAGCAGCAGCAGCAGCAGTTTTTGGTACATTTGGTGGGAATGAACATGCTATAGATACCTTTCAGTGTTGAGTGCATTCAGTCTTGCAAAGGACCAATGAATAAACAAAATACAAAATCATACCAGGGACTCTTCCTCCCCGATGGCACCGATGGCTTGGTTTCTCGTCTGGGACAGCGCCCTGTTCCTGGGATCAGGCACCTGAGATTTTATATTTGTCATTCATTGTTCAGATGAACTTTTATGTCTTCATTAAGTCTTCTCCTGGTGCTTAAGAGTTTCGTTGTTGTTATTTTTGAGAGTTCCGATTTTAGAATGAAAATGTCAGTGGATCTGTTCCCACTGATTGTGAAAACGTTCATTCAGAAAGTCAGTGATGAGTTTTGAGCTCATGCTGTTTACTTACCTGCGAATTTGTAATTGTAAATGTGATTTATGGGGAGTTGGAGGGGTCCAGGTCCTCGAGGGGTGTGTTTTCACTCTTGCCTCTCTCTACACATGGCGAACATCCGAGAATGCTGGTTAGTTCAGGATGTCTTATTAGTCTCTGCTCTATTTTCTAAGTAATTTATTAATTAAATTGAGTTCCGTTGGTCCAGAAGAGAGTTCTAAATAATGCCTTTAGATGGTTTTTCCATCTTGGCGTTCTGAGTGATAACTAACTTTTTAATTGGTTTTCCATTGAGTGAGATTTGTTCAGTGATGGTAACAACAGTGTAGGCCCAAATCATTATTTTTTTTGTCCTTTATTTACCAGAACATTTTCTTCTATGCTAATAATAGAAATAAATATATCTCCACATCTTAAAACCAGTGCCTGAAAGGGGCAATTAGTAGTAATTCACTATTTAGCTTTTTGTTTCCAAGGCATAGAATATGAGTAAAAGAACTTTTGTACATTTATTCTTGATAATGTTTCTTTGAAATAAAAAACTTATATTTAGTGTGAGAAATAATTGGTGAAGGAATAGTTGAACATAACCGAACTTGTTATATTCATTCTTTTCCTGCTGACAGGTAAATGTTACCTTCAAATGAAACCAGCAAAGTTTATTGTTTGGAATAAAACAATGAACAGGCTTCAGAGCAAAAGCAGTCATTATTTTGTAAAGAAATAATTTAAGTTTACTGTGTACTTTCCCTTTAAAATGGGGATGATGCATTTAAATTTTAAGACTTCCCAAGCAAAGGAGAAACAACAGAAAAAAAGATGAACTAAAATATGTAAATGTTGTTTATAGGATTTTAGATGCCAAGTTTAAGGTTTGCAACTAACCAGGCTTTGTACAATTCTTTAGAATGAAGCAGTATGTTTTCTAGGTTTTGTTTTGAACCACAATTTCACATAACCCACCTAGTGATAAATTTACATGACTAGTATTTTTGTTGTGAACAGAATTAATGAAAAGGTTTTCTCTGCATTTTATTAAGCATTCTATCATTCTGCCTAGCTTATGAAAGAATAAGTAGCTAAAATTTGGGTGTGTTTTTTTAGAAAGTAATGAGAGAACTAACCAATTATTTTGAAATGTAAAATTCAAAATAATTGTGACATTAGGGGAATGTATATTCTGAAATCTCTCTCCCCGCCCAAAGCATAATGACATATTTAACTATGTAGATTGTATGCCATTACTAGTGTAGCTTGCCTTTTCTTCAGTTCAGTAATCTAAATTAAGAAAGCATTCTTGTTCTCATTCTCATATCTGCAGGTCCCGTGTACATGTACCTCCTGACATGCCTGTTTCTTATGAGCAAACTGTCCCCTTTCGTTGCTCTATTCAGTTTTGAATTTTTGTGATACTCATGAGATCACTTTAAAGAAATTTGTTATGCTGTCAATTAATTCAGTTGACACATGTTATTTTAGAGTCTGCTAAGTGCCAGGTACTGTTTTGCTGAGGATAGACAATAGACAATAGGCAAAACAAAGATGTTTTTACTTTAAACTCCTAAAGTGGGTTCTAAAATAATTTGCTTTATAGCCATCCTGTAAGAAAATGAAAGACCAGGGAGATTTTTTCTTTTTTTTTTTAAATAACCATTGATGATGAAAAATAAGGTCAAACCATATTTGGTGGTAGTTTCATTTGACTAGTAACCAACGTACTGGTGTAGAGATTGGTTTTATACCTTACTTTAAATATATCCTTTTAATATGCATGTAAATGGTCCGTATTCACAAATCTAACCTGGTGGCTCCTATGTCTGAAGCAGAGGATGCTGGGAACGGGGATGGAATTGTGTTTGGGGCCAGAGGATAGTCCCATGTCCTTTCTGGAGGCAGGAGAGTGTGCTAGCTCCAAGTGCAAGCTCTGGACCGGGCTCTGTGATCCTGGTTACAGCCCAGCTCTGTCATTTACTGGCTTTATGAGGAGGGACAAGTCAACCTAGGCCTCAGGATTTCTCATAATAATATCAAGAAGGTAATATTATCTACTACATTAGATTAGTAGGACTAAGTGAGGGAGTATGTGTTAAAACCATTTTATCCTGTCTGACCCATAGTAATAGATCAGTGAATGTTAAAGATTATTACTGTTGCTGATCATCACTGGTCAACTGCCCGCACTATTATCGGTGGTGATCGGCACATTTAGAAACATTCAGTTGCGCTGTGTGCCTTGAGAATGCAGCAGAACCACTTTGTATTAACCTAGGACTCTCCAGGCCTGCCTTTTGGACTTGTTTTTACTACATGTTCTGATAAAAATGGGTGTGTTTTCTTACCCATTTCTGTTCAGTGAAGCTTAACAAAGTTTTACAACTTTCTAGTTTTTAGATACCAAATAAATATTATTTTTGCTGAGGGCTCCAGGCCATTACTAATCATTTTATCAATAACCCTTGTATCTAATGTATACTTCGTATAGAAACTACAAATCTCAAACTTGTGATACATTTTTCTAAAATTCTTTTAGAAAGCATTTTGTGTAGCTTGTGGAACCGTATCTGCATTAATTAGAATTTTCCAACTTCCTCAATTCATTGCTGTAACTCATTCTCATGTTGGAAGAGTGAACATTGCCATCACTGCATCCAAATGTTCTTTTTTACTTTTCATTTCAGTGGTCTGTGATAAAATCGTTATTGACAAGGAAGAAAACGAAATAGTTTTTCACTTGGTGACATTCATTCTAAATAATCACCTGTGTGCTTCAGAAATTTAAAAATCTGAACTCAAGTGTCTTAAAAATACCTCTGGTACAAAGTTATCTAGGATATTACATGCTAGCTAAAAAGTGGGTAAAATACTGTGTTTAACCTTTTGCACTCAGATGTCGAGTGTGACTTGACATGGTTAGCATTAGAATAAAGGAATCGAGAAAAAAGCAAGTGAGTGCAAAGGGTTAAAATATTGTATGATACATTTTGTATTACATATATCTAACAGGAAAGTTAGAATTTGTATAATTTGCTCCAATAATAATACTGCAGGGGGTGCTTTCCAGCACTGCCCACTCCTAGGCATCCCTCTTCCACTCTAAAACCCTCCAGGGGTCTCTTGCCACCTTTTACATGAGGCCCATCTCTTCATTAACATAATTTTCAAACATTTAGGAATTATTTCTTGTGCAAGGCGTGACTTACAACCTAATAGGACAAGAGAGTACAAAACATAACCTAATAATATACAGAAGTGCAATTCTTTCTGTGGGGCTATGGTCAATTTTAGGAAAATGCTACTATTGGTACTCAGAAATATGACACAGAATGTCTTCTTGAACTATAAGAGCAGGCAATTGAAATTTGATTTTACATTTTGGTGTTTTTTCTAAATTCAGAGTGTTTCTGTTGTTTTCATGGATTCTTGGGTTGTGAGAGCTAAGAGGGATCTTAGAGATAACGTTCGGAGGGCTTCATTTTAGAAGGCCACGTGCCCAAGGCTGCACAGCTCATCGAAGCAGATGCATCTGTTTGCCGGGCCTCCTGCTTTCCAGCACATCACTCTGCGGTGCTACCCTACAGTTTTACCTCACTTTCCCTTTCTGACTCAGTCTCTGGTTTTTGGTCTCCTACATTATTTTTAACTAGTGGCCCAGTGCACAAAATTTGTGCACATTAAAAGGGAATTAATTAGAAGAAATATTTTAATGTTGCTATTTGCCCTTTCTCTATAATAGAAGTGTCAGAGATGAAAGAGAATTAGTAAAATGTATATGACAATCTCCCTCCTGTAAGAGTCTGGGCATGTCATGGGACCCAGAGTCAAGTCCCTGCATACCTGTGCATGCTGAGAAATCACTTGAGACCCAGACCCGGCCGGCCCCACCCCCACTGGGCAAGACCCAGACCTGGCTGGCCACACACCCATCAAGCCCCGCCCCCTGCAGCGTCACATCAGCGCTGGGCGGGGACACATGCAGGCAGCGCCACATCCCAGGCAAGGGATGCACCTACCATTTACATGTGCACATACTATATCAATGCTGGATGGAGACGCACGCAGGCAGCGTCACGTTAGCACTGGGCAGACCTCCGTGCGCCTCCACCGGGGGCCGCCCCCAGGCCAGGCCGTGCGGAGGCCCTCCTGGTGATAGCAGTCCCCGCCCACCTGCTCCTGCTGTGCATGCCACTTGCTGAGTGGTCGTGACGTGATGGCATCCTGGATAATTTGCATATTCCTCTATTATTAGTATAGATTATGAATTTATTTGAACAGCTTATTCTTTTTATTGCTTTTATTGGTGACATTGGTTAACAAAATTATACAGATTTCAGGTGCACAATTCCACAACACATCATCTATATACACGGTATTGGGTGCTCATTATCCCATCAGGCTTTTGCCTCTTTTAGATTCTCCTGTTCACTTTTAATGATATTTTTAACTTGCAAAATAATTTCTTTACTCTTGCTATTTCCTATCTATACATATGCTATAGATATGGTAGCCATTAGTCACATGTGGCTATTTAACTTTTAATTAAAATTAATGAAAATGAAAGTTCTCTTTTTTAGTATTAGTAGCCCCATTTGCAGTGCTTTATACACGTACTGTAGCTAGTGGTTCCTTCTTATGATCATAAGAAGTTAGGTAATTTTTGAGGGCAAGGGACCATTTATGTTGCTATTGAGAACATAAAATATGGGCTCCTGATAAATGTTTTAGTGAGTGAACGAACTCGTACCCATGCCATCGTTTAGTTCCTTGCCAAATGTTTTTTAATTTTATTTGATTTTTACTGTTGACAGTATTACAGATGTCCCCCGTTACCCCCTCTTTGTCCCTGTCTACCCCATTCCCTCCCCATCCCAGGCCTTCACCGAACTATTGTCTGTGTCCTTGTCAGATGTTCTTGTTTTGAGTTCTTCTTTTCTTTTTGAACCATTTTATGATAGAAGAGAGATCTGCGATTTGGTATTCTCCACTTCCAGTGTATCTAATACGTATCATGCACCACATAACATGCCGTCAACAGGAATCTTGGAGATGAAAGGTTACAGAGATCTTTGCCACGTGTTCCTTGTGTGGCCAGTCATTGTGGTAATGTGTCCCTGAAGTTCTTACGTGTTGTTTTTAATTTAAGTTACAGCGGTGACTCCTTGGTGATCATTCCTTGGCACGAACGCAAACACCGAGATAAAGATTGGTGCGAGGAGGCGGCGTGCAGGTAAGAGGGAGCGGCCCAGGGCTTCCTCTCACGGGGGGGGGGGGGGGGGGGGGGGGGAGGGAGGGGAGGACGGGGGAGGGGGCGGATGGATAGGTGGCCCTGTGAACGGGCTGTGCTGAGTGACCACTTACCTGATGGGGGTCCTTGACTGACAGAGTTTGAGTGAACTTTACAAAAGCCCCCAAAAGCTCGACTCCGTTAACATTATTTTAATGGGAAAACATTAACTGCTGCTACAAAGGAATCACTCTCACAGTGGTTCTCACACACAGTCCTTTCATTGTGAGGCGTTCACTCTCAGTCTTTGACATATACCGACATAGTCATCGCTGTTATCATGCTATGCATGCACATTTGTTCTGGATTCAGTTTTGTTTTTCATTTTTATAAGCTTTAACCCTGGAAAGCCTCCGAGTGTGGAGGCGTCAGGTACTGCAGAAGGGGGTGGGAGAGGGTGTGGGGCTGAAGGGCCACGTGAGGTGTGTCTGGACCCCTTTTCCCTACTCCTCAGAGTCTGGTAATGCTCCGTCGCCTGCTCGCCTTCGTGTTCTCCCGGTGCGCGAGCAGAGCTGTAGTTTGGGACCCAGGCCTTGAGCCAGAGGACTCCAGAGCTAGGCACTGGGCACAGCCTAGGGTGGGGCTGGGAATGGGGCGCTTAGTGAAAATCTCTGTACTGAATGTTGAAGCTGTTTAAAAACCCAGAGTCCTCGGCTCCCTTTCCTTGGTATTCTGCTCACCAGAGCAGCTATTTTCAGTTCTTTTAGAAGATTATTCTGGCATTTCCTCCATATCTCTGAATAACAACTGCACAGCTATTTCTGGACTTCTTAGTTCTGGCTATTATCTGTGGACCTCCTGGGATGAAAATTACGGTTAGTTTATTTTCACTCCCCGTACCCTTTCTTCCCTGAGTGTTTACGTCCCCTCCCCTTTGCAAATCTTTTCCTGTCATTTCAGTGGAGTCTCAGGAGAAGGTGGAGCTTAGTGCCCGGTATTTTTCAGCCACACTTAGTAGGAGCCTTTACTTCCCAGTTGTATGAGAGTTTGAAGGAGCAGATGCATTGAAAACGGTGGGGGTTGATGCCAGTGGCCGTGGTTGTAGGGAAAGGTGTGCCGACATGTTGCCCACAGTTCTCTCAGCGTGCCATGGGCCCAGCACCTGCCCATTCACCCGTCCTTCCCTGCAGGGCACCTGGGAAGCATTTGGGGCTTCTCAGGGAAGTCTGGGTTAGGGGTAAAAGTATGGCAGTTGTGATGTTTGTGCTAATTTGTATTTTATAGTCGGAGGGGGAACCCAGAGAGAGTATAGAATGAGAGGAGAGCGGCACGAAGCGTTTGGAAGAACAGCTATTTAATGGTGGAGGGTATTCTAACCCAGAGGAATGAAAAGAGCAGCCGGAAAGGGGAGAGAGATCAGTTGTATAGCGGAGGGGAGGAGAGAAGCCTGCGAGCAGAAGGAGAAAGTGGGTGGAGTCTATGAAGTGGTGCTAGAGGGAAGGAAGGACTGAAAAGTATGTCAGAGGAGCTCCCGGTGCCTGCGGGGATGTGATGTGTGCTGCTGCAGTGGGGCAGCTTGAAGGGGAGGCTGCGGAGGGAGCCAGGTGACGTGTCCATGTGGGGAACATCCCTGGTCAGAACGCTAACGGCAGGGTGAGCCCAGGGAAGTACATGGCTACCAGTTACAAGCATTAGAGGCTGGCTAAGGCATGTGGATAGGATGTCCAAACATCTTTGGGTTTTGTATCTGGGCAAATATGACAGCTACTAATTCTTCCAATAAAATAATGCCCACAAATCAAAATTAGGCACCTGCCCGGGGCCAGCTGGTGTTCTCTGTGACTTTATATTATTTAGACTATTCTCGTATAGTATTATTCCCATTTTTCTCTCAATAAAGCGAATCTCAGACTACTTTTCACTTACAAATTTAGACAAGGTTTCACGGCTTTTCATGATGGAATTGTGCTTCGTCTTCAGTTCTGACTCCAAGCCCGTCGCCTTATAATAGTAACAATGAGAGCGCCTGTCATGTATTGCCAGCCTGCTGTAGATGGATGGATGTCCCTAATGGAATGCGGCGTTTCCCTGTATGTCTCCCTGAAATATCTTAGTTTCAGCTCATGTTCCTCCTTTTCAGTCCTTAACCAAGAAGGCCAGGCTCATCCTCATAAAAGCTTGGAGTGCATGACCTCGGTGATGCTCTTTCCGTGAACAGTCCTAGCTGTTTCTCTTTCCCTCCTGATGGCGAGGGGGGGAGAGTGATGGCATATTTGCACATGTCAGTGTAGTACTATGTTGTTGACACCTACACAAGGTATATTATCAACATAAATGAGGTATATTTCCTTTTACTTTTATGGAAAACAAGCATTTCTTAATTTCTATTTGCATCCAAATCACCTGGAGGTTTTTCCCCAAAACAGGTGATTTTGATTTGGTAGCCCTACGGCAGGCACCTAGCCTTGTGCATTTCGTGAAAGCATCCCTGGGTGACTTCCATTTTGCTGATACTTGTTTGATTGATTTGGGGCATAGTTGTTTTTGATTTATTGTCCATTCTGATTTTTTTAAATTGGGGAAACTAGTAGGAAAATAAATTAAGCACCTCCCAAAATATCCCATTTATCTTGTGCACATACATATTTCTTGTGGAAACACACATGCTTGCGCACACACACAAACACACGCATTTCCTGTTTCTGTAACCGAGCCCACCCCAAAATTATAATCTTTCCCAGCATTCCAATCAGTTATCAATTGTCCCTTTTGTGCTTTACAGAATGGTTGTTGAGCCGAGCCTCCAAGACGAAAGTGAATTCTTGTACGCTGCTCAGCCTGAGTTACTGAGGTTCAAGACCACGCAGCTTGTAGTAGAGAAGGTGATGGACTGGTACCAGACCCGAGCAGAGGAGATAGAGCATCATGCCGGACAGGTGAGGGGCGGGGGCAGCTGCCGCTCAGAGATGCCGGCAGCTGCCTTGGGTCCCGAGGGCTCCATGCGCGCAGTGGCTGCCAACAGTGGCGCCAGGGTCATGTGCATAGTTCGCAAGGGTTGAATGGCATTTCTTACCACTTTTGTTCACTTGTCATTTGTCTAGAAAGTTTTTGTGGCTTTTTTGAAATTATTAAACATATGCAAGAAAGGTTGCTCAAATCTTTCTTTAAAATGTAAGCTGTGAAATATGGTACATACTGTTTGAGATTTTCCATGTATTTTTAGTAGGTTTCCTACCATATTAATTAAAAAGATTGTATGGGCCTAGAAATGCTTGACAGTCCCCTGTCACAGTGCAGTAACACAGCGAATAGTAATGTTGCTTCCCAGAAACCCTGTTGAGGCTCTGTCCTAACGTTTTCCTTAACCAGCCTCAGTTCCCACGTGCCATCTGACTGACATGCATGGCACTGCCTTAGAGAAAGGGTGTGGAAGAGAGAGGGAGGGGATTCTACACTCGTAGGACATCCAGCTGCTAATCTGGACTCTTCCACCAGCCACCTTCTGACTCTACCTGTTACCTACCGTTTTCAGTACCTTAGTGTTTTCATGGGCTGGTTCTTATCCCAGAGTCCGTGAGAACAGAGGCGATATCCGGGAGGGCACATTTCGACTTCTGCTAGTTGAGTGAGCTGCTATGTAAGCAGCAGTTGTCTTCATCTCAGAGGACGGAAGTCAGCGGTCCTGAGCAAGGAGAGCAGATGCACTTAGGAATCTCATCCGGGGTCAGGCCAGTGGGTGACTTTTTTCACGTGCAGCCTTGGCGTTGGACCATCCGTCCTACCATCCGTTTTCCATCTGACGGGAAGGGTGACGTCAGAGCGTCTGACTCCTGTACTGTGGGAGGGAATGCGTACCTCCTGTGTTTAAATTTCTGTGCACTCTCTCTGGCCTGGCCCTGTGTCTCCATTTGATAGCCTGCAGTTTGTGCTTAATCTGATTCCTGTTTTTATTATTCATACAATTGAAGATGAATTATTTGCAGGAGCTGATGGGAACATGGGGGTGGCCAAGAATACTTAGGATTTTCTAAGTTTTTGAAGATGACTGCGGACTACAGTAGAAACTGTTTAGAATATCAGGCTGTCCTGATGAAGGGAGTCCCTGGAGATGGTCTGGTCTGATTTTCGGGGTGGTGGAGGGTAAACTAAGGCCCACAGACAGGAAAGCGAGCAACTTGCTCAGGGGTTGCAGTGAGGAGCCAGGTCTCTGTCTAATATTTCTCTCAGAGCCCACATGCAAAGGAACAAGTGCACAGACCTGAGAGCAAGAGAAAGTAATCTAAAGGGTGGGCTCACTAGTAAATATTTTGTAAGACTTATTATCCTGATGAGAAAATCGTAAACATATCTTATTAGTAGAAAACTCCCCCCAAATTAATATGATGACTTCATGCCAATATAGAAGGTAAATAAAATATGTAAACGCTGGGTCATGACTGCACCGGAAGTGTAGTTGGTGAGAAGTCACCTGGAAGGAGAGGGCGGGAGCTGCGATTCAGGTGTCATGTTGTTTGAGTTAAATACCACAGATTGCCGTCTGGGATGCGAACAGCTCATGGTAAACTTTCTAACAAAACAGTGTAATATCCTCACTTGATTATATAGTAGCTGCATTCCAGGACATTCTGTGTACTTTAACCCATACAAAGAAGGCTTGTGTAAATATTAAATGAAGTTGGGGTCTGATCCTTGTAAGTAGGTTTTGCAGAACACCTGAAAGGTAGGCAGGACTCAGGACAAGGTGGTTACGTGGGCTGCCCTGCACGTTGTGGGGCGTCTGGCCTTCCTGGCTCCCACCCACTAATTCTTGTGACAGACAGAAACGCCCCCTCAGAGTTTCCGGTGCCTCTGGTGGACCCTTCTGCTTCCATTGGGAACACATCTGGAAATGACCAGCTCATACTGGTCAGACTAAGCAAAGGCCTTTTAGTTTGCCAATACAGGAGAAACCCACTTGGTAATAGCTGGTGGAGAAGCTCTCAGGTGAGCCAGAGAGGCACATGTCTGTACAAGTGAATGTGGAGCTCGTATGTAGACAACTTTTAAGGGCCCAGGGGCGCCACCTGGTTCCAGGAGGTGCCTGGCATTTACGTCTGTCTCTGTGTAACAAGGAAAAGGATTCCCTGTGGACCAGTTCTGTCTGAGCACTTGGTGGTTTCTTAGCTGAACCAGTAGAGCTTTCTGAGGATAAGGAGAAAGGCGGTGTGAGTGCATTGATGTATTTAAATAACTGATTTCTCGGGAGCTCTGTTATTTGAGCTGGGAATGAGAATTCAAAAACTTCTCATGTCTAAAAAGTGCTGGGCAGCCGCCTTGTGCATTTCAAAAGACCAGTAATGGCTCCTCAGTTTGTAGTTTTAACTATTTCGTAACCCAAATTTCAGTCATTATTCAGGATTTTTAAAAAATAGCAGTAATACAAAGAGAAAAAGGGCCACACTGAAACGTGGAATAAGTTATCGTTTATATACTTATCTATGTTCTTATTTATTGGTTTATTTTATTAGTACTTTATTTTTTAGAGAAGTTTTTAGGTTTATAGAAGAATTGAGTAGAAGGGACAGAGTTCCCATGTATCCCTTCTGACCCCCCACCAATCATTAAATCCCGCGTCTGTTACAATTGATGAACCAAGATGTCCTTTAGTAGGTGAAGGGGAAGTGGACATCAGTGGGCCACACAGTGGACTAGTCCTCAGTAGTGAAAAGACAGCAGCTATCAATCAAGAGCAGGCATGGAGGAGCCGTAAACGCACGGAGTGATTTATTTAGCTGCCTTCGAGTCTTTCATCTCTTCCATTTATTTAAAAACTCTTCTAATCGAGGTGTTGTTCTTGAGCTTCATTTCATGTGTTGGCGTTTCATGTGGCTTATGCTACAATCAAAGTGATATCTAGCATAGTTTTATCTTTTTCGTTTTTAAACTTTAATTGATATGGGACTTCTTTTTCCTCAGTGCCTACAAATATCTTTAGCAAAATATTTTTGTTGGCTCAGAATAATGTATCTCGTGGTAAAATTTGTCCAGGGAGGGCTTGGGGTTTGTGGTATAATTCTTTGAGTGGCATGAGAGCCTACTTTCATATGAGGTGTCAGTTATTTGATTCTAAAACACTTTTACTTCATTAAGTATTGGGAAAGCAACAGATTCGAGGTTGATATGAAAAAGATGAATCCGGATCACAAAATGGGTGAGTGTATTACACATCGCTAATGTGCTTCTGAGTCATGTTTTATGCATCAAGTTTTCTTGCTTGCTGAAAACACACCTGAGATGGTGTTTTTAATTGCTATACAGGTAGATGGGTCCTTTCAGACATGACTTGAGTTTTTATTGTTAGACATCAGGTGAAACATGATCTGTCAAAGCATTACCGGGTCACTCCCGTTGTGCCTCAAGCCTCCCTACTATGGTTCCCCCTCCTGTTTATTCCACTCTTCCCAACTGAACATGCATTTCTCCTTTCTTTCGCTTCATCTCCACCTGTCGATCCTGCGTCTCTGAGGGCTGTGGGTGGATCTGTCACATGGCTGCTCCCTCTCCCCTTCTCTCCTCACCCCCCACCACCTCCTGCTTCCTTCTCAGCAGTGAACCGCTTGGTAAATCATTGGGAAACTGGGGAGCTCGCTTCCATTTATTCCTACTCTTCCCAGCCTTTCCCTAAGAAGTGGTCTCTTCCTGCCTTCCAGCTGCTTTCTTTCCCTGTGCTCCGGACCCCACTCCCACCTGCTCAGCCATCTAGTCCCTCTTCTGTATCTTAAACCATCCTCACCCTTCTCTCCCCCGCCCCCCGCCCCAGACATAAAGTTCATCTCAGTACTATTTTATGCAGAAACATCGAGCCCTATTCCCCCTGGCTCAGCATTAGCTGACTTCTTTCCGTCACAGCCCAGGTAGCCGCTGCTCTCTGGAGTCACTTGCTCAGTGTCCGGCGACTCTTCGTTTCCTGGAGTCCACCTGCTCCCATCCCTCTACTGAAGCCGCATCCTTCCAGCTCCTGTGGGCCTCTCAGTGCCTGGCCTTCCACCTCCTGCTTCCTCCCTCCTGCTGTCTCTCCTGCCCGGCTCCTGGGATCCCGTGTTCCTTCTCGTCTTGTCTTTGTCTTAGCCATTCCTTTCAGTCTCCTCCACGTGGCTCAGGTTCTTTGGCTTGTCCCTTAAAGATTGCTGTCCCTAGGTGCCGTGCTTGAATACTCGTAGCTGCAGGTCTCCCAGTTCCAGTCCTGTTCACCCCCAGTTCATCGTTCCATAAGTACTTCCTCAGGATTCTCTCCCAAGTGGAAGTCTATGACACGCCGCAGTTGGAAATCCATTGGTAGAATTGCATTCCAGGAAACTGCAAATCCTTAGCTCTGCAAACAGGATTCTTCGTCACCTGGCCCCTCCCTGTCTCCAGCCACGTTTCTCCCGCTTCACTTCACACCCCTCTCCAGTCGTAGGGAACTAAGTGCGCTTTTAAACAGAGTGCGCGCCTTGGCCTTCCCGCTGCTATCTTGCCCTTCTCCCTTCTTCACCTGCTGACACCACGGATCCTCTAAAGCTCTGGGAGACCTGGTCACACTCTCGGGCTGGGCTCCGGGCCCTCTTTTTTGAGATCATACTCACCCACATATCTCCCTCCCTCCACTTCAGTCATTGTTTAATGGTTGTTTCCTGTGAGATGGAGAGATCCTTGAAGGAGAGCCTCTGTCATTCAGCTGTATATTCCTAGCACATACAGTGGTGCTCAGCTCACAGTGGGTCCTCACTAAATACCTGCTAGTCTGGGAGTGGGAGTAAGGAAGGAGGAGGAAGAGGCACTATAGGTGTAGGCCACCTTAGACATTTGCCATCAATCAAATCTGTCATTTTATAAATCTTGTCAAATGATAGGAGTCAAATTGTTGTCTGCTGAGCATCTGTAGGCAAATCATTCTTCATTTTGTCTAGGAGGCGTCTGCGTATTTGAATTAAGGCAGAGGAAATACTGATTGAATGCCTTCCATATGGGAGGCACTGGGAAAGGCTGGGGACTGAAGAGGAATATGAAAGCAAAACAGTATTTTTAGAGCAGAATGTTTTGGTGAAAATAAGATTAATTTGGTATTTTCATTAACTAGCTGTTTTCCCCCTGCCTGTTACTGTTGTCAGAATTAAATATATGTAAAACTACCCTGTAAACTAGAATGGTCTGTGGATTTAAGGTGGTTGCCTTTCTCTTACCATCTTTACCTTCAGAATTTCTTGCTGACTGTATGATTCTTTTGAAACTGTATGATTGTGATATATTTGGTAAATAACTCTAAAGTTTTGTACTAAAAATGTATAATATTGTTGATGTGATTTTATGGAAATTGGTTACAAGAATTAGCTTCTATGCAGAAGGCTGTTACCAGGTACTTGAGGACGTATGGCAAAGCCGTGACGCTCAGACTTACTGCTGCCTTCCCGTTGTAGGTTGACTGTGCATTGTCCCTTGTTCGACTGGGGATGGAGCGGAACATCCCTGGCCTGCTGGCCCTGTGTGATGATTTGGTGACTCTGGAAGCACTGGTCTACGAAGCCGGCTGTGACTTAACCCTGACCTTGAAGGAGCTCCAGCAGATGGAAGACATTGAAAAGCTGCGGTTACTGATGAATAGTGTAGGTGTAATTTTAACTTTACTTTTAGGTATTCCTTGTATACTTTGGTTAATGTGTGTCTCAGAGCCAAAGAGGAAATGTCCTCCAAACCTGGGAACGTAGTAAATTAAGGAAGGATTCTTGACTTTCTAAAACTGCATTCAGTTTGATGGGTAAGTTACTGAAGGCCTCCAACACTATTCTGGTTGTTGTGTATCCGGCCGGCCCTTGATTCATACGCATCTATATGTAACCATCCCGCCCCACCCCCTTCCAGCAAGGCGTATTTCTAAACTAGCTCTCATTCTAGTACAGGATTCATGTTTCTAACCCTCCACTGTGTTAAAAGTCACGGCTACATATTTCAAGACCTGAAAAAAAAGTTACTGGAGGTCAGAGGGCTGGGTGTGTGTGTGAAGGAAACATCTTGACCTCAGGGTTAATATGTTTAGAAGAATTTGCCTGTTTCCTTAGATTTTTGGGGGGGTCATCCTGGGGAGAAAATGCATTCCTAAAGTTAGGAATTGGTTTCTGCGAAGCCTACCGAGTAGAGAGATACCTGGACTCAAGAATGATGGGGCTGAGGAGGTGCTCGCTGCTTTTCCAGTCTTTGCTCTTGGGCGGCCTGGTGTGAATGGGCCAGGCCAGCGCGGTCCCAGCGCCCGAGCGCTTCCCTTTCTCCCTGACTCTTCCTTTCTCTCCTGTGCTTTCTTCCATCTTCCTTTCTCCTCTCAGCCCTCTCCTCGTCATCTTTCTCCCTCTTATCAATCCCCCCTTTGCCTTTCTCGCTACCCCTACCTTCCCATTTTCTAATTATTTCTTTTCTGACTGTCCAGCCAGTGCCATTGATTTGTGATATATGTAAGATTTAGGGGTATCTCCCGGGGTAGCTAAGAGGGGGGATTGAGTAATCAGGGTAGCAATGAGTAAAATGATGGTGCCGTTGGGAGTTTGTGAAGGCGGATGTAAAGGGGCAAAACAAAACAGAGGAGGAGGAAAGGGCGGGAGGGCATCCGGATTCCATGGATGAGCCTGCTCTCCAGCGGCTGCTTTCTAGAGCTCTGTGCACCTGTCTCTGGCTCTCGCTTCTTGTTTCACACTTTCTGTTGGTCTGTGGTGTCTCTGACTATTATACCTGCCCCCCACACACATACACACTTGTGGGGTAGACCCTCCTTTGCTCTGGGAACCTCCTGACTCAGTGCTGGCCTGCGGAGGCCGGCGGGGGGGTGGGGCGGGGGGGGGAGCGGGGGAGTGCGGAGAGGGGGAGGGCCCCAGAGGGCACTGGTGCTGAGGGGACAGGCTGCAGGCTGGAGCTGCTCTTAGCTCCACAACCCCAGGAAGAGGGGGTTCTCCTACCTCGCAGTCCGCAGGGCGAACCGGGGTGTCCGTTTTAGGATGAGCTGGGCTTCTCCTGTTGACTCAGTGTGATGATCGGGGTGTTCTGGAGCGTTAGTCTGGAAAAGCAGGTGTTTAATGGAATTCAGTGCGGGCTTATTTTTAACTGCACCTTCAGTGTTCCGAGGACAAGTACGTGACAGGCGCCTACCAGTGGATGGTCCCGTTCCTCCATCGCTGTGAGAAGCAGGCCCCGGGCGCGGCGCAAGCGCTGCTGAAGGAGTACTTGGTGACGGCAGCTAAGGGGGACCTGAGGCTTCCCCTGAAGATATTCCAGCATTCCAAGCCAGACGTAAGTAGCAGCTCTGACACCTGCGACGTCTCTGCACTCTTCCTCTGCAGAGCTCGGTTTTGTTTATTAAATCTTAATAATAGGCTTTGCAAGTAATTTCGCTTTCACAGAAAAGGAAATGGTCGTCATTTAATTCTTTAAACATGTTTCAATAGTTTGGTCCAAAATCGTTTTGGAATTCCATAAAAGTACGTTTATTTTAACTGACTTACTCCAGAGTTTATTGACGGTTATGTTTTGGAAACTGGCAACACCAAAAAGACTGACAGTTGATAGGTATTGAACTCTGACTGTCGGCAGGCACATTGAAAGTGTGAACTCATTTAACCCTATCAGCGATCCTGAGAGGCAGCTGTTTTTATGTTATGTTATGTTGCGGGAGAAGAAAATCGGGGGATAGAGGCTGTGCAATTGCCCGGGCCCCATAGTAAGGAGTGGGACCTGGGTTCAGACGTTCTAATCTCACAGTCACCTTCTTAACCACGTGCTTCCTGCCCTTGAGGGCCTTCAAGTATTTAGGGAACTCTCTGGGGTCTCATAAGGAGATCTTGTCATTATTCTTAACAACTTTGTTGAAGATTTGGGTGGTAAGCCATTTGGTTAAGGGCAGCATATTCCTCCACAGCAAACAGTCTCTGAATTTAGCCCCAGATCAGATGTGCGGGGTCCGAAGGCAGGGCCCCCTTTCCAGGGAGGGCCTCAGGCGGTGGCCCTGTCACGTGGGGCACAGGTTTTGTAGTGAGAGTCAGCATTAGATAGGGATTCAAGCAGAAGTCCTTTCAGGCCCCTCCCACCTCCATGGTAAGGGGGGCACTTCCTTGTGCTGGCCTTTGTTACAACCTGAAGTCCTGCGAGGCATGGCTCATAACCCGTAGAGTTAAGATGAAAAGGAAAGCATTGCTTATTAATGAGCATAATCTTTGGTTTCTGGAAGCTCGTCTCTCAGAAACGTGTCTGTTCATTGGCTGTGTAAAAGGTCCCATCTCCTCATACGCAGCTACTACTTAGTATTCGGATTTTAAATCCGGGAGCTTCGCTGGGAGCCAGGTGGGCTGCTGACGCCCGCGAAATACTGTGAGAGCAGGATGGATCGCATATGAATGTTGTATGAGGAAGAAAGAATGACTCTAAATTCTTGTCAGTAATCTTGCTTGTGATACTTCTTCCTCACAGAATCTTATAAATCCTTTGTATATAGTCAGTTTTTTGTTGTTTTACTTGGCAATTTAGCATGTGCTTTTGAATAAAACATAGAGCCCTTTGAAATATGTAAACAGCGCAGGAGAGAACAATGGTGCTGCTAAGCTTTTCTCTCCCGCCCCAGCTTCTCTCGCTCCAGCGTTCTCTTTCTACCACACACACTGGACCAGGTGGCCATCTATGGAGAGCCTCCGTGGCTGCCATGGCCTGCAGGGTAAACTTTCGTCTCTCCCGGGTGGCCTGGAAGGTTCTCTGTGGTCTGCTCTGGTCTGCCGCCTCAGCCTCACTGCCCTCCATGGGTGCACTAGGCCCCTGGCTTCGAACTTCTCCCCTCGCCACCCTGCCGCGTTCTGTCAGGCCTCTCTGTGTTCTCATGGGCTCCTCCTCCTGTTTGGTATAGCCAGCCCCCTTTCCTGCCCCTAAACAATACCTGCCCCCCTTCCGGGCCCTGCTCTCCCAGGCCCCCTCTCCGGTGAACCCTCTGGGCTCACCTGTGGTACGCAGGTCTTGCTCCTGCCTCTGTAATAGCTTGTCCCATGCTGTCGCGCAATGGTGTGTTCACACGCCTGTCTCTCCCTCCCTTTGTTTCCTATGTACGTTCTCTGTGTCTTACGTGTTTATTACAAGGGGCTAACATGGTGCCTTGTAGAGAGCAAACGCTGGGTAAATGTTGGCAGGGCAGATGAATGAATGAATGATGCATGCATGAAATCGGGTTTTATTTTGCTGCTTGAGTGACTTGATTACATTGCTTTTATTATACTTGACTGTTTACAAAAAGAGCTTATCTGGGATCTGCCGTGGATCATGCAGAGTAGTTTTAGTAATGTGACAGGAACAATGATTTTTGTATTCGACAGTTTAGGCTAAGTTATGCTGAATTAACAAATGAGCTCAAAATCTCAGTAGCTTACAACAGCAAGCATTCATTTCTCACAGGTGCCCTGTAGGCTGCTGGTGGGCGTCGGCTGTGTCCCAGGTCTTGCTCATTCTAGGACTTGGGCTGAAAGAGCAGCCCCCTTCTCTAGCTTGTGGCACAAGAAAAAGGGCAAAGTAGAACCACCCAGTGGCTCTTCAGGTTTTAGCTCAGCGTGGTTCCGGTTGCCTCCTGTCACAGGTCACAGGCCAGAGGGGGCACATGGCTGAGCCTGCTGTTAATGGAACAGAGAAGAAGAATCCTCTCTTCGGGAGTCGGGGGTGTGTAATCGGGAACAAGAATACAAGCACGTTTGTCATCTTTACATTCTCACGTGCCTCAGACTTTTCTTCTCTTTTACAGCATCCTAAATCACTCATCTCTGGTTATAAGCCTTTCTCTTTGCTTGATCTGCCTTTGGAAAGTGAAGCTGCATAGAGAAGATTTAGGAATAAAATATTCTTCCTTCTCATACTGTTCTGTGTCTTCTATACTAGTATACTTTGAATGCACTGGTGCATCAGGCTATGTGCATTTAAAATATTTTAGTTTTCTAATTTATTATATACCATCTCAGGTATATAATAGATTAGAATTTGAGGAATAGGAGTTCTGTAATATGCATTTGGCAGTTTATCCAGTGATTCTGATGGAATGCTAGGGTTAGGAACAGCTGCTTTAATTGGGAATTCACTGTATATGATAGTTTCTTAGGTGCAAGATTTTAGTTCTTTCTGATTAAATAATTCAATGGGCAATTTTAGTTTTAAAATTACTTCCTCTAATTAATGCTTATCTCTATATATAAAAGGCTAATATGCAAAGAGTCCCATTGGGAGTTCGACTAGGAGACTGGGAGTTTGATCACTCGCTATGATGTATGCTGAGGGTGGCGTGGAACAAAAGAAAGCCCCAGCTGGCAGCCAGCAGCTGGGGAGGAAGGCCCCAGGGACCCTCTCTGTGCACAAATTTTGTGCACCAGGCCTCCAGTTGTAGAATATTTATAAAACTCAGAAAAACATAAAGATGGAAATAAGTTTTTTGGCAATATTATTGACTAGATAATCTGAAATCAGGAAAAGTTAGCTATTTTAATTAACTTTTAATAATACTTTTATTACAGCTGCCTGTCCCTATTTCACCAGTTTGTTACTTTGAAACTTGGACAACTTTTTGATGCCACATTAATGTTATATTTTTTTCTTAACACATTGAAGAAAGGTATATAAATGCTTTAACCCAACTACTTTAAAAAAATCTTTATTTCTCAGGTAACCTTGAATGTTTCTTCTCTCCATCCAAAAATGTGATCTTTCTGCGGAGAAATTGCCTTTGTTTGACAGTTTCCCTCCATCACTTTCCTATCTGTTTGGTGTTTCTACTAGGAGGTTGAAAACTAGTAGATCTTATTATGGAAATGATAGTAGGCTTATTTTGTTGTTGAAAAGGTCCTAAGAAAATGGTTGGAAACTTTTCATTTTGTTTCAGTGTTGGTAATAATATAAACATTCTACATGTATTAATTTATTTAATCCACACAACAATGCTATACCTGTTAGGAAGTTGTTGTTACTATCCCAGGTTTATAGATGAGAAAAACAAAGCACAAATCTGTTATTTTTATGTCCCAGAAATCTAAGATTGGAACCTGTGGTTTGCAGTGGGAAGTGGTGTATCCTATATAGAAAGTGACTCAAAGTAGCCATTTTCTGCAGCAGAAATATGGAGTATATTCTGGGATTTGAATATTCCTGCATTGCAATGTGACTTTGGGTACAATGTCAGTACTGTTTAGTTAAATGACTAATATATTATGCATATTGAAAAATCGAACATATCTGAATATTACTTAAGGAATTTTATATATTTTTGTAGTTGAAACACATAAAATATGGCTTTAGGGTTATGTTTTTAATGAGTTGCCTTTTTAATTCACTGTGTCTCTTCTATCTTGACTGGGTTGTAAATTGAATCTGCTTTTAGCAGATGCAAAGCTTATGGGTACAAATTATCTTTTCTAGCTGATTCTATAATTAAAATGTGATTTCATTTAGAATTATTAACGATCCCAAAAGTCTGTAAGCTAAAGAAATATCAAGATTTGTTTCTGCAGTTGATTAATTGAACTATTTAATATTCTATTGACAGTGGCACTGGGGTGTGGAAAACGTGCCTGTAAATCTATTGGCATTTAGTACATTGTGCTTTATTTTCTCCAGCTGCAGCAAAAAATTATTCCTGACCAGGACCAACTGATGGCAGTAGCTCTGGACTGCATCTACAACTGTGAACGGAGTGACCAACTCTTCCTTTGCTATGACATATTAGAATGTCTGCCTCAGAGGGGATATGGGTGAGAAGCCACACTATGCCAATCTTATTGTGTCTCTATATTCTTACAGTTAAAATGAAAATGTTGCTTCCCTGAATGTTCATTGCTGAGAATTTGGGGAATATAAAAAAATATAAAGAAGAAAAAGAAATGATCTGTGAATCAGTTCCCTACAGATAAACTTTTGTTTTTCTAGCAGTATATGGAAAGTCACTATAATTTCCTCACACTTTATAATTAATTATCCATTAAAACACAAACAAAAACATCACTACCACCTCAACAAGAAATACTTTTTAAAAAGTGTATAGACAATGATATGTCTTTGTTTTAAGTTGTGTTTTCAATTAATCGTTTTCCATATTTGTATTTCTTCTGTGAATTGTTTGTTCTTGGCTCTTGCCTATAGTAATCCCTTTAAGCAGAATGCATTAATATATATAATTCACTTTATTTTTTTCTTTCAGTCTTACTGAGATATAATTAACCTACAGCACCATATAACTGTAAGGTGTACAGCATAATGACTTGACTTGCATATATTGTAAAATGATCACCATAAATAACTTAACATTCATCATCATATAGATACAAAAAAAAGGAAAGGAAAACAAATGTTCCTTTTTTGTGATGAGAACTTTTAGGATTTACCCTCTGAGAAATTTAAACATACAGCAGTATTGACTATAATTGTCACGTACATTACATCTTTAGAAGTACTTACTTGTCTTATAACTGGAAATATGTATTTTTTGACCACCTTCATATACTTACCCCACCTTCCATTCCCTGCCTATGGTAACCACAAATGTGATATTTTTTTCTGTGAGTTTAGTGTTGTTGTTTTATAATTCTACATATAAGTGAGGTCCTACAGTATTTGTTTGGCTTATTTCATACAGCATAATATCCTCAAGGCCCATCCATGCTGTATGTGGCAGGATTTTCTTCTTTTTTTCAATGGATGAATAATACTCCTTTGTGATATATATCTCAGACAGAGACACACACACACACACGAACACACACACACACACACACACATTATATATATGGGGAGTCACTATGTATGTGTCACACACACACATATATATCACATTGGCTTTATCCATTCCTCTGTTGATGGACACTTAGGCTGTTTCTATGTCTTGGCTATTGAAAATAATGCTGCAGTGAACATGGGGTGCAGATATCTCTCCGACACAGTGATCTCATTTCCTTCATTTATACCCAGGAGTGGAATTGCTGGATCGCACGATAGTTCAGTTTTTAATTTCTTGAGGAATGAATTTACATAATTTTTGACTGGGCTCATATTTAAGTGGGAATTTATACAACATTCCTTTGGATCATTTAGTTGTATGCAAATCATATTTTTATTTTCTTTTTGGAAGTCAGACAACATTCATTCCTTTAATCACTCCTTCAAATCTAGTAAATGTTATAAATTTAACATCTGGAGAAGTTAATACCAACACATGGAAGGGCATGGAGTGCAGTCATTGGACCTGTTTCTAACCCTTTGTGACTTTAACAAAGCCACTTAACTTCTCAGTCCTGTTTCCTCATTTACAAAATCAGATATTGATTCATGGAGGCCTCCGCATGCTCTGTTTTTTCTCTTTGCCCTTTCTTTCCTTCTCTCTATCTCTTCTTTTCTTCCTGCCGTTTTTCCTGTGTGTGTGTGAAATGAATGGTAGAAATCACCAGTTTGCAACCCACTGTGAAATACTTGTTTCATGCCTGAATTCAGGCGAAAGGTTTTCTAAAAAATAAATTTTGTGTGTGTGTGTAATTTCAAAGAGGAATTTACCTTTATAAACCTTTCATCAAGCTATGAAATGTACCTTCACTTGGAGTCAGACCCCTGGCAGCCTGTGCCTCCTGGTGAGAAACAACAGGGAGTAAAATTGTTTCCCTGAATCTCATCAGTCCTTTAAACTGCTCTCTGGCTTACAGAACATGCAGGGAAAGGGGAACAAGTTAAGCCCAGAGTGTGAGCTATGCCGCAGTCAGAGGGCCTTTTCACGTTGAGAAGTCAGTGTCCTGGAAAAGAACAAGTGGTGGGGTGGGGTGCTACTGTTCATAAGCCAAGGAGTCCAAAGGGACATAACCCCCTTCAAAGTTTTCACTAAAATCATGTATGAAGCAGGAAACGTCAGGAGATTGGAAGGCGTGTGACAGATGAACAGCGTGGCTGCCTCACCTTTCCCAGCCTTGAGAACCTGTCTTCTAAAAGCAAGCACTACTGTGCTTCTTGACTTTGCCTCTGCCAGCTTGAGGCCTCCTTTGTTGCCCCTGACTCAACTGGGTAAAAGCATTGACTTCCACCTGACACGTATATCTTCAAAAAATAAATGTATTTGACTTTTTTCAGTAAGATCAAATAAGCATAAGCTTATCTATTAATTTTTAAACAGTAATTTGTCTAACAGGAGATAATCATATAGGATGAGGATATTATTATTTGTTTAAATGTATTTTTATTGATTTCAGAGAGGAAGGAAGAGGGAGAGACAGAAACTTCAATAAGAAGAGAGAATCATTGATTGGCTGTCTCCTGCATGCCAATAGGATGATGATATTAAAACAACTTTTTAAATTGTAGACATGACAGTCAGGGCGTTAGTATATTTGTTTCAAAGAGTAGATAGGCTAAAAAATGCCTCTTCTGCGTATGAGGCTGAAAGCTATTTGGGCTTCAATTGAATGATTTCTGATCTAACAGATTTTTTTTCTTTTGAAAACACACAAAAAAACTTGATGTTCTTTTGTTACATTTCTTTCTTAACGATTGTATTTCATAATGTTTAAAATAGCTTGTAATTGTACATTAGCTCACTATTAAAATATAGGGCTTCAGAATATTTTCCGTGATTCTCTTTGTTCTTTGTGCCCAGTTAGTCAATTTATATTCTCCCAGTGATTGTTTTTTTTTTTCTTGGTGGTTCAGTGGTTGTTACTTACCAAATAGTAAACTATTTATTTAATTTTTTTTTTCCATTTAGGGAACAAACAATCACTTACTTATTTTAATTAAACTTTTGTGCATCTTACCTAGGCAGCATCCTTCATCGGGCTGAAAGAACCTTTTGTCATTGTGTTTGTGCATGTCAGTTCACAAAGGAAGAACTATATTCTTGCAAATTAATGACAAATGTTTATTACAAAGCTATTAACTGATAATTTAAAAAATATTATTCCTGGAAGTTAACGGAAGTTAGATCTGACAAATGATCTTTTTTTTTTTTTTAAAGACTTTAAGTGTAATATACCCTAATTTATCACTCTAGTCCAAGTCTTAAAATTTGGTTCAAAAAGATAGTATAATCTTTGTAAAGTGCACTAAATAACTGCCAAGTAGATTTAGAATCAGGACAGATTGATGGTTTCCAAATTAGTGAGGCGTTGGTGTTCATGTTAGGTCATTTTTAATTGTCCAAGCACAGACAAAGCATTTTACTTGGTCTCTCTGTTAAGAGAACCCGCCAGTCTTGCAGGAATCCAGCTGGGTCAGTGCGGCGGCTCTGTTGCCAGCGTTCCCTCCGTGGTTGGGACACAGAGCTGTAGAGGATGGAAGAGGACTTTTACAGCAGTTGCTCAACTTTCCTGCCAAATCGCTGCCTTCCCTCCTACGTGCTTGTGCCATGCGAAGGCTACCCTACCGGCACATTTGCATCAGTGTGTGACTTTTTCATGATAATGTTTCTTAGTCCCCTCTCCATGTGCTTCCTCACAAAGCGTTTGCTTTTACTGATGGCTCTGCTTCCCCCTGGTTCCTTCACATTGAAGTGGATGCAGAGGGAGTGATGATACGAAGAAGGACCAAGAACTTAGGTTCCTGATGGAACTTTCCCAAGGTGTCACAGGTGGTGTAGACAGGCCGGGAGAAAGCCATCATGCAGGGCCACTTTCTTATCTGCTTTATTGGTTAAGAGAACAGAAATAAAGGACAGTTTCCTCCTTCCCTTCTTAAAAGAAAAAAGACAATTGATTTATAATTCTTTGCGTGTGTCTTTTGGTAGAACTGAACGTAGAGTTCTTTAGAAAATAGTTGCCCATGTCTTGCTGATGTATAACAGAGAATTTCGTTCCGCTCCGTTATGTTTGATCTTAGTCTCTTGAGGCATGCAAGATGCTGACCGGGTTCAGGAGGTAGGCCTGGAGTTTCACCTGGACCGTGGACACCTGTGACGTATCAAGTTCAGGAAACAGCATGTCTTTTTTCTTTTTTTCAGTCAAGTGAGTTTTGAACTTTATTTAAAGAGCTACTACTGGAATTTAATTGTAATTTATTTCTTAATCCTTTAGCCCTAAGACAGAGGCAACCGCCGCTCTTCATGACATGGTAGACCAGCTGGAGCAAATTCTCAGGTGAGAGCAGTGACAGCCTGTGGCTCTGTGCTGATTAAGATTTAAAGTGACTGGAAATGTCACTTTCAATACGCCTAGCAGTCATTTCCAGTTTGAACCTATGTATGTTTGACTCTGGTGAGTGAATTGTCTTCAAACAAATATACCATAGCTTATTTTACAAACTGCTGGAGTAATAAGATCTTGGGCTTTGAAGACTGGTAGACCTGTGTTCAAATCTAAGTGTTGCCATTTACCAATTGTGTGATCTTTGAGCCTAGGGTTTGTATCTCTGATGTTGAACTCATGAGGTTATGGAATTAACATTAGATTAAGCATTTAAAGTACTTTGCACACTGAAGGTACACAAAAAAATATTAGTTCCTGTACTACTTATTGCATTTATCAGTAAACAGTGTTCATTATACTCCTAACTTCTCTTTCTGGGACAATACATTTGATTGAATATCCAGATATAGCAAACTACACAAGTGCCTTTAAGTAACTGTATTAATATTCTTTTACTGTCACAATGAATAATCAAATTGTCTCTTTTGAAGACTGAAATTTCCCAATTTTCCATTTAGGAAGTCTAATATTGTTTATTAGTATTTATTTTTATATAAATATGTAATTATGCTTGTGTATAATTTTTAACTATTTGTATTAAAAATAAAATTTTAGGAATGATAAACTTTGTTCTTCCAATATGTAATTATAGAAATTATAGGTAATAACATTGATTTATTGTGGTAATATGTATAGTAAAGTATAATAATTTGGAATCTGTGAATTAGAAATTATTTTCATTCAAATTAAAGGACTTAGGGTAAAGATATTTTGAAGTTCACTGGGTTAAGTCAGTATAGATTCATTCCTTACAAATCTTCATGGTTGCCTTTGTCTCCTAATGAAACTGAGAGGGACTGCCTCAGAGATCTACAGTGAAATAAACAATGTATTTCACCCTCTGTCGTTGGTTGTAGCTGGGGGTGTCCTCATAGCCACTTACGCTCTCAGTCCCTCCAGGGAATAGTGCCATCTTGGAGGTTCTGCATGATACCAGGCCTTTCACTGTTGACCTTAATTGCTGACCTTTTTAGTCCTGTTCCAACTCATAACCATTAATAGGTGATAAATGTTTTGACGTGGCAGGTGACATGACCCATGAAACCTGTCTTTGCGAAAAATGATTAAATGCTAACCAGTCTCTCCGTAAGCCCAGTAGTAGTTAATTCATAAATGTGAGGTCTGGCGAGGTAGTCCCGGTGTATGTTGTGCTGATCGTCATGGAATGGAATATCTCAGGAAGATTCATATGAGACCAAGAAAGTTGGTGACATATTTTGTATTTTTATAGAATGGATTCTGGAGGGAGATTGAGTCTTAGGATATTTCTGTGGCTTTTCAACTATGAAATTCTTTGCTTATTGCTTTTTTAGCAGCCTTGCCTATAACAAAATACTCAATAGGATTGTTAAGAGTTAAAGCTGGGTATTGAAATGATAAATTTGGCTTATTTTACTGACTTGGTGCTTTTAGAGTCCAGGAAAAGTGTATTAAAGGATTTGGAGAGAAAGATATGTTATGCTTTTTGGTGTGTTTGTTACTTCTTCCAAGCATATTGTAGTAAAAGTCAGTAGGGGAAAACCGATTTGATATATAATTACTAGTTTGTCTGTTTTTTGCTGAGAATTAATGTAATATATAAAATTGGGTTGTTCTATGTGTTGTTGTTTTTTTTTTTAAATAGGAAATACCTAACTGCTACTTATATATTTAAGATGCATATACTTTGTTTGGTAGCCAGACATGAAAAGTCTTCTTTCACTTGCAGCGTGTCCGAGCTTCTGGAGAAACATGGCCTTGAGAAGCCAATTTCATTTGTTAAAAACACTCAGTCGAGTGCAGAAGAGGCGCGCAAGCTGATGGTTAGACTGACCAGGCACACCGGTCGGAAGTGAGTAATAAAATTGGTTGATACTTGTATATGGTTAAAAATAAATACTGCTTTTTTTTTTTACCTTCATTGAGTTATACATGACCCACAATAAATTGTGCATATTTAAAGAGAGTAGAATTGGTTAAGTTTTGATAGATGTATATGCCCATGAAACCATCATTACATTCAAGATAATAAGCATATGAGTAAATCCTGTCTTCCCTTGCCCCTTTATAATTCCCTCCCTATCTCTTCTCTTCATTACACTCCATCCCCTCTCCAGACTACCACCGACCCACTTTTTTGTCCCTATATATTACTTTACAATTCCTAGAATTTTATGTAAAAGGAATCATACAGTAAACACTTTTTTGGGGGGCGTTGTCACTCAGCATAATAATGTATCATGGATCAATAATTTATTCAATTTTATTTGCTGAATAGTATTCCATTGTATGGATTTATCACACTTTGTTTATTTACCTGTTGAGGGACATCTGGGTTGTTTTGAGTTTTGGCTCTTACAAATAAAGCCATGAATTTCATGTCCCAGTCTTTGTATGGACATATTCTTTCTTTTGGATGAATCCATAAGAGTGGAATGGTAGCATCATTTGGTAGGTGGATGGTTAACTTTAAAAAAAACCTGCCAAACTGTCTTCACAGTAATTGTATCATTTTCTCTTCTAACCAGTCTTGTGGGAGGGTTCCAGTTGCTCCACATCCTCATTAGCACTTGTTATGTTTTGTCTTCTTAAGTTTAGCTATTCTAATAGGTGTATGGAGTGGTATCTACTTTTGGTTTTAATAGCTTTCTCTAATGAGTAATAATGTGCTTACTTGCCATTTGGTCATTTTTAAAATTAGGTTGTTATTAATTTTGAGAGTTCTTACATGTTCAGGATACAAGTCCTTTATTAAATATGCTTTGCAAAGATTTTCTCTTGTCTGTGCCTTATCTTTTCACTCTTTTACCGGTGTCTTTTTAAGAGTATACTTTCAAAATGTTGATGAAGTCCAGTTTATTCATTTTTTCTTTTTTGATTGTGCTTTGGACATCATATTGAGAGAGTTTCCCACAAAGATTTTCTATAGCTAGCAAAATTTTATAGCTTTGTAGATTTATACAGTTGGCCTCAAAATTAGATAATATTAGTTTCCCAGGTTTGTTTTTCTTTTTCCAAGTTGTTTTGTTTATTTTGGGGTCTTTGTGTTTACATATGAATTTTAGAATTAGTTTGTCATTTTCTGCAAAAAACATCTTTTGAATTTTTGATGGGGATTATGTTGAGTCTGCATATTCACTTGGAGAGTATTGCTGTCTTAAATTAGTATTAAGTCTTTCAGTCAGTGAACTCAGCATGTTATTCATTTACTTATGTCTTTAATTCCCTTTAATGATCTTTGCTGTTTTCAGTGTATAAGTCTTATACTTATTTTGTTATGTTTATTCCTAAATATTTTATTATTTTTGGTGTTACTGTTTTTCATTTCATATTCGTATTATTCATTCCTAATGTGTAGAAATACAATTGAATTTTGATATATTGATCTTGTGTCTTCCAGTTTTGCTGGACTCATTTATTAGCTCCAGTAGGTTTTTTTGGGAGATTCTATAGAGTTTTTCACGTCAACCATGAACAGAGATGGCTTTACTTCTTTCTTTCCAATGTGTGTGCTTTTTATTTATTTTCCTCTTTTTTTACTGGTGTTAGCATGCTATATTTTGTGGTATACGGCCTGGTTCACGTTCCTCCCGTTAGCATGGTATACCTTTCACTTTTAGTTAATTTGTGTTTTGTATTTGAAGTGCCCTTCTTGTCGGCAGCATATAAGTTGGGCCTTTTATGCTGGGATTATGAGGGAATTAATACCCATTATACCTGCCCTCAAGCAATACCAGCCATGAGATGGCAGAAGCATAAACCTATACCTCCCAGGCGACTCCTGCAGTCAGAGCCTCAATTGACTGGAAAATTGCTTATGTAATGCGCCAGGGTTGGCTTGTTCAAGGACTCTCCTGCCTAGCACGTCCCTGTTTTCGTGTCTGCCTCTCTTTCTACCTCTCTCTTTCCACAGTGCACTGTAGTTATTGACACAGGTGTCATATATTCCCTCTGAACATAAGCTTCTGCAGGGCAAGTGTCATAGTCACCTACATCCAATATGGGACCTTACATAGCAGTGGCCCTCTCTCAGTCATTACTAAGTGAGTAATTTAGAAGGTTTTGGCATCTTACATCTTAAGATTTCTTTACAACTATAAACGAATGGTCAGTATTTCTGATCATGCCAACTTGGAAGCTACTCTTCAATAGGAAAGCTCTGCTGTTGCTGCTAGATTAGCTACTGTCTTTCCGTTGAGTCCCTCAAGTACTTGTGACGTCCTGAAGTTCATTTCTGTCCTGGCGGTCTGCTTCCTGTGAATGTGTGGGAGGATGGCCAAGCATGCAGCAGACTGAAGATTCTCAGAGGGAAGGGGTGGGAGCGCGGGAAGAGATTAACCGAAGAATTTATGTGCATATGTGCATAACCCACGGACACAGACAGTAGTGCAGTGAAGGCCTGGGGAGGGGAAAAAGAGGGGGCATATGTAATACTCTCAACAATAAAGATAAATTTAAAAAAAGAAAAGAAACAAAAAAAAAAACCCCAAAAAACCAAAGTAGTCAACTTGAAATGTATCATTTCACACACGCTACAGTAGTTTTGCCTTCTGTACCTACAGACTCTCATTCACAGTATACCGGCGGTGGATTTCTTTGTCTGTCACAGACCAACTTTTACCACCTTGAGTGTAATACGCTCTCTCCCAGGCAGATGCACTCGTATTGCAAGGCTGGAACTAACACGTACTGTTCGTATGCAGAGATCTCTCTGTTAATTTGCAAACCCCTTCAAGTTCTACTCCTGGTTCTTATTTACGGAAAGTGTTTTGAGAAGGCCATTGTAAATAATGCCCTATAATCTATTTTAATTAGAACCTGTACTTACGGCCAGCCATGTGTGAGGAAACAATAATGCCATCTGTCCTGGCGTTGATGGCTTCCAGGAGAGCAGCTGGGCCGTGAGAAGTCGAATGCAGCTAGACGGGGCCTAGTCTGATTCCATCCTCAGGTGCCAGGTGCTCACTCGCTTCATCAGACGCTCTGCCTTCTCCGCAGCCAAGTCTGAGAGCGCCTCTCATTCCGGGAGGTCCCCCTATACAGTTCACATACCAGGGTCTCACTGTGGTGACCATTTCAGGAATTATCCTGGGAGTCTTGCCAATATATCAGTTTTGTGTATTTGTATGCTGAGGGAAAAGTTTCCTTTTATGCTTTATTGAATGTGGAGTGGAAGTAACTTTTTATTTTATGTGATAAATATTAAATGCTATAAGCAAATAAAGCATATATTTATTAATAGTTTTAGGTGAAAAATTCCTGAAGACTAGAATTCTCATAGGAATGATCCCAAATATACACTCTCCCCCTCATGGCAATGCCATTATAAACAAATATTTATTTGCCCCGTTTTCAATGCATAAAAAAGAAAAGATGCGTGAAGAAGAAACCTTCATTTGGCATTTGACAAACACAGTGCAACACAAAACAAAACCTGCCCTTTTCAAACAGTGAGATTCATGATCATGTAGAATTTCAAGATTAGAAAGTGAAGATAAATGGTGGTTCCAGGCCCATATACATTCCAGAAGGATGAACGGTCGAAAGAGGCAAGAGGATTTCAAAGCCAGTCTCCTCCCACGAGACCATGCTGGTAGCCATGCGTGTGACTATAGAAAAACAAATACTTTTGTCACTTTCCGATTCATTCATTCACGTTTATTGAACATAATTTTATAGCAGAAAAATGGGGGAGTGTCTTCACACATTTTTGTTTAAGTCAATCCTCACAGTGTACAGAAAGAGAATCTGAAGCTCAGAGAAATTAAGGAACATATTTAAATCCACACAAGTGATGACTGTTTTTATAGTACTTAGGGGCATCTTGCTTCAATGCCTGTTTCATCAAAGCTACTCTCCTCCATTCCTTGTCCCTCTCTGAGATGCGCTCTAAGTGAGGAAACTGAAATTCAGGGATTTTAAATGACTTGCTCATGACCATGCAGCCGATAGGTGACTGTGGGTGAAATGGTTAACAAAGCCTCGTCTGCAGGGGAGTCTGAACCGTTAACTCTCTAGCTCTGTACCTGTGGCTACCAACTTAAACGGTGTCTGATCACCCGGCTCTGGGCCTCTGGGCCTCGCTGCTTGTGTAGCACCTTCTCGCTGGGTATCTGGCCTCTGCCCTGGGGGCACGGGGAGGGGCTGTAAATGAACTAGGACACCTGGGTGTGGTCACCGGCGAGTCCTTGAGGGGCCCCTGGAAACTCCGCCTATGGAATTGTTACAGAAGATTCTGGCTCTTGTGGGGCACGGAGCTCTTCCTAAGCCAGAAAGGGTAGATCCTGCAACTGCCCCGTGAGGCTCCGTCTTCTTGCATCTGGGCTGTCACCTGGGAGGGAGACAACCCTGCAGTATCCCGTTACCACTTGCTCTGTGGACTGCAGCGAGGTCTCCCCCTGAGAGGAACAGGGATGCCCCCTGCTGGTGATGTCCCTGCTGGTGTGCTGTGGGTCCAGTGTCTGGACCGATGCCACGTGTGGCCGTTGGTGGCCTCTGGGTCCACCTGTGTAGTGGAAGTCAAGCGGACCTGGCTGAGGGCTGCTGAGGGAGGAAGATGGGATTGGAGACCAAGTTCCCTGTGGCCCAGTGCTTTCTCTGCCAGATGCAGCCACTTGCTCACTGGGCTTCGTTTGGCCCCAGGCCCTCCCAGGTTGTTTACCTTGGCCGTTGCCTGGTAACACTTCCAGTTTCAGGTCTAGGCGGCTGATGATGGAGCTCGCCTGGCAGCATCTCTAGCACTGATGCGGAGCTGCCCGACTTTCCTGTCTTCAGTCCATGATTATTCCTGCAGATTCAGACGAGAGACGTTTCTGTTGATTGATTGGGAGCTTGTGTGGCATTTAGAATGGTGGTACCAGTTTTTTGTGTGTATGTGTTTTTGTTTTTGTGGGTTTTTTTTCACTCTTGGCCAGCTGGAGAGATTTCATGACTTGTTATTATTACTTTTTCTCCTCCTTCCCCCAGGCAGCCTCCCGTCAGTGAGTCCCACTGGAGGATGCTGCTCCAGGACATGCTCGCCATGCAGCAGAACGTTTACACTTGCCTGGAGTCGGATGCTTGCTACGAGGTAACCTATGGATGTAGCTTATCTCCTTGGATTTAGAAATCTTGGTTGATACAGATCGTTTATTGGACACACGGTGAGGAGCAGGAACTTCGCTGTAAGTTGTCCTGTTGAGTAAGAGCTGGTGATGGAGTCGTGTTTCATAGTTTGAGCGCCCTCCTACCCCACTTCCTATCTCCTCTCTCTGTTCATCGCAGCCCCATTTAGTTAGTGGGTTACAGTCCTCAGCTAGGAAACTCTGAGTCACACTTGACCCCCCTCCCTTCCCCAGTTCTGGTCACTAAAGCTTACTTACCGGGCCTCCTTGACTGAGAAACCCGTCCTGTCTCCATCTCTCTTGCAATAATCCTCCACCTCGGCTCCCTACTTCTACGTCTCACGTTCACAGGGACTCCCACTCTCCTTCTAAAACAGACCTTTCCAAACGCTCCCCTTCCTAACATTTGCTGCTGGTTCTCTATCAGTTACCACAATCACCCCACTTCCCAGCATGGCCTAGGAAGCCGCAGTGGATTCCCGCCTCCCTGTCCCGCTCGCCTCTGACATCCCCGCCAGGTGCCCGCGCTCCGTCTGCTCCGCAGGTCTGGCGCGGACCCCTCCACGCGCCATGCTCCTTCATGTTTCTGTGGCTGCACGCCTCGTTCCCTCCGCCTGGAATACTCGCTTCTCTTTCCTTTGTTTGAAAATTGCTGATCACTTTCAGGCCTCAGCTCACCACGCCCTCTGCAGAGCCGTCCTCTGTCCTCTCAGGTGACTCGCCTTTCTCTGCCGTGCAGCTCCTTGTCTCTGTGTGTCCCCTCCGCGGGCACCCCCGCATCCTCTCACCCCCGCGTGCCCCAGTGCATAGTGCTGGGACAGAGAGGCTCCTGCTGGGGGTTGTGAACGCCTGGGAGGCCACCGATGGGGTTTACTCATTATCTTGGGAGATACGAGTTTTACACCAAATTTCTCCTAGTTTGCATAGAAAACTTATCTAACCCATTTTTAATTTTAAGAACAAAAAAGGGTTCTTATTTGAATTTTCCTGTGAAATAAGCTTGGTACAAAATATAGACTATTTCTTGTGTCACTGTGCTCTGCGAAGCGTGACCCATGGATAAAACGAGAATTATAAAAATAGGTGTCTCTTTCATGAAGTAGGTTGGTATTTTAATTCAAGGCGATTTTAACAAAAGAGCCTGTAGACTTGAGAAATGAATGGCTTTAAATTTGAGCTTCAGGTTTTTAAATGCTTGAACGAGCATAAAGTTTTTATTTATGGTTACAGTCTCAGACCATGTACAGCTGCCAGTAACTTCTCTTTTGTGTCTAATGTGGAACTTGAATTCCAGTTTCAGGATAAAAATATTTGTATGCATCTGGGGTCCAAACCTGTCATTTGTTGTGTCTGAATTGGTGTCTTTAAGTTGGAGTCACATTATTTTAGTATTTTCCTGTTTCTGATTCTGATTGAAAAATTGGTAATAAGTATATTACACTTGAACTAGCTCCTGTGTCATAAACAACTTGACATATTAAGTCACTTTTATTATATTTTAACACCTTTCTATTAGGCTTTGGCATTTCAGTGACTTCTGGCCATTACTTTCTCCCCTTGAGAAAACATTTGAAAGCAAATTGTAACAGTTTTGAACGGTTCTAGAAGCAGGTAATAAAGATTTGGCAAACTTACCTTGTTAAATATTGTTTAATACCTTTTAAATTATACTGTATCGTCTTGCTGACTTTTGGCCATTACATTAGGTTTTGCTGTCCTTGGAAAATAATTTGTAAGCTCATTGGCACCATTTTGAAAATATTTTACAGCCTAAAGAGCAGAAATTTGTGTTCTTCATTTTAGCAAAGCCTGTTAAAATTTAGAGTGAATTGTATTTTTCAGTATTGGGCATTGACTCCCTACAAAGGATCAGAGAAACTGTTACTTCCACGTTATGTGGGTCACGTGGAGTGAGCCATTTCACCTGTTAGGTATAAATGATTAGGGTGATGCACTTTCTGTCACAATCAATACTTTTATTCTTACCGGTAATTTCAGTAAAGGCCTGTCTAAAGATGCTTTCCTCAGAAGCCTAGAAACGTGAAAACCGAACAGTCTTACTAATGACAAAGAGTCTTACTAATGACAAGGAAACTCTTTTTCGTCACGGAATCTTTTTTTCATCTTTTCTATTTCTGTGCTATCTGCATCCACAGTGGCATTTTTGGGCAGAGCATTCTTCGGGAAGTCCTTGAACTAATTACATGTTGATATTATTAGTGTAGGTTTAAAAGGCTGTCTTTATTTAAGACATTTCTGAAGTAAGTAATCTTCCTTTTTGTGATTAGTTGTGGTTTTAATTTTTTTACACTCACATTTTCTATAATAAATTCTACATTCATACTTGCAGTATTCTTTTGTTTTATTTTTATTATTAAATGTATTGGGGTGACATTGGTTAATAAGATCAGATAGGTTGTTGTATATTTCTATGAAACATGATCTGTGTATTGCATTTTATCCCCATCACCCCAAGTCAGATCATCTTCCATCACCATATATTAGCCCCCTTTAAACTATCTTAAATATAGGAAACAATTTGTCAGTTGATGCTATTTGTTGCCTAGTAGAATGCAGTGATATTTGCATGAGTACCTTCTATCAGTGGCTCTTGTTTCATTTAAGTAACTTTAATTTACAGATTGGGGAAAAAGCCTCCATGTTATATGGTACATTGTAACTTCAATGGCTCAGTCTAGGTTTGACATTGGTAGCTTGGCTGTTTTAGTTAGTGAGACTGAGTTCAGCTGCTTTAAGCAGTCATGAATTATATGTATTATATTCAAAAACATTTTATTTTTAAAAATTGAAGTGGCTATAAATAGTTTAAACAGAGTGGCCCTGTTGAATATAGGACAGTATTCTAATAGATTCTGTTTTTGAATGAGAGTGAACTTTAGATACTTTACTTAAATATTCATTGTAACACAATTAGAATATTATATTTAATATTGGTTTGCTCGGTTAAATTATTCCTTCTAGAAGAGGGAGTTTTTTAATTGAGATAAAATTAACATAACATAAAAGTGTGCTTCATTACCATTTAGCGTATTTGCAATGTACGTACGCAGCTGCTGCCTCCAGGGTGGGCTATTTGTAATTTATTTCATTGGACGGCAGAGCCTTCCTTGGGTTGAGAAAGAATCCTCCTTTTTTAAGCATTCATTCCAGGTTCTTGTTCCCCCCAGATCTTTGCAGAAAGTCTCCTGTGTTCCAGTCGCCTTGAAAACATCCACCTGGCCGGGCAGATGATGCACTGCTGCGCAGGTTCCGCAAACCCGCCAGCGAGCGCAGCCCCGAGAGGGAAGGCCCCGCACAGGGTGAGCTACGAGGCCAGCGTGGACCTGGTGCTGGCGGCCAGCCGGGAGTACTTCAACTCTTCCACCAGCCTCACTGACAGCTGCATGGACCTGGCCAGGTAGAGGGAGGGGCTGTGTGCTTCCCTCCGAGGGCGGGGCGTCAGAACACAGGCAGCCTCGTCGGTTCTGTTCTTTACTTACCACATCCATGAGCACACCTCTACCCTGACCGTGCTGTATGGGGCAGTCATTTATTACTTGCATGGAGAATCAGCTTCATTATGTTATGAATATTCATCAGCTTCCCCGAGACCCTTTTCCCCAGAACGCTTCCCCATCGTCATTTCTGCCGATTATCTGTAGGCTGTGTTCCTCTTCTGTGGGAGGGGTTCGCGTGACAGCCTGGAAATTCAAGTTCTGGCAGTTTCCAGCACAGTTAGGTGATGGCTGCCTCCCTCCCATGGCTTCCGCTCTGGTTAGATGATGAAGCTCAGAGTTCCCTTCCAGGTGGAAATTTCCCGAATAGGAATTCAGCTCCCCATTGGCCTGTTGTACTGGAAGTTTAGAGTTCACCTTTTCACTGTTGATTCTTAGGAACTTTTTTTGGCGTAAGGGACATTTGCCCTTTGCCTGTCTTAAACATTTTAACTGCGTTGCCAAGTTTTTATTATCTATAATTTATCTTTTAAATTGCTATCAGAATTTTTTAAAAATTTGATTGTTATTCTTTCCTCTTATGGTGTGATCTTTTGTGTCATCCTTTGGAGGTTGTTGATTCCTAAGGCCATTAAAATAGTTTTTGTTTCTTACCACTCTGATGGTTTTATTTTTACACTGGAATTTTATGCCCATTTGGAATTTATTTTGACATAATGATTGTGGAAGCTATTTAGATTCATTTTCCCCCAAAATGACTAGTTATTTCAACTCTAGCAAAACTTCAAGGTAACTTTTTCTTCCAGTGATATCTTACCACAGAGAAAGTAATGTTTTCTCAAACCATGAACTTGACGAAGTTGTTTAAGTAGTTAGTAAAATTTTTTCTTCTCTCCCAAGGGATTGCATGTCAGATGATGAAAATATCAAATAGAGTAGCCTTCGAAACTGGGAGTGGTTTGACCTACATCTTTTTGGCAGGTGTCCTCAGAGATCATTTTAAAAACTGCTCTTCCTGTATGTCCCCTTCATTCCATCCCTTTTTCTGCCATAGGACAACCTTCATTTTAAAAAGATGTCTTAAGTCTATAATGTGGCACCAAACTGATTGAGACTTGTGAGCTGGATATATTTAAATGTTCCCACTGGCATTCAATGTAGAAATAGCCCATACATTCTTATTGGTTAAACGGTTACTTATTAACTAATATTTCTTATAGAGGAAGCAGTTATGAATACTCACAAGATAAAATAGTCAAACAATCCAGAATGGATATACATGGACAATAAATCTCTCTCCTCATTCTAGTTTCTCTGACTTTACCCCTCAGCTTTTTTTATATTAGTGTCCTACCAAAATATTAAATGTTACCTTCTTTCCTAAATCACAAGTAAGTGCTTACTACTTCTACGTACTTTTCTGTATATTGCTTTTGTTCAGTTATGATCTATATTGAAGATTTTTCCAAATGAATACATATAGTTTTACTATATGTAAACTTGTTTTATTCTTCTTTAATGGTTATACAGTATTCCATTGCTTGACTTTTATATAATTCATTTAATTAGTTCCTGATTTAGTGCATTTTATTTTAGAAACATTGTGGTAGTGAACCTTCATAATTATGTCTGGGCATGTATACATTTTATACATATATGCCTGGCTGTATACATTTTTCGAACTGGAATTCCTGGGTTCAGAGCAAAGTGCAGTTAGAATTTTGGTAGCTACTACAGAGGTTATATATCTTTGTACTTGAATCAACAATTAGTGTGTTAGTCCTCATCTGAATTAAATTCTACAATTTTGCAAGAGCAAGAAAGGCCTTTATCTATCACTCAGTCATACAGGTGCTTACTGGGGCCCAGAGGTCTTCATCTGATCACTTATGATGTCAGCATCATTAGCTCTTTTTGGCCTGATGTCTGTCTGACTGCCTTTCTAGTCTCGTCTTTCAACATTGCTCTCTGCACACCTTTCAGAAAATAACTTTTCATTAATTAAAAATATTTATTAAATACACTGTTTTTGTCTCTGGATTATTTTTAAAATATGTTTTTATTGATTTCAGAGAGAGGAAGGGAGAAAGGGAGAGAGATAGAAACATCACTGATGAGAGAGAATAATCACCGATTGCCTGTCTTCTGCACACCCCTTACTGGGGATCGAGCCTGCAACCCTGGGCATGTGCCCTGACTGGGAATCCAACCGTGACCTCCTGGTTCATGGGTTGATGCTCAACCACTAAGGCACATTGGCCAGGCAGTCTCTGGATTTTGAAGAATTTATTTAAAATACTTCAAAGGAATTACAGATTCTTAAATTAGCAAATCACTTTCTCCTGTTTTTTATTGCCGCATTACATTACCAACCGCTTCTTCCCTTTTTCAGGTCTCGGGGGAGACAAAATTGTCACTGAATCAAGACGTTTCTGTTTTTGCTAGAAGAACAGCTGGAAGTTACCCGCATCCCATCTTTATTTTCATCCTTTCTAATATCTTGCTTCCTATCACTGTAACCCTGCACAAATCACTCACCTCTCTGAGCTCCGATTTTGGCTTCCTCAAAAAGCAAATGGTGCTATTTGCCTGTCTCACAGGCTTGTCCTGAGAGATACAGAAAGCATCTACAGAATACTTGGGAGTAGTAGGTTTTTGATAAATATGTGTTGGATCTTACGTTGTTCAATATAAAAAGGCAACTTAGCCAAGCTTGTTCCTGCTTTTTAAAATGGGTCTCATTTCTCTTAGGTGCTGCTTACAGCTGATAATAGACAAGCCCCCTGCCATTCAAGAGGAGCTGGACCTTATCCAAGCCGTCGGATACCTAGAGGAATTTGGGGTCAAGATCCTGCCTCTGCAAGGTGAGTTATCTGCTTAGTGTTGCACTGATCACCTATTTTGCATTAATTTCCTACCGTTTCTTATTAGTTTTTTAAACGAAAGAGTACCTTTGGTTATTTAATCCATCAGCAGTAGATCCCGCCCATTTTTCAAATGAAACTTAAGTGGAAACCCAGAAGAAAAAAGAAAACCGACATTTTATCACAATTTTATTTTTTCAAGGTTACAGTTATGACACTGAAAGAAATAACATTAGTACCAGCATCGAGGCTATTGGATAAAAACAAAGACAGAAATTGGGATTATGGATGAGAATTGCAGATTTACATCAATTTTGGTATATAGTTTATTTCTGCATTTTGTTTTAGTTGCATAGATTTAGTAGCTATACATGATAATATTTTTGATAATATTTCTTTTCATGCTTACTGAAGATTATTCTTTAATTAGGTCTATAATGTTATTTTAAAAGAGGGATGACAAGAAGTTCCTGTTTAGAGTTTAATTATTAGCAATATCTTGACATTGCTCAAGATCCTTTACCTAAATGTAGATATCGGGTAAGTACCAGCCAAAACAGGTTACTTGTCCTTGTCTGCTGTGTGCTGTGAGTACAGTGTGCTTCTCCCCCTGCCCTGACCTTTACCTGACGGGTGGGAGGGAGAGTTTCTGTGGCTTCAAACCCTGGACTCACCAGGCAGGTGTTGCTCAGTGGTTGAGTGTTGACCCATGAACCAGGAGGTCTAGGTTCCATTCCCCCTCAGGGCACATGCCTGGGATTCGGCTCAATCCCCAGTAGGGGGCGTGCAGGAGGCAGCTGATCAATGATTCTCTCATCATTGATATTTCTATCTCTAGCTCCCTCTTCCTTCCTCTGTCTGAAATCAATAAAAAAAGATTAACATCCCCCTCCCGCCCCCCCGCCCACCATCCTGGACCTCAGTGCCCTAAAGGCAGCAGGTAGCTTGGTTCTTAGCTGCATGCTTGGCTGGCTTCAGTGTAATCTCTTGTCTTCATTCCTAACTGTGGAAGTGTTTGGAATTGGGGGCGGGGTGGATCGCTGAATTCTTCCATCTCTCTAGCTCTGATACTCTGTGGCGCTCTATTAGCAGTGTTTTTGCTGGCAGTGTTTGCACGGCAGCTGATGGGTTTGAATATCTGCAACCAGACCTCCATTCCTGCTGTAGCTTCTGAGGCATTTCCTGCCGTAGGAGAGTCTGAAGGAAGACCTTTGCTTTCCTGTCCTCACAGCTTGATCCATTGGTTGGGAATTTCTGTTAGAAGACCTTCCAGATGTGGAGACAGAATGTGTCCTTTGTATGCTGCCTGCTGTGTTTGTGCCACGGATTCCCCTTAAGTTTACGCTGCCTTTGTATTCATCAGGGACACTGGGCCGACAAAGGAACTTGATATTGCGAGATTTAGGGTCTAGGTATTGTACTGTAGCCAGGGAACAATTGTTCATTTGAGATTTAGGGTCTAGGTGTTGTACTGTAGTCAGGGAACAGTTGTTCATTTTGTCACCTTGCTTTATTTAGAAGCCTCTTTGCCCACCCTTCAGGAGTTACTGTTTCCCATCAGGTGGAGGCTAGTGGTACTGGCTAAATTATAATCAATGATTTAATAGAAAACAGGAATGAAAATATTATATATAAATGATTCCTAATGTATATGTCTCTTATGAATTATTTGTATGTGTACATGTGTGTGCTTTTCCCTATAGCTTGGGTGCTTATGTGAATTATTCTTACTATTCAAATGAGCAGATTTAGGACATTTTAGTCGTCTCCCAGATTCTTTCTGTAACAGGAGAAGTCAGTTTTCCAGACGAACAGCACGTGGTGGAAATCGGCCTTGAGCCAGTTTTGCCGCTTACTGCTGGGTAATGGACAGGCAGCTCAGCCTTACCTGGCTTCAGCTCTCCGAGTGTCCGCTGTCCTTTTTGTTCTTGTAGTTGAATGTACTTGCACTTTCTACTTGAGGGTGAATCAGAATGGTGTCACCTGCCTCCTCGTGCTCCCTCCCTCTTTTCCTCCCCACCCTCCGTTCCTTCTCCTCCCTCCCTCCCTCCCCTTCCAGCAGTGAACATTGAATTCGGCACTTTATTCCAGGAACTGAAATAGTGAAGGGAATGAGTGAGGCACGCTTGCTGACTTGGAGGGACTGACATACTGATAACAAGACAGAGCCACACTGGAGTGCCATGTAGGAGTTTAAATGCCGATTCAGCCACTTGGCGCTCAGTGACCTGTGGCAACTTAAAGTCTTTGAATTGCTCCTTCCTCAGATGGGATAATAATACAATATTCCCCAGACAGTCCTGACAGTTACATCTTGAAACATTGAAAACCCTTACAGTAGAGCAGTGGTTCTCAACCTTCCTAATGCCGCGACCCTTTAATACGGTTCCTCGTGTTGTGGTGACCCCCAACCATAAAATTATTTTCGTTGCTACTTCATAACTGTAATTTTGCTACTGTTATGAATCGTAATGTAAATATCTGTGTTTTCCGGTGGTCTTATGCTACCCTGCTAGCAGTTCTCAACCTGAGAACCGCTGCTGTAGAGCCTAAGACCATCGGAAAACACGATAACAGTCACTTAAGCTAGCTGTTAGGAAATAAAACACTTTCTTCCTAGCTTCCAAATGCCCATTCATTTGCTGCCTTAGATGTTGGGTGGCAGAAAAGATGCATGTTGTACATTCTTTATTCGGAAGCAACAATAACTTGAACTTTTTAAAAAGTTGTGTCTTCCACTCCTGTTGATCTGGAGGCCAGCACGGCTCTCATTCCGCTTAGCTGTCTGACGTTAGGGAGGTCAGGTACCCGTTGCTGATGCCTCTTTTTTGGTCTCTCTTTCTCTGCAGTGCGGCTGCGCTCCGACCGGGTCAGCCTCATCAAGGAGTGCCTTTGCCAGTCCCCCACGGGCTACAGGCAGTCCGCCAAGCTGCTGGGCCTCGCCGAGTTGCTGAGGGTCGCTGGTACGTTCCGAATGCTCACCGGCAGAGGAAGGGTTCTGTGTGACTCTCATCGCTGTCCTGGGCGGACATAGACTGTACCAGGGTGCGGCAGGCTAGCTGCTCTTCTGGGAAGATGGGCAGATTATAAAAGTGTCACGTGGGCCTCTCTGTAGGACCTCTTGAGTGGCCTCTTAACATAATGCCTTTCTGACCTCGTCTCACAAGTCACACACCGTCTTTCCCACCGCACTCTGTCTGTCAGAGGAAATCGCCAACCAGCCTCCGTGCAAGGGGCGGGCATTAAGCTGCCTCGTCAGAAGAGAGACTCGAATCTGTGGATGTGGAGTAAGTTCTGTGTCATGAACCCAGAGCCTGGCACGTCCTCATTAGCCTTCTCTGCTTCTGGCCAGACAGCAGCGTTTTCTTTAATCTTTTCTAGTCCCGCCACCCTCCTGGCTGTTCTCCCTGCGAGTCTTGCCTCGTTCTGTTTGGAACATTTTTCTAGACGTCATTCTTTTTGGGCCTATTTCTGGTTGTGCCTTTCCTTTTAATCACCTGCTCAGATGGAACTTTCTAAAATTAAAAGCAGTTTAATATTTCTACTTTGGACTTCAAGATGACTGACCCATCTTCACATAACAGTTTACATGAAAACAGCAGTAATTCTCATTTTGCGCTTTTATACTTATCTAAGTTACTTCTTCCTGTGTTCCTTATGGCGGGATTATGAATCTCATTTTGCACATGTGGCCACAGGAATAAAGAAGTTAAATAATTTAGTCCTTACTTTGAATCCTTTACTCTTACCTTACTTTTCCACCTTTTTAGACGTTGGATGATGGTAATCAGTGGACCCTGACTTAACGTCAGCTGATTAGGGGCTTTCGCTGCACCTGTGAAACACCTTCACCTCAACACCTGGGTTAGTGTCTGTAGCCCAGCCACGCTGCCCAAGGAGAGAAATCAGGCCTGCCCTCTCAATTGTGATTAGATATTTTGAATAGACGCAAACATTTCAAGAGTATTATCTAGGAAATAGGTTTTCTATTCATTGTGAGATGTGCATTTGTTATTGATAAACTTACACACATTGTTCCATTTCCTATATTACATGGTACTGGAGGGATGGAAAATGTGCCCTTCTTTCCTTCTAGTCATTAATTTGACACAAAAAAGATTAATAGGGGAAACACCACATTTAATTTCATTCCTTCTGGAGCCCCATCCTCTCTAATAAAATGGTAATATGCAAATTAACCATCACTCCGCTACATAAGCCACGCCCACCAGCCAATCAGGGTGCATATGCAAATTAACCCCAATCCAAGATGGCTACAGCCACAGTGAGCATGGTTTCCCAGGTAACAGAGGAAGCCAAGCTTTCCATAGCCCTTGCAGGCCTAAGCCTCCACTCAAGCTACAAAGTTTCAATTATAGAAGGTAAACAAATTCAAACAAATGGCGGCAGAATGGAGCTTGAGAGAGCAGGCCAGGGTTGCCGGTGGCAACAGGGGAAGCAAAGCTTTCCGCACACCCTGCCGGGCCCACCCACTTAAGGCTACAAAATTTCAATTGTAGAAGGTGAATTAACTGCCACAGAACTGGCTGCCGCCCCAGAAATGGCTGCCGCCCCAGGCTACAAAGTTTCAATTGTAGAAGGAAAATAAATTCCAGATACCAGGGCCTCTGCTTGGGTTGCCAGGGGGCGTGGCCGGCCTGCAAACCACCACAGGCCCCTCGCTCAGGCCGCTCCACGCCCCAAGGGAACCTCACTCTGATCCGGGACACCCTTCAGGGCAAACCAGCTGGCCCCCACCCGTGCACCAGGCCTCTATCCTATCTAATAAAAGAGTAATATACAGATTGATCATCACTGCAACACACAATATAGCTGCCCCCATGTGGTCAAAGATCCTGCCCCCATGTGGACACAAGATGGCCACCACAAGATGGCCAGCAGGAGAGGGCAGTTGGGAGGCACCCGGCCTGCAAGGGAGGGCAGTTGAGAGGGACCAGGCTTGCAAGGGAGGGCAGTTGGAGGTGATCAACCCTGCAGGAGAGGGCAGTTAGGGGTGACCAGGCTGGCAGAGGAGGGAAGTTGGGGGCAAACAGGCTGGCAGGGGAGCAGTTAAGCATCAACCAGGCTGGCAGTGGAGTGGTTAGGGGGTGATCAGGCTGGCAGGCAGAAGCTTTTAGGGGCAATCAGGAAGGCAGGCAGGCGGGCAGTCGGACATCCCTCCAGGAGTCCCAGATTGGAGAGGGTACAGGCTGGGCTGAGGGACAACCCCCCGCCGTGCACTAATTTCATGCACCGGGCTTCTAGTAAAGACATAAGATTCAAAGGCATTTGGGCAGTTGAGGCTTCTATGCCATCCTGGGCTAAGGGGAAGGAGTGGGGGTTTGGGCTTCTGAAGGGAGGAAGGCAGTTTACAGGAAGGTGGGAAGAGCAGGTGTTTGGTGAACAGATGTTTGCCACGCCACACAGGTAAGTCCTTCTGATGTAAGAGTCATCTCTGGCAACAGCTCTCTGCCGGGTACAGCCCCCTTGTCTATCCAAGTTCTAGGCAGTTAAGGGGGAGGCAGAAGCTCTTCCCGAGTTGGCCTGGTCTTGATGGCCATCCGCACAGTCTGAGGAGGCATGTTCTAATACGAGTGTGTTGTTCTCATGATATGAATCTTAGTGCGGGGTCAGCTCTTTTCAGAAGGAGTCTTTAGACTGCCTTGAGCCAGTACTCAGCTTGGATTTTACTTAAACCTTTGAAGTACAGAGGGTTTGTGGGAACAATTTTAAAGTTTCATTCAACCCTTTCTGTGATATGTTTGCTTTTTCTTTCAAACCATTTTATAGCTTAAAAATGCAAAGACCATATACATTTTGTTTCCTGGAAATATTGAAAATAATTTTAAGGTTCTATTACCTCATTAAAATATAAAATATCTTTTTTATTTTTAGCCTAAATAGACAAATTGTTTTTATTGTAAGTTTGAATTATTTGTCTTATAATTGAAAAGTACAGTGAATTGAATCTGTGCCCATTTCACTGAGGATGTTTTTGAGCCTCTGCTCCATGCAGGACTTGGGCTGGGTCTTTAGGATTCAACACGAAGCCACCCCTGTCCTCCACGAGCTAAATTCTGATAGAAGGCGCACATTGTTAGAAATATAATGGCAATAAATTGGTATTCAGTGAATGAAATGTAAAGGAACATGTAGGAGGCACACCTAACCATGTATTTTATATGAAGAAAGTGTGGAAATGCCCCAGAAGGAAGTGACATCCAAGCTGACTTCTAAGAATGTTCTTGGGAAAGTAATTTAAGATCTTTGTGTTAATATAAGCTGAATTTGGTATTATTTCTTAGTGTCTAGATGCTCACTATCATAAAAGATTAGCACTGTCAGTGAAACAATAAAATTACATCTATTTTACTTTGTTTAAATTTTTCCCTTCTTATATTTGTCATTTTAAATTATAATTAGAAATAGAACATTCAAAGGGCAAAATACAAAAGTGAAATTTGTTTTTAGCAAGAAGCTTGGAATCCAAGGCAGTTTAGAGCCGACTTTTCCTCCATGCCCTTGGGTTGGGGTGGTGGGCTGGGCTGCTGTTAATCACGATTGCTCAGGAGACTGAGACCTAATTCAATGATGAATAAGTAGGTTAGAAAGTAAAAGTTGCTGTGACCTTTGGTCCTATCATCTTTTAAAATCAGTTCCATCTTGACTTTTTATTTTCAAATTACTTTGGAAGATGGGTTCGTGAGCTCGTTGATGAATTGATGCTGTGAAACCATGAAGTCATTTGTGTGTGTTTACAGGTGAAGACCCAGAAGAGAGGCGTGGCCAGGTTCTGATCCTTCTGGTTGAGCAAGCGCTCCGTTTCCATGACTACAAAGCAGCCAGTGTGCACTGTCAGGAGCTGATGGCCGCAGGTGAGCCAGGCCACCCTTAGCACTTTGCTCATGCCCCCTTTAGGTGATGCAGATGGAAGGGTCTGCTCTGAGGTCCGCTGGCCTGGTTGGTCAGCTGGCGTATGTTCATGAGACGGGAAGCATCTCGTGAGCACTGGTAAGTGTGTATGCCGTGTGCTTGTACATGCAGCTAACTTCCTTAATGGGCTCGGAGCTTGTATTGTAGCTGAGATCTTAGTTGCTTTCCATCCCCATTAAAACAGCCTCATAAGTTTAAGAACAATTTTATGTAAAATATAGCGTCTTTTTATGTATTTGTTATTTAAAAGTAAATCTAAGTTTTCACAGTATCTACCATTTGTGACTATATAGTCAATATTTCTATTCTTTAAATTTTTTTAGAAGATGGGGTAGTGCTTTTTAAACAGATATTGAGAAATTGGGAAGTAGTTTGAAACCCTAAAGTTTTGTGTATTGAAATTCTAACTCAGGTCTGTGGAGGATAAGCAGATGTTGTTGTAGAATAGTTTTGCTGGTAAACCACAGCGCATTCCCCAGTGGGCGAGGGCGGGATATCGTCTTACCCCGGCTCTGCACTGAAGGATCGACTTGTGCAGCAAAGCCTGACTCCATGGAAGGCCGAGCGCCTCTTCCTCCCTCTGTGCTTTCACAGCCAGCGGTTAAAGTGCATCGCCTCACTCTGTGATAATTCACAGAGCCGGGCCCCTATGATTTGTGCACCTTTGGTATGTATTCTGTTAAAATGTTATTTTGCCACGTGTTCAAAATGGCAAGGAAGACTTTATTCAGGGCTTTTGCAATGGATGTTGAGGCTGTTGCAATAGGGGAGAGAGGCCGAGCTGAACTCTGAATGCAAAAATGACAACTGGGGGTGTAGAGCCGAGGAACAGAGTGAGCGGGTCAGTGGATGTGAAACATGGCTGCAATGAGACATCGAGGGGAGTGGCGTTCTTGCCGACGCATCATGGCAGGGTTCTTGCTGAAGGCAGGGCAGGGCAATCAGATGTCAAGGGTGAGGGGTAAGGAATTTGTCCAGAGGTCCGGGTGGTTAGTGATCAAGGGTGGGAGATCCCCTCTCACCTGACTTAGCAGGATGCTTGCTGACACTGGGCTCTGCGGGCTCAGCAGGGACTGGGCCGAGCGGGAGGCCTGGTCGGGACGAGGGTGCAGAGGAGCCTGCCTGTGGTTCAGGCAAGGGGAGAGCTGCTGTCGGTACAGCGTGAAAGTGCCTGACACACGGGGACGTCTCACGGTTTACAACCTCAGCATTAGAAAGGTCTTTTCATAACAGAGCCATGTTCTGAAATATTAACCAAGTGATTTTGCAACATTAAGTTCAAAATAATTGTGGTTTTCTGGAAAACCATTGTTGTATCACTCTAAAATTGTTTATTTAGAGAGCTTTCTAATAATTTTATTCCCGTTAGTGGTGGTACTTGGGTTAAGTTTTACTTTATATATTAATAGAAATTGTTTTAGGTGGAACCCTACTTTCAAACTGGAACTCCTTGGAGTAAGAATAAGAGTCTGTTTTAAGGGTTCCCAGGGTGACGTTGTGCAGGAAAAGGATCTTTGCTGGCAGGCAGGGCTGATTGCGCTCCTGGCTCGCTCCTTGGATCTCTTCGATAAAGCGAATGGTCTGTGGAGCTGTCTAGAATAATTTCTGTTTCTAGCGCTTCGCAGTTTACAAAGTACTTTTACATACAAGTGTCATTGAATCATTTCAACAGCCCAACCAGGAAGGCATTATTATGTCTCTTTGTAGTAGTAGAGGAGGTGTGATTACTTGGAACTTTCTCCAGCTCACACAAGTGTGTGTAGCGGGCTTGGGCCAAAGCCTTACGTTTTCTGAATGCAGACATCCAGGTTTTCTGTTTTTTAATTTATATATATATATATATATATATATGTGTGTGTGTGTGTGTGTGTGTGTGTGTGTGTGTGTGTGTGTTTATTTCAGAGAGGAAAGGAGAGGGAGAGAGAGATAGAAACATCAGTGATGAGAGAGAACCATTGATTTGGCTGCCTCCTGCCCACCCCCTACTGGGGATCGAGCCTGAAACCTGGGCCTGTGCCCTGACTGGGAATTGAACCATGACCTCCTGGTTCATAGATTGATGCTCAACCGCTGAGCCACACTGATCAGGCCAGACATCCCACTTTTTACTCAAAATCCAAGTAGATTATTTGTAGTTACTAGAAGCCCGGTGCACAAAGATTCATGCAAGAATAGGCCTTCCTTCTCCTGGCTGCCAGCACGTCGTGGGCCCGGGAAGGCGCAGAGGGGAAGAGGTGTGGGGAGCGAGGCAGGCGGGAGGACTGGAGAGGTTGGCTGTGCTAGTGCGTTTCACTTTCCCATTGTGCAAATGGGATGCAACTGGCCCCCTTCCTCATCCTCTTCCTCCTCCACCCTCCACCTCCTGCATGCCCCCCCTCCCTCCACACCCATTGCCCTTCCCCTCTTGATTTGGCGAGATAGGGAGATCTGGTAATTTGGGTTACTGTGTAGGTGGCCTCTTTGATCTATTCAAAACAAAGCTGAGCCGCCACCATCACCCCTTGGCTGGCCTGGGGCTCTCGGGGCGTGCTAACTGTGCACTGAGCAAGCTCCCATGGGCGTGGACACGCCCGTGGGACTGCTCCAAAGCTAGGGTTTTGTTTACCAGAGCAGCGGGGCAAGGGTGGGGTAGAGGGAGATGCCAGACACCAGGAGCTATGACCTCAGGCACCAGAGGGTTGCCTCTGAGGCTGGGGGCTAGGCCACAGGGAGGCTGCAAAGACGGTTGACAGGTGTGGAGCGTGGTAGGAAGGCCCTGAGGAGGCTCACTGCCCAGAGGCCCAGAGCAGATGGGGGGCGGGGCTGCCTCCATCTTTGTTGGTTTAATTTGCATACTCACTCCTGATTGGCTGGGGGTGTTATGAAGTGACGGCAATTTACATGTTTCTCTTTTATTAGTATAGATTGTCAGGCAATCTGAAACTTAACAGAGTTTATCAGAAACACGTGTGTGGAGTGGCGCTGAACAATTGGCTGATAAACCAGCGTACTGCTTTTGGTCTGCCATGGTCCTTGTGTGTTTCTGGTTCTATAAAATTATGCATCACTGCGGACTATGGTTCTGCTTTGGTGACACAAGACCTGAGCAGAAAGCCATTGACACTCTTGCGTTAGATTGGAGAGTTTTCTTCTTTTGAAGTCATTGTGTTTTTTCTTGTCAACTTGGCAGGTTATTCTAAAAGTTGGGATGTTTGCAGCCAGCTAGGACAATCAGAAGGGTACCAGGACTTGGCCACTCGTCAGGAGCTCATGGCTTTCGCGCTGACGCATTGTCCTCCCAGCAGCATTGAGCCCCTGTTGGCAGCGAGCAGCTCCCTGCAGACAGAAGTAAGTGCTTCCAACACTGTATATCTGAACTGTGGGAAGGGCGTTTTTTTTGTGTTTTTTTTTTTTGGGGGGGGGGGGCAGAGTGGATCTTAGGTTTGTGGTCATTTTAAGAAATAATATAAGCGTTTTAATTTATGGAAGAAAAATAGCTTGTTATTCATGTGAAAATGAATTTGACGATATCAGGGTATAAAACAGTGTTGTTTGCTTTATTATAGCTAGGAAGAAAGGATACAAAGCAGGTGAGAGAAAAATAGAAATTAATATCAAGAAATAAATTATTGAATATAGTGGGAAAAGTTAGTGTTGTCAAGAATAAAACATTAGACGTGGTCATGTAAAATATATTCAGAACCCTCTGAATTCAAACCAGTGGTGGCACCACCCCTTAGCGGTCCTCAGCGGGAGGGGAGTGGGCTGGGGGTGGGGTGAGCGTCCTAACATCCACGGGGAGTTCTGCGTAAGGGAGGAGAGTGCTCCCGGGAGACACTGCTACACAGAGGCAGAGGCTCTGGAATTCACACTCGCATGTCCAACTCATTCCTCGCACATCGGGCTTCTCACGAGACTCCACCTCGAAACTGTGGGTCCTTGTGAAGCTGTCCCGAGGGCCCCCGGTCCCGCTCCCCAGACAGTGCAGGAGGAAGCGGGCCGCGTCTCCTCCAGAGAGAGCTTTCAGGTTTCCTGCCGGCACTGTGAGGGAAGCAAGTTTAAAAACACAATTTCTTTACCACGTGTCGTGTTCTTTTTTCAGATTCTTTACCAAAGGGTGAATTTCCAGATCCACCGGGAAGGAGAGGAGGGTATCAGTCCTGCACCGTTACTTAGCAGAGCGCCGCAGGAGGTGAGCGAGTGTTGGCGGGGAGGGTTTGGAAGGTGGCTGGGGGTGGCACGAAACGGGAGCCACCTGACCTGGTGTACAGGACCCTGCGTGTGCATGCGTGAGTGTGTGTGTGTGTGTGTGTGTGTGTGTGTGCATGTGCGTGTGCTTCTTTTTCTTTTTTTGATGATAGCGTTTTTCACAATAAATTATTTTTTAAACTTTTTTTTAATTGTTTAAAGTATTACATATGTCTTCTTTTTCCCTGATTGACCCCTCCCCCCGCCACTCCTGCCCCCCAGGACAAGCCCCCACTGCCTCAGTGTCCGTGTCCATTGGTATAGCTAATATGCATGCGTACAAGTCCTTTGGTTGATCTCTAAACCACCACCCCCGCCTTCTCTCTGAGGTTGGATGGTCTGTTCAGTGTTTCTTTGTGTCTGGATCTATTTTTGTTCATCAGTTTATGTTGTTCATTATATCCCACATATGAGTGAGATCATGTGATCTTGATCTTTCTCCGACTGGCTTATTTCACTTAGCATAATGTTCTCCAGTTCCATCCACATAGTTGCAAATGGTAAGAGTTCTTTCGTGTTTCTTTTTTTTTTTTCCGTCTATAGAGACTGTGTTTTTTTTTTAAACATTTTTGTGTGTGAAATATAGGGTGGGGCACAAGTAGGTTTATAGTTGTGAGTACACAAAACACAGTTTATTCTTGTATTATTATTTATCATTATATTATTTTCCATACAAACAACTGTGAATCTGCTTTTGCCCTACCCTGTATAACGTTCACTTAGAAAAAAGGCACAGTATAAAATGTGCAGGTCAAGAAATGATCACAAGGAAAGCATCCATGAGACCTTCACATCGTGAAACCACCACGCAGTGAAACCGCCACACGTGACCAGCCTTCCACAGCCCCCTCCTCTCTCGCTAATCTCCAGGCTGCCTCTTTCCTCCCACAGAGCCCCGCTGCCCTGACTCATGGATCCCAGATCTTTGTGTTTTTTGTTCTTGTTTTAAATAATTTTAATACCTTTCGCACCCCTCCCAAAATAATAATTTAATTTGACTCATTTTTATACTGTTGGTGTGTGAGATTCACCCGTGCTGTTACATGCAGTGTGTGATTTGTTGTTACTGCTGTGTAGAAATTAATGCATGTGCACATGTGACAGTTTCTCTGTCTGATGCTGATTGACGTTGGTTTCAACTTTAGCTTCTAAGAACAATGCTGCAGCATCACTGTGTGTGTGTGTGTGTGTGTGTGTGTGTGTATGTGTCTGGTGTGCACGAGCATTCCTTTTTTCTGGCATCCACCCACCTGGCCTGGAGGTGTGTGCTGCCAGCTGTGCGCATGGTCGGCCTCCGTGGACACTCCGTGGCTTCCCACAGGGTCTCACCCATGGCACCCTGACCGCAGCGTTTGAGAGTGCCATTGACTGCAGTCCACCTCCCTGCATGGTTGGTTTTTAAAACTTAGCCTATTCTCTTGAGTGTCTACTGACATCTGTTTGTGATTTTGATTTGCATTTTTCTCATTACTAATGAGAAGGAGTTACCTTAGGAGAGATCCTGTTTTGAGAGGTACCTGTTGGATACTTTTGCCCATTTTTTATTGGCCTTTTTCCCCTTTTCCCTTTTCCTCATTGAGATTCTCAGGAATAAAATTTGTATGAATCACTTAGGGAGGAGTAACCACCGACACCTCTTTTCTCTCAGTCAGTGTTTGCTGCATGGAGTTTAGCTTCCCATTGCTGTCTCCAGCAACCTAAGACTGCCATTTCTGTAGGTCGGAGTTTCTGATATTCTCATGAGATAAAAGGGATGATAATCCTTTTTACATATTGGTTTTCCACAGGATTCCTTTAATTAATAAGCTGCATTTTCTAAGTGTAAAATGGCCTTCATTTTCCCAGTAACTATTTGGGAAGACAATTGGCTATATTCTTTTTGCCAACTCATCTCCAGTTGTATACTATACAGTGTACAGGTACTTCTAAAAGTCTGATGCACTTTTTCTCAGAGTGAAGTGAGTACAACTACCTGTTTCCATAATTCTTTTATATTAAATCTCACAAACATACATTGAATATACACGTGAGCTCCTGAGTACTTGAAATGTGACTAGTGCACCTAAGGAATCAATGTGACGTTTTACTTGATTTTAATCAAGTTAAATTTAAATAGCCACTGACTACCAGACCGGACATCCCAGCTGTGGAAGATCAGCCTCTATGTGGAGTTTTGGTTCTGCCGTCAGCACCGCGGACAGCGGACTTTCCTTGTGTAGGTGTGTGCACTCCCGCTGGATGGGAAGCCACAGCATTTCCCTGGTGCCTGGACCGGTGTGGATGCTTTTGGTCATTTGGCACGTTTTGACTTAGAGTTTTACTGATCAGTTTCTGTTGGGTTTTCCTCGCTGGATGTGAACGCTCCCTCTGTTTCCTTCATGGGAATCAGAGCAGTTCTTACGTTGGCTGATGGTTACGAAATGACGTGTGTTTTAGGAGTTGGCACATTTTCCCATCTTCCGAGGGCTAGTGGAAGACCTCCGTTTAGTGACATTATTTATTCCACATTTTGCATCTTTTGAGCCTAAGATCCTTTCCTACTTGTCCAGCACATCCCGCGTTTTGTCTGTCTCTTCAGCCTCCTCTCCTCTCCTCTCCTGCCTTCCAGACACGTGCTGTGTTCCGGTCACAGTGACTGGACCACCGTTCTCTGAGTAGGTGCCATGACTCCTTCGGTGTTCGAGTTTGCTCCCTGCTGTACTGCTCTCCTGGCTCGGCTCTGGCCACCCATCTAAAGTATCATCTTCCTTGTAAAGTTTGTTTTTGCCCCCACATTCTCCCATCCCTGTGTCAGCGTGGAGTGGTCTGTGTGGCATTGTCTGGTAACTGGAAGTGTGCCAGTTTTCTCTATTCTCTCCATGGAGTGCTGGTCATGTGGTGAATGCTCAGGAATTGTTTGATAAAGCTCCGTGGGGAAACTCCCACTGCATAAAATCAGTCTGTGGTAAAAGTGAATTAGAAAGTACACTTCAGCCTAAAAACAAAAAGGAATTTCCTATTTAACTCATCTGTATGTGGTGTGGTGCCTGGGATCCTGTTAGGTTTTAGCCATTGTAAGGGGCGCACCATTTCTCTGATCAGTGTAGACTTGCAAAGTGTGTCTGCTGAGTTCACCGCCGAAGCTCATTCTGAATCTCCATCCTTCTTTATAAAACCCATCAAAAGCCTTTGAGACGTTTGGGTTTCCTATTTTCTGCTTCTACGATGAATTAGAAAGTGTTGGCCTGACCCCTTGGTGGTTTCTTTGGAGTAGGACACGCTGTGTTACCACACATGTGTGCGTGTCTCTCCATTAGACTCTCTTTGTAAATGAAGGCGACCCGTAGTCCTTTACATGTTCTGCTTAGCAAGGAAAAGGGGTTCTTTCGAAATGATTGTCTCCCCCACCTTTTTTTCTAGCTCCTTAAAAGCCGTCCTGTCTTCCTTTGTCCTCCTCCCGCAGCTGTAATACATCTAGATCTCGTGAAGTGCTAATCCAAACGCTCAGCCAGCACATTATGGCTTTGATTCATGAAGCACATTTCAGAATATTATGGCTGCTATTATTAGATTAAAATACAGGGCCCAGCTCTGAGATGCCGCGGTTACACATTAAGAGATATGATAACCACATTAAATTACAACTCATAAATGAGAGCTGACTGGATGTGTAATCTGCTTAATGCTCAAGACTTTCATTACCGAGTTGTGGAAATCATGATTTTTATTTATACATCCCAGCAAAGTAAAGATGTAATTGCTATGCAGTAAGTAGCATTTGCATTAGTACCACTGTGGCCTACAAGGGCGAAGATATTGCCTGTTGTCCCTGTGAACAAGATATTTGTTTATAAATAGAACAAAATGCATTGGGAAAAACCACCAAAATTACAGTTTTCCAGTTTCTTATTAATGTTGGTTATTATGTTTTTTAGATGTAGCAGTATTCTGCCACTTAGACTATATTAACATTTTGTTTAGCTAGTGTTAGTTATGTCACTTAGCCAATGGTATTTTCCCCAGATGAATCTAATTAGAGCTGGAAATGGGTTATATACAAGGTTCCCATTAAAAAATCATTTTCACTGTGGGAAAACTTGTTCTGAACATTTTAAGTGGCTACAGATTGATACAACTGGACAAATTAATGTTTAGAGCTGGGCCTGGACTCTAAGCAAAGAGCTATTTTGAATTTATAAAAGGATAGATTAGAAATACTATTTACATAAAGGTGAGCACAATGGGAGTTGTATTTTAATACCATGGACAAACCTTTCCTTTTGCACTCACCAGTTGATAGATATTTGGATTGTTTCCACTTTTGAGCTTTCATGAGTAATGCTGCTACGAATGTTCCCATACACGTCTTTGGAAATACGCCATGATGTCTAGGTACCTGGGAGCAGCGGTGCTGCGTGGTGTGGTATAGATTTGTAGAAACTGCCCATTGTTTTCGGAGTGGCTGCAGCATTTCACTTTTCCCACCAGGAACCATCAAGGTCCCAGTTTCTCCACATCCTTCCTCATCAGCACTTACTGTTGAAGGGATGTTTGATTCAAGTCATTTTTATGCATGTGTGTGGTAGCTCATTCTTATTTTGGCATGCAGCTTGCATTTAAAAAAATATTGTTATTGATTTCAGAGAGGAAGGGAGAGAGAGAGAGAAATAGAAACATGGATGAGAGAATCATTGACTGGCTGCCTCCTGCACACCCCCTACTGGGGATCGAGCCCACTACCCGGGCATGTGTCCTTGACCGGAATGGAACCTTGGGCCCTTGAGTCCACAGGCTGACACTCTATCCACTGGGCCAAACTGGCTAGAGCCAACATGCATTTTTGAAATAATTAATGGCACTGAGCATCTTTTCATGTGCTTATTGGCAATCCTATACCTTCTTTGGTGAAATGGCCATACATATTTTACAACTGGATTATTTGTGTGTCCTTATGACTAAGCTGTAAGAGGTTTTTTGCTTTTAATTCTGGATACAAGTCCTTATTAGATGTATGAGTTGAAAATGTATTTCTCAGTGTTTGCCTTGACGTTTTACTTTCTTAATGATGACGTGTGAAGTGTAAGGTTTTAAGTTGCGGCCCTGCCCTTGCTCAGTACTTGCTTTCACCGCTGGTAAGGAAGCTGTGCCCAGCTGATGGTGTGAAGATTCACTCCTGTGCTTTCTTCTAAGAGTTTATAGCTTCCTCTTTCATGCTATTGACAAGTCAGTAACAGTAAGAAACCACTTTTTATATGAAATAAGTACAGGCTTAACGAATGTCCACATACAGAAACGTGTTTAGAACTGGACCTCACGCCCTACACAAAAATTACCTCAACAGGGTCTTATCTGTTCTCCCTTTTTTTATGTTTCATGATAGCTTGTTCCTTCTAAAGGATGTTGAACCTCATATATAGTATGCACGAAGACACAAATTAATATTTTGAAGCTTTAAATGAAATAATTTAGTCTGGAGTGGGTTTTCGATACTGTTACTGCTTTCCTGTCTTTCGTGTGTGTGTGTGTGTGTGTGTGTGTGTGTGTGTGTGTGTGTTAGAATTTTGGTTTGAAGGCTCATTTTGAGCCATCTCACTCAGTTAATTTTGTCTTCGCAGACCCTATGCACGGATTCCTACTTTAGTGCTTTCCCTCCCTCTAATCCCAGGCTGCTTTCCTGCGGAACCCTGTGCTGCGGTCGCTTCAGCCGGGACTCCGCCCCCACGGTGTGGAGGACGTGGGAAATATGACTGGGTGCCAGGGAGGGGTTTGGGCAGTCCTGAGGGCCCTGGCTTTGTTCTCTGCCTCCCAAGGCCACAGCTTAATAATGAAGTGCATGGCCCCGGCAGTGCCTGCCCTCGGTCTCCCCTTCGCAGGGGATCCTTTGATTCATGATTCCCTGAAAAGGGGCATCTGGCAGCCACCGGCACTTCTGGTTTCTGACTCTCAAAATGTTGAATTCTATTGGCTTTGAGCATCTCCTGACTCTTTTTCTGTTATTCAGTATTTTGGAGCACCCTGAGCTCATTGTTCCATCTTGACTGTAATTCGTACTGTTTTCTTTAATTACAAAAATAGTACAGGCTTTTATTTTAACAACCCATTTAAGGGGAGGCAGGGGTCCAGGTAAGTAACATTATCAGGCATATTTTATTTCTTAAAAGTAAAAAAAGATGTGAAACATCTGCAATAGAATCCAAACATTTGTTAACTTTTGATAAGAAGTACATGGAAATTTGTGGTAAGTTTGGTCTTTCTGTTTTTTAAAAATATACAAGTAATTTCATCAGCAATACCTTGCTCCACAAAGACGCCAGGCCTCTTGGCCTTCTTGCCTTTTTACAACCCTTCCCGCCCCTCCTGCCTGTGTCCTCCCAGGCATCCCGTGGCTTGTCCTCTCACTGCCTCCAGGTCTCCGCTCAGATGTCTCCTCATGGAGCGCTCCCCTGCTCTCACATGTAGCCCCTACCCCCAGCCCAGCTCCAGGCCGCTTTCTTTACCTCACTGACCCTGTCGTTTACCTGATGCATTTCTGACACGCTTCCTGTTTATTTTCTGCCTATCTTCTCGTGGAGTGTACGCTCTTTGTGGCAGGAACCAGGCTTTTTTCACTGCTTGGTTTTCAGCATGTAGAACAGTGTCTGTCAGCGTTACGTTTGATGTCACAAATATTTGCTGAAGAATCCATGCGTAAGATAAATGAGGAAGGTAAGATGTGGATGCGATGGGTGGGGATAAATTCCGTTATTACACGGGGAGGAGTATTTGATTGGGGCCCAGTTTGGTAAGTTCTCAGTTCATTGGTGAAATAAGGGGTTGCCTTTGTTTCCTAATGTACCGTGAGTTTCTTGAGAGCAGGGGACATATCTTAATTGTCATGGTAACCCTGTTGCCTGGCACTGGGTCTCAAACATTGTACACATGCCAGAAATATATGTTCAGTAAACTTGTTTTGTGGACATGTTAGCTGTGATGTCCCAGAAACCTGCGTTTTAAAAGATGAGAGTCCTGGAAGACCAGGTATTTACATCTCAGAGGTACTGGGCTAGCTCCTCCTAGAGGACTTACCTGTAAGTCAATATCTGTAAGCCCTTTACCTGTAAGCCCTTTGAGATGAATTAAATTTTGGGAAGGTAAAAGGAATGGAAGGGCTTTGCATTGTTTATTGCGGGGGGGAAGGGGGTGTGTGAGCGTAGTGTAGCAATCACAGAGGGGTTTAGTTTTCCGGTGGTACCTAGCTTAGGTCCTCCCTGAGGACCATAAAGGCGTGGACATGTGGACCTTCTTCCATGTTCCTCGGGAACAGCAGAATATGTCTGGCTGTAAGATAGTATTAAAATTAATGATGCCGTTGACGGCTAAACCTCTCTGTCTCCCATTTATATTGGGACCAGGCTGTGTTGGAAAACAAGATTAGCCTCTTTTTCTTGAGGGATTGAGGGTTAAGTTTCTCCCAGTTGGCAACTACACACTTCAAAGATGGTGTCCCGAGGCACTGTGGACTGGTTTCCCAACTGCAACGGACAGATACGTAACAAGCCGACAGTCCCCCGGAGCCACCCAGGGGGTGGAGTGCTTACCCCGTGCGGAGGGCAGCCTTACCCACAGTCACAGAGGCTGGGCACTGATGTTGGATGGACCCCGGTCACACAGGTGGCCTTAACTTCCCATACGTAATGACTGTGACCCTTTTCCCCAGCAAGGCGTCCCTCACTGATGACCCCTGGCCTTAGCCGGCCTCCGGGGGTCCCCTTCATGTCTTTCTGTAAAATGAGTGCCTAGTGCCCCGGTCGCCTCGCTGGGAAACCTGTCCTGTAACTCTGGCCTTCATTTTTCCGGCTGTTGACCCGTTGCGCTGCCTGGTTTTCCAGCAGCCCTGGCCATTGAACCCTCGCAGGGAGAGGCCAGCTGCCCCATGGAGGGAAACCAAAGAGCTCCATTTTGGCCATCTGGTTCATACCGCTTTGAGTTCAATCTTCCCGTTTCTGAAGTAAGTGCAAGTAAAGGCTGCCTATGCTCTACCTGGAGTGTCCTCCCAGACATCCCGGGCTTGTTTTGGTGGATTAGTCTATTTCTGCTGCTGTACACTTCCTATTAATTGTTTACCTGCAGGAGTGTTAATGGGGGCTGTGGACTGGGAGTTGTTGGCCTTGGAGGCACAATTGCCCATGCTAATTTTGGTTTTACCATGAGATCTGCAGATTCATATTGAGCAGTGGTTTGAAGTGTGCTGCTCACGGGTTGAGCTTCAAGGGGCTGTCACCCCCTGAGTTGCTTCAACCCTCTTATGTGACTTAGTTTCTCTCCTGCTGTCTGATGCACTCAGGGGCTAGGTGACCAGCCTTTATGTCCGTGTCCCCAGATGAGTCAATTATTCGATTACAGTTGTGTTGGAATTTCCTATGGGGCTCCTGCTTGTCCTGAGGGCTACCTCCTGACACCTCCACATATGTGCTTAGTCACCTAAGAATACCCGACATTTGAGCTTGAAGGGAGTAAATGCCCCTTATCTTTGGAGCCGAACAAGTTCAGGCTCTCATTTATCCAGCAAAAGGTTTTGTTCAGACTCTTAGAGAGCAAATCCAATTGAAAATCCAAAGTTAAAATCCACCCACCCATTTTTCCCTCCTGTCCTGAAGTCTCTCAGTCTTATCTTTAGCCGGGGTTATCTCAACCCCTAACCTTCAGTTCCACTTCAGGAATTTTTTTCTTTAAACAGCTCAGATAAAGTCAGGGCCTTAAAACAGGGAGGTCTGGAATTCCACGAAAAACTTACTCATCTTCACCAAAGTTGGATGCAAAGCAAGGAGCTGGTGGGGCGCACGTGGCTTCCGCTGGTACCTCGCCCGGGTCCGGGTCTGAAAGTGGTCCTGGTGGGCTTTGGAATCTTGCCGCACTCACCCCATGTCAGTGTTGACATAAGAAATGGCCAAACTGAGAAGGGCGGTAGACAGTGAGTCATGGCACCGGTATGAGCAGCTTTGTTGGCGCTCGGTGCTCGAGTTTGGCAAAGAAAGAGTTCAGAGCCAAGAACTCTAGTGCTAAAGGAAGTTCATTTAGCAAGCAAAGCGAAACTGCGCTCACAGAAGGTTCGAGCGGCTGCTCCGAGAGCTGCCTTGTCCTTTAGGAAGAAAGTCACGGAGCCCAGTGCGCCGTCTCCGTTTCCCCATCCCGCTTGCCAAGGGATTTTCTTAGCTTCTTACTGTCCTGCCTCAGATGCATTTAGTAGCAGTGATTTAAAAATTGGGCATGGAGCCGAAACCGGTTTGGTTCAGTGGGTAGAGCGTCAGGCTGCGGACTGGAGGGTCCCAGGTTCGATTCCGGTCAAGGGCATGTACATTGGTTGCGGGCACATCCCCCGGTGGGGGGTGTGCAGGAGGCAACTGGTCGATGTCTCTCTCTCTCATTGATATTTCTGGCTCTCTATCCCTCTCCCTTCCTCTCTGTGAAAAATCAATAAAATATATTTTAAAAAAAATAAAATAAAATAAAAATTGGGCATGGAAAAAGAAAATAAAAATGTACTTCATATACCTCTATTTTTCCTAACTACAGGTCTCTTAATCTGGGTCCAGCCAAGAATGCTAGGTGATTCAGAAGGTTTTGGTCTCTAAAGCCCCTAAAATAGTGTGACAATCGTGGTGAGAGTGTATTGGTGACTGTGTGTTCATATGTGTGCATATGCATGGGCTTTCAGTTTTCTGGGGAAAGAACTTACAGTTTTTATTAGAAATGTGTGGGGGTTCGTGACTCCCAAAGGGAGCACTTCTAAAACAGCCTGGCCTGTGCGTTAGCAGATGATTTACTCTGGGGGGTATTTTTCCACTGCTTCTTCTGACAGAGACTTCTGAGAGTGGCATCGCCGGTAACCAAGGTTGCATTAATATTTGAGTTCAGGACGAAACTCGCTCTCAGTGTCAGGTGCAGGTGGATTATTTAAAGACATGCTGGAGGAGAGGGGTAGTGGGTGAGCTCAGTTTGAGCTCGGTCATCCCAGCTTCCTGGCTGTGTACCTCCAGCTCAGTTATGGTAGGCAAACAGGTTGCTCAGAAATTACCCCTCATGGTACCAGCCACCAGAGAGAGCACCTCGTATAGGTAAACTCTAAAAGATGATTCACTCTGGTCCTTGGTCAACCGGAGTCGCTTCTGTGAGCCAAGCTTGGCATGTGGAACCACCCTTGCTGTTGCGAGCCCGTGCCCATTTGGTAAAGGTGTGTCTGACAGGTTTGGAAAACATTACTAGTGCTTGGTCAACCGTCGAGCTCTGAGGCACACTTGACACTAATGAGATTTCATGTTAAATTTTATGCTGGGAGTTGTTGATTTGGTTTTGGGGATTAGTCTATTTCTGCTGCTGTACACTCTAAATTAATTAGCAGCATGCAGCCACGAATCAAATGTGCAGCAGTAATCATTTCAGGATTTTGCCTAACCTCTTTTTTCTTTCTTCATTACATGAAGTTGAAAGAGAACTATTTTCCTCATTAATGCCTTTGGTTACACTATAATCGTGGTGGATTGCCCCCAAATTACATCTCCTCTGTGGTCCAAATGAGCTGTTTATTTCACTTTCTCTTTGGCAGTTCTCATTAGGGGAGCTCGCACAGAAAGCCTTTTATCACACACATTCCTGCGTGTGTGGATTTCACTTATCTTCCCGAGCAAACTTTCACGTTTCAGAGGTTTTAAATTGCCTTTCTTTATTTTATTTTATATTTATTTATTAAATTTAAATTCTTTATTGTTTAAAGTTAAATTACACTTTCGTGTGTAAAGTGTAGGTTCATTTGGTGAACTAGAGCAGTTGTTTTACATTTGACATTTTCCGATAGATTTGATTTTCCTGTGCATGAAGTGGTGTTCTGTTTAAGTGCCCCATTTCTTACCGTGTTTATGTTTAGTTCTACTCTTGGGGTAGTTGATGACATTCAAATCATTCAGCATGCCTTCTCAATTAAGAAGATTCTGAAGATGAGCAGGAACGGGAAGTGTGACATGAAATCGTATTTGAATAACACTCAGCTGCCGCTAACATTAACATGTTAGAAAATGTGTCTGCAAACATTTAGATGGAGCAGTGACCCCGGACTTCTTACATGTCCACAGATGCAGAGGACACATCGGGATGTTCACACACTCAGAGCACATGGTAATGAATAACCATTGTCCCTGCCCTTGAAAAGCTGTGGTCTAGTCAGGAAGGCAAACAGACAAACAAAAAACACTTACACTATCAATATATTACGGTAGTGCGTTCAAGTGTGCCTACAATGCTCTTGTATTGGACGGGGCAGTACACTGTCTTACCAGGATTTATAGCAGAACTCTTCCCTGTTAGGGAAAATATAGAAGAACATCTTTGTGACCTTGGAGTAGCAAAGATTTCTTAAATATGATACAAAAATACTAATCATAAAGTGGCAAAACTGATAAATTGGACTAATTTAGAATTTAAGAACTTCTATTAATCAAAGACACCATTAAGACAATGAAAAGATAATCTGCAGAGTAGCAGAAAATATTCACAGTTCTTACATCTAACAAGAGATGTGTACCCAGAATATGAAAAGAACCCTTACGAATGAGTAAGGAAGACAACCACCGACAGAAGAGTGGGCAAAATACAGGAGCAGACATTGCACCAAAGAGGAAACAGCCGGCCAGCCAAGGCATGGGCCGGGGTTCATCTCCATTAGCCTCTGGAGAGGTATCCCCAGGGGCCAAAACCCTGCAAGGAACAAGGCGCCCATTGCTGGCCAGACCTGTCAGGAGGAGGAGACCCTGAAGGCTGGCGCCTGTGGGCAGCACAACGTGTATGACCTGTAGCTTTTTTTTTGTCCGATGGTATTCTAACACCTACTCTGCAGCATTATTATAAGACGTAGCATTGTTTGAGTGAACAATTTATTTCTTTTTTAAAAATGTTTTCTTGGTATTTTTTACATAGAGGAAGGGAGAGGGATAGAAACATCGATGAGAGAGAAACATCGATCAGCTGCCTCTTGCACACCCCCTGCTGGGGATGTGCCCACAACCAAGGTACATGCCCTTGACCGGAATCGAACCTGGGACCTTTCAGTCCACAGGCCGACGCTCTATCCACTGAGCCAAACCGGTTAGGGCAACAATTTATTTCTTAATCTAAATAGTAAACACTTTAAAATGTCTTGTCAAAGAAACAGCATGGGAGTATCTCCTTGGCAGGATATTCCATTGGTAAAAAATGAAGAACCCATTTTTACCTCCTCAGTGTTTCTGAAAGGGATTGTGTGATGAAGGCACTATGGTATTTTTCCCCTTCGTTCTCTTTTGCGAGTGAGGAACAGTGGGCCAGTAGTGCTGGGTTTCACGTTATTGTGTGATGGCAGAAATGGATTTTCCAGTTTATCTGTCTTCATGCCCGGTCATTCTCAGGAGCCACCTCATCACCCTCCGTTCTCATGACCACGCTCCTCTCGCTCCTTCTCCATCACAGGATGCAGCCGGCGCTCCCGGCGGCAGCTCGGCGGACCTGCTCCACTGGACCACGGCCACCACCATGAAGGTCCTTTCCAACACCACGACCACCACCCGGGCGGTGCTGCAGGCCGTCAGCGACGGGCAGTGGTGGAGGAAGTCCTTAACGTACCTCCGGCCCCTCCAGGCAAGCACGCGCTTCCTTAACCCCCTGCGCGGCTCTGTCCGCTCGTGCGCCCTGCTCGGCGTGGCTCCCACCGTCTGCTCCAGGTTGTTCACATGATCTCTTAGGGACCCTGGGCCTCCCGTCCGCTGGGCGATGAGTGATTTGCTTTATAGAACGCAGTGTCCTCCATGGAGTGCTTGCAGGCGCGTGTCAGGCGTTTTCTGTGTATCAGGTACCGGGCTAGTCCCTGGGGGTGGGGCAGCGCTTCGTCTAATCCCCGTCCCCCGAGGAACCTCCAGAACCAACAGATAAAGCAACAGACCGATTATTGGTGTGATAGTGCGATGCGGGGAGAGGAGTGCGGTGAGGACCAGCGAGGTGCGTCGGGATCGTGAGTGACATTGGGGAGTGGCGTTCTGACTTCATAGGGAAGTTGGGTGTCTCAGGAGAGCGGGTGGTCTGGGCAGGAACCTGGCCGAACCAAGCAGGAGGAGTACAGAGCCCTCTACGAGGGAATGTGCTCGACATGTTTGCAGAAAAGGAAGGAGGCCAGTGTAGGATGGGCAGGGAGGACGCGGGAAAGACAGCAGCCGCTGAGATCAGAGGGGGCGGGAGGCCTCTGTGGGCTGTGATGAGGGCCACGGGCTTGCACCCCAGGTTTCATTCTGAGTGCGATGGGAAGCTGCTGGAGGAGTCAGGCAGCGCAGGCGTGGGATGCGGCTGGACTTTCAGTAAGGTCATGTGACGGCTGGGTCGGCAGCTGGAGGAGTGAGTCGGGAGCAGCAGAGAGACCCCTCTGTTCCCGTGCTCCAGTGGGCGTGGTGCTGGCTGGGGCCAGGGGCGCCAGGGCGGAGGCGGGAAGTGGCTGGCTTGCGGGGGGGTGTGGACCTGCTGAGGGTCTGGATGAGGGGTGTGCAGGGAAGAGGAGAACGCAGGCTGATAGCCCAGACGTTGGGTGCGTGAAGATACATACGTGGACAGGCTGTGTGCCCGACTTGGGTGTGAGTCCGTAGCTCTCTCGTTGCTGCGGGCCTCACACTGGTTATGATTACGGTTACTGCGCTGTCTCACCTGTGGGACCTTTCCAGGGTGTGTGTCTTAGGTAAGGTGTTAGCGTTGTGCCTGCTGTCTAGTTGTTCTTATGTGTCCCTTGTAAGTGTTACCGTCGTGGGCAGCGGCGTCACGGCTTCCCTAGGCTGTGTATGGCGTAAAGTAGGTGCTCAGTAAACGGGAGGGCGGGCGGATGCCTTTCCTTGCCCTTCCAGGGAGGAGCTGTACCATCGATTTGATGATTTGAGGAAAGGAAAACATAAGTGTAATTGCCCGGAGGAGAGAGCCTGAAGTGCTTGCTCATGAGGAATGCTGATGGCCAGGCTGAAAGGCGCTGCGGGGTGGTGGCTGAGGAGGAGATGGAGACTGGAGGGCACAGCTTTCTTTATCTTGCCTCCCTGGGCCGGGAGGGGAGGTGGGCTCCACGTAGGCGGACGGCATGGACAGGACCCAGCCTGGGAGGAAGCACAGAGGTGGTGCCTTCAGCAGGCCCGTGTGGGTGGGGCGAAGAGCTGCCTTTCATGCCGGCTCACATTTACTCCCTTAAATGTGATCCTACACAGTTTAGACTTGACACTGTTGGCTGTTTGCGTTGTGCAGAGCTACTAAAGGTTTCTGACAGGGGAGCAACACGTACGAAGTGTTTTAGGAAGGCTGTTCTGAGAGTGGAAGGCTTGTTACGTGTGTAATAGCGATCGCTTCCGTGTTCCTGGCTGACTGAGTCAGAGGGACCAGGACGGTCAGAGGCGCTGCAGGGCGAGGCTGCTGTGCCCTCCGAGGAGGTGTTACTCCTCCAGCTCTGCTGGGTCTGTGTGGCGCCGACACACTCATCACACAACGCACTTTGATTGTTACTCCTGAAATCCTCCCCCCCCCCCCGCCTCCCTCCCTCCCTCCCTCCCTCCCTCCTTCCCTCCTCCCCTCCCTCCCTCCCTCCCTCTCCGTCTCCATTCCCCCGCACCCCAGCTCTCTTTCGTTTATCTACTGTTTTTTCACTTTGTTCTGTTTAGGGGCAAGAATTTGGTGATGCTTATCGAAGCGGAACCATAGCCAATGAAGGTCTAGAAAGACAAGGCTGCCACCCTTTCTATGAGTCTGTCCTCTCCAATCCCTTTGTCGCAGAGGTAAGGACAGCTCACCTAAGCACATCGCTGAACCCGTCACACTGCCCTGGGCCTCTCAGCATAAACAAAAATGGACATTTTCCTGACAATTAACTTCTTTGGCTTCCTTCTGAATCATGTCATTCACTGGTTGTTTTTTGTACATCACAACATACTATGAGATTAAAACAAGTTTACACAAAATATGCATTGGTAAGTGAGGAGTCATCATCCCAGGCACCAGCGGGTATAAAACCTTGCAGTTGTGTTTCTAAAAAAGGACAGCCTCCCCCTCAGCCTTCTCCCTTTGTCCAGACCCAGGTGACCTACGGCTCCTACCAGCACGTCCCCGGGGAAAGCTTGGCGGAAGTGCTGCTGCGAACGGGCAAGCTGGCCGAGACGGAAACCCAAGGGGAGGAGGTGTTCCCCACGACGGAAGGTACGCGCCTCAGATTCGGGGATCGGGAAGTGAACCCGAATGAATGCGCCAGGAAAAACAGTGCTACACTTCTCAGTAATCCCGATAGCTTAACTCAACACCGCCTCTCATTTATTTTAGACATTTATTACCTTCTGTTCTTTGGCCACTTACAATATTGAGGATTTAAAAGCATACATATGACACAGTTCTTATTTTAAGCTGATAATTATGCAAAGTGATTCTTATAGTGAACAAAGTGCCCAATAAATATTTCTCCTTTTGTGTGTTAATAACTCGTATTTGCTTCATAGCATGTAGATGTGGATTTCATCTTCAGAATTTTCTGCGTGATGGCATATCTTTCCATGTAGAGTTGGTTTTTTTAAGAATTAAAAATATACTCAAGTTTACCCAAGACACCTTTCCATTTGTTCTAAACACATTGTTATCAATAATGCTAATGTCTGAAACAGATGTCTTTGACTATTTGAGATTACCAAATATTTGTCAGAAACTCAACACAATTGAAGAGTTTTAGAGGATAAATGACCCAAATTAAAAATCTTAAAAATGTGATGCTTGACTTGGGTTCAGAAGTAGGTTATAATGTAAATTACACTTCCCAACATGGTCTAACTTTTCAGATTTTCTAATAAAGTTGAAGAAAAGGTTTTTATGAAGACTAGCTGAAGAAAATTGATCATTACTTATTTCGCTAAATGTATGGTTTAATGGCTAATGATTTCCAAATCGATAACAGGAGCAGCCTTCCTCTGTGAATTCAGTCCTGGAATTAAATGGATCATAGACTGCTTTTTTCATTTTGCACAGAGTTAGTGCTTGCAGGCCGGGCCGAGATCTCACCTGGTTTGGGCTGTGTGACTGTTTTAGAAAATTGCACTCAAGGATTGGTAACCAGCATTGCAAATGAAATTCATATGCCCTGCTAAATGTAAGGCAGGCCTCTTTAAATATATATATATGTATTTTGTCATCTGAACATCACATCACTGTGACTCAGTCTGTAGCCAGCATGCCATCGGGGGGGTCCCAGCGAGACCCTGGGGGATCAGCTCCTACTGATCATTTTGTCAAGTGCTCCTTCCAGGGACTTGCAGATTCGAAGACTGAGACTCTTCCTGGAGGTGGGATTTGCGTTCTATTTAGCAAGAATCCTTGGGTCTCAGTGAGGGCTGCCGAGGAAGTGTTGATGCCCGGGTGGGGAGGGGCCACTCCCCTCACTCCCCATGGGTTTCCTGCAAGCGTCCAGCTGTTAGTTGGCAGGGGCTCTGGGCTGGGCACTTGGTGGTGGAGATCAGCGGGCTGTGGTCCAGGTGTGGGAGGAAAAGGTGTCACGGCTAAGTTCAGCAGCACTTGTGTCAGGGATTAGGGAAGAGCTAGAACCCCTTTCCTCTCAACCTGGGGACACATGGGTGGAGGTGTATTTGACACCGGCCATTTTCCCAGCCTCGGAGCAGGAGGCCCCGGGCTCTGTGTGGCTGGAAACCAGTGTGTGAGTACACACCTTGTCCAGAGAGCCTGCCAGGAAAACCCGTTTGGAAGGAACGGGTGACTGACAGGGAGCTTGAGCATTTGACAGTTCCCAGAGGGGCGTTTCCCTCTTCTCTTCCCCTGCATTTTGCTCTGAACACTTTCAAATGGGCATAAAGCTGAGACAGTTCTGCAGTGAACTCCCATGTACCTTCCACCAAGCTTCGCCAGTTACCGTTTTACTGTGCTCCTCAGCCCACCACTATCCCCACTGCCCGGCTGTCAGCTAAGCTCGGGTTATACAATGGCCTAACTTCTAGTCCGAGTGAGACACCGTTAGGCAGGGAAATCTGGAAAAATATCATGTGGTCTGTTCCCGAAGTCCAGTGTCACTTGCTCTGGATCATGCACAGTGTTCCCCTCCATCAGCCGGCCAGGAGGACCTGTGTCCTCTAAACACAGGTCACCTTGTGACTGCGTGGGGCTCCCTGCGCTCGCTCCTCCGCCCAAACGAGCGAGCGGCCTGGGTCCTTGTCACACCCCTGCGCAGGACACGGTGTTGGCAGCCTACGCGCCTTCATTAAGCTGTGACATTTGCCGGTTGTCACTTACATTTTTGTGTAGGAAAGCTGTTAATGGTCGGGTTGTTTTACGATATTGTATAATCAAAGCAAGTGGCTGCTGCTCTTCTGCGGGCTGTGACGAAGAGGGGTGTTCCTGGCAGGAACAAAGCCATGTCACCATCATGGTAGTAATCAAAGATTCGTCCTGGATTTGTACTCAGAAAGCTCTTTTGTGGCTCTGATTGTTAGTACATATAAGGCCACCTTCCCCATTAGCTGCCACTGATATACATGATTTTATAGCGTGGCCTGGGCCTTTAAAAATCAAAGGATTCGCTTTAAGGAACCATCCTCATTGATCTATTTGCACTCAGACTTTGCAGCTACACCAACAGGATTTCCCTGTGTCTGAGTAACAAACAGCACCATTTGTCTGAGTTAAGGCAAGGTGACCATTGGACATGGTTTCATGTGGTCTGTATTTAGATGGGGCTACATAGACTTTCATAAAGTGTCTCAGGGAGTCCTCTGAAGCCAGTTGTCTGTTGAAAACGTATGGGACTGAAAACATGGTACTCAATAACTGAGCATGTCATACGGATCCTCAAGTAAACTAATGCATTCCCCCCTGTGTTCAGTTCTCTTGCAGCTAGCAAGCGACGCTTTACCAAACGACATGACCTTGGCTCTCGCTTACCTTCTGGCCCTACCGCAGGTACGTTTACCCTTTCCAAGGAAGAAGGACCTAAAAGTGAATTAATTGAAGAGCTATTGCTCATTATAATTGCTTCTTTAACATAGACACTCGCGGTCAGTATCCAGAGAATAAATCCTACAATGTTAGCCGAAATGCTGATTTTAAATCTGCCTTTGCATGCATAGGATCTGCCTTTATTGTGCCTCCTGAATTTTAATGTTGTCATATGAAGGTGAGAGCGAGTTGATGTGATGGAAACTTTGAGTCAAAACTCTGCAGTGATGACTAGCGAGGTAATGGTTTATGATGGTCTTGATTTCCTTTCAGCTGAGTTCACGCCATCACGTTCCCTCCTAGGTGTTAGACGCTAACCAGTGCTTTGAAAAGCAGTCCCGCTCGGCTCTGTCTCTCCAGCTGGCAGCATATTACTACAGCCTGCAGATCTATGCCCGGCTGGCTCCGTGCTTCAGGGACAAGTGCCATCCTCTTTACAGGGTGAGTCCTCATGGTTTCCGCCTTTTTAAAAAATATATGTTTGTATTGCTTTCAGGGAGGAAGGGAGAGGGAGAGGGAAAGAGAAACATCAATGATGAGAGAGAATTGTTGATAGGCTGTCTCCTGCACGCCCCATACTGGGAATCGAGCCTGTAACCCAGGCATGTGCCCTGACTGGGAATCAAACTGTGACCTCTGACCAGGAATCAAACTGTGACCTCCTGGTTCATAGGTCATTGCTCAACTACTGAGCCACTCTGGTCAGGCGGTTTCCGCCTTCTCCTGAGCAGAGGTAAAGTTGTTCCAAAATAATTAAAGCCTGTGTTTACCGCTTTGGAGGTACCATCTGCTCTGCCCCCAGAATGCGTTCCAAGTGGCTGACAGCCTTTTTTCTTCCCGGGCATCTGTAAGAGGTAGCTTCTCATGTTTATTGTGAATGCTGAGTCTCCTCCTAACTTTTCTGCCATTTGCTTTAATTTACAAAGGCCTTAGGGAAGGCTGAAGTAGCAGGAGAGGCGGAATGAAGAACTGGTTTTTTAGTTCACTGCCAAAGGAAAGGTGGCTCTATCTAGTTCAGGAAGGCAGGCCGTGCGTGCGGTTCTATGAGGAGTGCTGCACTTTTATCTTTAAGCCGTAAATGTGAGAACAGCAGTTGTAAGATGAAATGTTGAAATATATTCTGCCTACTTGCCACCAACCTTTGGACAACTTGTATGTTAACTTCTGAGCGAGAGCACAATTGTCAGCACTGGAAATGATCTACTTTTTGTACTGGATCATTTAAAGAGAATTACCACTTTAAGAATAAATAGATAGCCCTAGCTGGGTTGGCTCAGTGGATAGAGCATCGACCCACAGACAGAAAGGTCTCAGTTTCGATTCCTGGTCAAGGGCATGTACTTCAGTTACAGGCTTAATCCCTGGCCCTGGTCAGGGCCCGTGTGGGAGGCAACCAACTGATGTTTCTCTCTCTCTGTCTCTCCCCCTCCCTTCTACTAGCTCTAAAAAAAAAAAAAAAAAAAAAAAAATCAATAGAAAAATATCCTCAGATGAGGAATTAACAAAAAAACAAAACAAAACAAAATAATAAAATAGATCAGACTTTTATATCCACCATGCACACAAATCCAAGGTTCAGATTTTATTAAGGCAGGACTTTCCCCCCACTCCCACCCCACCCCCCGGGCAAAGCAGACTGTGGAGAAGTAATTTCACACGTGTGTCAAAGGCCTAGCTGCCTCTGAACCTGGGAACCTGTCGGTATGTGAAAACATCCCATTCGCGGCAACACCTGCGGCTCTGTTCATCAGTTTTCTCTACAAGAGGGGGTGTTGGGAGCACCCACTTGCAGGCTCGTCTCCCAGGGCGGCGTCCTCGCGGGCAGGTGTGGGTGGTTCTCAGACATAGTTTCATTGTGACGACCTTTCGCCAAGAAACAGGAATGCTTTCCTCTTTTTAGCCTCATGATGTAAGATACTACTTTATTCCTGGAATTTCAACCTTTTTTTTTTTTTGATAGCTACTGCTGCTTTGTACAGTTACTTTATTCCATACTCTGGCGATTTTCCTTATTCCATAGCTCAGGCCTGTTTTCATGTGAAATATGAACTAGATTAAAAATTAATGAACAATTCATTAGTACATATGTAATAACCAAATTATGTGCATGTGCTTTTATCAGGTATTTATCAGGTGACTGCTTTATGCCAGGCAGTGTTTAGGTCCTGGGAGAGCAGCAGGGAGCCGAGTGTATAAAAGCCCTCGTCCTTCCAGGACTGACATTCTATCGGGGATGGGGCACTATGAACAGAATGAGTAAATAAAGTATTTACTAAGTTAAATGGCAATAGGAGCTATGGAAACAAAAAGCCGAGAAGGACAGAATGTGAGTTAGTGAGTGTGTGTGTGTGTGGGTGTGTGTGTGCCTGTCTGAAGGGTGCAGCTTAAATATGGTCAGCAAAGACCTGAGTTCAGAAGGTAGCCTTTGAACAGAGATAAGACGAGAGCAGCACCAGCTTTGTTTCAGGAGAAGCTGGGACTTGGTGTGGACCTGGGTGATCTCTGGCAGGCAGGCCTGACGGGCCATTCCCGGGGGGGGGGGGGGGGGGGGGGCGTGCCTCACCCTGACTCCTGTGTCCAGTGTCAACTGCATGTGACGGGAAAGGCCTCAGTGAACGGGCCGCTCCGCCTCCCCCAGCCATGATCCTGACACCAGCTCTTCTGAAGTCCATGTTCAGCTGTTCAGAGTTCAAGTTTCTCTGAAGTTAGCATCCCTGTCACCCCTCCGGGCCCGTCTGGAATGCCTCCTCCTCCACTGTCAGCAGGTGAGCATGAGGCTGAGCTCCGCGGAGCCCGGGTGCAGCCTCCTCCCCTCCCAGCAGGCACCCTTTGGAGCAGTTCCCGTCCGGCACCAAGAGGTGCTGTCTGCTCCCCACGTGCTCTTGCTGAAGGCAGGAGCCGTCTCCACTCCCCAGCCTCCCCCTGCAGCTCCTCGGGGTCTGTGGGTCTGTGTGGAAGGTGGGGTCCTGTCCACGGCTGTGGCTGAGGACAGCCTTCAGCTGCAGTTTCGCAGTTGGAGGGCGGATCCTGGGTTTGAAGGAACCCTCCTGGCACAATAACTGATGTTTAGGTACAGCTGAGTTTCCCATCAACACCTAATGGCTCATTATTTGGGTCTTTTCAGCATCTTCTTGTGCATAAAACAGCACCGCTGAGTGTGGAATTAAATGTGGCAAGCTCCTGATGAATCATCGTGGAAATTGAAATGAGAGTGGTTTCAATTTGTTGCCTACACATAATAGTGCTTGGCGAAGCATCGCTTGCTCTCAGCTGTCAGCCCGACTGGATTCCATTGCCACCGCCTTTCCACCCCCCGCCGTTCTGTGCCGCAGGGATGATAATTTAGGCAGATTACTAGGTTTGAATAAAAGCATCGATATAATCGGGTGCGTTTTTTCTGAGAAAAGGCCCGTGCCTCTTGACAAAAGCAGCGTCCTGAGCCCCCAGCACGGGCCCCTGGACCTCAGCGGCTCTCCTGGGTGACCTCCGAGCAGCCCGGGCCGCCCCCATTATGCTGTTTAGTGATAGAGGGATGACTGGCAGAGGCTCAGCTGGAGAAAATGTTTCTTCTAGTCTTTGTCCTAGTTAACTTGGTTTTATGTTCAAAACACAAGGTGCACATGGCCGAGAAACTCCAGTGGTGCAAATGGTGTACAGTGCAAGTCAGTGCTCCCCTTCTGTGTCTTCCAGAGGTACTCGGTGCAGAGATGTGTCTGTTTGACAGTTTTTTATACAGATGTGAGTGGGCCATACACATTGTTCTGTTCCCTGTGTGCTCACTAATATATTACGTTTATAATTATTGTAAATGCATCTTGAAGTGTGGTCTTTCTAGCACTCTTTTGAAAAAGTTTCAGAAGATACAATCATAACAATGGAAGCATATTCTTTAGTTTTGTATTCTAGAGAAGCAGCCCCAGCAGGGATGAAAGGCAAAGCTTTATGGTAGACCATTTCTGCAATGTGGTGTGCTTTTTTAAAGCTACCTGATTGCAAATACTGAGCATAAAATCATCTCAAGCAAATAAGAACCCTAAAGGGGAAGCACACCACCTGTTTAGAACTTCGCCAGCAATAATGCCCAGAAATGGAGACCGTTAAACCAGAATGGATTTATTACCTCTAACTAGCGAGCAGTCGATTGTCATGGAGCATTCTCTTCTCATGAATATTTATGAATCTTTCGAGTTACAGGGACTTGACCATATTCTTTAAAGAAATCATATTTTATTCACCCACTCCCCCCAAAGAACTGCATTGCCAAGTTTTGGAAAAGTAATAGGATAATTTAACTCCATGCACTTTCATTTTAAAATTCGGATGCCTTTTGATGCAGTTCGTTTCTGCAGCCGTGCTGTGTTGCAGTCTCCCTTTGAATCCCGACCGTGGGTGGTTTTGAAGCTGCCTGTCAAGTCCTTCCAAAGCTTGTCAGAGGCTAAGAGCTTCAGACCCACGGTGATGCATTGCATGTGGTGGGACATGGAGGGGTCTGTCTGAATGTGTTCTGCACGGAAGCAGTGACTTAGGTTGGAGTCCTTCCTTCCCGCAGGGCTGCGGCTGTGATGCTGAAGTGTGGGGTGGCATCTGTGCAGCAGGCATGGCGGCCTTGGTGGGCATCGCGGGCTGGTAGGAGGGTGTCTGCAGCAGGCACAGCAGGCTCTGGTGGGCATTGTGGGGCAGGTAGGAGGGTGTCTGTGCAGCAGGCACAGCAGGCTCTGGTGGGCATCGCGGGCTGGTAGGAGGGTGTCTGTGCAGCAGGCATGGCGGCCTTGGTGGGCATCGCAGGCTGGTAGGAGGGTGTCTGTGCAGCAGGCACAGCAGGCTCTGGTGGGCATCGCAGGCTGGTAGGAGGGTGTCTGTGCAGCAGGCACAGCAGGCTCTGGTGGGCATCGCGGGCTGGTAGGAGGGTGTCTGTGCAGCAGGCACAGCAGGCTCTGGTGGGCATCGCGGGCTGGTAGGAGGGTGTCTGTGCAGCAGGCACAGCAGGCTCTGGTGGGCATCGCGGGCTGGTAGGAGGGTGTCTGTGCAGCAGGCACAGCAGGCTCTGGTGGGCATCGCGGGCTGGTAGGAGGGTGTCTGTGCAGCAGGCACAGCAGGCTCTGGTGGGCATCGCGGGCTGGTAGGAGGGTGTCTGTGCAGCAGGCATGGCGGCCTTGGTGGGCATCGCGGGCTGGTAGGAGGGTGTCTGTGCAGCAGGCACAGCAGGCTCTGGTGGGCATCGCGGGCTGGTAGGAGGGTGTCTGTGCAGCAGGCACAGCAGGCTCTGGTGGGCATCGCGGGCTGGTAGGAGGGTGTCTGTGCAGCAGGCACAGCAGGCTCTGGTGGGCATTGTGGGGCAGGTAGGAGGGTGTCTGTGCAGCAGGCACAGCAGGCTCTGGTGGGCATCGCGGGCTGGTAGGAGGGTGTCTGTGCAGCAGGCACAGCAGGCTCTGGTGGGCATCGCGGGCTGGTAGGAGGGTGTCTGTGCAGCAGGCACAGCCGGCTCTGGTGGGCATCATGGGTCTGGTAGGAGGGTGTCTTGCAGCAGGCACAGCAGGCTCTGGTGGGCATCGTGGGCTGGTAGGAGGGTGTCTGTGCAGCAGGCACAGCAGGCTCTGGTGGGCATCGTGGGGCAGGTAGGAGGGTCAGAGGAAATTCATGTGAGAGTTTTAGAAACTGTAATGTTCGCTTGGTGTGAATGAATGTATATATGAGATGAAGTGTTGGGGTGAGTTGGGGGTGCTTTGGAGTATTTTGAGAAAAGTTGTGATACACCCAGGTGTAGAATTCTTATTAAAATACTAGAGGCCCGATGCACAAAAATTCATGCAAGAGTAGGCCTTCCTTCTCCCGCTGCCAGCATCGGCTTCCCTCCAGCACCCAGGCACCCGGGACCCAGGCTTCCCTCCTCCAGCTGCCCACAGGCACCCGGGACCCAGGCTGGCTTCCCTCCGGCCCTGGTTTGGTCAGGAAGGACGTCCAGAAGACGTCTGGTTTAATTAGCATATTACCCTTTTATTATTATAGTTTGGAAGTAAGCATGGACAGTGACGTTCCCTGAGGAAGGGATAGGAAGAGGTGATCATGACAAGGAAACGATTTGTGTAGAGAGCTAGAGCTGACAACATCCCATCCACTCGGTCTCATTAATCTCTGTAGGGCTCCGGACAGAAGGAATTGCTTCAGCGTCACTAATGGAAAACGTGAGGCAGGGACCAGTGATCCGGGCTCTTTGACACCAGTCCCCATGTTTAGCTTCCCGTAACTCATTTTCCCTTCTCTTGGATGACTTTGTGAGTTGCCTCTTCTCATTGGCATTATGTTTTAACACAAAATGTGGAAATATTGAAAATCTGTACACTCAGCACATCCTTATGATCCACAAACGAGGAGACACTTAGAAACCCATCATCAAGGAATTAACAGGGTGCCCCTGGTGCCCCACTTTATGAGGATACAATTTTAAAAGGAGGCATCTGTATGTCAAGGGATTGAACAGGAAGTGGTATTCTTGCCCATGATTCTAAAATTCTCTGTTATCACTGAAGAGGAAACAACAAAGGGCTTAGAAATACAGCTCCAATCAAATACCCAGTTGGACATCTACCTTTGTGTGTCCTCTGTGGTCACGTGTATTGACACCGGGTGAGTACATGCAGGAAAGGGATGAGAGGAAGGTCAGGGGGAGTGACAGCATCAGCCCATCCCTGAAGTCGGTCATTGGTGACAGGACCCTCAGGCCAGGCCTCACTTACCCTTGGCGGGAGCTCTGTCTGCACCGGTTCCACCGAGACCCTCCCCTGCCTACAGATATGACCGGATGGTTCTGGGGGCTTTGTGCTTGGCTCACAGCCCCGCCCTGCCACTTACCCAGAATGGCCTCAGGCCTCCTGCCCGCCTCCTCACACCTCTGTGAACCAGGGCACCAGCAGGCACCTGCCCCCCAGGACTGCTAGCACTAAATGAGGTTCAGCTCACGTTGCCTAGCACTGTGCCTGTTCCAGCCTGAAGTCTGAAGTAGTCGGTGTTTGCTCTTAAACTTTTCTTATTAAAGTGAACGAATGTGGTGTGTAAAGAATAGGAAATAGGAATTATGTGCAGGGCGGCTGGACTGTTTCCACTTATTAAAGGAGAAGAGATGAAAGCAGTTTAAGCTGTGTAGGACTTTACTGACTATAATTTGTTGGTCTGAAATTGTATTTTTAACAAAGAAATTGGCTCTGAATATTTGTTGAACGAGTTGCACGGGGGTTGATAGCTGACTTTGGAGAATTAGTTTCCAAAGCCAGGCCTTTTGACTGGAGACACCCCGCCCTGGTCTTTGAGAGTAGGACTCAGTGTCTGCCTAGAGGTTGGGGATAATTCTAATGTTGACTTTTCTCAAACCCACCTGTTGGAACCCAAGATTTCTTTTATCGGTATCCCCAAGTTCTTCTTTAACAGGGTCATGAGGTAGAACAGCAGGCTAGGTTTGTAATATGAACTTGGCATTGACAAATTCCTGTGTAGCTCAAAATAATGGCTTACACATTAGAACTGCTGACAGCTTCCTATAATTTGGTACATTTCTGAGACACAAAGGCAGATTCTGGAGTTTTTCCTAATTTTCTTATATTAAAATATATACTGTGTTTTCCCAGAAATCGGGAGTGATTGAGTTAATGTTGTTCACGCTATCAGTCTCCCAGAGTAATTCTAAAATCATGGCTGAGTGTCACCCAAACCAACTTTAATATAAACAAATGTGCCCAGTTAACCATGTCTTTTTCTTCCCATCAGCTGTCAGCGTCGGGGTTTGTTCTGTTTGAATAATTTTCCCATTGTTAGAGCAGCTGCTGGGAATTGGAGACCAGGATCCCATTGAGCCCCAAATGGAGCAGAGGAGAAACTGGCTGGGCGCTTTCTTTGGCAGCGGGAGTGTTGGTGGTTCTAGGAAGAGGATGTTTCCCCAGCGCATCGCTGGAGAGGACGCTCTTCCCCTCGCTGTCGGGCGTTATCAGTGGGCCCCTGAGCTGCAGCCTCGTCCCTGAGAGCACACAGAGGCCCCGGGAAAGCTGGTCCAGGGGCCCTGAGGATGGAGACCACTTCCAGGGCGAATTATCCGTGGTCGGGTAATGGGGACACATCCGTTGTAGGTGATGGTAGTTGGAAGGCAGGAATACATTATTTATGATAACTCTAAGTCATAAGATGGAAGAAGAGCCGAGCAGGAGCCAAGGGACCTGCTTGCAGACTCGGTCCTGTGCCCTCTCTCTGTGGTCTGCATACTGTGCCCTCTGCGGCTGTCTTCTCAGGCCCCGTTAGTGCCAGCAGCAAGAGGGCCAGCAGGTGCCCGGTAGACACGCCTTCCTATAATTTTTTAAAAAATATATATATTTTTGACTTCAGAGAGGAAGGGAGAGGGAAAAAGAGAGAGAAACATCAATGATGAGAGAGAATCATTGATCGGCTGCTTCCTGCACACCCCGCACTGGGGATGGAGCCCGAAACCCAGGCCTGTGCCCTGACCAGGAATTGAACCATGAACTCCTGGTTCATAGGTTGACACTCAACAGCTGAGCCACTCCTGCCGGGCTTCCTGTAACTTGTTGTTGTTGTTCCTCACAGGCTGATCCCAAAGAGCTAATCACGACGGTCACCAGGCACGTGACTCGACACGGACATGCAGCCTGGCCCGAGGACGTGGCCTCACTGACGGAGCAGTTGCACTACTACAACGAGCGGCTCCTGGACTTCACGCAGGCTCAGCTGCTCCGGGGCCTGCGGAAGGGGGTGGATGTGCAGCGGTTCACCGCGGACGACCAGTACAAGAGGGAGACCATCCTGGGGCTGGCGGAGTAAGGGACCCTGCTGTCTCAGAAAGGGGGGATTTGAATGTCACAGAGCGGGTGGAGTCGGCAGGGCTCCTGACCACAGTCCTTTGTGTTGACTTTCAGGGTTGCTCTAGACAGGGCTTTCCCCTCTCTCCTCCCAGCACAGGAGGGGGGTGTGCTCCCCCAGTGGGAAAGGGCTGTTCTGTGGCTTCTAGGGTGGTTAGCAGCATCCCTGACCTCTACCCACTGGCATGCCAACAGCATTCTCCTCCTCTTCCCCCATTGTGACAATCACGAATGTCTGCAGTTAAGTCAGAGAGCCCCTGAAGGACACATCGCCATCGGTTGAGAGCCACTGGCCTAGACAGTTGCAATGCACCACAGTGAGAGAGGGGCAGTCAAATTCTAGGAAGTACTTTCTAGAATGAATGACATGGAGCGTCTGAGTGAGGACTGTGCTGGCTGCTCCCCTCCTAGCCGGAGAGCAGTCCCGATGGGCCTTTTCTGTGCTGCTCGAGGTGATGTGTTTCTCTCTCCTTCCCCGCGGCCGCCAACTCCTGAAGGACCCTGGAGGAGGACGTCTACGGCGTCGCTCTGTCCCTGGCGCAGCGCTACGGCATCTCCCGCTGGGAGGTGTACATGACCCACCTGGAGTTCTTGTTCAGCGACAGTGGGTAAGCGCACAGTCCGTGCCTAAGTTCATGTCCGTGTCTGTCTTTTCAGTCTGTTCTAGGAGAATCATGTGGGTGTAAAATAGAATCTGCCTATTTCTTCTCAGCTACAGCAGACCAGTATCCTTGTACATTCTCTCTTTATTCATCTGGGGCACACCAATATTCTGAGAATAGCCTGTTCCTTTTTGTTTTTCAGTAAAAATAGTCCTGAGTTAGATACTTTAACCTTCGGCCATTTATTCAAAGGTTTTCATTGAGACTCTATTTTGTACTAAGAACTAGATATGGGGTTACTATAGTGAACAAAAGCAGGCATTATCCCAACTGTCTTGGAACTTGTAGTCTAGTGTGGGGGACAGATTGTAAGGGAATAGCACCTTAAGCAGATGTGAAATCAGTTCTGTGGCAGGTACCTGTAAGAGAGCCCAAAGAGCCCCGCCCGTGTCGCTCAGTGACTGAGCATCAACCCAGGAACCAGGAGGTCACGGTCCCATTCCTGGTCATGGCACATGCCCGGGTTGCGCGCTCGATCTCCGTGTGTGGCGTGCAGGAGGCAGTGATTCTCACCATTGATGTTTCTATCTCTCTCTCCCTCTCCCTTCCTCTCTAAAATCAATAAAAATATATATTTAAAAAAAGAGCGAGAGAGCCCAAAGAGGGGATCTGCCATTGTCAGGGAAGGCTCTCCTGAGGAAATAACTCTTGAGCTGAGACCTAAATACTGAGTTGAAATTAACTGCACTACAAGGAGAGCAGGAACCATTGTCTAGGGCAGGCGTCCTCAAACTACGGCCCGCAGGCCACATGCGGGTGTTTTTGCCGTTTTGTTTTTTTACTTCAAAATAAGATATGTGCAGTGTGCATAGGAATTTGTTCATAGTTTTTTTTTAAACTATAGTCCGGCCGTCCAACGGTCTGAGGGACAGTGAACTGGCCCCCTGTTTAACCTTTTGCACTCGGATGTCGAGTGTGACTCGACACGGTTAGCATTAGAATAAAGAAAAAAGCGAGTGCAAAGGGTTAAAAAGTTTGAGGACCCCTGGTCTAGGGCCATGGTTGGCAAACACGGGCTCTTTGGCCCCTTGAGTGTGGCTCTTCCACAAAATACCACGGCCTGGGCGAGTCTATTTTGAAGAAGTGGCGTTAGAAGAAGTTTAAGTTTAAAAAATGTGGCTCTCCAAAGAAATTTCAATCGTTGTACTGTTGCTATTTGGCTCTGTTGACTAAGGAGTTTGCCGACCCCTGGGCTAGGGAGACAAAGCAGGTAAGTGCATAATCTGTTAGATAGGAAGGAGCGTGATGTGTCTGAGGGCCCGGCAGGTGGACAGTGTGGGTGAGCCCCCTAGATCGGGAACGGGTGTGAGATGGGACTGGGGAGCAGCCTGGAAGCCAGACCCTGCCGCAGGCCCGCAGGCCCCTCGGGGCTGGGGCTTTCCCCTAGATAGGAAGCTGCGAGAGGACCTGGTCAGGGAAGGGAATCATGGGTGCAGTTTACCTTTCATAAGGTCACTGTGGTTACTGTACTGAGGAAAGATTTCAGAGAGGCCGGGGTACGGATATGTCGACCAGTGACGGAGCTGTTATAGTGACAGATTGTGTGACGTGCTGGGAGTAGGGTTTTGAAAGTACGGAAGGAGCCAAAACCGGTTTGGCTCAGTGGATAGAGTGTCGGTCTGCGGACTGGAAGGTCCCAGGTTCGATTCCGGTCAAGGGCATGTACATTGGTTGCGGGCACATCCCCGGTAGGGGGCGTGCAGGAGGCGGCTGATCAATGTTTGTCTCTCATCGATGTTTCTAGCTCTCTATCCCTCTCCCTTCCTCTCTGTAAAAAATCAATAAAATATATTAAAAAAAAGGAAGTACAGAAGGAGGTGAGAATGGGTTTCAGAGATGTCGGGGGGTGAACTAGATAGTGCTAATACATGGATTAGTAAACACCAACTAGATATGGAGGTGCATGGAAAGGGAGGGGTGAGGACTCATTTCCCGGCTTTCACTGGGTCTGCCTGTTGGATGGTGACGTCCCTCAGGGAGACAGGGAATAGCAGTTAAAGACAAGGTATTTGGGGCAGGGTGTTGGAGAAAAGGCAATGGAATGGAGAAGTTATACACATCGAAACGCCCAAGGGCAATGGTCGGGGAGGCCGTGGCCCTCATTTGGAGTCACAGGCACACAGATGACACACGAGCCGCGTCGTGGACGTGCTTGGGGTACTGTAGGCCGAGAATCGGGGAAAGACTGAAGCAGACCCTGAGGGCTGTGCACAGCGGAGCTGGAGGAAGAGCTGCCGGCGGCAGGGCCAGCGCAGAGGGCGTGGGAGGAGAAGCGGGACTCGCTTCGGGAAGCTCTGGGAAGACAGGTTCGAGAGGGGAGGCAGAGCCTGCCAAGCGGTCCAGAAACGCTTAAACTTGGCATCGCTAATTTTTGTTAATTACTTTGAAATTTTAGCATCTACATTTTAAGTATTTATGAAACTGCTACATGGGTGATAGTGTTATCTCCAATAAATACCGAACTGAACTAATCAGTTTTGATGCACAGTAATATGTTTAAATACATGTTTCTTATGATATGTGTGTGTGTATGCACATTTAAAAATACCTTGGCATTTTATTAAATATCCTTTCATTGATTGTTACATAAAAGGTATCATATCTGTACAAACAGGATGCTTCCCTGGTGTCTTAATATATTATAAATTATCAGGCATTAAATAACACGCGAGACTGTTCAGGGCGGGTCATTAGACCTGATCGCGGTGATTGTGCAGCCGCCAGGGGTTACAAGAGCGGGAGATCATTGCCTCCTGGTGCCGGTGCTTGTGAGTGACAAACGCAAACAGCTCCTCCTGATTTAGCCAGTGGTGTTTGCTGCTCCCCCAGCCGTTTGCCTTGCTGTTCAATCAAACTTGGTAGCACAGGTATTAGAAATCAGCCTTGTTAATACAATAGAAATGGCCCAACATTTATTTGTCGAGTCAATGCTAATGGGAAGTTAATAGGTCAGAGTCACAAGAAAATTGATGCTATTTGCCTTAGGTTTCGTTCTACTGCTCCTTTCAAAAGACTCCTGCCCCCAAAGTTGATTTTTCTTAATTTTACATTCTCCTTCCTCTTGATTGAATTTGGAGGTAGGCCCTGCGTCAGCGCGTGGACACGTGTGCGCACTCAGCCGGGCTCTGGGGAGGCAGCGTCTTCCATCCAGGTGGCTGGACACCTCCTCACTGTGTCTCCCCAGCTGTGTCCCTGCCCGAGGCAGTTCAGTTCTCTCAGACTCATTGCCCGTGATTCTGAGTACGGTGTGATGAAAACTAAGAGGCTTCATCGTAGAAATCAAACCCCCAGGACCTGACACATGATCGGTGTTTAATTAATGGCAGCTGTTCCTGGAATTTCACTTCTGCAGAAGGACAATTCTCATAAACACCCACATTGGGTTCTTTTTGTTATTGTTCTTTATTTTTTCTCTTTTTTTATTTCTCTTTTTCTAAACTGCCGTGATGGCTTTAAGTGGCCACATGGCAGACACTGGCTCGCTCAGCCTCTTGGTTCTACTGGGGCGAGTTCAGCTCCCCGACGGAGGCTGACCTATCACCATTGCCAGTTTAGCGGCCAACCCCATCTCTGGGCTGTTGCGGACACATCGGTGGCACTCAGAGACGACGTTAGCTGCCAGCATACATGTGGCCTTGTGGTGAGGACGTGGGCTTTGGAGTGAGACCACAGTTCCCACATCTGCCCGTAACCCCAACTCTGCAGCACTGAGCATCTCCTAATCCCCCTGAGTCACTGTTTTCTCAGTTATCAGGACTGTTATCCTTACCTTAGAATAGGAGTGGGGAATGCCCGGCCCGCAGGCCATATAAGGCCCTTGAAATCATTTGGTCTGGCCCTGGAAATAAAATTCAGGCTCAGGAAAAATCCAAGTTAGCGTAGGAAGGTTGAATGTAGATATACGGGTCACAGGTCTCACACGGTTGTTAAAATTGGGCAGTGTATTTGGTTTAGATCTTTCTTTTGGCCTACGGGGAAAAGAGAACCAAGATTATGATTTGTATTGTGCCTAAGACAAAACCTACCAGTCCTGAAAATGGAAGCTAATTACCGCCTTTACCCAAATGGAAGCGATTCCGTCCATGTACCTGCAGCCTTCCTTTTCATGCCGTGATCCTCCAGGCCCCCCTCACCCCAGCAAGGACTCCTGGCAGTGGCACAAAACATCTGCAAGACCCATTTTAGTGTTCCGTCCAGGGAAAGTGCTCAGGCTTGGAGTCCTGCACACCTGGGTTCGCACCTGGCTCTGTGACCTGCTCGGTGAAGCAGGCCAGGTGTGCAGGTCTGTCCTGGGGGCTGTTAGCCTTGTGTCGCTCACCTGACTTCGGAACCATTGTTTTCCAAGTCAGGGCACCAGCTCTGTCTGCTTTGTGAGACGTGAGTGAGGTGACATGGTGCTCAGTGGTAAGTGCTCGGTAAATAATGCTACGCTCTTTCGGTGCTGTGCTGTCCCCTAAGATATTTTTGTTAAAGAGAGGATATGAGACTATAAACCGGTCAGAATCGACATTTTATGAGAAATTACAAGGCTTCAGGGCCAGGGCGTCCTACGGCAGAGGAGACACGGCCTGTTCTCGTGGCTGTCCTTGCCACCACCCTGCTCACACCAAACGCTCCGCAAAGGGCCCACCGACTGTTCCTGCGACAGGGAATCGACTGCGACACTCATTCGTGATCCTCCCAGCAGCTGTCTAGGTGACCTTGAAAGTTAAATTCTGTTTTTTGTTTCATAAACACACGTGTCCAGAATGCTGGCCAAATGGAACAATGCCATGCTGTTTGCCCACCTTTCCCTGCGTAGCCACATGCCCAGCTGCCAGGCGGTCTCGCGGGTCAGACCTGCCCCATCAGCTTCATTCCCAGGCCGTGATGGGTGCGTGTCTGCCTAGTTTCCCGCAGGTCTGAGTCCTCGAAACTAAGCAGGTAGACTTAGTCTCCTTCCAGGAATCGTGGTGGAGGCCTGTTCACCCCCGATCGAGGTTATTAATTTGGATTCATAGAGCTTCAAACTCTTAGGATTAGACTTGGGGAAATGCCTAGAAGAGACTGCATCTGAATGGTGAACCCTTCTCCAGCCCTTCCCAGCAGCCCTGTCTCTCTCCCTGTCTCCCTCCTCCCTCTTCTCCCCTCCTAAGTGCTGCTTTACTCAACTAATGGAACCGAATTATCACTCCATCTCAGCCTGGGTGAAGAAATAATGCATTTAAATAAACTTGTTTTCCTACACAAATATGAGGCCTTTCAGTACATGCTGTTCTTGAATTACGTTTTTGGGTGATTGACAGCTTAAAGCCATCACAGAACACGCTGACCGTGGACTTAGCACTAACCATTTATTCCTTGTGCTTTGAGTGTAACTACTGCTGATTTCTTCCTGCAGTTAATCTCTGGAAGTTAAGTATGCATTATATAAATGTATAAGCTGCTGTTAGAGCTAAATCTTGGTTCAAGAAAAAGCCTTAAACAGTTTCTAAGGGTGATCATTAATTTGATTAGTGAAAAGTCCCCAGCGGTTTCCTGGTATTTCTTACTACTCTCTTGAATGTGGGTTCTTTGGAATTGTTTTCTAAGTGGAGATTTCATTTCTTTTTCCAAAGGGGAGATAACAGCTTCTTTCAGGGGAAGCTGTTGAATGGGTTATTGATTGCTGGCATCTATAAAAGATCTTAGCACGTTGTAATTTACTGAGGAGGGAGGTTCTGGTATTTATCATGTGTCAGTAAAGGTATCCCAGTATCTCTCTTGACAAGATAATTAGGTAAAATTGCACATCGGGCAAACTGAATTGTGGGCGCAGAAGAATACGTGGGTGGGCGAGAAAGTAAAGTTGATTGAGAGAGACGGTGATCAGAATCAAGTCGAACACAAAGGAAGTCAAACTGTTGTGGTTTAGTCACTGTCCGTCCACTTTGTAGAGGAGTCTGTCTTGAATGCTTGTCTCTGAGGGTCATTAGGAAAGCAGTGTGACAGGAGAACTCATTGACTATGGCTCTTGGAGAGAGAGCGAAGGCCTGTGTTACACAAAGATTCGGCTTTTGAAGTGGTTGCGATGCGGGCACAAGGCCTTATCAGTCCATGGCTGTGTGGCGATAAGGTGAACAAAGCCACACGAGTCCAGGCCGATGTGACGGTGGTCTTAGGAATCACTTAACCCCTCTGATCGCTGTCTGTGGGTTGGTAGTTACTTCGATTTAACTGGCCCAGCAGCCAGCACAGTAAGCGCAAGCTTTCCCCGTCTCCATTGGCCTGTGGTTCTGCCCGCAAAGCTCCATCGAAACGACTCAGCTCGGTGGTGTGACGTGGTGTAGGATCTACTTCTTCACGCCATGGTGTTCAGACTTCACTTAGCAAATTATGAAGGGAATCAAATTCTGTGAGTCGCGTTCATGTTCTGCTGTGTACACAGTGTCTTTCTCAGACGATACTGCGTGTTTTGAATAGTGAGAGTGTCAAGAATTTGTTCTGACCTGCCACCCACTCCCCTCACCGTGTCTTGTACGGGCCTGTGCTTTCTTGTCTGGAAACGTTGTTCCTGTTATGTTCACTCCATTCCTTTCTCTGGTGCCCAGATCAGGTGCTCCTGTCACTAAACCTTCTTTTATCATCGCTATCGGCTGTTTCTGAAGTTAAAGCTTGAGTGGCCCTGCTCTTGATTGGAATATAATTGCCTGCATTTGTCAGCCCATCCTCTTACTTTGCACTGTTGTTCAGTGCTGGGTATTTGTAACAACGAGGTTTGCAAACTGCTGGGTGAGAGCTTGATGGAAACCTTTGCGCCCGCCAAATGTGGAGGACACCCAGGTTTTGTGCATCCACTCATCGGTGTGGCACGGGCATCGGATGTGTCCTTTGTACCACACACTGGCGCTCGGCCCTGAGAAACTGAAGATAAAGGAGCTGTGTATCGTCTTCGTCACCTTGTGGTGCACCACCTAGCGAGGGGCCAGACTCGGTCCGACAGTTGAAGAGCCTGTGAGTGCCGGATGGAAGCCATCAGAGGAGGCAGACAGGAGACCTTTACAGACCAGGGACATTTCTATAGCTCAGGATGTTTTTGTAAATGTTTGAATCTGGTCTTAATGGAAAAGTAGCATTTCTCTTGAAGTGAAAGGTCAAAGAGCATTTTAAAATTACTTGCTGTTTTGACTTTATCGTTTGGAGCTGTCATCCTAAGTATTACCACTGCTCATAAGAATTGTAAGACATAATTTGGGTTCACCTTCTCTGTATAAACCGAAAACCTGTCTTGGCACTTGCTAAAGGTGGGAATTCCAGTCAAAAGGGAGTCATGTTTCCCCGGAGTTCTCTGAAACCAGGTGCAACCTTACTTCGCCGGGTACTGCCGAGTCGCGTTCACTGCGCCAGGCACTTCCCCGGGGAGGCCGCTGCCTCACTGACCTGGGCGTGGGACCCGCACGGCTGGGCTCTGGGCTCTGGGCTCTGGGCTCTGGGGGGGAGAAACACAAGACCAGCATTAAGCCCTCCTCTCACCCCCAAAATACACACTGACCAGCCAAACACAGCTCCTTAACATTTTTTCCTGACAGTTTAACATTAGAGAACATTTTTATTATATTGTAAAGACATCTAAGTCAAGATGAAAGTAATAAGATGTTTTTATTTAAGTGGCATTCGTGACTACAGCTAATTCAAGTGAAAGTGAAAGTACCCATTTTTGCTGATTTTAATTGTATTTGAGCATCGTATCAAATTTGGGTCTATCCAGTAGCAAGATAAGGCTCTTGGATGTCACACTTAGGCCTAAAAGTTGGGGTTGTTTCCTCCCCTCACGGCTTCCTAAGTCCCTGAAATAATAAGGTTGTTTACGTTTCTGTAATGAAGCTCCGATGTTACATTTGTCTTGTGACATGAATAAATAATGCCGAGTGGCAGCCGGCAGATGTGGGTTCATTTCCCGGCTGTAAGCATTGGGCACCTCTCCGAGCTGCAGGCATGTGAATGATGCCTGCAGGGATGCTGTAGCCCCGCGGAAGAGCACATGAACATCGCACTGAGCAGCAGAGGCATTCAACACGCGTGTTTTCCTTTATGGAAACCACCTGCATCTTGGTGGCTCACCGTCTCTGGTTAGGCAGGAGGAAGGGGCTTGTAAGAGGTAGCCTTTCCTGCCCGGCTGGCGTGGCTCTGTGGTTGAGCGTTGACCTCTGAACCAGGAGGTCACAGTTCAATGCCTGGTCAGGGCACATGCCCAGGTTGTGGGCTCCATCCCCAGTGTGGGCCATGCAGGAGGCAGCTGATCAATGTTTCTCTTTCATCATTGACTAGAGGCACGCTGCATGAAATTCATGCAAGAGTAGGCCTTCCTTCCCCTGGCTGCTGGCACCCAGGACCCGGGCTTCCCTCTGGCCACTGGCAGGCACCTGGGACCCCGGCTTCATCCAGAAGGTTGTCTGGAAGGACATCCGGTCTAATTAGCATATTATGTTTTTATTATTATAGATTTATTATTATAGATGTTTCTATCTCTTTTTCTCTCTCCCTTCCTCTCTGAAATCAATAAAAAAATATTTAAAAAAAGAAGTAGCCTTTCCTCCCAAATTAAAAAAAAAAATCTTGTTTAATAAAGGAACCAAATTTTAACATAATTTCTTCATCTCTTTTTTTTTTTTTCCGCTCTTGATTTTTTTTTTCTCCAATTTTTTTTATTAAGATATTATATGTGTACATATCTTACCATTGCCCTCCCCACACCCCACTCCCATATATGCCCCCACCCCCCAGAGTTTTGCATCCATTGGTTATGCTTATATGCATGCATACAAGTCCTTTGATTGATCTCTTATCTCCCCCACCTCTCCCTAACCTTCCCCTTGTAATTTGACAGTCTGTTTGATGCTTTACTGTCTCTGTATCTATCTTTTTGTTCAAGTTTATAATGTTCTTTATTATCCATAAATGAGTGAGATCATGTGGTATTTTTCTTTCATTGACTGACTTATTTCACTTAACATAATGTTCTCCAATTCCTCCCAGGTTGCTGCAAATGATGAGAATTCCTTCTTTTTTATGGCAGCATAGTATTCCATTGTGTAGATGTACCACAGTTTTCTGATCCAGTCATCTGCTGACGGGCACCTAGGCTGTTTCCAAATCTTAGCTATGGTGAATTGCGCTGCTATGAACATAGGGGTGCATATATCCTTTCTAATTGGTGTTTCTAGTTTCTTCGGATATATTCCCAGGAGTGGGATTACTGGGTCAAATGGGAGTTCCATTTTCAGTTTTTTGAGGAAACTCCATACTGTTCTCCACAGTGACTGCACCAGTCTGCAATCCCACCAGCAGTGCACGAGGGTTCCTTTTTCTCCGCATCCTCGCCAACACTTGTCGTTTGTTGATTTGTTGATGATAGCCATTCTGACAGGTGTGAGATGGTACCGCATTGTTGTTTTGATTTGCATCTCTCGGATAATTAGTGACGTTGAGCATGTTTTCATGTGTCTCTTGGCCTTCCTTTTGTCTTCTTTTGAAAAGATTCTATTTAGGTCTGTTGCCCATTTTTTTATTGGATCATTTATCTTCCTTTTATTAAGTTGTATAAGCTGCCTGTAGATGTTGGAGATTAAACCTTTATCAGTGATGCCATTTGCAAATATGTTCTCCCATGCAGTGGGCCTTCTTGTTGTTTTGTTGATGGTTTCTTTTGCTGTGAAAAAGCTTTTTATTTTGATGTAGTCCCATTTGTTAATTTTCTCTTTAGCTTCCATTGCCCTAGGGGCAGTGTCAGTGAAGAATTTCTTTTGGCATATGTCTGACATTTTGTTGCCTGTGGATTGCTCTAGTATTATTATGGTTTCCCGTCTTATGTTTAAGTCCTGTATCCATTTTGAGTTTATTTTTGTGTATGGCGTAAGTTGGTGATCAAGCTTCATTTTTTTGCATGTATCTGTCCAATTTTCCCAACACCATTTATTGAAGAGACTGTCTTTATTCCATTGTATGTTCATGCCTCCTTTGTCAAATATTAATTGAGCATAGTGGTTTGGGTCAATATCTGGATTCTCTATTCTGTTCCATTGATCTATATGTCTGTTCTTGTGCCAGTACCAGGCTGTTTTGAGAACAGTGGCTTTGTAATACAGCTTGAAATCTGGTATTGAGATCCCTCCTACTTTATTCTTCTTTCTCAGGATTGCTGTGGCTATTCGGGGTCTTTTTTTATTCCAGATGAATTTTTGGAGAGTTCTTTCAAGGTCTGTGAAATATGCCGTTGGTATTTTAATGGGGAGTGCATTGAATCTATAGATTGCTTTGGGTAGTATGGACATTTTAATGATGTTGATTCTACCAATCCATGAACATGGTATGTTCTTCCATCTGTTTACGTCTTCCTCTATCTCTTTTTTCAGTGTCCTGTAGTTTTCCGTGTATAGGTCTTTTACCTCCTTAGTTAAGTTTATTCCTAGGTATCTTAATTTTTTTGGCGCGATGGTAAATGGGATTGCCTTTTTAGTCTCTCTGTCTGTAAGTTCACTATTGGTGTATAGAAAGGCCATAGATTTCTTGGCGTTAATTTTGTATCCTGCTACATTGCCGAATTCATTTATTAAGTCTATTAGTTTTTTGACGGAGTCTTTCGGATTTTTTATGTACAATATCATGTCGTCTGCAAATAAAGACAGCTTTACTTGTTCTTTTCCAATCTGGATGCCTTTTATTTCTTCTTCTTGTCTAATTGCAATGGCTAATACTTCCAGTACTATGTCAAACAGGAGTGGTGAGAGTGGGCATCCCTGTCTTGTTCCTGTTCTTAGGGGAAATGTCTTTAGTTTTTGTCCATTGAGTATGATGTTTGCTGTGGGTTTATCATATATAGCTTTTATTATGTTGAGGTATGAGCCATCTATTCCCACCTTGTTGAGAGCTTTTATCAAGAAAGGGTGTTGGATTTTATCAAATGCTTTTTCTGCATCAATTGATATGACTATGTGATTTTTATCTTTCAATTTGTTTATGTGATGTATCACGTTTATTGATTTGCGGATATTGTACCATCCTTGCATTCCTGGGATAAATCCTACTTGGTCATGGTGTATGATCTTTCTGATGTACTGCTGGAGCCGATTTGCTAGAATTTTGTTGAGGATTTTGGCATCTATGTTCATGAGGGATATTGGTCTGTAATTCTCTTTCATTGTGTTGTCTTTATCTGGTTTTGGTATTAGGGTGATGCTGGCTTCATAGAAGGAGCTTGGAAGTGTTCCTTCCACTTGAATTTTTTGGAATAGTCTGAGGAGGATAGGTTTTAGTTCTTCCTTGAATGTTTGGTAAAACTCTCCTGTGAAGCCATCAGGCCCCGGGCTTTTGTTTGCCGGAAGCTTTTTGATGACTGCTTCAATTTCGTCCATAGTTATTGGCCTATTGAGCTGTTTAGATTCTTCTTGATTGATTTTTGGAAGGTTATATTTTTCTAGGAATATGTCCATTTCCTCCAGATTGTCCAGTTTGTTGGAATAGAGTTGTTCGTAGTATTTTGTAACAATCCTTTGTATCTCAGCGGGGTCTGTTGTTATTTCACCTCTTTCATTTCTGATTTTGTTTATTTGGGTCCTCTCTCTTTGCTTCTTGGTGAGCCTGGCTAGAGGTCCATCAATCTTGTTTATCCTTTCAAAGAACCAGCTCTTGGTTTTGTTGATCTTATGTATTGTTTCTTTGGTCTCTATGTCATTTATCTCCGCTCTGATCTTTGTTATTTCCTTCCTTCTGGTTACACTGGGCTTTTCTTGCTGCTCTTTTTCTAGCTCTTTGAGTTGTAGGGTTAAGTAATTTATTACCATTGTTTCTTGTTTTTTGCAATAGGCCTGTAGAGCTATGAACTTCCCTCTCAAGACTGCTTTCGCTGTGTCCCATAGATTTTGGATTGTTGTGTTTTCATTGTCATTTGTTGCCATGATGTTTTTTATTTCTTCCTTGATCTCTCTGGTGACCCAGTCCTTGTTTAATAGCATGCTGTTTAGTCTCCATGTGTTTGATTTCTTTGGATTGTATTTATTGTAGTTGATTTCCAGTTTTATGCCACTGTGATCTGAGAAGATGCTTGATATAATTTCTATCTTCTTGAATTTGAAGAGACTTTGCCTGTGACCCAGCATATGGTCTATCTTTGAAAATGACCCATGTGCACTTGAGAAGAATGTATATTCTGTGGCTTTGGGGTGAAATGTTCTGAAGATGTCAATTAATTCCATCTGGTCTAGTGAGTCATTTAGGATTGCTGTTTCTTTGCTGATTTTTTGTTTAGAGGATTTGTCCAGTGGTGATAGTGGGGTATTAAAGTCTCCTACTATGATTGTGTTGCTATTAATCTCTCCCTTGATATCCTCCAGGAGTTTTTTTATGTATTTGGGTGCTCCTATATTGGGAGCGTATATGTTTACCAGAATTATTTCTTCTTGTTGGATTTCTCCCTTTAGTATTATGAAGTGGCCTTCCTTATCTCTTGTTATGGCATTTACTTTGAGGTCTATTTTGTCAGATATAAGTATTGCTACCCCAGCTTTTTTTTCATTTCCATTTGCCTGAAAGATATTTTTCCATCCCTTCACTTTCAATCTGTGTGAGTCTCTTGTTCTGAGGTGGGTCTCTTGTAGACAGCATATATATGGGTCGTGTTTTTTTATCCATTCAGCTACTCGATGTCTTTTGATTGGAGCATTTAGTCCGTTTACATTTAAAGTTATTACTGAAAGGTATTTGTTTGCAGTCATATCTATTTTTGTGTCTGTATTCCTTCTTACCTGTTTATTTCTTCTTTTTACAGTATTCCCTTTAGCAATTCTTGCATTGCTGGTTTGGTGGTGATAAACTCCCTGAGGCTTTTTTTGTCTGCAAAGCTCCTGATTTCCCCTTCAATTTTGATTGATAGTCTTGCTGGATATAGTATTCTTGGATTCAGTCCTTTGCTTTGCAACACTTTGTATACCTCCTTCCATTCACTTCTAGCTTGTTGTGTTTCTGATGAGTAATCATTTGACAATCTGATGGGTGTTCCTTTGTAGGTAACTCTCTGTCTCTCTCTTGCCGCCTTTAGGATTCTCTCTTTATCATTTATATTTGCCATTGAAATTATGACATGTCTTGGTGTGGGTCTTTTGGGGTTGATCCTGCTTGGGACTCTCTTTACTTGCGTAACTTTCATCTTTCCCATATCCGGGAAGTTTTCTGTCATTATTTCTTCAAATAGATTTTCTAATCCCTGCTGCTCTTCTTGTCCTTCTGGCAGCCCTATTATACGCATGTTACTTCGTTTCATGTTGTCCCGAAGCTCCCTTAGGCTTTCCTCCTGCTTTTTAATTTTTTTCTCCAATTGCTGTTCAGCTTGAGCTTGTTTCTGTACCTGATCTTCTAACTCACTAATTCGGTCCTCTGCTTCTTGTAATCTACTGTTGAAACTTTCCATGGTGTTTTTGATTGTAGCTATATCACTTTTCATTTCTTCCTGATTCTTGCATAAGTTGTTGATTTTCTCATCCATCCGATGTATAAATTCCATGACCATTACTCTGAACTCCTTTTCGGTCATGTTGCAAGCTTCATTTTCACTAATTTCCTTTCTTGGCGACTCCACATTTTCTTTCCTCTGTGAGTTATTTCGTTTCCCCATTCTGGCTATTACCAGAAAGCTCAAGCTTCTGTTTGCGTGGACCTGGGCCGTGTGCTGTGGGGACTTCGCTCCACCCTAGTTTCACTGAAGTGCTCTGACACTAGGACGTGTGACTGTCTTTGGTTGGTGGGAACCAGACTTGCCCAGGATCAGTGTCCCCAGTGTTCCGTGTGGTCTCGTGTGCACATTTAGAATCAGGGGCCCTGTCTGCACCACACTGTTGGTATGTGCCGAGAATGAGATCCTTAGCATGTGCCAGGAGTCAGAGTTTCCCTGTGTCTGCACCAAGACTCGAGTGTCAAAGTCTCTGTTGCCTTGTGCGGTTTCTCGTTGAGAATCAGGGTCCCTGTGTGTGCACGCACCAACAATTGGGGTCGCTGGCTCTTAGTGTGAATGCGTTGTGAGTCAGGGATCCCAGGCAGCTGTGTCCGGCGTGCCAAATTCCCTGAAGTGGGGCTGCGTCCTGTGTGTGCTCTCTCTACTGAGCCAAACCGGCTAGAGCGCACATTCTTAAAAACCTGAAGGTGAGCCAGCTCAGTGCACTCTCCCAAAGTCCCAGAAGGGGGGCGGAGTCCGTCCTGCGCGCCAAATTCCCCAAAGGGAAGCCCCTCTGTGCACGCTTTTAAGAATCTCCGAAGGGGGAGCTGTGACCCGCAAGCCAAATTCCCCCAAATTCCCCGAAGGGGAGCCCTCTGTGCACACTGACAGATTTCCCCGACGGGGAGCTGCTTCTGTCCCGTGCGCGAGCGTGCGCCAAATTCCCTAAGAGGGAGCGCGTCCCTGCGCAAAGCTCGGCAGCTTGGGCCAGGGGCGGGTCTATCAGTTACTATGGCGCTGTCTGTGCGCGCGCCTGTGAGCAGCTTGGGCGAGGGGCGCGCCTATCAGTTACTATGGCGCTTTCCGCACGCCTGTGGGCGCTCAGCAGCTTGGGGGAGGGGCGGGTCTATCAGTTACTATGGCGCTATCAGCGCCTGCGAGGAGGGGGATAGGCTCTTTGACTCACGGAAATCTGCCGGGAAGTCTGGATTCTTGTTTGTTTGTCTGAAGCTGTGATAGCAGTTCTCTGTCCCCAGTGGCTGCAGGGTCCTGGTTTGTGTCAGAAGCCAGGATCCGAGTCTCAGGCAGCTCTGTTTCCCAAGATGGCGTGGTCTCTGCGTCCGCACCAGCCGCCGAGAAGTGTCCGCTTTGTGCGCGGGGCTCCGCCGTCTAGGGCTGCCCTGTTCGGGAGCCCCTTGGAAGACCTGCAGAATCTAACTGACCCTATCTCATACACACACACACACACCACACACATCTACACTCTCCTCTATGGGTTCCTCACTCACACTCTCTCTCTCCCTACCTTCCTGCCGGTCGCCATCTTTTCAATTTCTTCATCTCTTAATTTCAGTTTGTCCACAGTAGAAATAGAAAATCGAGCCCAAACCCTTCATCTCTTTGAGACTTTGAAGACAGACCCTGAAGCCTTTCACAAGCACATGGTCAAGTACATCTACCCCACCATCGGGGGCACGGACCACGAGAGGCTGCTGTATTATTTCACCCTTCTGGAAGGCTGGGGCTGCGCAGATCTGGGGAAGTACGCCATTAAACCGGAAACCCACATTCGGCTGCTGAAGAAGTTCAAGGTGGTTGCATCAGGTAAGATGATCATTTTCCAGCTTGAATTCATTTAAAAAATAAAAATAAAAGTAAATACACACACACACACACACACACACACGTGTACAGAGAGAGAGAGAGAGAGAGAGAGAGAGAGAGGAGAGAAAGAGATCGACATTGATTTGTTCTACTTTTTCAGTAATTCATTGGTGATTGTTATAGTATGTGCCCTGACCCTAGATCGAACCCGCAACCTTGGTGTATCAGGGCAGTGCTCTAACCAACTGAGGAACACGGCCATTTTTGAAATTAAATTTAGGGATTAATGTTCTGTACACAATCATGTCCGTGCACCATGGTTGGCATAGATCTGAAACCATAGGATTTTGATGCTAATTGTCTTTTGTTATTGTATTTTCAACTCCTTCACTCACAGTTGGGGGAATTACATACCAGAGAAACCAAGAAACCTTGGTTTCTGATAGACCTGATACTAAAATCTAAAGTTTTTACTCCAGAGGTGTTTTGTTTTTTTCCTACTCCCATTGGTTATATTTTACCAGAAGCCCGGTGCACAAAATTCGTGCATTTGGGCGGGGGGGGGGGGGGTCCCTCAGCCCGGCCTGCACCCTCTCACAGTCCGGGAGCCCTTGGGGGATGTCCTGGGAGCGGACCTAAGCCGGCAGTTGGACATCCTTAGCGCTGCTGTGAAGGCGGGAGAGGCTCCTGCCACTGCGCTTGCCAGCCATGAGCCCAACTTCTGATTGAGCGGCACTCCCCCTGTGGGCATGCACTGACCACCAGGGGGCAGCTCCTGCATTGAGCATCTGCCCCCTGGTGGTCAGTGCACATCACAGTGACTGGTCGTTCCGCCATTTGGTCGATTTGCATATTAGCCTTTTATTATATAGGATTTATACAGGACAAGACTGAGACACTTTACAGTAGGCATTTGGCAGAATTACACCTGAGTGGAGCCTATATGTTTAAAGCTTATGTGGAGACTATTAAAGTAAGAGCCTTTGAATCTGAAAAATTGTGGAAATCTTTAGAATGGTGTCTATGTGTCTTCACGCTCATAACGAAGACATTAGACATACTAACACCCCTCATATCTCTGTGGTACTTTATAATTTGCAAGGCACTTTCAAGTCTATATTTATTTAATATTCATGACAATTATGAGAATTTCCTTCAGCATATCAGTGTAAAGTTTACTGAGTAACCAAATTAGACATGGAGTAGACACAGAGGACAAGGGGTGCAATTCATGTCAGCCCTCAAGTCCTTGATGAGATGCCAGGTGAATACACATGAATCCATGCGGTTTGGTGTGGGCACTGGTTGGGAAAAGAGGGCCACGGAGGGATGGCAGGAGCCAGGAGGTCCGGCATTTCCAGTGGCTGGAGAGGAGGCGGAGGCTCACGGAAGTGAGCAGCTTGTCTGTGATTGCAGAGTTGATCAAATTGCAGGCTGGGACTGGAACTCAGATCTTCTGGTCTGTCTCAGGGACGACTGAACGATCTGCTACACCTACACTGGCCGATGAGTGTGCACTCAGCCACGCAGGGGCTGGGCGTGTGTGCGACGCCTCTGCATGGTGCTGGAGAGGACTACTCTCTTTCCCTCTCTTTCCAACAGGACTGGACTACAAAAAACTGACCGAGGAAGGCGCGAGCCCTCTGGACGCACTGCAGCCAGTTCTTTCAAGTCAGAACATCTTATCGATTTCCAAGCTCGTTCCCAGAATCCCGGGCCAGGATGGACGGATGCTGTCCCCGAGCTCCCTGTACACCCTCTGGTTACAGAAGTTGTTCTGGACCGGAGACCCCCAGCTCATTAAAGAAGCCCCAGCGTCCCCGCCCGAGTGGCTGCGCGCCTTCGAGGTCTGCACCAAGTACTTGGATCGCCTGCACCCGGGGGACCTCGTCACTGTGCTGGATGCGATGACGTTCTCTCCAGAAGCTGTGACCAAGGTAACCAAGCGGCCGCTTAGAGTAGACGGGGCGTTTTAGGAGGCATGAAAGCTGCTCTTGCGTTGGGTAGATTTTGTTTTTATTCCCTTCCTGGAAATGGGGAAGAGTCACAGTTCAGATGTGCTCTAGTTTTCACAACATGGCATTTCCTAGTAAAGACTGCCTCCCGCTCTCTCCAGTGGACAGGTGGGAGGAGCCTCCAGCGCCCAGCCCACCTTGCAGGCATCGTAGCAGGCTAGCAACTTCGCTGTGGCTGACGTGAGCCCTGAGGGAATTCCCCATGAATCCCACGGAGTAGACGACTTGGTGATAGAATTATCTGTGGGAGTCGTGGTTGCATTTTCCAGTGTCTACTCCAGGCTCAGGGCTGAGCCCTTTAACTGGACCCTAGTTCCTGCTCTAGATCCCTAAGCAACGTGTAGTTTCCCTCCGAACAGGTAACGTGGGCCGTTGTCTTTCCTTCTTGCCCCCTCGCCCCGACCTCACTGTTAGCCAACGGTACATCTCTCACTCCATGACCTCTCCTACAGACTCTCCGCCTCTGTCTCGCTCTGAGTGTGCTCTCGCGCAGCCTCTTTTTATCTGCTCTGGCCTGTCTGTGCCGCTTGCTGTCTCATCCCCCAAGTTGGCAAGCCCACCTGGTACTCTACCCCAGGAATTGTTGTTATAGCTAATGTTATCCTGAAAACGGAGTAGAAAGGCTAAGAGTTCAAGTCATTCGTTTGAAAGCTGGCACAAGCACAGGTTCAGACATCTCCGGGGAAGCCTACTTTTAACTAACTTGCTGGATTCATGGTTGTGGATAACCAATGACCTCGTTCTCTTATTAGTGTAATCGTTTTAAATTTACAGCCACTACTGTAAGAAGGAGATAATCAATTTTTTGTTTTTGTATTTTTTTTTAAGAAAGAAAATAAGGATAATTTTAAAGTGATCCTACCTAATAAAAGGCTGATATGCAAATTGTCCCCTAGGGCGGGAGTTCGACTGACCAGGAGTTCAGCCGGGGGTGGGGCTGGCTGGCCAACCTTCCGAGGCCTCTCCCCTCGGTGGGCCCTGCTCCCGAGTCAGGTAACCCGGCTTTGAGCTTTGAACCTGGCACTTAGGGCTCTGTGGTTTAGCCTCAGGAATCTGTTTGGCTTTCTGCCTCCTGGAGGCAGAGGCTGTGGCTGAGTTATCTGTGAACTTACGTAATAGTATTACTCTGGTTTTAATAGGCGAGTTCAACCAAAGCCATCTGGTCACAGGAGCCACAATTTACACTCAGCACGGCTTCTTCCAGGGCCTCTGCTCTAACCCCGGAACCGCACTGGAGCGAGCAGCCAGGAGCCATTCTAGGAACTGGGGGAGCCGAGGACCAGGAGTCCCGAGCATCTTCATTCCAAACGGAGCGCCTGTCCTGGGGTGCGTCCGGCAGGGCTGAGCCTGAATGAGGAAGGCCAGGCAGGATCCTGGCAATGTGGGGGATAAGACAGGAGTCCAGCACACACTGGTTTTGGATCTGCAGGACCGGGAAGAGGCTGGAAGTCCATTAGCAATGCAGGATGAATACGCTGGAGGGGGCGACCTGGGGCCTGGCTGCAGGGGTGAGGCAGGAACAGACGGGGAAGGTGGAGCGTTAGGGCCTTCGCTCCCCTCAGGCTGAAGGAGTTTTAACTGTTCTATGTGAGGGCGGGAACGGAGCAGCATGACCAGCCAAGGCCATATGCTAACTGCGGACGTGTGTGGAGGTGGACAGACGGTTCTAGACTTCCAACAGCAATCATTTACTCACAATTCAATGTAAGAATTGGATGTAGAGTCCACTTAGGTTTTGAGTTGTTGTGCTGTTTTACTGTCATGATTTTAAGTTACAGCACATTCTCATGACCTTAGTTTCTTAACCTTGTACTTGTCAGATGAGCTGCAGGTGCATGACGCAGTTGTTCGTGAGCATCTGTGCATTTTCCTGATGCAGGGCTGACCCAGTGCGGGCCGAGTCCGTGGATTCTGGCTTGTCCTTCTCTTAGCGCAGCTGGTTTCATCCTCGGCAAGAGGTGCTGCTGTCAACGGTCCCAGGAGGTGGTTTTCTGCTGCATCAGGTTCAGCTGTAGAAAAGGGAGGCAGAGACATTGAAATCAATTTCGTATCTTTGTATTTCCCCTCGTTTGATTAATTGGCAAGCTGTTTCAGTTGTCATCCAGAGAGGAAAAGGATAAAGTTTCGATACAGTGCAATTTGAAATCACACAGTGCTGTTCTGGAGAGAGAGAGAGAGAGAGAGAGAGAGAGAGAGAGAGAGAGAGAGAGAGAAAAGGAATAAAATTCAAACTGCAGAGCAGCCGCACATGTCCGAGGACACATTTGGAAAAGGAAATGCAGCTGGATTTGGCCAGATTTGCAAAACACCAGATGTTCCCACAGCTTGCGCAGGATGTTAGAAATGTAAAGTAAGTGAAGATACTACACGTATGTAGTGTACAATTTTCAAATGTATACGCATGCTGGGCCCAGAACCAAACTTCGGAAAGAACCGGTGAGCTAGTCCCAGAGTGCGTAACAAGAAGAGCAAGCTCAGAGGCCAGAATTGAGGGGAAGGCCCAGAGCCTGAGTGTAGCACCTCTTCCGGGATAAAAGGAACCAGGAAGGCTCTTTGCCCTCATGGTAGTGCTCATCCACTTCCTGTTTGCATTTGCAGTTTCATAGAACTTCTGGGGGAAATAGTCACAGTGTGGCATTATGTCCCGTAGGCAGAGGTGGAATTTGCATGACGTTGGAGGTGATAGATATATAGAAGGAAAAGAATACAAATGTGGGAAGTGCATTTGCTCTAATTCTAAATTGTTTCTTTTGGTTCCGTCCGGTTAGAGTTGCTTTTTTAATTCAGTAATTAGAAACATTTTTGTAGAAGGTACAGAGAACAAGTCAGTGGGTTAGAAATGCAGGAAAATGGTCAAAGAAGCTGAAATGCAAGTCCAGCACTACTGGTGTGGCTCAGCCACGGGTGGTTGTACGGGAGGAGCTGTGTGTAACCTCAGCCTTTGCGTTTTAAACATCCCACTCCCTTTCCGTTGCTGGTATAGCTACGTGAGAAGTAAGGGCATGGAAAGTACCCCTCTTGATTATTAAATGCTCCCCAGAAGTTTGCGGGGATCCTTCTTTGAAAACCCCAGGTAATGACAGAGTTAGCAGAGGCCTTCTTGGATCCTGCCCGGAGCTCATCCTGGATCGGACAGGCATTTGCCGCCCTCACCCCACCCGCACGCACCCTCTGTTTCAGCCCCCACCGTTTCTGGTGGGAGGACCTGTCCCCTTTGGATTAGAGCAGAAAATCACTTGAGAGCCTCGTGTCTAGAGTGACCTCTGGCCTTTAAGCATCATTTCTATTGGCATCTATATACATATGGCATCTTTCTTCGGGCTCCTTACTGTTTCCACTTTTTGGTCCTGCCTTCTGGAGCTCCGGAAACAGCATCAGGAAATCTGTGTTTCATACGGTGACAGTTCAGATTCTTGAAATAAGCTGCTGTTTTCTCCCTTATCCGCTTAGCCAGACTGTGTGACATGAAGCTCTGGAAGAATCCATTGGTCTTAAAAACTGGGATATGACTTCAACACCCAACGTAATGAGCTCAAGAATCATTCAGAGGGCCGCGCTGTCGCTGTACCTTTAGGGTCTTCACGGTGCTAAGATGGCCTTTTAACTGCGGATGCAGCACGTTTTCACCGTAATGGGCAGTCGGTGTCCAAAATGTGTGTGAGCATGGTTAGATAGTGCACATATCCGAACCACGTGACAACATACCTGACTTTCCCATGCATCGATCAGATGCATGTTATGTAGATTCAGATTAAATCTCTAAGTATTTAGGCATCAATTATGTGCCACCTATAATATTATTGCCATTGGTGACATTAAGATGCAAAAGACATTTCTCTAAAAGATGTAAAGTTTTTAATATTGAGAATTTTAATGAAATTAGAAATTCTTTGACTGTAGGGCTGGTGCCTTTATCTCTAATGTTCTGTTTCCTAGTACAGCATAAGCAGGAAGTCCTTGAGTGGGTGTTTAAATAATTATTATCACAGCTTGGTGATTCTTAAACCTTTAGATCTTCAGATGCCTGGACGTTCTTAAAAATTACTGAGGATCCTAAGGAACTTTTGTTTATGAAGTTTATATTCATTGATAGTTATCATATTAGAAATTAAAACCAAAAAGTAATTTAGAAGTATTTGTTTAATTCATTTAAAACTACCAATAATAGACATGAATAGGTGGACATGAATAGCATATTTTTATGGGAAATAACTATACTTCCAAAAGAAAAATAATTGATGAAATGTCAACATCATCCTACATTTCTGTATCTGGCTTCATAGGACACTTCTTTGTCATTTTGGTTGAAGTAAGTGAAGGAAATCCAGCAATGAGGCCTGAGTAGGGGAGTGCTGTAATGAACTATAATTTCAGGGATTCTTCGATAGTGACTGAAACTCAGCAAGCGATGGAGCTTAAGGCTAGTAATGTGGAGTCGGAAGCCATGTCATGAACTTTGCACTCTGCTCACATCAAAACTGTTGGTTTAGATTAGCGATTGCCAACTGTTTTCATCTCATGGCACATAGACTAACTACTAAAATTCTGCTGCACACCAAAAAATATATTCTATTTTTTGCTGATCTGACAAAAACACAAACAAGTATAATTTTGATTCATTTATACCAGACAGCTACTGTTGTGTTGGCTGTTGTCATTTTATGTGGCAGTCTGAGGGAGAAGAGGTCAGTGCCCCGGACTCCATAGGCAGGCACTGCATGTCTTAAACATTCCTGCAGCACACCGTTTGAAAACCGCTGGTCTAGATGACAGTTCGACTCGATCTTGCACCCAGGTCTGGTTTGGAATAGAATCCATTGGGCATTTGGAAAAGAGGGACCTGCTGAGTTACGGAGAGCACCCCAATGCTGACATATTGCTTTATGTGATGAGCAAAGCATGCGCTTGAGTATGAGCCCCCTGTCTCAGCAGATGTCTTTAAGTATCGGGAAGCTGTCAAGCTCACAGTGGTGGGCACAAGTTTACCAGAATTCTAATTTTTCACCCGAGAGCTCAAGTTTTATCATTGGCAATAAATACAATGAGCTGTTTCTATTGAAGTGACAGGCTCACTCTGTTCACTTGGAGGACTGTCTGCCAGATGCCCAAGTCGGAGGAACCGCCAATTCTGTCTATTCCTTGCTCTCTCAGGCAGACCTGGGGCCACTGCAGAGAGCAGTGACATCAGCTCCAACCCCGCCAGGCCCATGCCTTTTCTGCTCGCGCCCCGCACGCAGCGAAGCGCTCTAGGAGGAAATCTCCGTTCTTCCCACGGGATATTGAAAACATGTGCCTCAGTGGTTGAGATTTGGTAAAATTAGCAATTTTCACTCCTTTTTCAAGAACATGCTTAAGTGAAAATGCCAATGATGCCATCCCTTGGTTTGTGCTTAAGTTCCCACGCTTTTATCCACTATTTTTAACCATCATACAAATAGCAATACAGTGAAACTAGGTAACTAATGAAAAGATAATTTAATGTCATAAAAATAATTTCGACTTGGGAAGCCCTTGGAAGAGTCTGGGCCTCTGTGGCTTGTGGACCACATGTTGAGAACCACGGCCATAGGCTCTTGTTTCCAGAACCACTCCCATCTTTCATGCCCACGTGCAAGATCATTGCAGCTACCTAAGTGTTTGTCATACAAGTAAAACGATGAGGCGGTGTCCTGGGAAGTGCAGAAAGGATGGTCTTAAAGGTCAAGGTTCTTAAAACAGCTGGGTTTCCAATCAGCTTTCCAGATGTAGACGTGTTATAAATATTTGCGAACGTGAGACGGAGTCCGGGCAGGCCTGCATTTTTGGTTCCATTTCTTAAAGAAGTGTCGTTGGGATTTGGATGGGGACCGCATTAAATCTGTACAGTGCTTTGGGTATTATGGACATTTTAATTATGTTGATTCTTTCGTTCCATGAACATGGAATATCTTTTTGAGTCATTGTGTCCTTTTCAGTTTATTTTAGTCATGCTTTGTAGTTTTCAGGATATAGGTCCTTCACATCCTTTGTTAAGATTATTCCTAGGTATTTTATTTTTTTGTTGTTGCAATTGCAAAAGGAATTATTTTTTTCCCCATTTTCCCCCTGAAATTTTATTGTTACTATACAGGAGTGCAGTGGATTTTTGACATTGATTTTGTATCCTGCAATTTCACTGTATTTGTTCATTGTTCTGAATAGATTCTTGGTGGAGTCCGTAGGGTTTTCTATATAAAGAATCGTGTCATCTGCCAACGGCATGGCTCTTTATTTCCATGTGTTAGAATTTGTGGGGGCTTTTTCAGGGTGTATGAAGCCTCCCCGCTCTGGTCACTTCAGTTACTGGGCATTGTAGTAAGAGTAACAAGACACCAACGCCAGCCATGGGGGAGCAAGGACACGGGCTCAGTGAGCGGAGCTTCCCAAACGGGGGCAGGCTGTGACCTGAACGTGTGAACCTGCTCTCCCTGGCTCTCCCACCTCTCACACTCACTCACACTCACACTTACACTCACTCTCACACTCACACACACACACACACACACACTAACACTCACACTCACTCACACTCACATTTACACTCACTCTCACACTCACACACACACACACACTAACACTCACACTCACTCACACTCACACTCACACTCACACTCACACTCACATTTACACTCACTCTCACACTCACACCCACACACACACACACTAACACTCACACTCACACACTAACACTCACACTCACTAATACACTCACTCACTCACACACACACACACACTAACACTCACACTCACACTTACACTCACTCTCACACTCACACTCACACACTAACACTCACACTCACTCACTAATACACTCACACACTAACATACACACTCACACACTCACACTCACACACACACTCACACTCACTCACACTCACACACACACTAACACTCACTCACACTCACACTTACACTCACTCTCACACTCACACTCACACACTAACACTAACACTCACACTCACTCACTAATACACTCACTCACACACTAACATACACACTCACACACTCACACTCACACTCACACTCACACACACACCCTCACATTACCATTTCCCCGGAGAGGCACCTGTCTGGTTGCATATCACTGTCCGGTGTAGAGCAGAGGACAGTGGACGGCCATTGTCCAGCCCCTGGGCGGCTGCCCGGCTGCACACTGGTCCCTGGTCCCGTCAGCTGTGCTCAGATTAGGAAGAGGTTGTTGCCACGCGGATAACCTATCTTAAAGGGCCCCTCCTGGCTGCTTACTCAACGAAGGGTTGCGGATTAGCATTCACTCTGAATGTTGTGACTTGTTCAAGTCCACGAGTTGTCCCTTAAATGTTGTCGGTGTCCCCCTGTAATGACAAGGGGTCTGGCGTTTCCTTCCAGAAGCCCATCGTAGTCATCCGGCTGCACCTGCACCTGGGTCAGGTGAACCAGTTCCTCCTCAAACCCAGCCTTGCAGACAGGTACAGGAGGAGCGAGTGTTACTGTAAGGTTACCTGCGGTTTGCCTGTCAGCCCTGTGCGCAGCCCCCGAGGAGGCGTCTGGAGGCGGCGTCCGAGCCCTCGCGGCCCCGTCGTTAATAAGTGTGAGAAAGAGGGCCTTCTCCTTCCTGCGAAGTGTGTGGGCTCCAGATTCACGGGGTGGGATGTTGGGGAAGAGAGAGGAATTAATAAACAGCCTCGGAATAATGTGCAGCAGACTTTAGCATGAAAAAAGCAGCGGGGAGGAGTGTGAAGATACCCGCCCGTTGCACGCTCCTGGCGGCAGACTTCACAGACTTCACTGCGTTCGCACTCAGCAGTGGCCCTTCGGTGATGTGGACCCTCTCCCTGCCCTTCCTCCGCACCCAGTCCGCCCCTCCTCTGCCTGAGTCCCTGGGCTAGAACCAGATTTATCTCCTGAAGCTGGGGAATCAGCTGTCTCCGGCTGGGAAGCAGAGGGATGTGCACTGAGCAGCCGGGCCCCTCCCTTAGCCATGCCCACGGCTCTGTACACGGGGCCCACAGGGCCAGTCCTGTCCCGCGGACGCCAGCGCGGGAGGCCGGGCGTTCGCCTGCTGGACACAGAGGGGACGCTTCACAGGTGAAGGTGTGAACACGTAGACCAGGGAACGATCACTCTCGGGTATTTTAAGAGGGACTGTGGCCATCCCAGTGGCCTGTCGCTGCGGAAGGCACCTGGGATTTGATAAGGTCTCTCTCTTAATGAAAAGTTCGACAGAGTTGTTTGTGCCGAGAGCTTTTACAGTTCACTTTCAGGTAATTTTATTGTAACAAGGTGCTTTTATGCTTAAAAGTCTTGTTTCTCTGCATCCAAAATAATTCCAGAAATAAAAATGAACATTGTGACCATAGGGCTCTAACATTTCTTTATGATAGCTCTGATTGAGTTATTGTTCGAATTATTGCATCGTTCATTAGATCAGAACAACACAGATGCATTAACATTTTTGATAAATAAGTATTAACTATTAAAAATAAAATTGTATTTTACATGTACATCTTAATGAGGTGGGTAGGGCTTTAAACATTGTTTTTAATTAGTTTATGTGCCCTTGGATGGCTGTTACTTATTGCTAGATTGAGATTGCATTAAATACCAATTCTTTCCATTTTGCATTTCTATAGATATGAATATTTAAAAGTCTTGTTCACATAGTGGCTGGGGAAGGAGTGATGTCATAGCAGTGCCACTCATTTCTTTGAATGCCCTCCAAGCTATCACCCAAAATTCAACACAGTGATCTGTGGTTAAAAACGATTTTTAATGACTTATCAGCTGACAACTCAATTAGATTCTTCATGAATTTTGTCGAGAATAGATAATTGGGAACTGTGTGACATGCATAAGGAAACTTAGCCTCCGGTTGCTGGAATCCTCTCACACACCAGTGTTTTGAATGGCCCCTCTGTTTGGCATTCTGGAGCTTTCTGGACTCCGGGACAGTGTGTCCCAGTGGGATTCAGGGAGACCGTGGGCAGGGGCAGGCCTCTCCTGGGTGAGGGAGGCAGGCCTGAGGGGAAGGGAAGTGGACGCCCTGACTCAGGAAGGTCAGTGTTAGAAAAGAGAAGTCAGGGAAGGCGAACATTCAGAACCAGTGCCCTTAAACCCGTCTGCACCTGTGTAACCTTTGAAAAGCCTTTGTGTGAGGGTGGCGCACACGCCCCAGGTGGAAGACCTGGCCCCTAAAGGAAAATGTGTGGTTTCCCAGCATGCTCCGCGGTGACTCCAGCCCCCTGCACGTGGACCCCGCCTCCTGCAGGACAGTCCCTGCCTGAGCACACTTGTTGGCCTTGCCCACCATGCCTCACCCCTCTACCCCCCACCCCAGAGCAGTGGCTCCTGCGAGCCTGGAGGGGAGGAGTGTGGACCTTTCCCTGGCAGCGAGGTTCAGGAGGAGCTGTGGGTCAGAGTCCTGGGATGTTGTGATCTCTTTCAGGAACAATTCTTCCCCTTCCCCCGAACGCAGTGCTAGCTGCTGCTCTGCCCTCAAAACCCCCTGCGGCAGTGACCACTGTTTAGGGGGCTTGTGATCCCCCTGGGTGTTTGCACGCTGGAAGATGGAGGGTCACAGCATTGAGCACGCGCTTTATAAAGCCGCTCCCTCCGCCTGGAGCCCGCCCGCCCCTTCCTCCCGGGAATACAGGCGCGGCCTCCACATCCGGTGGGCGCCCCACCTTTGTGCAGACTTGCTGGCCTTTTTTCCAAGGTAGATACTTTTCTGGAAGGGAGAGAGAGAGAGAGAGAGAGAGAGAGAGAGAGACAGACAGACAGACAGACAGACAGACATACATCAATGATGCGAGAGAATCATTGATCATCTGCCTCCCGCACGCCCCACACTGGGACTGAGCCCGCAACCTGGGCACGTGCCCTGACCGGGAATTGAACCGTGACCTCCTGGCTCATAGGTGGACGCTCAACCCCTGAGCCACGCTGGTGGGGCCAGACCTTTCTCTAGGTGCACTCACCTACTTAACACTTCGGCCGCGTTTTATGAATACTTATTGTTGCGTTTGGCTTCCCCATTAGGATGTATATGTTCACAGTAGGGAGTGGGTGTGGATTTACCTTGGTATCCCTGTGCCGATAGCAGGCCTCGCATGTGGCGAGGGGTGGGTGTTTGTGCCTGAAGGGGGAAGATGGAAAAGTCCTGCGAGGTTTTCAATGGAGACCAAATCGCGTGGCTATCTAGCCATCCTTTATTAGTCAAAGAAATGGTTTTCAATCTCAGAGTAACAGTGATGTGGAAATATGTGAATAAAATAATTTTGCTCTTGATTTGCCCATTGTCCTGCGTCGTTGCCGTTACGGTGTAAGCAGCATGCCAACCCCGTTTCCCACCTGACTCTGGTAGCAGCTGGGTTTCCCCGGGCCCCCCGCAGCTCCTCAATCTCAGCCTCATCTCCAGAGCCGTGCGATGCTCGTTTCGAAAGGGAAAAGGAAAAGTGCCTGCTTCGCGAGGCGGATCAGCCTTGAAGCGCCTGCCCGCGATGAGAATGGTCGCGTGGACTTTAAATCGAGCCAGGCCCTGAAAACAGTCGCTCCGGAGGCGCAGGCTCTGCTTCAGCCCCTTTCTTTCGGCTTCCCAGGGTGAAGATGATGAAGAACCTACGGCCCTCCCGTGGTCACCGCTGCTGGCTTCGTCCTCCTCTCTGGTGGCCTCTACTTGCCCTCTGCGTCCCAGCCAAGCCCTTTCCCCCCAGGCCGGGTGACCCCTGGGCATTCTTCCCTCGTCGTAAAGCCCACTCCCTCCCGAGGCTCTCCTGACACGTAGCCTCCTTTACAACCCGTCCATCGGGACCAGGGCCCTCTCGGGACCCTCCACAGCGTCCCGTCCTGACCCTGGTGTAGTTTGTGAGGATCATGCTTCTCCGCATGTCCAGCCGGACTTGGACACACCTCGGGCGGGGGCCTGGTCTAGGCTGTCTGTGTGCCCAGCACCCGCTCAGGGGACATTGTCTGTAGAATGAAGGAACTGAAAGTCATCGCTGGTTTAATGTCCTTGTGCCCCTTGCTGCGTGATTACCGTGGACTGGCTGTGTCCCGATGGCATACATCTGGCCCCAGTTTATTTGTTTTGTTCCATTTTAATGTCCTTTCCCAGTTTTAGTCTCATGGAGCCCTCGGCCAGGAACAGGGTTTTGCAGCGTAAATCGGAGCCTTCCGGCACATTCTGAACACATGTTTCTAGGGACATGTCAGCACGTGTCATTTCATTGCCTCTTGGAGGGTCTTTCACGTGTCGTTGATCAGAGTTGATCAGTGCTCAGCAGCTACTTCCTGTTGGTCTGTGATGGGCTAGACGTCGTGTGAGGTGGCACTGATGTCCCCGTCGGTCTGCGATGGGTTAGAGGTCGTGTGAGGAGGCGGTGATGTCCCCGTCGGTCTGCGATGGGTTAGAGGTCATGTGAGGCGGCGGTGATGTCCCCGTCGGTCTGCGATGGGTTAGAGGTCATGTGAGGCGGCGGTGATGTCCCCGTCGGTCTGCGATGGGTTAGAGGTCGTGTGAGGAGGCGGTGATGTCCCCGTCGGTCTGCGATGGGTTAGAGGTCGTGTGAGGAGGCGGTGATGTCCCCGTCGGTCTGCGATGGGTTAGAGGTCGTGTGAGGGGGCAGTGATGTCCCCGTCGGTCTGCGATGGGTTAGAGGTCGTGTGAGGTGGCAGTGATGTCCCCGTCGGTCTGCGATGGGTTAGAGGTCGTGTGAGGGGGCGGTGATGTCCCCGTCGGTCTGCGATGGGTTAGAGGTCGTGTGAGGGGGCGGTGATGTCCCCGTCGGTCTGCGATGGGTTAGAGGTCGTGTGAGGGGGCAGTGATGTCCCCGTCGGTCTGCGATGGGTTAGAGGTCGTGTGAGGGGGCAGTGATGTCCCCGTCGGTCTGCGATGGGTTAGAGGTCGTGTGAGGCGGCGGTGATGTCCCCGTCGGTCTGCGATGGGTTAGAGGTCGTGTGAGGGGGCAGTGATGTCCCCGTCGGTCTGCGATGGGTTAGAGGTCGTGTGAGGGGGCAGTGATGTCCCCGTCGGTCTGCGATGGGTTAGAGGTCGTGTGAGGGGGCAGTGATGTCCCCGTCGGTCTGCGATGGGTTAGAGGTCGTGTGAGGGGGCGGTGATGTCCCCGTCGGTCTGCGATGGGTTAGAGGTCGTGTGAGGCGGCGGTGATGTCCCCGTCGGTCTGCGATGGGTTAGAGGTCGTGTGAGGCGGCGGTGATGTCCCCGTCGGTCTGCGATGGGTTAGAGGTCGTGTGAGGGGGCAGTGATGTCCCTATTGGTCTGTGATGGGTTAGAGGTCGTGTGAGGGGGCAGTGATGTCCCTATTGGTCTGTGATGGGTTAGAGGTCGTGTGAGGGGGCAGTGATGTCCCTATTGGTCTGTGATGGGTTAGAGGTCGTGTGAGGTGGCGGTGATGTCCCCGTCGGTCTGTGATGGGTTAGAGGTCGTGTGAGGGGGCAGCGATGTCCCTATTGGTCTGTGATGGGTCAGAGGTCGTGTGAGGTGGCGGTGATGTCCCCGTCGGTCTGCGATGGGTTAGAGGTCGTGTGAGGTGCCAGCGACGCAGAGACCTAGGCAGCACAGCTTCTGCCCTGAAGGGGCTCGTCGTTGAGTCAGGGAGACCCACACATTAGCAGACGAGTTGAAAGCAGTGCGACCTGTTCCTGGATTCGGGAGAGCACGGAGGGGGAGGCGTGTGCCTGGCGGAGACCGTGTCGGGGCGACGGCGTCCCGAGGGCGAACTCTGAGCTGATCTGGAAGGACCCACGAAGGGAGGCTTGAGCAAGGATGCCCTTTCCCCCTCGGAACCTGCAGTTCCCTGTCTTTCTTTGGAGGAAGCTTCTCATGCAGAGTGTTTTCAGATGGGGACCGAGTGAGACACGTGCGTGCCGTGTCCTCAGTGTGCAGCTGCCTTCGGGGGCGTCTGCATCCCCGAGTGCAGGTGGTGTGGCCAGCCGGCCGCCGAGGCCACTCACAGCTTATCTCAGTTCATCCCCAGCTGTAGGTTCTCAGTACCGAAGCTCAGGGGCTGGTGCACTACGCCTACAGGCCAAGTTCAGCCCAGGCCCGTTCTCTCACAGCCCTCAGCTGAGACTGGGTGTTGGGTCTTCCAAAGCATCTGAAAACCAACCAGCCCAACAAACACTAGAACGAGCAGCAGAGGCTGCACAGCCCTGCTGTCTGAATGCAGTGCTCACGGGGTTCTGCATGCACCCCGAGCTCCCACCTCCGCGGCTCTGCTTCTGCGCTTCTGCCTTTCAATGTTGTCATCTGCCCACCATACATTCAACAAATGGGGCGTTCATTATGTGTGAGCCACGTTCCGGGTTCTGCGAAGATAACAGTGACACACAGGAGCAGATAGAAGCTCAATGTGTCAGCCGTGAAGGAAGAAACCAACGCCGAGCCCAGCCGACGTGGCTCAGTGGTTGAGCTTTGACCTGTGAACCAGTAGGTCAGGGTTCGATTCCCGGTCAGGGCATATGCTTGGGTTGCAGGCTCGATCCCCAGTGGGGTGTCTGCAGGAGGCAGCTGATCCATGATTCTGTCTCATCATAGATGTTTCTCTCCCTCTCCCTTCCTCTCTGAAATCAATAAAAATATATTTAAAAAGAAAAGAAAAGCTAACGCTGGGTCAGGAGAAAGCCCCGAGGGCAACACGGCCAGCCAGGAGGATTCCTGGGAGGACTTTCAGTCAGGGACCGGCAGGTGGAAGGGCGCTGAGGGAGGCCGGGAGGCCAGGGTGCTGGGAGGGAGGGACTGTGGAGAGAGGGGTGGAGGTGAGACAGGCGGGTGAGGGAGAGCGGGTCCTGTAGGCCTCGGAGACTGGCTTTTATTCTTAGTGACTGGAAGCACTAAGCAGATGGAGCAGAGAGTGGCGTCATGTTTGTGAAGTGTCACTCTGCTGCTAGGTAATGCTGGAGTGGCCAGTTCACCCCCAGTCACAGTGGTTTCATTTAACACAGCAAACCTGCGTGCTCCCTCACGCTCCTGTTGCGGTGAGAGACGGCAGAGAGCTCTAAACCAAGTCACGTAGGGTCCAAGCCGATGGACGCTACACCGTCTGGGACCCGCACCCTCCCCAATGGCCATGGCTGGGACAGAGGGAGACGGGACAGCAGTGCATGGGGTTGTTGATCGCAGTGGCTCAGGCATGACACGTCACTTCTGTTCAGTTGCCATGGGCTGGAATGTGGCTCACCCCAGCGCCAAGGGGTTGGGCAGATGCAGTGGAGTCCGCGTGTGTGTGGTGATTAGCTCTCGGCCACATCCACGTTGGAGGCCAGCGAGCACCCATTCAATATGCAAGAGACGATGGCGGCTTGGGGCTGAGGGGTGTCAGCGAAGGGGTGGGAATTGGGTGGAGTCTGGGTGTATCTTGACGGTAGACCCAAGGAGATGTGCAGATGTCATGGGTGACTCCTCAATTCCACCCCCTCCCCCCACCATCTCATCTCCTATACTAAATGTGATTTCCTAAAGCCTGGCTCATATTTTTATCTCATTTTTCCAGGGCCTGGAAAATTGACGTTCATTATCTATTTATTGAGCAATAGAACAATTTAGTCACTTATCTTTCAAAATCCACATTTTTTGAACAGCAATTACAAAGTGCTGTCAGGGAATAGTTTCAAATCTTTGATTGGTTATTATGGTAATGATGCACATGAGTGACACGTTCATTCTGTGGGTTTCACAAAAAAAGACGGCTAAGAATAAAAGTACCTTGTGGGTTAGAGTTAGTGAAGAAATTGCTATTTTTTACTCTGGTACATTTTGGTCCATCTTTTTCTCTTTTACTTCTTGCTTGTTCCATCATAGAAGAATTTATAAAAAGCAAGTTTACTAACTGTAAATTCAGTGTTAAACTTATACTTCTTAAACTCACCCTCACGTCCTTCAGCAATAAACCTGTTTTTACAAAGTTAAGAGGTGAAAAGCTCAAATGCCCAGTGAAATGAAATGCCCAGTGAAATAAAAGCCCTTGCATCTTTTTCCTAATATTATTTGGCTTTTAAGAGGTCCTGGCTCATCAGGAAAAATTAACTTAGGGTTGCATTTATTTACACTCTATATCCTTGATAAGTGTCAGGTTATTTAGTTATTTTTAAATACCATTAAAAATAAGGGGGAAAAAAGCTTTTCTGATGAAACTAGTGATGAGATAAAAAAAAAAAAAAGTAAACTCTGAAAATATACACTTACTTCCTGTGGCCAATAGCAAGTTCTAGAAAGCACAGACTTCTGCGGGGGCCTAGACCGAGCACGCTGAGCAGACTTTGTACAAGCACGAAGGGGGGTGGACTGTGTTCTTAGATGTTGGAGCAGAGGACTTGCCAACAATAAAAATATATTAAAAGAAAAGACTCATGTAAAAAAAAAATCTCTCTTTGCTGGTTTAACTGTGCAAATGATATTCCACTGTTTTTGTCTTCTTCACAGAAGAAAATCTAGGATAACAAAAGCCCTACCCACTGGTCAGAGTAAAATTTCACCTTTGCTCTCTGTCTCACGAATGCCTTATTAAACACGCCATAGCCAGTACCTGGGGCTGGTTTGTCTTACTGTTGTTCCTTCCTTTTGTAAAGCTGTCTGTGGAAGTACGCAAGGAGATGACGAACAAGGCTATTAAGACAGTCAAACATTTTATTGAGAAGCCACGGAAAAGAAATTCGGAAGAGGATGTGCAGGAAGCTGGGGACTCTAAGGTGACCTATGCGGACACCTTGAGTCATCTGGAGAAATCCCTCGCTCACCTGGACACCCTGAGCCACAGCTTCATTGTTTCTCTGCAGAACAGCGAGCAGGTAATGAAATGAACACGTCTTCCAGAAGCTCAGCTGGCTGGCTAACGTCGGCGTTTTCTTTCCTTCACCCTGGAAAGCTGCATTAGCAGTTCTGGCAGGGTTTCCACCTTGCAGATATCCTTGAAAATGGTCCTCAGCCTTTATCTCTCACCTCTTCTTTATCACTTGATAGTCAATTCAGTTTTCACTTCTTTTAAAAGGATTTTAGGCCACTTCACACCCCTGATAACCTGAGAGGAAGGAGGTGAGTAGATAGCTAGGAGGGGAAGGGGGGTGGCCGCCAGGCTGAGGATGGGGGCCCTGGTTGGATGCCCGCTTCTAGCCACAGCTCTGTGCTCTCTAACTGAATAATGGTAGGTTTCCCCCCGAATTTTCAGAAAAATTCAGAAATTACCACGCTGCCTGTTTCAGTAGGTTTTTTTTAAATTGAGTATATTCTTTCTGTTTTTTATATTCTGTGTTTTCAGTGTAACTTTATTATTGATATGAATTAGTTTGCTAGTGAAATTGATCCCCATTTGGTTTCTAGTTGAGACCCTTGTGGTGTCTCAGAGAGCACTCATGAGGTTAGGAGCCCCTGCCCACGGCCAGGCGTGAGGCCCGGTGTGCCAGGGCTGCCCACGTGGAGGCGTGAGGCCCGGTGTGCCAGGGCTGCCCACGTGGAGGCGTGAGGCCCGGTGTGCCAGGGCTGCCCACGGAGAGGTGTGAGGCCCGGTGTGCCAGGGCTGCCCACGTGGAGGCGTGAGGCCCGGTGTGCCAGGGCTGCCCACGGAGAGGTGTGAGGCCCGGTGTGCCAGGGCAGCCAACGTGGAGGCGTGAGGCCCGGTGTGCCAGGGCTGCCCACGTGGAGGCGTGAGGCCCGGTGTGCCAGGGCTGCCCACGGAGAGGTGTGAGGCCCGGTGTGCCAGGGCTGCCCACGTGGAGGCGTGAGGCCCGGTGTGCCAGGGCTGCCCACGTGGAGGCGTGAGGCCCGGTGTGCCAGGGCTGCCCACGGGGAGGTGTGAGGCCCGGTGTGCCAGGGCTGCCCATGGAGAGGCGTGAGGCCCGTGTGCCAGGGCTGCCCACGGGGAGGTGTGAGGCCCGGTGTGCCAGGGCTGCCCATGGAGAGGTGTGAGGCCCGGTGTGCCAGGGCTGCCCACGGAGAGGTGTGAGGCCCGGTGTGCCAGGGCTGCCCACGGAGAGGCAGGAGGCCCGGTGTGCCAGGGCTGCCCACGGAGAGGTGTGAGGCCCGGTGTGCCAGGGCTGCCCACGGAGAGGTGTGAGGCCCGGTGTGCCAGGGCTGCCCACGGAGAGGTGTGAGGCCCGGTGTGCCAGGGCTGCCCACGGAGAGGTGTGAGGCCCGGTGTGCCAGGGCTGCCCACGGAGTGGCAGGAGGCCCAGTGTGCCAGGGCTGCCCACGGAGAGGTGTGAGGCCCGGTGTGCCAGGGCTGCCCACGGCCAGGTGTGAGGCCCGGTGTGCCAGGGCTGCCCACGGAGAGGCAGGAGGCCCGGTGTGCCAGGGCTGCCCACGGAGAGGCAGGAGGCCCGGTGTGCCAGGGCTGCCCACAGAGAGGTGTGAGGCCCGGTGTGCCAGGGCTGCCCACGGAGAGGTGTGAGGCCCGGTGTGCCAGGGCTGCCCACGGAGTGGCAGGAGGCCCAGTGTGCCAGGGCTGCCCACGGAGAGGTGTGAGGCCCGGTGTGCCAGGGCTGCCCACGGCCAGGTGTGAGGCCCGGTGTGCCAGGGCTGCCCACGGAGAGGCGTGAGGCCCGGTGTGCCAGGGCTGCCCATGGCCAAGTGTGAGGCCCGGTGTGCCAGGGCTGCCCACGGAGAGGCAGGAGGCCCGGTGTGCCAGGGCTGCCCACGGAGAGGCGTGAGGCCCGGTGTGCCAGGGCTGCCCACGGAGAGGCGTGAGGCCCGGTGTGCCAGGGCTGCCCACGGAGAGGCGTGAGGCCCGGTGTGCCAGGGCTGCCCACGGAGAGGCGTGAGGCCCGTGTGCCAGGGCTGCACATGTGGAGGCGTGAGGCCCGGTGTGCCAGGGCTGCCCACAGAGAGGTGTGAGGCCCGGTGTGCCAGGGCTGCCCACGGAGAGGCAGGAGGCCCGGTGTGCCAGGGCTGCCCACGGCCAGGCGTGAGGCCCGGTGTGCCAGGGCTGCCCACGGAGAGGCAGGAGGCCCGGTGTGCCAGGGCTGCCCACGGAGAGGTGTGAGGCCCGGTGTGCCAGGGCTGCACACGTGGAGGCGTGAGGCCCGGTGTGCCAGGGCTGCCCACGGAGAGGTGTGAGGCCCGGTGTGCCAGGGCTGCCCACGGAGAGGTGTGAGGCCCGGTGTGCCAGGGCTGCCCACGGAGAGGTGTGAGGCCCGGTGTGCCAGGGCTGCCCACGGCCAGGCGTGAGGCCCGGTGTGCCAGGGCTGCCCACGGAGAGGCAGGAGGCCCGGTGTGCCAGGGCTGCCCACGGCCAGGTGTGAGGCCCGGTGTGCCAGGGCTGCCCACGGAGAGGTGTGAGGCCCGGTGTGCCAGGGCTGCCCATGGAGAGGTGTGAGGCCCGGTGTGCCAGGGCTGCCCATGGAGAGGTGTGAGGCCCGGTGTGCCAGGGCTGCCCATGGAGAGGTGTGAGGCCCGGTGTGCCAGGGCTGCCCATGGAGAGGTGTGAGGCCCGGTGTGCCAGGGCTGCACACGTGGAGGCGTGAGGCCCGGTGTGCCAGGGCTGCCCACGGAGAGGCGTGAGGCCCGGTGTGCCAGGGCTGCCCATGGAGAGGCGTGAGGCCCGGTGTGCCAGGGCTGCCCACGGAGAGGCGTGAGGCCCGTGTGCCAGGGCTGCCCACGGGGAGGCGTGAGGCCCGGTGTGCCAGGGCTGCCCACGGGGAGGCGTGAGGCCCGGTGTGCCAGGGCTGCACGAGAAAGCCCTGGTGGCCTTCGGAGCGTCTGTCTGGATGGTCACCCGGAACAGCCCCGGGGTTTAGATGTTCTTTCCCATCACTGAAACGTGGACAGAGCAGTAAGTACATGTAGGTGAAGACAATGTTTAGATGTGTACATTTTTTAAAATTAAACTTTAATGCTATAGTAAATGAACCTGTGAGTGGCCACTAATCTCATTGTTTATTTTTCTTAGTGTTTACATGTTTATTAAGCATTGTATTCTTAGCTTGTAAAGAAAAACCCTAACTAGAACGGTTAGCCAGTGGAGAGGAATTCAGATAATGAACGACTGGAAAACTTCAAAATCCGTCTGAGACTTACAAGCGCAAACCCCTCACGGAGAAGATAACGGGGAGAATTCAAAGTGTGATAACAGTTTCACTTCAGCTTGTGTTTCTCCGTCCTGTTAGCCCGTGTGACGCACAGCAGGAATTAACGGGGAGAGGGAGCTGGGGAGCCCCTGGCTGGCCCAGCTGGGACCCACAGTACAAGATCTAGGGTAAACGTTTGCTGTTCTGGTCTGTACTTATCAGTATAACAATTTTGATTAAAAATTTAAAGTTTTTAAATTACTTGTCTTATTTATTTTTAAAGCAAGTATATTATATTCAAATCGGAGAATTGTCCCTGCTCTCCTTGAAACATACATGGGCTCAGTGGGTAGAGCAGTGTGTTGGGCCTAGAGGGTCATTCACAAAACAGCCGTTTGTTTCAACGAGGCTGGACTGAAAGGTACCAGGGTGCCCCGTATTTGCTCTGAGAAGCTTCTAAAAGCTTCACTGTGTACATGTAGACATTTAATGTCTGTGGGCTATTTAGATGTTGAATACCACTTTATTTATTTATTTATTTCAGGAAATACTGCGGAAATACAGTCACCTCTATGATCTCTCCCGGTCAGAAAAAGGGAAACTTCACGATCAAGCCGTGGCCATGTGTTTGGACGGTCAGCCTCTGGCGATGATTCAGCAGCTGCTGGCGGTGGCCGTGGGCCCCCTTGACCTCTCGCCCAAGGACATAGTGCAGAGTGCCGTGACGAGAATCATTTCTGCACTGAGGTGAGCGATGCAGGAGCCGTCGAGGCAAACCCGAGTTGAGACTCGGCCAGTGACAGTGCCTGGTTCATGGTTGTTGGGAAGATACCACATCATCTCTGCAGGCGCAGCATCCCCTGACCTGTGAAGTGCTGTACAGAAGTGAGAGGCAGATGATTACATTTCCCCAATCCTGTGTCTGGAGACTAGAGAACCAGGAGAAGGTTTCATGTTGGTATTGTGTGTAAAATATCAAAGAAGTGGCTAACTTCTGGTTCCACACGCCCTCCCTCCCTGTTATTCTTGAGACAAGGGAAAGGCCAAAATGACATGAGAAACAGCCAAGTGTCAGGCTGCATGGGACCTCAGGGTGGACTTGCAGATCTCGCCTTTCCCAAAGCCCCTTCGCGTAGCTGTGGGAAATGGTTCCCAGAGGTTCTTATGAAGTTCCCAAGGCCCGGTTAGTCACATTCCGAAGACGTTAGACTTCTGTGAAGTGTCTTAGGACATGATTTACCTGAAATGATGGCAAAAAATAAAAATAAAATTAAAAACCAAAAAGCTCACAATCGAGAAATTCTAGCTTTGTATGGATATGCTGGTGTCTTTATAGGAATGCATCCAGAGGGTTAGAACAGAGGGGAGTTAAGCTAAGAAAATAATGAGTCGTCGAGTGCTTTGTGTGAATAATGCAGTTAGGCTAAAAGATTTAGTTGTGCTTAATTCATTCTCCTTTTAAGCGTTCTTTGTAATTCTGTATTGCTCTTGAGGAACTTTTTGATTAAATGCATGTCAGTTTCCAGCAGCTGAACTGAAATCAAATGAGCCTTTATCAGTTTAATTACCCCAGCTTCATGCAATTTTCACCGGAGTGCTCTGAGGTAGCTGGCGATTTTATATATATATATATAGAGAGAGAGAAATAAAGTGTAACGTTTTTTAGAAATAATAAATGCCAAATTAATAAAGCCTTGTTTTATTATTAACATTGGCTTTGGTGGTGGTGGTGGTTATAGAACCACTTTCCTCTTGCAAATGATGAGAGGTACTTATTTGCCACATTTTGTATCTTGTTATTCAGAGTTACTTTTTATTGTTTCTTAAATCAAGGTTTTACAGGCAGCTCACAAAAATAAAAATTTTGAACCACTCATGCTTTATGAATTTAGTTTATTTCCTAAAAATTGCACATTTTCATTAATTTACATGAAAAAAATTCTGATGTAAGTTTTACTTGTAACCTCCTTCGCTGCACCAGTTCTGCTACTGAAGCTTTGATTTGGGCTGATCTCATAAATGTTATGCTTACACACTAAGACAGTCCATATGTGTGGAGTAAGTCTTTAGCAGTGGAAGGAAAGGGGACATTAGGAGTTCAACCACCTCTTCGTACAGGAAAAGAAACTCCCATTGACAATATCCATAACAATTACCTTTGAGGAAGTTGGTAAAATGTGATAGGCATAAAATAACAAAGGCATGAAAATAACTGAATCCAGCAGTTGACTTAAATCATATAACTTAAACTATTCAGAAAACTCACCTAAAACGTCTTTTTCCTCTGATGCATTTTGGGAATTCACTGGAGTTTCAGACTCACACAACGGTACACTGGGCGTAGTAATAGCGCCTGTGTCATGGGCCGTTGGGATTGTGGGATGGCAGGATATATGTAAAATGTAGCAGTGCCTGGTCTCTAAGTACCCTGGAAATATGAGTCAATAGACCTACTGGGGAATGTGGATGATCACTACATATTTAATGTTGGAAATAGCTCGGGTATTTAATGTCCATGGAATGCTTTTTGAATGACAGAATGCAGGTAGGGTTTTTTATCCTCTTGATAGGAAAACGCAAATGTATTAGACTGTGAGTTCCTTCCAGGAAGAAGTGTTCTTTTCACGTCCTTGCGGGTAGGACAGGGCTCCGTACGTTTGCAGACTGCAGATCCACGAAGGCCGAGCTGCAGGTGCTGGGCCGACACCCGCCTGGGGCATCTGAGTGCGGATGCCGAGCTGCGTCTGAGGCCTCTTCTCACTGTTCCTCTCTCCCCCACAGCGGAGGAGGAGCCGACCTCGGTGGGCCCCGGGACCCGCTCCAGGTCCTGGAAGGCGTCGTGGCAGCCGTCCGTGCCAGCGTGGACCAGGGGTAAGACTGGAACAGGCTGGCGGTCTCCCTCAGTGCCTTCCTCAGAGCCTCAGAATCACATGTGGTGTGTGTGATGCTTCCAAGCCTAAGCTCTGTTCCGAGGCGTTTCTGAAAGGAAGAGCTGAGCGCTTTTTGCAGAACTAAAAGTGTTACTGCAGGTGCACACACGGCTTCCCCAGCTGCATGTACCCCGTCAGCTCTGCTCACCGCCTGCCCTGAGCCTTGTGTGCTGAGAGAGCCTGGGCTCCTCACCTTCCTCCTAGGGAGGCGGGGGAGAGGGCTCCCTGGGCTTAGAAGGGACTTACAGCTGTCACCACTAACTTAGTGGCTAAGGATGGAAATTCCTAGAGTGTATGTTACATTGTTTTTTAAAAAGCTTTCTAGATCTGTCTTGTCTGAGGAGTAAGCGTATTCACGTTGTATAAGTCTAGAAGGTATGTGTCTCTAATGCCGTTTTTAGAAAGAATTTCTCATCCGCATGCAATGGCAGTGATAGGAATAGCGGCAACAATGAATGAATGGTTAGATACTGCCTGAGTTTACAAAGATCTCCCCTACGTCTGATCTCCATGTCGACCCTGGAAGGCCTTGTCTCAGTTTTCCTTTTTTAATGGGTATGGTCTATTTATATAAAAGCCTAAGCAACTGTTATGACCGGATGACCGGACGGTAGCTATGACGTGCATTGACCACCGGGGGACAGACGCTCAATGCAGGAGCTGCCCCCTGGTGGTCAGTGTGCTCCCACAGCCAACCTCCCGTGGCTGGCCAGCCTCTCGCAGTCCCTCCCCCTGGCCGGCCGGCCCTGATTGGCCCCGATCGCCAGCCAGGCCGAGGGACCCCACCCGTGCACGAATTCATGCACCGGGCCTCTAGTTTAATAATAATGAAGTGTTTGAGAAAACTCCCAACAGTTCCATTCAGTAATATAGTTCTTGTTTGCATATTAACTTCTATGCCGGTATTGTTCAGGTACAGATGCGTTTTTATATCGTGTTGATCAAGATTTATAAACACGCATATTTCATGGTATTTGCTTGCTGTTATAACGTCTTTATCCTTATAGATTTAATGATTACTATTTTTGATGGCTGCGTATGTTGCTGCCATGTTCAGGTGAGGCTAGAAGCTCAGAGAGGGAAATTGACTTTTCCCAGGTCAGACCTGGGACTAGAACCAGGCTCCAGTCTGGCTCACAGTCATAACTTGGCACTCAGATGCCTCGGTGGCATATTTCCACACCTTGCCCCATGCCCGAGGTCTGGGTGAAAGAGTATAGGATGAGCCATGTAGGTGAATGTGGGAGACACGGTGAGCAGGGCCTCTGCTTTTCTGCCTTTGACCTTGCACTTGACCTTGCACAGCTTCTCTGGACTGCTGCTCGTGGGTGGTCAGGAACCTGCAGCGGTGGCTGATTCAGGCCTTTCACTCTCATGCGACATTTATTTGCTTTCTGCGTGTTGTCTGGGTGCCGTGCTCTGGGAAGTCACAAGGAGCTGACTATGGGTAGGAACTAACCTCCCGCCCCAGGAGCTGGGAGCCTTGCAGGGCGGCCAGCCTGCCCCGGCCCTGGTGACGCTGCTGTAGCGTGGGGAGAGCTGTGCAGAAAGGGAGGCGCGGGGAGCGGTTTACGCTGCCGGGGAGTCAGCGCAGGACGCCCCAGGGTGCCATCGGGCCTGGTCAGGGAATCAGTGTTAGAGGAGGAGCGGGTGAAGGTCCTCCAGGCTGAGGAAGGTGCGGAGCTGCGGATTCAGCAGAGCACAGCCGGGAGATGCTGCCTGCGGGAAGCACCGAGCGCCTCCCAGAGGAGGCGTCCTGCCTTCCACACGCCCGTCAGTCAGGGCTGACGGGCGGCTCCCCAGGGCGGTCAGCGCCACTCCCAGGTCCTGCTGCCAGGCCTGGCCTCCTCCATGACAGGGGATGAAAGGGGCCTTCGCAGGCTCTGCGCTAAGCCCCTCCCTGGGGACGTAACAGGAGATTAGAGGGCCGTGTTTTTCTTAGTGAGTTTCCAGCCAGATACACAGAGGAATCCACCGTGGGTCTTGCATACGGACTAGCTTTTAAGCTTCGGGTTCCAAAGAGGAAGACATTAGGGAATGGATATAGAGAGCAAGGTCTTACTTTTTATTTCAATTACAAAGGCTTTTTCACAAAAAAGCTTCAGAGATTTTTTTTTTTTTCTTAAAAAAGAGAGATGAAGAAAGACAAAGTCATAACTTTTAACCCTCAGCACAGTGGGGGCAGGAAAAGGGATACCTGTAATACTTTCAATGATAAATTTAAAAAAAAGAAAAAAATTTGTAACTATGTCAGGTTATGTGGATTTAGCTAAATTTATCATGGTGATCATTTTGCAATATATACAAATATCAAATCATTATGTTAAAATGATACATTACACATCAGCTATGTATTAGTAAAAGTGGGGAAAATAAAATAAAATGGAATGTATCATACTGGCTTTGCATAGTTATTGCCAATAGTAATAGTTTATATAAAATTACTGGAGTGATGCCTGACACTATGATTATCGTTCATTGAAATAAGCATACTACTTACTAAACTTTATAAGAAACAGACATATTGATTACTGGTTATCTTATCAGCTTTAGGTAACGCAATTTAATATGATACTGTTTAAAAATCATATTTATTTGCATAGTTTTTCAGTAGCTAATGTGGTTTGCTGTAAGCCATTGAAAACCTAACCTTTCGCTCTCAAGTTAAGAAACACAGTCACCCCAGAAACCAGTGTTTAGGTCAGTCACCACGTTTGATTACTGGAGAGGGAAGGACTGGGCGTGCCTGTCTGACCCTTGACCTTGCCCCGCAGGGAGGAGCTGGTGTCCCCCGAGGACCTGCTGGAGTGGCTGCGGCCTTTCTGTGCCGATGACTCGCGGCCCGTGCGGCCCCGCGTGCACGCGCTGCAGGTTTTGGGACAATCGTTTGACCTGAGCGAGGAGGACGGCAGGCTGCTGGTGTTCTTCCGGACGGAGGCCATCCTCAGGGCCACGTGGCCCCAGAGGCAGGTGAGGAGCGGGCGCTGCTGGGGGTGTCTCCCTGGTCACAGTCGGCGGTCTTTGGTGCTCCCTGACACTGCCTCCGGGTAAGCAGCCAGCCTGACTCACGGTGCTCCTCTGTCTGGCTGCTCGGGGGTGACCTTGTGCAGCGTCCTGGCCTTTTCCCAGACGGCTGGCTGCCTGTGCAGGGTAGCCGGCTTCGCGCTCACACGCCCGGGCCGTGTTTCTCTTCTTGAGATGCAGTCAGGGCCTCCCCAGTGTTGGTTATGATGGGGGCTCCCCTGCCTGGGGAGACGCGGTGGCAGCTGAGCCGGTTCACTTCTTCCTGCCATGCCCAGGGACTCGGGCCCTCTCCTCTCTCCTGTCCCTGGACAGAAGCAGCGTAGTGACCGCACGAGATCTTAGTGTCACACACCATCCTTCCTTCCACTCCCTCGCTCATCTTCCCTCTGGAGCCTCCCTGACCTTTTCGGGCACTAGAGGAGCTGGGGAGGCGTGGCTCCGCGCCTGTCACTTCTCCCCACACTCAGTGTCTTCATCTTCCATTCCAGACCCCCGAGACCCCACAGTGTCGGCCTCCCGGGTGCTCAGGTCTCATGTCCGCCTGCCCCTCTGCATGCTCAGCGGGAACGTGAGGAGGGCGATGGGTTCTCGGAGTGAAAATAAGGATAGATGATGATCTTGCCACTTTCGGGGACCAGAAAATGAGGCGCTGCTGCCTTCTCTGTGGACGGGGATCCTCCGGCCAACATTGCAACCATCAAAGAGGGACTTAATCTTTAATTGTCCCTGAGGTGCCCAGAGTAGTGGCCCCACAAATCCGTGTGTGGCCGGGAAACGGACCAGCTCCTGCAAGATTAACACCGAGTCTGTGCAGCCTGCTGCCCGTGGTCTCAGACAGACGGCACTTCTAGTTTTCTAATGATGAGTTAACAGAATTAAAAATTCAGAGGCCCTCATTTTCAACAGCTTGAGAGGCCTTCATCTCTGTTCCGGAAATGTGCCCCAGCTTGGGGTGTGGGCGGGACTGGTAGAGGAGGGGGCGGGGTGCATTTAGTGTGTTAATCTCCTGGGTGCAATTTATCTGAGTTTTTCAGGTTTTGTAATTTTCTAGTTAACTGGTGCATGAAAAATGTGGGCCAAAATGCTGATTTTTCCTTAAAAAACTTCCATACCCCGTCACCTCAGTATATTTTCCTGTGTTTTTACGTAAAAAGGAACCTGTGGCTTAGGGTTTTCCTGGCCCAGGTTGGGGCACGCGCAGGAGGCAGCCAGTTGATGTTTCTCTCTCCCATCAATGTTTCTCTCTCTGTCTCTCTCTTCCTCCCTCACCCCCTTACCCCTCCTGCCCCTCTTTCATGCTCTCTCTAAAAAAAAGAAAGCATTGGGAAAAATATCCTCCCGTGAGGATTTAAAAAAGGAAAGGAGATGGATGTCCAGGAAGGAAAAGTTCCTTCCTCAGACTTTAGCTTAAATGTCACCAGTTCTAAAATGACTACACCCTGAATTAGTGACCCAGTCACGGTCTGTTTTATGACCATTTTAACTCTCTTCTAATCACTCTCTGCTAAGTTCTTCCTGCCTACCCTTGTGTCCCTCTCTCTGTTCATTATTTGGTGTCTGTCTTCTTCCAGTAGAAAATAAATTCCATGAGAACAGGGATCGCAAAGACACTCATTAAATATTTGTTGACTGAATGGATAGTAAACGTGTGCAGATCACCCTTAAAGTGGCAGGGTCAGGACGGCTGGCGTTCAGGGCAGTGTTCAGCGGGGACGATGCCGGTAGACCGCGCTGCCTCCCCTTACACACCAGCGGGGTGATTGCCTGGATAAGGGAGGGGCTTCGCATCGAGCGGCCGGGGGCTTGCAGACTGACTGTTCTGTGTTAATTCGCCATAATTTACCGAGAGATTTCTGGACAGCTCGTTGCTTCTCATGTGGAAGCAAACAGCTCACAAGCAGGTGTGTGCAGGTGTGAGCAGGAGGTCCGGATGCTAGACCAGCGCTCCGTGCCGCGCTCCCTGAGATGGTTCAGGGAGAGGGCGAGCAGCAGTGTTCCCGGGCCCTTCGGGTCCTTGAAGGCCTTGAGTCTCTCTCCCTGAGTAACGGGTTCTGCCCTTTAAGGACCTGCCCTCATCACTGGCTTCGCCGGGAGCAGAGGGACCGTGGAATGTGTGCCGAGTGCAGGTCCCCGCAGTGACTCTCGGGAGCAGCCTGCCGGGGGCCAGGGGTCCCCCTGTCTGTGGTGGAGGAGTCGCAGGGCCTCTGAGGGTTCACGGCTTGTGAGTGAGAGGCCCGGAGGCCCCTGCTCCCGGCGCCTGGTCCCGGCCTGCACCGCACCCTCCCCGGTGCCTGCATCGCTCCTTTCTTCTCCGCAGAGAAATGGGAAATCGGTCAGAAATCGCTACCCTTCTTTCCATATTTAACCTTTTGCACTCGGATGTCGAGATTAAAATTACTCTTTGAATGTATCAATAATTTGAAATATAAAAAACCCAAATAAATAAGTTTGTATGAAAAGAAACTCCAGTTTTTTATTCTACTGCCGCGCTTTGTAAAATCTGGGGTATTTAAAAAAATTAAATCCCGAGTAGAATAAAGGAATCGAGAAAAAAGCAAGCGAGTGCAAAGGGTTAAAATTTAGCTCCATTACCACAATTTTCTATTTAATCAAACCCATAAGTATTCAGAAATGGACATGAGGATAATTTATGTTCTCTATTTTCTCGTCCAATAATGACAATTGATTACTATACCGAAGAGTAATAACACTGTTTACGGAGTACTTGTGTGTCTGAATGCTGCTCTAAATACTGCTGCCTCAGTGGGGTGGTGTAGCCGCTCGTGACCAAGCCAGCAGCTGGGCACCGTCTGGTTTCCTGAAGCCGGGCCCCCTTCCCCAGAGGCTTTGCTTGGGTCCCGATCCAGCGGACTCGGCAGGCGGCGCGGCGCTGGCTCCTGGCACTGTGCACCAGGAGTCCGGCGCCCAGAAGTCCGCTCTGCCGCCCTTCATGTCTGTGTAGGTCTGTGCAGGTGGGCATCGGTTTGTGTTTTGAAGCCTGCATACAGAGGCAGCTCAGTCTTGCTGGGCTGAGTTCATGAAGGGAATTGCCCACACTGCACTGCGGCGTGGAGTCGGGTGTCATCACGGTGCCGTGGAAGCAGCCGCCAGGCCGCCGCTCCTCTGGAGGAGGGCGTGTGGAGATTAGTACCCCACATCAATGGTAATCCTGCCCGTGGTGCCAGTGCATTCTATTCATAAGGTGCTCTCATGTGCACTAGCATCTGTCTCGTATGCGCAAACATCTGAAGATGACATGAGCTACTGTCAGCGCCCGTAGGAGACACAGATTTCAGGGGAGGAGGTGCCTCAGGTGGAGATGGGCCTGCTCACTTCCAGCCACAGAGGGATCTGAGGTGAAAGCGTCCTCATCTGCGAGGAGGTGACGGGGCCACTTTTTCCAGGGCGGTGACTGTGTGAGATAAGGAGGCCGCAGCCGCCTGACAAATGGGCTTGCAGCCAGGGCTGAAGTCACCTCATCCAGTGAGAGGAACACTGCTTGGGAGGCAAAAGGGGGAAAGATACGTTTGAGTCACCTTTGAATCTCGCCCTTTTTCCTGTGGTGTGTTGTTCGTGGTGTCGGTATGGAATCTATACAATGCCTGTAAAAGATTGGACATTTTCCCCCCAGCGTGCTGGGGAAGGAACAGAGGTACTAGAGAGGTGTGTGTTACTTTCTTTTCACTGGGGAAAAGGACAGAATAAAGCAAAGTACAGAAAAAATTAGCAATTTCTCTCAATTTAATTTTCACTAAAAAATTAACCCATGATTCTTTATCCTGAAGCAGCTATATTTCCTTTCCCCCCTGTCCTATCTATAGACCGTGATCCTTATTAGAAGAAAACATAGCACACATCGGGCTCTCTGTGTCTTTACATCCAGCATATTAGTAGTTGATAATATAAATAACATCTGTTATTCATGTGTGCCTCCCCGGTGCGTCTGTTTGCTGGCTCTCTTTCACATTTTCTAATGTAATATTCACTACCGTCATGGACATACATGCCATCTTCACCTTACAGAGAGGAAGTGAAGCTGCAGGAAGATCCAGTCATGTCTTCCAAGCAAACATGTATTTGGACTTGATCGGCGTTCTTTTTCAAGCTGCATGTTTAATGCAGTTGCCCTTTGTCATTTCATTTGCTAGCCGCCTGCCGGCAGTTTTCCTCTGTGTTAGAGTATGTTCTGTGGTCATTTCACACTGAGGCTGTGTGGGCACATGCCATGGACTGGAAAGAGGCTGCGTCTTCCCTGGGTGCACAGTTGTGCTCCGCCAGGCGCCTAGCTTCCAGGTATTTCAGGGAGTTTACGTCCCCGGCATTCCCGCCACGGCAGGCCTCACAACCTCAGACCCATTTGCTTTAACTTCCACGGTCTCTGAGCCATACTTTACTCCCAATGGTTTTTTCCCAGATAATTTGTCAGATTTGTGACAGGGTGATTTTCTTAAACTTAAGGTTACTTAGTATTTTTTAACCATTAATGAGCAACATTGCTGGTTGTGATATGAAAACATATTGGGCCAAAACCATCTTCTAGAAAGAAAGTGGATAACATCATTATTTTTATTATAAGTATTTATGCAGGAAATCTATATTGATCATTTGCTATGCTGTGTGTTCTCTGCTGACCACTAGGATTTAATTATAGCTGACTTTTTCAAAACTGAAAATTTGGAGGCACTTTCATTAAAATTAAGAACAAAAATTTCCAATATTACTATGTGTTTAGCATTGTTCCAGAGGCCCTAGTCTATGTAAGACAGGAAACAGAAAGAGGAGCTATGACATTTTAAAAATCTTAATTATTATTACCTGTAGACAATATAATTCTAATTTTTGAAAACCCAAGAAAAATATTGTAAATGACTAGTTAATAAATAGAATTTATTATAAGTGCTAAAATAAATTATAAGTGAATATATGTAATATATGTGAAAATAACTCATAAGTCACTGCTATATGGTTGTAGTAAATATGATTGTGTAAGTTACTATAATTGTGACATTTATATTTTGAAAATGGGCATCAGTGATCTAGTAATTGAAATGATTAGTGAGCATCCAGAAGAAAATGTTTCCTGACAAAGACATACTCTTAAAAAATCTGTGTACTCATGGAATAATATGCAGCTGTAAAAATGAAGGATCTCTTACCCTTTGAGACAGCATGGAGGGACCTGGAGAATATTATGCTAAGCGAAATATGCCAGTCAGAGAAAGACAAGTATCACATGATCTCACTCATATGTGGAATCTAATGAACAGAATAAACTGATGAACAAAATAGATCCAGAGACAGAGAAACATAGAATAGACAGACAAGTCTCAGAAGGAAGGTGAGGGTAGAAGGCGGGGAAGGGGGGAGATTAACAAAAGAACTTACATGCATACATATATGCATAACTCACGGACACAGACAGTAGTGTGGTGAGGGCCTGGGGAGAGAATGGAAGTGGGGAGGAGGGGTCAATGGGAAAAGAAGGCGGACTTATGTAATATTGTCAACAATAGAGATACATTAAAAAAAATAACTTAAAAAAGCCTGTGTATACGTTAGAAATGTGTTATACAAAGGAATTTATTACCTAACATTTTTTAAGTGGAAACTGTTATTTGCACACGAATATGAAAACAAAGATATGAAGGTTTAATTTATAGTTTCTTTTCTCTTTTCTTTCCTTATGACAGTGAATGTACTTAGAATTTACAGGCTGTTACACTTTCTGAAAAGAAAGAAATCTAAATGATATTGAAAACATGAATCACTTTTCCTACTCTCTTCCTCTTTATGGTCTGTAGCAAATAACCCATTATGCTCTGTGTGTCATGTAAAGGAGAAACGTGTTATTCTCAATCATCCTGAGCTAATTGTAGGAACTGGAGCAGCGGCACTGCTAGGAATAGCACAGACCCAGCCTGCAGTTGTTGCAAAGTGTTTTCTACGCACAGCACGTTTTCTACAAGTGAACTCTGTAAAAACTTAGATTATCACTCAGAAAGCAGAGCGCAGCCATCCCCAGCCCTTCTTCCAGCCTCAGACCTGTGGGCGCTTCACACCTGAGACTTCAGGGACTTGGGGGGCTCACTTTTCAGATGTGGAAAGTGAGACCCAAGGAGAGGGGCGTTGCTGAATGCACAGGGCTCAGCGAGGCACCCGGGGTCGAGACGGAGTCAAGGAGCATGCCACCTCCGGGTCGATCAGCGATTCCTCCTTGGTGGCATATCTTTTTTAAATCTTATGTCCATCTTTAATAATAATAATAATAATAATAATAATAATAATAAATAATAGAACAGCCAAAACTTATGGCAACTCTATGAATATTTGATATTCTGTGCTAAAACATTTTATAAATGATGATTTCCATTCATTCATTTGTATACCCATTCATTAGTTCATCCACTCTGTCAAGCATTAGTTTAAGAAGTGGGATAAACCAGTGAATAAGTAAAAGCCTCCGTTTTGAAGGAGCTTCCCTTCTAATGAAGAAGAAAGGAGGTAAGCAAATATCTAACGCGTCTCGTGCTTTTAAATGCTAAGAAGGAAATGAAGCAGGTGAGGGAGAGAGATAAGGGGGAATGCGCTTTCGGGGGGCAGTTATGCAGTGATAAGGTGACGCTGGAGAAATTGGAAGGAAGTGAGGGGTGAGCCTTACAGCCCACCGCTATCTGGAGACAGAATGTGGGGGCAGGGGAAGCGGAGTCGAGCCCCAGAGGCAGAAGTGTGTGTGTGATGATGCAGAGCAGCTGAGGGGCCGAGGCTGGGGACCAGTGAAGGTGCTGAGGTCTGGTAACAACAGATGGATGGCTTGAGTTTGAGATAAACACACACGTTTCTTTGTAAGCAGGTAACAAACGGTTGCAAAACTTGCAGTTAGACCACCAATTTAAATAACTTAAAGCTTGCCCTGGCCTGAGCAGTGGTTAGAGTATCCACCTGCACACCAAAGGGTTGCAGGATCGATCCCCAGCCCTGGTCAGGCCTTGGGTGGGAGGCAACCAATCGATGTGTCTCTCACATCAATGTTTCTATCTTCCTCTCTCTCTCTCTCCCCACCTCTCCCTCCCTCCCTTCCACTCCCTCTAAAAAATCAATAGAAAAATATCCTCTGGATGAGGATTAACAACAACAACAAACATTCGAAGCGTGTTTAGCTTACTGAGTCCTCTCGATTCAGAACATCCTGACCTGCTCAAATTTACATTTTGGCCCTGCCTCCTGCTAGCCACGTGCTGGGGCTGACAAGCCTGTTTTCTCGTCTATAAAGTGAGGCGAATAGCGCTGTGCTGTTCTCCACACAGAACTCCTGTGAGGGTCCGCTGACTTACCGGGATATAAAGTTATTTCAACAACAGTCAGATGCTCCGAGTGCCTGTTCCACGGGAGAGGGGCATGGGGCTGGGGGGCAGGCTCTGAAGGACCCGGCGGGCCCCTGGGAGCAGCACCTCCCGTGGCGTCACCAGTGATTTCGTAGCCCTTACCAACTCCCGTGCAAGTGCAGAGTCCGTGGCACAACCTCTTCGGATGGCTTCTGGGGTCAGAGCCAGAAGGACCAGTGAATTGGATCTTGGAAACACGCATTAATGCAGACAAGTTAGCAAACATGTAGGTAACCGTTTGTTCTCCTCTTTCAAGGTATCATGTGAGCCTTCGTTACCCAGTCCCAGACACCCTCTGTCAGGAGAGGCTAGGGAACGAGAGAACAGCTTTTGGGCCTCTTTTGTGTTGAAAACGGCCTGCTGGCTGGGACTGGCAAACATTTTCGCCCACGGAGCTGTGGGGGCTGCGATTTGTTTTAGGGCTGCCTCCGTGTGAGAGAAATGTCACCCGCTCTTCAATGAGAGGAGCCACGCGCATTCTTTTTATGGCTGAGACTTCTTTTACATTAGAAATGGAGATGGGAGTAAAGGGTGTTTTCTTTTATTTTGGTTTGTCGCAAAAACATGTGACAACTGCACTTTAGTAAAATCTTTCATTTCAAATTAGGGACATTTTGGGGACAACATGAGCCCTTAGCAGTAATAATGCTGAAACGCAGAGTAGAATTGCATGAAGGATAATTTAAAGTAAAAACAACAGGCTGATTTTGAGTAAACTCGTAAAACAATTCAGTATTTTAACATAACATAGATGAGATGCCGATAAGCCAGTCCAGTGGAAATCTCCTTGTTTGAATTGATTTTGGTAAAGAGCATTAAAACCCACCCTGTGACTTGTTCTAAACAACTTTTAACTGAAAGGTTTGAGGTTGGAAAGGCGTCGGCCTTTTGAAGGCTTTTGGTGGAGATGGGAGGTAGGATGTTGCTGAATTGTAAAAATTTTCAAGAGAGTGTTGAGTCAGAATCACCAGATTTGGATTCTCCTAGAAACCAATTCCTCAGCCTGTGCCACCAGTTTGAAGCGTGTGTTTCGACCTCCAGGTGGCCGTGGCCGACGTGGACAGCGAGGAGAGCCGCAGCGCCCTGTTCGCGGAGCTGCTGGCGTCCAGCGGCAGCGAGGCCGAGTTCCAGCACCTGGCGCTGCTCTTGCAGGCCTGGCCGCCCGGGAGCCCCGACAGCGCGTAAGTGGTCCCCACCGAGGCTCCTCCGTTCCTTTCGTCTCCAAGACCCAGTGCCTTCAGAGGAGCCTGTGAAAGACAGATAAGATCCATCTGGCCCCTAAACCCAATATTTTACTCGGAAGTATCAGGCAGCACTTGACGATAGCATCCGGTTTATGATGTCAGCAAGGTCGTTTCGTTGCAGTTCTCTTTTCACCAGGAAATCTTTGACTGTTGGCGTGGCTTCCGATGCTCATGAGAATTCGTGTGGAGGAAGCGGGTCATTCCCGTTCGCTGAGGTCGCACGTGTGATGTGCAGTTTGCACGTTATCCGTCACACAGCCCGCACGCCAGGTGATGGGCGCTCGTTTTGTAGATGCGGAAGTGGAAGCTCAGAAGTTAAGTTCTGTGACGTCAGGCGTCCCGTGGTTGCTATGTGACAGGCGGAACTCTCCCAGCCACCGGCCACCTTCACGGCCCCGCGGTTTCCAGCGCGTCATGCTGGCTGGCCGCCGCCCTCGTGGCTGCCTGGAGCGGCCGCCCCGCGCTTGTGCCGCAGCCACGGAATCCCGTGGAAGGCGTAGCCAGTTTCCTCTGCGCACATATGCCGTCTGACATGACCGGCTGCTCCTCCGGCAAAACACGGAGCGCGTGGGCCTCTGTTCCCGCCGCCTGCCCGCCCGGGACTCGCCTGCGCTCCCACGCGCACAGGTGCAAGGCCCCAGGCGCCGCATCTGCACCCGCAGCCGTGAAGCGGGTTCTCCTGAACAGCCATTCTGTGCGCATGTAGGCCCCAAAGCACATCTGGAAAAGGCTCTCTAACCCAGGGCGCTGTGAGAATTTCTGAAGAGGGGGTTGTTTTGTCTTGTGGTTTCCAATTACAGTTGACATTCAGCATTGCTCTGCATTAGTTCAGGTGCAGAGCACAGTGGTTAGACAGTCGTACACTTTACAAAGTGGTCGCCCCGATCTTTCCAGCCCCACCCGGCCCCATCCGCCTTGTTGGAGTATTACCGACTGTTCCCGGCTGTCCTTACGCCCCGTGGGAACGGCCTTTCTCCGCCTCTGCGTGCGCCTTGGGACGGCACGCGGGGTGGAGCTTTCGAGCACGGGTCGCACCTCCTGTGTGAGGCTGGGCCGGGCTCTCATCAGAACACCTCCGTCTTCCTCCTGGCCGCGCCGGGACAGCGTTTCCATCTGGTCCCCAGCTCTCGGGGCGCAGCCGCCTCCGGGCCTGGTGCTTGTGGGAAACAGGCCGGGCTGGGCTTGCTGAGTCCAGGTCTCTGCTGGGGCCGGGCGTCCGTTTCTGGCCAAGTCCCACTGGTGAGGATGGGAAGTAGACGTGGGACCACGAATCCGATTGTCAGCCAGCTTTTCTGTTTCAGAAAACCAGTGTGGAGTGTAGATTGCTTCAGCCCTTCAAAGGGCGCTCCCAGTCAGTCTGCTCAGCTCAGAGCGTGACACCTGGTAGGTTAGTGACCCGTGTCACGGTTCCTCTCGCTTTAGAACGGGACCATTTCCAGTCCCTCGCTCACCCACAGACACAAAGCAGCTTCACTTAAAACATTTACTGCGTGTAAAACATCTAATGTATTCGTGGACAAAAATATCTTAATTTTTAAAGGTGTAGTTTTTGTAGTCGCACAGGGAAGGAAATGGGTACATTGCTGACCTGTGTTCTGCATCCTCCGCTAGAACTCATTGTCCGTCTGCTCACCCTCCGCCCAGCCACTGTCCTTTACAGACAGGCTCTCAAAGCGCTTTCTTCCAGGCCATCCGAGTGTGACCTCAGCACTTCCACCGGAACCAGAACAAAGAGGAGAGGGTGGGGGGAGAGGGGAGGCGAGGAGGGAGGGGTGTGACAGTGATCGATGTTGCCAGTCAACTCAATCGAATTAAAAACTCAGGAAAGTGCGCGATCCGATCCATCTGGCTGCTAATTCAGTGGTTCCACCTGCAGATGTGCAGTGTGGGTCCCCGGCAGGAGGCTGCATGGGAAGCGTAAGAGATTTGCACTTGGGGAAAATTCAGTGGCTCAGTGCTTCATGCTGATGGAAGAGTGTCTTGGCCATTATTGTCAGGAAGCTGCGTTGCCCCGCGGGGCGTGCCCTTCTGCAGCGGGCAGCCTGGTGGGCAAACCCAGGGCCCCGGTTCAGACTCCGAGAGGAAGTGGGGGCTGGTCCGTGCGTGTAGGGAGACTCCCGTCAGCCACACACTCCAGGGCCTTGTGTGTGCTCTGACGTGAGCAGTGGTCCCCGAGACACAGAGCTGAGTTTGAGCTGAGACAGAGGCTGCTCGTGTGCATCTCCTTGTTGTCCTTGCACTTGAGGTTTTTCTCAGGGGCAAGGAGTAAAATCCTGTCAAGGAGAGGGCCCCCTTTAGGTGCTCCGTGTCTAGAATCCAGAGCTGTGCTGACGAGACCACAGACACTCCACAGCGAAGTTCATTCCCAGTGTTATAAGTGAAATCGGTGCCCTGCTCCTGGGCTGTGTCCCTTGACCTGTAAGTCGTGGTGTGTTTATGCAGCGCGGGGTGTGGCGGCCCGAGAAGGGGAACAAGGGCAAACTTTGTGTGTGTTTCTGTCTAGAATAAGAGAACTACGTGGAGCTCCAAGCGGGGTCTCCCTGCGGCTTGTGTGTGGCTCCCCCAGTCTGTGCCCACGCTGATCTCTGCTGTGCCCTGCCCTCTTGTCATTAGTCCTGCCCGACCCCAGGCTCAGTCCTGATCATAGTCATGATCATGTGACTAAGAAAAGCCGGTTTGGGTAGTGAATAGTTCCATGGGCCTGCTATTATGAGCGACACTTCACGATTGCAAATGATCCTTCATTAAACAAAGCACGACGTCAAGGGCAGACACTAAACTGGGAAAACCCAGGCCCAGAGAGGTCCCCAGAACCATCCACCCAGGCTCGGGGCGTTAAAGTCACTTCTCCGAGTCCACCAGGCAGTAAGCCAGGGAGCCAGCCTGAGCCCAGCGGCCGGGGCTTCGGGGCAGCCGGGGCCCGATGCCACCGTGAGCGCCTCCTCCGTGAGATGTTCCCCTGAAGGACAGCCTGAAGGGCGAGCCCTCTGGGTCCCGAGTGCCGTTCGTCACAAGCATTCCACTTGGAAAGTGGGATATTTTTCGTGTTTGAAACTTGCTTCTCACAGTTGTCGCAGCTGAATCATTTCTAGGGCCTTGCCTTTCCGCCCTCAGAGCCAGCGTCACGGATAACCCGTGGGTGAGGCTGGCTGCGGCCATGCTGGCCCGGTGTCCGTCGGAGAACGGCGAGGCCCTGGGCGAGGAGGTTCTGAAGATGTGCCGCTCCTTGTACAGCACCAGGCAGAGGCTCCCGGCCCAGGTGAGTGGCTCTCCTGCGGGCACCTGCCTCTTCTCCGCACTCTGCTGTGGGCGGTGTCCGCTGCTGCTCGGGAGGGAGGGACAGGAGCTCAGGGCGTCGGAAGGTCAAGGGCCCCGTGAGTAGCAGGTCAATGAGGACACGCAGGGCTGAGAGGACGCTGGAGGCCTTCCTCCTGCTCGGGCTCCGGCACGGCCTTCCTTTCCCAGTCCCAGGGCAGAGCCCGCTTCCGGTCCCTCTGGGCCCTGTGTGCCTCACTCACATGTACGTTCCAAGGCGTCATGGCAGCTCCCATGGTGCCGTGTCCGGAGCAGGCCAGCTGGAGCGCGGTGATGAGCCTCAGCGCCCTGATTTTTCCGTATTTTTCACAGCATTGTGATGAGATTGCAAACCTCCGTGTTTATTCTCTGTAAACACGCTGAAACACGCAGCCGCCTCCATTTGACCTTGGTTCTCTATTTGACCCCGTGGTGTGGCCGTCACAGAGGTTTTTGTGGCATATGTAGACGTATGTGTATCTGAACTTTCTAAAATAAGCACATATTAATTACAGCTCCCCGCAGTGGATCCGACCTCGGCAGTGTGTAGTCTGAGCAGGCTGCGTGTGTTCAGTAGCATCTGGACAATGGCACTAAATTGATTAATTGGTTTTTGAGTTGCTACCACATAGGAGATAAACTTGAAAATAAAATTGTAAATAGAGTTGTCTGAATCTTCATTGTAATCACTCAAGGAAAAGATTCCCATTCTGAATGCACATTTAATGAATTGTTTACAGAATGAGGGACTGGCTAAGTGTTTTTTGATTGGATTTTAAAATATTTATTTAAAGAAGTCTGTCAACCACCAGAATGACAGAATTCTCCTGTGCAATATTTAAAGCACCAACACTAACCCCTTTGCTCCCGTGGTGTGATTGGTGGTGTCGGCTACTTGCTTACCTGTGACCGGCCCTGCTATAGGGAGCACCCAGAGGTGGGACCACGGCTGTGTCACCTGTGTCACCGTGGCAGGAGTCCACACACGGCACAGAGTGGGGTCTCCACACAGTTTATTACCCCCCTGCGCCCCGGGCAGGTACGGTGTAAATAACACGGGGCTCACCTTTGCCGTAACATGAGCTGAGGTCAGGTGCGGCTGGATCAGGACCAGATGCCCACATGCCTGCAGTCAGTGCTGCTGCTTCAAGGTTGGGGAAACCTTGTTTGGGACCCTGTTTCTCTACTGTGAGGAGTGAGCAGAGGCTGCTGTTCACTGCCTCACCCAGAGCACCTGACTCCCCGCCTCCCCCAAATCCACAATCCCGCCCCCCGGGGGAGGAGAAAGGCACTGGATTGAACCCCTTTTGTAAGTAGGTCATTATCACTTCTCTCCTCCAATTTGATGAGATGAAAAGTAATTATTATCCGAGGAGTTTTGTTGCCACTGTGACTTGCCTTCATTTTCCCATGCTGCCTCAGTTCCTGTCTTACAATGGGGTACAGTTATGGGCTTTTTCAGGATGCCAAGGTTAAAGGAACTGTGCAAATGTTATGTGCTGTTTTTATTGATCACTAAATGTGCTCAGATGTGAATTACAGTTGTTACAAAGGAAGGAGCATTATTATTGCAAATGGAAATGTCTTGGGAACTTGACCACGTGCAGCTGAAGTCAGGACGCGGCAGCCTAACGCAGCGGGGCGGGGCTGGCTGAGTCCTTCTCTCCCCCGTTCTTTTGTGGAGAGGAGGTGCATTGGCTGCCTTCTATGAAAGCCTCTCTCCGAGGCAGGCCGGCCGGCGGGAGAAAGAGCTGAGGACTCTCAGGTCCCTCTGCGGAGTCCCAAATGCCTTTTGAGTTTTCATGAAGATGAAACATCTTAAGTATCACGTTTCCAGTTCACCTTGACATTAGGGTTTAAACAGGTGTTTAAACATTTAACTTGCTGATTTCCTTTGTTGCAGTAGATGATACTAGATATTTGATAGTATTAAAATGGACAATACTTTTTATTGCTTGTTAAGCATCTAGTATATGCTGAGCGTTGTATGTTATTATTAACACCCATTCTCTCTCTCACACACACACATAACACACACACACACACACACACACACACACACACACTAACTACAAAGTAGACACATTACCTCCATTGTCCTTATGAGGAAACGAGGGCTCTGAGAATTCAGGAAAGTGAGTGACAGTCCCGCGTCCACCCGGTGGGACACTATGCAGCCATTGAAAGCGATGCCGTGGAGGGAGATCGGGGGCTCAGACAGGTGTGCAGTGTCCTGTGCAGTGGGCGAGGCGGGTCCCAGCACGGAGTCATGTGTCCCTGTCCTTGCAGTGCGTGGAGGAGCTGAGCGCGCTGCTGCGGAGCCGGGCCCTGCTGCTGCCGTCCCTCAAGCTGCTCCTGGAGAGCCCGGACGCCCGCCTTCACGCCGTGGCCCTGGAGCACGTGGCCGCCGTCGCCAAGGTACGCCCGCCGGCTTGACATTACTCTGCTTCCAGGACAGGAGTCGGTGTGGCCAGCACTGACCGGGATTCGCCACGATTGCTCTGGCCGTGGTATTCCCTGACCACAGCCGCTCTCTCTGTTTGTGTAGGAAGCAGGTATTCGTCTACTGGTATTTTACAAACGCGTACTGAACGCCTCCGGTTTACAGACGTTTACACACCAGCCTGTGTTTAGGTGCGGAGACTGTAAATCCAAATAGCGAAGCTGTTTCTCTTAAGAAGCCGGTGTCGGCCCTTCAGGAAATGTCCTGGGCACGGGGAACTCGGGCTGGGGGCGCCTGGCCTCGGGTCGGTTTTCTGTGTGTGTGTGTGTGTCTCCTAACTAAGGTGGGAGAGCGGCCGCGGTCATGTTCTCCGGCACCGTCTGACCCCCAGCCCTCTGTCCTCTGGCAGCCTGGCCATCTGGGCGGAGGAACGGGGGACTGCACCAGGCCGGCGCCCTCTCCCTCGAGGCTGCTGTCTTGTTGTGATTAAGGAAGAACTTTCACCTCCCTTTTTAAATTTTACACTTTAGAACTAGGCAGCTCAGGGCTGCATTTTAACGAATTCACGTTGTATGACTCCTAAAACCCCTCTTAGGGAGATCCTTCCTTCAGGTGAAGTGATCAGTTTGAAGTATTGTGTGTGACTGTGTGTTATGTGTCTGGGTGAGTGAGTGTTATGTGTGATTGCATGCTTTTTCTAACCAAAGTGTCAGAGGGCAGAGAGGGGAGGAGAAGCCTGGAGCTGGGGTGCACACGCAGCCCCCCAAACCGTGGGTGAGTCAGTGGGTGAGTGGTGAGTGAGGGCAGAGGCCCAGGACACCATGTGCACGACTGTAGGCCTCGCAAACCCTGTCCGCTTAGGCCGCCCTGGTTATAAACAGCAGAGAAAACGGCACAGCCGAGACGCGGAAACGAGTGCGCACTGTTTACAGCAAACTTTTTTTTTTTAATAAGTAGAAAGTACACTCTACAATAATGATGAAACGTATAGCGTCAGACCGTGATTTCCAACCTTTTTCATCTCCTGGCACATAGAAACTAATTACTAAAATTCGGTAGCGCACAGGTTGAAAAAAGTCTTGTATTATTATCGAGAATTGCCTACTGTGCGTCAATGTACCGGCATCCAGGGTGCGCAGCCTGGGACTGTGCTCAGGAGCGAGGAATGGGTAGGGTGTGTGTAAAGGTGGAATGCAATACCATTCCTGGGTGTCGAGGGATTATCTCAGGGGAGGATTGACATAGGGCCTCCAGGGATTAGGCAAAGTAGGAAAGTGACAGGACAAAGTGTGGGACCGGCCACACTCAGGCCCCGAAATGGAAGATCTGGTTACAGTCTCAGACTCCCCTGTTGTTGGGCTGTAAGCCAGATGATTTGTCCCAGTTTGGGTTTCAGAAGAGGATACTATTAAATCCCGTGCCAGGAATGAGACCGACTATCATTCAAATAAATATAAATTACAAAAAACTATCCACAGGCATTTTCTCATTCCAGCTATACATTTATGTTGCCCTTGTGTTTTTCTGCCTTTATTGTTGCTATACTTAATAACTTTATTAGTAATAGTAAACGTAACAAGACAAATATCCTTCCCTAAACAGGGAAATAAGTTTAAATAATCTTATTTGAAGTCATTGAAATGAGGTCCTGCATACATGATGCTACTGGAATCTGAGCTTACCTCGTTACTGTAATTACTCTTACCTTCTTATGGATCCATAAAATCAAAGACTTTAATTCAGAGAAGGTTCATTACCTATTGTTGAAACAGGAATTAAGCAGATACCGTTTTAATGGCTTGGAAGATAGTAGTGCTTTGTGCTTTAGTAGATTTCTTTCCCAAGATCTGCAAAGTTTCATTTATTCTCAGAAATGAATCACTACACACACAAAAAATCACCGATGGAGACAGGTGGCGAGCGTTTTGCTCACTTTGATATCTGTCAGCCCCTTCCTCTTCTCGAAAATGCTGGGTTGTTGGTTGGTTTGACTGTTTTAACTTGAGCCATTAATTGAGCTTGACCTCTATAAGCATTGGGCTGGGCACTTGGAAAGCACAGGTGACCTCAGCCCCCCAGGCGGTCGGCATTTCAGATGTGGAAACTGGAGCCCAGAGAGGTTGTCCGTAGCAAGGTCACACAGCAGCAGCAAAGCAACCGGGACCAGAAACGGGTCTCTAACCCGAAAGCCTGCCTTTTCACAAGACCACACGCCTCTCACTCTAATTCAGTTATTTGATCAGTGGCGCGCTCTGCTGCTGAGACGGAGGACGATAAGATACAACCTCAGCCTGGCCAGGAGACAGACAGGTTTCCAGAACAGTCACGAAGAGGCCGCTAGTCGGTGCCCTGGAGGACGGGGAAGGCGGGAGCAGCTTGGCCAGGGATTTAGAGGAAATGCCACCGAGAAGGGGTCCCCGGAGCTGACATTTGCGCTGGGTTTTGCGGGGTCACCAGGTTTCTTAGAGGAAGATGGGCAGGGGCTTACTCTCAGAACTTCCTTTGTTCTAATTCTCACGTGCAGTAGGCACCGCTGACCTCCGCGTCTCAGGAGCCGCTCTTCCTGGTCCCAGAGCGAGTAGGACGGCCACACTGTGTGCAGGACGGTCCGGCGGCTCTACCATCGCTTAATTGGCTTTGAAAGGCCACATTGTGTCCGAGGCTCCTATAACCAGAGTCACTGAAAGTGCACAGTGACATTCAGAAAGCCTGCCGTGGCTCTGTTACATCACAATGTCAGGCAGTCTGAGCTTCAGTATGCATCAGTGTTGACTTGATTCCTTGCAATAATATGGACAGCAACAGGAAATAGAAAAGTGTAAGCTAAGTGCCAAAGCCACAGGAAACCATTCCTAGACTAAGAGATAGGACCAGGGGCCGTCAGAGAAGCCACAGCGGAAAGAGCCCGTCGAACACTTGAGGACGGTAAGTTCGATGCTGAGCTTTCCAGCGCCTGCGTGAGAACAAGTCCGAAACGCCTCCCGACATCGTCCTGTTGATGTCAGGGGGTCGAGGGTGTATTTTCTCAGCGGAGGAGAAGGTTTCTTCTGGAAGTAACTTTTCTTGTGGGTCTGTCCCTTGGGGTGAAAGAGCGGGGACCGGGGGAGGCGCCTCAGGGAACCGGCGGTGTGGCTGCGGGACGCCGGCCGGGAGTCAGGACGACCTCAGCTCAGACCCTGGCTCCGGGGCTCAGTGACCCCGGCGCTGAGCAGAGTCCTTACCCTCCATCTCCCAGGCGGTGACACTGGCGGTGACAGGGGAGGCTCATGCCCTCCACCGCCCTGGGCAGCAGGATGTTCCCCGGGGGAGAGGGGCTCCAAGGACTGACGCGAGAGGGCGGGCCTGGCTCCGCGCCGGGGTGGGGCTCCGGGGAGGTGGCCTCACCGGCCTCACGTCCTGCCTGTCTTACTTCTTGAAGGTGGACGACTCCAACTGTGACCAGGAGCTTCTCTCCCTGCTCCTGGACGCCAAGCTGCTGGTGCCGTGCCTCTCCACGCCCTTCTACCCGCGCATCATCCAGCACCTCCTGGCCAGCCCGCAGCCGGGGCGCTGGGACGCCGAGGGGCTGGCCCGGGACCTGCGGGAGGCCGGCCACGAGGCCGAAGCGGGGTCGCTCCTTCTGGCCGCCAGGGGCACGCATCGGGCCTTGAGGACTTTCAGCACAGCCCTGAGCGCCAGCCGGCACTGGGTGTGACGCGGCCCAGGCCTACGCACGGTCAGTCTCCAGTGGCCCCTCCCCGCGGACCGGAGCACCCAGCGCCGAGTGCTGGCCCGGAGGCAGCACCTGTCCCTGCTGATGCTTCTCGGTGGTCCCGCAAGTGGGAAATAAAGATCCATGCTGAGCAGCCTGCCAATAAAATACAATAAAGTCTGTACTTTCTTGTTGACCGAGAGAGACTCACGCCTACTCCTGTTGGAACTGCCTTTCCGAACGGAATTCAGGTGAAGCCTCCAGGGCCGCGTCCCAACGGCTGCCTGTGGGCAGGTGGCGTGGAGAGGGAGGGAGGGAGGTGGGGAGGGTGGTGGTGGGGCAGGTGCTGGGATGCAGGCAGTGGGCCTGATGCAGGTCTCGGCATAGGGAGGCGACTCTGGGCCCCGTGCCCACTTCTCTGGACCGTCCTCTGTCCCGTATACGACGAGGGCCATGTTCTCTATCTCCCGGGGTTGCCAAGGACAAGGGGAGGGGATGCCTGAGGCTCTGTCAGGTGCATAGCAGGCACCCCTCCCCCGCTAGAGTGACAGGTTGTGAGCTGTGATGTTCAGGCCACAGCTGGATGGTCAGTACCAGCACTGAGGGCCGCCCACTCAGCCCCCGAGAGGCTGACAAGCCCGCACGTGTGTAAAAGCTCGGCCACCAGCAGGCGGGCTCACAGCCCCGTGCACACTTACCACGGGCAGGAGAGGCATGTGGGGCCCACTAATGACACATGGCAATCACAGCGAGGGTGTGAACAGCAAACACTGAGGGGTGTTCCCGGGGATGGGACCCCAATGCCTGGCTGCGGGAGCCTGTGCTGGAGGTGGAGGCTCAGCTGGAAGCGCTGGGCCTACTCGCCCCCGCTCCTCCCCCAGGGCCTCACATCAGATCCAAACCCACAGCAGCCCGGGCAGCAGCCGGGAGGAGAGCAGGCGCAGTGATGGTGGGCACCAGGCCCCTCGGAAGCTCCCTGGGAGACCCTCATGTGAGCCACGGCTCCCCCTGGCCCTGGTCCTCATGTGTAAGTGGGGCAGCCCAGTCCGCTCTGTGCCCCGCTGGAACCCCACTCTGCCAAGGGAATGCACTTTCTGTTGTTGGTCCCGGGCTTCAGCTAGAGAAAGTCGCCCCAAATATACACCCCAAGCTTTAAACGCATTAACTCATTCAATCCTGGTGATAACCTTAGACCAGCGGTTCTCAACCTTTCTAATGCCGCGACCCTTTAATACAGTTCCTCATGTTGTGGTGACCCCCAACCATAACATTATTTTCGTTGCTATTTCATAACTGTAATTTTGCTACTGTTAATGAATCGTAATGTAAATATCTGTGTTTTCTGATGGTCGCGACCCACAGGTTGAGAACCGCTAGCTGGGTCGCTTAAGACCATCGGAAAAACACAGATATTTACATGACGATTCATTAACAGTAGCAAAATTACAGTTATGAAGTAGCAATGAAAATAATTTTATGAAAAAAAAAAAAGAAAATAACTTTATGGTTGGGGGTCACCACAACATGAGGGACTGTATTAAAGGGCCGCGGCATTAGGAAGGTTGAGAACCACTGCCTTAGAGGGACAGCGGGTGGGAGAGAGAAGTAAGTTGCAGGGACGCAGAGCCAGCGGGCCGCGGGTCCCCAGTGCGAGTCAGGCAGCCTGGCTCAGAGCCCCGCCGCTGGCCACAGGTGGCTCCGCAGGTCCCTCTGCGAGAAACCGGGATGAACTTCCTGGAGGGCATCTGGAGACACTGCAGTGTTTCCCAGCCCGCCCACCCTCCACGAACGGTAGCTTCATGGCAGAAGGGGGCGGCTCTGAAATACCCTTTGACCCTTGCAGACGGTGGGCTTATCGATGCGCCAGCCTTCACGGCGGCGGGCATTGCCCTCTGTGTTCATGAGTCTCATTTGGACCTGTCCCAGCTCCCCACGCACTGCAGGGAACCAAGCCCCTTCATTGGAGCTTCCCTAACACTCCAGACTCCCCCGAAGGCGCAAGGCACGTGGCCACCATGAACATTCCCTGCAGACAACTCCTGTTGGGGCGTCGCCTGGCTTCCTAACACGAGGTCACGTCAAGGACTTGGAACGTGTTCACATCCCCATTGGAAGGTCCTCGGGAGCAGTGGTTAACAACCGGGGCTGCGTGTGGAATCACCCAAGAATCTGTCATAACTGAAGCCAAGTCCCACCCCAACCCTGGCCAATTGAGTCAGTCTATCTGGGGGCGGGGCCCTCACAGCCAGTCAGTGGGGGGACCCGATTTATGTCACTGGCTCATCCCTCGCTGGCCATGTGTCTGTCCACTTCCCTTTCGTTCAGAGGCAGACAAGGCGCGTGAAGGGACCTACACCGGGCCCCTCCCATTCCAGCCCCGTTCTGGGCAGGCCTAGGGAGCGTCCTGCACGTCAATGCGGCTCTCTCCCGGGCCCAGGGAGGGGGCGCAGGGCCGCTGTGAAAGGCAGGGAGCAATAAAAGGAGAAATGAAAGGCCTGTGGCTGGTTGAACGTGCAGCTAAATTTAGAGCTGGAGTCAAGGTGGCTCCCAGGCCTGTCCGCCCCCGCCTCACCGGGAAAACTGGGCCTTAGCTTTTTGGAAAGAAAACCCCACTCTTCGTGATGTTCCGGGGCGCGTTCGAGAGCAGGGCTGCCCTGTTCTGTGGGAAGAGGCTGCGTTTCTCCAGCCAGCTCCAAGCGCAGCAGCTGGGAGTTCACTGTCCTTCCTAATAGTTACAAACTCATCCCCTTCCTGACAGTTACAAACTCATCGGAGGAAGATGGCTCGTAAAACGGGAAACCAGGAGCACAGGCCGCTGGTGCGCAGGGCACGAGAGGAAGAGCGAGGGCTCTTGATGGAGGGTCCGGCGCTGGGCTGCCCCCGGGCAGGCTTCCCACGGCCCCCAGGAGCCGGGCGCTGGGCCCGGGACTAACATGGCAGACTTGGCGCTGTGGCGCCCGCTCACAGCTGTGAGCCTGCGATGCCGTGCACCAGACTCTCACTAGTAAAATGAAAAGCACCTCGGACATCCGTGCTGGTGTGGCACTCCTGGGGCCTGGGGTCCGAATGTCCCCTCCCCGGGGCTGGGGAGAGAAGCAGATTCAGAGACCAACACCTTCAAAGTGTTAGGGCGTGAGATCTGTTAGCCATAGGGCGTGGGGTCCAGGTGGCCCTGGCGGGGTCCCACAGGGGGGTCAGCGGCGTGTGACCAGCCAGGAAGGCAGGTGGGAATCCTCAGGCTGCCCTAGGTTACCCTGTGGAGCTGTTGGAATTGTTGACTTGATCAGCGACACGGTTCAGAGAAAGCCCTGGACTGGATTCGGGATCTGGGATCGAGAGCCGGTCTGGCCTGGCAGTTTATGACTCTGGGCAACTGCACTTCCTTGGCTTTCTCCGTGCGTGCTTCCTGCACGCTCTCCACGGTGAGGCGCAGATTCGGGGCGGGGGTGGGTGTATGGGGGGCCTTGGGGATGGGAGGGCGTGTCGGGATGCGGGCCCTGGCTGGAGGAAATGGGGGAAGCTGTGGAGAAGGTAGAGCATTGGAGGGGACCAGCCACACAGGTGGGGCCGGGGTGTGGTCTCTCAGGTCCTCAGGTGACTCCCCAGCCTCCCTCCGGTGCTCTGGTGGGCACGTAGGTTGCCAGGACTCCCCAGGGCCCCTGAGCTGGGCAGTGCCGCAGGGAGGCTGGCTCTGTTACTAACAGAACAGGAGAGGAGTGGGGGGCTGGGCCTGGCAGCAGCCCCAATTTAGATCTCCTTTAGATAGTGACAGGGAGCAGGTACCTGAGAGCCCAGGCTCGGGTGGGAGCTCTGTGCAGGAGACACATTTCCCCAAGTTCCATGTCTGCGCCGGGTGCAGAGGCAGGAGCAGACTGGCCCAGCCCCAGCTCCGCCACTTGCCAGCAGGAGCCGAGGTGCCTGCTGCTGGCACTAGGCTGCCTCGCTCGCCCTGCCCTGTGACCTTTCTCACGTTTAGACCCCCTGAAAGGGGGAGAAAAGCAACCCCAGCCCTTGGCCTTGTGCTTCCTTTCAGGAGCACCTGCAGGAGTTGCCATGACAACGGGATGCAGCCTGCTCCTCTGTGCCCCAGGCTTATCAGCTCCTCACTGTCAGTTAATCACTGTGCTGCGGGCCCAGGGGGCGGAGAGTTTACCAGCAAAGGGTAATTGCTGGGCGAGTGCCGGACTCCTGGTCCCAGGGGACCCCCCCGAGGGATGGAGGTCACCAGGATCAGTGCTGTTGCTCAGGCCCTCAGTTTACGGGGTGACCTTGCTGGCAGGGGGGTGGGGGCAGGAAGGTCCTGACAGTCTGCGGGCCTCCCTCAGGCAGGGTACCCACTCCCTGAGGCCGAGTGGCTGAGCTTGTCACTGGCAGTGGGATTGTTCATATTCCCCTGCCTTCCAGCACTTCCCAGCCTTGGGTTCCCAAAACTGTGGGAACCCCTTTCACGTCCCGCGTGGTTCAGGGTTCCGGTTCAGGGTTCGGGTTCTGGAGAAGGCCGCACACAAATGAAAGAGACTAGAAAAGTATTAATTTGGGAATATTGGGGGCCAGGAGGGAGCCCACCTCTAGGGGGAGGACTACACCCCGTTCTGGCTTTGCTATCCCTTTTATTAAGGTTATGGGATCCACCCATATTTTTTAGGCAGGAAATTCCAATAATAGCCAATCAGCAAGAATTTACATAAGACTAACAGGTGGAGGCGGCTTCAGCTACCAATGTCTCAACTAAACAGGAGTGATTAGCTCCGACCTTTCAAAGCATTTAAGGTTGACCAGCCTTCCGGATTCCCTGTCCACATCTCTCTATTAGTGGGACAATGATCAGTTTCCGGCACAAAACAGTTGTGAAGTGAACACTGTTATCCTCATTTTACAGCTGAAGAGACAGGTGAGGACAGGCTCAGTGACAAACCCAGGGTCACCCCCGTGGAGGCAGCGAAGGGGGGCCTGGGCCTGTTCCATCCGATCCCTTCCTTCCACTGCCCCTCTGTCCTGCCCCTCCCCACGTGCTCACGGCTGTGCTCTCGCTCACCCGAGTGACACTCGCAGACCAACCCTTAGCTCCAGGGTCAAAAGAACGGGCTTGACGCAGCTTGCTACGAATAGTCAGATATTTCTCTCCTGATGGGGCAAAGGACACCTATGCTGCTTAGCCAGTTCAGCTGGGGGCCTGGTTCGTGTCAGGAGGCCCCTGGGAGGGAGAGCTGGGTGGTGCTGAGGTGGGTGGGCACGGAAGCAGAGGCGGGGAGGTGCTCGGAATGGGTGCTGAGTGCTGTGGAGGCCGGGAGCCAGGGAGCCAGGGAGCACGGGGCCTGGACTGTGGGGGCCAGTCTGTCTGGTTCAGAGCGGGGAGACTGAGGCTGCTGCTTCCGGGGACTTTGCATTCTTCACTCTATGCCGTGGGTGGAGTCTTCTCCAGGGAACAGGTTCAGCAAAGCCTCCTACGGGTCTGGGCCCACGCTGGTGGGACTTGAGATGGGTCTCTCCTGATCGCTGGGCCCTGGGCCGGGGCCGTGGGAAGGAAGGGGCTGACGGGAGGTGACTTTGTCCTCAGCTCCCACTCGGGAGGCAAAATGACGTGGGAAGTTGCTTCCGAGGAAGGGCACAGATGAGAGCCAAGGTCTTACCTCGGAGATCTGCTGACCCCTCGGGTTGCATGGATGGGCTTCAGGGCGTCCAGGAAATCCTTGAATTTACATGCACAGGTGTGCAGTGTAAATGGTGTGTGAGTGTGTGTGTGTGTGTGTGTGTGTGTGAGAGAGAGAGAGAGAGAGAGAGAGAGAGAGAGAGAGAGCGCCAGAATGAGAGAAGAGGAGAATGCCCATAGCTTTCTCTGGGTTCTCAAGAATCCCAAAAGGTCAAGAGACACTGCATTTGGTTGCCACGAACAATGACATCCCTCTCAGGGTCGCTGCCCTTCCAGGGAGAACAGCCGCCTCTCCGAGGCTGGCTCAGCTCAGGAAACGAAAAGGACTCGAGGCAGCCTTTCCGGAGGCAGGCAGGGATGCTTTGTATGCGAGTCAAATGTCTAGTGAGAGTCCGATGAAGACCCAGCACCCACGGCTGTGAAAGGATAGGAAGAGTAAGGGGCTGCTGTGACCCTGGGTCCCGCCCTGTTTGAGACACGCACCTTCCGTGGTGGAACATGCACCTTCCGTGTGTCTTGGCGCCTGGTGATGAGTTGCTGTTGACTTCTTCACCCAGACCATTGAGGCCCCGGCCGGGGTCTGCAGGAAGGCACATGCTGTGGGAAGAGATCGCCGAGACTCCAACAGGTGGTGGGCTTGTGCCCGTGTGGCGATCACTCCTGCAGGAGGAGGAGTAAGATTTACTGCGTTAGAAATGCAGATCCTTGTGGATACCGTGTCCAGAAGGTGCAGGGTCTGGAGTCCAGGAGGGCTGTTCGGGCCCTGGAGGGAGGCCTGTGCCCTGGGGGGAGGTCTGACTCCTGGGCTGGATCTCTGGGTTATGGAATGGTGGTCTGGACTATGGATGGAGATCTGTCCCCTGATAGAAGACTGGATGCTGTGTTGGAGGTCTGGACCCTGGAATGGCCTTCTGAGCTCTGGCATGAAGGTATAGGACAGTGGTCGGCAAACCGCGGCTCGCGAGCCACATGCGGCTCTTTGGCCCCTTGAGTGTGGCTCTTCCACAAAATACCACGTGCGAGTGCGCACGTACAGTGCGATTGAAACTTCGTGGCCCATGCACAGAAGTCGGTTTTCGGCTCTCAAAAGAAATTTCAATTGTTGTACTGTTGATATTTGGCTCTGTTGACTAATGAGTTTGCTGACCCCTGGTATAGGACCCAGATATAGGGGAGAGCTACTGATGGAGGTCTGGGTCCTGGAAGGAAGCATTGCGCACTAGGGGGTGAATTGGGCCAGGGGGTAAGTCTGGATCAGAGAAGGGCCTATGGATCATGAAATGGTCATTAGCACTACTGTGGATATCTGGACTCTGATAAAGGACTAGATACTGGTTTCGAGGTCTGGGCCATGGAATGGAATTCTGGGGCCCGAAATGAAGGTCTGGAACCCGGATGTAAGACTGAGCCCCGGAAAGGTCTGGGTCCTGGGAAGGAAGTGTAGGCACTAGGGGGCGGTTTGGGCCCCGGAGGGCAGACTGGGTCAGGGGCATGACTTCTGGATCATGGCATGTTCCTCTGGACTACTCTGGATATTTGGACCCCGATATAGGCCTGGATATTGGTTTTGAGGTCTGGGTCCCAGCATGGAGGTCAGGGACCCAGATGAAGGCCTGGGCCCTGATGGATGTATATGTCCTTGGAGGGAGGTTAGGGACTTGGGTAAAGGTCTGGTTCAGGAGCTGGACCTCTGGGTCATGGAATGGTAGTCTAGAGTACTATGGAAGTCTGGACACCGATAAAGGACTAGATACAGGGTTCCAGGTTGGGGTCCGGGGACAGACATATGGGCCCAGGCATGAGATGTGGGACCCGGATATAGGTCTGAGCTCCTGATGAAGGTCTGGGTCCTATGAGAGAGCTCTGGGCACTGGGGGGAGGTGTGGGGTGGAGGGGTTTCAACCCCAGAGGGCTGTCTGGGTAGGGAGCAGGACCTCTGGATCATGGGGTGGTTCTCGGGACTACTGAGGATATTTGGACCCTGATAAAGAACTAGATACGTGGTTCAAAGTCTGGTCCCCGGAATGAAGGTCTGGGACCCAGGAATAGGTCTCTGCCCCGATTGGAGGTCTGTGTCCTGTGAGGGCACTTGGGATCCTGGGCTGGACTTCTAGATTAGGAAATGGTGGTCTGGAGTACGGATGGAAATCTGGTCCCACGATACAAGACTGCATTCTGTGTTGAAAGTCTGGGCCACAGAATGGCCTTCTTGGCCGTGGCATGAAGGTAAAGGACCCGGATGTAGTACTGAGCCCCGGATGTAGGTCTGGGCCCTGGGAGAATGGTCTGGGCACTAGGGGGTGTTATGGGCCCCGGGAGGAGGTCTGGGTCAGGGCTAAGACCTCAGGGTGATGGAATACTGGTCTGGATGCCTCTGGATATCTGGCCCCCGATATAGGCCTGGATAGTGGCTTCGAGGTCTGCGACCGGCATGGAGTTCAGGGACCCGGATGAAGGCCTGGACCTCTGATGGAGGCATATGTCCTTGGCGGGAGGTCTGGGCCCTGGATGGAGGTCAGGATCAGTCACTGGACCTCTGGGTCATGGAATGTTTGTCTGGACTACTATGGAAGATTGGACTACGATAAAGACTAGATACTGTGTTTGAGGTCGGGGTCCCAGGACTGACTTATGGGCCCAGGCATGAGGTCTGGGACCCGGATGTAGGTGTGAGCTCCTAATGCAGGTCTGGCTCCTGGGTGAGAGGTCTGGGCACAAGGGAGGGGGGGTTAGACCCCAGAGGGCTTTCTGGGTCGGGGGCAGTACTCTGGATCATGGAATTGTCCTCGGTACCCGGATAAAGGACCAGATACTTGGTTCGAGGTCCGGGCCCCACCATGAAGGTCTGGGACCTGGATGTAGGGCTGAGCCCTGGATAGAGGGCTGGTTCCTGGGAGAAAGGTCTGGGCAGTAGGGGGCGTGGTGGGCCCCGTGAGGAAGTCTTGGTTAGGGGTAAGACCTCTGGGTGGTGAAATGTTGGTCTGGACTACTCTGGCTTTCTGGACCCAGATGAAGGGCTGGATACTGGATTTGAGGTTGGGTCCAGGCATGAAGGTCAGGGACCCGGAGGTAGGTGTGAGCCCCGTTTGGAGGTCTGTGTCCTGGGAGGGCTGTTCGAGCCCTGGAGGGAGGTCTGTGCCCTGGGGGGAGGTCTGACTCCTGGGCTGGATCTCTGGGTTATGGAATGGTGGTCTGAACCTGGATGGGGATCTATCCCCTGATACAAGATCTGATTCTGTGTCTGAGGTCTGAGCCTCAGAATGGCCTCTTGGCCGTGGCATGAAAGTAAAGGACCAGGATGTAAGACTGAGTCCAGACTGTAGGTCTCAGACTGGGAGAAAACTTGGGCACTAGGGGGCGTGCTGGGCCCCGTGAGGAATTCTTGGTTAGGGTTAAGACCTCTGGGTGATGAAATGTTGGTCTGCACTACTCTGGATGTCTGCACCCAGATGAATGGGTGGCTACACCGTTTGACCGCATGAAGGTCAGGGACCCGGATGTAGGTGTGAGCCCCGTTTGGAGGTCTGGGTCCTGAGAGGGCTGTTCGGGCCCTGGAGGGAGGTCTGTGCCCTGGGGGGAGGTCTGACTCCTGGGCTGGATCTCTGGGTTCTGGAATGGTGTTCTGAACTTGGATGGGGATCTATCCCCTGATACTAGATTTGATTCTGTGTCTGAGGTCTGGGCCCCAGAATGGCCTCTTGGTCGTGGCATGAAGGTAAAGGACCTGGATGTAGGACTGAGCCCCGGATGTAAGTCTCAGTCCTGGGAGAATGGTTTGGGCACTAGGGGGCGTGCTGGGCCCCGTGAGGAAGTCTTGGTTAGGGGTAAGACCTCTGGGTGATGAAATGTTGGTCTGCACTACTCTGGATGTCTGCACCCAGATGAATGGGTGGCTACAGCGTTTGAGGTCTGTGTCCCCGCATGAAGGTCAGAGACCCGGATGTAGGTGTGAGCCCCGTTTGGAGGTCTGGGTCCTGGGAAGGCTGTTCGGGCCCTGGAGGGAGGTCTGTGCCCTGGGGGAAGGTCTGACTCCTGGGCTGCATCTCTGGGTTCTGGAATGGTGGTCTGAACCTGGATGGGGATCTATCCCTTGATACAAGATGTCATTTTGTGTCACGCGTCTCGGCCACAGAATGGCCTTCTTGGCAGTGGCATGAAGGTAAAGGAACAGGATGTAGGACTGAGCCCCAGATGGAGGTCTTGGTTCCGGGAAAATTGTCTGGGCACTAGGGGGCGTTCTGGGCCCCGGGAGGAGGTCTGGGTCAGGGCTAAGACCTCAGGGTGATGGAATACTGGTCTGGATGCCTCTGGATATCTGGCCCCCGATATAGGCCTGGATAGTGGCTTCGAGGTCTGCGACCGGCATGGAGTTCAGGGACCCGGATGAAGGCCTGGACCTCTGATGGAGGCATATGTCCTTGGCGGGAGGTCTGGGCCCTGGATGGAGGTCAGGATCAGTCACTGGACCTCTGGGTCATGGAATGTTTGTCTGGACTACTATGGAAGATTGGACTACGATAAAGACTAGATACTGTGTTTGAGGTCGGGGTCCCAGGACTGACTTATGGGCCCAGGCATGAGGTCTGGGACCCGGATGTAGGTGTGAGCTCCTAATGCAGGTCTGGCTCCTGGGTGAGAGGTCTGGGCACAAGGGAGGGGGGGTTAGACCCCAGAGGGCTTTCTGGATCGGGGGCAGTACTCTGGATCATGGAATTGTCCTCGGTACCCGGATAAAGGACCAGATACTTGGTTCAAGGTCCGGGCCCCGCCATGAAGGTCTGGGACCGGGATGTTTGGCTGAGCTCCGGAGAAAGGGCTGGGTCGTGGGAGAAAGGTCTGGGCAGTAGGGGGCGTGGTGGGCCCTGTGAGGAAGTCTGGGTTAGAGGTCAGACCTCTGGGTGATGAAATGTTGGTCTGGACTTCTCTGGTTTTCTGGACCCAGATGAAGGGCTGGATACTGTTTTTTATTTCTGTGTCTCGTTATGAAGGTCAGGGACCCGGATGTAGGTGTGAGCCCCGTTTTGAGGTCTGGGTCCTGGGAGGGCTGTTCAAGCTCTGAAGGGAGGTCTGTTCCCTGGGGTGTGGTCTGACTCCTGACCTCGATCTCTGAGTTATGGAATGGTGGTCTGAACCTGGATGGGCATCCATCCCCGACAGTGCAGTGGGCACACCAGGACAGGGTGCTTGGTGGGAATTGCAGGCTCGGTGGCTGAGGGACTCCTCCCCTTGCTGTGTCAGCTGGAGAATGATGCTAGGTCCTCAAAAAGCCACAGGTGCTGTAGAGAAGGAGGGCTTGACCGGGGCAGGAAAAGGGAGGGGTTTGAGTGGCACAGGGTGGGCAGTGTGCTGGTGGCTTGGCTGGGGAGCGATGGCTGGGACACAGGCCTGGAGGGAACCTGGTGCCCGGCCAGCAGGGAGGGTGCCAGATGCTGGCACCTTTGTTGGCACTGTTTGTGGACACTGTTGGAGTTGGGGGACTCGGAAGCCTCCTTTCTAAGGACGACTACCTGATCCCCATTTTCCCCCTTGAAGCCACCTGCACCGAAAGTGAGCTCGTGGCCTCGGAATCGGCTCCTGCAGAACTTCTTGAGCTGCCAGGCTCGGCTCCCAGGGGAGAGGCTGGTGGCTGAGTGATCAATAAGCCAAGCAAGGCCACGCGCCACCGGGGAGTGGCAAGGAGGTAATTAAACAGCTTCTCATGCAAGTGCTCTGGCAGGATTAACTGAGATTTGAATAATGAGGCCTCACGGGGGAAGCTGGAGGAGAAATACAAACGGAGAAGCACTTTGCTTTGCTGATGGCACCGAGGCCTCACCCGTGCAGCCGGAGATGCGGTGTGTGCACTCAGGGGGGCACGCCCCCTCCCCCCCCAGCTCCTGCTCCTGCGTCCTGTGAAGTGGGTTCCCCATGTTTCCCTGGGCCCTTTCCTTCTATCGCCGCATCTCCTCCCAATCCTCGCTCCTCCTGACTCCAACAGCCACTACATCATCATGGACCCCCTGGATTTCTGCACGTGTCTCCTGGCCAGTCACCCCCTCGGGCTCTTCCCAGCCTTGCCCGAAGGTCACTTCCAGACAAAGCCCAGTGGCACCGAGAGCTCTGCCTCAGAGCGGCACTCAAGACCTCTCCCGTGACATTTCCTCATTGTCTTCCTGCTCTGCCCCTGGCTCCTGGAGCAGTGAGCTCCCTGAGCCCATACGCCCCTACTGCTTCCTGCCCCAGTGCCTTTGCACAGGCGGGGACGGCGGTTCCCTTTCTAGCCCCTCTTCTAGTTCAGTTCTATCTCCTCCACGAAGCGCCCCAGCCAGACGTGATCGTGTAACGCTTTGCATGGTGATTTTCATGTGTGTGTGCTGGAGGAGGTCATGGGGGTCGTGGGGAAGGGCATGTAATAAGAACAGAACCACCGTTGTCTAATAACGATCCACCTTCGTAACTAGATAAGACGTTCTCTCACAGACCCTGGGAAACGGGAGGATGCGCTTCAAGGAGAAAATACGTTTTAAAAGTGGACCAAGGTCAGGACGCGCTTTGACTGACCCTGACCCCCACCCCCCTTACGGGAGGTTGCAGTGGGAAGCTGACCATTCTCCAGGCCCAGGCACGGGCCGAGCTGTTTGTAACATCAGAGAAGATGAGCCACCTTGTTATCGGGCATCGGGCTCCTGGGGGCCGGACTGCAGACCGTCCCGCCCCTTTCCACGTTACAGCCCGCAGCTGGGTGTAGCTCTCTCCTCCCTGTGGATATAAGCAGCCAGCTGGCGAGGAGGGGGGAGCAGGTTTTTGTGGGTGACCTGCTGCTCTCCCGTGCTGCCGGCAGGACTGAATCAACTCTCCTCTAGGATTCACCCCCGTCTGCTGAATTGGCTCACGTAGTGACAGGTGCCCGACCCCTTGGCTGTCCGGTTACCACGGCAGGACGAAATGCCGGTTGGCCCTCAAGCTGGCCCTGGGCAATCGGAGGGTCCTCGCCCTCCCCGTCCTGGAATGTGCGCTCTGCCCGCGGTGCCCACAGCAGAGCCGGCTCAGGACGGTGGGCGTGCTGCGCCCGCCAAGGCCTCTCCAGGGCCGTGTGAGAGTCTGTCAGGTGGCTCAGGAGCTCCGCATTGGGCCCACCACAAGCCTCAGGTGTAAGCCCTCGCTTATGGCACCTCCCCTCCCAATCGGCGGGGGGGGGGGGGGGGGGGGGGGCGGGCCTGCCTCTCCCTGCCATCTCTCCTCACCCTCGTGTATGGGGCCAGTGTTTCATGCCACCCCGGAAGCCACCTGGTGTAGGACCCCGTGTTTCTCATCTCTTTGCAGACTCCCAGCTTCTCAGATGAGCCACCGCCTGACGCGATGCCTGGAACGTGAGTGTCCTGGGATTTCTGCGTTAAGGGAAGGGCAGGGGCAAATGTGCCGTGGAATTTCAAATGTCCCAGGCTCCGGAGCAGTATGGTGGCGCGTGGGTTCTGTGGCAGGTCACGGCCCTACAATCACATTCGTATTTCTGCTGCGAGAGCGGACTATTCACATGGAAAGGGATCGAGGCAGCAATGAGCGTCAGTGAAGTCCAGGCCAGGTTTTGAGCAAATAAGTGGAGAAAAATTCCGTTTTGTGAACTTTTCTGATGTTGGGGCTGGGGCTGGGGTCTGTGCGCCTGTGTGCCCTGGGGAGTCAGTCGCCGTAGGCATTTGGAAGGGTCGCTGGGGAGAGCGGGGAGCTCACGCCCCCACCATCCCCCCAGGCGGGCTGGAGACCCACTCAGGAGTTATGTGACCTCCAGGGGGCTGTGTTTTGTCACATAGACCCATCCGGAAGGAGAGGATTTAGCCGAGTGGGGAGCTGCAATTTTAAAGGTGCCTGAGACACCTTAGCGGCCTCAGGAGAACCTCCTGGAATCACTGACCCTGGCTTGTGGGCACCTGTGGGGGAGGGGGGTGGGGCGGGGAGAGAGGCTCCAGGTGCCAAGAGCCTGCTGCAGCCCCAGCACGTGACTTGAACACGGTAAACACGGTCTTAGGGGAACCACGTGGCCAGCTTGGGCGGGTCCCTTCAACACTCCATGTGATCACGTTGGTCCAATCCGCCGGCCCTTGCACTTTAAAGGGCAAGCCGCCTGGGAAGGTGAGAGGGAAAGGCAGGTGCAGGTGGTTAAAGGGAAAAGACAAGTCCCGTGGGAGATGGTAGAGCTGTCCATGTGGGCCTTCCAAGAAGAACAGCCGTAATATTGAGGAATCCTTGCTGGGCCAGGTAACCTGGATATCACCTCTGGATGAAAATACAGATCTGCTTTCTGGCGGGACCTCAAGTCTCAGCGTCCTGGATTTATTGCGGGTCATTAACTGCTGGGCTGGGCACAGGGAGGAGGTGAGACGATTAAAGCAGCAGCCAGGGCCGTCTTTGATGCTGGGAGTATGCTGTTAAACCATTATCACCTGTTCATTCTTACTGCAACATTGGGGAGGAAACCTATTATCTAAGTGGCAGGGATTTTTCAATTCATTCTGTGGAGTCCGGCAGATTTTAAGTGGCTGAGTTCGAGATACCTTTTTTTGGGGGGGAGAATTAGAGCTTGGGCAGGCAGGGCTCCATGTGAGGACCTGCTGTCTCATTTGTAAGCCAACGAGTAGTGAACATGCAGGAGCCATGGTTCAGAAATTAGTCCGTTTCAGGATGGTGACAGTGCAGAGCTATTATGAGCAGGCTGTGTGGCCCACAGCGAGTGTGGTCCTGGGTAGTGGGGGCTGGTTTCTCGGGTTCTTAAGGCCCATTGGCGTGACGTTCTGCTCTCCATGGACATGGACGGGGTGCCCACCCAGCAAGGGCTCCAGGAAATCTGAGAGGCGGCAGTCAGCTCAGGTGCCATAACAAAATACCACTGACTCGGAGGTCTCCAACGGAAATTCATGTTTCACAGTTTGAGAGGCCGGAACGTCCAACGTCAAGGTGCTGACCGTTTCAGTTCCTGAAATGACTTCTCTTATTTCCACTGGTGTCCTCCGCTACTCACTTCCTCTGTGGACTCATACTTTTAAAACGATTCCACTGTCATTTCCATGACCTTTCCATGACCTGTGCTCCATTTGCTAGAAATACATTTTAACAATTAACATCAATGGAGAATCATTTACCACTGAAGCAACTTAAGTACTTAAAAGAATTCACATGAGCATGGGACCCCGAATTTCCAAAAAGCTCCCACCGAAGGAATCACTGAGCTTTCGGAAAACTCCTTGGGCACAGCTCCAAGATTCAGGAGAGAGGCCACGGTCTTGGCCAGAGTCCACAGTCTGTGTTAATGGCTTTGGCTGAATTGGTGTTCAGTGCTTGGTTTAGAGGTTGCACTGCTAATATTTTGTACATTGGGCCAATTCTCGGGTGATTTCAATATTTCATTTATCAACTGATTTAACTTTTAATAGTATCCAAAGCCATCTCATTAGATTAGCACCGCTGTAATAGCTATCCTGTCGTTCGAGTGAATTCAATTTGAGCAGAGGTAGCCCAAGGCAAAAGGCAACTGCGGTCTTGGTAATATTTTTCCATCTTCTCCTCCAAACAAGTCTCTGCTTTTTCTGTGTGCATGACTTGGGCATGACAGACCGATCTCCAAAAGTCTGGGGGCACTGAAGGAGAAATGTGACCTGGACACGCTGTCCATGTGTTCTCTGTCCCTGTCCCAGCCGTACTTGGGGAGTTTGGGAAGATTGTGGTTGTGCCTGATTAACCTCTGAATCCTAGGACCTTGTAAAGATTTTGGTACAAGGTAGAGAATTATTAAATGCCTGTATTGAAGTGTACCGGAATCCTTGATTCCAGGCACCAGATGGCTCTCTCCTTGGTCCTGAATCGTTTACTGGTTCTTAGAAGATGTGTTTAATGGAGCCATAGAGGACATTCTCTAACCCTCTCTAATGGTAGTAAGCTGAGAGGGACTGGAAAAACATTGGGTGACTGAATTAATTCAGCATCAGAAGGATTTTACTGTGCATAGACATCTTCAGTAGAACAACGAATATAGCAGGTACGTGACTCGGTAGCATTGTTTGCTCCTGGGAGGCGGAGACTGTCTTCTATCTCTGTGGCTCCTGAATGTAGAAGAGGGCTGAGTACAGGTCAGAAGGACAACACATGATTCTTGAATGAGATTAGAAGTCCTACATTCCATCCAAAAGAGAGTGTCTCACAAGTACACAGTGCGGGGAGATCAGACAGACATGAGTTAGCTACTGAAAGACAGGAAAAATAAGATCTGGAGTTGCTAATCAGTCAAATCATAACAGGTTTATGTGGTTCTCAAAGCAGCTAACCTTTCCCTTGGTTGTGTGATGTAAGTTATCCAACCGTGGAGGTGACAGTTGAGCTCTGATCAGATCAGATCTGTGCCTCTTCCTTCAGGTTAGGGACTGGTGCCAGGCTCCCTGGACTAAACTCTTGAAAGAAAACTCTCAGGTGAAAAAAAAATAGAGCGTCTCTGGGAATCTAGAGACATCCATTTGCTTATTCTTTTAATCTAAAAGCATTTATTGAATTGCTTCTCCGTGCCAGGCATCTCAGAGGTACAGAGGAACATAAGAAATGGTTCTTTCCCCCAAGCAACTTACAGTACCATATTGGGGTAAGATAAAGGACTGTTATACAAAGTGAACACATTTTAGGAAAAACCTAGGACAGTTTTTGTGTTTATTATATGCCTTTTGAATGAACAGAATAAATTCTCAAACTTGAATGTGTGTAAGAATCACCTGCCAGAGAATCAGAAGGTTTGGAAATCCAATTTTAAGGTGTTCTTCGGGTGATAATGATGTTGTTGAACATGGACCTCACTTTCAGGGTGAGGCATCAATAAAAATTTTCAGAAAGAAGCTTGACATGTGTATTGGTCAGGGTTCTCCAGAGAAACATAACCAATGGACTATCTACCTATCTATATTGGTTATAGCTGAGAACCAGGACACCCAGTGGTGTGAGCCGAAGTCAAGGGCAGGATAAGACCCATGCCCCAGCTCAAGCAGACAGACAGGAACGGAGTGGACCCTCCCTTCTATTTGTGTTCTATTGGGACCCTCCGAGGATTGGATGGTGTCTGCCCACATTGAGGAGGATAGTCTACCTCAGTGGTCGGCAAACTGCGGCTCGCGAGCCACATGCGGCTCTTTGGCCCCTTGAGTGTGGCTCTTCCACAAAATACCACGTGAAGGTGCGCACGTACAGTGCGATTGAAACGTCGTGGCCCATGCGCAGAAGTCGGTTTTCGGCTCTTAAAAGAAATTTCAATTGTTGTACTGTTGATATTTGGCTCTGTTGACTAATGAGTTTGCCGACCACTGGTCTACCTGATTGTATCTACTGAATCAAATACTAATCTCATCCAGGAACACCTGCCCAGACACATCCACAAATAATTTTTAATCTGGGCACCCCATGGCACAGTAAAGTTGACACAATAACCACAACAAGATGTGAGAGGGTGCAGGGAGAACATCCTAAACTCGGGGACATCAGGACTGAAGGTTCAGAGTGAGGCTTAAACGCATGTCTGTGCTGGGAACAGTCCCATGTGAGAGAGATTTGCTTCCTCCTCACCGATGGTCAGGATGATTCCACTTACTGGCTGGCTGGCTGGCTGAGCAAGCCATTCCTCGCTCCCATCCTCTCCCCTTCTTTCCTCCCTCTTCTCCCCTCTTTCCCTCTCCCCTTCCTTCAGCCTCAGCGCTCCACATGCAACCCTCCAATAGTTATAAACCCTGACAAATAGATCCCTCCCCCAAATAGCCCAACTGACTTTTGGTTCAAGACTTATGAATCACCTGGCAAAAGCAGAAGTCCAGATAAAGGTGGAAAGACACTTTTGGAGCTCATCACTTATTCTTTTGCTCTTTCCAAGTATTCCAAATTAGCCTGATGTGAAGATAGAAATGAGTCATGTGGGTGGAGGGAGCAGAGCGCTATCCTTGGGCAGTTACAACCTCACATCAAACAAATTTTTTCTCAGATGTTGGGAAAAGATTGTGGTAGGAGCAATGGGAGATCATTTCAAGTCCCTTGGCTGTGCCATGGACTCCCAGATCCTCTCTCTGTCCATCAAACCTCTGAGAGCCTGTATGCTAGACTCCATGGAGTTGCAACTCTGAATACATCTGCCCTACAGGAGCTCACTGTTGTGTAGGGCAGTGGTTGGCAAACCGCGGCTCATGAGCCACATGTGGCTCTTTGGCCCCTTGAGTGTGGCTCTTCCACAAAGTACCACATACAGTGCGATTGAAACTTCGTGGCCCATGCGCAGAAGTCGGTTTTCGGCCTGGGCGAGTCTATTTTGAAGAAGTGGCATTAGAACACTCAAGGGGCCAAAGAACTGTATGTGGCTCGCGAGCCGAGGTTTGCCGACCACTGGTGTAGAGGAATTCAGATAAGAGCAGAGATAACCCATTAGCAGGTAGAATGTGCCCAGCACAGCCCAGGACTCACATTTACTAAACATTGTTAAACAACTATGTGAGTATAGCTTGATTTCCCATCCCTCAAGCCCTGAGTAATAGGATGGGAGGGTGTAACAGGATGGGAGAGCACAGGCCTGGCTGGAGGGTATTTCTAGCTCATGGATCCTGGATGCTGGCCCAAACCGGCTGGACCAGCTCCTCCCACCCCACACCTGCTTGTAGGAGTCCCAGCCACTCACATCCCCAAGCATTCTCCTGCCTCCTCCCACACTTGCTGCTCATTAATGCCTTCTTGGTTTCGAACTCAAGTCTTCTCATTCTGGGCATTTACTGCTTGTCGCCTTAGGTCCCTCCTCCCTCAGAATTGCCCCATCTAGCCCGAAGGGCATGTTGCTGACCAAGGTATTTGAAAGGAACTGGAACTCTCCTCCACCTCGGGGCTTAGAGAAAGGCTTGTGGAAGGGACATTGGAGCTGGAAGGGCAGGCCACTTCCTCTTGTAGGAGCTTGAGACATGGCTCCCAAAGCCATGCAGAGGCCTTTCCTGGGAGGGGTTGGTCATTCCCACCCTCAGGAATGGACTGTAGACTCGGCACCGCCCAGATTAGTCACTGAGGATGAGGTTCACTGTTCTTGAACCTTCTTCCCTCCTCCATCCTCTGCAGGGAAATGAGTTTCTACAAGGGTTATGCCTGCTGTAAAAAGAACAATATCCTCTCCTTTGCTCTAGGGCCACCCCCAAATGATTCTGAATTAATATTAAGATTGGATTAAAAAAAATCTGTGTTTCTTCATCCATGATTTAGTTGTAGTCATGATTTAGGTGCCACTCTGGCCTTAAGGCTCAGATGAAATGTCATGACTTTGGTAAACCCTCACCTGCCCCTGCCCCACCCCAAATTCAGATGGGATGAATTTTCCACTGTATGCATAGTTATTTATAATTTACATATTTATATGACTAATTTACATACACCTATAATTTATAGATGTATCCTATATAATAAAAGGCTAATATGCAAATTGTCCCCTTGGGAGTTTAACTGACTGGGAGTTCGACCACCCACTATGATGTGTGCTCACCACCAGGGGGCGGCGCAGAATGAAGGAAGTCCCCGGCTGGCAGCTGGGGGAAGGAAGGCCCTGGCCGGCAGCCAGAAGGCCCTGATGGGCCCTGATCACTGGCCAGACCTGGGGACCCTACCCATGCATGAATGTCGTGCATCGGGCCTCTAGTTATTATATAAGTATAAATATGAAAATAATGTACTGTTGTATTATCCTATATAATAAAAGCCCAGGGACCAAACAGCAGAACGACCAGTCAACCAGTCGCTATGATGTGCACTGACCACCAGGGGGCAGACACTCAATGCAGGAGCTGCCCCCTGGTGGTCAGTGCGCTCCCACAGGGGGAGTGCTGCTCAGACGGCAGGTCCACAGCTGCTAGGCTGACCAGGATGACCAGTGCTCCCATAGCAGGCCGATCCCCGCAGGCCACGCCCCCCACCAGTGCACGAATCCCGTGCATCAGGCCTCTAGTCTTATATATAATAGCAACAAAAATAGAATATTTAATGGTTTGGATAAATATGTCATAGATGATATCCTAAATCATATTACGGAATCCTTTTGCTGTTGCCGCTCTTTTTAGCTGCCACAAGAATCAGTAATAATGTTTTAAAGTGAATATTAAGATTGGATGTGCTTCATTATTTTTGAAATTTTAACATTAGACGATAACGCAGGCTTTTGAAGTGCTCGGCTCAGTGTTTAAAAGCTGCTCCGCATTCGCGGCTGTCAGGGCTGAAAGGCCTGCCTCCCGCGAGGAGGTGCGCTCCATCCCGAGAAGGGCCTGAGCGCCGTTCACGACGGCAGGCCTCTCATTCTTCACTGCCAGCCCCCAATTATGCGAGGTTCCCGTGGAAAGTGGGCTAGTAAATTTCCATTTTCCCGGCGTCAGGCAGTTCTTCTTGCAAACTAATTGGAAGATATTTCATTTTTACATTTTTAAACAAAGGGATCCAAAGCCCATGGAAACTTCATTGGGAGGATTTTACTATTAAGCAGGCGAGAGGCGTCGGTTTAAGGGTGCCCATGTGAATGGCTGATACTCGATAACCACGCATATTGGCAAGGAAATCAGAGAGTGACGGAAATGTTTTCCAAAGTGCTCTTCCACACCCGAATTCCTTCAAAAGAGCAGTTACTTCACCACTCACCCTTTACGTGGAAGGGTCAGATGGAATCTGCTGGTATTTTTAAAAGGCTGTCTACCTGTGGCACACTGCTGAGAGCCACTGATCCTCACGGGGACGGCCACCAGCTGGGACACCGCCTCTTTGTAAAGGAGAGATGCATAACCTGCCTTCCGGATCGGTAACTCTTCAAGTACGTTGTGTGCTCCTAAAGAAGGCCACGGTCATGCCTTACATTATTGGGAAGTTTAGTGGATTCTATTTAGATGCCCTTTTCCCTTTACAGATAATCACACCAACAGATTCTGTGGCACTGTGTTCGCCTCTAGCTTGTGTGTCTTTGCTGTGTTACCCCCTCGTAAACGACTCTGGGGATGACTTTCATGGGGGGCCTGTCTCTGTCACCTCACTCTGGAATCCTTTTCAATTCCACTGGCCGTGTTTCTGCAGTGTGGCTGTAGCACACAGCTCCCGTCACAGAATTAATTATTGCGCCTGTAACTTCTCTAATGCAGCATTCCTTTCACGGCTCACACACAGCCATTCTTCACATGCGTCCCTCCAGTCACTACCTCAGGGCCCCCAGGACCCGCAGGACACAATACCAGAGCACATGTCACACAGACTGCAGTGTGCACGCCTGTGCAGTGTGCAACCTGCACGGCTGTACCAGGCGTGGGGACAAAACACTTCAAACCCATAAAGTGGGACCTGCTGGAAACATCTGGACTTTAGCCCAGCTGCCTGCCCAAACAGGGGTGCCCTCACGTCTCCTGCTAGTCATTTCCCCACACAAGATGTGTGTGTGTCTTCCAAATGTATTTCTGACAAAGGGTGCAATTTAATTTGTCACGTATTTCCATATTGTAGCTCCAGGTAGTTTTAGCCATACTCCTGTGGCAGGAAAAACCCCATATTCTGCTTTTTTTTTTTTTGTACTTGGAAAGACAAAAATATGCACATTTAGGGTACATAGATGATGTTTATAATAGTGGCATACATTTTAATTTCAAATAGAACACTTGTTCTTCAAATGGTGTTTTTTGTTGACTTCTTATGTGATTTGAGTAGCATGACGTCACTGTGAACACCCTCATACCGCCTGTAAAAACCTCATCCTCAGAAGCACCAGTGTTTCCTTATCTTGTTTGCTTGTGTCTGTGTCAGTGTTGTCTTTTTCTGGATGTTTCTTTGCAGGATTTCTTTTAAATCCTTTGTCTATTAGTAAAATATCCACCAGCCTAGCCGGCATGGTTCAGTGGTTGAGAGTTGACCTACAAACCAGGAGGTCATGGGTTCAATTCCCAGTCAGGGCACAGGCCCAGGTTGCAGGCTCAATCCCCAGTTGGGAGCATATAGGAAGTGGCAAATCAATGATTCTCTCTCGTCATCGATGTTTATCTCTTTCTCCTTCCTCCTTCCTCTCTGAAATCAATAAAAATACATAAAAAATCATTTAAAAAACACCCACCAGATAATATCATTGGTAACTTGCCTGGGTACCTGCATGATACAGCAGATGGCAACATAATGTACAGAACAATGAAATTAGCAACAGAGCCCTGACCGTCATCAAGCCATCCTGTCGGGGAACTTAGAGTGATCCCATGTGTCCTGGACACTTGGCCACGTGACACATGGATTGAATAGGGTTCCAGGGTCATTCTGAGTATTGAGTTAGTTAGCACAGTATGAATTCTTCCTTCTTTTTTAAGGTAAATAATAAAAACAGAAGTTTAAGATTTTCTTCTCTCAACATCACAGGATGGCTATCCCCCATGTAGAGATCATGGAGTTTAAATAACTTCTTCCTCTCTGCTCCCACCTGTACCTACACTTGAAAAGAAAGTGAGCCCGACCGGTGCGGCTCAGTGGTTGAATGTTGATCCATGCACCAAGAGGTCACTGGTTCAATTCCCGGTGAGGGCACGTGCCTGGGTTGCACGCAGGAGGCAACCGATCTATGCTTCTCTTTCATCAGTGTTTCTCCCTCTCTCTGTCCCTCTCTTTAAAAAAATCAATAAAACCTATTTAAAAAAGATAAAGTGAAACTTTTTCTTTTTAGAAAAGTGGCATGTGCCTGTGGCTATTTGGAAAGAGAGAAAGGCGTGAAAATATAAGTAATCTGTAATAATACCTCCTTAGAAATGACCACCTAACATGATGGTGTATTTCCCTCCGAGCTATTTTAGGGCGTTTGACACACCCAGTTAGGACTGTACTGTGGGCACATGGTCCTGCACGTGAGTGAGTGCCCAGGAGACCAGAGCTGAGGGTGGAAAGGCCCTTTGCTTGGATCTATAGCTATTGCCCTGGAGGCCTAAGTGAGAAGCACAGGGTGCACAGTAATACGTGTGAAATGCTCTTATTTTAATAAGAACAAACAAGGGACCTCTGTGTGTGCTCGATGGGCATGGGGGAAGCGGGGAAGCATACAAGTTGGGCTCTGTCCCCCTGGGGCATGCATTTACCTTTCTGTATACATATATATGCACACACACAATATGTTTTTATTGATTTCAGAGAGGAAGGGCAAGGGAAAGAATGATAGAAACATCAATGATGGGAGTCATTGATTGGCTGCCTCCTGCACGGCCCACACTGGGGATCAAGCCCACAACTCGGGCATGTGCCCCAACTGGGAATCGAACTGTGACCTCCTGGTTCACAGGTTGATGCTCAACCACTGAGCCATGCCAGCTGGACCCTTTCTACATTTTGAGAAGGAATTTAAAGAAAAGATAACATGGAAAGAAAATGATAATTTTCTCCTTAGAATTTGGCCGGATCCACCACGGCCTCATTCTCCTCTTTCTGGAAGCTTCCTGGACCCTGGAAGCCTATTGGCTCTCATGCCCCACATTGTCTGTTTAGATTAGGGGTTAATTCTGGAGGAGAGCCAGGCCGTGGGGGCCCACAGGGTCCAGGGGACCAGGGGAGCCTTGGCCCCGCCTTTGGGCCCATCAGTCCTCACATTCTAAGTTCAAAAGCTCTCAGGTGGATTGAGAGGCATGGCTTGGCTTCCTTTGCACGCGTCGCGTCCTAAACCTCGCCGGGTCTTAATAAGAAAATTGATTCAGCCCCAGGCTTCATCTCTGAGGTGCAGAATTTTTTTTTCCAGGGCAGCGAGTCCGTGGCTCTGCAAGATCTGATTTAGATGTTTTGAAAATGGATTCTGTGACAAGGCTTAACGAAAGGGGATTGCCCCTCAACAGGAACATTTTACAGTTTCCATAATAAACACGATTATTGCCAGGAGCAGGTGATTTTTTGTTCTCTGGATGTCTTTTATGGTGATGTCATAAAAGGAAGATATGACTGCTCCTCAGGAGGCAGATGGAGGAGAAGAGGCGTTGTGATTACTGGAGAGAGGAACGTGAGCTTTCCCAGCAGTTACCTTCACAGCCCTCCCCGGGAGCTGGACCGCACGGCAGGTCCAGCCAAATGCCTCTCTCTGGGTCTTCCCCTGGAGTGGCTTCCTTTGCACATTTTAAAGCGAGATTCCTGGAATGGGAAGCGGGCTTTGCAGTCTGTCCCCAGACAAAGGTTCTACAGATCACCCGTCCTTCGGAAGCTATGATTCAAAAGGAGCAAAACTCACTTTCTGCATCTCTTTAGTAGCAAAAAATGGGCTTACTTTTGAAATATGTTATAAATAAATAACCTTTACATTTATAAAGTCCTGGGGGAATCATCCATTTTGTCTTTTTAAAGAAACAGTCTTTTTCTCTACTTAAAACAGGCGTGACCACCCCTTAGGATGAGCGTTTCTCCCATGCCGTTCATTATTGTTTAAACACCTTTTTATTTTCACCTTTCCCAGCTTTATGAGGTACAATTGAAAGGTAACAAATTATGTATTTAAGGTTCCCCACACAATGTTTTGGCCTGTGTGTGCTGTAAAATGCTTACCTCCATGAAGCTATTAATGTTTTTATCACCGCACATGGTTGTTATTTGTGTGTGTGTGGAGAAGGTTTAAGATCTATCCTTTTCCCAGATTTCACTTTATTTTATCAATAAAGTACTGTCAACTGTCATTCCCATGGGGTCCATGAGGTCCCAGAGCTTATGTATAACTGGAACTTTGTACCCTTTGACCAACAGCTGCTAATCTCCTTCACCTGTAAGCATGGTAAACACCATTTCAAATGGCTTCCTATTATTTAACTTTGATTGTAACACAATTTAACCAATTCTCTAATGTTAGTCATTTCATTGTTTTCAAGCTTTTCACGGGTGTGACTAACACTGTGATAAACTTCCTTATAGAAAACCTTTGTCAGTTCTGCAGTTGAATCTCTTGAGTCCCCCCTGAAAGTGAAATCACTGGGCCAGAGTTTTCAAACATGTTGCCAACGGGCTTTCCAGGAAGTCTGTGCTGATGGATCCTTAGCATAGGAACATACAAAGTACATCGTGAACATGGGTGGCAATACTTGCAAGGCAGAAACCAACAGTAGCTACTTAATTCAGCTTCATTTCCTTGATGACTGGCAGTAACTCAGGTTGTAGAGGCGGCTGGGCCAGTCAGGGAGGGCCTTGAATGCCAGCAATAAACACTTGTGTTCCCCGGGAACAATCCTATATAATAAAGAGGTAATATGCAAATTGACCATCACTCCAACACACAAGATGGCTGCCCCCATGTGGACACAATATGGCCGCCACAAGATGGCCAGCAGGGGAGGGAAGTTGGGAGCAATCAGGCTGGCAGGGGAGGACAGTTGTGGGTAATCAGGCCAGCAGGGGAGGGCAGTTGGGAGGGACTAGGCCTGAAAGGGAGGGCAGGTAGGGGTGACCGGGCCAGCAGGGGAGGGCAGTTGGGGGCAACCAGGTCTGTAGGGGAGGGCAGTTAAGGGTGACCAGGCCGGCAGGGGAGGGCAGTTAGGGGCAATCTGGCTGGCAGGGGAGCAGTTAGGTGTCAATCAGATTGGCAGGAGAGTGGTTAGGGGGTGATCAGGCTGGCAGGCAGAAGAGGTTAGGGGCAATCAGGCAGGCAGGCGAGCAGTTGGGAGCCAGCAGTCCTGGATTGTGAGAGGGATGTCTGACATCCGTCAAGGAGTCCCAGATTGAAGAGGGTGCAGGCTGTGCTGAGGGACATTCCCCCCTCCCCCCCATGCATGAATTTTGTGCACTGGGCCTCCAGTTTAGAATCATTCCATTTAAATTCTGCACTTTGGGTGAAAATACAGCGCAATGCTTATCGAATTTGTCTTGCTTCTTTCTCTGCCATCAGACTTACGGGTGGTGATGTACCAGATCCCAAAGGTTAGACCTCCTCTGAATTCCATTTGACTTAATAATCATGCCAAGCCGTGAAGCCCAACGTAGACTATTATCCTTCTTTAAAGTTGACTTCATAGAGAGTCTATCACACTGAGCAGATTATGTTTTTGTTCAGACTAATTATCCCTGAGTTGGACGCACTGGGGCAAGTTCTGGCTGAGTGGAGGGCAGGAGGCGTTGAGCCGGGGGAGGCAAGCACATTGCTGGGGAAGCAGGGGAACTTCAAAGTCGCAGCAGAAAGGCCAGGAGGAAAATAGAGACTTGTAACGTATTTGCAGAATGAGATGGGGAGGGGGGACCCCGAAGCAGAAGCAATTAATTCCTTTCTTTGGGAGCTAATTTGTGAATCTGTACCCTGAACTCTCCAAGTCTCTCCCTTTGTTTCGGGCCCAGGACTGGCCGTGTTTCGCATCCCTAATTAATTAGAGCGTGCTGCTCTTCCTGTGCCCAGGGTGCGCCATCTATCACGCCGGGCTCCTGAAACCTTCCTAGGTGAGTTTTTGGAAATGTATGCAAATTGCCTCGCCACCAGCTGTGCAAGTCAATGATGGAGTCCAGGAGTTCCTCAGGGAACCATGGGAAGTCTTTTTTTTTTTTTTCTCCCTTTACTTGGCCTTTTGTATTTTTAAATCAGGGGTTTGTTGGGCGTTTTACTTAGAGGCCGTTGAAGCAATATCTGGTGCATTTGAAATCAATGGAATCAAGCTCACATCTTGCTCCTGTGAGCAGGGCCTCAGTTTCCCCATTTGTAATGGAGGTAAAGGTCACTGAATCAGAGGGTCTCTAAGGGCCCTCCCATGGCAGGTGCCCATGTCACAAGGCGGCCCGGGCTTAGTCTCCTGGCCGAGTGCCCATCTCTGCCTGGCTAACGCTCTCACTACACACAGCCTGGACCCAGGCTCGGGCCACCAGAAAGCAGGGCATGGAAAGAGTGGACAGAGTTCCAGTTTCATGGACTTCTCCGGTGTTTCAGTGATAGAAACCCAGGACGTTGTGGTGACTTAAGATTTGTTTGCGTGGCCCTGACTGGTTTGGCTCAGTGGATAGAGCGCCGGCCTGCGGACTGAAGGGTCCCGGGTTCGATCCCAGTCAGGGGCATGTACCTTGGTTGCGGGCACATCCCCAGTAGGGGGTGTGCAGGAGGCAGCTGATCCGTGTTTCTCTCTCATCGATGTTTCTAACTCTCTATCCTTCTCCCTTCCTCTCTGTAAAAAATCAATAAAAAAAGTTTAAAAAAAAACTAAATTAAAAAAAAAAGATTTGTTTGCGTGAGGATCCGGAGTGTGTTCAAGTGGGGATTTCGTCTGTCAAACCGTCAATGTAAACAGGACTCTGATGTCAGGCGCCTTAGCTACTCACGCCGGGGACTGGGCAGCCTCAGGCGGGCTCTCTCCAATGATGGAGAGGCCGTGTTTGCCCGCTGTAATTTGGAGCATAATTTCAAAGGTGTCTCGTGAATTTTCAGCAGAGGGGTTTGTGGGTAAATGTGGAGGGGTGTTCTCTCCGTGTCTCTGGCCTTGAGAGCTGGCCCAGCCAGGTGAGTGTCGCGCCGCTGTCCGTGGGAACCGCCTGGCATGCACAGACACCAGGATGTTAATGCAGCGCCGCCGTGCAGTCCGTTATGTCCATGTGCAAACGTCTGTGTCAAGGTGTTCTAATACTTCACGCCAGTGGGAGCCAGAGCTGAGCTGGGGAAGTCTTTATGGGCCAACAGGATTCGCCCGCAGAGGTCAAAGTTACCTGTATCTGGGCGGCTTGGCTTCAAGGAAGAAAGCTAAGGTTAGGGTCCCCACCTTCCAACGGCCCGGAGGCTGCAGGGACGGGGCTGTGGCAGGGGGACACCCTGCCCTGTGCTTGCCTGGCGTTGGCCATGGAAATGCAGAGAGCGCTATGCAGCCCCGTCCGTGTTCCAGGCCTACAGCCTGTGTGAGCCCCGATGTCTAGCGAGGCGAGAGCTCACTGCTCCACAGGATGGAAGAGACAGGCGGGTAGAAAGGCGACAAGGAGGGGTGGAGATGGAGCCGGTGGGCTGAGCCTCTTCCTCCGGCCCCAGGTCACAGGTCGGAGGCCCGCCTGCCCACTCAGACCCACAGGCACCTGTTTTCAGCCTGAAAAATGTTTTAAAAGCTTGACTCAGCTGATGACCTTTGAAAGGTAGTGATTTCACATAAAAATCTGATTTTCAGCCCCTTTTGAAAAGGACTTCCTGGCATCACTGAGCTTGAGTGTCCCCATGGCAACCAACCGCTTCTGTAGCTGTGTGGGGACACTCTCGGTGCCCCCCAGAGCCCCTCCCACTCTGCACCACACCCCTCCCCTCCTGCACCCACCTTGGCTTACTCATGACCTGTCTGTCCTGGGGCCCCGAGCGGCGGCCCTGGCCCTACACCAGGCTGGAAGCCCCAGTCTGGGCAAGTCTCAGGTCTTTTATCCTCCCCAGGCCTCAGTTTCCCCACATGCATTAGAGTGGGTCCAGCATCTCTCCTGACTCTCACACTTCGAGATTCTGGGATGGTTTGGGATTTTAAAATAATTGCTTCAGGTACATATTAAAAGGCCTTGACGGATCCTAAAATTAATTAAGCGCACACAAAGCCATGTGAAACAGCCTGTTGGCAGCTGGGAACATTCGGGGAGAACGGAAGGGGTCTCTACCCTTCAAACAGCCGGGAAGCTGCAGGGACGGGGCTGTGGGCACTTTTTATAATTTTTATTCTTATTGATTTCAGAGAGGAAGGGAGAGGGAGAGAGAGAAACACCCTGCCTGTGCTTGCCTGGCATTGGCCAGGGAAACCCAGAGAGCGCTATGCAGCCCTGTCTGTTTCCCAGGCCTGTGGATTGGCCTGAATCCGGGTTTCTTCTCTCCCAGTCAGATTCCGGGAGGAGAAGCACACCGGGCCAGGCACTATCAGTCCAGATTCCGGTCTTGGATCAACTCGGTCCTTGGTCCTGCTCACGTCCATTCTCAGTTTCCATCTTTGTAAGATCAGAAGGAATTTCTTCAAGCTCCAACATGCTATGGCCCTAAGACTGGCCCCATGGCCCTGATTCATTCTGTGGCTCTAAGATCCGTGGCCCTAAGATTCGTCCTGTGGCCCTGAGATTTATTCTGTGGCTCTAAGCTCCATCTGTGGCCCTAGGATTCATCCTGAGGCCCTGATTCATTCTGTGGCTCTAAGATCCCCCCCGTGACCCCATAAGAAGCATGCCGGGAAGCTGCAGAAGCTCTGCACAGTGTGCCCAGGGCAGTGCGGACCCAGCAGGGGGCCCATCGTGAGCCCCGGCCGCTGCTCTCAGAAACCTTCCACCCACCAGCAAAGATCAAACGTGTGCTTAAGGCTCTACCCAGGAGAGCAAATAAGCATCTTTGCTGTCCTTTTTCTCCCCTTTTAAAGGTCTTGCATGTTCACCATCAGCAAAGAAGCAGAAAGAAATAATTTAAAAAGTCCAGAAAAATAGGAAATTGGGGTAAAATGTGTTTCCTGTCAGATTGATTTTTCTAAAACACAGCACCTATGACATATTCAAAAATTCTGTATCCAGTTCAGGTCGAAATGCTGGCCCTTTCCCTGTTGGCTCCGTGCAGGCAGCACGACTGGCTTTGCTCAGCGGTGACGGGGCCGTGGCTCTCGCCCAGGGCCCAGGATGAGCTTCCCGTCCCTGCGCCTGCCCACCGGCCTCCCCCTCTGCACAGGCCCCGGACAAGCCCAGGACCCACACCGCTGACCTCGCCCCTGCACGGTCTTTCTCCTCTCAGCTTCTTGGAGCTCCACTCACTCATGGTTTTTTTTTTTTTTTAACCCTTTTCACTCGCTTGCTTTTTTCTCGATTCCTTTATTCTAATGCTAACCATGTCGAGTTACACTCGACATCCGAGTGCAAAAGGTTAAGATACCACTTTTTATAATTTTTATTCTTAATGATTTCAGAGAGGAAGGGAGAGGGAGGGAGAGATAGAAACATCCATGATGAGAGAGAATCACAGATCGGCTGCCTCCTGCACTCCCCACACTGGGGATTGAGTCCACAACCTGGGCATGTGCCCTGACCGGGAATCCAACCGTGATCTCCTGGTTCACAGGTTGACGCTCAACCCCTGAGCCACGCCAGCCAGGCCACTTGGCGCTATTTCTTTTGCTGAGAATAAACCACTTAAATGATAGATAAATTGAATGACAAACGACAGCTGTAACTTATTACACATTGCCTCTGTGATAAAAATAAAAGCAAGCGTTGAGTGCTTACCATGTACTATTTGCTATGCCAGAGGGTTTATGTAACTTTTCTTAGTCAATCTAACCAGCAGATGCACTTACTGTCCGCATTTCGTCCCCATTTTGCAGGTGTTAATACTGAGGCTCAGAGACATTAAGCCACTTGGTCCAGGTGGCAGAACTAGTGAGTGCAGCCCACATGCTAATGGTTTCTACCCCAAAGCCTGAACTCTCCTCCCTCCCTCCCTGGTTCTCACCTTTGTGAGGCTGGTCAGTCATCCCTGGAGGTCTCCTAGGGCACCGCTCCCCTCCCCGGTGGAGCCACACGGACGGGGAGCGCTGTGGTAGTGGATGAAAATGGTGTGATGATTCTGTGTGTTCTGTTGGTAAAAGCTGCCTCTACCTGCATCAAACATCTGTTCTTCCTTCATCACAGCATTATTCGGAAAAGAATAAAAAATGCAGATGAGGGCAATTTTAGCCCATGACAATTTTCAATTTTAGAAAATTTTGCAAATGGTACTGCAGGAGGTACGTAGCCTGTGTGGAATAGGCTGAGACATTTTGTTCCTTCCAGACAAACCTGGAGGGGATAAAGGAACAAAAACCCAGCTTTTAGTTTTAAAATGTTCAAGAGCTGCTGTCGCCTACTCAGTCATCAACTTTGGGTACCAACACTGAGCCCACACAGGCTACACACAGCGGGGTGGAGGGGAGAGCGTGGCAGGCCCTGCCCTTGTGCTACAGGGCACAGAAACCCCTCAGATGCTCCAGGGCAGGGGTGGGAGCGTCCGGCTGTATAGGCCCGAGAAATCATTTGGTCTGGCCCTGCCAAGGCATTAGGGGTGCGTTAATTGAATGTGTGACCAAACAGAGCAGGCTAATTTTTAAGTTGATCATTTTGTACAGCCCGAGAATGATGTTCTAAATATCCCAATGGCCCTTGGCAGAAGGAAGGTCCCCCCACTCCTGGTGTAGGGTGATGGGGTGTTGGAGGGAAAACACCGTGCGGCCAGGTCCCGAGGTAGTGGGGTGTGCCCTGGGGAAGGTGCTGGTTCCCTCCCCTCAAGTGGTCTCCACAATCCCGCTCTGCTCTGGCGCCCACGCCTGCTACATTCCTCCCACATCTGTTTTCGTATTAATTAGTTGCCATGCCTACCACAGGGAGATGCATGTCAATCAAAATATTCCGAAGGATGGATAGCTGCCCAAGAGTGGAGCAAACGTCCTCCGTTAACATTCTGTGCAGCTTTCATCAGTCGGTCCCTCACCTCCCGTCCGTACACACATTTGTTTGAATCCTGCCTCCACGGCTCATGAGCTGACGGGGGCACGTTCTTGGGACCCTGTGAGGGTCAGTGCCCTTGGTTGTAAAGTGGAGATGAAGGCTTCTGACACTTACTCTTGCTGGGAGGAGTGAATGGGGGGACTGTGTGCCACGTGCTTATGGGGAACCCAATAGACAGCAGCTGGTGGGATTTTTAGAGTTTTCTTTAAGTTGGGGGAAGTGGGCTATGGGCTGGGGTGCTGGCTGGGTGGGCTGAGGCAAACCCTAGTCCCCAGGGGTCTGGACTTGATTCAGTGGGGTCTCCACTCAGGGGAGCTGTTGAGGAGGGAGCAGGAGAGGAAATCTAAGAGAATGATTTCAGTTGGTGCCATATGGAACAGGCCCAGTTGAGCCTTGCCCAAGTTCTATACCCATAAAATAGTGAGATATAGTAAAGTGGTTTTCTTTTTTTCTAACCCACTGTTTTGGGATATCAGTAACAGATAACCAGAACTACCACCCTTTTTATCTCTTTCTCGCCCAGATTGGGGAGGGCTTCAAGTGTTGGTCATGAGGACCATGTTTGTAGAAAGGAGCAGGTGGGCCAAAACCGGTTTGGCTCAGTGGATAGAGTGTCGGCCTGCGGACTGAAAGGTCCCAGGTTAGATTCCGGTCAAGGGCATGTACCTTGGTTGCGGGCACATCCCCAGTAGGGGGTGTGCAAGAGGCAGCTGATTGATGTTTCTAACTCTCTATCCCTCTCTCTTCCTCTCTGTAAAAAAATCAATAAAATAAAAAATAATAAAAAATAAAAGAAAGGAGCAGGGGGTGTGGCTGGCACCCGAGAGTATTTGGTGATGGTGTTGATCAGAAGTTGAATGTCTGTGAACTGAGGTCTTTATCAGCTCAGATCTCATCAGTTATCATTAGGTGCGCTGAGCCCTTTGGAGTTCAAAGGAGGAGATGGTGATGGCTCAGGGCTTCTGGAGAAGGAGGGGCCATCCTCTTCCAGCTAAGAGCCCACCTAGTCTAGCAGCTCCAAAGGACAAGGCCTGTCCTTGGGGGCCATGGCTGGGATGTCTGTGGCATGATGGCCTGGCTTCTGTGGCTCACAGGGTGAGGGTCTATCTTGTTCTCCTTGGCCCCCTTGTTCTTTCATTTGTGGGTTGTTTCTTTGTCTCCTCTTTTTGGCTGCCTATTTGGGTTGTGACTCTGTAGTAGGTAGATCTGCTATGCCTCTCAATCTCTAGTGCAGGACAGTGTCAAATGCTGTTTCTGACCAATTAGATCAGGCAGAGACTCAAATCCTCCAGAGACCGCCTCTGCCTACCATCTTGCGGGTAGGCAGAGGGTTCCATCTTGAATTGCCCTCAGGTAATCATCTACAGGTGTGGCAAGAGTTTTTTTCCAACAGGGTGGGGCAATTGCTTCTGCCTGGAGGCTAATTGTTATTCTTAGTCTCTTATTGGGTTTCAGAAACTCCACACTGTGGGGCAAGGTGTTTTCCAATAGGGTGGATCAGTTTTTTTTTCCCCAGGCAAAGCTGCATGGATAGCAAATGTCTATGTGAGAAAGATGACCTCTACAGCATGAGGAAATAACTCAGCACAGGAAACCGGAGGTGTCTGCTTTCTGAGCTCTAATCCCAGAGTGCCCATCCTAGCTTCTGCTCACACAGCTCCAGTCCACTCTGTCCTCCCTCTGCTGGAGCCCAAGGTGAGTGGCTCCTCAGGGAATTTTGTGCATTGGCCCTTTAAGAGGGTGCCTGAATTTCCAGCCATCACTCCCTGGCAGACAGCAACCCTGCTGCTTTTCAAAGCCAGATGTTATGTGGGTATCCTTCTCAGTTCTGGTGCTCTCTGCTGGGGGGCCCAGTTTGGGGATTAGACACCAGAGTTCTCAGTGGCAACCCCTACAGCTGATATATCTCTCTGGAACTTCAGCTGCTGTCTGTGGGAGCCCAGCCAGCCCTTTTGTGCCTCTGCCCCTCCTACCAGTCTCTATGCGTTCTCCACTTTCGGTCCTCGGTTATCAGGGTTCTCTCCAGCAAGTCTTCTGTTGATTATTCAGGAAGTTTTTCTGTATTTTAGTTGTAATTCCAGTTTGGTCCTGGGAGCGTGTCTGTGCAGCATCCACTTACTCCACCACCATTCTTAACCATTTCTCTTTTCCCCCTCGTCTTCTATGAATCTTTAGGGTGGGATGTCATTCTTCTCTGTAAATGCCACTCTCTCTGTATTTGTTGTAAATGCCACTCTCTCTGTATTTGTTGGCTGTGTCCTCTGTTTCGGCCCATGGAGCTAAGGACTAGCTTACAGAGATGATGAAGACCCCTTCCTGCCATTGCCTTGCTCTCTACCTGTCGGAGGGTGAAGCCATGCAGAGAGGGGACTTGCAGCACAGGGAGGGAGTGTCGCCTGGGGGATCAAGGGTGGCAGAAGCCCAGGAGAGGTTGGCAACCTCTGCCAAGAACACCTTGGGAATGACATGGACACATCAGGCAAAAGAGGAACCAGGATCCTTCTTAAGGGCAGGGGCTTCAGAAATTGAGCAGGTCATCCTTCAGGCTCTGCGTCGGCAGAGGTCACAGCAGGGGTCGTGGGGAGAGGTCCCGGTTTGTAGTGGGCACCACAAAGGGTGTGTCCTTGGGAATGTGTGTGGAAGGGAGGTATGAAGGTGGTCCTGACAGATCCCACTAGGGCCTCAGGAATGAGTGGTGGCTGCTGCATGATTTCTTTAAAAAAATTTTTTTTATTGATTTCAGAGACTGGAAGGGAGAGAGAGAGAAACATCAATGATGAGAAAGAATCATTGATCGGTTCCTCCTGTGTACACCCTACTGGGGATCGATCCAGCAACCCAGGCATGTGCCCTGACTGAGAGTCCAATCGTGACCTCCCGGTTCATAGGTTCATAGATCAAGGCTCAAACACTGAGCCACACTGGCCAGGCTGGGTGATTTCTTAGGAACTTGAAAGTGACAGTGTTGGTGGCAAGGTTGAGTATCTTTATTGAGTAGTTGTTCCATGCTCAATGATTATCTTTTAATTTCCCAAATGTTTATAAGGGAAGAAAATTTATCCCCACTTTACAGATGAGGAAACTGAAGTTTAGAGAAATTAAATGTATTGATGAAGGCTACACAACTACCTATGGCTGAACTAGTTTCTCATTCTATTCTGGTCTAGAATTCACATTTCCTCTTTTCAGAATCAAGCTTAGTGAGGTTGTTACAGCCTCAGATTAATCTGCTACTTTGTTATTTTACAGTTTCATAATCAGATGGTCTGGTGTTCAGAGGGCATTTCGAGGTTATCTGGTCTGCCCAACTCCAACTTAAAACCTCATTGGGCTGTTCCTGCTTGATAGGAGATTCGGAAAATGACCTTGGCAGTGACCTTCACTTCCAGGCAGCTTTCTGTTTTGCAGAGCTTGACCTTCATAGCGCCTCACAGTGCCTTTTGCTTTTTCATTCCTTATATCATGCCCATTCTCCCCCGTCTCACTCCACCCGCAGTGGAGCGGGCGTGTCCTGGGGTGCGCAATCGTCTGTTCTCTTTGATCCTGATTTTGTTATGTGGCCAAGAAGATGAGAAAGAAAGACATCCAAATGCGAAAAGCCATCCTCTCTGGGGTACGGAATAACTACTGATTTTTAGGTCTGTGTTGATTATTTATTTATTTAAAAATATATCTTTATTGATTTCAGAGAGGAAGGGAGAGGGAGAGATAGAAACATCCATGGTGACAGAGAATCATTGATCGGCTGCCTCCTGCATGCCCCACACTGGGGATCAAGCCCACAACCTGAGCTGTGTGCCCTGACTGGGAACTGAACCATGACCTCCTGGTGCATAGGTCAATGCTCAACCCCTGAGCCACGCCAGCTGGGCAATTTTTTTTCTCTCTGTTTCATTTTTTTTTTTTTTTTTTGCAAGAAAAAACTTATTGTTTGGGAAAGTTTCAGTACAGCCCGGCAGTCTGCAACTCAGATCTAGAGTCTTCAAATCCTGTCTCCACTCAGGAGGTCGGGACGGGGTCCCGGGAAGAGAGCGGTGAAATTGACCAAATTGATCAAAGTCCTCCTTGTGCCTAATTCACACACAGGAGGCTCTGCCGTCTTTGTGAGCCCGGAATGGAAGTGTTATTTTCCCCAGCCTGGCTCTCAGGGATGTCGGAAAAGATTAAAGAGGCTAAGTCAACAAGTTTCTTTGAACATTCTAGCAGAGAAAGAACAGATGTAGGACGAAGCGGTTTTTATGCCTCGCAGGGAACGGAGGTGTTCTTGAGGAGGAATATTTGTGCTGGCTCTATCGATATTTCCGTTCTTGCTCATGATGATAATACTGGGGACCCTCACCAGGCCGCTTTCCATCACAGCCACCACAGGGAGGCTTTCCGTCTGACCTTGGTAGCCCCCTGTTTGAGTGTTTTTTTCAGGGCTCCCAATAGGATAAAACTCAGTTCTGTGTTAAGATATACCGGTTACCTGCGGACACTCTATTCTGAGCATCGAGCTTTGGCAAGCCCGGCTGTATCTCAGGGCCTTTGCATGTGCTTGTTCTTATGTCCAAATGCCTTCTCTCCATTTGTACACTTTCAAAGCCTAGGATCCAGGCACCTCCTCTATGAAGCCCTCCTGGCATTCTCTTCCCCTCCAACTTGCATGTATTTGAGCTTTATTCTTGCCACAAGAGAGGCCGGGACGGACCCTATGTGCACAGACAGAGCTGATCAAGGTCCAGTTAGGGGCGTCCTCAGCAGACACCCAAGAAAAGCTGTGCCTGTTGCCTGCTGGGGGCAGAGGTGGGACTAGAGACTCAGCGTACAGACATTCTCCCCAGTCCCTTGGTCTCCTAGAAAGGGTGATTTCCAGAGTGGGAAATTTACTGCACGGCAGGTGGGCTCATGGGACAGTTGGGCTCCACTTTTTAAAAAATGAATGAATGAATATTTTTTAAAAAGATTTTTATTGATTTCAGAGAGGGAGAGAGAGTTAGGAACATCCAAGATGAGAATCATCGATCAGGATTGGCTGCCTCCTGCATGCCCCACACTGGGGATCGAGCCCGCAACCTGGGCATGTGCCCTGACTGGGAATTGAACTGTGACCTCCTGTTTCATGGGTCAATGCTCAACCACTGAGCAACACTGACCGGGATAAAAAATGAATTCATTTTTAAACCAGGGGCATTGCCAGGGGCCCCTACAGTGCCACATCCTCTCCGTGGGGGTCTTGACAACATCCAGTCCACCTGGGCCGAGCGCTGTTTCTCAGAGTCATGAAGGGTCCCAGGTAGCTCTGGGTCGAGGGCCAGCAGCTCACCTGCCTCTCGGTCACAATGCTGACCCCCGCTGGTTTTTATAAACACTCACGCTGAGGCTGCGTGTTGGTCTGTCTTTGTGCTCTTTCGTCAGTGTTTTATGTCGATGCTATCACGGAGGAGAAATGTCCTTGAAAAGCTAGCTTTTCTCTTTCAATGTGACTGAAGGTTTTACAGAGATGTGGAGGTGAGAAAAATGTCCCGGGTCTTCCTCCCTTAAAATTAAAAAAAAAAAAAGTATATTTTTATTGATTTCAGAGAGGAACATAATGACCTCCTGGTTCATAGGTCAACACTCAACCACTGAGCCCTGCCAGCCGGGCTACTCCCTTGACACTGGAAAAGCCGTTTGAGTTGTGTTATTTGCCATCTTTGCCAGCTCTTTCCCTGGTTTGCTTTCTTGTTTCTTTGAGCCGGACTGAAACCATGGTCTGCAGCCCCCACGGCGTCTCAGCTCAGTGGCCGTAAAGATGGAGAGCTTTCGGAAGAAGGGTTCATCAGCCTGACTCGGGAGGCTGGGAAGGCACTCTGTTCCGAGTGTGGAGCCCGGCTGATGTGGCTCCGTGGTTGAGCAGCACCAACCTCTGACCCAGCAGGTCATGGTTTGATTCCCAGTCAGGGCACATGCCACACTTTGAAGGCTCAATCCCCAGTGTGGGGCATGCAGGAGGCGGCCAATCAATGATACTCTCACATCATTGATGTTTCTATCTCTCCCTCTCCCTTCCTCTCTGAAATCAATTATATATGTATAAATAAAGACGAAGTGAGGAGGACACACTGGGCCTTTGTCATGACAGAGGGAATCTCTTCTCTGGGCAACCCCACAATCCCCGGAGCAGCCTCACTGACGGGCTAGTTTAGGGAGCCCCGAGGACCCCGGACAAGAGTTTTGACAGATTGGAGATAACGAGGCGAAACGTGTGTGTCCTCGCATTCTTTCCTCATTTGGGTAGGTGAGCAGGTGTGTCTTTCTCAGGCGAGGTTCCCGATGGGCCAGAATAGGAACTGCTCCTCTCCCTCCTCCTAACAACTACCATCACATGCAGACAGTCCATCAGAACTGACGTGTAATAGACGTGTGCACTTGAAAGAGGCATATGACAAAAAATAAGTAAAATAAAAGGAAAGAAGGAAAAAAATAAATCAAAATAAAAAATAAATGGAAAGAATAAAATAAAAAAAGGGTGAGTATGACATCATCTCCGCCCAGGAAAAGAGACTCCCTTCAAGTCCACACGGTGAGCCTTGGGCTGTTAGCATGTATTATTCCGACCCGAGTTATAGCCGGTAAAGAAGACGGTGTTCAAGGGCCACTGCAGGGGGTTTGCACTGGGGGAGGGGAGGTGGCTCCTCTCTGAATGTATCTAGGAGAAGTAAAGGTAGATAGCCAAGGAGTAGGCGGGGGGGGGGGGGGGGGGGGCAGTGCGTGAGAAATCACTGAGAGAGAGGGTAGGGGGATTCTTGCTAAACTGGCCTAATAGGATTCTGGCTGAAAGCAGGCCAGTTGGGGGATGATGTGAGGATGAGGAATTTGATCAGCTATTGAGGGTGATCGGCTATTGAGGATGGGAGATTCTCCCTGAAAAACTGTGGCTGCCCTTTACTTCGGCATCTGTGCATGTGCTGAATTTATCATGGTATGTTTTACCCATATGAATTCTTCAGTGATCACAGCAGTCTAGGCTAGATGTTCCAAATCTGTGAAAGCACAAAAGAGAACTAAGGTCCAGAGAGTTTAAGCGACCTGTCCGAGGCCACACAGCCAGTGAATGTGAGAGCTACTGTTGAAATCCGGGTCTCTCTTCCTTCCAAAGACCGTCGACTTTGGAACATTCTGCCTCATTCGAAATCTCAGTCCACAGTTAGCATATTCATACTCTTGTAAAAAATTTATTTTACAATGATAGTTGACATGACATAGTCATATTCTTGATTCTACGAGGAATCCTAGAAATTGTCAGTGTGCTTGTCAAGGTCGGGGGTTGGATACTGAACCGCCCCCTTTTGTCCACCTGTGTTCTCCCCTCCTCCTGCTCAGAGGAGACAGGACCAATAAGAGAGTTTTCTGTTCTGTACCTAATGTGTTAGCGGGGTATGGCTGCCATAGCAAAATACCACAGATTCGGTGGCTTTAACAACAGACATTTACTTCCTCACAGTTCTGGAGGTTGGAAGTCCTAGATCAAGCTCTTGGCAGAGTTGATTTCTTCTGAAGTCTCTCTCCTTGACCTGTACATGGCCCTCTGCTCACTATGTCCTCACATGGCTTTTTATCTGTGCACACTCCCTCCTGGTCTCCCTCCCTCTACTTATAGGGACACCAGTCATATTGGATTAGGGCTCACCCTTTTACCATAACTCATTACCTCCTGCAACCTTAACTACCTTTTTAAAGGCTCTGTCTCCAAGCACAGTCACATGGTGAGATATAGTGGGGGTTAGCACTTCCAATCTAAATTTTGGAGGAACACAGTTATGTATTTAAAAAAATCAGTTGTGAAAGATGCAAAAATGAGAAAGATATTTTTTTTGCATCCTCCAGGAGCTTATAGGGAGCTTGTATGGAGAAACAGGTTACATGGAGAAACCTAAAGAAATACAGGGACCAGGAGCCATTTTGGAGCTGAGAGGAAGGTCAGGTAACCACGGCCTGTGGTTAAGGAAGGCTGCTGGGAGGAGGCAACATGCAGAAGGCCTTGAAGGATGCATGCCCATTGCTAGAACCCCAAGAGGAGACCCTGCCTAAGCATTGAGTAGATGTGAGAAGTCAGCTCTCAGTGTAATGGAGTTCCGTGTTTCCTGAGCACCTGCTCTCTGCTGAGCATCTGAGCTGAGAGATGAGACTACAACGAAAGGGGCCTGACCGTGAGTGGCCCTCACTCCAGACGAAGGGTGACGTTAGAGCCTTTCGGGTGTTGAGAATACACTAGCCCAGTGGTCGGCAAACTCATTAGTCAACAGAGCCAAATATCAACAGTACGACGATTGAAATTTCTTTTGAGAGCCAAATTTTTTAAACTTAAACTTCTTCTAACACCACTTCTTCAAAATAGACTCACCCAGGCCGTGGTATTTTGTGGAAGAGCCACACTCAAGGGGCCAAAGAGCCGCATGTGGCTTGCGAGCCGCAGTTTGCCGACCACAGCACTAGACAGACAGGGCAGCGTGCAGCCCAGCTCGGAGATTTGAACTTGGCCTGTGGGAAGAACTGTGTCTCCATCCGCCATGCAGAGACATGTCGCTCAGGGACCCAGCGTGGGTACGGGGGCGCTGCTCTTGCTTCTAACCTTGGCTCCATTTGAGTCTTCCCGCAGCTCTCCTCCTCGGCGAACCCCAGGTGCCTTCCCTACCTGCATTGCTTTGATCCAATACCTTGCCTCCACCGGCTATTTCGTTTCCATGTTGTTCAGACCCGGGGTTCCAGCAGGCAGGACCTTGTCTTGTCTTTTACTCTCTGCAAAAGTTCACTGTGCATGTGCGATGCCCTCCGCACGCCACGGATATTGATCACTTTGGGTTCCAGCCTCTTCAGATTTCGACCTGAGAATGTCTAAATCCTGGAAATGCTTGAAGCCAGAACGCAAACCCATGGTCCCCACAACCACGTGTCATTTCCATCAACGGCTCTGAGATGCCCGCGCCCCTGTGGGAAGGAAATCATCGCTCCGTTAATTACAGCTTTCATCGGGAGGCTCCAGCATTTCTGAACATTGAATTGAATTGCATGGCGCCTGGGGGATAAGTGCCTGTGGGAGGACCGTGCTGGGTCACACGCTGACATGGGGCCTTCACCGCTCCTCGCTCCGTGGAACTAGCCCGGCCGGCAGCTCTGGCCTCGTCGCTCCGTGCAGCTCGGCCGAGCCCGTTCGCAGCCTAGTGATAGCCCAGGCCAATGATGATACTCGAGGGGCGGCCTTCAACTCAACGGCTCAGACGCCCTTCCCGGTCCCACGTGTGGCGGTGAGACTGGGGAGCCTGGGTCTTGGAGAAACGCTGGAGGAGGCCGGCCGCTGGGGCAGCAGTAACGCAGCTTCCTTCTCCCGGATCGGATCCCAGAAGGGCTTGGTCTGCTGATGTGGGGGACGGCGCGTTGGCTGTGGACGGCCCAGCACAACAAGCCGGCAGAGCCCTGCCGAGCCGCTCTCCTTTCAGAGGTCTGCAGGTGCTTCCCGGGCTCCCCCTGTCCATTTTAGGGGCTGCTGGTCACTGTCTTGCTCCAGTCTGGGGCCCCCCGCTCCCTCTACCTCTCCCCTGCCAGGCCCTCCCGACGCGTGTGCACTGTTGCAGGTTTAATCATGTAACACTTCTCCTTGAGGATTCTCCAAGGTTTGCTTATCTTCCCCGGTGAAACCACAGATGGGGAACTACAAATGGAAGGTTTAGTGATGTACACAGAAGGAGTTTTGCAAACAAACGGTTTCCATAAACAAACCCTGTAATCGCCTCCTCCCGCATGGTCACCACCCACATCACGAGCTGGTGGGAAGACAGCCGCCCGCACTCCGATGGGGCTCCAGGCTGGAGCTGGGTGCTCCCACCTGGGAATTTCTCTTCCGGCTGCACTCACCACCCAACAGGTGGATCGAACCCGCAACCTGGGCATGTGCCCTGACCAGGAATGCAACTGTGACCTCCTGGTTCATAGGTCGAAGACGATCAACCACTCAGCCACGCCGGCCGGGCGTCATGCCTTACGTTCAGCAAGAAATCAGGAGGTGTATGGAAGGCAAGAGAAAGCAACACTCTCCCAAGAGCTGCCGGCAGAGCCCCGCCCAGCTGTGGTGCCGAAGGAGACCGCCTGACAGGGGATTTTAAGTAACTGGGATTCATGTGCTGACACCTAGGTGGTGAGAGACACCAGATCTTTAAGGAGGAGATAATGTCGAGTGACACAAATTCTTCCAGCAAATAGACAAGAACACTCCAAATTCACTGTGTAAGGTTACCTCACCCTAATACTAACGCCAAACAGAGACACCCCAGGAAAACAGAGCCACACACTGACGTTCTCCATGAACACTGCACCAGGCCCCCAGAGAAGATCAGGGACCAGGGTCTTTGATACAGAAAAGGGTAACGCACCATGCAAAACGGGACTCATCTGAAGAGAGCACCGTGGGCGTAACCTCTGGAATTTGATCCATGTAACGCACCGCTTAGGAGCCCAAAGATGAAAAGCTATGATCACCTCAGTAGAGACCTAAAAAGCCTTTGGGAAATGTAACACCTATTCAACTCGAAATACAGCAAAGGCAGCTGGGGCTCGCAGCCAAGCAGCAGCAGAGGGGTCAGTGGACAGAAATGACTAAGAGGGGACGGGGCGGGGGGGGGGAGGGGATTCTTGCTGATCCCGGGAGGATGCTGTGGGGTCCCTCTGTGGCTGGGTTGATGGAACCCATGAGGATCCATTGAGACAGTGCAGCGGTGGGTGGCAGTGCCCAGCGCCAAGGGCCTGCTCCGAACAGTCCTCGTCTCTTCCCAGCCCAGACTATGGGTGATTTGAACCCCCGCTTCCTATCCCCCCGGGGGTCTCAGGCCTGGCACGTGAGGCTGGGAAGGCATTTTTGAGAGGGGGAGAGGGAGCACTTCTCCATGCCCTCAGGTGACAAAGCGAAACACCCTGGGGTGCTCCAATGGGCAGTGAGGCCCTGTGCTTAGGAGGAAGACTGCCCACAAACACGCGGACAATGAACAGCCTCCCTCTCTGCGCCTCCTCAGTGCTAGCTCCCCTCACTGTCCCGACACCTGCTTTTCCACGGTGAGCTCGGGAGGCCTGGGATTGCATTCTCACTGGCCTGGCCCAGTGTTGGTGGTCAATGATCCCCTCCCCCCACACACACATACACACACCACCTCCTGTCAGTCTGTCTACTTGGAATGCTTCAGGAAATACATGATTGAGGTCTTGGTATTTATTTGGGGAGGAGATCATATTTAGAAATTGGTCCGTCTTTGCTAATTGGGCAGAATGGGCTCTCTCCTTTGAAATCTGACTCCGATACTTGATCCTTCAGGGAGCGCCTGTTAGCATGTGACATTTCAGTGCCGGTGCAGCCTTTCCCCAGTTCTGTGTTGATGTTAGCAAACGGGTGTGCGTGTCCTTTCACACAGAAGGCTACATGTGGGAAGCGAAACATGCGTCAGATTTGTCTTACATGATAGGAAGCATCTGCTGCCCGCGTGTGAAAATATTGGACGAGGAACCTGGCCGATCGGGTAACTGTCTTTACAGTTAACCGCAGCTTAGAAGAGGAATGCATCTCTTAAAACCTCACAGCCACTCTGTGACGTAGGCGGCACAGATGTTCACCCCACTGTGCAGGCGGGGAAACTGAGTCTCGTGTAATTTGCCAGAGATCCGAGTCAGGACAAAAGGCTTGGTGTTCCGATTCCTGGGTTAAATTTGTGTCTCCGTATTCTCCATGGCAACACTAGAAGCGAACCCTGCCTTTCTAGTTATTTTGTGGAATCTCAGTTCTATCCTCCGCTGAGCCCCTTGTCTGTTTTGCTGCAGACGGCATGTATTTTTCTATCTTATGAGAAACCACAATGATAGAGAGATTTGCCGTTCCTTCTTCGGCACGTGTCCCGTCCATGGGCTTGAGGATAGCGGAAATAATTGGACTGTGGGGGTTATTGCCAAGTCAGCTGCCGTCTGTTCTTCATCAATGTGGGGAGCTCAGCCATGCAAGGCCTCCTCTTCCCTGTTCCGCATCATGCCGCGTCAGCACATTCACAGGTAGTCTTACGGAATGCTAATTTTGTCATTTGGAATCCAAATAATTGGAAATGCAACTTGGGGGGGGGGGGGGGACTCTCTGTACTTTATGTACTTGCAAAGGAAAGTTTTTCGTTTTTCTCTCTGTCCAGCCTGACCCTTTATTAGGAAAAGTCTGTGTGAGAATTTCTCAGTTTCCTCGTCTGTGGCTTCACTTTCTGATTCATTCATTTATCCACCCACCTGTCCCCATCCCCCTACTGCCTGCTCTGCAGCAGGCCCTCAGCTATGGGCCGGGAACGGAAGGGTGACAGGAGGGTCACTTCTTGCGGCCTCGTGTTCAGATAACGGACAGGGGAGGACGGCACAGGTGGGGGCTCTGCAGGGGTACGAGCAGGAGCCCTGGTGGCCAGCGTGGGTGGGGTCAGAGGTGTCCCCTGGAGGGGACAGAGTAAGCTGAGTGTGAAGGGCTGCCTAGCCAGCAGAGGGCCACCAGTCCACTGCAGAGCTAGACTCAGAGCCCAGGCCTTCTAACGCTTAGGGAATTTTTAAATCCTTGATACCACCATGGCCTCCCTAGCAAAGGAATCCGGGTGTGGTGTGAGTAAGGGGCGGGTGGGGTTGGGCTCTCTGGCACAGGGAGCTGTATGCATACGGTCACAGAGGCCTGCATGGTGACCTGTGGGCATGTCATGCTATTCGAGATTGCTGAGGTTTAGGGGGGTCTCAGCATGGGATGAGGATGGAGAGCTAGGGGTGATGAGAGCTAGAGGTGAGGATGGAGAGCTGGGGTGAGGATGGAGAGCTAGGGGTGACGAGAGCTAGAGGTGAGGATGGAGAGCTGGGGGTGAGGATGGAGAGCTGGGACTGAGGGGAAGAGTGGGGTGAGGATGGAGAGCTGGGGGTGAGGATGGAGAGTTGGAACTGAGGGGGAGAGCTAAGGGTGAGGATGGAGAACTAGACAGAGGCCAGAGCCAGCAAAGCCTGTAGGTCCTGGGAAATATCACAGGGCTTCCGGCAGGAGGGTGACGTGCTGACGTCTGACGCTGAGAAAGCTCACTCTGGCCGCTGTGCAGGCAGGTGGAGGGAGGGAGGAGATGCTCTGAGCAACAGACACAGCCAGCCAGGACAGACTCAATGCTGTGCAGATGCCTGCCCAGCCAGGGGTCCTTGGGACCGGACCAGAGGTGGGGCCCCAGGCACACAGGGAGTGACATTCAGCTTGCTGTCTACACACTGTGTGACCTTGTGCGATGCCCAGATGCCCATGCTTTCTGTGGACCTGGACTCCTGGACCATCGGATCCGTCTATGTAGATCCCTACTGGCCTCCTTAGAGACACAGAGACGGGCCCGTGAAGGATGAGCACGGGGCCGAGTGGACGGCAAAGGGCTGTCGGGTCGAATAGGATCCATGATTATCCCTGAACCCGGCTGGCACACGGCTGGCAGACTCTGGCCAGGGCCCCATCTGGCTCCCAGCCGCTCCGTAAACAAAGCGCCATCGGAGCACAGCTGCGCGCCCGCGTGTGCGGTTGTCATGTTGGCCGCTTTCACGCCGAGTTGAGTCGCTGAGACAGAAGCTGTGAGGCCAAACATTGTTTACAGTCTGGCCCTTTATTCAAAAAGTTTGCTGGCTTCTGGGTCAAGCCGTGGGTGATGGCTTTGCCAAATCTAATTATTCACCGACATGGGAAGATCCAAGAACTGCTTTCGCTCATAGATTCCTTGTCTTCGGGCACGAGGCCGGGGGGAGGGGGGTTCCTTTGGGTGTCTGGCTCGGAACGACCTCTCGGAAGGAAGGGGTGCAGTGGGCTCTGCCGCTCGCCCACCCTGTCCTGTGGAAAACACGCAGGGCCTTGGCCGGTGCCTTTAGCTGGTTCCGTTCTGGGTCCTCCCCTCGGGAGAAATGCGGAGCGGACCACCGTCACGGCAGGTCATTGCACTTCCTGTGGATTCCTACAGGACACCGTTGTATGTCCTTTCTTTCCAGTCTTTCCTTGTGGTTATTTTTGTCTGATGGCTGTTCAGTTCACGTATTTCCCGATTTACTGGAGTAGTTTTGCTTCCTGCTTCCCTCTCCCAGTCACCTTCTGTTCATGATGAGTAGAAACCAAAGAGCCTGGTGGTCATTCTTTAAAGAAAAAAAAAAAAAATATATATATATATATATATATATATATATATATATATATATATTATTGATTTCAGAGAAGAAAGGAGAAGGAGAGAGAGAAACATCAATGATGAGAGAGAATCATTGATTGACTGCCTTCTGCACGCCCCACACAGGGGATCGAGCCCGCAACCTGGGCCTGTGCCCTGACTGGGAATGGAACCATGACCTCCTGGTTCATAGATCGATGCTCAACCATGGAGCCATGCTGGGCCAGGCTCATGGTCATTCTTGCTGCCCTGCTCACCCAGCCAGCACGTGCCATCGCCGCTTCCCTGCCTCAGACTGTGTGTGACGCCCCCCTGCATTGTTGGGCTCTGAGGATGGCAGTCACATGTTTGCAGCCAGACGAGAACGGAGGGAAGAGGCACCGCCGTCCAGGGGTGCCACCCTGGGCACTGTAAGGGTTAAAAGGCTAAAGCATGTGCCTGACTCTGGGAGGCGGGCAGTGAATGCTGGCAGGGTGATCCTGCGGTGGGGAGAGACTCTCCCTGCCGGTCAGGCCTCCCCAGCTGTTAGAGTGCGGCTCCCCGCAGATCCTCGAGGCTCTGCAAAGGCCTAGAGCTGGGTCGGCCTGCAGGGGCACAGGCGGTGCTGTGGGTTGGCCAGTTAATCCCTCCCAACTGCACGCCCATCACTCTCTTTTCTCTCTGCCCATCCGCCTTCTCCCTGGACACGGAGAAGACTGATCACCTTGAAGAGGCGTCACTCACACCTCTCCCCACCTGACCTCTTACAAGATTTAGGTTGTCACTTAATTTGTTCCCTGTCACGTGCAGATGGCATCTTCACCTCCTCACCTTTAGTAGAGCTTGGAGGAGGGGCTGGGAAGGAAGTTACTAAGTCGGATGATCAGCTCCCAGAGCTGCAGGTTCTGAGTCCTGCCCCTCAGAGGCCGAGGGAGGAAGCGGTTTCCTGCAGCAGTGGGTGGGGATGGAGGTTGAGGGTGGGGGGTATCTGAGCAGGGCTGGGACATCCATGGTCTCAGGCAGAGGCCTGTTGGGTATACAGGCTGTGAGCAGAGCTCAGCTCCCTGCTTCCGAGGATTTAAAGTCACAGCTTTCTGGAAACCCTTCACTTCTCGTGAAATGCTTATCTTAAACTTCGTGGCTCGTGCACAGAATACGGAGCCGTGCTGGAGCCCCCGTGGCTCCCCGGTGGGATTTGGAGTGATCAGCCTTTGAGTTTCTAGGAGCCCTTTAATCTTCTTCCACCCACGGGGAAGCACAGATTAGCCGGTGAGAAATCATATGCAGCTATTTCTTTAAATCCTCCCTGGGGATTCTGAATCCGAGGATGTTTCTGAGCTGAAGGCACCCAAGAGGATGTTAGCAGGGAGGCTGAGCCCTGCCCTGGGTCGTCTGTGTTCAGCCTGTCTGTGCCGGGTGCCACCGCAGTGACATGGATGCCACGCCAGTCCCATGTTCCTTCATTCTGTCATCTCGCTTAGTCCTTCGCGTGGCATCATTATTCCCATTTCATAGACTGGGAACCTACATTTCAGCGAAGATGAGTAACTTGTTCAAAGACACCCAGCTAGTCAGTCAGGTCTGCATTCGGATTTAGGTCTTCGGCTCCCACTGGTTCTGGTTGCGCGAGAGGCCAGTCGCTGCCACAAATGTGTATCCGTGTGTCCCCGGCGGAGAGCGAGGCGGACTCATCCGCCACCAGGCCAGCCAAGATGCAGCCGCAGGGCCCTCGGCCGCCTTCGCCGATCAGGTCTTCCTGTGACGTTTGCAGAAGTGAGACACTGGGTCGTCATTGGCTCAGACCGCCGTCTCCTCCCACTGTGGTGTCCACTCCGTCACACGTCCCCTGGGTCAGGCGCCCGGAGTGGCTGGGAGCCTTTCCGGGACTGGCCGAGGGAGGCTCGCCTTGAGGGTGCATTTGCTTGGGCTCAGCAGGACATATTCGCAGGGTCCCAGGCCCCTAAATGACTGCTGCCCACCCTGGGGGAGGAGGGCTACCAGGGATCCCCCCTGTGTCACGGCTGACTCCCCTGGTGTCAGGACTCAAAGGTGCAGGGTCAGAGGTAATATTTCCATATGACACGTCAAAGCATCAGATTGGTTCTTTGTGTTCCCTCATCCCCAAAACCTTCCCATAGCCTGGGCTCCTGTTGAGTTCTGCCCTTCCAGAACCTTCCCTGTGCTCAGCCTGCAGGGACCTCCCTCAGTCACGCCCATTGTCTTTCCTACCTAGGCGCCCGGACACTTGGCATCTCCCAGCGCCCGCCAGCTGTGTGCTTTTGGGCAACTCCCGCCTCTCTGAGCCTTGGGTTCACATCTGCATGATAAGGATGGACAGAGTCCGCAGAGTCCTGGTGAGTACCATGCGTGCCGCGGGAGGAGGCCCGAGGGCCCTGCGAGTGACAAGCAGGGTGCTGATGACCGCCGGTGCCGACGTCACGTCTGCTGGTCATGCCTGGCGTGGGCACAGCGCTGATGACCGGAGACCCCCGCCGCTCCTTGCACAGAGTAGGTGCTGAGCCCAGATTTGGGGGTGAGGCGGTGGAATGTGATTCAGTTTCTGGAGTCAGACCTGGGCTGGCATTCGTGGCGTCTTCTCGCTGTGACCTTGAGGCCCGTATCTTCATTATAAAGTGGGACGGGGAGAGAAGTACTTCGGAGGGCAGTTGAGGGAGTTCATGAGGAAAAGCCTACCGAGTGCCCGTGGATCTCCTGGCACATCACCTGGTAAACAGATTTTGCTCTTGCTGTTGTATTTGGAAAACTTATAAAAACCCTCATATATTTTTTTATAACAGTGACCGTGCTAGGCGCTAGGGGTGCACATATGGGTAGGACTCAAGGTCACTGGTAATCAAGGACATATAGATTAAAACAAAAATGAGGTATTATAAAAAATACAACATATTGAAAAAATCTAAAATGTTGATACTATTACCTATTAGAAAAGTTAAAGGAAAGCAACTTCTTTCATTTATGGTTGGTGGGAGTAATATAAATTGAATTTTTGGAGGGCAATTTTATGATTTCTACCTAGATTTAAAATATGTATATACTTTTAATCCAGTAGGCCAACCTTTCAATATTTACCCTAAGGAAACATTTCCATATGTAAATTATGAAACAGTTATGAGAGTTTGTACTGTAGCATTGTTTATGAGTGAAAAATTGAAACAAACAAACAAACAAACCTACATACTTATCAACAGGGGAATGCAGTCTATGGTACAATGATACCATGAAATACTACAAATCCATTTTAAAAAGAATTGAATTAGGCCCTGCTGGGCATATATGCCAAGGTTGCAGGTTCGATCTCAGATCAGGGCACGTACGAGAAGCAACCACTGAATCATAAAGAGTGCAATGGCAAATTGATGTTTCTTTCTCTCTCTTTCTCTCTCTCTCTCCTCCTCTCTTTCAAATTAATTAAAAACAAGAATGAATTAGATCAATACATGCTGATGTGGAAAGATCCTGGAGTAAGTTATGAAGTGAAACAGTGAACTATAGAACAATGTGCATTCGTGTTTTAAAAAATTAGAAAAACGTCTTTTTGTTTCTGTGTCTCTGTGAATCGACAGAGTAAAAGCAGATGGAAATAACCAAAGTGGCGATAGTGTCTCCCCTGAGGAAGGGCCGGTTTTACAGGGACCCACAGAACGTTGCTAAATCATCTCTGTCCACAGCTTTGACCAGTCAGTGCACTCAGGCGTCACTGTGCAGAGCAAAAAGGAAGGACAATGACCAGGGCCTCTCTGTTGGCACTAATGAACCCAGAGTCTAAGCATCTGAGACGAGCTCGGGATGGACGGGAAGGCGCATGCTGTTTTGAGCGTCAAGGACGGCCACTGCAGTGGGGTTTCCTTTGCTGGCCACTGAGGTTTTCCTTTGCTGGAGTCCGGGAGAAGAGGCTTGACCGGGCCCACGGAGCCAGTCTCACCACCGGACATGCCGAGTGTGATCCGGGGAGAAGCTGACTCCCTCCACCGCCCTCCCGGACCTACGCTGGGAAGCCACGCTGCCCTCTGCCCTCTCCTCTGGCTGCCCGCTGAGCCTGGGCTGCAACCCTGGCCGTTCAGAGGGACACGTCTAGATTCTCTGCTGCGTCGCTTTGCGCTTTCATGACGTCTTCTGGGCAGGGTCTTGGCTCATCCTTGGCCCGTTTTCTCCCAGAGCGCCCCGTCTAGTCACAGCTTTTGCCGTGGGGATTTCTGCAGACGCGGGCTGGCTCCCTGAGGTGTCGCCTGAGCAGCCAGGCAGCCACAGGCCCTTGCCTTTCGCATTTCTCAGGCCTGACCTGTCTCCCACAAACTCTGGGGACATGGGGCAAACTTCCCAGGGGTCTTGAAGCCCCTCTCACAAGGCCAGTGGCGAGGCCAGGAGAGAGGCCCACAAAACAGTGCCGGTCTCCCCCAATCCTCTCTCCAGCCTCCCCCTCGCCTGGGTGCGGCCCAGGGACCTGCCCTCGGTGGGAAGCCAGCTGCGCCTTCCATCGCCGCACGTGCATCCGGCAGTGGTTGGCCTTCGCTGTCCTGGGCCCTCAGCCGCAGCTAAGAGGGAAGGGGCTCCGTGTCAGATCCACTGAGCATGTTGCCAGCTCCCATATGACTTGGGTCCTTCGGGATTACGGTCCTTAAATACTTTGCTTCAAACAGGAGAACAATGAGCCCCAGAGATGCCAACCGACTTGTCCGAGCTCCCACAGCAATTCAGTGAGAGGGCTGCCCGTGACTTACAGGAATCCTTGGTTGGTAATAACCCTTGGAGCTCTCAATCCCTGTCATATATTATAAATTCTAAACATGAACTTCTTCATACCTTTTTGTCGTCCATGATAGGTATATTGGTGTAGAACAGGCGTCCTCAAACTACGGCCCGCGGGCCACATGCGGGTGTTTTTGCTGTTTCGTTTTTTTACTTCAAAATAAGATATGTGCAGTGTGCATAGGAATTTGTTCATAGTTTTTTTTTAAACTATAGTCCAGCCCTCCGACGGTCTGAGGGACAGTGAACTTGCCCCCTGTTTAAAAAGTTTGAGGCCGAAACCGGTTTGGCTCAGTGGATAGAGCGTTGGTCTGCGGACTGAAAGGTCCCAGGTTCGATTCCGGTCAAGGGCATGTACATTGGTTGCGGGCACATCCCTGGTAGGGGGTGTGCAGGAGACAGCTGATCCATGTTTCTCTCTCATCGATGTTTCTAGCTCTCTATCCCTCTTCCTTCCTCTCTGTAAAAAATCAATAAAATATATTAAAAAAAAAAAGTTTGAGGACCCCTGGTGTAGAATCTACAAATTACAGGAGAAGGTCTCGAGAATATACATTCTCTTCTTATATTTGTGATCAAATGATGGAGTGGCAGCGAAGGGGCCGGTCTGAGACTCCAAACGGAGTCGTTGAAGCCTCTCAGGGCCTCAGTGGCCAGACAGGCTGGAAGCCAGGTCTACACTCTGCCGGCTTCCTCTCCGTCCTTCTCCCTTTGGTCTTGCTGGAGTCACCGATTCTCTCTGATCTTTAACCATCCAACATGCACAAAACTCAGGCGGAGACAGATGGCCCCTCACTCCTTCCCCTCAGTGCGGCATCCATCCCTGGAGGCCTCTGTGAACACCAGGCCTGCCCCCTTCATCCATTTTTCCTTTCTATTTTTAAAAAATAAAATCATGCTGGGCCAGAGAGGATCAGTGTATGAATGTTGACCTAGGAACTAGGAGGTCATGGTTCGATTCCCGGTCAGGGCACATGCCGGGTTGTCGGCTCGAGCCCCAGTGTGGGGCGTGCAGGAGGCAGTTGCTCGATTATTCTCTCTCATCATTGATGTTTCTATTTCTCTCTCCCTCTGCCTCTCTGAAATCAATAAAAATCTATTAAAAAATAAAATCCTATGGATGTAAGGTGTGCAACATGATGCTTAAATATCCATATGCATAGTGAACTTATTACTACTTTCCTACTAATGAACACATCTCCTTTAATAGTTACTTTTTATATTGGTGATGACAGCACCTGAAATCGCCTTTGGCAAACGTCCAGTATTTGGTACAGAATTATTCGCTGTCGTCATCCCCTCCTCTCTCGGTGACTCGGCTTCCCCAGCCCCCGCCCGCTCTGTGTGGTGGCACCTGAGGACCCTTAACCAGGACCCACAGGAAAGAAACACACACCACGCACAGTCGGCGACCAGGCTGATGGCATCTGGTCAGAATACTCTGCTCGGCGCTGCTCCGGCAGGTGTGTGCTTCTAAACCCAGACACAGGCTTCCTCCAATTCCTTTACCTCTCCCAAGAGTTTGCTGAAATTACTCTACTTCGACTTCTGTATTTTACCTCATTTCCCCCCTTTTGAGTCCCAAGGTCTCTATTTCCTTTTGTTACTAACAAGCTCCATCTGTAAAGTGAGGGATAATGATGGTGAACCAGCCCGAAGGCAGAGAGTCTGTACCAGACGCCCGTTTCCAGCTCATTTCGGTGTGAGATTTATGATTCAATTACGCTTCCAAGGGTAGTCGCACGTTTGGGAGAAGGCGCCGGGATGAGAATTTGTGGCTGGACCCTCCTGGTGGGATCTTCCTCCTCAGGCCAGGCTCACCTCCTGTTTCTCAGAGAGTTTGCATTCTCGACAAGCTTTGAAAGCAGTATTTTAAAATCAACAACCCTTCAGTATGAGTCTTTCCGCAGCCAAGTAAAAACCAACAAGCATTCATTTGGCTCATTTAGCACGTTTTCTGAGCACATGCTCTGTAGCAGGCTCTGGGGCCACAGGTCTGAGCCAGGAAAAGGTGTGGCTTCCAGAAGCCTATAGACAAATAAGGATATAAATCCATCCACTCAATGTTTCCGGTGTTATTGTAGGTGTTGGGAATTCAGTGGTAAATAAGTCAGATGAGCTCCTTGCTGTTATGGAGTTTACATTCTAGAAGAGAGAGAGAGAGAGAGAGAGAGAGAGAGAGAGAGAGAGAGAGAACGAACAAATGGAAAACATCTGAACCTGCTTACTTTAGGACTGTAGTTAGGGAATAGACTTGCTTGTCCTAGGCTGATGGTTGTCAAAAGGAGGGAGCATGCCAACATCTGGAGAAAGCATGTTCCCGAAGGAGGAAGCTAAAGTGGGCCGAGCTTGCTGGGTGTGAGGAAGGAAAACCTGTGGCTTAGAGAGGAAGTGATGTCACAGGGATGTGGCGTGGCCAGTGGTGCGGGGCTTCATGGGCTCAAGGATGGAATTTGGGTTTGATTCCAGTGCAATGGAAAACTGTTTAAAAGTTTTAAGCAGGGAATTGACACAATCTGATTTTTGTTTTAAAAGCATAAAAATGCCCTAGCTTTATCTGACCTTGGTATTAATTTTTTTGGGGGAGGGCGGGGGGGGGGTTGGCGGGGTGCTTCATAAAATGAATCGGAGCTTTCTAAACAGTTTAGAAGAGACGTTTTCAAATTCTGGCGTGTCAGCATCCCCTGGGAAGCCGCTAGAGAACAGAGACCTAGGCTTGAAGGACCTGGGCCTCCGCTTTCTTTCACCAAGTTCTTAAGGTCATTCTTATTCATAACAAAGTTTGAAAATCACCAGATTAGAAAACAATGCAATTATCTGTTGTTTAAAGGATAGATAAAATGCAGCTGTGAGCTCATAAGTTCCGGATGAATTTTTTACTGGTAGTCCTTTAATCATCTTTCAGGTTTTTCTGCAGTAATTGGTCTATTCAACAGAACTCTAAAGCAACTGCACTCGTGAATATAAATGCAAACATTCTAAATATAGCCAATAGAACCCAGCAATGTATCAGAAGAATAACATGTGATATGAGGCAGAGTTTTTTTTTTTCTAGTAAACTAAAGTTTGATGTCAATGAAACATGTAAATATTATCCACTATATTAACAACCTGAGAGAGAAAACCTTCTGGTCATAATAATAAATTCTTAGAAGGCACTTCATAAAATCCAGCAGCAATTCCTAATAACTAAAAAAATGAGAACCACATTGAAGTACTTAAATATGATACAGATGAAACCCAACCACAATGGCAATATCAACAACTAGAAATTGCTGCTAAACATTATTTCAATGGAAAAATCATTTAAATTAAAATCAGGAACCATATAGCTTGCCTACTATCCCTTCATTCCTTAACATGGTCAGGGAGGTTTCAGTGAATGCAAAATCACAATAAAATAAAATAACTGCTACAAACACTTGAAAAGAAGAAGTAAAATTAAATATTGGAGTTTATGCTATAGTTTGTGTTTGAAAACCCCAGGGAGTAATAATATTACTACAGCTATTAAGAAAATAGGATATGGACCTACCTACAAAAATGAATGATATTTTTCTCATCCAACATAAAAATAATTCATTTACAATACTGAAAATTTAAAGTACTTAAGAGTAAATAAAGCAAGAAAGGTAGTAAATCTATATGAAGAAAACTATAGTAACCTTATTTAAAAATGGAAAATCAATGGAGATGGGCCTTGGAAGATATCATTCTACCACAAAGCCGCTGTAATCCAGCCAGTATGGGGTTAGTTTATGAACCAATAGATTGATGGGACACCCCATTCAGGGGATGTTCCCAAGAGCCATCCCCGGGGAACCATCTGCTCACAATTCTCCCATTTCGGAGTCTGTTTTCTGGACAACCTGACCCTCAAGATGACTCAGCTGGTCCGTGACTAACCTGGGACCAGTTATGCTGAATAGAAAGCATTTCCTCTTTCTGCATGACCTCAGAGAGCGTTGGGATGACCTCTGTTAGAGTCAAGCCTTTGGCTCTTTGGAACTTGGTGCTTCCAACTTGCTGCTTGCTGTCCAGAGCCTTGCAGCAGGTCCCGGGGGGTCAGGAGTGAGCCTGTGTGTCTCTCTACCTGGTGAGCCAGATCTACTTGTTCTAATCAGTCTTTCTGTCTCTTCACTCAGGGCCAAGGAGGGTGAATGCTCAAATTAGCTCTAGGTTGGCCCCCAAAGACCCTCCCAATCAGACTGACGTAGGGTAGGCATCCTTCAAGGGCTAGGCCCCCTATCATTTCTTTTCTAAATCCTTCCCTCAGGCAGAATTCATTTAGTCAACAACACACAACAATGCAGATCCTGCTCTGTGGTAGGCCCTGAGGTAATGGTGATGTAATATTATAGACGCCACTATAATATAATGTTCATTCCTTTTGTGTTGCCTTTTGTAGAGCACTCATTGCTGTAGTGACAAGTATTTATTCCTTTGTCTCTCCCGCTGCACGCTACTTCTCCAAAGACACTGTCCTACTTATCTCTGTATTGTGAAATTTTGTATAGCACTGGGTAAGTGATGCTTGATTAAAAAAGATATTTTTATTGATTTCAGAGAGGAAGAGAGTGAGAAAGAGATAGACACATCAATGATGATAGAGAATCTCTGATCAGCTGCCTTCTGCATGCCGCCTACTGGGGATCGAGCCCACAACCTGGGCATGTACCCTGACCGGGAATCGAACTGTGACCTCCTGGTTCATAGGTCAACACTCAACCACTGAGCCACACCGTCTGGGCAGGTGGTGGCTGATTTTAATCTATTAATGACTCTTAACTCATCTCTCTGCTTCAGATTTCCATAGTTTCAGAATCTAATGCTAGCAGGATTATAATACTCTCCCCCTAACCCCCGCCACCAAGTTTTGTTTTAGATGTCTCAAAATAAAGGAGATGCCATCTAGCAGTCATTTCAGCCCTAAAAGCCATTTCTCATATCTTAGCTCTGAGGACTCTAAATCAAGAAGAACAAACTCGACTCCCTTCTTGTTCCCAGTCTTCCTCTTCACCCTCGCTCTCAGGAACGGAGTGCTCTCTGTTTTCCCCTCTGTGCTTTGATCCACTTTGTTCTTGTGCACAGCTCCACTTAACTTCAGGGCCAACCTCTCTGCCAGAGTCCCCGCCCTTCCCCTGGGCTCCCCTTACTTCTGCTCTTGCTTTCATCTCGGTCCCGCATCCCACCCTCCTATTTCCATCCCGAAGCCAGCTTCTTTCATCTCTGCTCCCCCTCTGGCTCCTGGCGCACCTTTTATCCCCACGTGTCCTGAGAGAGTTGCTTGTGCTGTCTTCCACTTATGCCTCACACCACCCTTCGCAATGTTTTCCTGCTTCACAAGTCCATGGACCAGCTCCTGGAAATATTATTGAGAACTTCATCACTTCCAAGCGAAGTCCTGCCCTCATTATCTTCAGCCACGTTGGGACATTTAAAGCTGTTGGCCTTTTCTCCCTTCGGAAGCTCTTCTCTTAGAGACATCTCCGATGGTGTGGTAGCGGGAGGAAGAGCGTGGACTTGGGAGGTCAACAGAATAAGCTCACCTTCCAGTTTTGAGAGAGTAGCTGCATGACCTTGGAAAGCTTCCTCCACCTCTCTAAGCCTTGATTTCCTTATCTGTAAAATGGGGAGATAATTGTAAAGACTATAAGATTGCCACCAGGTTAAAATAAGATGACACATTTGTGAAGTGCCTGGCGGAGAGGCCCATGGAGCAGGTCACAGCTTTATCAGTCCCTCCTGGTTTCCATGTGTCTGCACAACCTGGTTCTCTCTCTGTCTCTCCAAATGCAGCTCCTCTCCCTTTAGCTGCCCTCTAACAAAGCTCTCCCCAACGGACAATGAAAAAGGGATATGAACCAAACAAACTGATGAACAAAAATAGACCCAGGGACATAGAAGCATGAACAGACTGTTGAACCTCAGAGGGAAGTCAGGGGAGGGTGGGTGGGAAGAGATCAACCAATAAACTTGTATGCATATATACATAACCCATGAACACAGACAATGGGGCGGTGAGAGTTGTTGAGAGGAGAGATGGGAGCAGGCTGGAAGAGGTTAATGGGGAAAAACAAGAGACCTACATAATACTTTCAACAATAAAGATAAGAGAAAAAAAAAGGGATAGGAAGGAAGGACTTGAACCTTGCAACAAAGGTTAGATAGACAGTCGTGAATACAAAACGTTGATGAGTGAGTCTTTGAATTTTGGCTTAATTATTATCTCATTATAATTATAACCAGAAAGAAACCCAAATTCACTGCCATCTCAACATTATACCTCCATTCATTTTCCCTTATAATAATCTCTAATGATTTTGCAAACATGTCTCTATCAGGACTCTGATTGTGAGTACCCATTTAAGCTATTGCCAATTGGACTATTTACTTATTGTGTATTCTGAGTGAATGCAAATTGTCTTATGTTCCTTGAAAGGAATTAGACATGGCTTGATATATTAATGAAATCATTACCATTTCATTAAACCGTATGCTTTGAACCAGACTATTTTGTGGCTTATTGAGATGCAGAAAGTGCATTCTTTTATGTGCATAATCACAGTTGATGTGACAAATTTACAGGACTCAAAAGCTGCAGCTCTTTGCATGAAATACTTTCCTGTATGTGCATGAAATTCTGTGTAAAATTACTAAAAATCAGGTGCATTGAAATAATAAGGAAAAGACTAGGCAAAACAACTTTTTCATTTCAAGAAAAGAGGAGAGATTTTTTATCTGGTTCTCAGGAACTAAGGTTGACTTGTTGGATATGCATATCAATTATTATGTGTAGAAATAACTTCCAACCTTGCACTCTTAGGAGCAAAGTTTAGGAATACTCTTGCATCATAACTGGCATTATTAGTTACTTGATTAATTCCTTGATTAAGAAAGGAAGATGAAGTGTAACCCAATTCTCTTATGCCTATGTCAAGGTGAAAAAGGTTAAACATTGAAGCTCCACAATTACCAAAACCATTGTAGGATTTAAACAATTAAAACAATAGCAATAACAATAGTACAATAAGCCAATGCTTTGGAAAATAATCGTATTCGCCATTTAATATTTTGAAGGATCCAGGAAGGAGCCAAAATATTAGATTGTAAGATCTCCTGGTTGTATTGGTCTCTGAAGGTGTGAGGAGGGGGTGCTGTGTTCATGCCAAGTCACAGCATCTGAAGACAGGAAGTGGGCTTTCATTCTGTTCCTGCCGGTCATCAACGGTCATCAACGTCTGCATTTACTTGTTGGTTATTTGCTCCGTGGAGCGACATTTTATTTCCGTCTATAAAATAGGGAGTTAGAGAGCCTGCTCTACCATTTTCACAGGATTGTTTGGAGTATTAAGTAAGGTAGATTTGAACGTTTCTTGTAAAACTGCAATTTCCCATAAAACACAGGAGGTTAGCATTATTACTGGGGAACGAGGCTGAGCAGGACCCACCCACGCTGGACGTGGGGCTCCAATCGGAGAGCCAGTGTGACTGGCTAGGTGGACCTGGTTGAATTTGCTCTCACGTTGGTTTACCTCGCTCGGCAATGGGGCCAGGCAAAGGGCAGCCCTGAGATCTGGAGGGGGAAGTGGAGAAGGTGGTCCGCTACCCCCTTTCTGTCATGGAGGTGATGGCCCCAGAAGCTCCATGGAGGGAGGACTCCTCTGTGTGAGAAGATCTCCAGGGCCTTTCACTCCTGTTTCTTAGCCTGGAGAGAGGTGTTCACGTCCCCTCACAGCACCTGGTCCCAACATATGCTTCCTGGGTTTGTAATTCCTTGCTCGGCTGATCAGTGTTGGAACACAGTCCCCGCTGGGTTACCTGGCGTTCCTGCATGTGTCGGGCCTTCAGAGCAATAGAAAGCCACCAACTAGACAGAGAGGGAACGCCTTCTCTCCTCCAGGCCGTCTGCCCCCATTCGAAGGGGAATGCCGTCCAGAGACTGCGTTGCATTATCATCTCCTCAGAGACTTTTGCTGATATTCCAGGTTAGAGGCCTTCCCCTCTTCTCCCACCACAGAATTTGTTTGCATTCAGAGCAAACTGTGTGATTCCCGCCCCTGTCTGTCTGTCTGTCTGTCTCCAGAGGGAGGATGGGAAGATGTGCCATAGCTTCCTGTGTTTCTATAGAAACTTGGAGTTTCAGGATTTGCGGGTTCTTCTGGGTGGAACTGCTGTGTGTGCAGGGACATCTGGCCCCCCACAACAGGTGAGGTCACATCTAGCATCCTTCAGTTTTGGCCTCGACAATGACTCCTTGCATCATTTATTGGTCCCGCTCAACATAATAATCAATCGCATGGACCTTCAGCTGGGGCTCTGGGATGATTAGCATTCTTTGTAGGTCAAGGTTAGGGATCTCTGGCTGAGAGAGTTGGAAACTTCCTTCTTTCTTCTTTCTGTGTTGTTGGGTTGGCAGCCTTTAGAAAGAAACGGGCAAATCTTTTCCTAGTGAGTGTGCACTACAGCCAGGCGATCCTGTGAGGCTGATGAGACACTTCTTATGTGTTGGTCACGTGAGCGAGTCCTACATCTCCGTGTGGAGTTTCTTTGGAGAGAGGCTGCCCTGTCTGTTTGGGATGGCTAGGTTTTGGTTAAGAGAGTGGCTCTTCATAGTTTCTGGTCTGTGTTCACAACCCTTTGGGAAGCAAGGACACCATTTTTACTTGCTGGCATTTATGACACTTGACCACTTTTTTTTCTTCTTCTCATTTTGCCACGTTTAAAGCATTGTTCTGTAAGTTTTGTGATGGCTCTGTAACTCAGGTATGATGATCTGCATTGGACAGAGGTGGGGACGGACCCTTGGAAGGTTTAGGTAACTTGACTGAAGTCATGCTTCTGGCAGATCGTGGAGCCTGGATTTGAATTGGATTGAATGCAAGGCCCACACTGTTTTTTATTTTCAACACATTTTGCTACTTAGTGTTCTTCAGCCTTTATTATCTCCCCTGCGAGCGTGATGCTTGAGACCCGGCGCTGAGTAGAGATCCCGTGTGTCGTCAATGCACTCTCCACCAAGGAGGAGACGCGCAGTTCCCACCAGGAAACCTGATGCGACTGGAAGCTCAGGAAGGGGCCTTTTCTATTGGCTAATGCCGATTTTTGGCCAAATCTCTAGCTCACAAGGAAAAATAAAACTTTCCTAAGAAAAATGACTTCAGTAAGAAGAAAAAAATCCTTACTTCCTTGAATAAACATTGTAAGTTTAAAAACCAGGAGGGCACCCGGCCAGTGTGCTCAGTGGTTGAGCGTCAACCTATGACCCAGGAGGTCACGGTCGGTTCCATTCCAGTCAGGGCATGTCCTCTGGTTGCTGGCTATATCCCCAGTGTGGGGCGTGTAAGAGTCAGACGATCAATGATTCTTTCTCATCGTTGATATTTCTCTCTCTCTCCCTCTCCCTTCCTCTCTGAAATCAATAAAAATATATTAAAGAAATAAATAAAGAAAAGAAAACCAGGAGGGCAAAAGATGGGAAATCATACCATGTCCTTGGATTTAAAAATTATGAGTAAGTGAGACCAATATTAAAGGAGAAAAGTTAAAAGCATTGATGGAATTGGCTTCCTACCTCTCCCACAGCACGCGACTGAGTGGGTCTCAGCAGCCACCGCGGAATCTAGTGGAATTGCCATTATGTGGGGAAAGGTCCTGGTGGCGCTCGGTGGCTGGCCTCAGATAATTGGCTCGCCTAGTGCATCCTGACGGATCAGTTTTAAAATTAGTCCCAATTCCATGGAGATGAAAATCAGCGCACGTATTGCAAATGCCCTTAGGAGAAAGCCAAGTGCAATGATGAACAGTCCCGTGGCCTTGCTTGGCATTATGTCCCAGGTCCCCCTAGGGTGGTTGAGAATTCCTGACCGGCTTAATGTCTGCCTTAATGATGACAAAGAGAGACTGAGTGGTGTTTAATGATGTTTTAAGTAGATCCTAAGTGGAGGCTCATGACCAACATCGAGGAGCAGAGGAAATACAAATGAACGTCAGAAACCGAGCAATAACCTCAAACCTTCTCCTGCTGCAGTCGGATTCATAACACCCCGTCTTCCAGTTAGATCTTCCTGGGCTGCAGTCCTCTGCCACCCTTATGGCCATGGCCGGGGCAGTGGCTTAATCTCCATGGCAACAGTGCCCACCCGTCAGGTTGTTTGAGGATGGACTGAAATGATAGAAGTGCATTCCGCATGCTGGGTTGTCAGTAAACGAACAACTCTTCTAAATAAAGAAACCTACTCCTTCAAGGTATGAAGTCTATAAAATAGTCAAATCCATGGAAGTGAAGAATAGAATGGTGGTTGCCCGGGCCTGGAGGGAGGGAGAAAGGTTTGTAGGGTGTGTGGGTTCTAGAACTTTGCTCCATACCCTTTCGCCGATAGCTGACAATTGTGTACTGTACAATGACAAACCAGTTAGGGGGGTGGATCACATGTTAACTGTTCGCAATAAAAGAAAATTTTAATAAATTTAGTTCTTAGAATGTTATTTTTATAAGCACAAGAAACTTAGACTTGCCAGGATTCATAGCACTGTTTGTAGCGAGTGTGAGTAAAACAATGTTTAATTGTTGTCAGGTTTGGTATCAAGGTCACTCCGTCACTGGCAGGAAGTTCTCCTAACTTTTCCAGGAGAATCCAGACCCTGACTGTCTTGTTAGCACCATTTCACAGTTAAAAATATAAACTTCATCCTACGCTGAACGCTGGTATTTGTCACTCACTGTTTGATCCCTAGAAACAATTTTTTACTTATTTTTTATTTTTTAGTAACAATTTTTTAAAGTAATAAAAATAACAGTGTCTCCTGACTCAGTTTAGCAAGTAACACATTACCAAATGCCAATTTTGGGGAAACTCTTACGGGTTCTTATTTCAAATGTTGAAATATGTCTTTTAAAAAATCAGAAAAAAATCGAATGAAAAAAATTCTGCAAGATACTTTGTGAACAAAACCCTTTTTTTAAAAAAGCTCTAAGTGAATATTATTTAAAAAAGCAAATGACCAGACACTGTAAATTGTTTGTATATTCACAATTTTAGAAATCACTTATTTTAGAAATTTGGCATCAAGTCATAAAATACAAATAAAAAGTGGTACAAGAGCCAAGGCTGTGTCAGATGAACTGGATTGAAAAGAAACTGTTTTATCCTTTGAAGGAGACCTAATTGATTAGTGACTGGAGGCCAGCAATCCAATCTGTGAAGAGGACGAAATTGTGCGTAGGAATCCTTGGCTCAGAAACACTCTCCTACATGCTAGAGGGTTCAGTGGCCTAAAAAGAATTTAAAGTATGCCCTAATTTTGTATGGCATTTAAAAAATAGGTGTCTGAAAATGGACATTATCCACGTTGATTTCTCTTTCCCGGATTGCAGAGCACAGCTGGCTCTCTGATACTGCGCCCACACTTCTCTTTCAGGAGTTGTGGAGGCATCGTCATTAAAACCAATCCAGGGACACACTTGAAATCTTGGGTACTTGCAAGTGATCTGCTTCTTAACAGCCAGGACTATCTTGGTATAAGTATTTTGCTCCTGATTGGTTAGAACCTGGGTAAAAAACAAAACAGAAAAAAAACAAGGTAGCAGTGACTTCTGGGAAGCTGGAGTCTTGGGTTCTGTTGGGCGAGCTTAGAGATCTCTTGGGGAGCTAGGAGCGGGGTTGCTCTTCACTCAGACTCAACAAACTGTGCTCCCCTGGCTGGTGTGGCTCAGTGGTTGAGCGTCGACCTCTGAACCAGGAGGTCACGGTTCGATTCCTGGTCAGGACACATGCCCGGGTTTTGGGCTCGATCTCCAGTGTGGGGTGTGCAGGAGACAGCCAGCCAATGATTCTCTCTCATCATCGATGTTTCTATCTTTCTCTCCCTCTCCTTTCCTCTCTGAAATCAACAACAACAACAACAACAACAACAAAAGAAACAACAACAACAAAAAGAAACTGTGCTCACCTCCAAAGAGAGAAAGACCGTCCCCAGCCGGTGCGGGTATTGGCCCATCTCACCTGGACCCTCATCCCTTTCCCTGCTGATTCTCTTCCTGGCATTGAGGAACTGGATGACCCAGAATGAATGAATTTGAAATAGAAAGTAAGCCATGTGCATACAAGGCATTGTTGGCTCTGTTTGCTGCTCGATTCCGAGTACCTGGCTGTGTACCTGCGTGCCATGAACACTCCTGAGGATTGGCTGCGAGAACCAGTGGGCAAAGTCGCACCACATTCCAAACCATCCTCACTCCTCCAGTCGCTCTGGGGTCATTCGTTCAAAAGGCACTGAGTACAGAAGCAGCTCCTCCCACCTGGTCTGCCATCCCTCCTTCCTTCGCCAGCGGCCCAGCCTAAAAGTAAAAGGGCTGCCCCCCACGTGCCTCTCTTACCTCTGCTCTGGAACTTAACTTCTCCCCGCGCTGAATAGCTTGAGCATTTTAAAATTCTCTATACTAAGTGGGGTATATAATATATAGAACAACTGTAATTTGATTTAACATTGCATTATTATATTATACTAGAGGCCTAATGCATGAAAATTGTGTAAGAGTAGGCCTTCCTTCCCCCTGCTGCTGGCACCGGCTTCCCTCTGGTACCCAGGACCCGGGCTTCCTTTGCAGCCCCGTCTTTGCCTGGAAGGTTGTCCGGAAGGACATCTGGTCTAATTAGCATATTGAGTTTTTATTATTATAGATGTGATATTATGTTACATTTTATTATAACTAGAGGCCCAAAACACAGATTCGTGCATCGGTGGGGTCCCTCAGCCTGGCCTGTGGGGATCTGGCTGAAACCGGCTCTCTGACATCACCTAAGGGGTCCCAGATTGTGAGAGGGCACAGGCCAGGCCGCGGGACCCCACCGGTGCACAAATCCATGCACTGGGCCTCTATTCCTACTTAATAAAATGGTAATATGTAAATTACCATCACTCTGCTACACCCAGGATTGGGCCAGAAGGAGGCGCAGGGGGCAGGACTCGGGGTGGCCGGGGTAGCCGATTGGGCTGGCGGGATGCTGAACTCGCGTCGCCAGCGGCAGCGCAAGCTCAGCGTCTGCGCCATGGCTGTGCTGCGAAACAGAAGGGGCCTCTGGGGCAGCGAGCTCACGTCCTGCCACGGACCATCAAAAGCGGGGGAGCTGGGTGCCTGTCTGCTCCGGCACCAGGCCTTTCGGAAGCCTCCGCCAAGCTGGAGGCTTCTGAAAGGCCTGGTGCACCAGCAGACAGGCACTCAGCTCCACTGCGATCGAAAGCGAAAGCGTGTAAGGGACCCTACACGTGCATGATTCAATCATGCACTGGGCCTCTAGTATGCATATAAGATCTTTGCTTATCTCTTCCCGCTCTCCCCCTTCCCCCCTTCCCTCTGAGATTCATCAGTCTGTTCCATGTTTCCATGCCTGTGGTTTCCGCTCCTGCATTGAGCTTCTGCCCCCTGGTGGTCAGTGCGCATCATAGCTACCGGTCAGACGGTCGAACAATCAGCCTGTCGCTTAGGCTTTTATATATAGAGATGTCATATAACTATGTAGATTTTCTCCTGTTTGACTCAGAACTCCATGCTAAGGACGGAGTGGCAATCATCTCATCAGTCTCCTACGGTGTCTAATATGCATCAGATGCAGCAGATACTCAGCGAGGGATTTGGGAGTAAGCAGCCAGTGTGGCAGTACATATGTGAGAATCTGGAGGAAGACAGCTCTGGACAGGGGACATTTCAACAGCAGAGATTCTTCACCCACTTTGTGTTCCTCACACAGATTTCCAGTCTCCCGGGAAATGAGCAACACGTTCTGTCGCCTGTTTTATGTGAGCAACTTTGAGACAATGGCCTCTACAAGGCTCTCTTCTCTCCAGCGGGAGGGGCGCTGTGCAGGCTGGGCTCAGGCACGCTGGTGCTAAGGTGGTCCATCCAGGCTGCGTGATGCGGCCTTCGCTCTCTGAACCTCAGTGACTCTGTCTCTGAAGCGGGGACAGGAATTCTTACCTCACCGGGCCCTTCGGGGGGTAAGTGACAAGATGACCTTCGGGTGCCCGGGTGTGCCGTGGGCCTGTCACCATCCTCACTAGAATTAAAGTCACCCCGAATGCCTTGCACACTTTGTCCACATAGAACATCTTCATGCGGAAGGAAATTAGAAAATGTGGTTTATTTGACATATGTCACCACTGTGCATTTAAAATTTGTCACCAGCTCCCTCACAGTTCTTTGTAACATTCATCATAGCCGTATTACCTGAGAGCCGCCGAGCCCAAAGGAGGCAGGCAGGACATAAACCCTGAACAATAATCAGATTTGGGTCATGTGATAATGGTTGCAATTGACTACCCTAGCCTCTCAGGCGCTGTACTAGAGGTTCTGTGTGCATTCTCTCTCTGTACAGAACCCACCTTCCTGCCCGCTGGTAAATGACACCCCATCTTCTTTAAGACATTGGCTCACCCTAGCCGGTTTGGCTCAGTGGATAGAGTATCAGCCTGCAGACCAAAGGGTCTTACTTATCATTAGCTCTGTTTTCTGCATGAGAAATCTGTGGCTCCAGGGATTTAAGTCATTGGCTGGGACACACGAGCAGGCAGGGCTGGAAATGGGAGATGAACCTAGGTCTTCTGGCGTGCCATAGAATGAGTTGATGAATAGACACAAGTGATTTTCACATGCTCACCTCTGCGCATCAGCTGGACAGCCCTGACGTCTATTTGCTTGGCAATTCCCAGGTGAGTCTGTAAATGGGCTCCGCCGAGGGGCTTCGACAGAGTCGGCCGTCTTACATGCATGGCTCCTGGGCGACTGCATTGACAAGACTCATGTGCAAGCCTCATTCTCCCCTGGGAGCAGGAGGGCGGACTTCAGGGAGCCCCTCTGAGAAGCCGCGCGGAGGTGGCGTCCCTGCAGCCCGAATGAACGGGCATTCATTGGTTACCACAGGCGGCTGGTAGGGGCGTGGGGAGGCTGTGTGACCACGGGGGTCACGGCGTGGACGTGTGGCGCTGTGGTTGCCTGAGCGTGGCGTGTGCTCGCCCAGCAGTAATTAGGACTCGCCTCATGATTGCCGGCCTGCTGAGACTCTCAGGAGGGAGGATCCGATCTGCAGAAGCTCAGCCTGCTCACTGGAAACCAACCCGTCAGTTACCTTCTCACCGTCCTCTTGTGAGTGAAAGTGGATTGCACTTCAAGAAGATGTGAGGCTGAAATGTTAATTGGATAAAAGACGGGAATTCTCAGGGATGGTTCCCATAGCAACCGGAGTGTGTGTGAGTGTGTGTGTCATATATGCATTAGAAGAAAAAAAGCAGCTTATCTTGGTGTGCAAGTCTGGCCCGTGGAACTGGGAAGGGAGGTTGAGTCCCCAGAGTCTGTAGCCTGATGCTGCATTTGCTGCTTTCCTTGACGGGGCAGTTTCCTCTCCAACCTGCAGTCACCACTTGCTGTCGCCTTCCTCTCCTTGGCTTCACGCAGGCAGGGGGCCACCTTGCCCAAGGACACTCTGAGGGCAAAGATGCTGGCTTAAGAGTCAGGGTCCCACACAGACAATAGCGCAGCCGAGGCGGGGGCGGGGTGGAGGGGGTGTGGGGAGAAAAAGGGGCCGTCTGTAATACTTTCAACAATAAGATACATCTTAAACAGGGAGCGAGGGTCCTGTAAAGGCCCAGCACGCAGCACTGTTTCTGGAGATGGTGGTGTCACCCAGCCTGGGAGCATGATGGGACCAGGGCTTTGCTATAGTGGGCCTGGGCTAAGGCCCACTTCTGCTCTGCCAACTTGGACATGCCCCTTAACTAAGCAGCCTCATGTTAGAAGAAAGAGAATAAATACAATCAGCGCCCCCGAAGGGCATCCACCTGGTTGGGTTACACTGGTTACTTGGAAGTCACCACAACCTGGAAGGGTCTAGCGCTTGCTAATTGCAGGGAGCATGTAAAGAATAGTCCATCGACCCGGAGAGTATTATGCTAAGTGAAAAAAGCCAGTCAGAGAAAGACAAGTATCCCATGATCCCACTCATGTGGAGTCTAATGAACAAAATAGATCCAGAGACATAGAAGCATAACACAGACTGTGGAATCGCTGAGGGGAGGCGGGGGAGGGTGAGAGTGTGGGAAGAGATCAAACAAAGCCCTTGTATGCATATGTGCACAACCCAGGGATACAGACAATAGGGTGGTGAAGACTTGGAGCTGAGGGGGGAGGGGAAGGCGGGGAATGTGCTAGAAGGGGTCAATGGGGGAAAAAGGAGGACATATGTAATACTTTCAACAATAAAGATTAAAAAAATATATAGGTTGAAGAGGAGCCTTTCTGAGTGGGAGGAATGAGGAGAGAGGAAGAGGGGAGCGAATGAAGATGAATGGGGGTTGCTCCTCTGCTTAGCACACACACGTGTGCCTCAGCTGGGCACGTCAGGTGAGGCCAGCAACTTCCGATTCATTTCACGGACCCGAGACCCAGCTCAGGGGCCGGTGCTTGGTCAGCTGGGCAAAGGTTGACCGGCCCTGACTCTGACCTGGTTCATCTGGCAGTCGAGCAACTCCATGTCCCAGGTTAGAGAGCAGAGAAGCAACTTGTAATGTGTTTAAGTGTTGGGCATCGCACTATTCTGATAAACAAAAGTGTGATAGGATTGTTATTTTTTCTGTTGTTTGGATAAGAAGCTTTCTGAAAACTCGAATGTGTCTCCTCTGGGTTCCTTGGGGTGGAGGGAGGCATCTTCACTTTGCACAGCTTCGCTGGAGAGACAGCGCGTGGTGGCAGCTGTGCTTCTTCGGAGACCTTGAAACATTTTGTACTTGGTTTATCTAAGGGGTGATTTTCTTATGATGTCAGCATCTGCTTCTCTGCCCTTCGGGAGGTAGAAGGGGCTCTGGGGTCCCAGCAGACCGCTCCTTCCCACAATATTAGATCCTGCCAAGTCAAGGTTGCCACGGCTGTTCTCAGCACCTGAGGGTGGCTGTCATCTTGAAGAAACAGCAAGATCTCCTGACGGCCCAGAGCAATTATTTCGGAAGCTTTTCCCTGTGGGCTGTGACATGGGCAAGTGGACGACACGAGAGCAGATGTCCCAGATTCGGAGACGGGATTTGACCTTGGAAGGCAGCCCTGCGGTGTGGGGACACATGCAGTCTGGCATTGAGATGACCTTGTCTTGAATTCTGGATTCCACCACACGTTTGCTCTGTGACCCTGGATAAGTTCCTTCACCCCTCTGGGCCTCCACTTCTTCACTTGTAAACAGGAATCACAATAGGACTTGGCTGCGAGAGTCATTAGGATTAAACAAGCTAATACATATAAAAGTCTTAAACCAGTGCCTGGCACATAGTATATTAACATACGTATTAGTGGCTGTTTTCATTCTTTTTAAAAAATATATATTTTTATTTATTTCAGAGAGGAAGGGAGAGGGAGAGAGAGAGAGATAGGAACATTAATGATGAGAGAGAATCATTAATTGGCTGCCTTTTGCATGCCCCATACTGGGGATGGAGCCTGCAACCCAGGCATGTGCCTTGACCAGGAATTGAACTGTGTCCTCCTGGTTGATAGGTCGACACTCAACCACTGAGTCATGCCAGCTGGGCTATTACCATTCTTAGTGGCCCTATGATTCTAGGGATCACTGAGACACAGTGTGTGTGAGGGCTATCCTCTGCCTTATCTGGGTCCAGAAACCCATGACACTTACTGAAGCCCTACTGTGTGCCAAGCACTGTGACAGTGACCAACACATGCTGTCTTCAACCTCAGAAGAAGATGGCAGGAAATGGGACTGGCAGATGAATCTGAACTGACTTCTGGGGGTCCTGAAGATGCCCGAGAACTTCAGCAGGACAAACTCGGAAACACATACCACCCACCTCCTGTCGGTTACCTCTGCGTCCCCACTGTGGGGAGCAATCCTGTTACAGTCTCCAGGAGCTAAGACTCCACCTCCTTCAAGGCTCACTTCAATAGTGACCTCCCCTCGGCTGCCATCAGTTTCAAGGTTGAGCCAAGTCGCCTGAGTTAAACACATACCTATGGAGTACACATTAGGCATGAGTTGCGGCATCTGGGGCTGGAACATGTAAAAGAAAAATTAGGACAAGCTCCCAGCCTTAGGGAGCTCAGTGCCGGTGAGCAAATGTCATTTGGTGTGCAAGGCACTATGGGAAGGGTGCATTCCCATTTCCCAAAGGGCCTCTATTATGGTTATTTCTGGGCAAGTTGGTCTCCTCTCCCGGGCTGCTCTTGGTGGAGGGCTAGGGATGTGTCTCCTTTTTTGTATTCCCACCCTCTGAAACAGTGGGCGGGGCCTGGTTGGTGTTCAATAGATATTCCCTGATTTTGGTTTGAATTGAATTCTACATAAATATATATTTGATAATCCTCACCCTAGGATATTTTTCCATTGATTTTTTTAGAGAGAGTGGAAGGGAGTGGGGGAGACACAGAGAAAGAACCATCGATGTGAGAGAGACTCATCCATTGGTTGCTTCCGCAAGCATGGGGGATAGAGGTACATGCCCTTGACCAGAATTGAAGCTGGGATCCTTCAGTCCACGGACCAATGCTCTATCCACTGAGCAAAACCAGCTAGAGTGATAACAGTATATATATATTTTTAAAATACATTTTTATTGATTTCAAAGAGGAAGAGAGAGGGAGAGATAGGAACATCAATGATGAGAGAGAATCATTGGTCGGCTGCCTCATGCACGCCCCCTACTGGGGTTGAGCCCGCAACCCAGGGATGTGCTCTTGACCAGAAGCAAATCCGGGACCCTTCAGTCCACAGGCCGACGCTCTATCCCCTGAGCCAAACCAGCTAGAGTGATAACGATATATTTTTAATAAATATGATGATCCCAGTTGCTTACAGGATGTTTGGGAGTAGATTACAGAATGGCAGGCTATTGGTGAGATGGTTTTAGGAGAATTTGAGTTGGATTTCCTCTGAGTTCTGGCAGGGGCTGGGGTGTTAATAAACACGCTGACAGCAGGGAGTAAAGATAACACAGTTTGGACATTTTAGACAACCCCGAGGGAGAAGAGCTTGCCAGCACTACGAAAGGGCAAATCGTGGCACAGGATTATTTGGGAATTAGGGGACTGATGGACCGAATGGCATGACTTTCCTTAGGGCCGTGTCCTTCCAGAGAGAGGCACCGTCTCCAAATGCCAAGCGGGAGGAATGGCCAGCGCTCGGCTTTAGAAAGAGCAGACGGCCGGCCGAGCAGTACGGGCATGGAAACCAGCTGAAAGGTCAGCCATCAGACCCTGCTCTTCCGATGCCTTAAACTTGAGGATGAGTCCTCGCTGGGTGTGAATGAGGAGGCCCAGGACAGATCCACGTTAGCGTGTAGGTCTCCAGTGCACTGAACTGTGACCTTGGGCCGTGTAACCTTGCTCAGAATCTGTGTTCTCATGTGTAAGAGGAGAGCATGGTCTGTCCTTGGCCGGGAGGCTCTGAGCAATGACCCCAAGTGCTCTGAGGATCCCTTGCACATGCCGTGTCCTCAGTGAATGGCCACGCCCTTCACAGGTCCCCCTCTGAGAACTGTGGGGAGCTCAGGGCAGTTCAGAAATCAGGAACTGGTTTCCACAAACATTACAGCATCATCCTCTCCTATGACTCCATGAGCGATGCTCTGGTTCCCTCAGAGGCTGAGCTTGGAGACATGACTGTGGGACTGGCCGGAAGCTGGGCGTTGGCAGCTGCGGTCTCTGGTCGAGGGGGACAGTGGAGCACTGAGATGCTGGGGTCACACGAGGCTTTTCTGGGATGGTGGGCTGTCATGGTTTGCATCTCTCCGCCCTCAACTGCACCCCCACACCCCACCCCAGCCCAGGGCCAAATCAATGATTGATGGGATCCTTCGCCACCTGCCAAGTGCTCCCCTGAAAGTTTGGGAGGCCCTGACTCACGCCTGATGGATGCAGGACCCCCGGAGGGACATGCACTATGCCTGGTGCTTCTGGGGCTTCTTAGAGCAAGAAAGCACCCGGATTCAGGGCTGACCCCGCCCAAGCCTGGCTACCATCCCTGCTGGGCTCAGCCCTGGGCCGTGTCCTGAAACATGAAGAAATTGCATTTTTTTTTAAGCACTATTGGGTCTAACACAGGATGGCCATATATTTGAATCATCCAAAGCAGGGCACTTCTGAGAGTGCGTGGAGGCATCATAAAAACCTGTGCTGGGGTGACAGGCGCCGCTAAAACTGTCCCGGGCAAAGCAGGATGTATGGTCACCCCGGTCAGATGGCCTGCGGGTGGATTGTGCCTCCCTGCATGGTGTCCTTGTCATTGTACTCGCAAGGACTTCAGCACAGCGCCGAGTACCCATCTGGATTTGGTGGTTTCCTTTCGCTGTAGTTACCAGTTTAATTCCCTAAAGACTCTGCTATGAGGAAGACCACTAGGCCTTGGAGCAGTAATGTAAATTCTCCCATTTGCATAATGACTTACAGTTTACCAGGCAGTTTCACACACATTATGTCACCAATCTGGACCTCCTCCCTTAACTTCATCCCTCCAAACCGCAAGCCCGCTGCCTCGGCAAGGCAACGTGTCCCACACCGAACTCCATGCTGTCTGCCTGGTCCATTACCACTCCTCCGCCTCCGGGAAGCCTGCCCTGATCTTGACTCACCAGCCCCACCCTCTCAGAGGAAGGTGACCTGTTGCCTTGCCTGCCCTGCTTATCAGAGAGCCAGTCCTTGAAGGAGGGACGGGGGCTCATCCCCTCCGTGTCCTGAGGGCCAGCTTGGAGTTGGGACTTGGACACTGTTGCCTGAATGTATGAATCTGGGCGGAGCAGTGCTTCTCAAACTTGAATGTGCATCAAGCATGTCAAACTCAAAGGCTGACCCGGGCCAAATAAACAAGGTTTACGTGGATGTGGCCGCAAAAAAACAAAAGCTTCAATTTTCATAGAAACGTAGGCTTGTTTCGATAGAGACATGCTGAATACAAAGGGCTGAAATAAATGAGCCATCATTAGCATAAAATAATAGAACATTTTAATAAAAATTAATATTTTTTCTTGAACATTAACTTACCAGACACTGAATAACTGCACAAATTAATAAGAATCACGCAAATAAACCTATTTTTCTTGTTCTCCGAAAGTGAAATATTTCCTGTTGCACACACCAAACAAGTCAGTCCAAGACTAATGACGTGGCCATCGGCTGCTGAAATATTCGCTGCTGGTATTGGTGGAGAGAAATGGTGTGCCTGCACGTAAGGCGCGTAAGGGAAATGAATGCAACCCGATTATACTAGTAATCAGTCATGTTGTAGTTCGTTATTAATAATTATGTATAACAGGATATTGTAAAAATTAAGTTATGCAATTTTTATTAAAATGTTTCTTACATACCGCTATATTGGCTGGGCCACAAAAATATTCGTTGTGGGCCGCATGTGGCCTGCGGGCCGTGGGCCATGAGTTTGACATGCTTGATGTACACCAATCACCTGGAAAGCTTGTTAAGAAGAGTCTCACATGGCAGGTTTGGGAGGGGCCGGATATTCTGCATCTCCACTAGGCACCTAAGCCATCCTGATACAGCTGGTCCTTGGCCAGGCTCAAGCACTAGAACTTGAACTTGGCTGTGCACTGGAGTCACCTGGGAAGTCTTAAACCAGCTCAGGTCTGGACCACGGCTCTGCAACTTCCAAATTGAAGGGTGCGGCCCCTATAAAGCAGGGCAGAAGAGCATTAAGGGACTTCACATCCCTAGAGTTCACGGGGGACACGGCCATCTAGCCGCTAGTTCATTAGCTCTTTACAGCCTGCAGGGAAGGCATCCCTCGTAGGAGCAGCGGACTCCACAAGGCAGTCCTTCTATCGCAGAGACATGAACCAGACTTGTCCTTAAATTCCAAATCTAATAGGTTTCTTAGGTTGATGGAGAAAGTTCAAGGTTGTTGGTCAAACCCCAGCCCTGACTCTTAAGCTGGGAATCACGCGTGACGTCTGACCTAGTTTCTTCTGTGTCCCCGCTCCCTCCCCCATGCACATGGGGAGTCCGTCCTGCCCCCTCCTCTGTCATCAAGTCCATGGATGACACGCTGCTCGGCCCTCCTCCTCCCCAGCTGTCAGACTCCCACTCCTGCTTCAAACCAGGCTCCTGGGCCCCTGCTCCCCTCGGCAGGGTTAGTCCCTCCCACGGCCCTCTCTGCTTGTCACTGGTGTCTGTTTCTCCATTTGTTCCTTTAGCCTGTGAGCTCTTCAATTTCATGATCCACATCTTATTTTTTTTGTGTTTCTTTCACATATTACAGGGTCTGATCCAAGAGATGCTCAGTAAATATGTTGAATAAAAAAAAAAAGATGATAAAATGATTTAATCTACTTCAGAGATTTAAAACTGTCAGGACTTGGGAGATAAAAGATCATATTTTGCAGTGAAAAGCATGTTACTCAATGTAAGATGCTATTGTTAATGTTGATATTGTTATTTATTAATTTTATTTTAACCTTCCAAGATGCAATCCTGCTTGTGCATTTTGTGCCTGAAATTTTCAATTGAGTGACCAGTATTCTTGCTGTTTTAGCAATTTAAGAAATGCCATGAGAAAAAGCGTCATTTAAAATTAACCAGAAGATAGGGAATAATAGAAAAAAAGAAGAGAGAAAAAGAAACATTACCCATAATCTCATTACCCAAATATAAACTGGTAAATCTTTGATCCATTTCAAAGTCTGTTTTATGCACACATAATTTTTTAATACAGAGTTGTAATGATGCTATTGTGGGGTTTTTTTGCCCATGAATGCCTTGCCTTTTTATTTAAAATTATAGCACACTCATTCTCTCTTACTACTACTTTTGCAAGCATCCTTTTTAATGACAGTGTAATATTATTACAAGTGTGTGCACCATAGTTTACACATACTGTATATTACCTTGTGGTTGGACATTGGATTGTATTCAGTTTTGGTCCATGTTGGATGCTGCAGTGATGATTTGCTAGGAAGACTTGTTTTTCTGAATTTAGGATGATCTCTTTGGGGTCAGTGTCCAGAGGAGTCACCCCTCAAATGTATGCTATTCATCCCACCACCAGCAAGTTATGGGCGTGACCACTCCATGGTCCTGTTTTCATGACTGGGGATTATGAAAGTTTAAATCGGGGTTAATTCAATAGGTGAAAAATGGTCTTGACATAAATTTGCGTCTCTTTGATTGTGAGGGAGTTCGAATAAGTATCGATATTTAATATGGGCTTAGAGATTCTTCTGAGCCTTAAAAGGACTTTCTCTGATATAAACGTTCCGGGCAACTATCATAAAAGCCCCTTCCTGCTTTAAGATCCGTGGTTCTGTAACGTATGAGCACCAATGTCCCGTTTCATAGACACATATGAGCAGCATCTCGGCTGAACCCATGTGAAAGGCAGTGTCTACTCTTCTCATAGACGCTTTTGCTGCCTTTGCTTTTAGTGTCAAATCTTTAAAAAGAAACCAAAACACATCAAATAGCCTCCTGCCTATGTTTTCTTCCAGGGGGTTTTATGGGTTTGGAACTTGAGTTCAAGTCTTTCATCCAGTTTGAGTTGATTTATGTGGTATAAAATAGTGACTCAGTGTCATTTTTTTAAAATGTGGCTGTCCCATATCCCTGACACCACTTATTGAAGAGACTTTCTTCCCTGCTGCCTGCTATTTTTGTAATTTTCTTCTATTAACATTCTTAGTGGCCATTGAGAATAATAAGGGAGGGATTCAATGTAATTAATTTTTCCACAGATCCCACTTGAATTAAAAGGGAAGTATCATCAACTCGTTTTAAAAAGCGTTTTAATTAAGATGAAGCTGTGCCCCATTTACAGTGTGCTCTTGCCCTGGTACTTTTGGTAGACGGGTCCATTTTGATGTTATGTTTTACATTTTTCATTGGACTTACATAGATGAAAGCTACCATCCCTCCAGTTAAGAGTCATCTTTTCTTACAAATGGACATTAGCCTCAATGATACCACCCCACTTAGGAAGATAGGGACAATATCAAGAAAAGAACTGGTGAAAATCTGTTGTTTTTTCATGTCATTCTGGGAGGGAGGGGATGTATTTGGTCCCTTACTTATGTTTAGAGAGCGATGATGTGCGCCAACAACTCAGGCCTGAAACTTTCTGCAGCCCGGTGGTGGACAAGTCGGGACAAGTACAAATATTTCCCCCGTGGGTTGACTAATTATATTCTAGCAGAAACTGAGAATGGGAGGGAGGCCAGGAGGAGGGAAAGAGAGAGGAGGCTAGGAAACCCACCTCAGGATTCATCAGCGTTTGAATGCTGGGGTGCGACATCAACTCAGTAATAAATGCATAGAAAACAGAGCAAAAATTATACTAAAACTAGAGGCCCGTTGCACAAAGAGATTCGTGCAATAGGCCTTCCTCCCCTTGGCTTCCAGCACCAGTTTTCCTCCGGCACCCGGGACCCAGGCCTTCGCTCCGGCCAGAGTCTGCCTTCTTTGTCTTTGCTGCAGACTCTGGCCAGAGTCTTCCATCTTCACTGCAGACTGCCATCTTCATCTTTGCTGCAGATTCCGGCTGGAGTCCGCCATCTTCCTCTTCACTGCAGACTCTGGAGTCTGCAGTCTTGTCTTCGCTGGGGCACTCCGATCCTATAGATCCCTTTGCCCCCTGCCCTCCCTCTCATAGCAGACATCCTGCCCCGCCTGGCCACTCTGCGCCTGGAGCAGCTGGGCGGCCGCCATCTTTGGCCTTCTAATTTGCATACTCACTCTGATTGGCTGTGGGTATAGCGGAGGTATGGTCAATTTACATGTTTGTCTATTATTAGGTAAGCTGTATTTAAACATTTCCCTACTGTTGGGTATTTGGGTCAATTCTGGTTTTAGCTCTACGCATAAAGGAAACTCTTTGTGGTAAAATTATGGGTAACATAGCCTTTTTCCTTTCATGTTTTCCAAGTTTTGATAATTAGCCTATCTTACTGAAAGTATCAAGGAAAATTATGTTAAAGCTACTAGAACTAGTGTTTCCCTTTTTGCCCACTTGATGTTTTAACAAAGACTTTTTCCTAAAATAACTTATTTCTATATCTTTATTTACCTGGATAGCAAACTTCCCAAAAGATATGGATATAATGTCTAAAGTACTTTTTGATTCTAGTCTGTGATCTTATGATATCCTACCTAATAATAGACAAATATGCAAATTGACCATACCTCTGACACACCCACAAGCCACGCCCACCATCCAATCAGAGCAAGTATGCAAATTAACCCAACCAAGATGGCTACAGCCACAGAGAGCAAGGTTTCCTAGGTAACAGAGGAAGCCAAGCTTTCCGCCTGCCCTTGCCAGGCCTAAGCCTCCACTCAAGCTACAAAGTTTCAATTATAGAAGGTAAACAAATTCAAACAGAAATGGCGGCAGAATGGAGCTTGAGAGAGCAGGCCAGGGTTGCCCCCGGCAACAGGGGAAGCAAATCTTTCCGCACATCCTGGCCGGGCCCAGGCCTCCGCTTAAGGCTACAAAGTTTCAATTATAACCCCAACAGAAATGGCTGCTGGCTGTGGAGGGAGCCCCAGGCTTGGCTCTGCTCCAGGCTACAAAGTTTCAATTGTAGAAGAAAAATAAATTCCAGATACCAGGGTCTCTGCTTGGGTTGCCAGGGGGTGTGGCTGGCCTGCAAACCACCACAGGCCCCTCGCTCAGGCCGCCCCATACCCCAAGGGAACCCCACCCTGATTAGGGACACCCTTCAGGGCAAACCAGCTGGCCCCCACCCCTGTACCAGGCCTCTATCTTATCTAATAAAAGAGTAATATACAGATTGATCATCACTGCAACACACAATATAGCTGCCCCCATGTGGTCAAAGATCCTGCCCCCATGTGGACACAAGATGGCCACCACAAGATGGCCAGCAGGAAAGGGCAGTTGGGAGGCACCCTGCCTGAAAGGGAGGGCAGTTGAGAGGGACCAGGCCTGCAAGGGAGGGCAGTTGGAGGTGATCAACCCTGCAGGAGAGGGCAGTTAGGGGTGACCAGGCTGGCAGAGGAGGGAAGTTGGGGGCAAACAGGCTGGCAGCAGAGTGGTTAGGGGGTGATCAGGCTGGCAGGCAGAAGCGGTTAGGGGCAATCAGGAAGGCAGGCAGGCAAGCAGTTGGGAGCCAGCAGTCCTGGATTGTGAGAGGGATGTCCGACTGCCCGTTTAGGTGGGATCGGGCCTAAATGGGCAGTCAGACATCCCTCCAGGGGTCCCAGATTGGATAGGGTACAGGCTGGGCTGAGGGACAACCCCCCTCCGCGCACGAATTTTGTGCACCGGGCCTCTAGTATGTACATATTTGTCAAAAAAAGAAATTATGTCAGTATTAAGTCACGTTGTGTCTGTATAATGCAGCACTTAAATTTCAATCTAGCACAACAAAATAAAATAAATTACTTTTAATTCAAAAAAGAAGACTGTCTACTATCTTGTGTCACTTGCTGAGAGAAATCAACAAAACTCTTGTGAACATAGATACTGTTAGTTGGAATCAGCGCTTTAATAATCTTAAAGAATTCTAGGCACTTATCAGGCAGTCACACAATTGATACATTTTGTTTTATTTAAAATACATGGGATCTTTTGAAGGATATATGATTCATGGGCCAGGTTATTATTATTATTATTATTAACCAATTTCTTCAAAAGCGCATGAAAACCATTACTGGGAAATATAAGAAAAGTCTTGATGCAAAATACTTCTGCTATGTTCCTTTTAAAAATCAGGAAATAATGGGGAATTGAAGAGACGAATGGAATGTGTTATGTAACGAACACTCCTTTTTTCCCCATCAGTTGAAGGTATTATACTGCAAGCCAGAGTTTATCCAGCATGTCCTGGGGTTGTGGGGAGGGGGAGAGGGCTGAATGCGTTAAATTAATTTTTAAACATCATTCTACTTGGTGGTGTTAAACACATTCTCTGAACTGTTGTGGATTTATTTTCTATATGTTGGCAGGAGATACTAGTGTGGGAATTATAAAGAAACATTCCGCTCCAGATCTTTTCAGGGAGGGAGTTGAAAATAGCTTATTTCTCCCCAATTATGCTGCCCCACGGTACCCCTGTGAGAAATGGGAGCCTCTAAACGTTGGCAGGTTTACCTGGCTCTGGGCTATCTGTAAGCTGACTCCTGGCTGAAATGCACACGCAGAGTAGTATCTTGTTGATAAGGTGATTAACATCCACAACTTACATGTAAATTCAGCCCAACTCTATGGAGTTTAAAGGATCTTTAATGATGTTTAAAGGATCTTTAATGATGTCAGTTACTCATGTTGCTGTGGCTATAGCTTCGGTTTACGCAGAGGGTCTGGTGGAAGATGAGGTGCCTCATGGCAGTTCTTCAGTGTGTGGAGGTCTCTGAGGATGCCAACCCACTAATTCCCACCCACTATTTCAGAATTAATAAGACAATTCTTAATTGCGGTGGACTTTTTAAATTTATGTCAGCGGCCTCAAATTAAGGTGTAGAGCAGCGACTTTCAACCAGTGTGCAGCAAGAATTTTTAAGACATGCCATGCCTGACTTTTTAGTTAGGGGCCTCTTTTCCCTTAGATTGTCCAATGAAAAAATGACAACAGCCAATACAACAATAGCTACCCCGTGTGAATGAATCAAAATTATATATATTTTTTTGTCATATCGGCAAAACCATATTTTTTCGTGTGCCACCGAATTTTGGTACCTAGTTTATGTGCCGTGAGATGAAAACGGTTCAAATTCTCTGGTACAGAGGATTCAGAAGTTCAGAAAGGCAGCCATCCGCAGAGAAATGCTCACCGGTTACCTCCAGCATGCATCCGACCGGGGCTCGAACCCACGACCTGGGGATGAGACCCTTTGGTGCACAGGACCACACTCCCAGCAGCTGAGCCAGCCAGCCAGGGCTAGAAAGTGATACTTAATAAATTGTAGCTGTTTTCACTCCTACTGAATTATTGCCCTGCCTGCCAATAAATGGAGCTACTGACAGATATTCTTTCTCAGTCCCAAACAGCAGCACACTGGCAACCAAACAATGGCTATTTAAAGAAAACCCTCATTTAAATACCTGAGCAAAGCTCTCTCCTTATCTTTCCCATCAGCCTCCTTTGCTTCTCCTACAGCAGAAATGCGTGCCGGGCCTGGAGGTGGCAACACCAGGGCGATATTTTATCATGTTATTGCACTTTGTATCCAAACATGCCCCGGGGATTTTATAAGCAAAGATGAAATTTCTTCACATCCCTGTGGCAGCAGCATTTCATTACTAAATTTATGGACAGATAAGCAGTGACTCACAAAAATGAACACTTCCCCCAACCTCGGCTGTGCCTCACGGAACTGGGCAGAAAACAGCTCTCCATGCACCTCCACGCACCTCGTCTTCAGGCTCTACAGTCTGAATCCCCCGTGCACCCTGAGGATGCGCAGACAGTGAGATTGAGAGGAGGCTTCTCACACAGATGCCAGGTGTTATATTGGGGCTGGAGCAGGGGGAGGGGGGAGGGAACATCCCTGAAGTGCAATGTCAAAAAGACCGACTTTCACTGGAGTACAAGGCAAAGGTATACATGGGAGGGAGTGTATCTGATAGAAAGAGGGGGCATCCAGAAGTTGATTCTTCTGATTCCTAGCTGTGGTCCTGCCATTCAATTTAACACGGGTTAATTGTCTACCTACTATGCGCCAGGTGTACTCAAAGCCAGCACTGTACTGTGGTTTTGCTATTTTTTTTTTCTTTTTTACTTTCTACCCAGAAAAGCAATTCCAGTTCTTTTAACCTTTCTTTAGAGCTCTAATATGTGGACAGAAAAAAAAATATTTTGAGATTAGTCTCTACTAATGTAAAGTTTGATTGAATTCAATAAATATCGATTAATCATTACACATGCAAAGCTTCACCGGGCAGCATCAGTGAGAGTTTCCCAGATGAATAAAGACACAGTTCTTGCCCCTCCCCTGCAAAGCCCGCTCTGGGAGGAGGAGAAGGCCCAGGTCACCAGCTTCCATGCAAGGCATTTGGTGATGCAGCCCCTGCACGGGGCTTCCGAAATGCCGCAGATTTGAGAGATGACAAAGGCCAAGGGAAGGACACGAGTCATTCTGCTTTGGGAGGACGGGAAAGGTTTCACAGAGGAGAGGATCTCCAGGCGGAGTGTGACGGGAACAGATGGAGTTTTGGTCCGAGGAGAAGAGAAGGAAAGGCGTTCCGTTGGAGGCATCAGCACAGGCGAAGGCACAGAGGCCTGGCAGCATGTGGGCGCGTGGGGAAGCACTGCGGGGCGAGGGAGGCGTCTAGAAGAACAGGACACACCTGCAGAGAGCCACTTGTGCTTGGAGGGCTTTCCTCTCCCCGAGAGCAAACGGGGGCATAGAAGCATTTCTACCCAGACCTCTTCAAACCCTGCAACTTCATGTTTTTGATAAACAGAAAGTAGGTCCACTTAACAAGGACGCCTCCTGAAAAACCAGAGCAGGGCCAGGCAGGCTCCCTGAGAGGAGATGAGGACCCAAGGAGACACAGCGGACCCTCGGATTGAGAGGGACGTGACCCTGTTCTCTTACTCCATTTGTAAAGCCAAGGGGAGGACACGGATGGTCCCAGCGTGGGCCAGGTGCCACTGATCGTCGTTCCAGGGACTGTGGCCTGGAATGTGGGATTGCTGAGAAGATGGCCGCTTCCATGTGAAACCTCGTCTATGGTGGGGACAAGAGGCATAAGGGAGTGGGCGAGAGGGGTGCGGTTCAGGTCAGGTCAGAAAAAGCCCAGTTTATCTACTAGGACAATGTGCCCCCAACTCCCTGGCTAGTAGTTTGTGGAGCTAGAATTTGAATGCCAAGCTTTATGCTATTCGCAGTGTATCATGCTGCTTCTTAAATGAGCTCATGTATGTTCAATTCCAAGTTTACAAATTTCATTACAGACACTGTATTTTTTAGTTATAGGTTCCCCATTGGGTTCGCTGCTATTACTTTCTCTACTGAGATTATTTGTTCAGTAACTGTGTGTATCTTTTCCTTTAATTCCCTAAACATATTGAAAATTGGTTTTGAAGTCTTGCCGCAAAGTCCAATATGTCTTTCATCTCTAGGTCTTTCTCCCTCCCTCCCTCCCTCCCTCCCACCCTCCCTCCTTTCCTTTTCTCTCTCTCCCCTATCTTCCTCCTCTTCCCCCTCCTCTTCTTCATCCTCCTTCTGCTTGGTAAATTTTTCTTGCTTCCTTGCATGTCTAAATTCTTTTGTATTGTATGCTGTGACCGAAAACAACAGAAATTTCTTCCCCTACTATATTGGAGGCCAGAAGCCTGTAATCAAGCCATTGCCAGGGCTGCGCTTCCCTAAAAGGCTCTAGAGCAGGGTCCTTCCTTGCCTCTTCCAGCTTCTGGTGGCTCCAGGCATCCTTGGCTTGTGGGTAACTCCAATCTCTGCATCTTCTCTTGGCCTTCTCTGTTGCTGTGTCTTCTCTTCTGTCTCATATAAGAACACTTGTCATTGAATGTAGGGCCCAGATATCCCAGGAAAACTTCAAGATCTTAAACTTAGTTACATCTGCAAACACTCTTTTTACAAATAAGGTCTCATTCACAGGTTCTAACAGTTAGGACATAGACTGCCATCCGACGCACTATAGGTGCGTCTAGAATAGATCTAACTCCGGAGAGAGAGTAGTTCTACTCCCAAGGTATGGACTCTGTCATCTCAACAGAATGCCTGACATTTTCAGCAGCTCTATATCTACTTCAGTCAGTAGGCACTCCTAGTTCTCTCAGGACTATTCTCAGGAAACCTTGAGTCTTGCCCTCCACATGCCCAGCTCAGTATTAAGCCAACCATGTAAGGGCACCACTAATGCAGATCGACGGAGCTTTTTCTCTGTGCTGCTCCCTCCTCTGCAGTTTCCTGGTCTGTGAATTCTGGCCAACCCACCAGTCCCAAACTCTGATCCCTGCATCCCCAGCTCAGCCAGACCGCTGTGCTCCATCTTCCTGCACTGAAGTCTGGAAAGTGGTTCCCGGCAGAAAGCTAGTGCTTCCAGGGTGAGGTCAGGAGGCTCAACCGGTGTCCCAGGTACCAATGATTGCTTCGGGGTTCAAATCTACCCCTTCATTACTAGGGCCCTGCCTGGTACACCTCCTGTTTTACCTTCTCCCAAGGGTCACAGTGGAATGGTATCTGTGGTTCAGTGTCTTAAAAGAATTGCTGAATATAGTTTGTTTTCCAGTTTTAGAGTTGCTTACAGTGGGAGGGCTGGTCCAGGAGCAGTTACTCCATCCTTGTCAGAGTTCCTTCATAAACTTCATAAACCACACAGACATTTAGGTGGCTGCCAGGTAGGAGCCTGAAATTGAAAACTCAGACTTCTTCAGAATCATTTTTTCCCTACCAGTCATGATGGAACGGTGTCTGGCCCAGTCATGATGGAACGGTGTCTGGCCCAGTCATGATGGAACAGTGTCTGGCCCAGTCATGATGGAACAGTGTCTGGCCCAGTCATGATGGAACGGTGTCTGGATGAAGGAAGTTTCTCTCTGGAAGCTAGAAGGTAATCCATCTTGCAACACCAATCGCCCATGTACATGGGACCCAGGCTTCAAGCCACAGAGAGTTGGAGGTGCCGGCCTGAGCCACGCAGAGGGCGCAGAGCCAGCAAGCATTCTCCGTGAGGGCCTCCCTGTATTAGTTACCTGGATAGATGAGGCCACACTCATGGGATGATAAATAGGATGGCATGTGCGCTCAAAGCCGTGCATTATAAAGAATGCTGTAAGGGACTGAGGTTGTGACAGGGAAACCATCTTTCGTTTTTGAAGGACTGTCACGTGGAAGAAGGACTGCATTTGCTCTAAGTCAGTGGTCGGCAAACTCATTAGTCAACAGAGCCAAATACCAACAGTACAACGATTGAAATTTCTTTTGAGAGCCAAATTTTTTAAACTTAAACTTCTTCTAATGCCACTTCTTCAAAATAGACTCGCCCAGGCCGTGGTATTTTGTGGAAGAGCCACACTCAAGGGGCCAAAGAGCCGCATGTGGCTCACGAGCCGCAGTTTGCCCACCACGGCTCTAAGTGATCCAGGTGACACAAGCAGGATCAATGTGTGTCACAGGAAGGAATCTTTTGTGGACTGAGAAAGAACTTTCTACTGACCCGAGCTCTCCCAAGATAGAAGAGGCTGCCACGGGAGAGAGTGACTTTGAGTCCTTGGAGGTACATTTCATTCTCTATTGCTGTCAACCCCTTTTTTGAGTTTAAGGGGACACTGAGCAGTACATTAAGCATTCACTCCCCCACTACACATTTAGCAGCTTAAAGAAATGCCTGTTTATGACCTCAGCTATGCCGGTCAGAAGTCCAGGCAGGCTTCGCAGGTCACTGCTCAGCAGGTCTTATATGGCCAGAAATCAAGATGTTGCCTGGCCTGGGCTCTTAGCTGGAGACTCTGGGGGAGAATCCGCTGCCAGGCTCAGTTAGGGTGCTGGCAGAATTCAGTTTCCTGAGGTTGTAGGACTGAGGTCCTTGCTGGCTCTCAGCGGGGGGTCCTTCTTAGCTTCCAAAGGCCACCTGCAGGCCTTGGCTTGTTGTTCCGTCGTTTTCAAGGCCAGGAATGGGGGGTTGAGTCTTTTTCTGCTTGAAATCATGCGACGTCTCCCTCTGCCACCAGCTGGAGAGCGTTTTCTGCTTTTAAGGGCTCGTGGGATGATGTTAGATCCATCCACGCAGTCTCCTTCTATGAAAGCTGGCCCAGTCATAATGTCACAGGCCGCAGCCCTGGGAGTAGTATTACAGGGCTCAGAGACGCAGGGCTGTGGCATCTGGGAGGTCATTAGAGTTCTGCCCCCTCCCCGCCTGGAGACAGATGTCCAAGCAGAGAATGGATGACCACTTGGCAGGGACCTCGTCCAGGCTTCTCAAACACAGAATGGGCCCCTGACTAGATGCACTTTAAGGTCCTCTTCAGTCCTGAGAGTTTATGAGTTTTTTGTTTATAAGGGATTCATAAAACATTTCCTGAAAACAGGGACAGTAAATTGGCACTTGTTGGGAGAAACTATTGACCCAGAAGAGTCAATTTAATTCACTGCTGGCCTAACATCGGCTAACCCAGTGGTCGGCAAACCGCGGCTCACGAGCCATATGCGGCTCTTTGGCCCCTTGAGTGTGGCTCTTCCACAAAATACCACGACCTTGGCGAGTCTATTTTGAAGAAGTGGCGTTAGAAGGAGTTTAAGTTTAAAAAAATTGGCTCTCCAAAGAAATTCCAATCGTTGTACTGTTGGTATTTGGCTCTGTTGACTAATGAGTTTGCCAACCACTGAGCTAACCCTTCACACTGTGGCCAGTGTTCTTGGTGAGAATGCTAGGTCCACGATATTTCTCTTGTTCCCCCACCAGCAAAGTCATTGTCTCTGGCCCCGCTCATGACGGCTTCTTCCACTCCACACTGCCGTGCACTCATACCTTTCTCTGCAGCAAGGATTCTTCTAGGCACTTAGCTTTCATTCACTCTTTTTTGAGCCCCTTCCGTGTGACAAGTTCTTTCCTAGATAATTCAAGGCTTCCAGAAATATGCTGAAATCTTTGGGGTAACGTTTCTTGTTTTTTTTTGTGTGTTTTTTTTCACCTAATTCTGGGAGGCAGGAGATGGATTAGTTATTTCCTTACCAAGGTTTTCAGAGGAAGTGATGCACACAAACACCTCAGGCCCGAACCTTTCCCAGAGCAATGATGGCCAAGTCCGGACAAACACACATACATTTCCCTGGGCGCTGACCAATCACACTCTCCCGGGCATGGAGAATGGGAGGGAGGCCAGGAGGAGGGACAAAATGTACAGTAGGGGCAATAAGATGGGCACACATCACTGTTAGTTAAGACCAACTTTTAACAGAAGGTGTTTGTGAGCGGGTACGGATAAAATGCTGTGGAAATTAAAAGGAGGGAGGAGATGATTCTTGGTCGTGGGAAATCTGAAAAAAAATACTGGGGGGAGAGTTGGTACTGATGTGTGTCTTGCAGGATGGGAAGGAAGGATTTGGCATGTGGAGATGGGGGAGTGGCATTTCTGCCAGAGGGGGTTGTGGGAACAAAGCTGGAGAAATAGGCTCGAGCCATTGGCGGGTGTCCAGAGGCCTAGGACAGTGGTCGGCAAACTCATTAGTCAACAGAGCCAAATATCAACAGTACAACGATTGGAATTTCTTTGGAGAGCCAAATTTTTTAAACTTAAACTTCTTCTAATGCCACTTCTTCAAAATAGACTCGCCCAGGCCATGGTATTTTGTGGAAGAGTCACACTCAAGGGGCCAAAGAGCCGCATGTGGCTCGCGAGCTGCAGTTTGCCGACCACTGGCCTAGGAGATGAGCTTGATTCGGTAGCTCAATGCATGTAATGGAGACGGTCACCTCCTCCCTGTAAACTTGACCGAGGCAAAGTAGCTCCAGTGTTCCTGAGGAGCACGTGTGCGGGATTACAATGACACACCGCGGACTTAAGAACAAGTAATAAACTAAAAATATTCCGGGGGAATAAAGGACTCGCTGTATCCTGTTTGTTCATTTCCCTCCGCCTTTGATTCTCATTGTTCCTGTGCTGTGGTTTGAAGCCTCTTATTTTTGCGTGTGCCTGTCAATGAGGCCCACGATGCATTGAATTTAAAACCCCGGATACACTTTAAATTCTCCTTTTTTTTTTTTTTCCTTCTCAGCTGCTTTACCTACGTCTGTCAAGAAGCATATTTTAAATCAGACGAATGTGCATATTTAAAGCCCGTTTTAAAATTCCTTTTAAAAATAAAATCAATGTTACTTTTCCACGTATTCCCAGGTTGTCACTCCTTTGATTGTAGAGGCTTATTTTATGTAAGAATTTTAGATGCCGTAATGCAAAAGCAGGCTTCGGGACTGTTTGATGCAATGCGGCTTTACTTTTGGGGACCAGGTGGCCACTCCTGACCGCCTGGAAGGCTCTGGCCCACCCCAGTCTTCAGGGGCGGAGCCGGGGTGACTGATGCTGCGGGAACGCCTGCCCCGGGGCTGGAGAGGCATTCCACGAAATCTTTATTTTCATATTCGCCCCCGACCCGTCCGTGGCACTAGAACCCCTGAGGCAGGTGTAAGAATGTTTCAGGAGGTTCCCCAGGTGGGGAGCGCGCCCAGCACAGGGCGGCGCGAAGGCCCCGATCAGGGAAAGGGCTTCAAGGACACGCTGTCCTGTTCCCATTCTGTGTGCGATGCTCGTAGCCAAGTGTCACTGTCAATTGTCATCGTCAGCCATCACTCCTGTTTCCAAAACCTCTTAGTGCCTCAGCACGTGCCGAGGGCTTAGAGGGCAGAGTGGTCCTGTCTTGGGCCGCTCATCAACTTGGGTTACTAGACAGAGAGCCCCCCCCTCGCCCCAACTTCCCGTTTCTCTCTTCCTTGAGGGTCCTTTCCGAATGGTGTCTCTGAGGTGACACTGCTTTTAGGATGACGGGTGCCAGGATTTGCATCTGGTTCCACAGCCAGTGCAGCCGTAGGAAGTCACCTGGCTTCGTGAAGCCTGCAAGGGTCGGTGAGCTATCCCACGTGGCAAAGTTGGTCCATAGTAGACGCGCAATGCCGTTTGGGCTCATTTCATTGTATGGTGATTGAATTTTGATTTTAGAAACCTGTCTTTTATCTGCCTTATTTTTTTTTTAAATACGTTTTTTATTGATTTTAGAGAGAGAGGAAGGGAGAGGGAGAGGGAGAGAAAAATATCGATGAGTCAGCGGCCTCCGCACGCCCTCTCCTGGGGATCAAGCCCACAACCGGGTGTGTGCCCTGACCTGGAATGGAGCCGGTGACCTCTGGGGTACATGGATGATACTCAACCACCTGAGCCACACTGGCCAGGCTTCAGCACCATTTTCTCCAGGACTATCCTTTCTCCATTGTTTTTTTTAGTGTTTTTTTTTAACATCTTTATTTGAGTGAGATACTTTACATAGAATTTACCTGTTTAAATTAGACAGTGCAATGATTTTAGTATCCGCTTTGTTATGCAACTATCACTGCAAGTTTGGACGTTTTTGTTAGCCCCCAGAGCAGCTCCATGTACATAAATCAGTCACCCCCCAGCCCTAAGCAAGCACTACCTCCTTCCAGTTTCTATGTATTTGCCTAGTCTGTGTTTTTCATATAAACCGAGTCATATAATACACAATATTTTGTGACTGGTTTCTTCCATTTAGCATAATGTAGTAGCTTGTATCAGTGCTTCGTTATTTTTTTATGGCCAAATAATATTCCACTATATGGATATACCGCATTTTATTTATCCAGTCATCAATTGATGGGCAGCTGAGATGTGTCCGCCTTGTGGCTATTTTGGATAACGCCGCTATGAACATCTCTGTACAAGTTTTGGAGTGGATGTATGTTTTAATTTTTCTTGCATATCCATCTAGACATGGAATTGCTGAGCTGAGATAACTCGTATGTTTAAACAACTTGAAGAACTGCCAATCTGTTTTCCAAAACAGCTGCTCCATTTGCATTCCCATCAGCAGTTGGTATGCGGGTTTCAATTTCTTCTCATCCTTACCAAGACTCATTGTCTGCCTCTTTGATTATAGCCCATCTTAGGAGGTGCAAAGTGGTGTCTCACTGTGGTTTTCATTCACATTTCCCTAATGACTAAATATGTGAGCCTCTTGTTATATGCTGGCTTGCCATTTGTACATCTTCTTTGGAGAAATGTCTATTCAGATATTTTTTTTGGTCAATTTTCAAATTGGGTTCTTTGTTTTTTTATCGTCCAGTTGTAAGATTTCTGTATATATTTTGTGTTGTGGTCATCCTATAGAAGTGGGATGCACCCACATCTAAAATTTAGTTTGGGTGTCTGCCGGGGCTGACTGGCAGACCCTGAGCGACGGATGAATGAGTACTCTGACCCATGTTTCTGTAAAAGAGAAGCTAAGGGGCTAGTTGGCATAAGGAGCCAAAAAAGCCCCGTGCGCCGGCCTCCTTAGGCTTTTATTATAACAACAGCTTGAACTAAAATTAACCTCTGGATACAATCAGCAGGGCAAGTATCCTTGAGAAAGCACCTGCTTCTACAAGGTCAGGTCTAAAGACAAAACAGAGACCCTAGCAAAAGACCCCGGGGGATTGGACTTGTTTGGAAAAGTGAAGGTAGGGGCTGCCACCTTCAGCAAGGTCCCCCCTAGAGGCCCCCGACCTTTTGGAGAATCCTCCTTACAGACATTCCAACCAAGTCCCGTGCTCACCCACCGGTGTCAATCCTGGTAACACCACACAGGCACGGAAAGAATGTGAAAAGCTTTATTACTCACATAGCTGGGCTTTCTGAGGGAGCAGGGAAGCCCCCCAAATGAGTCCAGACATGGCTTGGGACAGTAGGGAAAGAAGACAGACTTGTCCTTTTTTTGAGTTTAAGGGGACAGAGCTAGGGGGAGGGTCCTCATGAACCCTCAGGGCTTTTGCATCAGATGTTTGGCGGATGGTGGCGGGGCTTGAGAGCTGTCACACATCAAAAATGGAGTCACTTCTTTTTTACCTTCTGGGTCCAAGTGCCTTCTCAGATAAATATTTAAAAATAAGTTCTCCCATTCTGTGGGTTGTCTCTTCACCTTCTTAATGGTATCATTTGCAGCATTCAGACCTACCTGACTTATTTCTCTCTCAGCACTGGCTAAAGAGCCTCATTACAATGGGACTCCCAGATGGCCTGTTTATTTACCATGAGAGGCAGGGTAATAGAGTGGTGGAGGTATGGGCTCTCCGGCCAGGGTGGTGCGGTTCTAAATCAGGCTTCTACACACTGGACTCAGTTTTCTCATCTTTACAGTGGGGATAACTATACTGCCTATCTCACAGGGTTATTGTATGAATTAAATGAGTTACTACACAGAAAGCACTTAGCACAGTGCCTGGTGCATAGTAAGCACCCCACAATGTTCACTATTATTATTCATTTAATGAACATTTCTAAACCAAGAGCTAATCATGTCTCACAGACTAGGCTGGGGGCTGGGGACTATGGAGATACGGCCATACTCCTAGGCCCTGCAGCATTTAGGCCTTCTGTGGGAGGCCAGGAGGTGGAGAGCATGAGAAGTCCTGGGTGCAGGCTGTGCAGGGCACCATGAGGGCAAGGTAGGGAATTCTCCCTCTTTTACCTTTTGCTTTTCCTTTCATCAGTTTTTTTTCCTCTTGAAATTATTGTGTTTTCTTTCTTCTTTTTAAATTTCTTTATTGATTAAGGTATTAGATATGTGTCCTCATCCCTCCATTATTCCCCCCAACACTCCCCCCCGCCACTCATGCCCTCACCCCCTGTTGTCTGTGTCCATTGGTTAGGCTTATATGCATGCATTCAAGTCCTTTGGTTTTTTAAGATAATTTTTATTTTATTTTTTAAAATCACAGTTGACATTCAATATTATTTTATATTAGTTTCAGGTGTACAGCATAGTGGTAAGATAATGATAATCTTTACAGCATGTTCCCCATCCCCAATATTGCTGGTGCCCGCCCGGCACCGTACGTAGTTATTACAATATAATCAACTGTAATTGACTAATTGTACTTTACATCACAGAAGGGAATTCTCGATGAGGCTCTTGAATAAACAAAGGCAGGCGATTCCTCTCTCACCCCAAATCTCTCACACTTACAGAAATGTCTCACAGAGCAGACGATGACCTAAAGTCATATCCATTTCTTCCAAGGCCAGTAGCCCTAGCAAGTAGTGTAGATAGGAGAAACCATTATTTCTGGAACACTGACCTTGGCGATGTTCATACGGTACAATTTCAGGGCTAAAAGGAAAATGTAGAGAATTAAACTCAAAAAGCAGTTGATGGGGCATTTTTTCCTTCCAAGGAAATGGTAGAAATTCCAGTGTGAACATGTAATTGTTTTGGTAAAAGTCAAAGGTAACCGCAATATTAACTGCCTGGGGCTGTTAGACAAAGCTTCGCGCGAAGATTGAATTTGAGCGAGGTCCTGAAGGGTGAGTTGGAGCATGTTGGATGGAAAAGGCCACCCCAGGAAAGGGACAGGCCTGGAGTCATGGAGATCGGGGTGTCTGGGGGGAATCGGGGTGACAGTGCAGCTTGGCTGCACAGTGTTGGGCGATGGAGGGTTGAGACAGGCCATGCAAGGTCTTGTATGCCGTCTTAGGGAGCTTGTAATGTGACCCAGAATGATGGGAAGGGTCCCCAAGATAGGGAGGGACCTGATCACATGAGCAATTTGGCAAGATCGTTCTAATCAGTGATGGATTGACATGGCAAAATGGAAGGTCATTGCAGTGGTCAGAGCGAGGACCAGGAGGTCTAGAGGAGGGCAGGCTGTGGAGGGTGGCGAACTGTCGGGCCTGATGCCACCAGCGTGGGAGTAGGATGCTCCTGCTGCCTGAGGAGCCGTGGATGGTGCAGGCAGCTCAGCTTGCCGGTGCATTGCAGACTCTATGGTGAAGCTTGGGAGAGCAGATAGGTATTACCTCTCATTTTTTCAGATGAAGAAGCAAGTTCTTGAGGTGAAGTGACTTCTTCAAGGTCACGGAGCCACCTGGTGGTGGTGGGGCAAGGTCAAGTGCAGGGATTTGGAGCCCCACCCAGCACCCCTTGCCATTTATATCTAGAGGGTTCTTCAGAGTTGCTTCCTTTGTCATCCTTTTCCCACCTTCAGCATAAATTCGGACCACCCACACTTCTCCCTTCATCGAACTCCCCTCGCTCTGCTCCCAGTGGCCTCGCTGCCCCTATGCCCGCTCCCTTAGTGTTTTGCCCTCACTGCAGCTGTTCCGATTCGGTTGAATAAACATGCCCTGTCCCTCGCCCCAGTTTTGTCTACAGTTCCGGCTACACTAATCGGGGCCAGCTGCTGGGGAGACAGGCTGTCTCTTGCCTCGGGCGTTTGCTTGTGCTAGTTCTTCTGCCCAGGACCTTCTTCCTTGCGCATCCCTTCCCCTTCTGCCCCATTTTTTTCTGGTGAACCGCTACGTCTCCATCCTGAGACAGCTTAAATATTGAATCTGGGCACCTGGCTTCCACCCTCCAGCAAGGATGAGTGGCTTCTTCTTGTGGCACTTAATTGCCTGTTGGCTGGAGTGTTTTGCTCCCAGAACAGGGCCAGCATCGCTCGTGTGCACAGGGCCTGGCGGAGTGTATCATAGGACCTCCATCGGTGTCACGGGGACTGGTGGCCTCTCTGTCACGTTCTCTGCTGGGCTCCGGGTATTTCTGACCTTGGAAGTGCTCAATGCTGGAAAGATTCCCCTAAAACACACTGACCCGGTCATTTCTCTGCTTAAAAGCGGGCGTTACTGGCATTGTGGGGACAAGGGTGGCGTGTGCCACACCCCCAGCCTGGGGGGCTGAATGGACTGGCTCCTCCTCCGTGTGCCCTGAGCCCTTGCCCAGGCCTTCACCACACCTCTCATCCCATTAGCCTTGGAATTCCATTGTTTCTGTGACCAGACTCTATGTATCCCTGGGTTCCTCATGCTTAGCACAGGCCTGGAACTAAGGGCACTAAATAAACGTTTGCACGATTCAATGTCCAAAGAGCCAAAGGGGAAGGAAGTGGGAAAACATCTCTTCTCCTGTTGTGCATTAAATGTTTATCCCCCCAAATTCAGATGTTGCAACCCTGTCCCCTACCATGTTATACATGTGAGTTTTGGAGGTGGGCTTTTGGGAGGTGATTAAGGTTAGATGAGGTGCTGAGGGGGGTGGGGGGCCCATGAGGGGTTAGTGCCCTTGCAGTGCCACCCGCAGTCTGCCACTCAGAAGAGGTTCTCACCAGAATCTGCCCCTGCAGACACCCGATCTCAGCCTTCCAGCCTCCAGGCTGTGAGATGAACTTCTGTTGTTCATGAGCCACCTCGTCTATGGCATTTTTGTTAAGCAGCCCTAGCTGACCAACACCCCTTCCTCATGGGTTGTCTGAAAGATGAACAACGAGGAAGATGGTGGCTCTGGGCTTTTGCAATTGTCGAATCTAGGTCTACCGTGCATTATAGGGCTTGAGATTCCCAAGAAAAGGCTCGCATCTCTCAGCCCACTTTGAGCATGAATGGAAATCCTTTCCCCTTTAGATTCAGACTCATGAGGTGAGCCCCTACGGGGTGCTCGGGCCAGGCCTGGCCAGGCTGTGTTGTCCCTTCCTTGCTCTGGTCCTCAGTTTCTCCATGTGGCCTCCAGCTCGGAAATTCCACATTCCCCGTGGGAAGTGGGGCTCAGGGTCCCCTTGCAGGCAGCTGGCAGCTCCTGGGCACTGGGAAACACAGCCTAAGGGCGGCAGCAACGTCCTCTCGGCTTTCAGACAACCACCCCCCACTTCCTGGGCCTCATTTCTACTCCGTGAAGTAGCGGGTTTGGAAGATACCTTATTGGACCCCTATGTCCCGACCTGATAGTCAGTGGTTGGAGGTCTAGAGTATCTGAGAAGCTACTGGAAAGGTTCCCAGCCAGGCTGAGAGAAACAGCAAACCTGATGGGATAAAGAAGCAACTGCCTTTGCAACGCATCTGCAAACCAGTAGAAAATCTTCCCTCTCTGCTCCGTGGGTGTTATGTTTGCACATTGGGAAGTAAGTGGAGAAAGCGGAGACCAGAACGAGCACGGATGCAAAGGGACTGGAGATGCTAACTCCACAGTCTGATGACAATCTGTGGCTGAAAATAGGAGACGGACTCCTCCGGCAAAATGAGCACAGAATCTCCACAATCAGAGAATTTGTCGCGGGGACAATTGGGTTTAGTCTCCTAATTGAGCACAGTCCTCCGTGGGAGCTGGCGCCTCACAGCAGCGGCCTGAGCAGCAATCACCCCACTTCCTGTGCCCAGGAGGTATTCTGAGCCCGTCAGCAAACCATCCATCTGCTCGGCCCTCCTCCTTCCTGCAAAGAGCAGCTGCTGGAGAGCCCGGGGCTGGAGGCCAGGGGACACGTGCTCCAAGCTCCCAGGATCCTTTGCACCTCGATGAAGGTCAACGGCTTCTGAAAAGAGCTTGCTGCTTGTCCTGGGAGTGGCCGTGCAAGAAGGAGCGAATGCCTCTGGGACTTGCGGGCTCTGGGTGAGAAGGAGGCTTACCTTCCGCCAAGAGCCCCCTGAGGCATTCATGCAAACACAGGCCCTGTGGGATTGCCACTGAATCAGGGCTGTCATGGAGAGGGTAGTCCCCTGGCCATTTATTCCATTCATTCATGGATGTTTTATCTGATGCTTCCTTTGTGGCAAACACCACCCTTCCCCGTCCCACTCCCCATCCCTTTTAGAAGGAAAGTTGCAGGAGAGCCAATCATTTTGCCAGTTCTGTTCACTGAAGAATATCAAGTGTCTATAAAAATATCCGGCGCATAGTAGACTATTATGCATATTTAGGACTGGGCTGGGGCTGGAGATATGAAAACAAAGAGAGGATTTCCCCTTCCCTTGAGGAACTTGCAGTTTAGGGAGGGAGTCAGAATATAGGCAGATATGGACTGCAGTGTGGGGAGCTGTGGAATGGAGGTGTATGGTAGAGAGTGCTGGTCCTCTCGGCTCACTCTGCCTCCATCCCTGGCCCCCCATCAGTCAAACTATGCCTCTGCCCCCAGTGATCTTGGCTAAAGATGAGAGAAAAGAAAGGAAATGGACACATCATCCTTGTCAGTCTGGTGGCCCTGGTGTGGTCACGGGGGCTTTGGAGAGAGGTAAGCTGCTGCCTCCATATTCCTTTTGCCTTGTTTTTAATAGAAAGCTGTCCTTGGGCCCTAGCCAGTTTGGCTCAGTGAATAGAGCATCGGCCTGCGGACTGCAGGGTCCCGGTTCGATTCCGGTCAAGGGCATGTACCTTGGTTGCGGGCACATCCCCAGTAGGGGGTGTGCAGGAGGCAGCTGATCGATGTTTCTCTCTCATCGATGTTTCTAACTCTCTATCCCTCTCCCTTCCTCTCTGTAAAAAATCAATAAAATGTATTTAAAAAAAAAAAAAAAAAAAGGAAAGCTGTCCTTGGGTTGAGCAGACTGATCTTTCACCCGAAGAACAGTCCTTTGTTCTGCCTCAGACCGGCCTTGGAGGTGCAGTGGGGAAACCTGGCTTGGTACTGAAATATTCATTTCACTGATGAGTCCAACTCTAATGGAATCTTCTAAGTCTATAGGTCTCCATTCTTATTCCCCCCAAAGCAAAGAATACAAATATACAAATAAGGTTTTGGTTGGCATTGGGTCAGTTGGAGCCAATGGAATTTTATTTCTCTTTATAGGAAGAGTCCAGAAAACCTCCTACATACCCTCCCAGCAGATCTCAGAATTCTGCTGTGGTTTGTCCTGCTCAGTGTTTATTTCGGTGAGGGCATGGCACTCACATTTATTTTTGATGCAACTTAGTATGTGTCAAGTTAAACATTATACATACATGTTTTAATTCTGATTATTTCAGTAGGAACAACCTGGAGGCACTTCAAGACCAGCATTATCTGGAGATGGTGGCTTGGGGAATTAGATGAGATGCATCTACACTAATCATTTGTATTTAATTTTTTAAAAAATATGTTTTTATTGATTTTTAGAGAGAAAGGAACAGAGAGGGATAGAGAGATAGAAACATAGATGAGAGAGAAACATCATCGATTGGCTACCTCCTACACGTCTCCTACTGGGGATTGAGCCTATAACCACCCAGGCATGTGCCCTGACCAGGAATCAAACCGGTGACTTCTCGGTTCCTGGGACAATGCTCAGCCACTGAGCCACACTGGCCGGGCTCCATTTGTACTTCATGTTCTGACCAGGCTGAACTAGCTAATATTTTACCCAGAAGAGAAATCTTCATACATAAAGATCCTGCTTGATGCCCTGCTCCCAAACTGGCACCCATGGCTGGGGAAGAGAGAAGTCTAGCAACAGAGGCAAGGCATGTGGGCACGATGAGTAGCCTGGAGTGGACAGACCAGAAGAACCAGTGCCGGGCACGTGGAGGGCCCGCTGCTGTGGAAGCTGACAGAGCCCGGAGACACGTTTCCGGCAGCTAGGCGGGTGGGGCTAACCTGTTACAGGGGCATTTAAACATGGCGCTGCTCAGGGGAGCGGTCATTGGCATAGCAGGCTTGCATCACTGCTGAGGAAAATGATAACAGTGCCCACAATGAGTCCACATTACCCTTCACCCACAAGTCTAATTGGAAAACGAAGAATCGTGGGATTTGAGGCAAACCCAATAGCATGGAAAGGGACCCAGATGAGCAACAGAGCAAATTCAAGGTGCACAAGACACTTATGAACAAACAAAAATAGTTATTCTCTTTAGATTTGAGAGAAGATTGTTTCCATATAGTACAAAAAGGTCAGCACAAAAAAGTGATCAGTCAGCAAATAAGAGCTAGACATGGGCAATCAGAAAATATGATGCGGACATCAAAGTGTCGATGGATGGCCTAAGGAAGGACATCAGCACAACCAGCTGATGGCAAGGGTGAAGGCTAGGCCGCAGGTGAAGAGACAGAGGTAGAAAACGGGAGAAGCAAATTAAGAAACATGAGGATGGACCCAGGGGTTCAGCAACTAACCGACTGCAACTCTGGAGGAGAAAACAAACATCCGGCAGGAAATAAAGCAATCCCAGAAAAAATGGAAGATCATTTTCTGAGCTGAGAAGGTGAATCCTCACACGGAAAGGCTGAGCTGGATTAATCGAACAAGATATAGCCTGGATTAATGAGAAATATAGATTTCAGAAAGCCTCGGATAGCAAGGAAATCTCCCGGCTCTCGGAGAGAAAAACACACGTTATCTACAAGGAACAAGCCTGTGTGCCCTGAGATTGTTTCCATCGGCAGCTTTGGGGCGATGGCTCTAACGCGTCGCTTTTAAATTCCACGAGAGGATGGTTTGAATCTAAATTCTGTGTCCAGACAAGCCATCAACCGAGTTAAAGGCAAACTAACACACTTCTAGACATACATGCGTTCAGAGTTTACCTCTCAGATATCCTATAAAAAAATTAGGAGATATATCAGCAGAATAAAAAGGGAACCACGGAAAAAGATGACACAGGGTATAAAAAAGAGGGCATTAGTGAATGTAGAAAGCTACAAGGAAATGCAGTGAGGGTGTGTTAGACTTGGTTTCTTAAAAATTCTCTTTTGTATAAGATAGGGCTTTTTTATTTTATAAAAAGGATAAAGTCATCCCTAGCTGGTTTGGCTCAGTGGATAGAGCGTCGGCCTCCAGACCGAAGGGTCCCGGGTTCGATTCCGGTCAAGGGCATGTACCTTGGTTACAGGTTTCTCCCAGGCCCAGGCCCTGGTCGGGGCTCGTGCAGGAGGCAACCAATCAATGAGTTTCTCTCTTTCCCTCTCTCTTCCGCTCTCCCTAAAAATCAATGGAAAAATGTCCTCGGTGAGAAAAAAAAAAAAGGATAAAGTCAGATTACTTGATTCTTTGTATTTTGGAATTACCCTATAGTCTCAGTACGGAAGACCTATAGAAGTTACGGAAGAGGGTTTACATGTTACGGAGCTTGGCAAAGTATGAATAATATTTGGTGCTAAGGTTTAGGGAGGCCAGTAGACTGGGGCCTTGGGAGCTTAGATAAGCAAACCAACACCCAAGCTAGAGTCTCTGCACTTGAATCTGAAGGTGAAACCTAAGGACAGCCAATCACAGCCAGCTAGCCTTCCCCAAAGGAGACCACTGCGAAAGCTCCAGCCAATCAGATCACTGCTGCGCTGTGCTCCCGCCCAGGTGGAGTGGTGGTGCTCTAACCACTTCTGAGTGGGAGCTGCCCAGTTCCAGCAGATGTTTGCTCCAATGCACGGTTAGAAACACTGAGGTGCCTCCGTCTACCTTTTCACACCATAGTGCAAAAGAGGAAGAGGAGGAAGGAGATGTGGAAGTTTGTATAAACGGGCAGGTCTCTTCATGGTGTATATCCTGATTGCAGAGTGGGAACTGAAAAAGATTCAATCTGACATGGACCAGGCCAGCGAGGTTTAATTACATTATTCAACCTCACAAGAAGACTTTGAAAACAAGCTGTTAATAGTAGTTGCGTATGGGCAGTGGGACAGGGTGTGGAGAAAATGGGGTCAGCTTTACCTTTTTGTAATCTTCGGATAACATAAACATTATTTTTATATAAAACAATTTAGCCTTTCCTTTGGTACAATCCCAGGCCGGTGAGGTCTGCTAGACCCTGGGGTTTAAATTTCCCCAGGGCACCTCGTTATTTCTAAACAAAGTGCCTTGTATGTCTCCCCCATATTTGTACCTCTCAGAAACCACCCTGTTTTCCCGTCTTTTCCCAATGAAGAGAAAAACCCGCCAGTTAGACCTCACCTTGGCCCGGTTCACCTTCCACACGGATACATGTGGATCGTATACAAACAAGGCTTTTCAGGGTGGAATACGCTGATTTCTAGCAGCTAAAATTCAAGAGGAAAGGCCAGCGACAGGGTTTCTGATATTGGGATGAAGATAATCGCAAAGCAGCCTTATGGACTTAGAAATTATCACCAGCCTTGCGGTGCCGGGCAGACCACTGTATCACAGTTCCTTCTTTCTGAATTCCCATCGGATGCGCTCACCGGGGGCTGCCTGCTGGGCGTGGTGCTGACCCAGGCCTGCGAGGGCCTCCCACACAGGCAGGACGGCTCATTTTTCAGAAAAGAGGGTCATTTATTCAGGCTGCCAGGACAAGAGAGGACTCCGCAAACCAATGAGTTATCTGTGTACTTTGCATACAGACGGGAGGATTAATCTTTGTTAACTGCTTGTTTAATGTTACAGTTAATAATTGCGTACCTTGTCGCCCCGGACCATCCATCATTTCATTGAGCGGTGGGCTTTCTGTTTGTGCTTTTTCTCCTCTTTAAAAGGTGGCTGCTTATCTTTGCTTAAGGTTGATTGTGGATCGAATGAAGCAGCCTAGATGGTTATTGAAAGAACTGCTGATGTGGCCCTGGCCGGTGTGGCTCAGTGGATAGAGTGTCGGCCTGTGGACTGAAGGGTCCCAGGTTTGATTCTGGTCAAGGGCTCGTACCTCGGTTGCAGGCTCCTCCTTAGCCTGGGCTCTGGTTAGGGTGTGTGCAGGAGGCAACCAATCAATATGTTTCTCTCACATCCATGTTTCTCTCTGTCTTTCCCTCTCTCTTCCACTCTCTCTAAAATCAATGGAAACATATCCTCAGGTGAAAATTTTAAAAAAAAGGCCTGCTGAGGTTTGAGGGGCACATTTCCACAGAAAGTACTTTCGTTCCTTCCCGTTTCAAGGAAGGCACCCGTGGATTGGGAGAAGAAGGTGGAGAGGAAAGAAGGTTGGTCTGGAAACCAGGCGTGAGTCCCAGGCTTGCCAGGGAAGCTCTGTGCTATTGAGCGCGTGACTTAACTTCTTCGGGACTCAGTTTCCCCCTGGGTAAAATGAGGGATCTGTTGTAAAAGGCCTTGGCACACCGCCCCAGCCTTCACACTATCAATTGTGTACAATCCGCCAGGAATAAAGCCCTTTTCGGGAAAGCATCTTTCTTTTGACCAAAAAGCAGCTCGCACGTAGCGGCCTGCCTGAACAATATTGCACAGAATATGAGTTCCAGGGCTACGGCATCTTCAAGCTCGACGAAACAGGCCTTTTCATTCCGGGCGGTAACTATAGAAACCGCCTGGCCGGTGTCTATTGGGAGGCGCCTTTAGCCCCGTCGGGGCTTTGGAAGACACTAATGCAAAAGGGGCAGACGAGTAAACAGGCGGAGGGGGCACTAACTGCCTCCCTGTTCGCAGCCTGGCCGCCGCCTCTGCTTGATTGAAAAGGACCGAGCGCTCCCGCAGTCCTCCCGGTAGATGAGGGATTCGGTTCAGGGGAGAGCGTTCGTTCGGGGAACCAGCTGATGGCCTGGCCTCATGGAGGCCTTGACCACCTGCAGGCCTGGGCAGGTCATCCATAGGCTCCTCTCCGGTCTGGTCTTGGAAGTGAAGGGGCTCCGAATGCTGGGTGCTCTGCCTGCCGGCCCCCCGCCAGCCTGTCTCCCCATGTCCTCAGCCTTGAAACAGGTTCAATGACAGCACAGCAATCATTTAAACTTTTTTTTTTTGTTTTACCAAATCCCATTTAAAAATATGTTTTTATTAATTTCAGAGAGAGGAAGGGAGAGAGAGAGAGAAACATCAGTGTGAGAGAATCATTGATCAGCTGCTTCCTGCATGCCCCACACTGGGGAGCGAGCCCAGAACCCGGGCATGTGCCCTGACCAGGAATGGAACTGTGACTTCATGGTTCATGGGCCGATGCTCAACCACTGAGCCACACTGACTCAGCCCAAACCCCATTTTTTTGGAGCCACAACAAATGGGATAGATGAAAGTGGAGGTGACATAGGTGGGTCATTAGGGGGGAACCCTGGACTTCCACGTCATTCTTGATCCTGCCTGTGCCCCTGCCTGCCACTTGAGGCCCTTTGGAGACGCACACGTTGCGATCTGGCTCAAAGGCTCTTCCCCACCCGCCCTAGACCATGCACTGCTGGGAGGGGTAAAACAGTGAGGGTGAAGGCCATGTTCCTGTGTCGCTTGACCCAGAAGGTCCTGAGATACATTGGGGTGGCACCAGGGACCCCAGCTCTTCAGATTCCCTCTGCCGGGCTCCTGACTGCTGTAGGGTGAAGCCTGTAATCCTAAAACGCCTCCCATTCTACAAAACCAAGCACGGAACCCTGGCCAGGTCACTCAACCTTGTTACCATTCCACTGGGGAGAAAGCAATCACCATGATAATAAAGCCACTGGCACGGAGGAAAGAACAGAGCCCTCTTCCATGTCTAATACAGAAGGGAGTGCGGCCGTCAGTACAGGATTCTGCCGGAAGGGGCGGGAGGAGGGGCTGGGCTGACAGAATCACACAGGGAGCACTTCCTAGCAGACTGAGGGCCCCTCTGCAGCCGGGGAGGGAGGCAGGTGGAGTCCTGGCTTCCCCCTGCTGGCTGACACAGCTGGGGAGGGTATTCTGTGTCAGCAGCTGTTTTTTTGTAGCATAAGGTATTGCCATGCGGGGAAAAGCTGCTGTCAGTTGTGACCTCTGCACTATTTTGACATCCTTCCCGATTTACCCATGGCGCATGAGCAAGACTGAGTTACACAATCCTACGTGCTGCAGCAGAAACTCGGTCCCTGGCATACACCTGTCTCCTTAAGGCCCGCCCCCGTGCTGATGATAGACAAGAGGGCTGCCTGTCTCCTTCTGGTTCTTTGAGCCCAGCAGCCCCACCCACACACATTCCCTGGTGAATTTTTGAAAAAGATCCTGCAAACTCCAAGAGGTTCTTAGATCATTCATGGCTCAAACCGCCACTCGTGAGTGTTCTCCTGGCTCCCTCCGCGAGCAGGCATCTCCTCCCTCCTTCACTCCCATCTCTGGTGACCGTGGATTTATCGACTATCTCAGTGTGGTGCGGGGAATCCTTGTTCCCTAAATTCTTGTTAGTATTAATGAATGAATGAATGAATGAATGAATTCATTCATTCATTCATTCTTCCTCTGGCCCATCGTCCTCAGTGCCACGAGCACCATGGCCCTGGACCAAGAGTTCCCCGCACCAGCACGGGGCTCACAGAACCTCCTTCCGGAGCCGAGTCAGCGATCTTGTTGCTCTCCATCGGAAAGGGGTCAGTGTCCGTTAGCAATGGAGCTCGTGAGACTCAGAGAGAAAATTATATACCTTTATCTCCCTGCCCCTTGGCCTGGTTTCTCCAGCTGCTGTTTTGTGATAATAAAAATAAAAATTGCCATGTTTACTGCGAAGGGCCGAGATTAAAAAAAGCAATGTCTCTGCCGGCCGTCGGTCAATAACGTGATCCATCGCTCTTTGGAATCTATTTACGTCTCCAACGTCGAAGCCTGGCCAGATGTCCTGTGCTGACAACGTAGAAAATATTCCGGCTTATTGTCCATTTAGGGGTCATTGGCAAGAATCGCACATGTGCCTTTGGTGACAACAGGGTTTTAGCAGGGTTTATTGAACGGGTGAGACTCAAGGAGGGGCAAGCAGAAAACTTTTATCTACTCTGCCCCTCAGCCCTGTCCATCACACACCGCTTCCTGGCCCTGGTTGATTTTGCGGGCAGAGGGGTCCAGCTGTTTCAGTCCTTGTGTAAGGGGGCAGTTTGATTTCCGGGTATTAGCAAGTCCAGTCCAACCTCAGTCAAAACATGCATTGCTCATTCTAGTCCGTGCTTCACTCTCTCGGCTCAGGCTCCCTACAAAATTTGACCGCAGGATGTGGGTGGGCAGAGCCTGGTCTGTTTTTCACGCCTCCCGTCTCCTGTGCTGCTTCTGTACTTTCCAGGACTGAAGTGGAGAATGTGCATAGGAGGGAAGGGCCAAGTCCAGGCCTGGAGTTGGTGAAATCCAGAACCAGTGTCCTCTCTACAGCAGGGTCCCGGATGCTGACTGTGTCCCGTGGGGATACGCAGACACCCACCCATCCTTCCTGCTCTCCCCGGACCCAGGCCGTGTGCTCCCAGGCAGACTTCTTAGCCTTCCCCCAGTGGCTGCTTCAGTGGTTTGCCCACAAGCCTCTCTCTTCTGGGGGCTCCTCGCCCCTCCAGAAGTTCCTCTTGGCTTGCTCCTTTCAAGATGTGCGAATATTTTATATAAAATATATATTTATTTTATCACTAGTAGCCCATTTGCAGGAAAATCCTGCAAGCGGCTGTTGCGGCCGCGTGTGCTGCCGCTGCCACCGCCTTAGCGGCCACCGCGCCTGCACCCGCTCATCACTGCCGCCCACCCCACTCCGCCCCGTTCCACCCCGCTCCGCCCCGCCCGGGGGGCTTTCCCTTTGGCAGCCACCTTGCTTTCCCCTTTTCCTCCCTCTTCCTTCTAAGATGTCTTCAGTCTTCACTCCTCCCTCTCTCAGCGTATGCAAATTAACCACCATCTTTGTTGGGTAATTTGCATACTCGCCCTGATTGGCTGGTAGGTGTGGCTTTGGCTGGTGGGCATGGCTTGGGCGTAGCGAAGGTGCGGTCAATTTGCATACTACTATTTTATTAGGTAGGATGTTGTACAACCACATCTTATATAAACCATTATTTTTTCTTCTTTAACCCAAACCGCTCCCCAAGAATGACATTAGCGTAGGACAAATGACAGTAGAGTTCACTCGTGTACTTTCTCACTTTCTGCTGAGGAGCTTTCTGCAGGCCTCCTCTGGGCCAGGAGGAGTGACCTGCTGAGCAATAGAAGTTGCCACCATGGGATTCCAGGCGCTGTGTTCACAGGACTTGCATGTGGGGTCAAAGGCAGAGGGTCGTGCCCTTAGGTCTTCATGAGAGGACCCCGGGGGGGGGGGTCCAAACCAGAAGGAGAAAATAGAAGGGGTCCCTCTGAGAAAATGGCCACTTATTGGTGCGTTTCTGCGATGGCATAATGTGATCGGAAAGATGTGAGTCACCTGCAAAGCTAGCAAGGCGCAAGCTCACAAATCTTGAAAAACTCACAAGACAAAGGGAAAAACAAAGCGAAAACAATACATATGAAAATATAAAGGAATAATTCTTCAACAAAATACCCTGTAGAATAAATCCATACTGTATCTGTGAATAACAAAGTTCCTTCTGCGACTTCTACAGCTCAGCAACAACAACAACAAAAAAAAAAAAATTAAAAAGCAGGCAAAGGACTTGAATAGACATTTTTCTGGAGAAGATACACAAATGGCCAATGAGCACCTGAAAAAATCCTCAACGTTAGGGAAATGCTCAATCATTAGGGAAACACACACCCAAACCCCGATGTTCTAATATTTCCCAATCACTGGCGTGGCTGGACTCCTGGTGGGTGGTCCACAGCGGGGTGGGGCCCGGCCTCCTCCCTGAATTCCCTCCTCTCCTTAGAAGGTGTGCTGTGCTGGGGGAGGGGGAGCAGGCTGCTGGCAGGCTTCTAACCACCCCATCTCTTTCCTCCCATGAGCCACGGCCCTTGTCATGTCCTCTGTGCTGGACAGTCTTGCCCTTGTTCAGCAGGTAAATGTCCACCCTTTCTTTCGGCTCCAATGTAAACTGTCCACGGGCAGAGTGGGGACCTTGTCTGTCCGGCTCACCTGGGATGGCTGAGGGCTGGACTGGTACCCGCTCAGAGCAAACACTGGAGAGACGTGTGCTGGATGGATGAGGCGTCACCTCTCTGGTGGGCCCACCGGTCACCGCTGATCCTCTTGGTTTCCTGTCAGGAGCCAAGAGTCAATGACAAATTAATTCTAACATTATTTCAGTAAGCTAATGAAACAGAACCTCATGGAAAACTGGTCCTCACCATAGGCCTACTTCCTCATGCCTAAGGACAAAGCATTCTTCGCATAACTACCCTCTAACCACCACACCTGCCCTCCAACCATCACATCCTTTATCTATAAGTCAGCACCCCTCACGACCCTAGTCAATTACCTAAACCCACATGACCCGCTCAGCCCCCATCCCTCCTAGACATCTCCCCTTCTAGAAACCACCTGCACCCACGGCTACTTCCTCATACCCCCTTCCCTGCCTGCAGCCCCTGCTGGCAAGCACTGATAGGTCCACAGTTCACTCCCCGCGCCCCACCTCCCACTCCCTGACTTGGATATAAGGCACCGTTGTAAGAATAAAAATTTGAGGCTTGATCAGAAACCCATTTGTCTTGCCTCCATTCTTCGCGTCCCTTGTTTGTCTAGTTCTCTTAGGTTCGTCTCTGGTGTCTGCGTTGTTGCCCCGCGGGTCGGGGCAAAGATGGCGCCCAACGTGGTCTAGAGACCCTCCGACGGGAACATCCACTGAAAAGGCCTGGCCAGGCGACCCTTCGGATTGCATTCCCCCTGATCTCTCACCTTCGGATTGCATTCCCCCCTAGATCGCCGCGCACCCGCCGCGAGTCAGATCGGAGTGAGGTAAGTGGATAATTTTACAAACAAGCATTTTCGGGCATTTCACCCCTCTTTGCTCGGCTGTTATTATTGGCTTTTCGGGTCAATTCCTCTAGCCCACTAATAAGCAGTCACCTCACCGTACTGGGGAAGAGTGAAGGGTACCCAGTCTCGGTAGTGACAACTCTGAATCACCTGGCCTAGTATCCCTGCTTGATTTCTCTGTCGTGAATTCCTCACTGAGTAGATTTGCTCTCCAAACCTTGAGCTTGCTATGAACAAAAGGTCGTTCACCTCATAGACTCAACCACGAGGAGTTCACCTCCCCCGTTCCTAAGGGACGGGGGACATCAGGGTTCTTCCTCGTCTATGAGGGTCCGAGTAGGCGGGTTATACCTACCGACTGTTTCACGCAAGCAAGGGAGTAAAGAGCAATATTGAAAAGTGAGAGTTCCGCTTTGATTTCACAGTAGGCGAAAAAAGTCAGGCTGACCTGGCGCGGGGTTTATACAGCCCGGAGGCTTACGTGGGAGAGCATAATTACCTAAAAAGCCATCCAGCCGACCAAGAATGGGGAATTCACTGAGTAGTCATGAAATGTTCCTTGATAGCCTCAAGCAATCCCTCAGGACGCGAGGAGTAAGGGTTAAAAAGAAGGATCTCAAGAAATTTTTTGACTTTATCCATGATACCCTTCCCTGGTTCCCCCTAGAAGGAACCATCAATCATAGACGATGGGCTAGAGTAGGAGATGCTTTACAAGATTTTTATCGAGTCTTTGGCCCTGAAAAGATTCCTGTAACTACTTTTTCCTATTGGAATTTAATTAATGACATGCTGAAAATCCACTCACATGACCCTGACGTTCAGGAAGTTATTAAAACGGGGGAGGAAATTCTTAAAGAAAACTCCCGCCCCCCCTCCACATGCCCTTCGGTTATTATTAACCTCCCTGAAGAACCCCTAGACCCCCCTAAAGAAACATTAAATAAACCAGATAATAACAAACCATTAAAACAAATATCCAGCCCACCAAAAACTCCCCCTCCACCACTTAATCCCGGAATCTACCCCTCATTTTCTTATAAAAATTACCCAGACCGTCTTCCCCCGGAAGATCAAGAAACATTAGACGAGGAGGCAGCACGCTATCATAATGATAACCCTTGGCGTTTAACTGCTCCCACATTCCAAAATCCTCCTCCCTATAACCCAAAATACCCCCCCCTTTCAAAAATTGCCCCTTCCTCCTTTGACCCTATCCGACAAGCCAAAATAAATCTTACCCAAGAAGTCTCTTCCCTCAAGGACCTTTTACAACAAAAACGAGAACACATACACCTCTTAAAAGAAATCCAAGCCCTTGAAACTGAGCTCACCACACTTACCCTTAATCACAACCCCCCACCAGCTAAAACTAAAAACAAAAATAAACCTCTGCTTCACGCATTCCCTGTCACTCGCAGCCATCAGTCCAAAAATTCTAGCGAAGAAATAGAAGAAAATAATCTCCAACAAGAACAATCTCCAGACTCCCAAGATAACCCAGACCAAAACTCAGACGAAGAAACCTCTGACACAGATGACCCCCCATCAAATCCAAATCAAAACTCAGGCCAAAAATATCGCCGCCTTAACCTTAAACATTTAAAAGATTTAAAGGCAGCAATTAGTAATTATGGAACCACTGCTCCCTTTACCCTTGCCTTATTAGAAGGTTTAAGTGACCGATGGCTAACACCTAATGATTGGTTTTTCTTGGCCCGCGCCACCCTCTCGGGAGGAGATTATGTCCTCTGGCGCACAGACTTTGTAGAAAACTGCCGAGAAACAGCTCAGCGCAATAATGAAAGTAAAATATCCCGTTCATGGACGCGAGACAAACTGCTTGGCCGCAGTCCCTATGACACCAATGAAGCACAGGCAGCTTTTCCCCCTGGCCTATTAGCACAAATACAAAATGCTGGCCTTAAAGCCTGGCGCCGCCTACCCCCTAAGGGGTCGGCTACCATGTCTCTGGCCAAAATCCGCCAAGGACCTGATGAACCTTACAGTGATTTTATCAGCCGCCTTACTGATGCTGCTGAACGCCTGGTCGGAGAAGGGGAAACAGAAAGTGCCTTTATTAAACATCTTGCTTATGAAAATGCTAACCCATCCTGTCAAGAGACCATCAGACCCCACCGTTGCGGCAGTCTTTCTGACTATATCAAACTTTGTGCAGGCATAGGAACCTCACATGCTATCGGTCTGGCTATAGGGGCAGCCCTCAAGGACTTTACTAAATCCCAACAAGATAAGATTTGCTTTAATTGTAAACAACCGGGACATTTCGCCCGGGAATGTCCATCCACCCGAGAATACCCGTCCAACAAGCAAAATAGACCTTCCTCACTTTGCCCAAAATGCAAACGAGGCAAACATTGGGCAAAAGAATGCCGATCTCAAACAGACATCAACGGCAAGCCCATCCCTCAGAATCAGGGAAACCCCCAGAGGGGCCAGCCCCCGGCCCCCTACTTGGGACACAACCAAGGGGCTATCAGGTTTGTCCCCCCTACAGAGAATCAAATTCTTCCCGCGCAGGCGTTAGCTCCCTCTGCCGAGCAACCCCAGGGAGTGCAGGACTGGACCTCAGTTCCGCCACCCAGACAATATTAATACCCGAACAAGGAACTCAACTCATCCCCACTGAAACCTATGGACCTATGCCCCCTGGAACCTTCGGACTGGTTCTAGGGCGCGGTAGTTCTTTCCTAGCAGGTCTCCATATCATCCCAGGAGTCATTGATAATGATTATACAGGACAGATCACCCTCTTAGCATCAGCCCCATCGGGGCCCATATCTATCTTAAAAGGACAAAGAATAGCGCAACTCATACTGCTCCCTTTAGAGTCTTCCTCCAAGAGCCATATTTCTAACCCCAGAATGAATTCTGCTTTTGGCTCCTCCGATACGTATTGGATTCAACAAATAACACCTGAAAGGCCTCTACTCACCCTTAAACTAGATGGAAAGCCCTTCGAAGGCCTAGTAGACACAGGGGCAGATGCCACTGTTATTTCTACCCATAGTTGGCCAGATTCCTGGCCCACTACTGCATCAGCCACCCACCTTAAAGGCATCGGACAGTCCACTAATCCCAGGCAAAGCTCAAAAATATTAACATGGACAGACGAAGAAGGCAATTCAGGCCAAGTCCAACCTTACATAATCCCCAGGCTCCCAGTCAATTTATGGGGAAGGGACATCCTATCCCAGCTAAAACTAATTATGTGTAGTCCCAACGAACTAGTAACCCAACAGATGCTAAAACAAGGCTTTCTCCCCGGACAAGGATTAGGTAAACATAATCAAGGAATTAAAGAACCCATTATAATTGACTCAAAAACTAATCGCTCAGGATTAGGCAATACAAATTTTTCATGACGGCCATTGACTTTCCTGTACCCCACGCAGACAAAATAAAATGGAAATCGGACTCCCCCGTGTGGGTAGATCAATGGCCTTTAAACAGAGAAAAACTTACAGCAGCCACAGAGTTAGTACAGGAACAACTAGCCGCTGGACACCTAGAGCCCACCACCTCTCCCTGGAACACTCCTATATTTGTCATTAAAAAGAAATCTGGAGCGTGGCGCCTCCTACAGGATCTAAGAGAAATTAATAAAACCATGTTCTCTATGGGAGCCCTACAGCCCGGGCTCCCCTCCCCTATCGCTATTCCCTCCAGATATTTTAAAATCATTATTGATCTTAAAGACTGTTTTTTCACTATTCCTCTTCACCCCCAAGACAGAGAGCGATTTGCCTTTAGCCTCCCGGTCATAAACTTCCAAGGCCCTATGCCTCGTTATCAATGGAAAGTCCTCCCCCAGGGCATGGCTAATAGCCCGACCCTTTGCCAAAAATTCGTTGCCCAGGCTGTGGACCCCCTCCGACCGCGGTGGTCCTCCATCTATATAATTCACTATATGGATGATATTCTCCTGGCCGGAGCTTCCCCTCCCGAAGTACTCAAATGTAGCCAAGAATTAACTCATCGCCTTGCTTCTTTTGGGCTCCAAATAGCCCCCAACAAAATACAACTTAAAGACCCCTACTATTACCTTGGCTTCGAATTAAATAATAATAAAATCACTACCCAAAAAATTCAGCTAAAAACATCCCATCTACAGACACTTAATGACTTTCAAAAATTCCTAGGAGACATTAATTGGCTTAGACCTTATCTTAAACTCACAACCGGAGACTTAAAACCTCTCTTTGATATACTTCAGGGGGATTCTAATCCCCTATCCCCCCGGAAACTAACCCCGAAAGCTCATAAAGCTCTCCAAACAATAGAAAACGCTATTCAACAGCAACAAATTACATTTATAACATATGACAAACCCTTTACCCTCATCATCTGTGCTACACCTCATACTCCTACCGGAGTACTGTGGCAGGACAACCCCCTCCTATGGATCCACCTACCATCTTCGCCATCAAAGGTTCTCATCCCTTATCCTTCCTTAGTCACAAAAATCCTAATACTAGGGAGGGAAAAGAGCCGACAACATTTTGGCCGAGACCCTGATCAGCTCATTCTCCCTTATACAAAGGAACAGATAAACTGGCTCACCCAAAATGATGATAATTGGGCTATATCCCTATCTTCCTTTACAGGCAAAATTGATAATCATTACCCCCCCAACAAATTAATACAATTTACTCGCCTCCACCCCTTTATATTCCCAAAAATCACCTCCAAAGAACCCATTAAACAAGCCTCCTTGGTTTTTACCGATGGATCCTCTAGCGGGATCGCTGCCTACATCATTGATTCACAGGAATTTTTCATCCAATCCCCCTTTCAGTCTGCTCAACTTGTAGAATTATTTGCCATCTTACAAGTATTCCTTAAACTACCTAATACCCCTTTCAACCTATATACAGACAGTGCATACATTGCATTCTCAGTTCCCCTCTTAGAAACAGTCCCCTACATTAAACCAACCACCAATGCTACCCCCCTTTTCTCTCAGCTCCAAACCCTTATTACAAAAAGACAGGCCTCTTTTTACATCGGGCATTTAAGAGCACACTCTGACCTTCCTGGCCCCCTTTCTGGAGGCAATGCTCTAGCAGACAAAAAAACCCGTCTCATACTCTCAGTCACCTCAGACCCTATATCCAGAGCAAGACAGAGCCATGCTCTCCATCATCTCAACGCCCGTACTCTCCGCCTGTTATACAAAATTACCCGAGAACAAGCCAGACAAATTGTAAAAGATTGCCCAGGATGTGTTACCCTCTTACCACTCCCGCATTTAGGAGTCAACCCTAGAGGCATACTTCCCAATGAAATTTGGCAAATGGATGTTACCCATATTCCTGAATTTGGTAACCTAAAATATGCCCATGTCACCATTGACACCTATAGTGGATTTATCTTCGCTTCTTTACATAGCGGAGAAGCTACTAAAAACATTATAGCTCATGTTCTCCAGTGTCTCACTGTCATGGGAAAACCTCAAAAAATCAAAACAGATAATGGACCAGGATATACCTCGCAGGCATTTCAAAACTTTTGCCATCAATTCCACATTAAACACACCACCGGTATCCCATACAACCCCCAAGGACAAGGAATAGTGGAACGAGCTCATCAAACCCTTAAAAATACCATAAATAAAATTAAATCAAACAACATCTATCCCACTAAAGGCTCTCCTCGCAATATCTTAAACCATGCATTATTTACACTCAATTTTTTACAACTAGATAAACAGGAAAAATCCGCCGCAGACCGCTTATGGCACCAAGAAACAAAAAACCAATATGCTAAAGTCATGTGGAAGGATCCCATGACAGCCAAATGGCATGGCCCTGACCCAGTCCTCATTTGGGGACGAGGCTCTGCGTGCATTTATGACACACAAGAAGAAGGACCCCGATGGTTACCGGAACGGCTTATAAAACCCATAAACCCCCCAAAAAAGAAAAATAATAACCAAGTTACCTCCAGGGAAGGAAGTCCCTGAGATAAACTCTTTTTTATCCACAGACACAAGAAAAACAACACCTAACCTGACTGAAGAGTAACCACCGGAAATGCTTTGGTACATCTGGGCCATCATCATTCTCATCCTGCTTATCATCTTTACCACTGCCCTCTACGAGTGCCGCCGAAATCCAAGACTTGTTCCAGGAGGTAAACTCTTTTGCCCCTGCTGGGACCCAGAAAGACAATAAATATCTCCTATTTAAAACCCAAAATAAAATCCCAATGAAACTCCCTCTAACAATCTACCTTTTCTCTCTTTTGGTACCCCTCACCTCCGGCGGTTGGTCGTCACCCGACCCTGAAAAAATCCGCCTTAAACTATATGGTTCCCCCTGTGACTGCAAAGGAGGGCATACCTCAACTCACCCTTTCAGCACAGAATATACCCAGGCAATAGATTGCAGTACTAAAACCGCCTACCTTGTCTATATCAAAGATTCATTAGGTAGCCTCAAAACACTCTCTTGGAAATGTATTAACAAACCAAAAATCATACCCCCTCAAAACGGCCATCCAGGACCTTGCCCTTTAAACTGCCAATACAGTGATCAGATGAACTCACTATGCTATTCCTCTGTTCAACAATGCTCTGATGGTTCTGGAAACACCCTGCTCACTACCATCTTGGAAAGAACCTTTAGTGGTTCCTTCGGAGGAGAATACGATTTCACTCCCCGAAAAGGCAACTCCAAATATGCCTTAGCGTCTTGTCAGGGCAACATAGGTGAACCAGTCTGTTGGCCCCCAGTAGCACCAGTCCACATCTCTGACGGTGGAGGACCAACAGACAGAGTCCGCGAAACTCTCGTTCAAGAACAAATTAATAATATTATTAAAAGTAAATATCCCTCTTTAACATACCATCCCCTAGCTCTGCCCAAATCAAGAGATATAGATTTAGACACCCAAATCTTTGATGTCTTAGAAGCTACCCTTAAAGCCCTTAATGCCTCCAATCCCTCATTAGCGGCTAATTGTTGGTTATGCTTACACCTGGGTACCCCCATGCCCCTTGCCATTCCCGATAACAACCTTACCATGCTACATGAAAATTGTTCCCTTAGCTTACCTTTCAGAACGCAACCTCTAACGACCAACACTTCTTCCTGCATACAAAGATCCTTCCAAAACAACAGCCATGATATAAATGTTGGTTTTGCCAACCTTAATAACTGCACTTCTCTTGACAATCACTCCTCCATTTTCTGTCCTACGCCTGGTCGAGTCTTTATATGCGGAGGAAATATGGCATATACTGCCCTTCCTGTGAACTGGACAGGACAATGTATACAAGCCAGCATTCTTCCAGATATTGATATTATCTCAGGAGAGGAACCCGTTCCCCTACCCTCCCTTGATTACATAGCAGGACGCCACAAAAGAGCTGTCCAACTCATTCCTCTACTTGTTGGTTTGGGAATTTCAGGAGCCATAGCCACAGGTACTGCAGGACTAGGAACTGCAATACATACTTATAACAAATTATCTAATCAATTAATTGATGATGTTCAAACACTTTCTGGCACTATCAATGACTTACAAGACCAAATTGATTCTTTAGCGGAAGTAGTCTTACAAAATAGAAGAGGATTAGATTTACTCACTGCAGAACAGGGAGGAATATGCTTGGCCCTACAGGAACGATGCTGCTTCTACGTCAACAAGTCCGGGATCGTCCGAGACAAGATTAAGAAGCTCCAAGAAGATCTGGTAAAGCGACGAAAAGAGTTGTTTGATAACCCCCTCTGGAGTGGACTAAATGGACTCCTCCCTTACCTTCTCCCTATCCTGGGTCCCCTTGTAGGATTCCTGTTAATGTTAACCTTTGGACCCTGGGCATTCCGAAAACTCACTGATTTTATAAAACAACAGATAGATAAAGCTCTTGCCAAACCCATCCAAATACATTACCACCGCTTAGCGATGCTTGATCAAGAAAATCTATATGATAATTATCAAGGTAGACAGTATAATGATTACCAACCCTTCATTCCCACCGGAGGATCTCATTAAAACAAATTTGGCCAAGACTCGGCTTTCCAAAAGCACGAGCACCTCCGGACCCAGACTCGCTCCTTCCCTACGGGGACAGCATCTTAACCAGAGGGATGCTTACCTATGCTCTAGCCAGAGCCAGAGGTATGGGTATCAAACCGGGTGCAGAGCAAAGCATTGCAAGGGAAGGTTCAAACATTTTCAACCTCCTCTGGATTTCCCTGAGGGTACACCTGGTCTGCATAGAGGTTGACATCAATAAAAATAATGGCTCTGCCTCTCCTCCCCAAAAGATGTCAAGAGCCACACACGGTGGGCATACAAAGCCCACGGGAGGAACCAGGTCAATGTCTCCCCGGTTGGTTAAGGCCCACTCCCTTCTCTTAAACAGAGAGGGAGGAGATGTCAGGAGCCAAGAGTCAATGACAAATTAATTCTAACATTATTTCAGTAAGCTAATGAAACAGAACCTCATGGAAAACTGGTCCTCACCATAGGCCTACTTCCTCATGCCTAAGGACAAAGCATTCTTCGCATAACTACCCTCTAACCACCACACCTGCCCTCCAACCATCACATCCTTTATCTATAAGTCAGCACCCCTCACGACCCTAGTCAATTACCTAAACCCACATGACCCGCTCAGCCCCCATCCCTCCTAGACATCTCCCCTTCTAGAAACCACCTGCACCCACGGCTACTTCCTCATACCCCCTTCCCTGCCTGCAGCCCCTGCTGGCAAGCACTGATAGGTCCACAGTTCACTCCCCGCGCCCCACCTCCCACTCCCTGACTTGGATATAAGGCACCGTTGTAAGAATAAAAATTTGAGGCTTGATCAGAAACCCATTTGTCTTGCCTCCATTCTTCGCGTCCCTTGTTTGTCTAGTTCTCTTAGGTTCGTCTCTGGTGTCTGCGTTGTTGCCCCGCGGGTCGGGGCAGTTTCCACCGTACTTTGTACAACCTCCATTCGCACCTACCACTCAGGTCTCCTATAGACTACAGCTCCCAATGGGCCAGTCACAGGGGCCTATTTCCAGCCTGGAATGTTGGTGAGATGATCCCAGGTGCAGTGAGGTTAGCCATCTAAGACCCACTTCCACAAGGGGCAGCCTCTATTCTGTGCCTCCGTGGCCGGGTCCCAAGGCTGCGCACTGGGAGTGAGAGCAGGTTGGCAAAGACTCTGGCACCCTCTCCCCTCCCAGAAGGAGGGGAGGCTGGGGGTGAAGAGCTGTGGAAAAGGCTCACCTTTGCCGGCCTGGGCTGCATTCGGCCCACAGATCTGATTTGCTTGGAAGATACTGTGTCTGATGGGTCACAGGGCAGGTGGGGGATGGAGGTGGGAGGAAGAATTTGAGTGTCTCACTTGGAGCCTGAACTTGCTGGTTTGTCACAGGCCCCTCCTCTTCCTGCTGAAAGAGCTGCCCATCTCCCGGGGACAGATGCATTTTTGACTGAGGGTGACCTAGTGCTTCTGTGTAATCTATGGCAAAAGGGCATTTCTTCCCCAGAGTGGTCACAGTGCTGCTTCTGGGCATGTGGTTGGGGGAGCAGTGACCAGGCCCCCGTCCCCATTGCCTAACCATGCATGACACCCTGGTTTTGACATCTGTTGTGGCAGGCCCACTCTCTGGGTATTCACACCTTCAGCAATTCCCTCCCCTGGACTTGCTTCTAACCAATGGATCATGACCAAGGCGATGAGCTTGCTCTTCTGGGATTAGGTTACAGAGAAGGGCACCTTCCATCCTGCTGGTAGACTCTGTCCCTTCTGGCCCGATGAAGCCAGCGGCCATGCCGGGGAGGCCCACTGGCCAAGGAGATGAGGGTGGCCTCTGGCCAACAGCCAGCAAGAAACGAAGGCCCTCCGTTCAAAACCTCTGGAAGAACTGAAACCCACTGACAACCTCATGAATAAGGCGGCAGATTCCTTCCCAGTCCGGTCTTCAGAGAAGCCCCCAGCGTGGCCATCGCTGTGATTAGATGTCGGGACAGGTAGCGCAGCAAGGGAACCGGCTAAGTCACACCCAGTTCCCAATCCACAGTGACTGTGAATGAACAGGTTGTTTGGAGCTGCTGAATGAACAGGTTGTTTGGAGCTGCTAAGTGTGAGGCAATTTGCTGTGCAGCCATAGATAACTAGTGTTTTCCTTTTACTTTTTCTGACCCTTTCTACGGAGATCAAATCCATGGGCCTTCTTGCCCTTGGTCCAGCCAGCCCATGACATTTCCAGTAGTAACGTGAACAAACACATGTGTTATTTCTGCTTTCTAATATTATTCATGGGTGACAGAGAAGGGGGGTGTGACAATCTGGCCCACCTTATGCACAGGGAGTTGACAGCAGACCTGGAAGTAGAACCGTAAACATTGTGCATGCGTGTGACGCATTGTCTGCTTTGCTGAGACAACTGGCAAGAAAAGGACCTCAGACTCCCAGACTGTGGGCTCCACCAGCTCTGCATACAGGAGGCATCTGCTGAGACAACACAGACGAGCCAATCAATTATCACACAGGACTTAGCGGCCAGCCGTCACGCACTGGGCCATCTGCGAGGCAAGATAGCCATGGCCACGTTACAGTAGTCACAGTGAGAAAAATCACTCCTGGGACCTGATATATGCTATCCTTTCTATATTTTTTACTGAAAGCAATCTAGGCTTGATATTTAGCCGCGCTACAGAGCAGACTGTCAGCGGGATATAACTTAGAAGCCGAGTGCTTTATCTTGTGACTGACAACTAGCTCTCTGATATTTTTTTAAGGAAATGTAAAAAAAACACACAAAACAACACAATGAAAATTTCCTGCACAGCTGCAGTACACTTATTTAAATGCCTTTAAACATCCCCTGAATGTTGTTGCCTTGAAAGGGTTGAATCCTAAAGAGTATTTGCCTACACTTTGCTCTCATAGACTGTGACGGGTAGGATGGGACAGAGCTCCTCCAATGGAAACTTCACATGTTCCAGATGGGGAACGAGGTGAGAGAGGGGGGCCTGGCTTTCCTTTGAATCAGAGAGCAGGTTAATGCAGACAGGAGACAAATAACAACCCAGCATACTATAAAGCTTCTTGATTTAATCCTTATGACAACCTAATAGGAACTAGGATTATCCTGTTCTACACATCTCAGGGAGGTTAAGTAACTTGTGCCAGGTCACACAGCTCACAAGAGAGGAGCAGAGCTTTTATTTAAATGCAACCCATCCTGACCTCAGAGCCTCAGATTTTAACCAATAAGCCATGCTATCTTTCATCACAGAGCTCCTACCTTTTATTAAATACTCCTTCCAAAACACCCAGTTGATATAATTATTTTTTCTAGCAAAAACCTTTGATAGTAAGCTGGGTATCTAGGAAAACAGGAAGGAAGGACATTAAACTTATCACCTATATGTGCTTTGTCCCATTGTTGCCCCTCCAGAGCCAGTCCAGTCATTCACTGGAAACTTTAGCTCTGATCTCACTTCCCAAGCTGCATGTATCAGTTAGCTTTGGCTGCATAACAAATACTCCCAAACTTAATGGCTTTAACCAAAACTATTGAATGGGTATGTGTAAAGGGAAGGGATCCCAGAAGGCGGGGAGTGAATCTCCCTGGACCTTTCAGATATCTACACACAATTCTTTATGAGGAATCTCCACCTTGACCCACAGGCTCTTCCTACTCCATCTCTTCAGCTCACCGTGCCCAACATGGACACAGCATCATGTGTTCTTCAGAGAAGGCACCCCCTGCATCCTTCATCATCCATCACCTACTCATTCCCCAAAGTTAGAAATTGCAGAAACACCTGGAATCCTTTTTCACATTCATTTCTATATCTTTGCTGTAACAGGCTATGGGGCAAGACCTATAATTAAGACTCATGGTTGTGTGCCATCTGGACAGCTGGTAAAAATCAAGAGGGCCTTGAATGATAGTCACAATTTCTCCTCCTGGCCCTGCTCCTTCAAATAAGGCTCCTGATCAAGGGACCAGGCACAGTTCCTGGCTATCTCCAAGTGACAGGTTTCATCACCCTGCCAGCACATGGAATTATGCAAACAAGCCAGTCACATCCTCCCTGGGGAATCAGGGACATCTCACCCTATTGGCACTGTAAACACTGCCTCCCACAACCCTGCTGATGCAGTCTGTTCCCAAGGACAACCTCCATGTGGCCTGGTGAGGTGTGAGGTGTCCTCCCCCGTGGGTTGTGAACTTATGTGACTAACAAACTTCTGTCCATCTGGTCTATCCAGTTTGGGTTATCCCTATGACCCCGGGGCAGAAATCCCTGCCTGGCTGATGGATGAATAGGAGGTGGGAAAACGCAGGCCTCTGGAGTGTTTCCTCTAAACACCCCTTACGTCTGCACCTTCCTCTCTATTCCCACGGTCAAGGTCACCCCATGGCTTCCCAACTGGGCCCATTCCTTCTGCCTGATGCCCCCAACTCCACTGTATACAATGCCTAAAACCAAACCTGAGCACATTATTCCTTTGCTTGAACCCCAGTGACGTCTTCCTATAGCTCTCAGGGCAGAAGCGAAGTGACTTAGTTGGGCTTCCATAGCTTCTTCCAGGCTCAGTCTTGGCTTTCCTTTCTTGCCTCTTCTCCTAAGGCCTGGCTACCTGGCCCTTGACCTGTGCTTTCTCTCCTGACCTCTGGGTCTCTTTGCTTTCAGGCATGAGGGCCTCTTTGTGGTCAAGGCCCTTTCCTTCTCTGCCTAACTCTGACTAGTCCTTAATGACGCACATCTTGGGCTGCTCCTCCAGGAAGCTCGCCACACCCCTGGCTTACCTCTGCCACAGCACATGCCTATATTCCACTTCCCTCTTTACTTGTTCTTATTTCTGACAGACTGTAAACTCCAATGCTCATGGGAGCCCTGGGATATAGAAGGAATTCAATACATATTTGTGAATTAATGAGTGAAGGACAGTTGAATATATTCCAGTGCCAATAAGTAGTTTATCTTTATTTTCATGATGGAGATGCAGCCTCTTATAAATGGGTTTTGTAAAAGCTTTAATGTTCTTTCCCCCCCCCCCCAAGTTTCCCCCTCCCCATCATTTTATGCTTATATTAACCTGATTTCAGAAGAAACTGTTAGCACAATTCTATTTTAAGAACATACATTTGTAGAGGCAGGAAATGAGAAATTGCTCTTTGAAATGCTCTTGGGAAATTTCATTCCATACCTGGTGTTGTTTAAAATAAAATAGCTCCAGACCAGGATATAGAACAGGAGGCAAAATGAAACTTTGGTCTATAACATTACTTCCGATAAAAATCCCCTTGTAACAAAGGAACGCCGTAGGACCTCTAAATTGACTTGTTAAAGGGATTTCTTTTTTTAGACAAATACATGGTGAGAAGTTTCATAGGTTACCTGGAGAAACTCGGGCTGCCAGAGGACGACTCCCAGTCTCTGCAGTGACTAAGCTCAGGAAGGGAGAGACCTAACCTAGAAAAGCAAGAAGAGGATTGTCACCTGCACACGAGCCCAACCTCCCCTGAGTCACCAGGCACAGTGCTGACTTGATGGGCTGCTTTCTTTTTGTGTTTGTTCTGTTTTGTGTATGTGTAGGAGGGTGGCATGTATTCCTGATTGGAACAGTTAGTCCTTTTTTTTTTTCCTTCCAAATATGTTTTTTATTGATTTTTAGAGAGAAGAAGGGAGAGCGATAGAAACATCGATGACACAGAAACATCGATTGGCTGCCTCCTGCATGCTCCCCTACTGGGGATGGAGCCAGAATCTTGGGCCGAGAATCAAACTAGTGACCTCTTGGTTCATGACCACTGAGTCACACTGGTTGGGCCAGTTAGTCCTTCTGAGGTGAGGTGATGAAGGATTAGAATTAGGTTAAATTTTTCTACTATTAATTCCATTTTTTCTAGCACAGCTTGAGAAAGGAAGATATTTGAGTTTATTTTGGTTAAAATGATTTGATAAACAGCACTTAATGATGGACAGGCCCCTTTCTAAACACCTTTCAAGTTGTTTAATCCCTTGATAATCCTACTTTCCTGTTTTACAGATGGGGGAGTTGAGACTCAGAGAAGTTAAGTAACTTGTCCAACGTCACACAGCTAAGAAGCTACATGGGATATTTACAGAGTCAGATAGCCCAGCTCTAGGATCTGTGTGCATAACCACAACACTAGGGAAGGAACTATTGAATTCTTACTCAATGTTAACTAGTTGGATTTAAGTCATTTTGTTTAATCTTGACAACAAATGAGAGACACCTTTTCTTGTTTTATAGAAGAAACTAGAGGCCCGGTGCACAAATTTGTTTACTAGTGGGGTCCCTTGGCCTGGCTTGTGGGATTGGGCCAAAACCAGCTCTCCAACATCCCCCAAGGGATCCCAGATTGTGAGAGGGTGAAGGCCAGGCTGAGGGACCCCACTGTGTAAGGGATCCCTTACACAATCAAGGCTGGGGAGGGATGCGGGAGGTTGGCCAGCTGGGGAGGGACGGCAGGAGGACTCCAGGGCATGTCCAGCCTGTCTCGCTCAGTCCCGATCAGCCGGACCCCAACAGCAAGCTCACCCACTGGTCAGAGCATCTGCCCCCTGGTGGTCAGTGCATGTCATAGCTAGCGGTTGAGCGGCCTTAGCCTATCACTAGCACATTATGCTTTGATTGATTGAATGGCTGGCTGGTCGACCAGACACTTAGCACATTAGGCTTTTATTATATAGGGTAGGGCTGGAGGTCATCGGGGAGAGTTGTCAGTGGCAACACTGGGCTATGAACCCATCTGGGCCTCATTGTAAAACCCATGTGCTATCCTGTCCTGCCACTGTCCATAACCCCGGGCACCTCTCTGGGCCAGAACCCCATCCTTTCAGCCCTTGTGCCATAGGAAATACTAGAGCTTCAGATTTGTCCAGCATGCATCCATCCAAGCCCAGGTGATCCTCAGTGGAGGAGTTCCTCTCCTGTCTTACTGGCGAGAAAATCCTTGAATTAAAAGGGGGAAGGGACGCAGTGTTCAAGGTCAAACAGGCTGAAGATAAAAACCAATGCACATTTTCTGATTTCAAGACCAGGGCAATTTTTACTTTCTCACAGCTCCTTCAGAGTGTTTGAGTGACAGCTAAGTTGAGTGTTCTTGAAAAGCTGGTTGGTTGTTCGAAAATTTGCTTTCAACAATATCTTGAGAGCTAAATTTGAGGGAAAGGTTTAGAAAGGTAACATTGAGTGTCTTTGTCCAAAGGCAGGAAGAGAGAGAGACAAGTTTTCAAATGCTCAAGTGATTGACTTGGGGCAAAGAAGTAGGTTTTGCTAAACTTTTTGTGAGTTGTAATCCAGTCCAATCATTCTCTAGAATGCACCAACTTGCCTCTGCTCACCCTGCTTCACGCTGTGTGGGTAAATGAGGAAGGAGGACTGCACTTCTTATCTTCTGATTCCTCACTATCCCCAATGCAATGTTGAAGGCTTTCATAGTTTTGATAGCTTGCCTTCTCAAATGACGATAAATAACCCACTGAAGACAGTCCAACTGAATTGGCTCCAGAGCTGTACATTAGAAACTGTGTGTATGGGGGAGGGATTGGAGGTTAAATTTTGGGCACATATCCTAGGCACAGTAAATGAGTTTCTTTGCTTCATTTTGGCATCCCAATAATCCTTTTCAAATGTCAGCCTCAAATATTTCCAACCATAATATTAAAAATAAAATTAAAGCTTCAGTGTAGCTGTTCAGTTGCATGGGCCAATGGCGCTCTCTCTCTCTCTCTCTCTCTCTCTCTCTCTCTCTCTCTCTCTCTCTCTCTCTCTCTCTCTCCTCTTATCTTTCAACTACACCTTCTCTCCTTGGCTAAGAGTCAGAAAACCCAGGCTTGGACCTGCTGAGGGGACTTGGTTCTGAGATGTCAGAACAGGTTTAGGCGGAAGGGAAAACACTGTATTCTTCCACAATGGGACGGACCTGGATACAGTGCACATGCCTCATTTTATGGAAGTTTGAGGCTTAGAGCAGGAGAAGGCAGAGGGTAGTGGCGTCAAGGCACACGAGAGCTGGATTTGGGTTATGGCGCCTCCTTCCCCAGTTTTCACATCTTTAAGATGGAAATGAAAGCACAGCTTTGAGGGGATAGTATACACTATTATATCGGTTTTCTTTGTAAACTGTGCAAGGTCAGCTAGAGAGAGTGTGGCGGCCCTGAACCCAGGACCCCGCGCTCCTGGCTTTCCAGTGTGTTCTCAGAGTGTGTTCATTCTTTGCCACTCTTTGCCTTTGCCACCAGCTATTTAATCAAGCCATTTTCTCTCTTGGAGAACAGCTAAGCATGCATAACTTCCCCTTCTTTATGAACCTCAGGTGAAACCCAAGTTCTCATATGGAAATGAACTAGAACTCTTCCCCCTAAGCTGATTGCTGGCGGGGATGGTAGTCTCCAGGGCAACCGGGCCCCAAAGGTTCCCAGCACAAGTCTCAGGCAAAGGCACCTGTTTTTAATTAGCAGGAACAAAGACAGTCCTGCCAGCAACGGGCAAAGCCTGCTGGCGACATGGAGAATGGCTTAACCCTTTTCTCAGTCCGAAAGGCTGGGGAGGAAGCAAGCTCAATGGGGCAGCTTTGCTGGGCATGTGGGTTCCTCCGCCCACACCCCAACCTTCACCTTTCTCTGTGTGGGCCTCCCCAGCCTCCCTGGCACATGGTTTTATCCCCACCACCAGGGTGTCGTCATTTACAGAGCCCTGTTTGTATCATTAACTCCTTTCTCATCTCGACAGCATGTGAGAGGATGAAGCCACCGTGGCTTTCACCGCCAGGGAAACCTAGCTTTCCAAGGGCGGGCATGCCGGTTGGTTGAGAGCCAGGAAATGGCAGCGCCAGGAGTTGAGCTGGCGAGCGAATTCTGCTTCGGAGCCCTGGCGCCATTCCCAGGCCTGTTCTCCTCATCCCCTGGGGCCACCTCTATCATTCCACAGCAGGGTCTGTGCTTGATGCGCAGCAGAATGGCCTGGTTTGGGAAACACTGCCCTAGGCTCAAGGGTTCTCAGTTCTAGCGATGTCTTGAACCACTTGGGCAGCTTATAAAAGTAGACGGGTCAGACCCCAGCGGAGACCAATTCTGTGGGCATCTCTGGGAGGGGGCTCACCCGTAGAGCCAGGGCTCGGATGAACTCTGAGGACCCTTCCAACCCTGAGAAACTATGAGCCTTGTGGAGGGGAGCGGGCTGGCACCAGGACCTTGGGAGGGTCGGAGGTCTGGGACATTTCATCTTCAGGGCAGACGGTCTAGCCTCTGTTCCCTCTTGGACTTCATTCCGGCCTATTGCCCGGTCCCTTCGTGGTGTTCATCTAATCAGCCCGCGTGGAAATGGAGTGTGTTTATGTTCATGTTACATGTTCGTTTTCTTCCTGGTCAGATTCCTGACCGTTGATATCAAGAAGGAACTGCAGTTCCTCAAAGATCACAGCCAGGAATCGTGGAGAAAGCACCTGCCCCCTGAGGCCCAGGAGGCCCGGCTGCTTGCTCTGTTCTGCCCCAGATTCGCGAGTGACTTCAGCCAGGCCATGCCACCTCCAGGGCTTCGGGCCCATGGGAGCTTGTCTCTGAGGGCCTTCCACTCCCAAACTCCACAGCCCTGGAGGGCAGAGCAGGGGCCTGGTAGGAGCAATGGGGAGTGAAGGTGGGTCCCCAGGCACAGCCTGGCCTCTGGCTTGGCTAGCCTTTCAGGTGGCGGCGGCATTTCTGAGCCTTTGGGAGCAGAACCAGCAGAAATGCTCAGTGAGGAAGAGAACAGACTCCGCGTCAATGACGTGCGCTGTGAATCCTGACTCTGCGAGGTCAGCTTACCGGACCTCGAGTATCTTTTGTCTCCCCTGTAAGAGAAGAAGCCTGTGAAGCTGAGATAATAAGCACTGACTGTTTAGAGCTGATGTTAGGATTCGATGAAACAGGTGGACACAAGTCGTGCCCAGTGCCCGACAATGCCAAGCGTTCAGCTCAGGGCAGCGACTGCTCCCACCGCTGCTGGCAACACTGCTGCTACCCCCCTCACTACTCCTGTACCCCCACCACGGGCACCTACTGGGGTGTAGAAATCAAATCAGGGAGCGTAGGTAAGAGATGAGTTAGAAACATTCCCTGCTCTCCGAGCTCACGATCTGACAGCGTGGCACAAGCATGCACACCCATGGGTGGACAGCCGACGGGACAACGGCTCTACAGCAGAGGCACATGGGGGTTTAGAGCAGAAGCTGCTTCTGAGGGGGCACCACACAAGCCTCCCTGGGGGAGTGGATTTGGGCCCCGTGGGCTTTAGACTTGAGTGATAAAGGCATTCATTCTGTATGCTCAGCCGTCGCTGTCCACTCACGCCGTGCTGAACACACCTGAGTTATGCATTGTCTGCATTGCATTCATTAGGATGAATCTCATTTTAATCTTCCCAGCTTTTAAACATTTCAGCTGCGTCACTTCTCCCACTGGTATTCAGTTCAAGACACACAGAGGAGGAAGATACATAGGTTAGCAGCAGTACAGCGATCTTGTTTATGTCTTTGCTGGCCAGGATATTTGGTTAGTTAATTACACCTTAAGGAGGAGCCCAGAGAGTAAGGCAGAGTCACCACAGACAGCGGGGTCCTTGTCCAGCTCTCCAGCAACCTCTTGGCGAGATCAGGGCATGCTGGGCATCATGGGAGCAACACGTGGCTTCCTGGTCACAGATTCTCAGTTCCGGTTTCATAGTTACATCTCCACAGTCTTGGACAATCTGCTTTTGGAGTCTTCACTTAGTTCATCTATCCTTTTGTTCATTCAACAAACATTTATTGAGTCTGTCATCAGAGTCACACCATTGAATAGGATGCTGACCTCATCCTCATGGGACTTTGGATCTAGAGGAAAAAGAGAAAATTACAAATAATTATAAAACAGTGTGAAAGCCAATTGAGAAATGCCCATGTTTTTCTGAGTGTCCAGAAGGGGTGCCTCATCCAGCCTGAGGGGGCAGTAGATAAGGGAGGCCCCGGGGAGGCTCAGAGGCTCTCTGGCAGGTGGCAACATCACCTGGATCTCCTTTTGTTCTCTCCCACTGCTCCTGGCTTAGACTATCTTATGTCTCACATCCCACCAGATGTGACCATGTCTTCATGGGACAGCCATTCCTCTTCTTTGAACCCTGATTTTCTCTGTAGTAAAATGTCAATGGTTGAGTTCCAATGTTGACCCCCCTGATTTCTTTGAAACCATGATGGTTTTTGTTCTAATGTGACATTTTTTGGCCTCAAAATATCTCTTTTCCATCCTTGTGAGATGCTGGCCTGAGGGCACTGACAATGACAGTGGGGTTATAAGATCCCTCCCCCCTCCCTCTTCCCTGATTGTTTTCTTTGCTGGATTTCATCTACCTGCCAATAATGTTCTTTCAGAGCGGCAAGTGCCATATCGGAGTCACTTTTCCTAAAGTGGGAGCGGTCCATTTTCTCACCTAGTGCTTGTCTTCCAAACACTAGGCTCTTACCAACATCCTGGGAGGATCCTTTGTGTGTATTTTTCATTTGGCTTTTCTTGAACAATTTCTGACTTCTTCACAATGTAGTTTTGTAAGACTCATTTCACAACTCAGAAAAAAAGTCTGGACATACGGTTTTGAGATTCTGCTATGGAGACATATTCAGAACGTGCAGATGGAATTGCTTATATCCTCCAAGGGTGTGGTCATCCCTGCAAAAGGGCTCATAAAATATTGTGATTGGCCGTTACCTCCTAGGGCACACAAGATACCAGCACCCTGTGTGAAGAAGGCCCTGGCTTGTTCTCGTCCTCATTTATTCATTCGTTGACTCATTCATGGAGAGCTTGTTGACATCAACTGTCTTCCACTGGGGTTGATGGTTGCCACTGGTTCAAACTGTGGCTTCCTCGCCTCTCTCCTTGTGACCTAGCTTTTACCACGGTGTCTTGACCATGTGGCTGCCCATCCCTTTGGTTCTCTGTCATAACATTCTTACCTTCTGTCTTTTCCTTAGAACAGCTAATTTGCTCCAGTAGGAATTATGTTAGTTGATTTTTTTGTGGGGCCTCCTTCTTCCCCCCAGACTTTCTGGCTTCAAGATGATGATTGTTTGATTAGTTACCCACCAATTCAACCTGGATTACCCTCATCCTAACCTCCAGGTGCTCTCTCTCCTAGTCCTCCCCATGCCTCAATTTTCCAGAACACTCCATTTTCAGGAAATTCAAGTCTTGCATTGCTGGTCATGCTTTGAATCAGCACGTAGGGCTCAGTGTTGGATGAGACAAAGTTCTCAGGTTGACCATTATGCCAGTTAGCAATGCTTGGAACACGGTCCAAAGTTCACATAGATGTGGTCCCACAAATAGGTCTAGGCAGACATAGGCTCTCTCTCCCGGCCCTTTGACTTCTTCCTGCCTCTTACAGAAAAGACAAGACTTAGAAAAAAGTGAGGGCTAGGAAGGAAGAAGTTGTTGCTGTCCTAATCAAGCACTCCCAGGAAGATTCAGGCATGCACACAGAAAAGTAAATTGTTTAAGTGGTGAAAGAGCTAGAGAGGATTTTATAAGCACTTTGGGGGAGAAATATATAAATCACAGAGAGAAATGGATAGTCTAATAAATGAGTAGGAAAAGAGAATTAACAATAAATGAGAACAGCTGAGATATTGAAGAAAGGAGAAAACAGACTCAGAGGTAGGGCAAGTAGCCTCACAGCCCAGAATGTGAGTGATGATTAGAGCTCAGTGGCGCTGGTATGGGAAGGGAGAGAATTATCGCGGAAACATAGCCAGCTCCCTCCTGCATTTCCCTGGATGTCACTGCTGTCCCCAGCGCCCCCTTTCCTTGGCATTGACCCCCCACATTTATTCTTTCTTAAGGGTCCTTAGGGGTTATAACTAAAGCAGGAGAGAGCTAACTCTGATCTGATTCCCAGTGGAAACACACTTTGTAAAGGCTGCAAGCTGTCTATTTAAAAATGATGAATTAAACATAATGAGTATTTCCTCACTAGATTTCTATCCCTATTAAGTATTTTGTGAGATTTTTATTACTTGCTAAGAATCTAAGTTATTTCCTCTCATTTTTCTTGCAAAGGATGAATTCAGTATTTCCACTGTTCTCATTTATTGTTAATTCTCTGTTCCTACTCATTTATTAGAATACCCATTTTTTATCTGTGGTTTATCTATTTTTTCCTCTGAAACGCTTATAAAATCCTCTCTAGCTCTTTACCACTTAAACAATTTACTTATCTCCGTGTGTTTTTCTATTGCTTGAATCTTTTTGGTTTGGCCTTTAGCTGAGGAATAATTAAATTCTCTCCTTTAAAATCTTATCTTTTGGGACAGCATGGATGGACCTGGAGAGTACCATGCTAAGTGAAATAAGCCAGTCATAGAACGACAAATACTATATGATTTCACTTATATGTGGAATCTAATTAACAAAATAACAAAGTGAACACAGGTTTATATACATAGAACAGACTGACTGCTGTCAGAGGGGAGAGGGCTGGGAGCTGGTGAAAGGGGTGGATGGATGAAGCAAAGGGAAAAAAAACCCTCAGAGACACAGACAATAGTTCCCCTGCTGGTGGGCGGGAGAGGCCCTAGACCCCATGGAGAGGGAGAGGGGCCAGGGGTCCCAGTTTCCCCATTAGCTGCCATGTGACTAATACCATATGAGACCCTAAGTAAGATCCACAGAACTTCCTTCCCACTGGAGCTCAAACTTGAGAACCACGAGAGAAGTTGGGTGGCTGGTGTTTTAAACCGCCACGGTTTAGGGAGCTTGATCATGCAGCCTGAGGAAAGCAAAGCAGCTCCTCTGGTCTGCAGCCCTTCTCCTCTGCTCTGTGCTGCTTCCCGGTTTTACCCGCGTAATTTCACCATCGGGTCCATGTCCTAACGACCATCGTGGGAGATGGATTTCTTAGCACCTCCTTTGTCTTACTGGGAAAACGACCTTGATCTTCCTTAGAAACACTAACACGGTTTTTTACCTTTTCTTCTCAAGGAATAAAGATACTTTCTATTTCTTTTTTAAAATATATTTTTATTGATTTCATAGAGGAAGGGAGAGGGAGAGAGAGAGAGAGAGAAACATCAGAGCCCACAACCTGTGCATGTGCCCTGACTGGGGATCGAACCGTGACCTCCTGGTACATAGGTTGATGCTCAGCCACTGAGCCACGCTGGCCAGGCCAATCCTTTGTATTTCTGAAGTATCTGCAGGCATATGTTGGCATTAAATGTGAATGATCTGTTTATATTTTCCCAACATCCGTAAAAAGGTAGTCTTTCTCAACCATTTACAAAGGGGAGAATTGAACAAACATGAATTAAATTACCACTTGAATCAGGATGCCATGGAATGGCCGTTGAGCCTGGATTCTTCAGATTCTAAACCCAGAAACGATGTCATCAGATCAAAACTGATCTGAGACCTTGGAGCCAAGGAACACAGACCCCCAGCCTTTTCCAGAAGCTGAATTTGCACCCCTTAGACTGGAGCCTCCATGGATTCCTCCTTGATCCCCAAGCTCACCTGCTTGCTAACCACTGTGATTACTGAACCTTTCATCTCATGGGAATTGAAAGATCCCTCTGAAGCCAGTCATTCAGATGTCTTGCTGCTAATGAGATGTGATGGCCAAACATGAAACATCCCAAATGGGAGCTGATGTGCTGAAACGCTGGGGCACAGTCCCTGGTCAATGACATGTTTCATCTTGGAAACAGCCTAAGTGCCCATCAGCAGATGAGTGGATAAAAAAGCTGCAGTACATCTACACCATGGAATACTACACAGCTGTAAAAAAGAAAGAACTCTTACCATTTGAGACAGCATGGAGTGACCTGGAGAGTATTATGCTGAGCAAAATAAGCTAGTCAGAGAAAGACAAGTATCACATGATCTCACTCATATGAGGAATCTACTGAACAAAATACACTGATGAACAAAGTAGATCCAGAGACATAGAAGCATGGAACAGACTGTGTAACCTTAGAGGGAAGGCGGGGTGGGTGGGTGGGAAGAGATCAACCAAAGGACTTGTATGTATATGCATAACCCATGGGCACAGACAATTGGGTGGTGATGGTCTGGGGTGGAGGGGGGGGGCGGGCTAGAAGAGGTCAGTGGGGGAAACCAGGGGACATAGGTAATACTTCCAACAATAAAGATTTTTAAAAAATGTAAAACCCAGTTTCTGAATTAGTGCCTCCTGAACAAAAATGATTCTGGAGATGCAGGGTCATTAGAACAGGAGTAGGGAGGAGATGAGAGAGTGAGCGATTAATATTTCATTACAATATCTCCAGAGGTTTCCAGAGCAATGGATATGGGAGAAGGGAAGCTTTTAAGAAGAAAAATGGTGCATATAAATGGCTCAGTAAAATAAGTGTTTTCACATTTTACTTAGAGAAAAACATAGTGTACGTTTTAGCAGAGAAAAGTGGATATTTAAATAATTTATCAGACTTCTTTCCTTAGGGAAAATGCGGAGTAGTAACATCTCCGGAGCTCTCTAGAAAAGGGCACATTTTTAGTTTCTAAAAGGGGAAAAGCACCTAAAATAAGAAAGGCAGAATAAGACAGAGGCACAAACACTGAAGCGGGAATCCGAGGCCCTGAGCTCGACTCCAGCTTCGTCACTGCTCATTGAGTGACCTGCGATCAGTGTCTGCCTCCTTCCTGGAGGCCCTCACTGTCCCTGCGTAAAGTGGCTGGTCACAGAGCACCGGGCAGGCTCTGGGGACCTTAGAAGTCACGTGGTCCCACAGCTCATCTACTCTGATGCCCGGGGTACATTTTCCTGCAGCAACAAGGTCCTCAAAAGTAGGACTCGGAACTCTGAATGAGAGGGCCTCCCTTTTCTATTACATTATGTGGTCACAGTGTATGTGAATTTTTACTAAACAATAGAATATTTATATTTAAAAGGATGATACATTATCAGCAGACTCATCTTGGTAAATGGACTGTAGTTGCCTACTGTGATCCATACCCCAGGTGTTTCAAACCATCAACTTCACCATCTAGAAGGTCTTTAGCATTCCATCTAAAACAAGCAAGTCAAACTCGCGTCCCGTGGGCCGCATGCAATCCACAACAAATATTTTTGCGGTGCAGCCAATATAGTGGTATGTAAGAAACGTTTTAATAAAAATTGCATAACTTAATTTTTACAATATCCTGTTATACGTAATTATTAATAGCAAACTACAACGCTCGCTAATGACTGATTACTATAATCATGTTGCATTCATTTCCCTTACACGCCTTATGCGCAGGCGCACCATTTCTCTCCACCAATACCAGCAGCGAACATTTCAGCAGCTGATGGCCACGTCATTAGTCTTGGACTGACTTATTTTGTGTGCGCAGCAGGCAATATTTCGCTTTCAGAGAACAAGAAAAATAGGTTTATTTGTGTTACGCTTATTAATTTGTGCAGTTATTCAGTGTCTGGTAAGTTAATGTTCAAGAAAAAATATTAATTTTTATTAAAATGTTCTATTATTTTATGTGAACAATGACTCATTTATTTCAGCCCTTTGTCTTCAGCATGTCTCTATCGAAATAAACCTACGTTTCTATGAAAATTGAAGCTTTTGTGTGTTTTTTTTGTGAACCACATAAACTACAACCTTGTTTATTTGGCCCGTGTCAGCCTTTGAGTTTGGCATGCTTGATCTAAAGAGTCACAGGTCTTGGAGCTCCCTATCTCTTTAAAGAGGTCCCGTGCCATCTAGAAAGAAGATGCCACAGCTGCAGTGCTGATACACTGTCAGCGCTCCCTGTTCTGTGGAGCTATTATTAAAACACAAAATGAAGTCAAAGCAAACAGCAAGAGAGCTCTGCAGTGCTGTTCCGGGCAGCTGATTGGTTTGTTGTGATTTATGCTGTGGTCCATCCCCCCTTCACACCGAAGGAAGATTTGTTAAGTGCAAGAATGTAGGAGGCATCATGACTAAGGGAAAAATGAAGTTGCTGTGAAAAACAAGAACCCTGCTCTTAAGTTCAAGCAGTAAATGGTCAAATTTGAAGAATATTTAATAATGCACAGACCAGTTAGGTAGTTAGGATATAATATTTCATTACAATATCTCCAGAGGTTTCCAGAGCAATGGATATGGGAAAAGGGAAGCTTTTAAGAAGAAAAAATGGTGCATATAAATGGCTCAGTAAAATAAGTGTTTTCACATTTTACTTAGAGAAAAACATAGTATACAGATATCCTATATAGTAAAAGGCTAATATGCAAATAGACCGAACAGTGGAACAACCGAACAACCAAACAACCGGTCGCTATGACATGCGCTGACCACCAAGGGGTGCACGTGGAACATGGCAGGTGTTGGCAGCAGGCGGCAGAGCATGGAATATGGCAGGTGTTGGCCACGGTGGGATGGTGAAGCAGGTTAACGGGGGCGCCAGATCAAGGCAGAGTGCTGGTCACTGTCATTGGGGCAAGCCTCTGGTGGTTACTGAAAATTATTTGCTCCCATGCGCTGTGGTCCTGCCTAGCGCTTGCACCTGCTGCCGACGCCGGTCCCACTGGTACCCGTAGCCGACACTAGAACTGCTGCTCGCACCTGCTACCTGTGCCTGAAGCTGGTCCTGATCGCTCGGTGCAGTCAGCGGGTGCGAGCGGTGGCTGCTGGCCCCAATCGTCCCCGAGGGCTTCTCCACCTCCCCCTGCTCCTGAGGGGTGATCGGGGCAGCAGCTACCGCTTGCACCCGCTGATGGCACCAGCCCCAATTGCTCCATTCTGTCAGTGGGTGCGAGTGGGGTAGTTGCCATCAGCACATGGGAGCAGTGGCAGGAACGGGGCTGCCAGCAGACAGCGGACCAGGAGCCACAGCGGGAGGGGCTGGGCAGGGGCGTGGATGATGGGCCAAGACTTGCTCCTGTGCCAACCGCAGCCTCGTGGCCCACAGTTCCTTTCAAGGTGCACGAATTTGTGCACTGGGCCCCTAGTTATAAATATAAAACAGTCTCTTGCCTGAGCTGAAGCAAGGTCTTTGATATTTTTGAGGAAGAGAGATAGGCTACATCCCTTTCGACATGTCCTGAGGAGCCTCCTAGGAAACCCTGAATCATTGTGTTGTTGAGATTTAGACATAGGAGTTGATCAAGGTAATTCATACTATAGTGTTAACCTTTTGCACTCTGATGTTGAGTGTGACTCAACACGGTTAGCATTAGAATAAAGGAATCGAGAAAAAAGCAAGAGAGTGCAAAGGATTAATGGCTTTACTTTTTTTTTTTTTAGAGTAATTTCATTGTTTTGTTCCAGATTTTTCTGAATGAGGGAAACCTGAATGTCTTAGCTTATTTATTTTTCAATTTTAAATATTTAACTTCTTATCAAAGTAATATCTTTACACAGTTTAAAAAGTCAAATAGAATAAGAAGGCCAATCACAATAACAACACAATGCCATTCCCCTTCCCCTCTCGTCTGCACTTGTGAATCTTGCTTCTCAGAATTAACCTCTTTCAACCTTGTGAGCTATTCTTGGTATTTACCTCCTGATTCCCGTATAACATACTTACTAGGCCATTTCCGATTGATCCGTTTACGTATTGTGAATAGCCAGTTTATTGTGGAACTAAGGATTTAATTCCCCTATAATTTCTCTTCATGCCTATACCTCCTGTTCCTCCTCCCGCCAAGCATGGCAATATTCCAATTTTTGGTTAAATTGCTATTCAAATGGTTATATTATTTTGGTCATATAAACATTGTTCCCAGATGAACTATCTGTGATAGTTCCTTTCTTTTGTACCATGTGTCACTTTTTTTCTTCCATTTGCTTCTCTAGGTATCTATCCCTGATTTTCCCCCAACTCTTTAAAAGACATTTAAATATTTTATTAGGGTAGTCAAACATATAAGATATAAATTCTAAATTTCAAGGAGTCACCTGGCAAAAAAGAAGGTATTAGTTTTTATAGGAATGCGTCACTCTGATCCTTTCATCCTAAAAAGGATTTGCTACTAATAATCTTTCATGTATGAACCAGCATTTTGGAAGCTGGCGTCTAAGGCATTTCCCAAGTTGATTTTAGTGCCTGTGTTTCTCAGAGAACATGATTACCAAGTACCTTTAATAAGCCTTAACTTCCCGACTTTCAGCAAAATAACCTTCAGGTTCTTAGAGATAATACACAGGTAATACCCTTATCAGTAAAAAGTGCTTAGGATTGCTGAAAAAAAGTTAACACTGGTGAAACATGCCATATGCTAGGCAATGTGCTTTGCTGTTTGTTTCTGAGGCCATTTGCTGGCATTGAGATAGGGTTTTTGCTGTGTGCAGGATATGGAAATTTATATCTTACATCATGACACATTCCACTTCCTTGGCTGAAAAATCTGTCATTATCTCTTTTGTAAAACGAATCTCTGGGCTCCAGAGAACAAAATCCTGAGCAACTATGAATAAAGGATAAAGTTTTCTTTTCATAGCACTGCCCCCTCTCCCCCCAAAGGAGGGGAGATGATTCCAGAAAGATAGGTATCAGCATTTGCAAACAGTGTGTCTTCTAAGGAAAAAAACAGAAGTTTATAACTTCTTTGGAAGACTACATTTGGAGTTTTGTAAACTATTACATTTCAAGAAAATTACTTAAGGTAGTTAATTATTTCAAAGCCTATATTCTGGAGTGGTTTTAGTTTATTTAGAGCCCATGTACTCACACCCAGGCTAAAGTACATAGAAATTGTTTTATTCTTTTGAGGCTTGATTTTCAGCTTTGCTGGCTAGGACCTGACCAGCCTGCAGTTCAGGGCTGATGGGTCCAGCACTGAGGCCACGTCTCGCTCAGGATTATGCTTGCTACTGCATGTTGGGGGGCCTCTCCTCTCCAGCTGCCGGGAACCAAACTGTCCTCTGACCTGGGAGTCCTGGGCCTTGTTCAGCTGCCCCTGCTGGCAGCTTTCCCCTGGGCTCATTAGTTGCTTTTAAAAATATATATATATTTTATGATTTCAGAGAGGACGGGAGAGGAAGAGAGAGAGAGAGAGAGAGAGAGAGAGAGAGAGAGAGAGAGAGAGAGATTAATGGTGAGAGAGAATCATTGATTGGCTGCCTCCTGTACACCCCTTTCTGGGGATCAAGTCTGCAACCTGGGCCCTTGATCGGGAATCGAACAGTGACCTCACGGTTCATAGGGCGACACTCCACCCCTGAGCCATGATGTCTGGGCTAGACCCTTATTTTCAAGTCATCATTTGTAATTTATAAGTGGGTCTTTCTATGATTACTCTATTAAAATTCAAGTATTAAATAACTACTTCAAATATTAAAAAGACAAAGTAAACACCCGATCAAGGTGCCCTGAAGTACAAATGCCATCATTAAGCCGGACCCCTGACTCTTGGCCAAATGGGATGCATGGGGTGGAGACAGATGAGAAGCATTGGAACCAGACCCATCGGATGTAGCTTCCAGCTTTGCTGTTTTTAATCTACAACACGAGGCACGTTGCTTAACCTCTCTGACCTCCAGTTTCCTTCATTGTAAAATACAGTTAGTAACTGAGATACGTTATGTAAAACACACAGCAATGCCTGGCATGTAGCAGGCACTCCACAAGGTACCTGTTCTCAAGGTCTAGTAATGAGCAGAGTGAGGTAAGAAGTTGTGGGTTTGAAACCCAACTCACTGGTTTGCTTGTGGACATGCTTTTTTTATTTTTCTCTGCCTCTTCATGGCTATCATAATGATTAGGAAACATTTAGTAACTCCAGGATCATAGTAAGCAGAAAAATATATAATTTCCTTTTTATTAAAAAAAATATGACAAGTACATTTAATAAAAGTGTATAAACAGAAAAGGTACAACCAAGGTATAAGAACAAAACAGAAAAAACTCTCAGGAGACAGAGAGGCGTGACATCTTACTTATTTTTACAACCATCGTGAGCATCATCTCAAAAGTGTTCTAATGAATGCGGGCCACTCCTTACACTCACCTGCTTTTCAGTGCACAAAGCATTTGCCCGTGCACACCAGTGCTCATGGTGCTTGCTGAACTGTTCCATGGAGAAGCCTTGGCGACTAAAATATCACATTTACCTGTCCGGCAAGGTTCAGTGTTTGAGTGTTGACCTATGAACCAGGAGGTCATGGTTTGATTCCCAGTCAGGGCACATGCTCAGGTGGTGAGCTCAATCCCCAGTAGGGGGCGTACAGGGAGCAGTTGAATGATGATTCTCATCACTGATGTTTCTCTCTCTCTCTCCCTCTCTGAAATCAATAAAAATATATACATTTAAAAAATAAAAACATCACATTCAAGATACAGAAACTGCCTAAAAAGACATTGGCCCTTGGCTGGGCCTTGAGGTAGAACATTCTTATATTTATTCTTCTAGGCCAGTAGCTCCGGTCTTCCCCAAGAGACGCCTGCCTCTATGCCTCCCTGGACTTTTCACGGTGTTTGCAAACATAATAGAATTAATCTGTCAGTCTGCAACCTCTCAGCTCTCCTGAGCCATGAGGCAGAGGCACAGCTGGCAGGACGTGCTTGGGACTGCTCTCCATTCAGGAAACGGCCGTGGCTTGATGCAGATCTTATTGGCTCCTGGAACGTGGCCAGCAAGGCTGACTTCCTGACCTACACAGACAAGTCTGCAAATGCCACTTAGTGATATATCAGCTCGTTTCATTTACCCGATAGAAAGCTTCTTTCGCTCCTCCTAAGCTCTTGGCGATCACCCTGTTTGCTGTTCATTTCTCTGCGTCACTTATAAACCATCCAAGGACCTTCTGGGCACAGAATTCTATGATGTTTCTATGACTAAACCAGTCACGTGTGTATCGTGATGACTGTTGCGGGTAGTGTCATGGTTCTAGCTGCGACTTGTTGGTAGTCTCTTAGTGTCAGAGTTCTGCAAAACCATGTCTGAATTGTGTGGATGTTTTTGAAATACTAAGCCAAGGCCCATCTCGGATAATCCTTTTTTGTGTGTGTGTGTATGTGGTTCAAATGAATATTGACGAGTTGTTGTTTTCATTAATGTGCTTAGCAGTATTTTTCAGAAAGACCTTGACATCTCATGAGGAAGTCCTACGGCCTCAGTGGTCAATTTTCAGCCACATAACCTCACTTGACGGTTGTATTTCAAACAGTGCATGGTTATGTGGAGTGAGAGAGAAGAATGTTGGACTAGGTTAGTGGTCGGCAAACTGCAGCTCGCAAGCCGCATGCGGCTCTTTGGCCCCTTGAGTGTGGCTCTTCCACAAAATACCACGGCCTGGGCGAGTCTATTTTGAAGAAGTGGCGTTAGAAGAAGTTGAAGTTTAAAAAATTTGGCTCTCAAAAGAAATTTCAATCGTTGTGCTATTGACATTTGGCTCTGTTGACTAAGGAGTTTGCCAACCACTGGGCTAGGTTCACGGAAACATGGATTCCACTTCTACTCTCACCACTTCAGACATGAGAGCTCTATGGTAAGTCATCTGACATTTCTGCTATAGGGCTCCTGCATTGAAAAACAAGGCCTAAGGGAAAATTCTGGATCAACACACACATCCTATATAATAAAGAGCTAATATGCTAATTAGATTGAACCACAGAACAACCATCCGGACGACCTTCCGGATGAAGCTGGGGCTGTGAGAGCTGAGGCCCTTGCACGAATTTCGTGCATCGGGCCTCTAGTGTATAATATTGTTATTGCTATTGTAATATATTTTAGGCCTATTTGCATTAGCAACATGTAACAAACCAGTCACTAAGCATGTGCTGCCCACTTCAGTAGGAGTCAATTGAGAGGCAGACATAGGAGACTGACAGCTGGAATAAAACGATTGCTAGCATCACTGGGCTGGAGAACGTGGGTTGGTCTATATCCAGAGCCAAACTTCCCATTATCCACTTGGCTGGAGGCCAGAGCTGGTAGTCATCTGTGCCAGGGCGGAGCCTGCAAGGCTAAGCAGACCCATGGGCTCCTCGTGCCCTCGTGCTTCTTCCCCTCCAGACCCCCCATCACACTGGTCCTCCAACCTCCACCCTTCTGCCGTGTAATTCACTAGGAACAAGTGAAAGGGGCATCGATAGGAAGAGTGTATAATGTTAGTGTGCTAGAGAGCACGAGGGGACACGCAGAGTTATTGTGGTTCTCCACCCCAACCTCACCTCCCACCATTTGCAGATGGGGAAGCTGCAGTCCCCCGGGGTGGGAGGGACCCACCTCAGATCTAGTTCAGGTAAGAAGCAGAACAACAGAGGAGGTGGTTTCTCTTCCCTTTCAATGCAGAGAGCCATGTTGAAGGAAGCCCACCAATAAAGGATAAGGAATAATACAGACGCACCTGAGCTGCCCTGATGGAAGTGGGGTGAGAGACCAAGAGGTCTACCTGTTACGTGCTCCGATCCCAGGGCGGGTCCTTGAGGAGGTCTCCTGAGCAGACGGGTCTCCTGAGCAGTGGTATTGCTGTCATGTGTAACAATGACACTAGATATACTATTCATAGTAAGAGCTAGTACTTTCTGAGTCCTTCATACTAGGCACTGTTCTAAGTGCTTTAAATATTATCTTACTTAATCCTCCCAACAACCCTAGGATATAGGTGCTAGTATCCTCCCCATTGTATAGGTGCTTTGATAATCAAGTCAAGGAGATGTTAAGTGGCTCACACAGACAGTAGAAAACAGCCCAAGCAGCCTTCTTTTTTTTTTTTTTTTAAATATATTTTTATTGATTTCAGAGAGGTAGGGAAAGGGAGAGAGAGATAAAAACATCAATGATGAGAATCATTGATTGGCTGCCTCCTGCATGATCAGGGATCAAACCTCTAACCCAGGCATGTGCCCTGACCCAGAATTGAACTGTGACCTCCTGGTTCATAGGTCAATGCTCAACCGCTCTGAGCTGCTGTTACCGGGTGTGGCTCTTGTCCTTCACAATGCTTTGGGTCTGTATCATGCTGGGTGCTGTGTTTGCTGCTTCACATTATGTAATTTCATCTCCATCCTCCTCGCAACCTCCCAGGAAAGGCTCTTCCAGTTAGCATAAGGGATCTGAGTCTCAGAAAGGATAAGAGCTGACTGTGATTCAAACATCAGTTTGCAACAGGAGAACGGGCTTTGCATGTCGCATGTTGCTCTACCCGTGCTGTTTTCTACTCGCGTGTAGCTTTTGAACACTGTGGTATGGTATCCACAGTCTGAGGGTAAGGAGGCCTGGCTCAAGTCTTGGTTCTGTCATTCAGTAACTCGGTGTCTCAGTGAAGGCACCCCGTGGAAGTGGCAGCTTTCCCAGTTGTAGAACATTGGGTGGGACCTCAGATGCCAGTCCTCACCGGGAGGAGTCTATAGTCTGGAGTCCAAGGAGACCCAGGTGGAACCTCCAGTTTCCCACCCACTGACTGCCCTCAGGGGACATCCAGGAGGATAGAAACTTTTAAAATCTGTTTCCTTGTCTACAAAAATAGGCATTATAAGTGGTGGGGGTTAATTCTTCTTGAATCTCTCAGGTTTCTACATATTTGGGTATGAGCAGGCAAATTGTTTCCAAATAGCTTTTTGAGAATCCTATATAATAAAAGCCTAATATGCTAAGTGTTCGGTCCTCTGGTAGGCCGTTCAACCAATCAAAGCGTAATAAGCTAATGATATGCTAAGGCCGCTAAACTGATCGCTATGATGTGCGCTGACCACCAGGGGGCAGACGCTCCTACTGGTATATTAGCTTGCTGCTGAGGTCCAGCCAATGGAGACTGAATGAGATGGGCCGGACACTCCCTGGAGCCCTCCTGTGGTCCCTTCCCAGCTGGCCAACCACCCGCATCCCTCTCTGGCCCCAATCATACACCGGTGGGGTCCCTCGGCCTGGCCTGTGCCCTCTCGCAATCCGGGACCCCTTGGGGGATGTTGGAGAGCTAGTTTTGGACCCATCCTGCAGTCCAGGCCAAGGGACCCCACTGGTGCACGAATTTGTGCACCAGCCCTCTAGTATTTACATAAACAAATGACCCTGAAAAGATGTAGTGACTCCTTCTTAAAGAAAAAAAAAAGAAGAAGAAGAAGAATGACCACATTTGGGATGATAAAGTGAAGTATCTTTACATTTCAGGGTAATGAGGGTAGTGGGTCTCCTGAGAGGAAAATGGGCAGCTTTGGCAGAATCCTTGTGTAAGAATGGTTTCCTAACTCAGGGTTCCTGGAACATGCCCTGATGTGTCATGGATGGGTGCCTTCTTCAGTCTCCCTGTCCCTCATCGACTGAGTGGAGAGGACACTGACAACCCAAGGGAGGGGGCTCCAGGAGACAAGCCCGAGTCCCTGTGTCACGCTGTGGGAGCCGCCCAGTGTCAAATGCTCACATTGGACTGTGATAGGAGTGAGCAAAAGATCTTTCCTGGGTTGAAATGAGGACTGTAATGCTTAGAATTCAAGGTGTACCTCCTATAGCTTCTAGCACTACCTTAATGAATACAAGCTGTAATGTGGAAACGGCGCTCACTGCCTTTTATATGCCCGCATCATGGTAGGAAATTTCACCGCACTATCTCATTAACTGTGGATGCAACCATGAAATTTAGTTATTTTTAATTTTACAGATGAAGAACCTGAAACTTAGAAAGAGGACTTTTTTTTTTTTTTTTGTCATTGGTTTGTTTGCTTTCCTCACAAGATCACCCAGTGAGTAAGAAGCTGAGGTAGGATTGAAACCTGGTGGCTGGAACTCTAGAAATGATGCCACCCCTCCCTCCCAAAGCAGTTACTTCATTAGATTCTTTAGTTAAAGCTGGTTCACACTCAGAATGCCAGGAAAAGCCGAGAACAAAAGCCAGTGATGTCCAGCATTTGCTTGATTCCCTTGCTGAATTGTGTTTTGAACTACTGCTCCTTGCTTCATGCATTTAACCATTCTTGGTGCTAGATTCTGACCCTAATCCCTACCAGGGACAGGGTTGCATTCCTGGTGGGTTAGTTATGCTCTCCTAGGCCTGCTCTGTGGTCCTAGCCTCTGACTGTAGGCACGGAGAACAATGAATGTGAGAGCCCCCTATTCCACGCTGGGTATCTAGGACCTGTACTTGCCAAGACAACCCTACTTCACCCCCCTTCCCACTGGGGAATGTGAGCGATGCTGATGTGATGAAAGCATTTTCAAGGCATTTCACATGGCCTGTTTTGCAGTGCATTGCCAGGCTCTTAAAGAATGCAATATAAATTTTTAAGCCCAGTAGTAAAGTATAAGTTACCACATAATAGAACCCTTAAATTATTGAGGGGATAGCATCATCCGGAGATTTCTCGAAGGAGTGCTTGTGGAAGAGAGATGTCTGCTCAGTACAACCCTTGAAAGCAATAACATGATCCAGAGTCCGCGTTTTTCAAGAACTAGAAAGGAAAATGTTTTGTTTTCCTCAACTGCCATGCGCATTTCTGTCTCCTCTACCAGACTGGACCTCCTCCAGACTGATCACCAAGGCTTCCTCTTCTTTTGTCTCTCACCTCACACCCAGACGGCTGATGTACGTGCACTAAAGTGCTCAGATATTCTGTGGCTCTCATTAGTCCTCAGAGAATAGGCTAACCTTTTCCATAGACGTCAACGAGATAAAGAAAGACCAGGATGACTCCCCAGTGAATAATGTAGTTATTTCAATTAGGTTCACTGTGGATCTGCAGTGCACAAGCTCCCAAGATGTGCATTGTAGGTGCAGGTGAGTAGAAGCAAAAATCTGGCCTTCATGCACTGGCATAATGATATGATTCTGTATGTAGCAAATCTAAGAGGACATACAGATAAAGTAGCAGAATTACAGAGGAATTGAGTGAGGTCATCAGATATCAGACCAATAAAGTAAAAAGCAATGAGGTTTTTAGAAATGCTTTTGTTGAATTAGAGAGAAAGAGGAAGGAAGAGGGTGAGGGAGAGAGAGAGAAACATCCGTGTGAGAGGTCTTCAGGTGCTTTCTCAGAATCTGGAAATGTTCTGCTTCTTGATCTTGGTGGTGGTCACATGGATGTTTAATTTATAACAATTAAGCTGTACATTTTTATATGCACATTTAATTTAATAAGATTACAAAGATCTACATCGTTAGCTCATATCATTTTCCTAAGCTTCCGATTTTATATATTTAAATGCCTAATGGACATCACCACTGCTGTGTTCTACTGGCGCTTCAAACTCAATACAACTCAGATTACTTTTACTCTACCCCCCAAATCTGCCCTACCTTCTGAATTTCTCAAATGGATGAATTTTTCAAGCCAGGAACCAGTATATCATCATTGCCCCCTCCTGTCCCCTAATCAACACTTTCAATATTGAGTTTGCCCTTTCATATTTTTGGACTTTTTTTTAATGCTAACTTCTGCCTTCATGCTCGCCACCATGGTGTCTGATCTATATGCCTTCAGCAGCCTCCCAACAGTTCCTCTTTCCTGCTGCCTGGTCTGCTTTGCTCTGTGCTGTCTCCCATGCCATCGTCAGAGAGTTCTCTGGTGAAATACAAATCTGATCCTGTCCACCCCCTCATTAAACTTGCATTGGCTTGTGTCAGCTTACACAAATCATCCTTAACCTTTCTCTGTGGGCTTATTAATTATGCTCTCTTACAGTCCATGCTTCTGAAACAGTGTCTTATTTACTAACGACACAGTGATTAAAGAACAAAGGCATCGACTCTCCTTCTCTCCTCCCTCCCACCCGTGTACCATGTTTTACTCGTGGGGCTCACCTTCATCTTTCAGTGCGTGAGGTGCTCTCCTGCACCTCGTACATACCTCCGCGTCGTTTTGTAATTATCTCCTCTGCTCTGAGCTCCAGGGACTATGACAGAACAAGCACTCAATAAATGTATAATGAACATTTCTGATGAAATGAATTCAGAGGCAGGAAGTGTCACCTCTCTTGAGAAGATTCAAGAGACTTCATTGCCTATTTGCGCTTGAAAGCTGATGGAGCATTCAAAATAGAGAGAATGTCACAAATATGGAACAGAGACTGAAATCCGAGCAGTTCCACAGCAAAGACCGGTTGTTCAGTATTTATAAGTTTACATCTCTTGTTGGGAGATTGATTTTCTAAAAAAAAAAATCTGCTGTGTCTGCTGTTCAGCTATTCAACATTCAATCCGACTGGTGCTTGATGGGAGACATTACTTTCCATTGATTATTTGTATCCAATACATGACAGAAAGACTACATTCCTGAACAGGCTGCGAAATCATAAATATTTAAATCCAAGTTATTTGCCATGCATAGAAATAATCAAGTCATGAGAGCTAACTTATATGTTTGGTGACCTGATTGTTGTTTTTTGCAGCTCTAATTTACATCCCACAGCAAGTCACTGAAATGGCTTAGAGGAGCGTGTTGCTTTAATACTGCAGTAGATGGTCACCTTGCATCCATAGGTTCAAAGAACAAGGCATTTGGAAGAGATCCGAGCTGTCATGCAGCTCAATCTTCTAAATATCAGACAACAAAAGAGTCTCAGAGGGTCAAGTGTCATATTCACAGTCACACAGCTGATTAGGACCAGGATTAGAGTCCAAGTCTCCTGACTCCCAGTTCAAAACTTCCTATTACAAAAAGGGACATGCCAGCATTTACATAAATGCCATTTTAAGTAAGCATCTGAAGCATAGGGAAACTTTTGTGAGTACGTAATAGATTGCTTAAGGTTCCTTTATGTTATTAAGTGGTATCAGAGCTAGAGATTTTCTTAAATTTTGAGCTTTCAATTAAATTCATTTCCTTTGATGTTATTTATAAAAGTGGTTAATTCTCTACTTAGCCTCTTTTTTGAATTCAACTTTTTAAAAACAAGATGTTCTTTTCCACTAACGAGTAATAATTTATAGTCATGATCATTGTGTTGCTTAAAATCTATGAAGTTTCTGCTATTTTAGTTCTATTTTGGTAGTTTCTCCCCCTGTGGGGCCGCGTAGATGCAGGCAGGCCAGCGGGTTGCCTCCTTCACACAGGAGCGTCCACGGCCAAGGTGTGCAGACACTGGCTCACACCTCTTGGGAGAGCTGACAATGTATACCTCTTCCCAACTCCATGTTCACTGATAGTACATCCGCTGCTTAAAATTGACCACAGTGGCATATCTGCAGCACACAAATCTGCACTTTAGGGAGCCAGTTGTTAAAACTTTACCAACACAACTCAGGGCACAGGGAGGGGGGAGGGGTTGGAGGAATGACCAAGTGAGCCAATGAATGAGTAACTGAGACAATAGTGACTATTCCTTTCTGTGTTTTTCTTTTTCACTTTCTAAAATGTTAAGTCAGTGTTTCTTAAATCTGAAAAAATGCCCACAGGACCCCCCCCCCCCCCCACACACACACACCTCAAGTGTTGACTTATACATGAACAAATGTGAAATGCTTTTAAGTTTCTCATGCTTATAATTTCTTGTGAATCTAAAATCAAAACATATTTACAAACTACATATAAAGCTACAAAACAAATACAATTCCCCCTGAGTCTGCCGGTGTATTAAACAGTGTCCCTCCTCTTCTTTGAAGAAAAAACAAAACACAAAAAAAACAAATACAATTCCAATGGACTATACTGATAACACGGTAGATGATATTGTGAAGAAACTAAATCACCACTCATAGATTGAATGAGATGCTGATTGCTATAATGCAGGCTTTTTCAGGTCAGAGGATGATCCTGTCCATTGTTCTTTGATGGTTCAGTTTTTCCCACAACTTTTCTCTCTTTGAGCTATCTTACAGCCCTAATTTCTACATCATGCTGTGAGTTGTATTTATTTGCAATGAGTGTTATATGCTGGAAACACACTTACCTCGTGTTTTCTCATTAACCTTTCTCAATTAAGTCCTGCTGCTGGGTGCAATGTGATCTTTAACTGAAGGTAAATGAGGCCAGTGGAATTATGTCTTAGGCTTGTTCTTAAGTAGATGCTCATCCAGGTATTCCAGCACAGATTTACAGTGAGTTGGGACACATTGCTCCCTGGAATTTCAGAAAAATAGCTTCTGGAGAAACCGAGTCAAAAGCAGGGATGGGACCAGACGTCCTAGGGTCTGCAAGTGACATCAAAGGTCACATTTTAGGGTTTAGAGTGGGGTCAAATGGGGAACAGATGGGCTCTGAGAGAAGGTCGGCCAGATGGTGATGGGATGCCTTAGAGGGGAACCATGTAAGCTTTTCCTCCTGACTCTACCAGCCCTCCTGAAACACGAGTACATCATGCATTGTTTGGTGAGATTGGGTTCCTTGAAGAAGCTGGTGAGGGGCAGAGCTCTGCATGGAAGGCCCACAAGAAAGGGATGAGAATTCCTCAGCCATAGGAAAGGATGAGATACTGCTATTTGCAATAACATGGATGGACCTTGAGAACAGCATGCTAAGTGAAATAAGTGAGACAGAAAAAATTAAGAGCCATATCATTTCACTCATATGTGGGATATGAAACTGAAAGCAACAAATGAGCAAACAAGAAAAATAAACAAAAACTCATAGACACAGACAACAGAATGGTGGTTACCAGGGGGAAGGGGGTTGGAGGGAAAGTAAAGGGTAAAGAGGGTAAAATATATGGTGATGGAAGACGATTTAACTTTGGATGGTAGGCACACAATGCAATATATGGATCATGTATCATAAAAATGTACACTTGAACCTTGCATAATCTAATTAACCAATGTTACCCTAGTACAGTGGTCGGCAAACTCATCAGTCAACAGAGCCAAATATTAACAGTACAACGATTGAAATTTCTTTTGAGAGCCAAATTTTTTAAACTTAAACTTCTTCTAACGCCACTTCTTCAAAATAGACTCGCCCAGGCCGTGGTGTTTTGTGGAAGAGCCACACTCAAGGGGCCAAAGAGCCGCATATGGCTCGCGAGCCGCAGTTTGCCGACCACGGCCCTAGTAAATTTAGTTACAAAAAGAAAGGGATAGAAAGATAGATGCAAGAGGTGAGATTGCCTAGCATGACTCTGGATTCATCCACATTCAGGAAATGAAACATTTAAATCTCCAAATGGTATCCTGTTGATATATAGTAACAAACACACATCTCAGTAGGCACAGCATCACACATACCATATACCATTAAACACAGGTCTCATATGTATGTGAGTGTGCATGTTTGTCATTTACATATTTATTTTTCCATAAAAGTTGATGTTTGTTTAGAACGAATAAGCAAGTGCAAATTATTAAAAATTTGAACAAATCTCTAAAACACCACAAAATCCAATACCTTACGTTTACATATTTACAAAATCTTGTGACCTTGTAAACACATTGCTAGGGAACTCCCCATTTCCCTCCCTCGTCTCCCCCACTTCTTTGGAAGAGCTCAGTGTGTGAAGAGCCCTGAAAGCTGAGCTTCATTCCTTTCACAGTGTGCCCACTGTCTATAGCTGTGTTAAAAAATGATCTCCCCCCCACCCCCCGCCCCCCACCAAACATAGCTGCTCACAACAACAGCTATTTATTATCTCACATACTTTCTGTGGATCTGCTGGTACTAAGTTGCAAAGCCTATTGGAACCCTGAACTGCTTGATTCCAGCATCTGCAGTTGTATCCATAACCTCATAGCCTTCAACACTTCCGCGGTCACACCTTCCTACTAGTGAATGCCCACCAGGCTTTTGGGACTTCCAGTGGTGTTTGTGGTTTGGTGCTTCATATAGACCAGGCTTCTCAGACTTCCATGTGCATTCACATCACCTGGGGACTCGTTAGAATGCAGATTCTGATTCGTGGGTCTGGACGAGGGCCCGAGAGTCTGTATTTCCATTCTGAGGATGTTCTTGCTTTGGTCCCTGGACCACGCTTTCAATCACATAGGTATAGACTACGAGGCCTTGAGTGTTTCCCTTCCTTCCCCGCTTCCTTTCCCCTTTCTTTGTTTACTGGGCTCCTTCTCTATCTTATAATTAGTGTTATGTGCTGCCATTTAAGAGGTAAAAGTCGCCTCTTAATACCGTTATATTTTGGTCTTTATTTACCTATGCATTTTGTACGTTCACACTAAAGTGCAAAATGAGAAGGAAAGCCAACCCCCTCTCGAAGTTGGCTTGTCTGCCTCAACCAATTGTAAGGACCTCGAAGGCAGACCATTGTCTATGACATCTAAGCAGTATTTTAGTGCAAAGAGCACACACTGAAATCGACAAATCTGAGCTCAAGTCCCAACTTTACTTCTTATTCACTACAGGTGACATGTGGGCAAGTTCCTTAGCCTCTGAGTCTCTGTGGTCACCTGAGAAGCAGGCTGGAGTCGCCTGTGCATAGGACGAGGGGCTGCTTGAGAAGTGTCTGGCACAGGGCTGGGCTCCTCTGGCTCCGAGACATGCCCATCCCATTCCCCACCTGCCTGACACTTGGACATCCAGGGGGTTCCAAGTTCTAGGTGGGCTGGGCAGAGTGTCAGAGAAGCAGAGCCAAGGAGGTTGGCCTTCCTTCTCATTTTGAACTTCAGTTGAAAGATTTCATGGTGTGGTGGAAAATATTTACATTTTTGTTATTTTAAAATTTCCCATAAGACAATGCTTTGAAATTCTCATTTTAAACTACAAGGAAAGATGGTTGATATGGTAACTAGGCTTTAAAAAAAAGCCTATGCATTTCATCTATTATAAAAAATAAGTAAAAGCTAGTATATTTTTATTGCCAGTGGATGTATCACTCAATTCAGCTGCAATTCCAACTCCTTAAAAAAATTCCAATGTTCCTTGGGGTTTGCTTTTCACTGGAAAAGAATGAAGTAATCACTGGGAAACAATTAAAGCCTCAAACGGCTATAGTGGGACGTGGGATAGGACTCTGGCCAGCTGTAGACGAGCAGAGCTGTGCTCTAGTCCTGCTTTTCCAACAATGTGCTGTGAGATCCTCAAGAAAATTGCTTTGGATATATCCAGGCTCTTTCTTCTGAGTGGGTCAGACCAAACGATCTGTAAGATCCATTTTTGCTCTTCAGAAAAAAGAAGCCAACTATGATTCTTATTAATGTAGTTATGAGTATTGGGTAACTAAAAACTTCAGTCAAGTAAAACATCTTCTTTATAAGTTTTACAAATGAATAGTGTAAACGAGAAATAGGGAGACGTGTTTAAAATGCTTGAGAGAACACTTTCAAGTAATGCGAAGCCCTTGAAGAGCATGGATTTAGATATAAAAACATTGGTTGGCGAATTGCAAACCATTCTTAACCACTAATTAATGCATGCCAGGGAAACATGCTTTGCTTAAATTGAGTCCCTGTAGATTCTTGACAGGAATAAAAGTATACTTTGTTAGAAAAGCATCCTATCTACAATTTGTGTGTGTTTTGCTAATTCGGTTTGTGACAGAGCTGTATCACACAGTGGTTCCTGGCACAGGCGCTACTGTGAGATTTAGAGATCAAACTCTGACTGTCACTGGCAGCCTATTTGACCTTGGGCAAATCATTGAACCCCCACTGTAGAAGCAGCTTCCTAAGTGTAGCAGGGTGGTGATGAGAATTAACGAGGTATTATATTTTGAATGCTGCCTGGTGTATAGTAGGTGTTCAGTAATTGCTTTATGTTATTATGATAGCTTCATTTTAGTGAATCACTTTACAATATGATCTAGAATCTTATATCAAACTACAGTCTTATATTCCCCACTTAAATTTATTCTTAAAATGTCCATTGCCTATTCAAGTTGCTCACACGGTTACAGTTTTCATTGGGAGGTTACACCATGTGATGGAAGGAAAGTGGACAGGGAGACAAGCAAATGTCACTTTGGTGAGTCCTCTCTCATGGGTCTGGCTGTCTTCATCCATAACTAAGAAGGTGGGTTGTATTCAATGATTAGATTAGATCTGCTTCACTGGGGGTTCATGGCCTTTAGAGGGCTGATAAGGAGGCAAAAGTCATGTGTAAAGTGTCATGTGTAGGTGCAGTATTCTAGGGTGAAGGTCTATACCATTCATCGGACTCTGAGACGGGTCCAAGAAGAATTAAGAGCCTCCTGTCTCAAGGATCCTTAGCTTCCCTTTTGACTCTAAAGTCCCCCAACTAGGGAACATTGGAATTTTGGTGAAATCACTCAGGGGAACAGATGTTCTGGAGAAATTGATAACTAGAGCTATTTCCTGGTGAAATAGAAAACTGGTATTTTGACAGGTCCTTCTGGAAATAGTAGAAACACAGAAAAACAGAGAACAAATTTTCAACTGCCAGATGACCCAGCTTGTCCCTTTTTTTAATGAGACAAATGCTACCCACCTCATTCTTTGGGAGCATTTGCATGGCTGTGAGTGTTGTGCTTCCAGATTTAGAGCTGTTTATTATCTACACAATGAAGACATCAGTATTTTGGGGTGTCATTTTTTTTCTAACAAGACAGAAGAATATATGATTTTTGGTCAAGTCTCACCACTCGCTACTCTGTATTAATCAGGTCAAGTTTTCTTGATGGTCTGTGCTGTGAGGGGGTGCAGTCTTGTAGGACTGAGTCCTTGGCCTGTGGGATCACACTCTGTAGCTAACGTCAGAATGGAGTTAATTGCTTGGTCGTATGGGGAAAAAACACACCCAGCAGAGGAGCCCAGAGCAGTAGCTCAGGGCCCTGCCTAGGCTGTTCAGGGAAAACTCTGTAGAGGAGTTAACTTGACCTTGGTTTTGAAGAATAAGTAGGAATTGTTCAGATAAAAAAAAAAAAAGCGTAGGTAGGAAAGGGCAATTCAGGCAGAAGATGTAGTTGTTCAAAGAGCTAAAAATAGATAAGCATTATAAGTTAATAAAAATGCAAGATGTGCTTGAGTACCATGGAGCAGGGAGTCCTTCCTGCCGTCACCTCCGAGCATCCTCACCAGCTGGCCGTGCTCCTTCAGGGCTCATTTCTCCCCACTGGCTGCTTTGGCGGGGAGGGGTGTGTATGGGGGGGAGGTTTGGCAGTCGGACTGTCTGGTGCCACTCAGATAGGGCTTACCTTGACACTGTAATGACTGCCACAAACTGATCAAATCATTAAAAGCATTTGATACTCACTATATGTAAAGGTTTTGTTTTCAGTTCTGTATATATAATTTCTGTTGGGAGAGACATGCTGGGAAGAGTGAAAATAGCACAAAAATGGGACAATGGACCTGAGAACAAATTCTTACTCTACTGTAACCAACCCTGTGATTCTGGGCAACCCACGTAAACACTGAGTCTCAGCTCTCTGCAAAATTATGATTAATAATATTAACTACATTATAGGGTTATTGAGAAGAGGAAATGAGATGATGGGTGCAGATAGAATTTTGAAAGGTTAGGATGTACTAATTAATGATGAGTATTATTACATATCACACTCACAATCACATAGAGAGGGGTTCAGGATAAATCTGAATGTTTAGGAAAATATATCAAGAAACTTTTTTTAAAAAGATATTTATTGTTGAAAGTATTACATAGACTCCTCCTTTTCCCCTCATTAACCTCTCCCAGCCTGCTCCAGTCCTCCCCTGCCTCCTCCCTGCCCAGGCCCTCACCACCCCATTGTCTGGGTCCATAGATTATGCATATATGCATACAAGTTCATTGGTTGATCTCTTCCCACCCATTCTCCCCTGTCTTCCCTCTGAGAAAGATAAGTATCACATGATCTCACTCATATGTGTAATCTAGTGAAACAAATAAACTGATAATAGAAGCATGAACAGACTGTTGAACCTCAAGAAACTTTTTGAAAGAGGTGAGAAGACAACTCATTGGACATGAAGTAGGAGGTGACCACAAGACGGTATCATGGAGCTGAGAGGAAATATCTGGGATTAAGATAAAGATTTAGTGTTACATTAGAAGCACATCAGAAGTAGTTAGAAGTGGAGAGGGAAGGTGATTGAGCTTTCCAAGAACAAATTAACAGACAGAGAGGATGCTGAGGGTTGGATTAAGTGACTCTCTATTGGAAATTATAAATCAGAAACTTCAGATCTTATTCATTGTTGACAAAGCTTTGGGTATTTTTCCAATGTGCAGACTTTGGATGACAACAAAGTGTAATTGCCAGGAGTTAGATTTATTCTGTAAAGAAATTCTTCCCAAAGTAAGAAAATTTGGCTCTCACTCTGGGACTGTGTGTGCTCAGCCTCAAAACAACTCTTGGTAGTTGGCAGTTTGGATCATAATCGGGCCACTATTTTCACACTTGTATTTTGAATGAAATAGTTTTGATCCCTGGATGTGGATGAGTTCTCGAAACCTCACAGTCACCTGTTTTGATCTGAACCAGTTTGGACGTTTGATCTTCAGGTCTTCTTATGGCACAAAGGAGGTTTTTATCTTTTAGAAAGAAAGGTGACCAAATAACTTGTTCTTTCTACCTCAGTGTAATAGACTTCTCTAGAGAGACAGATCAATAGGATATATGTGGAGAGGGGAAGATATATTTCAAAGGAATTTGTTCATACCATTATGGAGGCTGAGAAGTCCCACAAATTGCTCTCTGCATGTTGGAGACCCAGGACAGTTGGTGGTAGCATTCTGTCCAGGTTGAAGACCTGAGAACCAAGAGCCCCGAGGGTGGGAGAAGATTGATGTCCCAGCTCAATCAGGCAGGAAGGGCTGAGTTCTTCCTTCTACCATCTTTTGGTTTTATTCATACCCTCAAAGAATTGGAGGGAACCTACCCACATTGGGGAGAGCAAACCACTTTCTGAGTCCACTGATTCAAATATCAATTTCATCTGGAAACATTCTCATAGACACACCCAGAAATAATCTTTAGCCAAATATGTAGGTGCTCTATGATCCTTGACATGTAAAATTAACCATCTCATGCAGAATAAAAGGCATGGGAATATTTGAAATGTCTAACCTGTCTTCCTCTTTCCCCTTCTCCTTTCCTTTCTCCAACATTTTCTATGAATCAGTGAATGTCAATTTAACATCTATTTTTGTTCCAGGTACTATGGTGGGGGATTTGATCAACATAGTCCTCACCCTTGAGGAGGGTGGTCTACCAGGGAAAGTGGTAATGTAAGTGAATGCTTGTTGGGCAATGTGAAAGGTGATGTGATGGAGATGAAAAGAAGATGTGCTGGGGGCTTATGGTACTGTTGCTCTGGTGTCTTCAATGAACTATCTCGTCCAGCACTCCTTATGTGATCCCTCTCTCATTGACTCTGGGCTGGAGCATGTGATTAGCTTTGACCAATAGAACGCTGACTAGTATGATGCAAGCAGAGGCTGCATAAGCCCTTGCACATTGGGTCCTGTCTTCTTGGACTGCTCCTTTTTGCAACCTGGTCACTGTTCTGTGAGGAAGGTCAATTAGCCACATGGAGAGGACCTCTACCCTAGAGACACAGCCGAGCTGCCCCCTGGTGGCTGGTACCAACTGCTGCCATGTGAATGAGGACATTGGTGTCATCCAGCTAACCCATTGTCCTGGCCAATGTCGTGGAGCAGAACAATCACTTGGCCAACAAGCAGAATCATGAGAAATGACAAGTTGATGTTGTTTTCAGCCACAAAGTTTTGAGTTGGTTTGTTGCTGTTATCTAACGGAAGCAGGGCTTGTAGTTTCTTAATAGTGGTTTCTCTGGTCACTTGACTGCTCTTCCTTCCTTATCGGCAGTTATGGGCTCAATTGTGCACCCCACCCTCCCGATTTATAGGGTTGAATCCCCAACCCCTGGTACTTCAGAACGTCACTGTGTATGGAGGTAGGGCTTTTAAAGTGATGACCAAATTATAATAAGGACACGAGGGTAGGCCCTTATCTAATCTGAATAGCATTCTTATAAGAAGAGGACATTTAGCCTTGGCTGGTGTGGCTCAGTTGGTCAGAATGTCGTCCCAGGCACTGAAAGGTTGGGGGTTCTATTCAGAGTCAGGGCACATACCTAGATGGCAGGTTCAATCCTCAGTTGGGGCACATACAAGAGGCAACCAATCTCTCTCTCTCTCCACCCCCCCACCCCCCGCCAGAAAACTCAAGGGCCATCTTCTATTTTCATCCAAATAAGTCTTACCACCAGACCTCATCCTCCCTTGTGGGTTCCTGAAAATGCCTTTTTTTTTGTGACACCACAATGACCCCACTTCTACTGACATCGAGAGAGGCTTGGGGAGAGAGAGAGAGAGAGAGAGCATTGTTTTTCTGTGACATCTACTTTCTGCAAGTACTTGTATGAATGATCCCATTTAATTATCGTCAGAGTACTTGTTATCATCTCGATTTAATTTCTAAGAAAACAGAGGCTCAAAGGGAAGTTGTAGCTTACCCAATGTCATATAGCTAGTGAGTGACAGAGCTGTCATTCAAACTTGGGTCCATTTGGGTTTGAAATCCAGGTTCAGATGCGTGACTTTGCCTTTGTGTGACATTTTAAAGTTTCAGGGCTGTATTATATAACTCAAAATACACAAGTGTCCCACGCTAATTATGTAAAAATCAATCTATAGGTGTTCATGCTCTTCCATAAATGAAGCCCCTCAAGGTTAATAAACATAACAGCTTAGCACCCACATGGCAGAGCTGGCCCTGAGCCAAACAGGCCAAGAAGAGAGCAGATATAAGGATTAAAATGTTCATCATGTTTCTCTATTTGTCTCTCTGTCTCTCTCTCTGTCTCTCTCTCTGTCTCTCTCTCTCTCTCTCTCTCTCACACACACACACACACACACACACCCTCGAATGTATGTGCTCATGCCCCAATCTGAAAATTTTTCACCATAAAGCAAAGGGCTGTGGAAAATGACGTTGTGTTAGAAGCACCTGGAGAAAACATTGTGGACATTTATGGAAGCAACTCTACAAGAGAGCCCCTGGGGAAATTAGGCTCCATAAGAAACAGAAATGACCTTGAGATAATTGCTAACTTTGTAATCATTTCCAAGTTCAATGAAAACCTCGTAAATAAAAGAGAGGGCGTCATGATTGAGATATCGAAACCTTCTGTCTGAACCCACGCGGTAGCGAGCATGTCAGCAGCCGCCTCTATTTACATAGCTGGGCCCCAGGGACGCTCATTGGATCCGAGCAGAGAAAGGACCACGGAAATCACTTCCATCTGCTGGCGCAGGGTTGTCGTTATTGTTTTTCATAGAGAAACGGGAGCTATCAGGAGGCTACAAAGAAAACAAAAGAAAATGTGATGCAGAATTTCACAAAATAAATGAACTGAGTAGAACATGGACCCCCGGGGAGGTCTGACAGCAAACGGAAAATGAAATAGGATAGATTTTACAAGAAAAACGGCCTTGGTAATGCAATGAGCAGCACTTCGCGCCTGGACAGAACATCGGAGACCACTCTCGGCCAGTTAGAGGCTTTGCCCTCTTCTTCCCCTGCGATCGGCAGCCTTTGCACCTTTTAGTCATCAGGACAATAGTTCAGATTTTAAAAACGAGCTGCTGCATTGCATTGATTATTTTGGCTAAAAATGGGGCTATTTTTGTTGTTGTGATTCATTTCGATTGCCATGGAGAAGGGGGAGGAGAATAGTTCTAGGGCACCTACTGTGGGCAGACCTCAGAGATAGTGAGGGTCGGGTTGCAGACCACTGCAATAAAGCGAGCATCACAGAAAGCAAGACTTAATCTTTTTGCTGGTGGAGGGTCTTGTCTTCTGTTTGTAAAACCCAGGACACGTGTGAAGCGAGGTAAAGTGAGGTGTGCCTGTGATGGGTGGGGACTCAGAGTGGTCTGGATGCTACAGCACAGGTGGGTGTGTGCCAGGAGGTAAATGGAAGAGACAGCGATTGGCAGAGTTGGGTAAAAATATACGACTCACCTCTATGTTGCTTAAAAGAAACTCACTTCAAGTTCACTGACATAGGCAGACTAAAAGTAGAGGGACAGAAAACAATATGCCATGCAAAGATTGTTTTAAAAAAGCAGGAATGGCTATATTATTATCTGATAAAGTAGATGCCGGAGCAAAAGAATTACTAAATCAAAGAGAGACATTACATAATGATGGAAGGATAAGTATACCAGGGAAATATGAAGGGCCCAAATGTGTACACACCAAACCACAGTGGCCCAACATAAATAAAAGGAAAGCTTGTCTTTTAATTAGTGTATTTGGACATTGAAGATAATGATCAATATGCAAGCATGCAAGTCTGCCATTTTATTTTACTTTAAAAAAAATTTTGCCCTCTGATTAGGATTCTTAGGTTTCTCTCATTCTTAACTCCCTGTGAGAACCTTGAACATTTTTAGATGCAATTCTGATTTATTTATCACGTTATTGAGTATATCTGTGTTTATAGATTTGATAGTGGTTGCTCTGCGTAGTTTAATATATGTATGTGACACATGACAGTCTACTGACATCCACACTTTACCACTTTGAGCAAAGGGTGGGAAACCATACTTCCATTTGGGTCTCTACCTTCTACAATTTAAATGTTGTTTTGGGTGTCAGATGGTGTTATTATTGTTCTAATCCTCAGATAAGATTTATAAAGCTCAGGAGAAAAAGAATATTCTAACGAACTTCCCCATATTAATGATCTTCCTGATGTTCCTTCTTCCTGACTTACCATGATTCTTTCATTGATCATTTCCTTTCTGTTTGGAGAACTTCCTCTTATCCAGTCTGTAAGAGCGGGTCTGCTAATGACAAATTCTTTTAGTTTTTCATCATCTGAGAGGGTTGATATTTCTCCTTCATTCCTGAGGGATGACTTCTGAAGATGTAGAATTCATGTTTGACAGTTCTTTTCTCTCAACCCTTGAAAAATATTGTGCCACTTCCTTCTGTCCCTCTATGGTTTCTGATGAGAAATCCGCTGTCATTTGAATTGGTGTTCTCCTATCAGAATTGTGTCATTTATCTGCTTTTAAGACTTGTCCTTTATCTTCAGTTTTTAAAGCTGTAATTATGATGTGTCCTGGCATGGATATCTTTGACTTCATCCTTTTCAGTGTTTGCTCAGTCTCTTGAATGTGGAGGAGTGTATCTTTAGCAAATCTGGGATATTTCCAACCATTGTTTCTTCTGAAACCCTTTCTACTTCCCACTTTTTTTTTCAATCCTTCTGGAACTCGAATAAAATTTTGGATTATTTTTTAATCCCATTGGTCCTCAAGACATTTCTTTCAGTCTAGTTCTTCTCTGCTACTGCCCATCTCCTGCTAACTCTTTCATTACTTTAAATATAAACCTCATTTCCCACACTGGCAACACAGAGGTTTGGGACCAGTTTTTCTCTATTATCTCATTCAGTTCTAATATTCTAGAATCCTATCAACCAAATTTAAGGAATGTGTGCTTTTAAGCCAGCCACTGTGACAAGGGATAGAACAGTTACCTGTTTATGGATTCCTCTCATGTCAACAAAGTACCCAGTTTTGCAATGGAAAAGCTTAGAACTCCCTTCTGCAATCCTTTAGATTTCCTGTACAAAAACCAAGGAGGGGAGGCAATGCTTTTTCTTGCTTGCCTCTCAAGTGGACTCTGTGTGACAGAAACAAAAACATCTCAACAGAATAGCGTGCTACCTCCAAGCCATTCCCCTACTTCTGTGAAGGTAGACACTTCCCATGGGAAGAATCCATGCCCTGTATATAACCATATGTGAGAGGCATATCTCTGGTTTACAGGGATCTATACAAACCCATGAGAATGGAATAAAATCAAACCATCTTGACCAACACCTTGATGAGTCATACAAGTAAAGTAACAACTGAGCATCTACTATATGCAAAGCATTGCACTGAGTGCTAAAATGTAGGCAAGGGGGAGAGAAAATAAAAAGGATATGAATGGGCAGGTGGAAGAACTGGAAGCAACCTGGTGGAGGCCACCTCTCTGTTCTCTTGGGTCCAAGACTCTCCTTCGCTACCCAGAGACACTGGCAAAGCCTGGAGGACGGAGGGCTGGCAGGGCCGCAGCAGCGGGAGCAGACCCCACCCCCTCCCAGTGCAGAGATACCTGTTGGCCTGGCGTGGGAAAATCACTTCCGCCCCTTGGGCAGATCCAGGAGGGACCACCGGAGCCCAAGTGTTACTGGTTTGCCTGAGCCAATCAAAACAACACTTCCTGGCTACATGATCTTAGACAAGTTCTTTATCTCATCTAATTTTATTTCTTCAGTGGTATTGTGAGGATTCAGTAAGAGAACCCATGTTCAGTGCCAGGAAAACAGTAAGAGCTGAATACATATAATTCCAGCCATCACAGAGACCTCAGCTTTAGCCCAGAGTGGCCCCTGCTCCACTGTGGAAAACCAATTATACTTTCCCCAGCAGGTCTATGTACTTTCTTGTTTTACTCCTCTGTTCCTAAGTCTTTGCTGAGCACCTGCTGTGTACACCAGCCCTGGAGATACAGAGAGGAATTAAAACACCCCTGTTGCCTTCCTGGGGCTTTCTCTCTCATGGGGAGATGGCCCCATAAACAAAGGGATCGGCATAGAGGAGTGCACAGGGCACAGCAGCAGGGGGATGGGAGGGTGCCCCTTCTATCTTGGGGAATTACTTTTAGGGTTCTTTTATTGTTATCTGTGTGCTGAAAGATGGCTGAGCCTAAGGTATTGGCTGTAAGGAGCAAATGGCTGCAAGGCAATTGGCCCAATCGTTTCTGGAAATGAGGATTTCTAATGTTAGAAACGTTCCCATCTGTATGTACCTTGGATACGCAGGGGATCATGGCTCTAGAAGCGGGAGGAACTAGTTCTGAGTCATCAGTTGTCTGCTGAGGCTGAAGTCTGGTAGAGTCACCCTTTACAGTACGTGAGTCACAGCCAGTGTCCAGGAGTTCATTCAGACTCAGTTTGCTGTTTAATTATCAGACCAAATGTGGAAGACCCAGATGTAAGGACAAGTTCTAACAGGAGCCAGAAGCACGTGTTGCAGAGACATGCAGAGAAATGCTACAGGAGATGCAGAACTCAATTTCATTTATTAGCCCAGGACCATGAAACACTTTTGACCCATCATTGAAAGGCAGAAATGGGGGGGTGGTCATTATGATGGACAAAGACATGCTGATCAAAGGCTGGGGCTTTGTAAGTGGAAGGTGGGCACTGGGGACGCGAGCTTGAGGAGTGGACTGACTGGCTTGGGGGTGCACTCTTAAGGTCATGAATGTCATACTGAGGAGGATGGACTCTTGGCCTCATGCTGTAGGACACAGAGAGGTAATGGGTGGTAAGAGTGGGAACTGCAAGAACGAGCTTGTAATTATTGTCAACAAACGCTCTGCTCTTTGCATCTCTACATTTTAAAGAACATGGGTATTAAACATACCCAAACCATGGCAGATTTATCTTGCCATGATAGCCATTAGACATGTCTACTCAAAATGAGAGTGCTACTTTATAAAATGACAGGTCACAAGGGCCCCCACCTGATGATGGCGCTGAGGAGTGCCACCTAGCGCATTTTGCTGCTACCCCAGGTTGATTGATAACCACGCTGACCTGGTGGCCGTGGCCTTGCCTTCTGGTTGAATAATGATGTCCTCTGCCACTTTCAGGAAAAGAAATGAGCAGGACCTGACAAGGCCGCTTTAGATTTCCTTCTGCAGCAGCCCAGGGGGGAAGTGAGGAGTCTCTGTCTAGCTTAGGCTTGAGTCTGGGCATGAAACAGTCACCACAAGATAAAAACAGTCATCCCTTTTCGGGATTCACTGGTTCTGGGCTCTATTTGCGTAAGCAAATTAATGAGCTGGAAAGTCTCATTCTAACAAGTGCTACACTGTAAGGACACTACAGGGACAGGCACTTCAGTGTTATTGATGTCTGTTCCAGGGAGAGAAGTCTCCTCACTTAAAATACGTCTGCTTTTAGAGCATCGCTTCAACCCCAGCAGAGCCGGGGGAAGGGGATGCATGGCAAAGAATAGTTTCCTTTCCTCTGTTGCAGATTTTCTAAAATGCATGTATAATTTATGGGAATATCTTGTGAAATTTTCATTTCTCAGATGGCTAAATTAAAATTGTAAAGTAGATGTCTCCTCCTCTAGCCTTCCTTTTTTTTTTTTTTCTTCCTTTTTGTTTTGGCTCCCTCCCACTCTCCTGCCCTACCTTCTTCCCTCTCCTCTCGTTCTCCCTTCCCCTTTCCTTCCACAAACATTTCTTCAGCACCCGTAATATGTCAGTGACAACTCTAGACAAAATTTCCAAAGATAGACTTTCCTATTTGTAAGGAATGTGTGGTCTGTTGGGGGAAACAGATGCCTACAACACATAAGCAGATAATCACAATGCAACATGAGAGATGACTTGGTTCCAGTTATTTTCAACCCAAAGGAGTCTCCCTGAGTTACCTGGGGGTGGGGTAACCAACCTAACCAGCCCTCTGAAGATGTCTAGGAGCCGAAAATAGAGCAGCTCTCTTCTGGTAAATGTCTGATGAAAGCAAGCTTTCTGAAGAAGGTCCAAATTACCATTCTTCCCAGAGCATGGCCAGCTTGGCAATTCAGGAGAGCAGTGGTGAGCGGGTCTTCCTCTCTGACTTCTTAATGGACCTCTTCTGCTTATGTTTGCATGTGGCACTGCCAACCTAGAAATTCCCAGCTCTTCAAATCAAATGGAGGCCTAATTTAGAGGAATCTGGGCAAGGTCTCCTTCTCACAGAATGTTATTTCCTGGGTTTTATTTCATTTCACTCATGTGTTTTAGGCAGAACATCAGCTTCCAGACTGAATCCAAAATCTTGGCTAAATGTTGCTGCATGTATAGCAATTGCATCATTAAGAGTTTTGGCTTCAAAGACATTAGTATGTTTGTTTAATTTGAAGTGCAGGCCCCCAAAGATTATACTAATTTTACATATCATTTTTCTTATCACATCTAAGCGTGGAACCATTCATTCTCAAGCCCACGAAGAAGCTACTCTGACCCTCATTTTGCTGAGAGGGTTACTGAGATTTGGGGAGGTTAAATGCTTACGTTAATCCCACTGGCAGGAAACTAAGTCTGAATGTGAAGAAAATGCGAGTCCTCTTCTTCTACCTCTGATGGCACCTGAAGGCCTGAAGTGGGTGAAGTTTAGGGGTCACAGTGAATAGACTCTGGCAGGTGATTAAGTGCCTGCTAATGACATAATGACAAAGAAATGAGCTCTTTAGGCTGCCCCAGGGTTATACTGATCAGATATTAAAACAAATAAGTAACAAGACTTCACAATGCTGTAGAATCCATCTGCCTAGTCATCCAACAAATATTTTTTGAGTTTTTATTATATGCAAGAAACTCTTCAAGGCTCTGGGCATATAGTGGGGAACAACCAAAATAACAAGTCTGCTTTCCTTCAGGGAATATTCTAGAATTGGGTGTCAGACAACAGCAGAGTATAATGTATAATATGTAAGACAGAAATAAGGTTAGTGAAGAAAGATAAAGCTGATAAGGGTGGCAGGAGGGCTGTTATTTTGCAGAGAATAGCCAGGGAAGGGCTGATAAGGTGAGAACTCAAGGGCACTAAGAAGTGAATCCCATCCTAACCCCTTTGGCTCAGTGGATAGAGCGTCGGCCCCGGGGACTGAAGGGTCCCAAGTTCAATTACGGTCAAGGGCATGTACCTTGATTGTGGGCTTGATCCCCAGTAGGGGGCATGCAGGAGGAAGCTAATCAGTGTTTCTCTCTCATCAATGTTTCTAACTCTCTATCCCTCTCCCTTCCTCTCTGTAAAAAAATAAAAAATATATTTTTCAAGAAAGAAAAGAAGTGTATCTCCCAATCGTCCAGGGGAAACTGTTCTGGGCAGGGGGGCATCTGGAGCAAAGCCCTGAGGTGGGCTTGAGTCACAGCAAGGAGGCCAGTTTGCAGGGTAGAGGGTACAGTGGGGAGTTGAGGAGATGAGGTTGGGGGGTCACAAGGCAGATTATATGCTGACCTTGGACCTCGCTCAGAGTGAAAGTGGTGGAGCTTTGGAGCAGGGGACTGATGGAAATTAACATACTGAGCAGGCTTGTTTTGACTGTTGCACTGAGAGTGGGCTGGAGGGACCCTGGGTGGAAGCAGGGAGGATTATTAGGAGGCCACTGTAGAGTCTGGGGGACAGGGTGGGAGGACATGATTCAATGGACCAAAATGTTAATCCTCAAGACAAGACGTGTGATTCTGTATGGACGTCACTCCTCTGGGCCAAAGATGCCCAGTGCCTCTTGTTCCATCTTCAGTCTCTGCTATTGCTGTTCTGCTGTTACTTATTTCACAATATTGATTATTTGAACTCTCAACAGATCCAATAGCCTTGGGCAAGTCATTTGAACTCTCTAGGCTCCTGGGTGCCCATTTTAGAAGGATGAGAGTGCCATCTAATTTGTTCATTTTTTAGAAACATTCCAAGGGATGTATAGGAAAAACACTTATTAATAGAAAACTGCGACATAAATTAGGGGGTCTCATCTGCTTCTCAACATTCCTGTTATTTTGCTGATGTTTTTACAGTGACCCTCATTCCATGAGCATCAGTGTAATATGTCTACAACTGCTGCTTTTCCTCTGTCCCCCAATCCTTACAGCTTCCCGATTCTATCCAAGCTTTTCTCTTACAACGTCTTTTCCATTTGTCCTTCTGTTTTAGCCCCTGGAGACCAGGTCCTTGGAGGGTGATATCAAGGCCATTGGAATAACCTTTTGGGGGAGTGTCCCTGCATCTTCTCTTACCTTTGTAGGTCATGACTCATGTCCTCTTGTTCTGTTCTATGAACCAGGTGGTTCCAGAATTTCCTTACAACCCCCCACCAAGTCTCACTATTCTAATTTCTATTGATTGGATTAACCACTTCTATGTGAAATAATCTCTCTTTCTTTCCTCCTATCCCAAATTCTCCAGTCTTTACTAACACCGTGCCTGCTATTCTGACCTACCCTGATTCCTCACTCACCAAGCAACTAAGTATTTCTGCTATATGGTGTTGCTCTCACTTCCATATACTTCCACTCATGTCTCACTTCCTAATCAGACCACCTTTAGGCGATCCTCGGTCCCTAGCACAGCACAAGACTCATGGTTGCTGTAAGTATCTGCAAGGTCAGCATGGCTTCTAAGGAGACCTGGAGCTAAATAGGTCAGGTCGTGAATCCCGGATCCTCTGAGCATTTGCTGTGTGATCTTGGATGAATTATTTAACATTTCTGAGCCTCATTTTCTCAGCTTTAAAATGGTTGTAATAGTAGCTATCATGTGGAATTGCTCTGAGGAGTAGAAACACTTGTGTAAAGTGCCTACTGAGACTGACCCTGAAAGTAAATGCTCAGTGTATTACAGCCATTATTATAAGCATTACCGGTATTATCATAAAGTGATTGTCATATCATCCGGGTGAACTTCAGGCCTCGCTCTGCTGGACTCAGCTGGTGATTGAGGGAGTTGAACTAGACCAGCGTTTTTCAAATGCTTCAAAACTGTCATTTCTGCATCTTCTATACAATTTCACTTTTTTCTTTAGTGTCATTTAAAATGAAAAAGAATTCAATATTGTGCTTAAAAAGAGATCCTGTCACTGGGGCAAAATGATTCTCTCTTTTCAAACCACATCCCGAAGATGGAACTCAGAGAACTAGGTGTCCTCTCCTGTCCCCTCAAGATCTAATATGTGGCCCAATTCTGTGACTGTTGAGGGGGAGAGACCCTCACCTCTGTCTACTTTTCCTGTCAAGAAATGTTACTAGATTTTGGCTGACTGACCTCTTTTGCCTCTCCAAAATCTCTGTGCATAGAAATCATATTTCCATCCTTTAAACACACATGGGGCTACATGTTGTGTCTTTCTTCTTCCTGTTATTTGCTGGACTGGGTCAGCCCTTACACTAAAAAGAATCAGCAAACGTTTACTAGTAGATAGACAGACGTCACCTCTTGTAGCGTGTCCTGTGGACGGCACTGCTCCTTAAGTTCAAAGCTACAGGAACCGTTGGCTCTAGACTCTAGGGTAGGAAAATTTACACATGGCAAATGCTATTGATTTCCTTGTGCAGAGATTAATTTAGAAAAAAGAATCTGTTACTAGTATGACGGTGATGTGCGATGATGGAGAAAGGAATGGGGAGGAATCAATACCCGAGAGCCACCATTAATGTACTGCCGTTGCTATCATTTTGACAGGTTTACAATCAAACGCCATTGATTTTTCATCAGCTTTTCCAGCTGGCTTCAGAAGGCGAGGTGTCTGGGTTTTGAAAAATTAAGCGTTTTTTAACAGACAGTTTTGTTCTAGCTTTCGCACCCAGGAAAGAGCACTTGGGATTTGCTGACTCAGCTTTCAATTTCTGTGATATTAATGCATGTTGCACCTTTGGCCGGCTTGGGAGGAATTAATACAGAGAGAGGCATCTGTGAGGTTCTGAGGTAGACATCTTTGTTGGAAGGAGGGATGTTGCTTGGAAAGTAGGACCTCGCAAAGCAGCAGTGTAAGAGCTGGGGCGAGGACTAGGTGCTTAAGATGCACATGAGGACTTCAAGCAGGGGCGGCAAGGTGCATGGTGATGGTGCTGAAGCTGGGCAAGTGCTGAAGCTTTCCGTGTGCTGTCTCATTTAACTCCTATCGTCTCCAAATTACAAAGGATTGAAACCCACAGAGTTCAAATCACTTGCCTAGGTTCACACAACTGGGAAATGCAGCTGGGATTTGACCCCCGGATTGTTTGAAATCCTATCTATTTCCCTTTAGATGTTTCAGTTCATGCATGTTTGTTCTCAGTGATGGGAGCTGGAATGCCAGGTACTCCAGTTTAAGGGCTTAGATGAGTCAGAAAAGCCTTGGATGTGGCCTTCATCCTGAAGTGGCCCCTCACTCTCCCTCCTTACTCCTGGCCCTACCTATTTATACTTGCAGTTCCTGCTGCAGGTGGTGGGTACCGGTCTGGGGTAAGTGCGCCACCTTACCAGTTGGTAATGATGGTTCTTGATCTTGACCCCACATTTACACATAAAACCAATAACGATAGCAAAAGTCATGGATTTATTCAGTGTTTGTTTCTTCCAGGGACTAATAATTTTCTGACATTTGGACATCTTTTTCCCTTATGAACCTAAGTGTGAAATTTGAAAGAAATTATTCTATTTAACCACCTTTTCCTCCTGGTGTCTATTTTTTTTAAATTCATAACTAAGTAGGTTTTTAGTGCTCAAAAGTAATGAAGAGAACCCAGTTCTGGGCCCTTAGCATTAATAAAGCATTTCTGTGTCTTCAGAGGGAAGAATGGACTTAGATTCAGGAGAAGGAATTTGCTGAGGTCTACTCTTGCCTCTGATGCTAAATTACTGTGTGACTTAGAGTAAGTCTTTTCTCCCTAAGCATCACGATTTTCATCTATAAATGAAAGGTGGGAGCACAGCATTGTTCTCAAAGTTATTTAGAGAGCAGAGCAACAGAAGTTTGGGTTCTCCATTCCCACATGCAGTGAAGTTATTGTAATTTCTCCATACCAACCAGAAAGATTTTTCTAGAAGAACATATTTTATATTTCTTTATTCTTCCAAATCTCAAATGGGAATATCAGGTAAAATATAAGAAGCCATATGAGCAGAATAAAAACAATCTAGGTCTACCTACCACATACCTGAGCAAAGACACTTGATATCAGGTGTGATATTTACCAACTAATTTTTTTAAATTGCCTACTGGCAGAAAAGCAATGCAAGGAGCTAAAAGTTCATGAAAATTCATTCAAGGAACTGTTATAATTAGAAATTGTACTCGGTAGCATTTCTTTTTTCCATGAGGACTGGGGAAAGGCCTCATGGTTTGGTTTATAGAATATAATGTGATAATGTGGGTAGAGTATCTAATTTATTGCTTGACATGTAATGGAAGCTCCTTGAGAGTTATCCCATCTGATTTTAAAGGCAGGTCATCTCTTTTTAGCTCTGCATTCCTCAGAGAGAGAGAGTTTGAGAACCAAAGGATTAGCTGTGGCTTACAGTCCTTTTCAGAATTGACAATTCCTGATTGAAAGACTGCTTCCCTCTAGGCCAAGAAACCAAGACTCTTGGTGGCTGGCATAGGGCTGGGAGGGAGGGTGGATTTGAAGATGGGGATGGGCTGTGCCAGTTAGGCAACTGTCACAGGGTTACCCACGGAGGCCTTGACTCAGTCCATTGATTATGGGAAGGCAGTTCTCCCTGGCATTCCAAATTCTGTGCTGTCTGGTGGTTATAGATGATGCCATCTGTCAACTCTGTATCTGGGCCCTAATCTATGTGAAATGAGGAAAAAAATAAAACAAGAACTTTGCATTGAAATAAACGTAGACAGATGTTGTTGGACAGGCATCTTGCTGGCACTGGAATGATAAAAAGTTGAAGATTTGCAGACTTCTCACCCTCAAGGAGATAGAATCGAGTGGCTAATGCTCTGGTGCAGCAGTCACAAACCGGTGTTCCATGGACCGCTGGTGGTCCGTAAGGTCTGAAAGGTTGGCGACTGCTGCTCTGGTGGATACACACATATACATCTAAGGCTGCACGGTGTAACTACTGTGATGCAGGCACAACACACCAGGGCAGGACATGTTCATGTTGATGCAGGAGGAGCAGAGTTGTCTTTCCCAGGTTGAAGCTGTTAACTGCTTCCTTTTATTTTTGACTCCATCTTTTCTGTCCCTACATGGAGACATGGACAGATCTGTTGAGATGGAGATGCAGGGGATTGGGGTGCCTGTGTACAATGAGCAGATTCTCCTACTGGCCCATGCTAGACATGTGGCATCAGTGAGAAATAAATGTGTTACAATAAACCGCTCACATTTTGGGGCTGCTTGTTACACAGTGTACCCTAGAGTATGCTAACTGATACAGCCAGAAAGCAATTGTTCTCTTCAGTTGTTATCAACCTTCTGTAACCTAGATCATACTCTCTTCATTCCTTTGAAATGTCTCACAGAAATGATACCAACAATCTCCTATTTTCTAGATCCTGGATAGTTTTTCCAGATTGATCCTACTTGAACACTCTATGGTATTTGATTCTATAAACCATGGAATTATTATTTTTCCCTTGGTCTCTATGATACCACACTTTAAACATATTTTGAATAAATGAGTAGAGAATAATCCTGAGATATTTCTCTTTTAATATGAAAATTATTTACAACAGCCTCTAACATTTTCTGAAACCAATAAATAGTTGTTACATAGCTATGCTGACTGAGTCAAATGGTTAGGGCTCAGCCATTTGGTAATGGATAGTAAGTCCTTTCAAAAGTCTCTTGAGAGGTAAGAAAAAAAGAAGTCTTAAACTAAGCCACATTGATAAAAATGCTCATCTTTATTTCTTAAAAATATTAAATTCAAATAAGTATTTTATTTGCTAAACAGATAATAATGAATACAGACCATTTAAAGGTAATACAACAATTTATTTAATCACTATCGTATGTATAACATCATTGATCATATTTATAACCTCAGTAGAATCACCAGTATTTTCACTCTACAAAAAAAAGGATGAGTCAAAGAAATAAAGAATAATTTTATCATTGTGGAAACTCCCCAAATATTGAGAAGCTGAGCAGAAACAATTAGGCCATACCTATAAAAGTGTCTCAGGTAAAATATTGCTGTTCCCACAAATAGAACAAACACTGAATAAAGGACACAGCGATGTAATGTATTCAGTTTTGTATTTTGCAAGAGAATGCCCCGATTTTGTCATTTGTTCTTCCCTGTCAGAAACCGCATCCTTTCTATTTCTGGTTGATTGTTCTGGTTTCACACTTATCAAGTTCTTCTAGTGCACAAGTATGTGCAAACACTGGCCCGTGCAAACCCTAACCCTAAAGAAAAAGAGTATTTCAGACAAACACCCAACCAGTCTGCTAGCTGTTCACTATCTGCACAAAAGAGACAGGAAGCCTGTTGACGACACTGTATATTTTAATTTCTTTCTAATGTTTATTTTTAATTTGTGTTTTTGTGTACATTTTTCAATTGCCATTTACTTTTTGTTTTTATTTAATGCTGGGTCTGCTCATTGAAGTTCCCAAGGACCTGTCCCTACCTTGGAAAGACACAGCAGGTTTTGAGCATAAGGAACACCCCTGTTGCCTTCTCAACATTTACCAACTTGATTCCGAGCCTTCATATTTGACTCGTTCCATATTTTAATCCTGCCTCCATTCCATCACCTCCATTGACAATTTATCTTATTGTTCATGCACTATTTCTATCTCCCTTTCACTCTTCCATAGGAGTCTTTACCTGCCTTTATCTGTGTCTTCCCTCTTGAAATCCCATCTCCTTTTGGTTCTGGTGGTGCCTTAACGGCCCTCTGAGCCAGACACACCTGTGTGTACCCCAACAGCTGGCCAGGTGATGGGCAACATGGAACAGAGTGAAAGCAGCAGGGAGAGGAAGTAATGGATGTCTCACAGGGACTGGGACCAACCTAGCAATCTTTAGCGTTAGACCAGGTATTTGAAAAATGGTTCCTGACTATTCAGGGGTAAAAGTCCCCTAAGGACGAAGCTCTATTTGTAAAGGGGCAACTAGGGCCATTGCTTTGCCAGGATTCCTGCAGTCAGAGCAGAGAACTGGAGGGAGGCAGCATTGAGGAAATCATGAGGTTCTGCCTCTGCCTGGGCTAACATCTGGGGTCTTGTATCATCAACACTGCAGCTAGTGTCTGAACTTGCAAGTACATGGAGTGTGTCCTTCTGTGTATTCCATCTTATATATATAAAAGCCTAATATGCGAAGTGTCCACTTGGGAGTTTGACCAGTGGAGAGTTTGATCACTCACTATGACGTGTGCTGACCACCAAGGGGCGGCGCAGAAGCCACTAGGGACCCTACCCATGCACAAATTTTGTGCACTGGTCTCTAGTATGTATATATGTGAACATTAGGTGCCTATGTGTACATGTGTGTATGTGTGAATAGAGACATACATACTTCTACATGGGTGGGTATGGGTATATGCATGCTTGAGTGTGCAGATATGAGGATAGAGTACACACTTTTGGGAAAGTGTTGTGTATGCCCAGAGTCAGCACACAGTAAATATTTGTACAGTGAATGAATTATTCCATTTGTTCAATTCCATAAATATTTATGGAACCATTTAACGATAATTAGAACCATAATAAGTAGTAATCATGTAAAGAAGGGGAAACTTCCACTAGAATATTTGTGAAAAGAGGGGATTTCCCAGTATCTGCTCAGGAATTGTCCGTGAGGCAGCTGCTACTTTGTGGACAGATAAATTCATCTCGCTCTTGTCACTTTGAACCTGTGCTCACTCTCAGCTGCTCAGGGACTGGAACTCTGGGCCATTGTTGTCTTTCCATGGTTGGTGTTGTTATCACACTAGCCTCGTGTTGTGTAGGCCACCCCTACTGCCTGGGCCCATAATTTTATATAACTCTACTAATATAATTCGGTTGTATTGTCTAAGAATTTTTACTAAGGTTTGAGGGTAATGAAAGGGAATTACAGCATTGAGAGTAAGACTCTTAATATTAGATGCTAAAAATATTGTTTTCAGCAACCAAGGGACAGAAGTAAACCGTGTCACTTACAGGGGTCCTGACATGGCTGGATATGTGAGAGCCATAGGCACTTCCTTCATCCTTCAGGGAGTGGGTTTCAGTCTCCTGCTAAGGAAACCCACATCCACCTTCAGGGATTGGTCTCACTCTAGATCCAGCCTCTTCCCCCACCTTGGCAAACAGCAGCCACAGTTATGCACAACAATATCCATTCCCTAAAGACCGAATTGTTCTCACAAGACCAATGTGTATGGGGCATCTTAGAACAGTTCAAGTAGGTGATGGACTCCCAAGGTGGCTCACACGTCACATCTCCCTGCCAGAAGGAAAAACTAGCCCTGCCCTCATTCTTCCCGGGCCTTGGCTCCCATGTGGATAAACCTTGGGCTAAACCCCTCCCCACCAGGCCCCTCCACCCATGCATGTGCCTATGTTGCCTCCAGGGCAGATAAGCAGATAATAAATCTCCGAGACAATACAGACTAAATCAATACAGGCCAACAGTTTTCCACAGTGTATGCAGGCTGCCAGGATTCCTCCTGGGCCCAAGGGGGATGGCGTTTTACATTGGGAAACAGCGTTCCTTCCCCTTCTCAATTTCTCCCTTTCCCGTCATGCATTGTTCCATGGCAAGGGACCCACTCGGACATATGATAGGTGGTTCATAACTGTGTCATTCCAGAGGGCTCTCATTGATCTCGGCACCTCCAGTTAGCTATGCAAAGACGAGGAGGCTGCTTTCAATTTATAGTTTCATCTTTTCCTTGGGCCAGACCAAGTTCTCAGTGTGGGCCTCCTCTCTGAGGGGCGGGGAGAGGTCTGATGACATATTTTCTCACCTCCAGAACTCCTTGGGGGGCAGTGGGGAGCAGAGACACTCTTCTCATTATGACAACAACTTCATCTTGGTTCATCTAATCGTGTATCATTTACAATGAACATTTACCACCCTCTGTACCCGAGGTTTAAAAAAAAAATCTTAAAATAACCAAGTGGTCTCCCACCCATTATCTCATGGAATGGACCCCCAGGGACTCCAGGGCACTAGAAACTCTCCCTCCAGAAGGGCATCGGAGGTCCATATCAGGTGTCTGGAATGGGTCTTGGTGGAGAGATGTTTGTGGGGTCAGAGCCTTTCCCAGCCACGTCCGAGGACAGGATGGGCTCATGCTTTCTCACTGCGCCTTCTGTCCCCTCAGGGGCAGTTTGACTTGACCTTCCAGCTGTGCATCTCCATCATCTCTAAGCCGTACGCTGTTGAGATGCTGCGGGGAGAAGAACGTCTTTAGCTGAAGAACAGCCCCCTTTTCCTTGGGCGTGCAGGGCTGGCTGGCTCTCCTTGGGTGCCTCATGGGCCGGGGAGGGAGCTGACAGCCTTGGTTTCCTGCTTAGACAGTCGCCAGTTAGGTACCTAAGAGGATGCACTTCCGCTTTCCAAAGAGGCTTTAAAGACATCTGAGTCACCCCGTCGCCTTTGGTGGGCTCGGCCGTGGGAGCCAGCCTCTGCGATGGGAGCAGGAGGAGGGCAGCGGCAGGTCAGACTCACAGCGCGCTCACCTGGGATGGCTTTTATGAGGCATATAAATCCTGTACCTTTCTGTAGTTAATAAAAAACAGCTCGTGTCTAAATTATGAGAATGTTCTTGAGAAGGAGGCCTGGGTTTCAGGAGCCTTTCGTATCTGAGGGTGTGTTAACTGCAAAATAATAACCCGACCGGCACTTCTTTGAGTGGGAAAGTAGTAAAAATGACAAGGGGCATTCAGAGACGCTGTCATTACAGCCATTCATCACCCGAAACTTTAATACCACCGGGATTTACTGAAAGAATAACACACGCCTATGTATTAAAGGCTGGGGTCATAGCTGTGAGCGTTCTTGGAACTAGCTATCTGGTGGCATATGCTTCTCCAGTCCCCCAGCCCCTTTCCCCTCCCCAGGGGATCAGTGATTCCAGACCATTCCCTGTTGCAGGCGATGACTCCGGCGTTCCCCTCCTCTTTCTTCCCCGCACAGCTGTGGGTGGGTTATAAATCTGAATCGTGGTTCAGGGGAGTTGCCCAGGTGGAGGAAAACGCCAATGGAGTGGCCTGGGAGAGGACAGCATCAGAGGCCTTTCTGCGGGGGGAGCGGGTATCGAACACCACTGCCCCGCCAACCTAGAGAAGGAGTTAGTCCGGGGGAGGCCAGCGGGGCGGGGCGGGCCCAGGGTAGGGTCTGCCCTCCACCCTGTCGGAGATGGGATTTGTCAGAAGTGGTTAAGGGGGGCGGTGACAGCTTTGGATTTTAATATTAGATAAACCCGAGGACTGTGGGGGTAAGACCTCCCGTTTGGTCGGCCGCCTCTTTGCTTTGTTGGCAGTTTCTTTGGCTGTGCAGAAGCCTTTCTGTTTGATATACTCCCATTCATGTATTTTTGCCTTTACTTCCCTTGCCTTTGGGGTCAAATTCTTAACATGTTCTCTACGGCCTCTGGTAGCATAGAAACCCACACCTGGAAGCTATATGACATTAACCAATGTCACCCCAATACATCTATCTAATAAAAGAGTAATTCAAATTGACCATCACTCTAACACACAAGATGGCTGCCATCATGTGGTCAAAGATGGCTGCCCCCATGTGGATGCAAGATGGCTGCCACAGATGGCCAGCAGGGGAGGGCAGTTGGGAGAGACCAGGTCTGCCAGGGAGGGAAGTTGTGGGTGATCAGGACAGCAGGGGAGGATAGTTGGGAGGGATCAGGCCTGCAAGGGAGGGCAGTTGGGGGTGATCAAGCCTGCAGGGAAGGGCAGTTAGGGGTGATCAGGCTGGTAGAGGAGGGAAGTTGGGGGTGACTGGCCCTGCAGGGAAGGGCAGTTGGAGGGGAACCAGGCCTGCAGGGTAGAGCAGTTGGGGGGGACCAGGCCTGCAGGGGAGGGCAATTAGGGGTGACCAGGCCTACAGGGGAGGGCAATTAGGGGCAAACAGGCTGGCAGGGGAGCAGTTAGGCATCAATCAGGTTGGCAGGGGAGAGGTTAGGGGGTGATCAGGCTGGCAGGCAGAAGTGGTTAGGGGCAATCAGGAAGGCAGGCAGGTGAGCAGTTGGGAGCCAGCAGTCCTGGATTGTGAAAGGGATGTCTGACTGCCCATTTAGGCCCGATCCTACTGGGCATCACTCGAGGGGTCCCAGATTGGAGAGGGTGCAGGTTGGGCTGAGGGACACACACCCCCGTGCACGAATTTTGTGCACCAGGCCTCTAGTTTAATATAAAAATAAATAAATTAAAAAGGGGGAAGACCTAATGTAGAGGGTGGTTGAAACACTGGAGGATGAATAGAGGTGTGGCTAAGCACTGGCAATCTCCTTGACGTTAAAGTGATGAGAGAAGGGGTGTAAATTTCAAACAGGAGTCCCAGAGGGGCTACAACTAGTAAGGTGACCAAAGGGGTAAAGCTGGAAGTGAGAGGAATGGGAGCTTCATTTTTTGACCATCAGAGGTTCATTTCCGTTTGGAATCAACTATGATGTTATCTTCCTATCAGAAAGAGTGTGATTTACCACTGTGCTCTCCATGCACGCACATAGGCACACACACACACACACCCAAGGCAGAACACCTTCAGGGGCGCTCTGAAATAAGTAACAGTGCCTAGCATTTCAAAGATCATTTTTAAATAAATGTCCTTGATGACAACTCTCCATTAAGTAAGAACTTGAAACAATTACAGCTAGACACAAAATTATTTCTCTTGTGATTCACTGCCTTTTAAAGGAAAATGACATTTCCAGTGGAGGTTGTGTGGGACCGGAATGGTGTGGAGCACACAGATCGCCCGCAGGATCCGAACAATGAAAGGGGAGAACTTTTTTTTTTCTCTTCTAGTTAGGAGTTTTCAATGTAATTTAGGAGTATTGTTCATATTAGGATCACAAGGTAATATCAGTCAGCTGGAAGCCTCCACACCAGACCCATGAGACAATGGAACTGAGTTCATTAATGAACAGTCTTTTAAAAAATAACACCATCGTTATAATAAAATGTCTATAATGCTTAAAAATAACCTAAATGCTTGTAATGCTAATCTCAGGATATAGCCCTGGGCGATGTCACTGACAATCAGCCCCAGAGTACTTTACCGAATAGTTTACTAGTTACCTTGGCATGACCAGTGGCCCAATTCCAGTTCTAAGGCAGCCGATGATCAATGGAACCAGTTGCTGAAGGACCTATTACCCCAACACGTAGTTAATCATCCCCTCCAAAAAACCCCCAAACTTTTTATTCACTTAGAAAGTTTATGGCAAGTATATGTGTTTCACTGAGGCTGGCCCAACATTCTGTGCATTTTTGGTATTATGTTTTGTCAATTTTGAATTTCAGAGTAATGTACAACATGAATGTCAAGGGTTATGATGAATGTGTGGACTCTGTCCCCAAGTACATTTTAAATTCAATCTTCTGCCTTTCCTACCTTCCTCAGTCCATGGAGTTACTCTCTTGAGTAGGAGAAAAAGGATGGATTTTCACAGAGTGCACCAGGATTTTGTCCTGGGGAAGGATTTTGCACAAGTGCCTTTGCACACTCACCTTGCCATGCATGTATCACTCAGATACACATACATCCATGCCCATAAGACACAGAGGCTCTTCTTTATTCTTAGAGAGTTTAGGCAAGTTACTCATTGTGTAGCATATTGCAACTCTGTTTCTCATCTCAAATGATGCCCACTTATCAAGATAGGACACTAACATGTTGTGTCTCCATCACCGTTTCCATTGGTACTGTGTGATTTCTGTATCATCTATTCCTTATGCAAGGTCTACAGTGTTATCATATACATTCGCCAGCCTGACTAAGCAGGTCAGGTCTGTGTGGATATGGGCTTGAGTGTTATGAGGTGTGTGAGTGTACTGATTTGCTGGATGTGTGATCTGTGTAGATAAACGAGTGAAATATTCCACTTCTTGGTGCACTACCCAAGTACCATCCCTTTTCTCTCAATCATAAAAACAAGCCAGTGAATCAACCAAATAGAAATGGCAGTAATCTGGATTGAAAATACACTGAGTGAAACAAACCCATCCTTTATGTATATTCAACATCTGTGGCCTGCCAGACAGGCAAAATTCAAAATACAAAAAATTGCAAAGCATAAGTATCCTTAACAGTAGCTATTGTTAAAGGAAACAGAATAGATATACATTTTATAGTCATTGAGAAATAAAAACCTTTTTCTTTAGTAAATCAATAATAATTCAACAAACTTGTCCTTAGGTGAATCAGTGAGATAATGATTATTGATGAATTAGCTGGCTTCGAGATTTTGCTGGGTGATCACTATAAGCAGTGTCACAGTGGTCTTGCTGGTAACAATTTAGTTGTATGTTTCCTAGTTGTTTATATGCACTAGTAGGTAATACTACTTGAAAGCACTTGTGGATAACATGGATTGGAAATTTACAAATATGCTTCATGCAGGAAGAAGGAGTAAAAAGCTAAAAGGAGAAAGAGATCCCATCTACACTGGGAAAGCAAAACTTTCCCAGAATATTTCCAGTGACTTTGACTGATGTCTCATTGGCCAGAATTGTGTCTCATGGTCCATCTTAGCTGCAAGAGAGTCTGGGAAATGTAATTTTTACCTTAACCCATTGCTCCCTCAAACATAACTGGAGTTCTGATCAGAAGGAAGAAAGAGAACTTAGATATTGGAAAAGTAACTAGCAGTACCTATTTGCCAGAATCAAAGTTTTTCGTTCTCACTGTCTTTTCTGCTTACATTTTAATTCATTGATTTGCTGGATTTTTTTTTCCCAGTTCCTGACCCCTCACACCCCCCAGTTATTTTTTAATTAGAACTGTAGCTTTTCTGAGCAGGAGGGCTAGCGGTCATCTAATTCCACCTCTTTATTTCACTGCTGAGAGAACTGAGGCTCAAAACTTCTGTCACTTGCTCAAGGTCACACAATGAGTCACAGAGGCCCCAAGTAGAGCTCAGTCCAGTGGTTCCCCTCAAGGCCATACTGCCTCTGAGATGAGAAAACACAGTCCAAGGGACACGTTTTCCCTTTTATTTTCCTAAGTGAAAACCCCAGCCACCGACGTCTTTAAATTTTAAATGATTTGCATTTGCGGAATTCAATTTCTAGCCAGCCAAGCATAATTGCAACACATTGCCAGTTTTTCCTATTAAGCTCTCAACACACTTTGTTATAGGATCTTGCAGCTGACAGAATGGGAAGGGGAGTTCAGGGGTCTTTTCTTCACTCACTAATCAAGAAGATCAAAGGTTAGTACACGCATATGAGAATAAACTCCCAGAATAGCACCCAAAACCGTTCCCAGGAAAATACCCCAGACACTATTTGCAGCCTCCTGCCATTGTTTTTGAGGAACTTTCCAAGATCCCTGCACGAGAGGCTGTGACCCCGTGGGAAGGCTCTCTCGTGAAATGAGTGATCTGGCGCAGGTCACTTGCTCGCTCTGCGTCCCCTTTTCCTGCAGTCAGGAGCGGTGGCTTGAGACTTAGCATCTCAGCTCTGGTTGCACATTAGAATCACTGAAGGCCGTTTCAAATGATCAATGTCTATGCTCCCCAACTGTTTTTATTTTGTAAATTTATTTTAATAATTCTTTATTATTGAAAGTATTACATACGTCCCCCTTTTCCCCCTCTTTGGCCCCCTCCAGCCTGCCCCCGCCCCCCACCCGAGGCCCTCACCACCCCATTGTCTGTGTCCATGGGCCATGCATACATGCATACAAGAGCCTTGGTTGATTACCTCCCAGCTACCCACCCTCCCCCACCTTCCCTTTGAGATTCTGCACTCTGTTCCATCCCCAACTATTTTGATTTTAATAATTTTCAGTGCAGGGCACAGGTATTGGCAGTTTTGAGAAGCTCTCTCGGCGATGCTATTATTTAGCCAGAGTTGCAGCCTACCAACCTGCAGCATCACACCACCTGGGACCTGAGTAGAAAGGTGAATTTCAGGTCCCACTCCAGACCTGCTGGGTCAGAGTCTGCAAGAACCTCACATGGTTGATTCGTGCACCAGGAAAGTGAAGGGCTGAGGATGGGGCTATAGTGGCAGGAAGGTCCTCAGAGGCAATGCCATCCATGCTGAGACCTGAGATGCAGCTGCCAAGGACGTGGCCAGGCTGAGCAAGGGCTTCTGTGCAGGCTGGTCACATGACACCCCTCCCGCCCCCCAGAAATTACACAAGTACACACCACACAAACAGCACACCCTACACAAGTACACACAAACACACACGTTACAAAACTGCACATCAGCAGACTCTACACAAAAACACACACACCAGACAACATACCAGACGAAACACAAAGATCTGTGCCACACAGAATGCTTTTTGTTTGGACCACATATGGATGGTGCTGCCAATAATGATAGTTGCAAATGATCTTCTCCTCCTTCCTTGTCACCGAGTCCCTGACATCCCCACGCTGTTCACGTGCACCATCTGTGCTGGCGTTCTGCCAGTGCCCTTTCCCGAGAAAACTGAACGGGAGGCGAGTGGCTGAAAGGAGCAGGGACCCTTCCTTTGTCTTTGCCACAGAGAGGAACCTGCTGCTTACTGATGTCCAGTTCTCTTTGGTGCTTGGAAGAGCAAACATCTTTGGGGACAAGAACAAATGTTCACAGACTTCGAACATCATCTAATAGGAGTCACTCTCTTGGTAAAGCTCATCTCTGGCTCCTCCTGGGGTCACCAGTGGGGAGGGGGTGGCAAAGATGGTCCCTGATGCCCAGTTGAGTGTGGCCCCTTTTGTCGGACCCTTCTGTAGACCTAAGCCACCACCCTCTAAACCAGAGATGGGGAACCTTTTTTCTGCCAAGGGCCATTTGGATATTTGTAACAAAATTCTCAACTTAAAAATTAGCCTACCCTATTTGGTCAAATATTTAATGAACTCACTGCTAATGCCTTGGCAGGGCCAGACCAAATGATTCTTGGGCCTTACGTGGCCCACGGATGAGATGTTCCCCACCCCTGCTCTAAACCAATGATTTCTCCTTTGGTCCGAGAGAGTACGTGCAGGGAAACAAAGATGAGGTATTAGGGGAGAAGGAAGGGAATTGAGGGGAACGGAGGCATTTGTATTGTTTATTTCCTCCTGCGAAGGGCATGGGTGTATCCGAGGGTGCTGCCTCCACTGTAAGTCAGTGGTTCTCTGACCAGGCTGATAAGCTCGCCTGGGTCACTGGTTACAAGAACAGTCCCGCCTGCTATGAGCTGGATGGTATCGCCCCTAGTCTTCATACCTAGTACCTCCCAGGTGGCCTTTTTTGGAAAGAAGGTCCTGCAGACATAATTGGGTAAGCCAGGGTAGGATCATGCTCGTCTAGGCTGGGCCTCTACTCCAATATGACTCGTGTGCGTATGAAAAGGGGACATTTGGACATGCGGAGGGGGAAACAGCCTGTGAAGATGAAGGCAGAGATCAGGGTGATCCAGCATAAGCCAAGGCCCCCAAAGGTCAACCAGCAACCCCCCACCAGCTGGGAGAGAGGTCTGGCGCGGATTCTCCCCCACGGCCTCAGAAGGAACCAGCCCTGCCGACCCCTTGGCCTTGGACTTCCAGCCTCCACAGCTGTGAGATGGTGAGTCTCTGTTGTTGAAGCCACACAGCCTGTGGCGCTTTGTGGCAGCTGCCCTAGGAACAGAATACACAGCCCCGCCCCCACGCGGCTCCTGGTGAACGGGATCTCTGGGGGAGGGGCAGGGGCAGGCCTCTGCAGGAGCCTCAGGGCCTGGAGGAGGGGTGGGCTCTGCTGCGCAGTTCCCTCCCCTGGCTGTCCCTGGCATCTGAGCTGCTGCCACCCTCACTGATGCGCTCAGCGCTTCTCAGGACTCTCGTGGGAGGTGTGGACAGGTTGCTGTCACCAATGAGTCAGTCAGGATGGGACTGTTCACTTCTTGAAACAGACATTGGTTGACATTCTTCTGGTTAAAAAAATGCTGGTAAAGCCCAGCCAGTGTGGCTCAGTGGTTGAGCGGTGTTGACCTATGAACCAGGAGGTCACAGTTCAATTCCTAGTCAGGGCACATGCCTGGGTTGCAGGCTCAATCCCCAGTGTGGGGGGTGCAGGAGGCAGCCAATCCATGATTCTCTCTCATCATTGATGTTTCTCTCTCTCTCTCTCTCCCTCTCCCTTCCTCTCTGAAATCAATAAGAAGATATTTTTTTTTAAATGCTGCTAAATCCTGGTACATAACACCACACACAAAAAAAGCCACTTACCACTGTATTCTCAGCAGCCAGCCTCGCCCTGGTGACACACTAATGCAAAGGTCCTTACAGAGGACAGCGTTTCTCATTGCACAGCGTTTGAATAATGCACTTAAAACTGTGGTTCCTGGGCTGTTTGCTCACTAGAAAGAGACTGCTCTTCGTTTGAAAATGTCCATGGGCCGCAGCGTTCTCTCTGACAAACCGCAGACTTCTTCCCGGACAAGCCCAGTGAGCAGCGTCTATATAGAAACCAGGGGCTGGAGGGAGCTTTTGCTTCCGGCCACTCTGACCTCCACAGCCAGCTGCCTGCCTGTAGGCAGCATCGCAGTGATCCCACCAGTCGTGTTCATCACTCGTCTGTGTCTCGGAAACCCGCGGCCTCCTTCCACTCACCCTTTGGGGTGGAACTGAGGAGCCTTATTCTGGGCTCCAAGGTGTTGTCTCCCTCCTGGAAGTTCGGTAAATTTGTGCTCAGCCATTTTTATACTGTGGGAGCGTGAAGCATGGCCATCACGCTCTGAAATTGTTTAGATGCTTTCCACCCACCTCCAGCCAAATTCTTACTCTTTTTTTTTTTTTTTTTAAGTAAAAATTTTCCAGGGCCTCTTTGGAGCGTAGGAACAGATTCTTTGTCACAGTGGGAGGTTTTCTCCTTCGCCTGAAGCCATGTGGGAGAAGGAATGTGGGCTGGAAAAGGACTCGCGTTTGAATCATACTTTCCCCACCACTGTTTGTGTGATCTTGGGCAAGATACATACCCTTTGCCCAGGCCTTGTGTTCCTCACCTACGAAATGGGACCTTTCAAGTTCACGGGAAGGACAGGGGTTCGCATGTAAAACAGAATAGCATGGTACAGGCTGGTGGTTCTCAAACCTGGGTGCCTCTTGGAACCACCTGGGAGCTTTGAAAACAAAAGTGGCCCTCACCCCGGACAAAAGGGGTTGGATTCTCCGGTGGGTGAGACCACACCTCGGAGTAATTTTTAAATGCTCCAGGAGACTGGGGAAGCCTTGAGGGTTAAGAACTAGTGGGTCTAACAAAGATGGATTTCAGGAGGATCGTGCTTAGTGAAAGAAGCCAACACAAGAGACCACATACAGTCTGACTCCATTTATGTGATAACCCAGAAATGGCAAACTGTGGTAACAGGCATCAGCTCGGCGATTGCCAAGGCCGGAGAGTTGGGGAAGGGAATTACTGCAAATGGACGCAGAGCTATGTTTGGGGTTGGGCGTGTTTGACATATGGATTCATCACTACTCTCTCACCTGGATGCTTCCAAAAAGTCAATGTCATTGTCTGTCAAGTATACCTCAATGGGTAGCATAATAGGCCCTCTGTAGCCACTATTTTGATGGTGATGGTGATGTAGCAGGAGGAAGGTGGCAGGAGTCAGAAGCAGTTTCCAGAGGTTGTATTTTTGGATGAGCAGCAGCTTGAGGCATTGCAAGATAGAGAGCCATAAAGCTGTCACTTGAAATGTGCGCATTAGAGTGAATGCATTTGACACGCTTTTAGTTCCAGATGTCCAGGTAAGCATGCCGAATGGGGCTTGCTGACTCTCATTCCTAATGAGGAGTAACTAGCAGCCGACTGGGAAGCGTGATCCTGTGGGGAGTGAACATTGGGAGCGTGTTCGGGCCGAGTTACCCAAACTCTCTGAGGCTTTCAAGCAAGCGATCGCAGAGAAGCGGAGCCTCTTGGGAAAATTCTTCCCAAGGCCCTTTCTGCCGGAAGACTCGTGCTTTTTAAACTCAGATTTGCAGAAAGAAGCCTTGAGAACTTGAAGGGTCTGAGGAGCAACAGTGTGGGACGTGGAGGTTTCGGTGTGAGATGGCCCGGCTCTTACTCGAGGGTTTTCAGGGAAACCCTCTGGTAACTGGCACTCGAGTGCCCGGCTTGGCCTGGGTGTCTGGAACAGTGAACCTCTAGCTCAGAGCAGATCAAAATGTTCCTCCCCTTGCCTTAACCGGCTTGGCTCAGTGGTTAGGGCCCGAGGACTGAAGGGTAGCGAGTTCGATTTACAGCTCCAGGGATCAGCCGAGGGAGCAACTGTGGGCTCTGAGAAGAGGCCAGGTGCCCTCTGGCGCCAGCACACCTTGCTGTGTGACTCCGGGGCCACCACCCTCCTTTCCAGGCCTCTGCTTCCTCGTTTGTAAAGTGGTGATGGTGACCCCTGCCTAGTCCTTACGCTTACAATGTCAGGAACACCGGGACAGTGCTTCTGGAAGGTCTTGGGTTATCAATTGTAATGGGGAGAGGTTAGTGGCCCCCCAAAAGGGTCCTCATGCCCCTAATGTCCCCCTCTCTCAAGTTTCTTATAATCTGGAATGTCCCTCACATGCACGTCAGCCTTCTCCTCCCCAGGGAGGAATCAGATGCCTGCCTCGCCGCGCCCCACACTGCATGTGGGGTTGGGGTCCCTGGAGGACGTGATTCTTGACCTGGGAGTCAAGGGGTGGCCTGGGGCAGAGGAGCAAAGCTGGTTTCTTCGTACTGAATTGGAACATTCTTAAGAGAAAACCATTTATCTCTATGTAACCTGGAGAATGTGTCTGTCTCTTTTGATTAGAATTGAACTCCCAGAGGATTCAAATGACTATCTCATCCATTCTCGTCTCCTTAGTACCCAGCACAGAGTAGGGGCTTTAGGAGACTCCACTGAACTGAATGAGATTGGATTGAATCACTGAAACACCAAGGCAGCTGCTGGCCCGGGCATTAGCAGGATCCCAAACAAGCCCGGGTGGAGGTCATTCTCAAAAGCTAGTGCGAGTGAGGTGGGAGGTGCAGGCCGCCTTATTCTCTCCCACAAATAAGATGTAGACTGTTTTCCTATCCCCTGGGGGTTTAATCTCTCCTTTTGAATCTTGAAAGCCCACGGCGTTGAGTGCTGAAACCCATTACAGAGCAATTGTCCTTGGAGCTCAAGTTCCCTTACAATTCTTTTCCTGGGCGGCTCCGATGACAGGCTCTGACATGACCCCATGAATCATAGACGCTGCTGCTTCGGGCTCTTAGAAATGCTTTTACCTGCCTGGGTCCAGCAAGAAATAGAACACGATCCTGCTTTCCTCACTCTGAATGCCCTCGTCTTCAAGGAAGGCGCTTTCTCCCAAGCCTTCCCCCAGCCTCCGTCGTAGAGGAATGTGGACTCAAGGCCAGAGAAGGCCAAAGCCATGAGTTAGAGACACTGCAGGACTGATCCTAAGTCTCAGAATCACAGGTTCAAGGCATATGAGGTCAGAAGGCACTGGGGACAGGAGTCCCGAGTTGTAACCACTGTGACCATCCTGGCTTCAGCCCTCATAATGAGAAAAAGTTGCTTTCTAAGGGAGTCTTTCCTTTAACCCTGACATCAAAATAAGTCAACGAGTGTGGCTGGTCCCGAGGTTGACTCCTTGCCCTAGAAAAAACTGTGTGACCCAGACTAAAAATTAATTCTCCAAAGGAGGCAAGGTGGACAATGTTTGTTTCCATCATCAGAAGCCCATCTACCAGCAAACAAATAGAACAGCTTACGAGGAATTCAGTTACGCTCCTGGTCTCCCTATAACATCTCATGGAACAAATATCCCAGGCCTTTGAGAGCAGGGTTGCGCAATGGTAGGGAATATCCTGAGGGGAGGTCTAGCATCATGAGACCCTCTGGTCAAGGGCTGGAGCCTGGATCTTGGGGAAACTTTGCATCCAGAGATAACAGGCATTTGCCACTCACGTCAAGGTCTGAGCCATAGTGAGGGGTCCCATTCCCATTTTGTGCTCATGTCATGCACCAATGATCATGACATCCATTCTGCTCTCATCCCTGGATAGGGCGGCCAGGAAATGTCAAGGAATGCCTCCATCTTCAGCTCCAGGAATAGGCTCTGTTTTTCCTAATTAATCAGAGAAACCTTATTGCTTTGCCACAGTAATTAGTGTGGGCTACACAGGCCTAAACTGATCAATACCTGGCTGTCTTCTGGCCGTGGGGATTGATTCTGTAATGGCCTCATGGTCCATTTCAGGTCAATGAGATGTGAGAGGACTTGCGTTGGAAAATGTGGGGAGTAGCTTCCCACTCCCTCAGATCCTCTGGAAAGCAGCAGAGACATTCCCCTCTATGAGCATTGAAATGAACTCAGTACATAGAGGAGAGCACAGCTGAGTGACTAGCACAGAAGCAGCCCGAGGAATGGGATTCAGGCAACCTGGAAACCTGCTCCAGCTCCAGACTTCCGATTATGCGAACCAAGTGACTCATTCATTATTTAAATTAGCTACATTGGTTTTTCTATTATTTGCAGCATAAAACAAACTAACTGGTACCAGGAGGGGACTCTACACCTGGTGGGAGAATGGGTAAAACGCAAGTCTTCCCGGGGTGAGGCTGCCTGAGGACTGGCAGGAGTTCCCAGCAGAGAGCAAAGCATGAGGAAGGCAAGGAGGGGTAACGGGCCTAGTGTGGCTGGTGTGCTCTGGGGAATTGCCCATGGTCTATAGGTCTGGGCGGCTCCAGTCCCTCCAGGAGGAATGATCTGTACTCTGGATATTGAGCTCCTTGGAGACTCCATGTCTTCCTCATGTGTGAGTCCTAGTGTCCAGCACAGTGCCTGCTACCTACTTTGTTGGATGAACGAATCCATGAAGGAATGAGTCAATGCAGGAATGGGTCTCTTGTTGCTCCAGGCCATGCAGACCAGCTGGTACAGGAAGGGCTGAGAAAAGGTAGCAGTGAGAGATGTTGGAGCAACAGTTGCCAAGTTCAAGATAGTAGTAGCCAGAGTGAGATGTCTCGGGTCCCCTTTGGTGACAGAGTGACCTGGGGAGACGCTGAAAAAGGTGCCTCTAGGACCTCATGGGACCTGCCTTCAGAAGAGCAACCTTGGGATTCATATTTGTAGAGGGAGTGCCTGTTAATCAAACCCTTTGAAAAATGCTGCATTAAGTCACTTGCTGGCAGGAGGGTTTGTCGATCTACCTGGTGGGTGCATTTTCCTGGAGGTGGTGTGATGCTCAAGCCCTGCGAAGAGTGACAGTCCCGTGAGATGACCCGGACGTCTGTTCCAGGGGCTCTGGCGCACGGTCTCCCAGAGTAATTATAGCATGCACTGCATTATCAGTGCAGCCAGGCCTCCTGAGAAGCCTGCAATCAATCTCTATCATTTTGCTTTTATTTCATCACCAACTGCAATACAGAAATCAACTGGGGATAGCCTAGAATTTAACATGTGCTTATCTCTTCCTGGGCATCATTGAAATCAGAGAGCTCAATTAAGTCATCCAGTTGCCAATGTACAATTCACTGGTTCCTGGAGAGAGGATTTGACATCCTACGCTTCCCTTCCACAACCTCTGGCATCTCACTCCATTAATCATCCACTTTCTCTCTCTCCTGGTTCAGAGCTTTGTGTTCTGCGCTGGTGCTTTGCTCTCAGCATATAAACACACCCACGTCTCCATTGTAGCAAACACACAGCCCGCTTCTCCTTCAGCCACGTCCCCCTCTAGTTTGGGCCTCATTGTCCTCTTTATGTCTCTAGGATCAGCACCTCCAATTCTGCATCTTCACTCAGACTGTCTGCCCTTGTTCTGTCCCGACCACCCTCCAGAACAGCTCTCAGCAGGGCAACCATGACCTCCTGGTTGCCAGATTCACTGGCATTATTACAATGCTGAAGATGTTTAGATGACAATGCAGTTATGGTCAAATTGGGACACTTCACAGAGCCTCTTTCAGAACAAATGGGATGGGCTTTGAAACAACACACGAATGTGACTCTCGCAGAAGAACTGGGAGAGGGATGCTCTACCGACAAAACAGTTTGGCAGATGATTACTCACTCACAGTGAACATGTGGCCTGGAGAGACCAAAACAACCTTCTCCAGGTCGTACAGCACAGGAGGACCTGAACCCAGGTCTTGGGACTTCCAACACTCATTTAGGACTCACTGTTCTAAGAATTCTACAACCGTAATAGTCATAACTCTATCAAGTAGACACTATGACTCTCGTTCTTATTTTACAAATAATAAAATGGAGGTGCAGAGCATTAAGTAACTTGTCCAAGGCCACAGAGCTAGAAATGGCAGAGGTTAGACAGGACCCCGGAACCCACTGCTTAACTACGGTGCCATGCTGCGTGTCCACTGTCTTACCTTTTACTGTTTATCCCAGACTTTCCCAAGCAGGGTGTGTGGTGTGCGCCAGGTGGTTAGAAGTGGTCCAATACATTAATCTCCTCAGTCCTGGGACAGCTGGGTGGGACTTGGGGCAGCCAGAGCTCTGGAATGGTCCCTTTCTCTGGGGGCTGCCTTGACCTTTGACTCCAGTGGGTATCACACTTGTGATTTTTCATGTTCAACATGACATGTAGTGATTCAGTTAAGAATTGTCCATGGGATGGCCATATGAAGAGAAACAAGCACTCTGCCAGTATATATTGATTTATTCAAACAGTGTCTTAATATGTTGCTGTGTGTAAAACTCTTAGAAATCGTATAAACTTTGAAGTCACAATAAACTTCGCAGATACAGTGGGATGGGGTGGGGGTAGGGATAAAGGTGAGAGATTGGCGGAAGGGAGAGGTTCTGGAAGGGTGTTTCTTACAAAGGAATTAGATAGAGTTCAGTTAATTTCTATGTAAGTACCTTCTCCTGAATTCCCTGCAAGACTAACCCTACCCTTACTTAATATTCTAAAATGTTCCCTCAAAGTCAGTCACAATTAATTATGTAGAATCCCAGTATCAAGGGCAATAGACTTGCTTCTAAAACAAGGCTTGGGTACAGAGCAAAGGGCATGCTGGGCAGTTGTGGGAAAACCTCATGTTAGCTGTTTGCCCCAAGACAGAGATTTTAATAATTAAGGATATTACTAAAAGCATAACTTGTTCTAATTAATTAATACATGATCCTCTTAATCCCCCCACATTCTATGCTACTATTGTATTAAAAACACCACTAAGTAGTACTTAAGCCTTCAACATTAGTGGCAGCACCTACATTTGCATGTCAAATTGGAGAATGGTTCCCTATCTAATATCTGAGATGAGGGTTTGACATTCATAGGAATTCCCTCAAGTATGCTCCCAAGTTTTCAATAAACTAGACCTCTCTATGAGCCTTTCCATGAAATGGGAGTCCCCAGGTATGGAGCTCAAACTTATCCCCACAGACACTCCCACTGCTCACATTCCCAGAAATGTTGCCACCTGCTCCGAGGGGATAACTCCAACTAGTATGAGAGCCTCCAGAGGAGGGGCAGAGGAGAGCTCCAGGAAGTCGGCAGGGAGAAAGGGGCTCTAGAGTCCAGGGGGAGAGGAATAGGGTCACGTGCTCATTTTCCTGCGTCCAAGCTGCTGCCCCTGAAGGGCTCACCCCGTTAAGAACTCGGCTCCTCTTAGAAGGCCTGCTGATAGCTTACTTGAGAGGATAACTCTCTGGTGAATATTATTGGATATGCTGAGGGAGCATAGCCCTGGGGTTGGGGTTGGCTGGGAAGTAGCTCAGTCTGGTAATTGATGGATGTATTTGTTTCCTATGGCAACACAAAATTATTTTGTGGTTCTGGAAGTCACAAGTCCATGTGGGTCTCGCTGGACTCAGATTAAAGTGTTGGTAGGACTGAGTTCCCTTGTAGAGGCTCTAGGGGATAAACAACCCCTTGCCTTTTCCTGATTCTCAAGGCTGCCTTCTTTCCTTGGCTAATGGCCCCTTCCATCTGTATAGCCAGCAGTTAGTTGCTGATCAAGCCTTTGTCATATTGCATCATTCTGACATTGGCTTTTATGTCTCTCTCTTCCATATTAAAGGACCCTCGTTATTACATTGGGCCCACCTGGATCATTCAGGACACTCTCCCTCTGTTGAGGTCAGATGATCATCAACCTTAATTCCATGTACTACCTCAATTCCCCTTTGCCATGTGATATAACCTATGCAAGAGTTCCTGGAATGAGGACATGGACATCTTTGGGAGGCCCTTACTCTGCCAGCACAGTGAACAATGGGTTGGGCTGCTGCAGTGCGACCTTTGGACAACATGGCCCTGATTCCATTCAGTGTTTCACTTGGGACCACTGGCACAGTAGGGAGAGTGATTGGCTGGCTTGTTGATCAGTTGACTGACATTCTTGATATGTCCAGAGGATTCAGCAGAATAACTTTAATGCCCAGTCCAATTTGTTACTCTATTGCATTATTTTCGACTGGCCATGCTTCACTGGTGTTCTGAAATAACTTAGACACTAGTATAGCTGTTACTATTACTTCTACTTCTGCTCCCCCTACTACTACTCGTTGGTTCTTCTCCTCCATTACCACCTCTTTCTTCTAATACCTAACTTTTATCAAACATGCACTGTGTATCAGGAATGTCTGGGACCAACTCCTATCACCCAACCTGCCAAGAAAACAAACAGTATTTGAGATGCTCACTGTGGCCTCATCCATTCCACTTCAATATTTGGTGAGCAAGCTAATCCTCTATCAAGTTAGATCACCCAAAGCTACAGGTCTCGCTACCATTACTCTCACACCTGTAAGCATGTCTCCAGAGAATGGCTATTGAAGAGGCTGTCTTTTTCTTTTGTCAAGGGGCCATATAAGAAATGACTGAAGAAAGCATGGTTCTGTATTTCCTATGAAAATGCTCCTGAAGAGCGCATCCCTTGCAGTGTCCTGTGTTCCTTCCATCGGGCTCTCTGTAATGACGGCCTCTTAAATGTCGCTGGTAGAGGAGGGTTTGTCCTTCCTGTCACCCTGTTTATCTTCTTAGCAGGGAATGATGGCACTGACAATGTGCGGTTTTTATGGTTATTTGATTTTTGCTTTCGTTGTCAGAAAACCACAGGGGTGTAAGTTTCTATTTTCTACCAGATGTGATGCTAGTTGCTATAGTATTGTAGCCTACCTGTCAGAATAAAAGCATCGTCTTATAAGAGGGCTAGGTTGAGGCCAACCTATGATACTGCACCCCACCCTCCAGGTACCAGAACTTGACCCTGATAGCCAAGGGGCTACTGAGTCCAGGCACCTCAATATTATAATACCCAGAGCGGTCCTTCAGTCTTCTGTATGACAATAGAGTTGGTTGAAAATGGCCAAACCCACATTGTGGAATGAGAAGAGTATATTACTTTGGCACATATGTAATTACATAAATTATAAAGGATTTTCAGAAAAGTGTATAAATAATTAATATATATGACTACATAGGCCAGGAAGGTTTTGACTAGATGCCCTTACAACAGCAGGTACCACATGACCAGTCTTTTGTTATTTCTCCCCATATGTGATTCTTCCATGCAGTCCAGACATCCCCTGCCAGCTAATGCTTCCCATTGTTCTCTAAATGTTGTCTCCATACCGCCTGGTGTATCTACATTTCAGAACAGCCTTTAGGATTATGCATTCTGTGTAAAGGAGCCCACAGAGAGATGCCCAGAGGCAGCAGAAAGTCAGCCCGGTGCCTGAGGCAGGACACAGACCTGGTATCGGCACCCACCCGCTTTATCAATGATAGAGGAAGTCTGTATGTGCATGTGTGTGTGTGTGTGTGTGTGTGTGCATGCTCAGGTGCCATTCTATTTCCTTTAAGAAAGCATCCTCAGAGCTTCCTGTATGCAAATTCCTTGCCTCCACCTCCGCTCACACATTCTATAGTATGTAAACAAAATTTTACTCTGTCCAGAACATGAATGAATCTGTACCTAGGTCCTCTGGCTTTGAAATCATGCATTTTGAAGAGGAGAATATCAGTGGAAAGCTTGAAGAAGGAATGCTAAAGAAAAGAAAAATGTCAGATTCTTTAGAACAGAAGCAAGCAAGACGAGATAGAGCATATTCACTCATTCATTCATTCATCTCTCAATCATAATTCTATTGATCATGTACTGGGCACCTAGTACTGTGTTAACGATGGGAGTATAATAGTGAGCACAGACATTTAATGAGGCTAACATAATTTAATCAATACAATATGATTAATGAATCACACAAACATAAAATTGCAACTGTGACTAGTGCCATAAAGAAGAGTGGTTCTCACAGGAGCCACTAAGGGGAGAATTGACCTACAAAGTAAGTGAAAACCTAGTGGGGATGCAGTTCATTCACAAGAGTTTTGGAAGCATTTAGGAGTGAGCCAGTGTGTGGGCAGACAGAGTGTGGCACAGTCTCAGAGGATGCCAGTGACGGAGGGAGCCTGGGGCAAGCCCTTCCTTTCACAGACGCGGGGGCCGAGGCCCCAAAGGCCACCAACATGGGCGGTGTCATCCAACACTTGTTATGTCCCCTCCTGATGGTATTTTTCTCTACAGTGTTACCACCTTGTCTAATATGTGTGCATATGGGTGTGTGTGTGAGAGTGTACACACAACTATGTACATGAACACACAACTTATTTCGTTGTTTATTGTTTGGTTTTGTTTTCCTACCCTGACTAGAATATGAACCCCATGAAGACAAAGGTTTTTGTTTGTTTATATGTTGCCCATGACAACCTTGACTACAGGAATGCTTGGCACATAATTGGCGCAGTATGACAAAATGAACCCAGAGTGTAGTAGGTGTTTACTGGTATGTCCTTGCCCTTTGTCGTACCTTTGCTGAGATGTCAAGAAGACGTCTTGTGTTCTATTCTTGGTGTGGGGTTATCCCAGGACTAGGAGGGTCGATACTCACCCTGATGAATCACCTGGGCAATGCTGTCTCCTCCACCTTTGAGTGTGGAAAGCAGCTGAACCAGCCAGGCTTTGAGGCTGGGAATGAGGAGCCTCACCCAGTGTTGAGTCAATAAATACAAAACAGCTTCTGAGTGAGGAGTGAGGAGTGTTCTTAAACAGACAGCAACACTTCAGGGAAAGAGTGGTCAGAGCCCAGAGGCAGCTCTCACAGTGAGCCCGGTTCTGGAAATGGAGATGCGGGCTGTCCATAGCTGGGCACTCAAAACAGTCAGCATTTCAGCTACATCTTGACATGCAGCGGGCTGCAAAGGACAACAACAAAGAAAACACTGCAGTTTCCAAACAAAATATACAATACAAACCAGGCCTACATAGCTTTTGACAGCCAAAGACCAAAGCAGATGTTGAGCAGTATCTATGAAACGAATTATACAGAGACAACAAAAGCAGCAACAACCGAACAAATGCCTGTTCCGGTCTTGCTGGGATACCATTTATTCTAACTGCCAGAAGTCCAGGAATCAGGTTCCGCAGACATTAAGGGCAATAGGAAGGAAGCTTCTATGAAGGGGCTGTGACACTCTTTCATTTGGGGTAAAACATCCCTATTGTGCACAGCCTGCTCTTTCAGAGAGCAACGCTGGAATGCAAGCATTTCTAATGTCCCACAAAGTTTGGGTGCTTCCTTTGGTGGCACCTTCAGTCATCAGGGCTTACATGAGGTCCTTCCTCCCAAGTGAATGTTCATCCAACACCTTTAAACATCTAAGTGCCTACACCCCCTCTTTCTCTAGGAGCCTGAGCTCCTCAGTCCCCAGCTGTGAACCGAATGAGGGTTTGGATGAAGACTAGGTTCTACCCTGTTTTGAGCAGACACGTACAAGGACCCACCTGCCCCCCACTTTCTGTCTTTCAATCTTTTCTCTGTATTGCCCCAATCCAGTGGGAACCCTGTGCCACAGTGGTCGCTGCTACTGCTTCCCTCTCAAAGACTTCAGCTTCCCTGAGTCTTGTTCTCATATGTTTCTCAGCCGAAGGGTCACTCCCAGCAGGTCCTGGACCCAGGTTGTTGCTACTGACAAGAAAATCTGCCACTTGTGCCTCTCAACGTTGTCTTTCTTCAGCTTTCAAATGGCCCATATTTGAGAACCTCGGTTCTTCACGTAAATCTTACTCTCACCCTCCTGAATCAAAAGTCTCCACTCAGGAGATTAACCAAACTTGTATGCATACAAGCTTAACTCAAGGACACAGACAATCATGCAGTAAAGGCCGGGGAGGGGGTTACTATGGGGGGGGGTGTCAATGGGGGAGAAAAGGGGAGCATCCATAATGCCTTCAACAAAAAATATAATAATAATAAAATTCAAAAAAGACCTACTCTTCCTTCAGTCAAAAATCTGACTTAGGACCAATCTCTTCCTCTTTCTCCCTCCCCCGCCACCCAAATTAAAGCTATGTGCTTCAAACCAGAGCCTCTAGCAATAATGCCAACAATTTTTAATCCTGAACTGGTACATGTTTCAGTTTCTCAGTTGGTTTTGAACTTAGAAAAGGGAGAGGGGTCATACATTTACCTTTTTAGCTCCAACCAGCCTGTCCTCTGTGAGGTCTCTAGATGTGGGCTCCCACATCCATGCATTGAATGCCTGGAAAGCCTCCTTTCCCAGCTTTAAAAAAAGGGTCAGCCAGATATATCAGATATAGCTCTTCTCTTTTTATGTCCATTCAGCCTGGCCTCCACGCTCACAGCCTTTCTCCTGAGGAAAGCCCTTTTTCCTCCAGCTCAGTCGAGATGCCATTCTCAATTTTTCATTCACTCGCCCCCCGAAATTCTTCCGAAGGAAAGATTCAAACCCTGTTTCCTTTGTGAGTCATTCCTTTTTGAGTGTCTTATTAGATCTGATTTCTAGAAGCTAAAAATTCCAAATGTTTACTTGCATTGAGTTGTTCAGATCTTAGCCCAATATGAGGGGTTTTGTTCTCTTCTATGACAAAGTCCCTTATAACATTTAGAAGGCTCTTGGGTCAGAGCAATGCCAAGTCCCACTTCAGTTGGAGGACGTAAGTTTCTTGCTTCACTTACCTGGATGTCCAGAGGAAAGCTAGGCCTCAGAATGAGCACAGCCAGGGATCCAGCTTCCTTCTTTCTCTCTTGCCTCCTCCTTTCTCTTTGGGTTGCTTTTATCCTCAGCCTGTTTGCAGAAGTTTGGACCTCATATCCGTGTACAGAAATGTCTAGAAAAGGACTAGATGGTCACTTCTGGATATTTTCCAGAACAAGAAGGAACTTTTCTGTAGAGCCCACTAGAAACTTTTCCTCAGACAAAATTGCCCTCGATCAAGTCTCATGTCCATTCCTGAAGCAACCATGACAAGAATCACCCCTGGGGCTGGGCTGGGCTTTGCTTCTCCTGGGGCACAGGAGGTCAGTGGGGAAGGAGTGGGTAACTGAACTAGAGAGAGGAACTGGATGTAGGAAGACAACCAAAAATTCCTGCCTTAGCCCCATTCCACTCAAACAAGTCATTGATAAAATCAATGCCTCTGTGGCTGAACCCACAGCCTGGATCTCTGAAATCCATGACCCAGGTCAGGGATTATGTCCAGGGATGACCAGGCACCAGGCAGAGACCAGCTGCTTTAAGAGGCTATGGACAAACTCTATTCATACAAGAAGCCCCAATACCCTCCTTCCCTTTTGAAAGAGTTCAACAAAAGAAAAAGAAGATTCCATTTGAAGTTGCTGATCTTGAGCCACTGACTTCCTTCTAACACTAATTTTTTTAAGGTAAAAGCTTCATGCAAATAATCAGCTAGTCATTAATCTAGATATTCATGATTTACAGTCCTGGCTGGAAATGCAATCCATTCATCAGCAAATAAAACAAAATATCTCTGCTTGAAAAATGGTTTAATTACCAAGAAGGTCTAATTATTTGAAATTTGCATGTACAATAGGTACTTGTGTAATACACACCCACTCCCATCCAGGACTTGGGTCCTGCCACAGGAATGCCTACTTGTACATGAAGGAAGAAAGAGAATGTTGATGTCTGGGGACAGGCAAGTTGCCTGATAGACCATGCTTGGGTAGTAAACTTGATCCCAATCTTGCCATTCAGAGAAAAAGGAATCATTCTCTTTTATGTTAGTCTGTGAGAAGCAGACACCAAGCTATGATTAAATACACAAAGATTTTGTTGTGGGAGAGGCATGCATAACAGTGGGTAGAGCCAGGGCAGGCCAAGCGAGCAGTCAGCCCACTCTGCAAGTTGGTTCCAGAATGAAGTAGACTGTGGGTGGGAATGTCTGAGACTGAGCTCTTGAAGGAAGCTTCAGCAGAGCTGAAAGAGAGACCTTGAGCCAAAGTCAGCTGACAAAGGTGTCCCATGTCTCCTAGGACCCGTGTGCAATAGCATCTCTGCTCCGCTCTGTCATTGGGGCACAGCCTTGCTGAGCCATGTCTAAGCATGAGGCAAAAGGAACAGATTTCTGACTTTACCAGTATTTAATCTATTGATACTTTGTTCATCTTGGATTTGTATGCATTAATTTTATTTACAAATATTTCATCAAATATCACTTATTGTCATTACCAAGTTGTTCTGTGCCTGTTAAACTTGGCACCCAAAGCAAACACCTCAGTCGCCTCCAAGCTGGTCCTTAGGGTGCAGGATGCGTTGGTGACACTTCCCTGGATGAGCTGAGGTGGAAATGCAGGGAGAGGCAGAGACGAGGGCAGGTGGGAGGTGCCTCGGAGAGCTCTGGAAGAATCCCAGAATGAGGAATGCGAGAAATGAGATGCGTGAAATGTGTCCTATAGATTTGACTTTGGGATGGGTCGGTAGTGAGCTATGAGTAAACACGGTGCTTATGTAAATAGAACCCATAGTCAAGGATTAATCCCGCTTTGCAGCAACTTAGATGTGTTTGAGAATGGACCATTGGCCCTTCCCCATAAGCAGTAGATGCCCACGAAGATGATATTTTTACTCTGAAACTCTAAAATGGATTTAGTAGTTCTAATTCGAGTTCGGGGGTAAGGCGTGTTTTGAGAACACAGCAGATTTGGTGTGTGTGGGACTGCACACAAGAGAGCAGGCTCCCTCTTGGGACCCCGGGGAGGACATAGCCCTTCCCTGAGGGAACCCCATTCCTTCCTTCACCTGCTTCAGTGTATGAACAGTTTCTTGTTCCTGATTAATATCTGTGTTCTCCGTGCCCAGAACAGCAGAGAGCAGCATGCATTAGACAATCAATAAACATTTGCTGAATGAATATGTGATTGAGTGGACATTTGAAATGGATTTTAAATGGGTAGAGTCTGGACTGAAGCTCCCAGCTGACACAGCATTATGAGCAAAGGCATCGAAGCACAAGAACATCTACCTGGGTGGTAAACAGTGACTAATTTTGGGCAGAAGCAAAGAGAAGGGCAGGGAAGGCTGGGCCAGATCCTAAGGCCTCCGATGCCAGGTTTCAGAGTATAGACTTCGTCCTGCAGAGAATTGGGCAGGAGGCACTTGGTCGACCTGTGCCACACTCATTCTCAGTGGCGGCTTTTTATTGTTGACAGTCTGTCTTGTCACGCGCTGCTAAGTAGGAATCCAGGGTGGCTGTAGGGGGGTCAAGGCGCTCTTCTCTTCCTAGATCTATAGGAAGAGACCACGTCTGCCATGATGCCTCTTCCCTTCTTGCAGCTGGGATCTGAGCTCCTTATGCACCTTGGTGCTCAGCCTGTGGGCGTCTCTACTGAGGGGCGGTTGGCTGCATTTGAGCATTTGGACTCAAATTCTAGAGCAGAATTTGAACCAGGAGCAGCTGCCACGTTTCTGGGTGATGTGTTGTGGTGCTCAACGATCTAGTCATGGTTGGGCTCGCACCTGGTGATGTCTTTACCCCTCAAGAGAAGGAAGAAAAGACTGGCACATTTATGACTCATGGGAATACATGTAATTTCACTTGTTTTGAACTTGGAAACATAAGGAACAAAGCAATGGTTTCCATTCTACTTGAGAATCTGAGTATTGAAAGGAAGCCAGTAGCAAGTCAACCTTCTTGGTTCATGTCACGTCTGGATCCTTGCTGCTCCCTTCGCACTCCCTTGGAGGCTGCAGGTGCCTGAAGTAAAGCCCCGAAGCTTTTCTGTCTCAGCTTCTGGCTCTTAGTTAAGCCTCAGTTTGGATACTTCTTGGTTTGGTCCCTCTGCTTTCCGCGCAGCTGGTAACTGACAGCCGAGACTGGCGATCTGTGTGGCGGGTGTGCTTGGCGTTTTTCTCTGGCTTCTGTGCATGGTCTTTTCAGATCACTCCTTTGGCTTTGCGTACACACAGGCAATGTGACCACCGTGCTTTTAGGCATCTGGGACATCACAAGCTAGTTTGGTCCTCAGGATCCCCAGACTTTTCTCATCTGGGAAGAAGATTGTAAAACATAAAGGATTCTCAGTGATGCAAACTCTAATTTCTAGATGAATAAAACATTTGAACCCTGTCTTTGTACATGATACAGAGTGCATCAGGTGGTACAGACAACCTTCCTGATGACCCCATTGATGGCTAGAACAGCTATGATTGGTGGACAATATCATACAATGGCCAACAAGGCATATATTGATTGTAATCCTCTCAAGCCATTGAGTATAGGTATTATTGCCTCCAATTCATAAATATGAATATGAAAACTGAGGTTCAGGGAAGACTTGTAACTTGCCTCAGGTCACACAGCTGGTAAACAGTGGTTCTAGAATCCTAAGTCAAGTGTGTTTGACTCTGTGTCTGGGTCTTTGCTATTCTATCTGGTCTTTCCCACTGATTGACCATGTGGGACTTGTTTCTAGGGAAAGCATTGTAATATATCGACTTAGGCACAACTGTCTTTTGACTTGATTATTCACTAGACATTGAGGGCAGTGTCTGCCCCTGCCAGAACGTGGTCCCACTCTGACAGGGTAGTATTTGCTCTAACGTTATTGACCAGACCACTCAATCAGATTTTATAATTAGCTCTCATTAGCACTCCTGCAGCTGCTAATTCTTTTGTTTCCTATTTTAAACCTGGAACTGCATTGGTATCTAAAAAGATGCAAAGGCTTCCTGGACTATAAAAGAATTAAAAAAATTTTCAACTTGATTGTTGCTATTAAAAAACCTACTAAAGATGCAAAGCAGGAAAGTAACCCTGGGGATCACATGGGAAATTTATGTTTGCATGACATGAACTGAGTCTGCACAGCTTCTTGTGGCAAGGGATGGTAGTTCACCTTGAATGAAAGCTATGTCACGCTGGGGCCTTTCAGAATGAACTTATTCTTCCACTTCAGATACCACTCTCACCATCATTCCAGGTACAGGAGCTGATCTCTTTCCTTGGGCTTCGTGTAATCAGTGGGTAGAGTCATTCATATGAGCTGATCACTGCAGAATATGTTGTGCTATAAAAACTATATGCTCTTAAATATTTATAATGAGGAAAGTAATATTCAGCATCTTACATGCATTATTAACAGCCTCTAAATACATCTTCTAAATCAATTACAGTGTGTATTGTACCCCTGCCATTGAATTTACCTTCCTATTTCAGTTTGTGGCCAAGGAGTGATGGGTCCCCAAGGAATGCTGTGACCCAGATTCAGTTTCCATATGTTCACTGCTTCCCGGGGTTTTCATATCTGTTCTCTTGCTGACTACTCATGTGTGTCTTCATATTCATATAAAATTAAAAGGTCTCATTATTGAGATTTCAGGAGCGTATTAAAAGAAAGTATTTGACTAGACTTGGGATGGCCTGAGGTCTAATCCTGGCTTTGCTGCTGACTTGCTGCGTGCCTTGGGCAAGCCCTCCTGGTTTCATTTTTCAGCTCTGTGAAGGAACTTTGGAATAGATGGCCTGTTTCCTGCAGAGTATAGAAGGCTCGGGCCACACACCTCTCAGGCTGCAGGAAATAGAGCTGCAGGAACTTGATAGAGTTCGGCTGGTGAGACATGCTCCTGGAACCGAGCAATCCAAATGTTAGAAAATATCCCACAAACAAGAGTGGGGTGAGGGTGGTGGTCAGATTGCACCTTTGGAGAAGGAAATAGGTCATCCCGCTGCCACTCATCCTGGAGCAAGAAATTCCATGGTCTTGGAAGTGAATTTTCATTCTTGTTGGTGTGGACTACTTGTGTGTATTCCCCAACCCCAGTTTATACAATGAAGTCCTAGACCTCACAGTGATGGCATTAAAAGGTGCCGCTATGAAGGGGATTAGGTGCTGAGGGTGGAGCCCTCATGAATGGGATTTATGAGGACACAGCCTTCTATGAACCAGGACAGGTCCTCCCGACACTGCCTCTGTCCATTCACTGATCTTAGACTTCCCAGCCTTCGGAACCAGGAGAAATCAATGCCTGTTGTTTGTCAGCCAGCAGCCTGAACAGACTAAGACATTTGTCTACTTGAGATCTAAACTCATAGGAGTGGAGATGTCTACAAAGTGTGTTGGGAAAAGGTAGAGTTGCTCTGGGGGTTCTGAGTTGGGTTTGTGTCATCAGGCCTTTGAGTTCGCACTTCTAGGAGCTGCTAAATTATTTTCTCTGTTTGCTCAGATCCTTGGGTCTTCAGTATGTCTTCTTGACATAACTTGGGTCTGGGTTCTGCTATGGGAAATTACTGAGAACGGTGTCTCTCCCTGCGATACAAACTGGGGTGTCAGGAAGGCAGAAGTCAGCGGCTGCAGAGGAAGAAGCATGGAAACTAGCCTGGAGGCCAGGGGGAAGGTTTGGAGGAATTTGTTCGAGGTCGTGCAAGGCAGTCCTCTGGGAAGCTCGTAGAAATCACAGGTGAGAGCATATACCCCAGTCATGATGTCTAGAGAAGTAAGATCATCTGATCTGCTAGGCTCCCGATCTTGGCTCTCATTCAGGAAATGGGAGGCAGTTAAAGTCTTTCGAGCCAGGTGGTCATGCATTTTGTTTATATTTAATAAATGAAACTCTGGAGTCAGTGTGGGGATGTACTGGGGAGGAGAGACGGTAAGCAGCCCAGGCTTACTCTTAGCAGGCTTTGTCAGGCTTCATCAATGCCTCAGTTTGGGGCTTCAGATGTGGAGTAATTGCTTTGTGTGTCTCAAGCTCTCATTTGTGTGTCTAGGTCAGTGATGGGTAACCTTTTGAGCTTGGTGTGTCAAACTTTGCCAAAAAACTGAGCATAACTCGGGTAGTGTGTCACTTTGAGGAAAAAACATTATTTCGCAAATGTTTCATCCTCAGGAGCAGCAAATGTTTCACCCTCGGCATGCGGCCGCCTCAGCGGCCGCGTGTCATCAGAAATGGCTACGCGTGTCAGTGCTGACACGCGTGTCATAGGTTCGCCATCACTGGTCTAGGTTGTCCAAAGCCCCTATTCTCTCTAAACCTCTCCATAGAACAGAGAACAGTTAACTCCTGGTTTTAGATTTTCATTTAACATATGGGTAACCATCACTATTTGAAACCTTCTAAGAGATAAGAAGGGAACATACAATTAAGTGTGTGTATGAGTCCACATGCATGCATGGGTGCACATGTGCCTGCCCTGCGTGTGCATGTTCATGCATGTACACACTGGTTGCACATCCCAAGTGCATGATGAAAGCACCAGCCAGAAGTGAGCATACCTATGATCTTATTCTTGCTCCTAGGAAATTAGCTGTTTAACTCTGGGTAGATCACAGCCTACCTAGGACTGTTTTCTTCTGTGTCAGATGGAGTTAGAAAGTGAACTAGGCTTCTGAGAACCTTATCAGACACAATGTGTGTATTTTATAAGTAATCCCTTCTATCATATCTTAGAGCTGGTGCACACATTGTAGATTATTTACATTCTGTGGCATGCCAGATATTTTATGTAGAAAAAATCCTATATAATAAAAGCCTAATATGCAAATTGACCAAATGGCGGAACAATCAGTGGAACGACCGGTTGCTATGACACGCACTGACCACCAGGGGGCAGATGCTCAGTGCTGGAGCTGCCCCCAGCCCTCAGGCCCCAGGCCAGCCAAGGTGGGTGCCAGCAGGGGCCCCCTGATCACCCTGCTGGTCACTTCATACATTGTCCCTGATCACTGGCCAGGCCTAGGGACCCTACCTGTGCACAAATTTTATGCAAAGGGCCTCCAGTAAATAAAGAAGAGAAAAAGAAGTAAGAATGCGTTAGATTTGACCTTGGAAGTTTCATTGTAAAAGCTGTTTTCAAAATGGCATGAACAAGCAAAAAATAAGTTAAGCAAACAATAGATCGACCTTTTACCATGGAAACCATGAGGCAATAGACGTTGTGCTGTGGAAATGAGTAAAGCCGGCAGTATGAACATGGAACACGCTGTGGGGAAATTTCTGCCTTCCAGAAGACTTGGAAAAATAAGATCTTTTGGTACTTGCACATCAATAAGAATGAAGGTCTGAGTTAAGAAATATGATGCTATTACATTCACTTATATTAAAATAAGACAAATTTTGATAAATGCTGGAGCGGGATTTTTCAGCAGCGGCACTGTTGAGGTTTTGGCCTAGATAATTCTTCATTGTGTGGGGCTGGCGTATGCAGCGGAGCAAGCTTAGCACCAACCCTGGCCTCGGCCGCTGGATGCCGTTAGCATCGCCTCCCTTCCCCCACTGGGAAATTAAAAATATCTCCAGACATTGGTGAATGGCCCCCGGAGGACAGGCAACATGACCTCCACTGGAGAACCACTGGGCTGGAGTGAGGATGGCTAACGGGAATGAGCACAGGCTTTGCAGCCACACAGACCTGGGGCTGGGTCTCGGCTCTGCTGTTGACCCGCTGTTTGATGGCAGACAAGCCACCTGTCCTTTGTAAGCCTTGGACTAACATTGAGAATCACAGTGTACTGCATGGGTCAGATCAACTGAGATAAACATGCAGGGACTGGACTATAGGTGCCCAGTGTCGGAGGGCCATGCTGGTGGCGCATTAAAAAGAGGGGGTGCCAGCACTCCTCAGGGCAGGAAGTGGCACAAATCATGAACATTTGTTTGCATTCATATACGGGTGAGGGAAACACCCAGTGACGTCTGTTGCACCTTTAATCACAAAGTAAAGAAAGAGCACAGATCAATAAGAACGAAGGTCTGAGTTCAGAAGTATGAAGCCAGTACGTTCACTGATGTTAAAATAAGACAGATTTTGATAGATGCTGGAGCAGGCTTTTTCCACGGCGGCGCTGTTGCGGTTGGGGCCAGGATAATTCTTTGGTGTGTACCTACTAAGCATCAGACACTCCGCACCTCCTTTCTTCTCTCAGGGCCCATTTGGGTACCTGTTTCTGACCCGTTTTCAGGTGGGATCACTGAGGTTCAGGGAGAGGAAGTGTCCCATCTAGCGCCGGACGGTCAGGCCAGGTTTGCTCAGTTCGGAGCCTGTGATGTCAACTTCCCCAAGGAGGCGCTCTGTGGCCAGGGCACCAGGATGCAAACCACTGCGCTCCGATTGGAGGAGGATGAGCCTGGGTTTGAAAGGGAATGGCTTCGCCAGCAGCACATCTTGCTTGAACACAATCGCAGCGAAGTGACTCGGTTTCAAGACACAGAGTTCCAGGGGCTGTTATGAGTGTTCAGAGAGGCGCGTGACTCGGTCTGCAGAACTCAGAGCGGGTTTCCAGTGGCACTCACCGCACAAGCCAAGCGAGTGCCATGCATTTAATTTATCCTAATGTACAATTAAAACTCCAGTCAACGGCATTCTCCTTTGTCAGCTTTCTTCTGCAAAAGCTGTGCCTAAGAGAAATCTTCCTTCCAGTCCTCCCTGGCCCCAATCTTTCATGCTGCTAGAGAGGAAGCCCTGGTTCCTGGGTCAGAGAATTGGGTTGTATTGCTTTTGAAATATTGGTGCATGGCGGGAATGGTTTCCAATTACAGCCGGCTGAGTGCACCAGGCCCGCACTGTTCTATTTAAATAACTGCTGAGTCGCCAGGGCTGTTCCCCTGTTTCCAGCTCCCTGAACAAGTAAATAATGGAGAGAGAGAGAAATCAGCATTTGTAATCAATAAGCATACAACAGGTATTGAGATCCCCACCCTCCCCACCACGCTTTTCTCATAGCAACTCTGAAATAAAAGTTACCTTTTACACATAACACGTAGAACCCAAACTCTGTTGCCTCATTTAGGGATGTTGGTGGCAGCATGCTGCGATGGGAAATAGTTCCTACTTATGGGCCAGACAGGCTGAGGGTTGAATCCCAGCTCAATTAGCAGCCGGCATTGCTGGTGGAAACATCACGTCCTTTTTGGAGTTTGAATTGCAGGGGATTGGTAGTCCGAGAAGTTCACCTCTGAGCAGCAGACAAACCTGTGATAGGACATCCAGGGTGAGAATCAGGGTGATGGGCCAGAATCGGAAACTGGCACCGTTCCTGTTGTATAGCAGGCTTCTGCTGAAAGGACAACTGTCATTGCATCATTCACGTCGATTTCCTCTTTAGTCATAGACGTAGATTATCATTTGATTTCTGTTGTGACATTTACAGAGCTGGTAAAATGCAGGTTACGTTGGAGGCATAGACACAGGTTAGTTTTAAAAAGCAGGAGACTTCCGTGTGAACCAGAGCTTGGCAGTTTTTGGTGGAGCTTGTGAGCTGTATTATTACCTGTGGGTGAGGGGGCTTGTTGGTCCCCTTCATCCAACACTTAATTACTTGGGGGAAAGATAGGAAGTGTGTGTGTGTGTGTGTGTGTGTGTGTGTGTGAGAGAGAGAGAGAGAGAGAGAGAGAGAGAGAGAGAGAGAGAGAGTGAGAGAGGGGGGGGGGGTTGAGAGAAACAGACAGAAACAGAGAATGTGCGCATGGGACATTCTTGCTGCCCTGTGTCGCCAAGGTAAGCAGAGTGCTTTCTGATGGCACCTGCTCTGACTGCCAGGCCTAGGAGGCAGAGGCAGGCATGCTCAGCAGGCAACAGGATTGAACAAAAGGACCCGGAAGTGCACTGGACAACGGGTTTCAGAGGAGGCATTCGGTCCCGGCCCAGCTGATGCTAGGATCCCCGCCATCGCCCGCCAGCAAGACGCCTCCATCACCGCCTGGCCCCGTGGCGGTGGCGGGCTCAGCACTTCTGAGCAGCTGTGAACTTCAGAGCCGAAGAGAACAGACAAGGAGTTCTTCTCCAGGTGGAACATGGCCTTATCCACCCCCGCTCATTCCTGGTTCCTTGCTCTGAACTCTGGGGTGATACAGAGTAAGTCCACTTCCTCTTCCTGCGAGGCCTTCCAGATCGTGAGCGCATCTGTCACTTCCCCGGATCTCAGCATCCCCAGGTCCCCATGGTGCTTGACCGGGTCTGCATGGGTGTGAAATCAACACTCGGAGTGACAATGGAAGAGTTAGAGATGCTGTAGCATTGGGTGGGATTGGATGTCCCTGGACACGGTGGTGGGGGGGGAGGGTCTTGGTGCTCCCCACGTGCACCCACGCACACAGAGGTGTTTCATGGTTCGCAGACGGAGCCTGGGCTGTGGACCTGCGTGACCTCGCATTCATTGCTTTACCCGTCTAGGTGTCTCTTCCTGTGAATCAGGGCGAAGGCTATCCCCTAAATTTGGGAGGCTCACATGGAAAAGTGCGTGTGAAATACTCTAAATTGTCAAGCCTTGTGCACACAATAGCTTTCCTAATGCCAGTGGCTGAGAACACTCCATGTTCTCTGTTTGAATCAGCCCCAGAGACGTGTCCCAGAGGCGCCGGCCCGAAGAGTCTCCTCCAGCTGCTTTCGCTCCGACATGCTTGTAAGGGCATCATTCTGGGTGCTTGTTGCCACCGGACACAAAGCTGCGCAGACATGTGGATTCATTGTTGTCTGGTCAAATCCGGCACGAAATCTCCCAAGCTGGAATCCAGGTCCATCTCCTTTCTTAACGAGGAAAACAAAGCCCACAGATTTGCTATTTGAAATAAAAAAGGGGTGTGTTCCCTTCCTGTCATTGACATGGGCTCAGTTTTGCTAAATATTGTTGCTAATTCACGCACCACAGCTTTGGGGCCGACCTGGAAGTGGGGTGTAGCCAAGCAGCAGCCAAGTACCAGCCAGCTAGCACTTGGTCACCGGGGACTCCTTGGCCACTGAGGACGGAACATTCTGCCCCATCTCACGTCTTATGCTGGGGGCCTGGGAGCAGGGAGCAAACTCCAGGCGTCCCCATATCTCTGAGCGAGGGCTTCAGACACATATACAGTTACAGCAGCCAGCTAGGTGCCAACAGACGCTGGCATGGGGTGGTGGGCAAGGAGGACACCTCCCACGGCCAGGCTGGGCAGCGTTTCCTCCCACCCCAGGACTCTCCGTCTGCTCCTCTCCTCTAAGGGGCACTCACCTTGGGGCATTTGTGAGATGACCACGTCCTCCTGTCTCCCATGGTGAGCGCTCTCCGTCTTCTTACTAACAAGCATGGTTTCTGACACAAGTAGGTAGTCAATACATGGTTAGAATGACTGAGGGGTGCGTGGGCGAATGGCAGTTGAGATTGAGGAAATATTTCTTGGAGAAACAGGGTTTCTACAAGCTAAAAAGGACAACGATAACGTTCAGTTGTGGACACTTTGAGCGAAGTCTGAGAGCCTAGCTTCCTTGGGAAAGGAACGAGACAAAGAGGCCTGCCCATGGGTTGATTGGCCTCCTTGCATGTCTCCATGGCGCATCAGCTGTCATTCAGAACTCACTGGTCATCATGAAAGTCTTAGAGAGTACGCATTCTCTTATGCCCATTCTGCAGATGAGCTTACTGAGGCTAAAGAGAGCACATACATTGCTAAAGTTCACGAAGCAAATTCGTGGCTGAGCTGGGATTTGAGCCAGGATCTGCCTGACTCCGAAGGCCCCTGGATCGCAGCGTCACTGACAAGGCATCTGAGCTGTATTCATTGGAGGGTCATGGCCAGCCCCACCGGCAGACACTTCCGAACCCTGCCTCCCTGAACACCCACACCGCTGTCCCACCGCCGGGTGCCATTCCGAGGGAGTCCGCCTCTGAAAGATATTCTCTTCTTCAGCCCCATCTCAACGCAGCACATGTTAGACAGAGGTTGACCAGACACCGAGTGTTAGATGGCATTGACTCCCGCTTTCTGCTTTCTGTTTATGGCCAAGGAAATGGGTGCAGAGTGCAGAGTGCCCAGCCGAGCCCCCCTGAGCGCCGGGACCCGGGGATAGGGTCCGCGTTCTCCAAAAGTGTGTAATTCCATTGCCTCACTATAGCAAAGGACTCCAGAGAATGTGTAGTCTCACTCCAAAGCTGCTGCAGAGAGAGTTTAACATATGGCAGGTATTTTTAATTGTAGAAATTAAGGGCACTATCCTCAGATGGGGAAGCTCACTTTGGAAAAGTGATTTCTATGTTGACAAAATATCTAACTCCACCCATCTGTTACTCCAGTTATTTACAAAACACCCAGGCCTGGCTTTCCCCAGGCTCCGGCAGAGGCATGCAGGCCACCGGTCCTGTTCCAACAGGTCCCAGCCCACCCATGCGGAGCAACCAATGGAATGAATAATTTTTGAGCACCTCTGGGGGTGGGGTGGGGTGGGGGGCAGGCAGGAGCTCAAGGGCCACAGAGGCTGCATAATTCACCCAGCACCTCCTCTCTCCTCCAGGGCCATGTTGTGTGCGTTTAGCATCTTCCACAGGCCGGATACGTGATGGACCTTGTCATATTTGTCATCCAATTTCCCTGTCTGAGTGAACCCGTGAGGTAGCGATCAGTTCTATTTGCAGATGAGCACAATGGCATTAAGGGAAATGAAGAGATGTACCCAAAGTGAAACATTTAGCATCTGGTACCTTTTAGCAGTTGGAAGCAGGGTGAACAGAAGGTGAAAGCATTAAGATAGCACAGACAGTGTGAAAAAGAGTAGGCAGGGGGTAAATGCAACTGTAGTTGGAAATAGGGTATCGGGCCCCGTCTTACTGCTGCTGCTTCCTACAGCGTCACCAAGAGGGTTGTTGCTGTTACACTGCAATGGTTGATGAAGTGTGCCAGAGGGGAGGTGGTCCTCCGTGTGGTAGAGGGGATGCTAGGAAGAGAGGGCAGGCCGCCTAACCGGGGCATGACCTCAGTGGCTTTGACATTGCAAGGTTCTCGTGTCTGGGCTTTGAGAGCAAGAACCTGGACTTTCTTGATGCATCCAACACCTAAGACCAACACTCACTGATGTCTTAACAAAGTAGCATACAAAATAGATGCCAATTTTTACTGACAATCCGAGATGTCCTTTCCCAAGTGAGACGATGACTGTGTCCTCGATCCAGGGGATGCCTTCCCCTGGATGTCAAGGTCATCTGGGGAATGTGATTGGCAACACAGGAGAGCTTGATGAGCTTGGGATCCAAACAAAGAAGGGATCCATGTAGCCTAGTGGTTAAAAAGTTATGACTCTCAGGCTACATGTGGCCTGCCACCTCTTTTTGTAAATAAAGTTTTATTGGAACAGAGCCATGCTCATTTATTTACATGTGTTCCTGGATGCATTCCCATTACAGCTTCACCTCCCCACCAGGAAGAATCTTCTAGTCATCACTCCCCTTCCCCGGGCTTATGGAGGTTTTCTCTTCCCAATCCCTCTTCCTGTGCTCAGCATTCATTTAAAAGAGCATGTGCTTTGCATGTGGCAACATCATGGCATAAATCTGGTCAAGTAGCAGATAGAGTGGACCTGGTCTTTTCTCTGCCTCCTCGTTCTTGGAGCTGAGCTTACCCTTCTTCATCCACAAGTGCCGTCCATATTCCAAACTTGACTGGGAAATCGTTTATTAGGATTTCGTTTTAGAAAATAAAAACACACACAATAATTTAACACTCATACATACCAGTATTATATACGCAAATAATTATATAATGTGTATACGCACATTATATACTATACAGACCTCAGTCATCTTCAGAAATTACTCAGATCCGAGTTGGGTTTTTGCAGAAGAATCTTCGGAGCAAAGGCCTAATAGACTCCAGAGCTTTGGGAGCCCGCATTATGGAGCTGTGCCTTCTGCCTGCTTACACATGATGCATTTAAAGAGTTGAAGACAATCAGACTTGGAGTCCCAGGTATGGTCTTTGGTGTTTGGGGTGGACCTTAGAAAGAAGACACCTACTAAAAAGGGTTCCCAGTGACTAACGGGGCACAGATTCAACAACAACAACAACAAACAGAGCCCAGGAGCCCTTTCTACACAGGGGCCTCTCCCGCAAACTGCCCTTCACAGAGAAGCCTGTCCTCAACAGCCTGCCTGCACTGCGTTCCTGCCATCGGAGGCATCTCTTGCAAAGGAGTTCCTGGAATCCTATTTCACCAACAGGACGGAGGCTTTCCCCATCCAACTGGAGATGCGCAGCTATATTCCCATCAACTTCTTTTTTTAAAAAAATATATTTTATTGATTTTTTACAGAGAGGAAGAGAGAGGGATAGAGAGTTAGAAACATCGATCAGCTGCCTCTTGCACACCCCCTACTGGGGATGTGCCCGCAACCAAGGTACATGCCCTTGACCGGAATCAAACCTGGGACCCTTGAGTCCGCAGGCCAACGCTCTATCCACTGAACCAAACCGGTTTCGGCCCCATCAACTTCTTCATTGACCAATCAGAGCAGCTCCATTCTGACCAACCAGGACAGTAGTGTCATTTGGATCAATCCACCTGGGAGCATTTGGAACCCTCATTTGCATAGGAACAGGCCAATCAGGGACCAGGGGCGGGGACTTCTGTCTATGTAAGTCAGCTCCCCTCTGGCTCTGAGAGTACACTTTCCCTCCCCACCCAAGGCTGGAGACTACTTTTCCCTGCCAAGATGCCTGATGTCCCACCAGAGCAGAGCAGACCAGCTCAGCGCAGGGCAGTTAGTGGGCACAGAGCAGACCAGCCGATGCAGAGCAGGCTGCCTGCTGCAGCAGGGCCTGACCCCAGGGCTGCCTAGACCCCAGGGCCACCTCATGCCCATGTGTGTTCACAGCCCTGTGACATCACCATTGAGCTGTTTGGCACTGAATAAAGTTTCCTTCTTCACCACACCCCAAACTGGGGATTCCTGTTGGTGTTGAATTGGTGCCAACAACCAGCCATTGACAATAGTGACCAGCCTTTATTTCCACATTTATATAATCCTCACCACACATAGATTAGTGACCGGATTTAAAAGAGAATGTATAGAGAGGTGTTATTGCAAAAATAAAAATCTGAGCATTCAAGCATGTAATCTTTTAGTGTGATCTTCCTGGGATAAAATATTTTATACGCTCCCTGCCACAAATTGATATTTCCTCCCCTAGCCGGTTTGGCTCAGTGGATAGAGTGTCAGCCTGTGGACTGAAGGGTCCCGGGTTAGATTCCGGTCAAGAGCACATGCCCAGGTTGCAGGCTCGATCCCCAGTAGGGGGGCGTGCAGGAGGCAGTGATCAATGATTCTCTCTCATCATTGATGTTTCTCTCCCTCTCCCTTCCTCTCTGAAATCAATAAAAACATATTTTTAAGAATGGATATTTCTGATGTGGAGTGTCCCAGGTCCCAGGCAGCGTCAGTACGCAGCGCAATGACAGCTTTAGTGGTGCTCAGCCACCGCCCGCAGAGGACTCTGGCAGGTTCACATAGAAGCCAAACAGGAGCCAGCAGATGTGTCTGCCCCTGCCAGGTCCCAGCCGTGGGGCGGGGCAGCTGCTCTGCCTTCTCTCGGGGAGTTTGGCTTTGAAATGTGGCTGTGCGTTTGTGAGAGTCCCCCTGTGGAAGCGGCATCATCTTTACTTTTCCTAAGGAAGGCCATTGTCCCTGAGCACGCCGTGCTGATGGGCAGTGAGAGACTGTCTGCAGAGGGTTACCGGTGCTGGACCACGGGTGGGCGTGGGGGTGCAGGTTTCAGAGGTGCGCGGGCAGCTCAGAGGGAGGGAGCTGGGGACAAGGTGTGACACGCCTCGTCAGATGGGTTGGGCAGCCCCGCAGCGTGTTCGCTGAAGCCATCTCCCCACCTCAGCTTGGAAGGGAACCAATGTAAGCGGCAGTTTGGAAGAAGAGAGCTGGAGGGAGGTGGAGAGGGAGGAAGTGAAAACTTACAAGATGTTTCTGGGTCTCGACATTCATTCTTCCTCCTTGATCATATCAGCGTTTATAAATAACTCCTGATCTGCCTTCAGCTTTACGTAGCATCTCCAGAGCGACTCTACACACAGGGTGAGACGGGGAGCTCTTTGCAAGGCATTCTGGGAAAAGCCTGTGCTCTGCCCCCTGCAAACGAGAGGTTTCCCAGCGACTATTATTTCACATTCTGAGCTCCGACAGCTCTAGGCAGCGGACCAGATACACACATATGGTTGATGCCCTGTAAATATTAAAAATACATTAGCCAGTTTAAGGTTTTCTTTCGTATTTTCCAAGACCTGTCAATCACAAACGAATCGCTCCTATTTGTAGAGCAAGAACAGAGTTAAAGTGACAAAAGCAGAGCAGTTCTGAGTCCCGGGCAGCACGGGCGCTGCAGAAGAACCAGTGGCAGCCACATCTCAGCGGAGCCACTCGGAGTCTGTCAGATCTGGAGATGCGCGGCTCTCTCCGAGTCTGTGCATCTGGGATGGAGCGATTTCTGCAGACAAACAATCGTGGTTACAGTCAGGAGAGCTTACTTGGCAAGAGAATTGTGACTGAACTGATGTTATTGTGACATAACGTGGGAGTTTATCATTGCAATTAGTTATGAAACAGTTGGACTGAATCCCAAGGATGGCTACTTTAACGCTCCCTGGAGAAATTGGAAAGAATGACCTTGGCAAGGACGGATGCGGTGGCAGAGTGAGACTGGCCATCAGGAGGCCTTGCTGCTCGGTGTTTACCTTGGTGAAGCCACAGAAGCCCCAGGCCTGCCCTCCGTCTCCCGGGTCTGGAAAGCCAGTCTTACCCGTGTCCCAGCGTTGATCCTATCTGGGAAGGCCGATTCAGACTGCGTTAACTTGGGCATATAAACCAGCAAGAGTGTTGTTTATTTACCAGGAGAAATAGGACCGTCAGACAGGCCAGCCCTTCTTTTTGGCTTTACCAATACGTACCCAATAGGCAGACTACACAGGAAGTCAGGATCGCTGGTAAGCTTGGCATCAGGGAAAGGCAGATGGTTTCTTAAACTGCGTGTGGGCTCCTACACCCACCTTCACTAATCGCAGCTCACAGGGGCCTGATGGAATGCCTTAAGCAGCCACCAGCCCCCCTCCGGCCGTGGGAGCCTTAGAGGGCCACTCCAATGTCTCCCCCTGCAGCTCTTCCTTCCATTGTTGATGTTCCGTCCAATGCAAGCCCTGCGTCTTTCTTTAATTGTGATAATGCTTCCAATTACATTAAAATCGGGGCCAGGCCAATCAGTTGGCTTCTCGTCCAAATAATATGTTCTTTAAATATTTGCTCAGCGCTTCTTCGGAGGAGAGGGGGAGCTCTGCACAGGGGGGACGCTTGAAAGCAGGAGCTGGCAGTGATGCTCTGCCTCTCTGTTCCAGGCAGTTCCTCTCTGGCCCAACCTTGCATTTCCCTCTCAGCAAAACAAGGCTCTGCGAGAACCGGATCTACTTTCCCAACAAGGCAGCTTAAAGCCCATCTAGTAGACCTGCCAGAGCACAGTTGACCTTCTAACCACACAGTCCTCCAGGAAATAGGTTCTTGTAGATTAATTTCCTCTTCTTCTAATACACACACTCTTTGTTTGAATCCAAGTGCTAGATGCAGCTACCTGCTGCCTTGTTGCTCAGTCCAGCTAAATTCAGAACGAAACCTTTGCCTGATTTGGGAACCTTATGCTCAATTTACGATTTAGAGTAAATAGACTCTCCATATCTCCCAAGCCTGTCCATTTATTTTGATTTAAAAAATCATCCCGCCACTCATGTATCCATCTACACAGCGAATGGTCACTGATCACCATCCAGGTTGCACCCTGCACAAGATCAATATGTAAAGAAGAATAACCCATAGCCTGTCCCCCAAGATCCACATCGATGGGGGAGGCAGGCAGGTTAGCAGATGGTCGTAACTCAGTGTGGTGAGTGCATCAGTGGAGAAAGCTTGGGAATGCAGAGAATGGGGACTAACCTGAGAACCAGATGGGGCTTCAGAGGCCTCCTGGGAGGGGCTGCTCCAGACGTGAACAGCCTCCTGTGGGTGGGGGAGGGCACGCAAGCCAGAACAGAACACGATCTTGTCCATCCGGAGTTGAATCTATGGTTTCATCCCACAGGCAGGATAAGCTTGCTTTCCCCAGTGCTTACCCTGGGGGTTGTCTCACTCTTGCCCAAGCTCTTCGGCCATGAAAGAGTGAGGACGACAGTGGGTGTCAGAATTCCGGGATCTAATAATAACCACTAACATCCAGTGCTTTACTGTTGATTAGGCAGACCCAATGTTCATGATCTCACTTGATTTTCTAAATAAGCCTTATGGCATGAGGCTCAACTCGGGTGATTGCACTCACAGGCGACATTGGGCAATGTCTGGAGACTTTTGGGATGGTCATATGGGTGCTGGGAGGTTGTTACCAGCTTCTATTGGGAAGAGAGAAGCTAACCATCCTCCAATGCACAGGACAAACCCCCACAACAAGAAATTATCTGACCCAAATGCCGCTAGTGCCCAGGTTGATAAGCCCTCTCTTGAGATGATCTCCATATTTAAAAAGGGAAATTGAGTTCCCGAATCTAGTTCTATCTAAACTATTTAATCTTGAGCTCTCATTCTCCTATTTATAAAACAATTATTTATTTTTTAGGTTAAATTCTCTGTAAAATCTTCCAAGTCTAAAAGACTGTGAGTCCATGGATTCAAATGTAGATTTCAACTGACCACTGAGTCACCAGAATTTTCCTGTATAGAAGCTGCTGCTGTGATATGTAGATTTTCTGGGCAGTGTTTTATTTGGATAATAAACAAAGGATCCGCTCAGCTAGACACTTGAAGGTGCCTGAGATGCATGTGGCTAGGGTGACTTTGGAGAAGGTCCTGCTCTCTGCCTCCAGTCCCCTTTCTCCTCTCAGCAGCTGAAGCTGTGAGTCCAGGGACCCTCAGGACCATCTGGAGATTTATTAGGACAGAATAATTCACATGGTGACAATGTGGTTTCCAGAACTTGTTGAGATCATTACAGATTACCTGTGTCCCATAGCCCCTCCACTGCCCACACAAACTCTCCAAACCCCCTATCACCTGACCAGCCCTACATTCTGCCCTTGGAGACAGGTGATGGTGCCATGGAGTTTGAGAGTGTGGAGAGTAGCCCCTCGGAAGGGTAAGCCAGTTGCTAAAATACAGTGAAGATAATAGCCTCAAGTCACTGAGCTTGTATTGTATGCTTTCCATTCGACAACCCTGAAAAATGAGTATTATTGTTTGGACTTGACAGATGAAGAAACTGAGGCTTGGAGGGTGTAAATACTTGCTTTGAATAGAGATTAATTCCTGCCTGGAAATTGACAGTTACTAGAAAGCTATCATAACATGCCTTTCCAGCTTAAAATTCTCCTCTGGTCTTCATTTGACTGTTGCTTTGTTTTGTTTTTCAATTGACCTTTGTTCTGAATTGAACTGAGCAAAAATAATGGAATTTGATGATGACAATAAGATATTGGTTCAGTTTTCTATTACCAAGAGAATTGAATTCATAGTGTGAAGAGGCCCAGTTGGTCTTGCTGGATGTGTTCCAACTTATGACTAATGTTTTAAAAGAGTGGAGGTGTTGTAAAGGAGGTTCTTAAGGTTTAAATCCCACCTAGCCTAAAGACAACCAAGAAAATGGCCCAACCAGCCAGTTCTTACCAGAACCACTGTCCTAGTGCTGGCCCTTTAAATCTTTGTTCTACTTTTAAAAAATATTTTTATTGATTTTACAGAGGGAAGGAAGGAGAGAGGGATAGAAGCATCAACAATGAGAGAGAATCACTGATTGACTGCATCCTGCATGCCCCCTACTGGGGATCAAGCCCACAACTCAGGCATGTGCCCTGACAGGGAATTGAGCTGCGACCTCCTGGTTCATAGGTCGACTCTGGAGCCATGCCCACTGGGCTAAATCTTTGTCCCTTTTGACTCTATGGGAGACACAACAGAAAACGAAGTCATTTAAAACTCAATAATTTGGACCAATAGAACATATATGCCACTATAGAATATGTGAAAGGGTAGTCTGTTGGGAAATTGACAACCAGGAAGAATGTGGCACAGTTTGGGGGTTGGCATCGAACAAAAGGGTGAAAGCTACAGGGATTAGGTCATTTGAACCCATGAAATTGTCTTTAGGCTTTCTGTGAGGCCAGGTGGACCCTGAGCAGAGATAAGGAATAAAGGGAGAGATGGGGAACGAAGATGAGAAGGTCTGGTCTCCAAACGTCCCATGTTTCCCCCACAGGAGTAGCTGATCTTGCACAGTCTTGCCACCTGCTGCTGTTGCATTACCTAGGCCTGGAAATACATGGTGAGCACCCAGAAAGCACGTTCATGCTCGCTCTTTCATTTGATCCTCACACACACTCATGCACACACACAGAACTGCAGGCAAGTGTCTATACTCCTATTTCTCCTGAGACTCAGAGAGGTTAAAGAAATTTTCTTAAGTCACACAGTTGGTGAAGAAATAGCAGAGATTCAACTATTAATCTGCTTCCAAATTTCAGCTTTTTTTTTTTTCTTTTTTTCAAATCTACTCTGCTGTCTTCCTGGAAAATTCTGGAAAGCTACCTCCTTTGACAACTCTGAAAGGCTGATCAATCTGAATCCAAATGTCTGAGCTAGTCATTAATGATGATATTGCACTAGGAAATAAGCTAGGTATGGAAATTATATTTTTACTAAAATCTATCCAATTTCTATCCTTTCTGTTTTGAGCATCTGTTAGGCCAGTGGTCGGCAAACTCATTAGTCAACAGAGCCAAATATCAACAGTGCAATGATTGAAATTTCTTTTGAGAGCCAAATTTTTTAAACTTAAACTTCTTCTAATGCCACTTCTTCAAAATAGACTCGCCCAAACCATGGTTTTTTGTGGAAGAGCCACACTCAAGGGGCCAAAGAGCCGCATATTGCTCACGAGCCGCAGTTTGCCGACCATAGTGTTAGGCTGATCTCCCTGCCTCTCCATATGCGTTATTTTTGGAGACCTCCACTCAGATGCTCCACCTTCTCTCCCCTCAGACACGTCTTCCCACCTTGCCTTTAAACAGCACCACCTCTTAAGATCTCTTTTTTTGTAGCTTTATTTCTGAAGGATTGCTACCATTTGTGTAGTTCTTTATAATTTATAAAGATTGTTCTATTTAAGCCCCAAAGCAGTCCTGACTTATTATGATCATCATCCCAATTATGGAGACTAATACCTTTTTTATGGTGCCAAGTAATACATCATGGATAGCAGGGGTCTCCGAAGAGGAGCTCAAATTGAACTTCATGAATATTTGTTGAGCATTAAAATAGGAAAATCACTGCTCCTGTTGCTATAGGGCATTGAAAGGTGATCAAGTTATTTAGTGCTATTGCTCATAATGCTCACTGTCTGGTAGGAAGTGATTAAAAAACACTATAGTAATAGTAATAGCAACAATAATGATAATAATAACAGGTGATGAAAGGTGTTTTTGAGTGCCTGCCATGTGCCAACATTTTAGTACATTTCATATATTTAATTTATTTTCATCCTTACAATAATCCTATGAGATGGGCATTGCCATCCCGTTCTTACTGGTAAGGAAACGGAATTTTAGAGAGTTTACTGACTTGCCCAAACATCCACAGCTGGCGGGGGGCTGGGCAGGGGTGGGGGTAGGGGCAGAGTTGCACTTCTAAGCTATGACTGCCCGGCTCCAGAGTGCCTTTTCTGTCCACTATGCCACACTCACACCGCCTCCTGGCAGCAGATAACTCAGTGCAGTGTGGACTAACTGGGGAAGGAGAACAGAGAACAGAACTTCAAGAGGACTCGAACTAAAGAAGAACCTGGGATACGGGCTGGAGCTTGACACATGCATCACTTTATATAAGAGAGACTGAGGGGGAAGTACCCAGGTAAAGAAAACAGTCTGTGAATGGGGGAAGGAGTGATGACTAAAACGGGAAGTGAATCTGGAAAGGCAGCGTTAGAGCAGCCCAATGAGAGGATGAACAAACTCCGGAGTCATTGGGGAAATAAGATAAACCAGAACTGGGGGCTGATTGAGTTTTAAGGAGTGTTATGGGCTGAATCGTACCTCCCCAAAATTCATGTGTGGAAGCCCTGAGCCTCAGGACCTCAGAAGGTGACTGGATTACTCTAAGGAGGTAATTAAGATCAAATGAAGGCATCATGGCAAGCCCTTGCCCAATGGGACTGGTGTCCCTCTAAGAAGAGGAAGTTAGGACACAGACCACAGGGAAGACCATGACCACATGAAGACTCAGCAGAAGGTGGCCCTGTGCAAGCCAAGGCGGGAGCCCTCCACAGAGACCCACCCTGCCCACACCTTGACCTCAGACTTCTAGCAACCTGATTGTGGGAAAATCAATCTGTTGTTTAGGAGTTTAAGCCACCCAGTCTATCATCCTTTGTTATGGCAACCCTGGGAAACAAATACAAGGAATGATGGAGAAAAGGGGGTCCCACGATTGTGTTTATCTGGCAAGTTAAGAAAGAATAACTGTGTATGTTCAAGAGAGTAGCTGGCTGGGAAAGAACGAAAGTTATGTGAAGGGCATAAATATTTATTAATTGGTCTCTCCATCGATTATGCATGGAGATTGGCCAATTCCAAAGCTGCTGGCAGCTTATAATTTAATGTGCGACACCGCATCTTGCAGGTGATGTGGTTGATTGGTGCTCCTTCTCTCCAACCAGAATCACAAAAAAAAGAAGAAAAAAGATTTCGCTGCTGTAATGTCAGCTCAACTTGAAAGATGACTTGGCCCTTCTCCTCCCCCAGTGTTTTAATAAAGGTCCTCTGGCTGATCAGAGATTGGAATCGTGCTGAGCAGACCTGCAGCAGCTTCTCACTCCACAGAAGTAATTGAGATTTATGAACTCCTTATTAGTTCCTTAAGACAAAATGATGAAACTTGAAATTCCCATCTGTCAAGATTAAGGAGGGGAGAGTTTTGTTTTGCTCTTTAAATCTTACTTAATGAAAATGATTTCTTTTTGCCTTTCCCCTTTTTTTCTCACTTGGGAGCAATATCCCCAGGAAGAGTTAAAGAGGGCTTAGGCGTGGGAACATGGGGAGCCTGAATCTTTCCTTTCAATTCTGCAAACACTCTGAGCATTGACAATGTGCCGGAATCCTCCCAGGCTCTAGGAAGACAAGAGGAATAAAACAAGGCGACTGATCTAAGTCCTAAGCAAAATGTATTTTGCACCTAATATGTGTCAAGAAACTTATAACACTTTCTCACGTAGTCTTCCACATTGCTCTTCAAGGTCATTTTAAAGAAAAGTGAAACTGATCATGGGGATTTGACCTCAGCTCTGACTCCGGATTTCTAGAAGATTGGGCTGTTCTTTGGTTCAGACATTATAGGTGGCCTCCCACCCCCTATGGATTCTGGCTTCAAGACAGATCAGGCCGGGCTGATGGCTATGGAGGGGAGGGGAAGCCAGCAGTGTTGGCAGTTAAATCCGGGAATATGGTCAATGGTCAGATCGGCAAGGGTGCAGTGTGTGTGTGTGTGTGTGTATGTGTATGTGTATGTGTTGGAGATTTTTCTCCACTCTCATCTTGCAGTGGGTTGTGGTCTTGTGCATCCCCACCCCCCCCCCTCCCCCGAGTCTATTTTGTGAAATATAATTGAAGTCGAAACGCCAGTGATTTTTAATCATACTCCCAATTTATATCTCATGTAACCATACGCCAGTGTTCTCACAGTGTTACAGGGATATGAATTATGCTGAAATTGGATTAGGCAAATACACATTTTCCTTTAAAAATAGATACCCAGCGCAGTAATTTAATTCCACCAACTCGAAAGATTCTCTCAGAAACACTCCGTGCATTTTATCAGCAGCTCATTGTAGATTTTCTTCTGGGCTACTTTCTCTGCTTTTGCATTTGCTTCCAGAATTCACTGTATTTAACAAACGTTAGCAACTGCAGGCAGTCAATTTATATCAAAACCATCCCTAAATGGAGGGAAATCAGGTTTTCAGACGAAACCATCAGGGCCCTTCTTCCGTTCTTCAATTTTTTGCAGAAGCAAAATAGAATGCAATTAAGTGCCCTGCCCCTCCCAGGAGCTACTTTAAGCTCCGCCACAATGTGAGTATTTGAACAGTTATTAGGCCAGCGCCTGGGATCCTAACTGGCTGGGAGGCACGCCTTGTCTTCTTGCTTCCGAATAGAATTCAGGTTTGCTGAGGGCACTACTGTGAGCCAAGCTGCTGGAGTGGGGCTTCCGCTGGGCTATTGTCCCTGTGCCTTCGGCTGGAAGAATGTCTCATGACCAATAAAGGCAGAGGTTTCAATATGCAGCAGGGCAAAAGGTAAGATTGGAGCAAAGATGTTTTGTCGCCCAGAGTTCAAGTTTCCTCCGAGTGTGACTTCCAGGCCATATTCCTCCCATTCCCACACATGAGCTCTGTCCTACGGCAAAGCAGATTCATTTCCTCTTTCTAATTTGCCTCCTGTCCTACCATCTCTTTGTCTCCATGTATACATTTTGGTTTTGCCTGGGAGGTCCTTTTTTCTTCCCTCGCTGTATAAAAATTATTTCCTAGCCTTCAAGGCCAAGACCAAATGCCCCCCACCCCCTTCCTAATCCGAGTTGGCCCTTCATCCTAACTCAGATCCGTCCTCGAGACCTCTCAGTGTGCAGATCAAGCTGGTAGAATTCATTCAAACAGCCAAGGCATGAATAGATTCAGCATCAACCCTCTGTCTCTGTCAGCCCGTGTAGATGCGTAGGAACACATGATGGGGCATCCTCTCTTCTCAGAGCTCAGGGGCTGAGCTGGGACTTCCACAGTGGCAAGCCTGGAGTCACAGGTGTTTAAGACATGTTTATAGGAGGGATGAAGAATATTAAATTGAGGAGCAGGACATGTACAAACAATTATAAAGCTGTGGGGGGATTCCTCTGAGTATATGCAGAGTGCAAATGGAGAGAGTGATGGCATTCAGGGAGGACGTGGAATGTGGTCAACTGGGAAGTGACTCCTGAGTTATGTAGTCAAAGAAGAATACAGATCTCTGATACAGACAGGGTGAGGTGGAGCCCAGAAAACCTTGGCCTTCTCATCCTGGACCGCACTCCACACTACCTGTGCTGCTTAGAAAGCATGCCTGCAGATTATCCCTAATGGGGCTGTTCTGTCTCTGATTGTGCTTCTAAAATGATCCATTACCCACCTCCTTTTCCTCTGGCCACATGAAAAAGAAACGCATACACATGCTTCGTCTTGGCACCAAATCTCGTAAGCTATAGCTTCCTTGAAAAGTTTCAATGTTATCGTTTACCAACTTATTTTTTACACTCTATTTACTGCCTGAAGTGCATTGAGGGTGTGTGTGTGTGTGTGTGTGTGTGTGTGTGTGTTTTCCTTATTTTTAGAAGTTTATAGTCAGTTTTATATCACAAGGAACCTACTGAAGATATTCATCTCTTTGTCAAGAACCTCTCTCCAGTCTCTCATTAAACTGGCAGTAAACAGACAGGTAAAGAAATAACATAAGAGCAATAATGATAATGGTAATAACGCTAAAGAGAAAAGGCAAACTAGGATATTTCTTCAAAGGAATGAATTGTCTTTTCTTAGTAAAAATCCTTTGGGCATCTTTCTAATCAAAACAAACGCAGAACTAAGCCTGTTTTATTTCCTTTGCAAACAGTTTTAACCTTGGTGGTTGAGATTGTGGTGTCGGGATATAATTAACGGAGAATTTGGAATCTTAGTACAAATCCCCAGGAATCTAGTGGGTTATCAACTGACTGCATCAATCCTAACGAAAGGCTTCTTCGGGGCAATCTCTTCCCTGAAAGTGGAATCATCTGAAGTAGGCGTCCTCAGTTAGCTTGTCTCTTTTTCTTCATATTTACAATTTCTTCCCGGAAGTAAATGCTGATAGGAAAATGTGTTCTTGGTGTTCTCTTGGGTGTCTCATTTTATTTCTGCCTTTTTGGAGTCTTTATTTGTCTACCCACTTCTGTCCCTCTTTGGCTCCTCGTTTCAGGTTACGGATCCAAACAAAGCTAACCATGGTTTTTCCTTATTTTTATAATAAAATAGAACTGCTACATGCCAGAGTTCATTATGTTTTTTAGTTTCTCTTCTACAACTGATGTGCTATTGTTCAGTGATTTTCTACCTTTTAGTCTCATCAGAATATTGTTCACAGTCATGAAACGATTTAAGTTGACTACCTAAGGCACAAACTTTATCTCCCAAACTTATTTTTTATTCCTCTAATCAATTTCACCTACTGTTTTTATAGTTGTCACCAGGAAATGTCCTGTAGCATTAGATCTCAAATTCCAGATCCTGATTCTAAAGTCTCAATTCTAAAGATCTCACATAGAATTTAGGTTAAAATTTTGTGTTTGGGGTGGGTGACTGGGTGAAAAAAGGTGAAGGCATTGAGAAGTACAAATTGGTAGTTACAAAATAGTCACAGGAATGTAAAGTACAGCATGGGGAATATAGTCAATAATATTGTAATAACTATGTATGGGGCCAGGTGGGTACTGGAAATATCAGGGGGACCACTTTGTAAAGTCTACAATTGACTCACTACTATGCTGTACAACTGAAACTAAAATAAAATAATATTGAATGTCAACTGTAACTGAAAAAAATTTAAATTTGTATGTAATTTGTTTATTATTCAATAATTCACTTTTTATGTTCTTTATTTCTGTAAGATTCTTAAATATTTTAGGCCCAAAACAAGGTACTTAGGGCAGCTTGTGGTAAAGCATTCTTATTATACCTGCAATACAAAAGAAAAAATCTTAAGAGCTTAGGGAAGTGAGTCATTCTCCTGGTGAATAGAAGTGAAGGGGTTTTGTGTGTGTGTGTGTGTGTGTGTCTCTGTGTGTGTGTTTTAATGCAAATGGTTTTATCATTTTAAATGAGGAGTTGAAATGTACAGGGCATATTTTTAAATCTTATGGTGCACCCACTGAAAGCTCTGTAAATCCGCTTCCATTTTTGTCAGGTAAATTCTATACTTGGGCTTAAAATACTGATTCTGGAGGGATAGGTGAACCAGTGGGTACACCTGCAGTCACATCGCGGTTCTAAAGAAACTTGTCTCTGGGCCAAGATAGGAGGGCAGGGGTGAGAAGCCACGTGCGATGGGGAGGGAAGTGGTTCGTGATCCCTTTGATGAGAGCTCTGTGCTCCAACAAGGAAAACTGTCGGTGTCTCAGATTTTCAATTGGAATCTGTTCTTTCATGCTCAGATATTTTTAAATTTGATGCTTGTGTTTCCTAAATACTTTGTTGCGTTTCAAAGGCCCTACTCTTTCACAAGGGAAATGTGAATTTGGATTGTTTTTCAGTTGGTTCCTTCAATTATAGGGCCTTGTTCCTCTGCTGACTTTGTACAAATCAGATTCTTGAGGGCTGGGACGTTGGGGACAGTGACCAGAAGCAGGCTTGAATTTTGTTCTTCTACTTGGGAGAGGACACCTTGATGTACTGTAAGTGGATCTAGGAAGTGGCTGAGGCATAGTTTATTCTTTTCCTTTTGCTGTTGTATTTGCCATAGATCTGAACTATAGCTATGTTTCCTAAAGATTTATTTAGTCCCTCTTGTACTTCATTTGAAAACACAATGCTAGAGGTAAGAAGGATACAAGATCAAACAATCTAATCTCTTTGCCAACTGGGACTCTCCTTTGAGTATCTATAATAATAAAAGCGTAATATGCTAATTAGACGGGACAGCCCAACAACCTTCCACACATCATTCTGGACGTCCTTACAGACGAAGCCGTGGTGGCGGGGGCAGAGGCAGAGGTGGTTAGGGGAGATCAGGCAGGCAGGCAAGCAGTTAGGGATTGGGCCTAAACCTGCAGTCAGACATCCCTGGAGGGGTCCTGGATTGCAAGAGGGCGCAGGCCAGGCTGAGGGACCCTCCCCAACACCCTCATCCCCACCCCACCCCATGCAGGAATTTTGTGCACCAGGCCTCTAGTTAAATTATAATGTGATATCTCTCTGCTTCCTAAACTTATTGTCCGATCTTTGGTCTTGGAAATTTTTGATGCTTTAAGAAGAGCTATCCACCCTCTCCCCTGAAAACCTGACCTTTGCATTCATACACACAATATGAAGGGATTTATGGGCCTCTTGGACCCTATCCTGGATCACCTGGGCTTCTGTAATTTGAAAATGAAGGATTTCTCCTTGAATTCAAATCACCTACAAAGTGGCCACCCTGTTTTCCACCCTGTCTTTCTCCAGTGAGAAAGAACATAGGGCTTCCTCAAGCAGCTGGTCTGTTCTTGCTCTCTTTCTTTGAATGTTCTTTCTTTTATCGAGTTGAAATATACCTCTCTCCAATTCAGCCAGGTGTCCTTTTTCTACTTCTCATATTCCTGCAGATTCATTTGCCAAGAGAATTAATAGTCAGTCCTGGGTCTTATTTTAAATTTACTCTGAATTTGTCCAGTTCTTATTTTCCCTGGTTTCAGCATTTCTCACCAACCTTGCTTACTCTTCCTTAGAAAGGATCTGCAAACACTGGCCATGAGTTTGACTCCCAGAGGAAGTAGGTTACAGGGCTGATAGTCGTTAGGCAAAGAAAATGGTTAACAGAGGTCTTGAAACTTAATGTAAGAAAGATCTGACTTCTACTGACAATGTTTCAAGGTTCCCTAGCAGGGAACCTAATAAGAATGTGGGTTGTCAGGGCTGTAATTTGTAAACTAGAATTTCTGGGGAATGAAGATGAAATTCTGACAACAGACATGTTAAAGGTGAGATGCCGAATAAACTGCAACGTATTTGTGAGCGTTCTTACAGATCCACAGTGCACATTAAATGGCAGGCACGTCACTCAGGCCACAAAAGACTGAAAAAGACATGCTTTTAGGGCCAGGGAAAGGAAGAATCATATGTCCAAGAAAGACAAGTTTCAAAGCCAAGCAGCGTGATCTAGGTTCAGATTCCATCTCTTCTCTTTAGTAACTCTGTACAGTGGAGCAGGTGGCTTCAGCGTTCATACCCTCACCTGCTGTATTAACAATAAGAAGGCCAGGGGGGTAATATTACCCATTCCTAAGGAGGCAGATACATGGTCCACATGAAATGATGAATGCTAATCACTGTGGAGTTATGGGCATTTGGTGGTGCGCATGGAGGTGGTTGCATTCTCTTTCTACTTCCCTCAGTTTAAAACAGTACCCTTCCCAAAGTGCTACGTTACTGATCCCTTCATGTGCTCTGTGCTCATTTCCTAATTATTAAACTGATAAGAACAGATACTACACTTGATCTTAGCCAAAAGGCCGAGAAGCGATCATTTCCTAATTATTATTATCCGCCTTTTCTTATGGGGAATCTGAGCAGGGATGTGCCCAAGATCATAAAACAAGTATACAGGAAAAGCAAATTTAGTTCCTCATCTAGTAAGTGGATACACATAATTTTTCCATACTACTGACTTCAGAGCTTCTATAAGAGGAGAGTAAAATTAAAATGTCCCTAGAGAGAGCAGCTTCAAATAAAATGCAAAGTGTCAAAGCCACATCACCGGGACAACGTTTACAAAGGAGCTGCTGGGAACAGGCTCAGAGGCTCTGGGACTCATCAGTTCAGTGAGACTCATTGGAAGGAGTCACGCTGGCTCCTCGCCTGCCCAGGAAGGACCGCACCTGGGACCTGCCCTCCCTCTGCACACCCTGGGAAGTAGGTCACACTATAGGAAACATTTGCTTTAAGACATTGGACAAGGGGCTGAGCGAGACTGTGATCTCTGAGAGAAGGAAAACAAGTCAAGAGAGCCCACAATCACCCCAGTTTTCTGCCTGGAGGCAGTTTCCAGATTCCAGCCTAAACAGAACCCCAAGTTTCCCTGAGTCAGGGGGCCAGAGGTTGAAAGGCAGCTGGAATCTTGCAGACAAAGTACCAGGAAGAAGGGAGCTGAAAGGATCTACAGTGGCATCCCCTCAAATCTCTGTCTGAACATTGAAGTATTTATGCACGGGGTAAACATTCATGAGGCTGAACAGTTCCCGGAGCTCAGGCCTACCTGCAAACCTCTAATCCGTAGGGCCTGGGAGAGAAACAGAGCCAGGAGCTAGTTGGGGCCATGAGCCTAGAATTCCTCATCCACATGCCCAGTCAACCGCAGAGTGTGAGCAAGGACATTGCAGTCCCGGTAACCCAGGCTCAACTTCCACCTCTTCTAGGCATGTGCCCTGGACCAGTTAACCTCTCTCGGTGTCCGTCTGCGATCCCCAAAATGGATGGAGTCAGATGGAACGTACCTGGGAAGCTGTCCTCCAAGCCATAAAGCCCTTTCTAAGTGAGAGAGAGTGTTACCCAGCTGAGTTCTCCCCCACCTGCCCGTCAAACACTGTTTCCCCCAATCAGCAGTTCAGTCCCCTCTCACCTACTGATATACTAGTTATTTGTGCACTTGACCATTTTCCCCCCAAACAATCATCTGGGCTATTTTATGCTGGGTCTTGTGCAGATGAATAAGTCCAAGACCTTTCAAGACCTCCCAGTAGTGGACACTGGTTTCGGATGATTGTAACCCCTGACACGTGCATAGAGGTTTACAAACCATTTTCCCACCTGTCGCTTCATCTAATCTCTACACCACAGCTTCGGAAGGCGACGTCAGAGCCTGACTTGTCCAAGACGACCAGTGGTGACTCCAGGATTCAGTGGCCAGACCTCCCAGTCTCCGCCCTTCCCGCTGCATTGGATTTCCTGTGTGTCTGATTGTTGGCTGTTGGTGTGGTTCACAAAAATCGACTTCTGTCTTCTGTGCCTGGCTTCTCCCTGTGCTTCCTCGTGGTGAGAGTCAGTCAGTCCCAGAAACAAGCTCAGCCTAAGGAGGTCTTTGGAGAGAAGTAGAAGACAAAATGCTGCCCGGGCAGATGGATTCGGGGAGAGAATGTGTGGAAAGCTTTGTGAACTGATATGCAGAAAACAGCTGTCATTCAGGATAACACACACACACACACACACACACACACACACACACACACCACACATCCACACCACACACCACCACCACCACACACACACACACACACACACACACACACAAAACTGAAAGGTTAAAGTTGGTGGTGTGTGGGCAGGCTAAGTAGTCATCTCAGATGGTGACTTAAGGAACACTGACTTCATGTGAGGAAAAGAGGGTGGGAGGTGGGGGTGTCCGCAGGGAAGGGCTACACAGCACTGAGCCAGAGGGTCTGGGGTCTGGGCTGCTTCGGCTCGCTGAGAAGTCGGAGGAAAGGGGGCCTTGGAGACTAGCTCAGGGACGAGCTGCCGCTGCCCGTTGCTCCCCTGGTTGCCACTCTCATGGGGTCTCTAGGGGTTAGGGGATCCGTGCCTGTGGGGCAGGGAGTGTGTGGGCATGCTCCCTGGAAGGCCAGTGTGCACCGGGTCCTTTGTCCTGGAGTTTTATCTCTCTCCCCGGGAATCTGCGGGGAGGTCATAGGGACTGTCTGAATAGAATATTCATCAGCTTCCCAGGTGCGCTCTTGCAGGTCGTGGTCTCACTGACTATTGGCGCCAGGGCATGGGGGTCATTACCCAGTGCAGCTGGTCCCGAGGCAGCCACGGCGCCACTTGTCTGGTTTTGCTGCTTTTCTGCGCCTGGAGCTGAAATACAACTGAGGCCTGGATGTTATCTCTAGGGAGGAAAGGTCAGGGGGTCATCAACTGCCTGACCAGCGATAAGCTAGGGGAGGAACGGTTACCCTGAGGGTGAAGTTCTTGTTTTCCCAGTTGTGCCCTTGCCAGGCATCCGGGGCTTTCTGCCCTGGTGAGGTTCTGGGGGCGGGGCGGGGGGGGGGGGGAGTGGGTTGTAACACAAACACACAACAACAATGAAATGTTCCAGTCATTGAAAAGCAGCTTGATAGAATGCAGGACATGATTCAAATAACAGGGCGATAGCGTAGGTCACTGTTGGATTTGTGTCCCGTGTCTCGTTACATGGGGGTTTTATTTTCTTTTGTGAGTAACTCAGATACATTCCGTGCATTTGTAGAGCAGGCTTCACCTTTGAAGTCCATTGCAGAATTGTCTTTTCCCCCCTCTGTTCACGACTAAGCGCAGACCACACAAGACATTGATTCAGGACTCCAGAGAGCAGTTTGTGGGTTTTGGGTTTTTCCTGCATTTCCTCGCTTAGGGGAGAAATTCACTTTCCCTTCCCATTGCTGTGCTGCACACAGTTGAGCTCGGCCTTTTTGCCGAAAACTCTGAGTCATTTTTCATAAACAGGGATTGTCAACAGTGTCTGAGTCACACTATAACAACAAATACAGAGAAAAAGCCGAACGGAATGAGCTCAGAACTTTCCGATGTGCCACAAAGTGGGGGTGCGGATGGGGAGTCACTGTCTTTGAAGAAGCCACTTAGCCTTGTAGGTCTTGGTTGTTTCCTGGTTAAAATTAGGAGGCTAATAGGAGTCTAATAGCTGTACAGCCAATTTCACGAAGCCATCGCCTGGTTATCAGGCTACATTATTTGCAGGTGTGGTATTATTCTCCCACTGTTTCTGAAGTTTTATAGGTATGTAATAGGCTATTAGTACAGTCTATTTTATTTTAATGGTTATTGTAAATTTTTGTATTTCAAAAATAATTTCTTTTTTTTTTTTTTCCGATAAGAGCCTCATCTATCCAGTGTGAACACTGGGATGTTTTCATGTCGGTAGAATCCTAGGGAATAGTGCAGACGGTTTAAGAAAGCAGACAGACTCAACCCCGGGCAGGCTGTGCGGGTGCTTATGCTTCTCCGGGGAAGAGTTATTTTGGGGCAGGGAGAGATTGGGTTTATAGATGGAGCTTTCCATCTATAGAACGTAGCCACGGGAACATCATAAGATAATTACTTAGAACAAATGGAAACAATTATGTACCATGTGACATAGAAGCTCCTACTGCTCTGTGTCTGTGCAGAAGCGGATAACCTTGGAAATGTGCTTTGCTGACTGCATATAATTCCACTTGGATCACAACTGATCAGAATTCGGCTGACCCTACAGAGGTTTCAGACCAAAGAATGGGAATGCAGTGACCAGCTGTGGCGATAGTAGGACACTACTGTGCTCTTTTAAATGCAGCCAAGGTAGGGGTTCAGGGAGATTTAGCGACGGAAAGCAACTGAATATAAAATATGATGATATGCCGAGGCCGGTTTGGCTCAGTGGATAGAGCGTCTGTCTGCGGACTCAAGGGTCCCAGGTTCGATTCCGGTCAGGGGCATGTACATTGGTTGAGGGCACATCCCTGGTGGGGGGGGGGTGCAGGAGGCAGCTGGTCGATGTTTCTCTCTCATCGATGTTTCTAGCTCTCTGTCCCTCTCCCTTCCTCTCTGTAAAAAAATCAATAAAAATATATTTAAAAAAAAATATGATGATATTATTATGGCAGGATTATATGGCAGAAACCCTGAGCTGCTTGTTCACTGTCGATGGTTTCTTCTGTCTTAGCAACTGAAAGGTCTCTCATGGGAGTTAAACCCCTTTAAAGCATTCTCCAGAAGCCCCATCCTTCTGTGGCCACTCAGAGAAAGATTATGTTTCCGTAGCTACCAAAAAAAAAATCCAGAAAATGCAGCCTTTCTAGCCAGCTATTCTGTATGACAAAGGACATGGAGATCGCACAGCCTACGGCTTTATTTTATTTTATATTTCTCCTTTTTAATTGAGTTTATTGGGTGACATTGGTTAACAAAATTACACTGGTGTCAGGTACACGATTTCACAACACACCATCTGTGCACTGTACTGTGTGTTCACACCCCAAGTCAATCTCCTTCCATCACCATTTACCCATTTTAGAAGTCGAGGAACTGAGACCCAGAAAAAGAAGGGGGGTTTCATTTCCTGGCTTTCTTTGTAGCCAGAGGAAGGTGATGCCATGGGCCTGGTGATGGTGGAATGAGGCTTTGGGCCCTACCCTTTCTCATTCTTCCTGCAGGAAATCTACATGCAATAGCTGGAGGCCCAGCAGCCTCCTTCTCACCACGGAACCCTTTAGGATGGAAAGCCATGTGTGGAAGGGGGCCACAAAGGAAGACACAAAAGTCTGTGACTCTGAGAAAGATGGGCCACCTCACCTGCCCTTGTCAACTTATTTTTATAGATTTCCATCTTGTTTAATGTTTCATAAGGCTTTCTTGTTAAATACAGCTGAACCAATCTGAACGATGCATAACCAGCCATCCAATGAATGAGGTGAAATATTAAAAAAAAATAATTCAAATAAACTTGTTACCCACCCTCCAAATTAAAAAATATGTAGGCGATCTCAAAAGAACACTGTGCTCCAATTCTTAACCTGAAAAATAAAGAAAAAGTCTTATTCTTTCTGAGCAAAACCAAAGGATCTCTGCACGGTCCTCTCCATGCCTTGGGAATTCGGGAAGGTGGGAATCTCAAATTAACAGTGTTTATTTAGCATTACTGTTTCAGTGTGTACTTTTTACTTGGGAAATTCTTGGGTGGACGGGTAGTAAAAATCAGAAGAAGAGAGTTTAGGTTCTCCCCGAATACCATCCCAAAAATCTGCCTGTAATGGTAGCCGTACTATTGAGTACTCATTCTGTAGTAACTCAAACACAACGCGTGACCTTGTAGAGTGAGGGCTCTGATACATAATCTCCATTTCAAAGACACTGGGCATCCCAGAAATTTTAAGCACATCACTCCTGGTAATAATGGTAATAAGTGACAGGCCTGGAATTCAAACCCAGATATGACTCTCAGACCTGAGCAATCCTTGTTTCAGTATGTCATTCCAAAAGAAACCAACCAACCTGCTGTTTATGCCACACCTGCTATAGGCCCAGTACCATATCAGGTCCGTCATAATGAATTTTCTCAATCCTTAAAACAATGTTGTGGATAGTAAAACTGGGGCCCATAGAGATGAAATAATGTTATAAAAGCCGAATGGCCATTATGTGGGACAGCTGGAGTATAAAGCCAGCTCTTGCTAGCTCCAAACGTATACTATTTCCACTACAGAGTGAGGGTCCTCTCGCAGGAATCTCGGCAACACGCCCCCTGAGCATTAGGGTCTGGGGTGTTGGCATTGAGGCAGACACCCGGGTATGATAACTGCGAACGCACCCCAGGCATCCAGAACTTACCAGGGAGCTGCACTGGAGCGGCTGGCATGCCGGGTGTCTTGTAAAACTGTGCAGTGAAAATGGGAGTGATCTCAGTTCCAGGAGAAGCGAGGAAGGGCTTGGCTTCTCTGTTTGTGACCGATGGCACAGGACACTGAGTGGAGGCGGCTCCTGGGTTTGCAAATGCTAGAGATGAGAGCGCCTGAGGCCCAGGGCCAGGGTGCGCTCCTCTGGCGTCAGCAACCTGCTTTCAGAAAAAAGACCTTCTTTGAGCCACTCTCCCATTCTGTGATGTATTTCCAGGCTTTTCAAGCAGTTTGGACTAAATTTGAAAGCCTGCTTGAATAATGGGAATAAATAGACACTTAATGATACATGAAAATCTGCATTACGCTGCAGAAAGCTCACGGCCTGGGTAAGGAAGCTCCTTCTGCTCCCCGTTAGCCATCGACTCCCATGACCTTGGACAGCTCACTTCTCCGGGTCTCAGTCTCTCTATTTGTAAAACAGGATGTTAGTAGGTAGTGGGACCAATGCCCCTCCGTTTCCTTAGGACTGTCACAGTTTTACAACTGGAGGTTCCATTTTTCTGGGAGGCCCCTCGGTCCTAGGTGAACCAGAATGCTCGGTCTCCCTAACTTTAGGATATGGGATGGCAATGCCCCCTCCCACTTCAAATCTCAGACTAAGTCCTTGGCTCTCTGCAACTGGGTTTTCCATCTGTGCAAGTCTACATTTGGATTCACTGGGGAACTGAGCTCTTTGGTCACTAAACATCCTCATTTCCAGCCTCAGCATCAAAAGTCCCGTGTCCTGGCCAATCCATCAGTCCTGAGCAAACTAGGACAGCTGGTCACCCTACTGGGAAGGCCCCTTGCAGCTCTGACCTCCCAGAGCTCTGTGCTAATGATGCTGTAGCAGGCCTGACCTTTTCTAGCCTTCCTGATACACACCCCACCCCTCCCCCGCCCCCATCTCAGAGCATCTTGAGTAGGAAGGGCTGAGCTGGCAGGGTTGAGAGGCTCTTGGTAAGATCTTCAGTAGTTTGGCTTCCCGGGCAAATCTCTACAGAAATATTTAATAACCCAGCAGTCAAACCAAGGCTCTGATTTCATGCATGCCTCTGCACAGGAAAGAAGCTCACCCGGTTTTCTAATGTGGGCCATTAAGCAAGCTCGAAAGAAAGAGAATTGAAGCTGGACTATGGTGTGAGTTGAATTACTTCTTTTATTTTGGTAGATGATTCTATGGTCCTTAACCAGTGGCTGATGTTACGAAGGGAAGTTGCACTAGATCTTCCAGAAGAGAGGTCAGTGCCTGGGTATGCTTAGAGTTCCTTGGGGTGCAGTAAAACCAGCCTAGGATTTGGGGCAGAAAACCCCACACTGGCTGCACCAGTGACTATGCCTGAATCACTCAGTTGCTGCCTCTGGGTCTCAGTTCAAGGAGCCTCCCTATCCATCCATCCATAAAGACGACAGTGCTGTGGTCTATGGTGTTATTGTTCAAAACATCCCCTGGCCTCCCTGGGGTGCTTCTCTCTAAAAGGACACCCCTTTTCTGAGAAGCCTCCTTCCACTCACAGACGTCAGACTTAGCGTGTGCTGTCCTCTGGCCAAGGGGACATGAGCAGAGGCTTTGGGAGGTGACATGTGATTTGCCATCATCTCTTTTCTTTCTGTAACAAGACCAGTGTATGCTTTTGTTGGCCTGCCTTCCTAAAGTACCATGAACAGCTTGACTTACACAACAGAAATGTCTTTGTCTCCCAGCTCTGGAGGCTGGAGGTCTGAGCCCAAGGTTTCAATAAGGTTGGTTTCTTCTTCGATTGTGCAGGGGAACCTGCTCCAGGACTCTCCTCCCACCTTTGGTAGTTTTCTGGCAACCTTTGGCATTTCTTGGCATGTAGAAGCATCACCCCAAACTCTGCCTTCATCTTCACATGGGTTCTCCCTGTGTGTGTGTCTGTCTACATTTTGTCATTTTATGTGGACACCAGTCCTATTGGGTTAGGACTCATCCTAGTGACCTCATCTTAACTTGATCAACTACGAAGATTATTCCCAAATAAGGTCACAGTCACAAGTATTTGGGGGGTTAGGACTTCAATATTTGGGTGCATAATTCAAACCCTAACAACCAGCAATGACCCAGATGAGGGCTGCTTTGTCAGCTTGAGTCCTGCAGGGAAATATTGTAGAGCATGGTCATACTGAACATGTGAGCAAGAGACAAATCTTTGCAGTTACAAGCCACCCAGATTTAGGCATTATTTATTGCTGTAGGAAAATAAAACAAAACAAAACAAAATAAAAAACAACTCCATGGTTTTATTTATCAAATTAGACAAGGTCCATGAAGGCACTCTGAACCTTGTGTATCCCTACATGAGACTGAGGGGGTAGTGCTGATAATGTTAATAGTTCTCAGTGCCCATCAGAATGAATTTCCCTGTGTGATGTTGAGAAGCGCTATAATTCAATGGGGAAATCATGAACTTCTGAATCAGAAGGTCCTGCTGAGCCTGGTTCCATCATTGCCCAGCTTTGAGCTGCCTCTTCTTGATTCCGGTGCTCAGTTTCCCCATCTGTAAAATGAGGGATTTGTGTGCTTTGCATGATTTCTGAGGCCGCTTTCAAATCTGATTCTGTATGTTTTGCTCATATCCACCACTGTTTTCTGGGTTAGAATCTCTCCGCTGCCAAATGTGCGTGTGTGTGTGTGTGTGTGTGTGTGTGTGTGTGTGCGTGCGTGTGTGTGTGTGTGTTGGAGGCAGGCTGCCTTTTTGAAGAGCAGCTGTGTCTGAATAGTTAATGGATTTAATCAAAAAGGCAGAATACTGCCTCCTGAAGATATGACTGTGTCAAAGAAAGAGAGTTATTTCAGAAAACTCCACTCCAGGAAATGAATGGAACTGTCTGTCTGGTCAGCATCACTGCAGAATGCCTGCCCTGTGACTGGTTTCTCTGGGGAACTCTGGGTTCTGGGGAAGGGGCCCAGTGTGGTCGGCTCAGAGGAAGGGGGCAGCCTTAGCTTGCTCACCCCACGCGGGAGAAATTCCAGCTCTGCTTCCAACAACCTTTATGACCTTGGGCGACTCAGTGTCTCATTTGAAAAGTGGGCCTAAAAGCAGATGCTCATGAAGATCACAGAAACTCAGGTTAATGGAATGGCTTTAAAATTGTGACGGGTTTTGCAAATGCTGTTTTTAAAGGAGGGTGTGGTAAAATGAAGAGGAACTTTTGGAGGAAGCTGTGGGTTTCAATCCCAGTTCTCTCAATTACCCTGGGAAAATCCCACCCCCCCCCCCCAGCTTGTTTACTCATCAGTAAAATGGGGATATTATTCCGACCCCATAGAGCTGTTGGGAGGATTAAATGAGAGTCTATAAATCTTTTGCTCCTGGTGTGGGAAGCCACTGTCCCCCTGGAAATAGTATGTGGCTGAGCAATAAACGCCGTGGCAGAGGGACCAGACTGTGAAACCCATTTTGGCGTTGGTCCAAACCAACACCATCTTTGCTGGTCTCATTTTACCAGTAATCAAGCTGATATTTTGACCCTCACTCCTATATGCCTATGTACGTTTCTCATTAGGTACTAAAGCCCTTTCAGATTTTCCCCTCATTTGGCTAATAAATACATGACTGTCCACTGTCTGCCAAGTCTTGGGGATAGAGAGAAAATGAAGACCTGATCCCTGCCCTCAAGAAAGATAATTAGGACGTAAGGTTGTACAGGATGCTATGGGAGCATAGACAATAGGTACCCAGAGCAACTTAAAAAGCTGGGGAAGACTTCCTCTAGGAGGCTATGTGGCCTGAGAACTGAAGTTAACGTAGGAATTATTCAGAGGAAAACATGGGGATTGTTTGGGCAGAGACAGTGTGTGTTTGAAGGCACAGTGTGAAAGCAGCATGCATTTCGGATGTGGCAAATAGTTCAGGATTGCTAAAATTTAGAGCATAAAGATCAATTCTCCTCACAGGCATCAATATTCCGTTTAAAGGCTTGTTATTTATACAGAGAGTGACACAGTGTTCTCTCTTCCACCCCAGGCCCCTCTCTGCAAACTTCTGCTTTGCTTCATCTCATTATACTTACGCCTCTCATTGTATAGGGTAGATATCTGTGTGGGCTACATGTCTCTGCTGTTTGTTTTTTGTTCTGAGCTTCAACCTCCCTGTGTTGTAGACTGAATGATTTCCTTCTTCACCCTTTCCTGTGGAATGTGGCCATTCTTCCCACAGAGTGCGTTTCCCTGCCCTCAGGCTCCGTCATGCACCTTGCCTTCCTCAGTGGACTTTTAGTAGATGCGACACCTTTGAAATATGCTCGGGCAAGGGCCTTGTCCTCTGGCTTCTCCACCATTGCCTTGAGAAGACCTCCTGCCCAGCAGGTGGCTGCATCACTTCAGCCTTTACCCAAGAATGAGACACTGGACCCACAACTTGAAGCCCAGTTGCTCAGGCAGGCCCAGCATGGTACAACCCCAGCCGCCTCCAGGATGAGAAGCAAACCCACTGGGATCAGCAGGGCCACTCTCATCTGATTATGAGTGGAAAATAAAGGCTTATTGTTATATGCCATTAAGCTTTGGGAACTGTTTCTTATGCAGAGATTGATGAAATGCCCTCCATATTTCCTTGGCCTGCATTGCCTAAGAAATGGACCTGATTGTTTCTAATGGTCTACACCTAGCTGACCAAGCTTTGCATCAGTCCATCCATTTTCTTGCCCTGTTTCTCTCAGTGAAGCATTCTATACATCCACGGTCATTCTCTAAGGAGGCCCTCATCTAGACACCATGGGAAAACAAGACTCATTGATGAGCTCACTCGCTAGCTGATGAGACAAAAAATAACAGTAGATACAGGAATGTTGTTAATGTAAAAAAAAACACACAACAACATTCTTCTGTGAAGAATTTTTGTGAGTTTATTTGAGCCAAACTGTCGACAATTGCTGGGAAGCAATATCTCAAAGGATTGGGATAGTGCTCTAGAGAATGGAGGTCTTACATCTATTTTTACACATTGCAATCAAAGGAGGGGACTTAGGTGGGTCACATGAAATCCGTTGGTGATAGATTAAGGAGGTGGGAGAAAGCAAAGCTGGGGGAACCTCTGGGATTGGGTAAGAAGTAAAATGATAGACACATACTTAGGTGGGTGTGGGAACAATTAACATGACAATGAAGGAATTTGTGGCATCTGTCCTGGCATCCAGGTACATTAGATTGTGCCCCAAGGGGGTCCAGAAAAAAGGGAAGTTACAAGTTACCCAGACATTTCAAAGGGTGTGTTATTATAGATGCAGAAAGTCAGATGGCTCAGTTAAGGTAAAGGTTGACCTTGTCAGTGAAGATACCAGCCTAGGACATAACTGCCCACCATAACTGCTTTTAGTTAAAGCTTAATTTCAGACCATCCTTTCAGGTGACTTTAGGTCTCTGCGTTTACAAGACCGCCATGCAGGCCTCCCCTGAGCTTGTCGGGTTAGCAGGTGGCCCCTTTCTTCCACAATGTCATGCGAGTGTTGTACCAACTAAAATGTGCAATGGTGAGCTGGCCTGGTCCTGGGACGCTAACTCCTGGTTCGCTCTGGGCTGTAGGCAGGTCCTGGGCTCTCGTTCGAAGGAATATTACAAAAGCTTGAGGTCAGTGTCATTATTTTTTACTGTTTCAGTTATCTTTGGGAAATTAAGCATAGACTTTATTTTCTGGGTCCTTGAATTCACAATATTTCAATTTATGAGAAATATATACCAGTATTTGGTCTTTATCCACACATAATTCCTACTCCCAGAGCTCTTGGCATTTCCTAAGCCCTAAACTTGTTTAAAGTTGTCTTTTGTTGTGTTAATGAGGCGACTTTTGGAAAGCACCTAAGGATGGGGGTGGTTGCCAGTGGGAACCAACCAAAGGCTCACAGAACTCAGAGAAATATGTTACTTATAAGAGCAAGGGTTTATTGTAAGAGGATAGAACTGAGGAAGAGCCAGATGGAAGAGATGCATGGGGCAAGGTTTATGGGAAGGTCAGAATTTTTATTCCTCCTTCTCCCCTCTGGCCTCCAGGTTGGGGAAAGGGACTAGAAGTTGACTTAAGGCCAGTGATTTAGTCAACCACACCTATGTAATGAAGCCCCCCTAAAAGCCTAAGAGGAGAGGGTTCGGAGAGCTTCCAGGTTGGTGAACATCTGGAGGTCTGGGGAGAGGGACTCCCCTGGAGAGGGCATGGAAGTTTCCTGCCACATGCATCTCCTCCATCTCCCTAGCTTATCTAGGCTGGAGTACAATATTTCACCTGTTTTCTGATGCTTCATGTTTCATCCATCAAATGATGCAAACGATTACAGGACAGTGGTTTTTAAAAATGGTTGTATGAAATAACAGATGAACATATACTTTGGAAAACTCCAGAAATACACTAGTGAGAAGTAATAATTGTTCTTCTTAGTGAACGTCATTTGGAAAAATATATTAGCATCTTTAAACAGTTAGATATTATTATTTGTTATAATTTACCCAATTTGGTTTTAGATCCTAACTTTCCACATTTGCATAGCACTGAACTATGTTTGCTCCCATTAGAAAAATTCTGCCTCTAAATGAGCCCAGGTTTAAACAGTTTTACATACTTTATGTTTTCATTGAATAATTCCTGTGCCATTGAAATTGTTCCAAAGCAGAAAAAAAGTCAGAAATATTCACAAATTTATTACAGCAAAACCTGACGATGATAGTATAGAGAAGGGGACCAGGATCTCACCTGTAATTTTGACAATAGGAGGGGAAAACAAACCTTTATAAAATACCAAGAAATTGGACCCAGAATTGTATTTAAAAATTAGTATACCATGACTGTTTAGGTTTTATTCTCAGAACAAAAATGTAGTTATAAAACTAGTTGTGTTATCTTAATACATATTATTAATGTATTAGATAAGGAACAATTTAATATTCTGAAAAAATGCTGAGAAATCATTTAATAAAATTTACCACCCACCCATTCCAGATTAATGAGATAAAGAAACACACACGCAACAATATGTAGGGAACTTGGAATATAAAGACACTTTCTAAACATTAAGAATATCTAAAATCAAGAACTAACTAATGTTGAACTATTACAGGCACTCCTACTAAAATTAGGAACAAATCAAGATTAAAAAAAAAAAAAGCCAATTATCACACCCTTTCAAGAAACTTTAGATAATGCAGTAATATATGCAACAGGCATAAATGTTTCAGTGATTAGAAAGGAAAAGTACAATTATCGTTGACAGAAGATGATATAATTGCTCATGTAGTCAACTAAAGAGAATTAATTATCTAGGATATACAAGAAAATCAGAAACCTGTTCAAATGAACACACGCGTTTATTAATGTGGCTGAATTTGAAAAATACAATGAGCTTTTTAAGTTGAGATCAGATAGAAATTATAAGGGAGAAAAATAAAATACAATAGAAAAAAAATTATTGAGCCTCTAACATACCCAGGGATAATAAGAAATTTCTCATGCAAGTCTATATGAGAAACCACAGAGTTTATATGTTAAAGATCATAACTGGAATTAAAATACATATAGGAGGCCATGCAGATTTGAGCAATTGTGACAATGGTCATACTCTTAACATATTAGAGTTTATATAAAGCATTACAAAATATTAAAGCAACAATAAACTGAATCTAAAGACACTAACAAATAATTCACATCATCACTACAGTGTATAAAATGTATTTCCTGGTAACTTAAACATGCAACTTAAAGCAAGGTATCGTTTTTCTTCTTTGCCAAATTGGCAAGGAAGCATTTATCCTTATTCTGACAAGGAGGCACAAGAAAGTACACTCATTCTCTGTTGGTGGGAATATAATTGGTAAAATCATTCTGGAGGACAATTTGGTAAAACTGACCGAGGTTTTATGCATTCTCCTCCTGACTTTAAAAGCAGGCCACTCAACCATGCTTCAAGCTGTGGCCTGAACATGGAAAACAGCTTAAGAACAAAACCTATTTCAGGCAATTGCCCTGGCTGCTCACGGCCTATTCTGGCTGCTGCTCTCTGCAGAGCTCTGCCTGGCCGCCGAGTCTCAGATCCAAACATCAATTTGGGATTCAAGAGCTTTTTGGATCCTCTGTGATGCAGGACTGTCCAGATGTCTCTGGTTTTCAGATTAGATTTGACATCTCGCCCCATCCCAAGCCCTGATGCTCTAGTTTTCCAGTGTGACCTTCAGTCTCAGAGTGAGGGCCCCTCCATTTCTCCACCCACAGGCACATCCTGGTCCTCATCTGCAGATGCTGACCCCACGCAGCAGGCTGACTTCCTCTCCATCCCTCTTCATCCTAGTCAAACAGCCCCCACTACAAGCCCAAAGATGATTAGTTTTTGCCAGATGCAAAAGTTAATATGTATCTTTGAGAAGAAGCATATCTGGGAAGGCTTCTTAAACACGAAATACTATTTTTCCTCCCTTTGATGTTGTTGTATGTGACTAAATCACATATATGCTGTCCCTTGTTGACCACTTTCAAAAATGTAATATCTTTGTATTTTCTAGAGCTTCTCTCTAAGCTTTGTAGGTGATTACTATTCCCTTCAGATATTTTTGAATCCCTCCTGCTCTAAGGAAGTGAGATTCCTCCACCCTCATTTGTGAATCAATGGATTCTGTGTCATTGCTGTAGCAATTTTGAAATGTCCTATCTTCCCTTTCTCCGAATTTTGAGCAAAATCTGAATCGTATTTAAATGGAGAAAAAATGGCAAAGGCACATTTTCTATATTACTTTCTTTATTCTTCATGGTAGGTCCGCTTAATACGGGTCATTTTGTAATGATTAATTCTCTGTAGAAATCTAAATGAATTTTGAAGAGACAGTGAATGAGTTCGATTAAAGGACAAGTATAGCCAGCCAGACAGGGATCTTGACTTTCTCAATTCAGCACCTTGAATAGCCTTTCTGAAGTGTTGTGTTGACTGCCCTGGGGGAGGGGTGGCAGTTGGATATTTATCTGAAGATTGTCCACTTTAGAAGTACAAATATAATAACAATTCCTTAGAGGTGACTTACCTTACTTTCTTACATGCTGAACTTTTTTAAAAATAAAAAGAAATCTCTGATTTACATCAGCTGCTTCTTATACATAACCAATTATGATAGCCCAGATTTGTGTATATCTATTTTTTTTTACTGAATAAACTTAAGTAGAACCCATTAAATAAGAAAATAAATTGATAAAAATAATTTGCAGCCAGCCAGACTATGGGAGACAGGGTCTGTTCATTATTGCTAGAGGCATATAAGTTCAGTCAATAAAAAATTGTCAAATATCTTCTATGTGTTACTCATTGTGGACATTCAGGGTCTTGATAAGACTACTGACGACATAAGAGGGGAGAAAGAACAGGTGAAATTTCAATGCAGTAACTGCTACAGTTGAGATGGACATAGAGCGTTACCACAATGGAGGAGGTGGTGAGTGACACTACTGGGGGTCTGCAGAATTTTATAGATGAGATCTGAGTTTGGATGTAGAGCCGAAGTCCATCCCAGAGTATGCAATAAAAAAAAAAGGGGGTGTTTTCTAATGAAGGGTGGGAATGCTGGAGAGCAGAAATGGCCAGAGCAATGGCAGAATGGCAAGGACGAATGTGACTTATTGGGATCATTGATAGTAACAAGTTCAGCCTCCTGAAAGGGCTACTGAGCAAAATGCATCGATATGCAAAATGTGTCCCAACCCATGGGTCCTCTAGAATTATTTTTAGAGGACTATTTTAAGTAAACAGCGAAAACAAAGAAAATAAAAACCCAAGATGTGCAAAGCTTTTGATAGCAGGGTTTATAATATGGAAATTTGAGAAATAATCTCAAAGTCCAGATGTTTAGAACACTTTAGATTACAACAAGTATTGTAAAATAAGAAAGACTTTGCAGTCTTATTAGAAAGAAGAGAAATCACCCTCCATGAGTAAAAAAGGTTGTGCCTATTATGGGTATAGTTGTATAACACGTAGCAGTAGAAGGAGTAAAAATAGGAAAGAATAATAAATATTGCCCAAGGTAGGAAGTCAAAATGAGTTCCTTTGTTTTCATTTATAAGGTTTTAGGACGGCCTAATAGTAAAAAAAACTTAAATAGTTGTTACATTCTACAAGAAAAATAAACTAACAAAAATAACAATAAAAGAAACCACTCTAGTGAATTCTCAGTTTCTGGACTTGGACTTGGACCTTCAACCTACATTTCCCATTTAGGCTAATAGTCAATTATGGTCAACTGTAAACATTGTTTTGAAATGCACATGACACATTCCCCAAGATACACTCTCTTGGTAATCAACTAAGTCTCAATGCATTTCAAATGATTGAACTCAGACAGAATATATTCTCTTTTCATACTGGCATTTAACTAGAAATCAGAAGCAATAAGATATCTTGAGAATATCTGAAAACCAAGGAAGATAATTCTAAATAACCCTTGGGTCAAAGAAAAAGACTAATGAACCCAATAAATTTCTTACCAGACTCATTAAGGCAAAAAAGGACAGAAAAGAGAAATTATTAGCAGTGAAAGGGGAAACATCACTACAGAGTCTACAGACATTCAAAGATAATAAGTATGCATTATAAAAACTTATGACAATGGAGTTAACTTACCCAAACAGACATATTCCTGGGAAATCTTCATGGGTGATTAAAAGGCATAGGCAAGTTGGTAATCTCTGGGCAAAAAGATGCCACATATTCCTAACTGACTGGTGTCAGGCCATTTCTCTACTTCAGCGACCAAACCTCCAATCTGCTTCTTTCTCTTCCTTATTTCGATCTCTAAAGGCTCTACTTTGCCCACAGGACAATGTCCTGGTTTCTTAATAAAAAAACAACAACAAACAAAGCAACCACACACACACTTCATGACCTGCTTATTGTTTATTTATCCAGCCTCTTTTATTTCCATTCTTTTCTATATCTTATGTTTCAGCTTTATCACCAACAAATTTAAGTATCACATTTTATTGATTCTAAAGTATAAACATTTTTCATATTTCAACATCTCTGATTTCAGACAATGTTTTATGATCAATAGAATCATACACTAATCTAGACATTGTTTCTGCCTTGTTGGTACCTACAATAATAATGTAATCCCCATAGATGTTATGCTTCCTTCCATGCCTCTTTGATGAAGCACATAGAATTCTGTCTTGCCTCTTTTGCACAACTGATGACCAGAAATTTCAGTAGTTATCACAAATGTCCCCTAGTTCAAATTTTCCTTAACACGAAACTACTACTTATTGAGTGTCTACTATGTGCTAGGCTCTATGCCACATGCTTTACTTACAGCCTCTCCCTTATATGTTATAACTACTTGATGAGCAGGTATTATCCAAGATTCACAAAGGTTAACTAAATTCCACACAGGTCACACAGCTAGCTAAAAAAAACACAAAACAAAACAACAACAAAAAAACACATACACAACTGGAATGGAACCTAAGTCCATTTGCTCTTAAAGCTTTGCCCTTCCTCTGTCACCAGGATACCTTTCCTAAGGAGGCATGCCATTCTCAGAGTTTTCACAGTATTTACTGCACTGCGCGGTAATGATTTTTCTTTCATGTCTTTCTGATTGATGAGGTAATGAAATATTCTATTCTGGATCCTTACGACTTAGCAGGGTACCTGATATATATAGCAATACAAAATAGTAAAAATTTTAATAACTGAATAAATGAGGAATCTTTGACAATGAGATTTTCCTGGTCCCCATGCTTCTTCCAACCACACAAAGTAGAGATAGTATCAGTGGCAGTGGGAAATCAAACCCAGCATTCTCTCTTCTGGGTGCGCATCTCTGAGAGATCCACGAGGGGCATGACCAGGGAAGATCCCCCCAACACTGTAGTCCAGAGCTGGAGGCAGTCTATGGGGTCCACTAGTTAGAGGACAGAGAAGAAGGATGTGATGGGTGCACAGAATAGAATATCATGCAGCACTTGGAAGTCGTAGACTGGATCTATACAGAACAATGTGTGAACTCTTAAAACCTTAGTGCTGGGTGCAAAAAGAGAAAAACAATTCGAGGTACACAGCACAAAACCATTTACTAGGTGTACCGGTTAATAATGAGAATTTTTTTTCAATGGATGGAGTTACACATATGTTGATATATATGCGATTTGATATGTATGCTATTTTGTTGTACTGACAGCAAGCTTCAAAACTTCATATGTCAAATTTGCTGAAGGTGTTAACATCATAGATAGTTTTATGCTTAAAATGTCAAATTTTGTGCCAAAGAAAGGGCATTTGTGGGAAGTTTTAATTCATTACTTTATTTTGAAGAAAAAGTTATCATATACTTCAGAAAGCTTATGGTGAACATGCTCCATCTCAAGATACTTGTGAACGCTGGTTTAAATGCTTTAAAAGTGATGATTTTGATGTGAAAGACAAAGAACGTCCAGGTCAACCGGAAAAGTTTGAAGACCAACAATTACAAGCATTATTGGATGAAGATGCGTGTCAAACTCAAAAACAACTTGCAGAAAGATTAAACGTTGCTCAGCAAACAATTTGTGATCATTTACAAGGAATGGGAAAGATTTTAAAAGAAGGAAAATGGGTGCCACATCAACTGAACAAAAGACAAATAGAAAACTGAAAAGTCATCAGTAAAATGTTGCTTCAACAGCACAAAAGGAAGTCTTTTTTTTGCATTGAATTGTGACTGGCGATGAAAAGTGGATTCATTTTGAGAATCCCAAATGCACAAAATTATGGCTTGATCCAGGTCAACCATCAACATCGACTGCAAGGCCAAATTACTTCGGAAAGAAGACAATGCTCTACATTTGGTGGGATCAGGAAGGTGTGTATTATAAGCTTCTAAAACCAGGTGAAACCGTTAATACTGATTGCTATCGACAAGAAATAATCATTTTGAACCACGCTTTGATCATCAAACAACCAGAATGTGCCAGAAGACACAGCAAAGTAATTTTGCTTCATGATAACGCACCATCACACACTTCAAAACCAGTTAAAGACACATTAAAAGATCTTGCCTGGGAAGTATTAACCCACCTGCTGTATTCACCAAAACTTACTCCTTCAGATGACCACTTGTTCTGATCAATGGCACACGCACTTTCTGAGCAGCACTTCAAAACGTATGAAGAAGTGGAAAATTGGGTCTCTGAATGGTTTGCCTCAAAACAAGAAAAGTTCTATTGGGACAGTATCCACAAATTACCTGAAAGATGGGGGAAATGTGTAGCTAGCGATGGACATTACTTTGAATAAAGCAATTTTGATGTGTCTCTTGAAATTATCATGTTTTCTTCGATTACAAAATCCACCATTATTAACCGGTCACCTAGTATGTGTATTTGACATATGTGCACACAAAATAAAAATGCATGCTTACATGACCACATTAAAAATAAAGAAGTATTTATTAGTCATATTAGACTGGTCTCCTATGGTGAGGGGACTGGTAGAGGAATGAAGACTGGAAATAATAGGAAACCAATCAATAAAGAATGGGAGGTTGCCTGCATCAATCATGATGATGTGCCATGAACACAGGCATATGATAAACTCACCCTCCACAGTTGAGCATCCTTAGTTATTAGCTCCTTTGAGAAACTGTGCATGTGGGTATAGAGAGCTCCTTTGTGAATTTTTGTGTCTACCTCTACCTCTACCTCTCTATATCTATCTATCTATCTATCTATCTATCTATCTATCTATCTATCATCTATCTCTATCTCTATTATTTATATCATGTCTGCATCCTGAATCTTTTATGTCCATTTACCCAGCAACCCCATCTCCAGAAATATATTCTAAGAAAATAACAAAATATAGGAAAAAACTGTCTACCCAAAGATATTTATTGCAGCATAGTTTTTAATACTAAACAAAAATACTAAGCAAAACATAACAATAAAGATAATGATTAAGGAAACCATGGCATATAATACTTTGTAACCATTAGATTGATGTTTACATAGAGTCTGTATTGACATTGGTGAAGCTTATAGCATATTAATAAGTAAAATGCATATCAAATTTTATATGTGTGAATACAGCTAAAGTGGAGACACACATTGAAATATTACTAAAGGAGTATATGCATAAATGAAGAGTGGTTTTATATGGGTGGTAGGACTAGACAATTTTTATCTTTCTTCCTGCATTTTTCAAATGTAATTTAATGAATAGTTACTACTTTCAGAAATGTAAGACAAATTATACCAAGAAAAGCAAGCATTGCTCCCAGTTTAAATGCAAATTTCCCAAGAAACATGACCAATTATGAGCTGTCAGTGCTTTTTCTGAGCGCGAGGAGACAGAACAAATTATGAGGCCACCGAGCACCTGGGGCTGGGAGCAGCTAGTCGGTGCTGGTGTCTTTAAAGTGAATAACAGGCTGTTAAACTGGATGCTTTGACGAAGTTACTGAGATCGAAGGAGATGGGCCACTCCAGTGAGAACTAGAGAAATCCATTGGAGATGGCCGAGAACTAGTTTAGACAACGCTTAGCCCCACAGGGAGGGAACACCTGGACAGAGGATTTTGAGAGATGTTGGTGCACCGTAATTCCTGCCCCCGAAAAGGTCGTGGATCCCATCTGTCTTACCTCAGTCCCAGCAGGGGTGGGGGCTTTAGAAACCCTTGGAGTTTCATCTTCCTGGCAGCTAGGAACCCCTCCCAGGGCTTCCGGAAGACAGGAGACTGGCCACTCCCAGCCTTTATCCAGGAGGAGGACACTGGGAACTTTGAATAAAGCTGGAGATGCGCTCTTTCCCAGGCCTGTGGTTTCCAAGCACCAGCTGAGCCTCTGTTTAGAGGCTTAGAGCGACAGTAGGACTTGCTGTTACCTAAGAAAGAGGAGGAAAGTTCAGGGACCTTCCTGACTTCATCTGGTGGAGGGGACAAACCACCCTTCACGAGTCAATACAGGCTTTGAAAAGACGCTTTTGGTTTTATTGCTTATGTCAGTGACATGTGTATTTCAACGACAGTTTGGCTGGCGGTTTGGCAGGTGGCTTTCTTGGGGGCATGTAGGTGGACACTGCTTGGAAGACAGATGAGGCCCGATCGCAGTGGTTCTCAAAGTGAGGTTCCAGAGCTCGTGGGGTCACTGAGGCCGCCTCAGGGGTTGTGCAAAGGCATTCTGCTAAGATTCTGGCTTTTCTACTCTAAATCTTTCATGACAGGTTTGCAGAATTTTGCAGAGGTTGCTTGTGTGTGATTGAAACAGGGAATGCAAAACAGACATGAGGATCCAGTTGCCTGCTATTTAGCCAGACGTGAAACAGTACCTCTCTCTTTTTCTTTGGGGAAAATGAGGTTATTTTATGAAAACTATCATTTATGGAACATGTAATGAGTTTATTATTGGTAGTTTATTTTTTAAAATATACTTTTATTGATTTCAGAGAGGAAAGGAGAGGGAGAGAGAGATAGAAAGATCAATGATGAGAGAGAACTATTGATCGACTGCCTCCTGCACTCCCCCTACTGGGGATCAAGCCTGCAACCCAGGCATGTGCCCTTGACTGAAATCAAACCTGGGAGCCTTTAGTCTGCAGGCCAGTGCTCTATCCACTAAGCCAAACTGGCTAGGGCTAGTGTTGGTATTTAAGTAAACATTATTTAAATGCCAATGTGACCTTAGTTCTATCATGGCAAACACTGACAGGTCTAACTTACATAAACAAAAGTTCTTTGGGCTCCCCACTGATTTTCAGTAGCCCAAAGACCATGACTGTTGAGAACTGCTGTGCTGTGAAATAGCAGGTACTCCCCAGGAGAGGCTGCGCCTCTGAGGGACAGATGGAGGAACACCGTGTGTACAAAAGTTCTCTCTTCCTTTTAAAAGTAAACACGCACATGAACACAAACTGTTCTGATCATCATTGGGCTCAGCTCTCCCTCAGCAAACCACACAACAGTGCTCAGTTCAGAGGGGGGCTGTGCATTGTAAGCAACGGGCCCCTGGGAAGCAGGGGACCCAGGTGAGAGGGAAGTGGCTCTGGGGGAGGGGTGGGAGAATAAAGGCTGGAGAAGTCTGTAGCCACAGACACACCCCCACAGGTACTCTTCTTTACCAATCCTTACCCGAGGATATTTTTCCATTGATTCTTAGAGAGAGTGGAAGGGAGAGGGAAAGACAGAGAGAAACATCAATGTGAGAGAGACATATTGAGTGGTTTCCTCCTGCATGTGCCTGACCAGGGCCCATGCCAGGGAAGAGCCTGCAACGGAGACATGTGCCCTTGACCAGAATCGAACCCAGGACTCTTCGGTCTTCAGGCTGATGCTTTATACACTGAGACAAACTGGCTAGGCCCACAGGTACTCTGTATAGGGCTCCAATTCCACTTAGATACAATCATGGACTAGAACATGAGGAGGAGGAATTTGCCCTTCCTTTGCTAGGGTAGTTCCTGTTTTCATTTAAAAAACAGCCATTTTTATCTTCTTTAGAGCACCTCCATTTGGATGAAATTTCAGTCCGTCCTTTGATTTTTATCTAACAGTTTTTGAGCAACCACTCCATACTTGAAATTCTGCTGGGGAAGATAAAAAATGAGCAAGACAAGACCCATTCTCTCCAAAGATTTTCCATTTAAGTGGAGACAAAGCAAAGCCTTCCAAGAATTAGGAAATTTGTACTCTTGATGGTAAAAGAAAATTCACTTCATACCTTCACTTAGACTCATCGGGCTTGAAGAATTGCCTTTTACATACAAAGCACTGTGGGGGGATCATTTTACAGCCATTTTAAACCTTAACTTCACCTTAACTTCACCCCATGTGAGTGAGGTGGAATTCATGATCTCCTCTTCAGAGGTGAAGGGACGAGGGCCCAGGACCGTAATATGCCCAAGACCACACAGCCAGGAAGCTCGCAGTCCCATGTGTAGCCCTGTGGCTTTCCAAATCCCATGTCCTTTTCATGAGGCCATTCTTCTGCTAGGTGGTTCGCTTATTGAATTTTGTTTCTTCAGGTCTATTTCAATTCCTAGTGAGTTCACGGTTCATGAGGAATAACTAATCTCATTCAGAAACGGCAATGCCATGGGTTGGGTCGTCAGATGTTCATTCATGAGACTGGCCTTGGGGAAACACTGATTCCCTGCAGCAGTGCACGGTGGTGCTCTTAGCCGAGTTCAACAGGTCTCCTCCCCGTGTAAGTGCAAATATGGCCTGTGGCCAGGTCTGTGCAGGCTCCGTCACATGTCCTTACCCTGCTGTTAGGGCTGGCCAGCCGCTAAACAGGCAGTATTTTGTGCAATTGGTTCGGCTGTTGCTAGGAAAAAATTAATTGAAAATCATGTATATATTTTTAAATCCAGAATTTTAGGTCTTTTATAAGAAACTAGAAGCCCGGTGCATGAAATTCGTGCACGGCGGGGGGTTGTCCCTCAACCCAGCCTGTACCCTCTCCAATCTGCGACTCCTGGAGGGATGTCCGACTGCCCTCTCACAATCCAAGACTGCTGGCTCCCAACTGCTCGCCTGCCTGCCTTCCTGATTGCCCCTAACCGCTTCTGCCTGCCAGCCTGATCACCCCCTAACCACTCCGCTGCCAGCCTGGTTGATGCTTAACTGCTCCCCTGCCAGCCTGTTTGCCCCCAACTTCCCTCCTCTGCCAGCCTGGTCACCCCTAACTGCCCTCTCCTGCAGGGTTGATCACCTCCAACTGCCCTCCCTTGCAAGCCTGGTCCCTCTCAACTGCCCTCCCTTGCAGGCCAGGTGCCTCCCAACTGCTCTCCCCTGCTGGCCATCTTGTAGTGGCCATCTTGTGTCCACATGGGAGCAGGATCTTTGACCACATGGGGGCAGCTATATTGTGTGTTGCAGTGATGATCAATCTGTATATTACTCTTTTATTAGATAGGTTAGAGGCCTGGTGCACGAGTGGGGGCCAGCTGGTTTGCCCTGAAGGGTGTCCTGGATCAGGGTGGGGTTCCCTTGGGGTGCGGGGCAGCCTGAGCGAGGGGCCTGTGGTGGTTTGCAGGCTGGCCACGCCCCCTGGCAACCCAAGCAGAGGCCCTGGTATCTGGGATTTATTTTCCTTCTACAATTGAAACTTTGTAGCCTGGAGTGGAGCCAAGCCTGCTGCTCCCTCCGGGGCGGCAGCCATTTCTGTGGCAGTTAATTCACCTTCAACAATTGAAACTTTGTAGCCTTAAGCGGGTGGGCCCGGCCAGGGTGTGCAGAAAGCTTTGCTTCCCCTGTTGCCGCCGGCAACCCTGGCCTGCTCTCTCAAGCTCCATTCTGCCACCATTTGTTTGAATTTGTTTACCTTCTATAATTGAAACTTTGTAGCTTGAGTGGAGGCTTAGGCCTGCAACGGCTATGGAAAGCTTGGCTTGCTCTGTTACCTGGGAAACCTTGCTCTCTGTGGCTGTAGCCATCTTGGTTTGGGTTAATTTGCATACTCGCCCTGATTGGCTGGTGGGCGTGGCTTGGCTGGTGGGCATGGCTTATGTAGCGGAGTGATGGTTAATTTGCATATTACCATTTTATTAGAGAAGATTAGAAGTAAATAGTATACATTATTTTTGTTGTTGTTGTTCTGCTTATATTTGAAAGGCATTGCCCCCACTCACTATAAGCAGCAAAATATGGCCTTCCTTTAATAGAGGAGTTTCTGTTTTTATTAAACACACACACACACACACACACACACACACACACGCATTTTCACCTTCCTTAGAGCACCTCCATTGTCAGTAGTCCTTTGATTTTTATCAAAAAGTTTTTGAACAACTGCTGCATACTTGAAATTCTGAGAGGGAAGATAAGAAAAGGGTAAGACAAGATCCATTCTCCCCAAAGATTTATCATCCAAGTGGAGACAAAGCAAAACCTTTCAAGAATGAGGGACTCTGTAATCTTGATGGTAAAAGAAAATTAATACCTTAACTCAGATTCATCTGATTCAACTGAATCAATAAATGAAAAATCCCCTGAGGAGTGCCTTGGACTCCTGGTGATAGACACAGACTTCTTGAATAGCATCCAACTAGGGCATCTGTATCTAAAGTTCAGGATGAAAAACAAAAGAATCTCAACATTGAGGCCGAATTCCATTTTGACTTGGAGTCACGTTTTTGAGACTTTGATTCCGGGACACAGAATGTCAAATCCAGGTTATTAGTGCATGTGTGACACAGTAGGTCCAGAGTCTGAAAGGGTTGGTGTTTGTTTCTATTGATTTTTAGAGAGAGAGGGAGAGAGAGAGAAACATCGATATATTGTCTCCCATACATGCCCTGACCTAGGTCCTAATCAGAAACCTATTTTTGTGCCCTGACCAGGAAGCCAACCCGCAGTCTTTCGGGGTGCAGGATAGCACTTCAACCAACCCAGCCAGGGCGAATGGGTTTGTGTTTTTGAATACCCAAATATCTACTTCTGTTAGGTACATTTTTTGAAAAACTTAGAAGTTCATCTTTGTTCATCAGCTGCTACCAGAGGTTCAGTAGAAATGCTCCTACACGTTAGTTGGAAACATTAAGTGAATTTTTTCCTGTGAGTAAAGGGTAGAAGGAGACATTTGATTACTCTAGGAAAATCTCATGAGAGACAGACAAATATAATGGCCTAGGATCAGAACACCTGAATTACAGACAGGCTGGTGTTTACCAATGCAAGGCATGTCCTATTGGGCTGGGTGTTTTCCATTTGTACGCTGGGACAGTAAGACCTGGGGGACACAGGCTGGGTGTGAGGATGGCGATGACTGCATAACCTACACACGTCTGAGCGAATGTCAACAGATACTCTTTAGACCTTGCCCCTTAGATTATTTTATCTTTATAGGCAAATCTCACATGCAGGCTATTATTGTAGGTAAGGAAAGAGTTTGCAATGAAAACAAAATCACCCTGGCTGTGTAAGGTTGGAGACTTAGGATTTTGTTAGTATTTGTTACTTAAAATTACTCTGAGGGATAGAGTCTTCCCCTAGGCAGCCCATATTCAGTTCCAAATATAATCTTATTGGAAGACTAGAACTACAACATCAGCAATACTCCTTCAGGGTTCTTGTCAGTTTGACAGATTTGACAGGCAGACAATTTAAATTTATTAAAATATTTTATTGGGCCCAGCCGGTGTGGCTCAGTGGTTGAGCATCTACTCATGAACCAAGGGGTCCCTAGCTAGATTCCAGTCAGGGCACATGCCTGGGTTTTGGGCTCTATCCCTAGTACGGAGTGTGCACGAGGCAGCCGATCAATGATTCTCTCTCATCAACATTTCTATCTCTCTATCCCTCTCCCTTCCTCTCTCAAATCAATAAAAACATATATTTTTAAAAAATTCTATTGGGTGTTTTCAAAAGACAAGGGGTTTTTATACTGTAAGTGGACTGTTTTCACTAGCTTATTAAAATAAATGCATAAAGTCAGTTGTTTGTTTGTTTTCATCAACATGAGAATCAATACTTAAAAATTTCAATCCAGTCACTGATGCCTGGATAGTTAACCTATTTCTCAATCTTTGCATATAATGTGGGATTTTTCCTTTTTAAAGCAAATGAGAATGCCACACAAAAGGGAAAAATTTGCCTGCATTACATGCTAAATTTCATGGCGATATTTAATGAAGTATTGGCAGCTTCAGAAAGTTGATGCATTGTGCTAGAAGCCATTAGAAGCCTCTGAGCAAATTCAGGGTTTCCTTAGACAAGAGGCTTAGATCTGTTTTTCTTCAAAGAAATTCTATTATTTTTATTGAAGGAATATTGTCAAAGTTAATAGATTTCCGATTTTTTTCAAAGGCCATTCGAAATTAAACACAGTATGCTTTAATACTGAAATATTTATATAGACTGCAAGCCAGTATCATATTAGAGATGTCAATTTCCTCTTTGCAATAGTTCCACCTTCACCTGCTAATTCTACCTGGGAAAATGGTCTCAATCTGGAAGCATTTTGCACACTGCCTCTGACCACTGTCCTCATGGATTCTGACTTCTGGCTATGTTATTTTTATAGCTCACCTTGCCCCTCAGAAATACCCTGTGGCCCTGGCGGTTTGTCCGTGGCCTTGACCTCTTTCCTTGAGCGAGAGCGCCTTATCTCTGAAGGGCTAAGACCATCACTGCTTTGGGCCCAGACCAACTCCATGAAGCCCCTAAGCTGCACAACTTCCTACTGGAGAACGTGTCCCAACCCTGTGAGATGAACTTAGGTAATCAGTTCACCTGTCAATCAAAGATCTTGCCTACCCTGGGAGGTGAATTAATTGGTAAATTAAATGCTAATAACCTGCCAATCTCCAGTGTTCTATAGCAAAAAAGGTTTTCCTACAGTATATTTAAATATCACTTCTACAGAACTTGTAGAACAAAAATCACTCTAAAACATTCTGCATATAAATGACAGAAGATAAGCTATTATATTTAAATAACATGAAAAAATTGTCTATTTTCCCCACAAAATTGTGTATTTGTCTTAAAGACATCATTCAGCTCTTCTGTGGCAGTCAGCGTCTTTCATTTCTTGAAGCTGATGTCATTTCCAAATGCTACTTCCTTTGACCTTTATGGTGTTTTGTGAAATTATGCCTTGGTAAAGACCCATATTCCAGGCTGTAGTGAATTAGGGCTAATCGTGCACCTGTCTTCTTTACCAGATTGGGTTCCTGGCGTTTAGAACACGCTTTGTGTCTACATGACGTAAACAAAGTCTTGCCTTTACTAGGGACCCAACAAATGTTTAAGGAGTTGACCTGCCATTAGAAGATTAGTTTAAAAATAGCACTTCACTGTTCTTGTGGGAGGATCTTTGCTTTGGAATTAACTGAATTGAAATGATCCACAGACATAGAAGCATGGACAGACTGAGGAATTTCAAAGGGAAGGCAGGAGTGGGTGGGGAGAAATGAACCAGGGAATTTATAAGCATATATGCATAGCCCGGGGACACAGACAATATTGCGGTGAAGGCCTGGGAGGGGCAGGTGCAGGGTGGAAGGGGTCAATGGGGAAAAGAAACAAAACCGAAGGGGACAGCTGTAATACTCTGAACAATAAAAATATTTAAAAAAAAAAAGAAGTATCAAGTCAGCATTAGCTGAGTATCTACTAGTAATATGACCAGATATTCGCTACTATGGGACCAAAGTTCAAAATGCCAAGATTAAAAGCTATTTCAGTATGCAATCAGAATATGATGCCCATTAACGTTGTGTTGGACATGGTTTAGGTGCTGCAAATTGAAATATTCAATGATTAGAGTGAATGTTAAGTGTTAGCATAAAGAAGCTGAGTGAGAATGGGTCAGTTTCGTCTGTTGATGCTGTTGAAGTAAAGAGCCTTGTGGGGGGAGAAGCACCACAGAACAGCTGATAAATAAACTGGGGTGCAAAGGATGAGGCGGCTTTTGGCCTGCGGCCAAGGAGGGGCGAAGGATCTTCCACACACATGAAGCAGCGTGAGCAAAGGCCAGCTGCTGGAAGCAGGTGGTTCAGGGCAGGTGACATAGTGAGAATGCCCTCCGATGGGTCAGGGGATGAAGCCTCAGAGGTTGGGGCACAGAGGGCAGGGGGGCAGCCATGACTGATGTCATGCAGCCTGCATTTTATCTGGCAACGTATAGAAAGCCCTTAAAGGCGTTCAGGGAGTAACATGGGCAAACAGATCTGGGCTGTTAAGCAAACCTATTTTGTTAGTCGGTAGAGGACAGAATAACCACCTCTCCTCTCATTCCCTTGGGTAGATCCTGTCTCATAAAATTTGCACAATAATGCAGATGCTCAGGTGGGGCAGGAGGGGCACTGATTTTTATAGAAGTATGTTTCAAGGATTGCGTGGGACATACTTATACTGAAATGATTCTCCCTTGTTTTTCTGACATTCAAATGTAATTGAGTGGCCTGTGCTTTTATTTGCTAAATGGGGCAACCCTAGCTTCGGGTTCTCTCTGGCTCAGACCCGGAGCAGACACTGCCTCTGAGAAGCAGCACCAGGAGGAAATAAAGCTCGCGCTATTAGGAGTCAGGAGATGTTTTACAGAATCATTGTCAGCATGATCTCCCCCTGATCTGCTCATTCCCCAGGAGAATCTGAAATCTGAAAACAATGGTCTTGGCACTGAACAAAGAGCTGGCGTGTTGCGGGACTGCTGGAGGGGAAAATAATTGAATTTAGAATAATAACTTATCTGTGCAAGCAAATGTCAGTATACTTAAAATAAGGAAGCCCTCAAGTTTCCCGGCCTGCGCAGAGCATTAATGTCTGTATCACAGGTTGATGGCAAGAATTTCCTTAGGAAGTATGCAGGCAGTGGCCTTATATGATCTTTTCTGTTTTTGAACACTGGCTGTAGCTCAACATCAGCTTGTAGAGCATTGATTTTGTGCTTGGAATGTAGGCCATTGCTCCTACTCACACCTAATATTTTACAAGCCTCTGCCCATTGGACCAAGTTCAGTTCAGAGCTCATATTCACATAAAAATAATTGGATCATAACAGCCACTGGGCATAGCAATTATTTGGAAATTTTAATATATAAATGAATAATTTTTATTTAGAAAAACATCCATGACCAAACTCCATCAAATCTAATTTTCCCGGAGAGTTAAGCTCATATTTTAGTAGGTTTTCCCCTATATAAGTGAAGAGAATTTTAAGCAAGAGCTTCAATAAGCTTCCTTCTGCAGGAATAACTTTGTGATTTCATGCAAGGAAAATCTCTCCTGAGGTAAGTGAGAGATGAAGTCGTGAGGAGTTACACTCGGAATCATTAGTTTTCTTTCCTTTTCCAACCAAATGGCCAGAGAACATTTTCTCTTTGGATTCTCTGATAGTATTTTTTTTTTTTCTAGAAGCAAGCAGAACATTCGCAATACACTTTAGCTGAAATTTGCCTTATGCCTTACAAATTGTATGTCCGTGCGCCTTCTGAGGTGGGAAAACCCTAACAATTTCAGTTAGAGAAATTTAGGCTCCCTTTACTAGTACATACACCAAGCTGTGGGATTCCTGGTTTTCCTGCGGATAAAGTATTGCTGAGGACCACTTCTAATAGATCCCACAGCCTGATATTTACTGAGCCCCCTAAGTGCCAGAGATGGATGAAAAGCCACATCGTGGGGAATCCTTCATCTGGGTGCTGCTACTGAGTGAACCATCACAAAACCGACCTTCAGCAAAAAAGGGCAGACAGACTATTTTTTCTTTTTTGCAACATATTCAAATATTTAAATGTTTTACATTGCAAGTTCCAATGAGGTAAACATGCAACAATGGAGCTATGATGTTATGAAGATTTTATAAATTATCAAATGGTGGGGAAATAAGAACTTTACTATCTTATTCTGTTAGAATGGAAAACAGGTATCCTGTTAAAAAGCTTATTAGCTTATTCTATCATCGCCTAACCCCTGCACTTCAGCTTTCCTTTGGATCTTGTGTCTTTTTGGTGAGAGAAACGAGGAACGTATTTGTCTAAATGTGAAACTAAAACTGTGAGTCCCATATTTTCTTCTTTTTGCTTAAGCTTAGTTTTAGGCATAGCCACCTTGCTGCCCCAGGTCCTCCTTAGCACTTTTGACCCCTAAAACCTTTCCTCCTGTTTTTCTATTTTGTTTTGAAATAGTCTGTATGCATGCATGTACATATCGAGATATGTGTATCTCTGCATGACATCACAATTATGAACTGTAGTTAGAAATTTTATATATATACACACACGTACACATATATACATACATAAATGTATATATGTAAGTATATATTGGCAATATGTACTATACACACACACACACACGTATATATGTATATATATATATATACATATATATGTGTGTGTGTGTGTGTGTGTATATATATATATATATATATATATATATATATATATATATATATTAGAGGCCCGGTGCACGAATTCGGGTCCGGCTGACCTGCCCCTATCAGGGCCGATTGGGCCAGGCTGGCCAGGGGGAGAGGGTTCGGAGGTTGGCCCCCAGCCCCTGGTTGAACTCCTAGTCTTACTGCTGGTGGAGGGGACAATTTGCATATTAGCCTTTTATTATATAGGATTGCTGATAGTTAACAATTGTCAATGACATTGAGCTGGGCTTTAGACATTTCCTAAATACAGTTCTTGATGTTTCTGGAAACCAGAAAGCCTGTACTTTTCACCTGCAAACCCTTTATGTGTGTGGCAAAACATTTTCGAAAGGCAAACCTAACCCAATTTTCTTCATCTGTTTAAAAAAGAGAAAGCAAAAGCTTCAAAGATATCCACGTGGGTAAAAGGAAATTAGGTTGCTCTGCTTTGTGCAATTCATGTTGTTGCAGTGAAACTAGACCCCATCCCTTTATAAGAGGACTGACACTCAAGTGTCAGGGAATGTTGAACACACACACAGAACATAATCGGAAAGGTAATCTTTGAAGACCGTAGGGGTAGACTAAGTATTCAGGTAATGCTTTAGTTTGTAAAACCCAATAGCATGCTTTTCTGGAAAAAATCATTCTTCAAACAAAAGTGTTCATTTTGGAAACAACATAAAGAGAACGATAAACATCAACATTTTAAAAAATCAAATCCCATCGACTAATATCTTTGAACTTACGCCTGCTTCTGTGTTTGATCTGGCACACGTGCTTTCTAACCATAAGGGAATCTATATCACTCTTTCTTGTAACGAAACAGTCATGACAGGTACTTCAATTTCAAATATTGAGGAACTTTATATATATATATCTATTTGGCTCATTGATATAATTTTAATTTCTTTGAAAAATAAATGCAATACATGTAACTTCTATAGGATTTCTTTTTTAAAAAAACAAAGAAATACACTTTGGGAATAACAGCATTTCAGGGCTGGTTCATTTAAAGTATGCTCAGCCGCCCTCCTTCCCCCCAGCATTTTTTTTTTTTAATAACAAAATGTGTAGCAATGCAGTTCTTGGAGAAAAATATTTATTTAGTAACTTACTTTTTCAGAAGCATGCTCTGAAAGTGGAGAAAGGGTGGAGGTATAAGGATAGTTTTCGTCTTTACTGGAGAGGGGGCAGGACCAGCTCAGCCTCACTCAGCGCGTCACCACGCTCCCAGGAAGTTCTGTCGCTTGGTGAGAACTAAAACCCAAACTGAATGCCTGGCTTCTACTCAATGTGAGGGGGCTTCAGGCTCCATTCCTCTAACCTGATACAACCCAGAGGCATTATATTCTCTCCTAATGAAAGCTAAGTGTACCCCTGCCACCTTCAGAGGGAACGTCTAGCTCAGTGATGGCGAACCTCTGACACGCGTGTCAGCACTAAATATTTAGTTTTTGGTTTATTAAATACAATTATATATAACAATTATACATTTATGTTATTTAAACTATAAATATCGTGAAATAATGTTTTTTCCTCAAAGTGACACACTACCCGAGTTATGCTTAGTTTTTTGGCGAAGTTTGATACACCAAGCTCAAAAGGTTGCCCATCATTGGTCTAGCTTCTTGGTTTCACTTCCATCATTAATACCCTCAAAATATACAGGTTTTTCAGGATAAAGCTATTGGATGATATTCTGATAACATCTTATCCACGGTGCACTGTGATTAGAATTATTCTGACACTGGCTGTTATTAACACTGGCCCACAGATAATCAATGATTATTTCAAGAGGACTCTGAGAAACCTCACAAACTTTTCAAGTTCCCTGTGCAACCAGTGTGTTACTGTTGTGAACTTGTAGAAGTGTCATCAACTCAATTCTTAACAGGCAATGAAGTCCTGAAAGCTACGTTGGCTGCCAAACCCCTTTTTACTTTTTCTTTCTTCTTTTTTTTTTGCCAGTCTAGTTTCGGCAAGTATAGAGCTGATAAACCATTCCTCTGTTGAGGGACCCTCTTCGTAAGAGACAAATCAGCCCTAGATGGTTTGGCTCAGTGGATAGAGCATCAGCCTGCCTACTGAAGCGTCCAAGGTTCAATTCCAGTCAAGGGCACATGCCCGGGTTGCAGGTTCAATCCCCAGTAGGGGCATGCAGGAGGCAGCCGATCAAAATGATTCTCTCTCATCATGGATGTTTCTATCTCTCCATCTCCTTTCCTCTCTGAAATCAATAAAAATATTTTAAAAAGAGACAAATCAGATTATGTGCCATCAGAGGAAGTAAATCTGAAGTCCCACCCTCTGAGTGACAGCTGGAGGACAAAATGTCAAGAAGGAGTCCTGTTGGAGCAATTGCTTAGGATGATGTTTAATACAGCAGAGAGCCAAGTTACAGTAGGAGGGCACATAAAGAATGTGGCGTGCGCAGACACAATAACGGATCGCGGTCGGTGATCTGCCATCTGTTATCTGAAAGAGGCGTAAGTGAGGGGACTCGAGGACTCTCAGTTCTCCGTACATGCAAAGGTGAGTGCGTTAGTACAAAAGTTTTGCCATTGTATGTGCTGAAAGGAAAGCATATGCATTTAAAACATTTTCTTAAAAAATAAATCACTCGATAGCCGTAAGAAAAATACTCTAGTTCATAGTCCATTGACCTGACCTTTTGATTCAAGATCAGGGAATGACTCCAGGATGAAAGCCAAAACACAAAACAGAAATGAATCATTGACCACGGAAGAGGCAGTTCCAGTCTCAGCTAACCTCGACTAGTGTTTATTGCATTAGTTTTGAAATGCCAAGAAACTGGCTTTGGCCATAATATTTGCTGTCCAACTAAATCACAGCTGTCAATAGGCAATTGCTTGCGATGATTAGCTAAACACCATTATTTGACAAATTCCCCGGACAGGGACGCAGATGCTGTGGATGTCTGACACACACTGAATTAGTAAGTAATAGTCCATCCGGCTGGGCCGCAGAGCAGGGAGAGAAGTTGGGAAGTTGTTGCCCAAGGAAGGGGTTTCAAACAGCCTTAATTTTTTGAAAAACACACGTTTGTACAGATCCTACAAGTCCTTCCTGGTGTTTCAGGAATGACTTGTGGGACTGACCACAGAGAAGGGGAAAAGCCACTAACTCTAGATTCATTTTTTAAAAGGAGATTAAGGGAGAGAGGAAGAAAAACAGAAATGGGAACGTGGAATGGCAATGGTTTACACCACCTAGAAAAGGAACATCATGGAACCTGCTAGCAAGGTCCACCACAGGAGCAGGAAACCACTTGGCTGGCAGAAATTCAGTACAACATTCACATGAATTAGCAACTCCACCATGACTAAGGGCTGCTGCTTAAAGAAACAATGTTCAAAAACAGAATTCTCCAAGGATTTGAGAAAAATAAGAGCGAAAAGGCAATGGCTAGCTAAGCTCGTAGCTAAGCCCACTCTAATGGCCCCCAGTATTTAAACTATCATGGAGTAAAGCCATGAAAATAAAAATTTCAATTTGAAATTTTATTAGCATGTTGCTAAAATGGTCAATAAAAACATCAACACGATATGCTTGGTTGACATCTTTGGAGCACTGCCCCCTCATTTTTAAAACTTTATTTGCACTTCCCCACCTTCTAAGATTTCTAGGGTTAGGAAAAGCCAAAACGAAATAAAACAGACTGGCTATGGCATTGTCATAATGCTGGTTTCTGGAACGTTGCCACGTCGTTCTCTCTCCCTCTCCCCCAACCCCTTTAAAAACAGGATGATTTTTGAAACGCAGCCCAAGGAGGGAGCAATCCAGGGTGAAGAGCAACAAGCGCCCTACTCCTTGCCTGGGGCGGGGCCTGCGCTCCCCCCCCAAATTAGCTGCGCCTCTTCCCTCCGGGGAGGGGGACCGGGAAGGCTCCCCTGCTGTCAGGCTGGAGGCCTCGCAGGGAATGCGGGGAGGGCGGGAGGTGGCGTTCGCTTCCCTCGGTGGAAACCACGGGAAACAAACACTGTCTAGCTTAGCCCGCAGCCTGGAATACCAAACCAGCAGGCCTGGGGGCTGGAGCGCTGGCCCAGTCCCGGGCGGCCTCGGGGTGACCCGGAGTCCCCCCCGAGGTGCTCTCTCGTGGTGGAATGATTCACAAGTGCTTAAGGGACAGGCTCGATTTCTTGGAAATCCTGCAATCTGGGGACACATCCATACCGGAGCGAACTGCGCCCTGAAAAGACCCATCCTGGCCTCCGACAGGTCTTTCCGGGCGTTGGGGGGCGGGGATGGCGCCTCTCTAGGAGGCGGGGAGATCGTTTCTGAGCAGTGACTCGTGGGGGCAGCCGAGTCCCTGCTCCCCTCAGCCCATGCTCCCTCCTCTCGCCCTTCTAACCCGAGGGGGAAACACGCACTGGGTTTCCCAGCGGGATGACCGCCGCCGGGGGGCCCAGCCGCGCGCGCAGCTGTCCTCGCAGCCCCAGTCCCGGGCCGGTTCCTGCGACTCCACGCCACTGGCTAGCGGGGTGCGCGGGGTCAGCGTGGGCCCCGGCCCCCCGGCGGCGGCGGCAGATGCACGGGAGGACGGAGGTGCCGAATCCGCGGCCGGGGAGCCCTGGCGCGGGGGAGGAAGCTGGCGCTGGGGGGACGGGGGGGGGGGGGGGGGGGGGCGCGCAGGCGGCGCCCCGGGCTACTCTTTGTCGTCCACCAGGTCGGCGAGCTCCTGGAGCACCCGCAGGCGGCCGCTGGCATCGATGCGGCGCTTCTCGCGGATGAGGTCCTCCAGGCTGTGGAAGCGGGCCGTGTGCACCTTGTCGTCGCCCAGGTGCACCTTGAGGTGGTACTGCTGCTGCGGCGGCGGCGCGCCCGCCGGCACCTCGCCCCCGGCCTTGAACTCCCGCTTGCCGAAGCGGCACCAGGCGGCGAAGCTCTCCGAGTTCGTCCAGCAGATCTCCTCGCTCTTGAGGCCCAGGTGGCCGCAGGCGTTCTGCACCACCAGCTCGGCCACCAGCGGGCGGTAGCGGTACCAGCTAGTCACCACGCGGCCCACGTTGGCCGCGCCCGCCTCGTACAGGCTGTCCTGGCGGATCTCGCCCCGGTGCAGGTGGATGACCTGCCCGCCGCCCACGTACACGGCCCAGTGCGGGGCGGGCGCGGGCGGCTCGGGGGCCGGCTGCAGCCACAGCAGCTCCAGCAGGTCGCCCGGCTCGCAGAGCGCAGGCAGCGCGCTCACCGCGCACACGCTCAGGTCGGCGCCCTGCGGGCCGCCGCTCACTTTGGAGAAGATGCATTCCTGGCCCCGGAAGGCGGAGAACTGAGTTTCGTTCAGGACCAGCTGGTGCAGCAGGTGGTGGGGGTGGCGGCTGGGGCTCTCCGGGCAGGGCGTGCACCCCGGGGGGGCTTTCACTCCAAACTTGTCCGGCTGGCCGCGCTCGTCCAGGTCCTCCTCCTCATCGGAGAAGAAGTAGGCGACCCCGACCCGTAGCTCGTCCTTCTCGATCCCAGATGGGTCCCCCGTGGGCAGTTCGCTGTAGTTGAGGTGGGTGATGCGGTCCAGTTGGTTGCCCATCAATGACGCACGAGGCAAGGGCCAGGAGCGGGGATCTGCGAATCCAGAGGAGAGGCAGAGAGGCGATCAGAGGCAGGCTGCCCCCTCCCCGGCGGGACGCGTAGTGCCCCCTGGGACTTGCCCGCCCACCCAAGGAGACCTCACTCGAGTCCCTGCGAATCTCTGGTGTCTCCCCAGGGGGGCAGGCCTGGCACCGAAGTCACCGGCCGAGGAGACGCCACCAGACAGCCTGGGACTCCTTCCGGAAACTGGGTCCAACTCTCACGAGAGAAAGGCAGGCGGGCTGGAGGGTGTGCGGGGTCCCCGTGGGGAGGACGGCGTGGGTGGCGGCAGCGTGGGCGACCGACTCCCAGGAAAGGGTGGAGGGGTCCATGGGCAGGGAGAAGGGGCGCCCAAGGCCCTAGAGCTGCGCTCACGTTCCGATCCCCACCCTCTCCAGCCCACCTCTCAGTTTGGCACCAGGTCGCATGCCTTCCCCGCCAGCGCCTCGCACAATGACAATGGGACACATTCCCGGGCGCTTCCTTGACACCAGCCCCCTTTCGCCCACTTGGAGCCTAGACACAGGCTGGCGCCCCGGTGCGATGTTGCCACATTTGCACACAAAGGCAAACCTCCGCGATGGCACACTCAGACCCCCGCACGCTTACCCAGTCCCAGGCCCACGCTTGCACGCACGCCTACCGATGCACCTACACCCGTGCACGGGGCACATCTGGCCACGGTGCACTCCGCCCCCGACCTCTCTGCCTGCTCCCCAGCACAGTCGATCCGGCTGCGCCAGGGCGAGGCTGCTCTGTCTAAAATAAGCGAACAAAGAGGTAAGGGAAGGCAGGGGGAAGCCAGTGCGGTGTACGCGTGTGCGTGTGGATTGTGTGGGGAGCCCCCTTTCAGCCCCCCAATCCCTCTCCCTCCTACCGGGCACAGGGTCCAAACCATCGAAGAGAAAACGTCTCCAAGGCAAAGAAAGCCGCCTTTCCGTACCCGTGATTTCCCTGCTCCCGGAACCCCAAACTCCTTTAAAGTCTCCTGGTCCCCATGGGTACTGCGGAGGCAGTGGTGCCAAGTGGGTCCTGGGCGGCGCGGGGGGCTGCGGCGGCTCCGCTCTGCCCCGCGCGGAACGGCGCTGTGGGGCGCCCGGCTCGGAGCCCCTCCGCCTGCGGGTCCGCCGGGCTGGGGCGCCCGCTCCACCGGCACGGTCCCGCCCGGATTCTGCTTTCCCACCGCGGAGGCGGCGGCTCTAAGTAGCCGGAGCCCGGGCTTCCAGGGCCCGCCCCGGGACGCGCTCATTGGTTGGGGCAGGTGCCCAAGGTCTGCCAATCTCCGCGGGAGGGGGCGGGGAGCGGGGGGCGGGTCTCCAGCGCGCGCTCCGCCCCTCCCCGCCCCGTTTCCCCCCCCCGCCCCCGCGCACCCGGGCGCGCGCCACTCGGGGAGCGGGGGGCTGGCGGGTGGGGGCGCTGCGGGAGCGCGCGAGGGACGCGGCGCTTCAGCGGGTGCCTCTGCGCGCAGGCCCCCGCGCCCCCAGCTCCAGCAACCCACTGTGACCGAGAGCACGGTGCGCCCGCGGTGTGTGTGCAGGGAGTGAGGGATCCTGCAAGGAAGCTGAGTCTGGGGGTGGGGAAGGTACCCCGGTGCACTCCAGGCACTGAGGGCAGCCAGTGGCCGGGAACCACGTCCTACTCCAGGCATTGGGGATGCACCGGGAGCCTGGGTTCCTGAAGGCCCCGGGCTGGTCCTGGTTCCCCACACCTGTCCCTGGCAGGTGCATTCGCCTTTGAAATCGCCCCTCTGAGGGTAGGCTCCTCCCCAGGCATGGCGCTGGGTTAAAAGGAGCTCTGTGTGAAATGCAACTGAGATGTCCGAGCCCTGGCCAGCCCCTCTCCTGTCTGAAAAGGGTGCATCCCCAATGCCGGGAGTAGGACGTCATAGTGTTTCTTCAGCCCAGCACCATCTTTGCTAAAGAAGTTTCGTTAGCTTTTGTGCGAGGACCGTGTCCAGCGGTCATTAATGATTGCATTTCTGGATGGAGAGTTCATGAATGAATGTGCTCTGGGTGGATACTGGATGCCGAAAGGTAACTTTCATACAGGTGAAATTCTAGATGGACAGTTTATAAAAGCTTGTCAAGTTCAGCCTTAAAGAGTTCTTAGGCGTCTGGTTGCCCTTTCAAGACGACCGACCGGCTGCAGCGGCTTTGCTGTGAATGCACCCTCTTTCCCCAGAGAGAGCAGGGCTTCCTCTGTGCCCCTCGGAGGCCGGTGCCCGCTCTGGGTCTCTCAGCCTGTGGGGGCGCAAACCCGTGTTGACTTTCTTCCTCTTCACAAAGTGAACGCCTTCTGGATCGGCTTGTGCTCTACACAACTTGGCATCCTGGGCCCCTTTCACCCTGCAGGGACAACAGGCTCCACCAGCAAGAATGAAAATGGGAATAGCCCACGTGGACTGACCATGGGAAGGTGGCTAGGCACCGTGCTCAGAGGGTTAAGCAAAGGATTGAATCTTCACGCCTCCGGAGGGGACTCACTTTTGAGAATGTAAGTTGCCATCCTTGGAACTGAACACAAGTGGTGATGATCTTTAAAAAAAATTTATCTCTATCTCTATATTTGATGTAAATAATAAACAGCTTATTTTGGCCCTCAAGTCAAGAGAATTGAACAGATGGCTTCAAAGATCAAGAGGTCCATTACGTATCTGGCTATGACCTGGACTTCCGGGGTCTCGGGACGGAGGATCTGAGAGCTCATTGCTGATGTCCGAGAGGAACTCATTGAAACCAGCTCAGAGTTTATTGTGGAATCCCTTTAAAAACCCCTCTGTCCACATTCAGATGCAATCTGTACACAAACATTTACAATGCATCTGCTTGGAAGGCTGTGTTCTGTCCTACCTGTGCTATCTCACTCCGCTCCTGGCGACAGAACAGGCTGTTCTCAGCATTCTTAGGGATAATCAGCACACACTATTTCCAGGGCTTCCAAACACAGCGCCAAGAGGTCCAAACATCCACATGCAACTTTCGGCATCTCCTTCCCATCCCTCCCCCGCCGGCCCGGATAAAAGGCTTCCTGCCTGAGCAATCACCAGGGAGAGTAAGTGCCCTGACATCCCGCCCCGCTTTGAAGTATAAGGCAGGGAGCACCTTGACTCTGAGACACTGGGAAGAGGAGCTAAAAGTAAACTAAGGAAAATGCACCTGCGCTTTGTAGCCTTTTGGCAGTCAGGACAAAGAAGGAAGAAATAGGCCGATCAGCTGAAGGTTGGTGATAAGCCTAACTTTTCTTTTCATCACAACATAGTGTTTGCTAATTGTTTCTATCGTCTGTTATTTCTCACCCCCTCCTGCCTGCTTTTGCACTGGAAAAACAAAACAAAACAAAAACACAGTATCAACAAAAGCAGAATAGATTCATCAAAAGCAAACTCTGGAAGCCAGCTGGTTATAATTCTATTTTAACATTTTGGATTGGGGTGAGCAGGTGACTGAGTCTGGCCAATGGAATGTGGGTGGAAGTTTGGTAAGTGGGTGCCAGGCTGGGCCCCTGAAACCATGAACACGGTTTTCAGTGGACACTCCATGTGATGAATCTTCATGCACTCTCCTTTCCCACTCGGCCGTGTGTGGGCATGCATGGTAGAGCTCCCAGACTCTAAAAGACCAGGAGCCCCTGGATGGAAGGAGACACAGGTCCCCGAATGACTGTGCAGAGCAGAAGTTGTCCCCTCTTCAACAATCTGCATTGGACTGTGATGTGAGGGAGAAATAAATTGAGTTGGGTTAAGCCACCAAGAAATGTTGTGGCTATTTGTTCCAGCAGTTAGCCTATCCTTTATTTTAGAACTAACTCAGAGCACACGGTATCCCAGCTCCCTCCCTTTCTCTCCTGGTGCCTGTTCTCACTGGTCGGGTTGACTTTCCATTGATGCACAGCTGTTGACCTGCTCCTTGTTGTGAAAAATAAGTTCTTCTTTCTCTCCCCTTCCAGTCCACCGCGCCTCCTGGCTTCCCTTCAGCTCCTCTGGCCCGTCCTCTTAGCATGTTTTGTGGGCTCACTGCAGTCAGCGTGTCCCTTCCATGTTGGCTTTCTTCGGATTCTGTTTCCAGGTTCTCTTCCCAGTGGATTGTCACGGTGAGAACTTGTCTGCCTCTTCGTCTTTCATCACAGTTCCGTTTGACAGCTCCCTGACGGAGATCTCCAGGCCCCGTTTCCTCCTGAAGTACAAACGCAAACCCAGCCGCCTGGAAGACGTGTCTTGGGCTGTCCACAGACACCGACAGGGCTGGCTGTCCCGGCGGAACTCTGCTTGTATCTGGAAACGTGCTTCCTTTTGGGCCTTTCCTTCTGGGGACAGGCCCCGTCACCCCCCTGGTTTAGTGAGCCAATGCCTGGCACTCTGGGTCACTTTTCCCTTGTCCCAGGCCCAATATCACTGTGCCCAACGCCTGTTGCTGTCCCTTATATCTTTCTCATCTGTCTATCTTAGTCCATTCCTCCTGTGGCACCTTGGTCCCGGTCACCAGGAACTCCCATGGAAATTGCTGCAGCAGCCCCCTCATTGTGACCCCTGACCCCAGTGTTGCTCCCCACAGCCATCTCCCACTGTTACCAGAGGGATTTCTGAAATGTACATTCTGGCCTGGACAGTGTGGCTCAGTGGTTGAGTGTCAACCCATGAACCAAGCGGTCCCTGATTCGATTCCTGGTTAGGGTACATGCCCAGGTTTCCAGCTCAATCCCCAATAGGGGGGTGTGCAGGAGGCAGCCAATCTATGTTTCTCTCTCATCATTGATGTTTCTATCTTTCTGTCTTCCTCCCTCTCTCCCTAAAATCAATGAAAACATATTACAAAATAAAATGCACATTCTGGGGGCGCCTTGCTGCCTGACTCTATACCCTCCTCAATCACTCCCATGGACACGGGGAAAACATTTGAAGTCCACGTGCTACATCGAGACCAAGCCCTTGTTTTCCTGCTTCACCTCATCTTGGGCTACTCGGGGGGTCTTGCTTCTTGCTTCTGCCTTACTGATTACGCTCAATTGTTTGTTTTGACCCATTTCCCTGCTCCTATGATACCCATGCTCTTTCTTCTTTAAATATATTTTTATTGATTTCAGAGAGGAAAGGAGAAGGAGAGAGAGAGAAACATCAATGATGAGAGAGAATCAGTGATTGGCTGCCTCCTGCACGCCCCCTACTGGTCATCGAGGCTGCAACCAGGGCATTTTCTCTGACTGGGAGTTGAACTGTGACCTCCTGGTTCATAGGTCGACGCTCAACCACTGAGCCATGCGGGCCATGCCCCCATGCTCTTTCTTGTGTTATATCTCTGTTCCCTCTGCTACGATTCTTTCCTGCAATGTCCCCTGGCAGATTTCATGTAGGTTTCTTTTCCTCATGGCAGCCCCCTTCACCCGCCGGCTGCGGTAGGTGCCTTGCCCAGAGCTCCCACCGCATCTGTTCTTTCAGATTGTGTTGGCGTGGCCGAGTTCCGTGTCAATGTCCACTAAAGACGGTGAGCTCTTTAGGAGGAGGGACTGCGATGCTCCCGCCGTTATCCCCAGCACTGGGCTCTTCCGGGCCCCCAGGAGGAACTTTAATACATAGGCACTGAATACACTCCAATGGATAGCAACAGCTCTTGGGAATGGGAGGAATTCTCTCTTTCTCCTTTTCTCTCTTTCTTTCCTCTTACTCATCCTTCCCCTCCCACTGAAATTCCCCTAGGCCTCTACCAGAGGGCAGGACATCTATGGTACACTTGTAATAATAGGGGCAGAGACACTTTAGAATTTGGTAAAACAGGAAAAGTGCTGATTGGAAAAAGGACAGAGTCAAGTACTGGCTTTGGTTTGCATTTCACTTGTTCTTTGAGGCGTTCCCTTTGGTGCCGGGTGTGTTTTTTTTAAACGACCGGTGCTGATTCATTTTGTTTTCCTTGCCCAGGCCTATGTTTATCGCAATGAGGTATTTATTTATTTTCCAGTTGTCAAACGTTTAGATCTAACTACTGACATAGCACACAGTTAATGAAGTATGGTTTCTATTTAAAAACACGTACTTAACATACCACTAGCATACTCCGCCTGTTTCTAAACGACCAAGGGCGAGGAGCTTAGGGTATGGGTGTTCTCATGCTCCCATTCCATCATCCCTCTTGCTTTAATGTTGTCCTAATTGCTATCTGTGTCTTGGCCTTTGATCCTGATACCCAAGCTTGCCCTCTTCTCATGGGCAGCTTTCATGTGTGGGTTCTGTTTCCGAGGGCCTGGATTCAGATCCCGGCCCCACCATCACCAGCGTGTGGCCTTGGGCAAAATGCCTAGTCCATTCACCTGTAAAATGTGAGTAGTAATAGTGTTCTTCTTTAAGGGATTTTGACGAGTATTAAGTGAGATACTATATTAACAGCACCTTGCACAACATCTGGTCCAGAATAAGGTCTTCATAACTATTAGGTAGGATAACAGATTTCTGTCCTACTGGGTCCATGGCATTTTCCTATTCCTCCTTTGTAATATTCTTTATTCTTTATTATTATTATTTTTATTATTTATTATTCCATTGGAGCACATAGTGTTAAGTCCGGAGATCAGACGCAGGATATAGCTTAGCTAATGTCCATTATGTTAACTTCACGCAAGCTCACGATTCATTGAGCTGATACTCTGAACCTGCCACAGGGCTTGGGGCCTGGCGAGTCAAAGGTGAAGAGGCCACATTCCCTGTTCTCGGTGGGGCTCACGTTGTACGTGGAGTGTTGACCAGGATACAGTCCTCTGCAAACACATAGAAGCAATAAGTGAACATGTAAAAGTGAGCACCAAGCAGGAAATTCTTAGCTACGGGAGGACTCGGGAGGCGGTCTCACAGAGAGGCTTTGCATGAATATAACGTTTCTGAACAGAAAAGACTGGAGTCCTTTCCGTTAAAAGGAGCAGCGTATAGAAAATGCTGGAGTCATGAACAATCTAATGTGTTCAGGAAACCTCACCGTGTTTGGTGTGGTAGCATGGAACACAGACATACATGGCCAGGTCAGAAAGGGGCCCTCCTGTTAGAAGTGGCTTAGGAAGGCCCTCCTGCCCCGTGGTGTCAGTGTATCCTGAAGGGAATGAGGCCAGGGACGGAGGTCATTGGCGAGGACGTGGCAGGGGAGCAGGCGTCTGGGTCAGCGTGCACGGCTCTGGCAGGTGCACAGAGGGCGGCTCCCGGAGCAGACGTTTGTATCTCACAGATCTGGAGGCTAAAGGTCCAAGATCAGGGTGCTGGCAGGGTCAGGCTCTGGCTTGCAGGAAACTGCCTTATTGCTGTGCAGTCACGTGGTAGGGAGGAGGAGGGAGAGTGAGGGAGAGAGAGCAAGATAAAGAAGAAGGGAGAGGAGGAGGAGAAACAGAAGGAGGAGAAGGAGGAAAGGGAGGGGGAGGAGGAGAATGAGGAAGAGAAGGAGGAGGAAGAGGAGGAGGAGGAGGAGGAGGGGGAGGAGGAGGGGGAGGAGGAGGAGGAACAGGGGGAGGGGAGGAGAGAACAGACAGCTTTCCAGTCTCTTCTCATGAAGGGCATTCATCCTATCATGAGGGTTCCATCTCCAAGTACTGGCACATTGGGGATTAGGGTTTTAACATACACATTTCAGGGTGACACAAACATTTATTTCCTGGACCAGGTAAGTGACCTAAGGGCCTGGGACAAGGCAGAGGAATGGGGACACAGAGGAACGTGTGGCTTTGAGCTACCCTAAAGTAGACTCAGTAGGAATTAGTGGCCATTAGGAGTACACATGAGACTGGGGAAAGGAGCTGAGCTGAGTGACTTCCAGCTTTCTGGATTGGGTCATCTCTGGGATTACCTGGATGACCTGGCTTCGCAGACCACAGCGCTGCTCGGTGAAAAGGGATTTCAACTCCTTCCCCTGAGGCTCACGACTTTCCAAACTATGACCCATCGCCGCTGCTTCTGAAGAGCTCCTTCCATTTCACCACTGTTCAGCAGGGGCTGTCTGCGTGCTGTCCTCTGCACCCACACCACTGCTTCCTGCCTTCGGAGTTTGGATCACATGCTCCGTCCGTCCACAGGGCATGCGCTCTGTATTCTCCACCTAACCTCTCCTTGCAGGTGAGTCTGAGCTTACCTGCCTTAGAGAGCTTTCCCAGCCACTCAGAATGAGGCCGGTCTGCCCTCCCTGCTCCATCTGACCTTCCAGTACATTAAACTGGCTTTCTGTGGCACATACAACACTATGTTCCCATCACCGTCTGTCTTCCCGGCCACACAGAGAGGTTACTTAGCTCCGGCTTCTTTGTAGTTAGTGTTTTCACCCCATGTGCCCACGTCCTCACCAGTGGGAATGTGAGCAGAAGAGCTAAGCATGTTGGGAGCTCTCCCGGCTTTGTCTCTTCTGTTGTGCTTTTGAAGGAAGAGTTCTCAAATGGAGGAGAATGGATAAGTTGACTATAATTGGCCAAAGAGAGATAATTGGCTTTATTTTTAAATTTATCTTTATTGTTGAAAGTATTACATTGACCCCTTCTAGCCCGGCATCTGTTTCAGCCCCAAGCCTTCACCACACTATTGTCTGTGTCCATAGGTTATACATATATGCATATAAGTTCTTTGGTTAATCTCTTCTCACACTCCCCCTCACACACACACACACACACACACACACACACACACACACACACACCTTCCCTCTGAGATTCAACAGTCTGTCCTATGCTTCTATGTCTCTGGATCTATTTTTCTCATCAGTTTATTTTGTTCTTTAGATTCTACATGTGAGTGAGATCATGTGATACTTGTTTTTCTCTGGCTGGCTTATTTCACTCAGCATAATACTCTCCAGGTCCCTCCATGAGGTCTCAAAGGGTAAGAGATCCTTCTTTTTTACTGCTGCATAGTATTCCATGGTGTAAATGTACCACAGCTTTTTTATCCACTCATGTACTGATGGGCACTTGGGCTGTTCCAGATCTTAGCTATTGTAAATTGCACTGCTATGAAAATAGGGGTGCATATATTCTTTCTGATTGTGATAATTGACTTTAAATTAGACTTTTTGTGAGTGGCCAAAAACAAGAACAACTAAAGCTTCCCATGGTAAACTACCAAGATTTGGAGATTCATTTGTTAACACAGCAAAGCATGCTCTATCCTGACTAATCTGACCTTTAATACTTGGTGTCCTCTGTGGCGTAGGAACAAATGAGGGATCCCTTTGCCATTTCACACTGTGCTTTTCTTCACTTTTAGTCAATATCTTTTGAATGAAATTGAACCTTGGTTTGATGACTTAATGAAAAAAGACTCTCAGATGGGAGATAAAGTGATAATCCAGTATTTACAGCCTCATCCCACTTTTGTTTGCCCCACTTAAAAAAAAAGTACTTACCTCTCTTTATTTAATGCCTGTGTACCTGAAACTGTCTCTTCAGATTAGAAAAGGAACCCTCTCAGCTGGTCAGAACTTCAGAATCTCTGCTAGTCATATTCCACTGAATTCCCCTTTGCATTTATGAGTAGAAGAGAGATACAGAAAATTAAACTTGTCTCATTCTGATTACTAAAGTCCTTTGGTAGAAGAAGTAAACTTGTGCTTGCATTATTAATTTTTGTAAGGGACGTGGGATTGCTGACCTGAGCCAAAGTGTAGTTAGGTGTTGCTATGCTACCAGCGAGACTGGGGCCACTTTCCCCACTTGTGTACAACACAATCCTTTATTGCATTTCCCCTTAATATCTCTGTTTTGATGTAATGCCACCAATTTGAAATGTGTATATATTGCTTCCTGCCCTTGAGGACCTTCGTCAAAATGAGATATTTTAACTAAAATGAGACACTCACAATTTCCTCCTGCCCTGTATTTATTTTGTCATAAAACCCCATGCATCCATGAGACTGCGATTTTTCAAGTTTATGATCTCCAAAGTGATTTTAGAAATATTACCAATAATAATACATGATTGAAAAGCAAAGGAGAAATTCCGTCTGGATGACAGTAGCTATTTATAAAATCCTCCAGCCATCTTCCCCCAGGTTGAAGTACAGGCGGAATCGCTCAGGTAATTCACAGGGCTGGTTTCAGTAGAAAATTTGAACCGTAGCACTTTCTGGTGTTTTTGTTTTCTTTTGTTTTCAAGTTGCATGTTGAAACCGAATTCTTCTGATTTTGGAAAGTGTATGCTTATAAAGATTTGCAATATTATTATTATTATTTTCTTCTGAGGGCTCTTTCTGGAAGGAAGGGAGGGAGGATGACGAACAAGAAAAGTTTGTTTTCTTTCCATTTGTCAACACTGTTGTGCTAAGGGCGGGGTGGGGGGGGGCGGGCGAGGGGGCTAGACCTGGAGGGGGAATCAAGAGACTTGGGTCCTTGCTTAGCCATGGACTCTCTGGGTGGCTTTGCATCACATGCCTTCGTCTGGGTCCTCTGTTTGTCATGTGAATTAGGTAGCATCTGAGGCTCATATGGGAGTCCACCAGGAGTACACATGAGACTCAATCAGAGACCATCCTCCAATCCCACATTCCTGGGCTCCATTCAGGACCTATTGAATCAGAGCACCAAGGGGGGGGGGGGGAGCCCAAGATGTAGATAGTTTATAGAGCTTTTTGGGAGACCAGATTGGCATGAATCCATGAGTCAGCATCCTATGGATGCAAGCATTCCATAACGTTTTGGTGATGAATGGGAGAGGGAAGGAGCCAGGGGCCAGGGCACAGAGTCTTCAGTGGGGACTTATAAATAGCCCCGAGGGGCTGATGGCTGCAGAAATGGGTCACCACCGGGCACGGGCACACCGAAGCTTAGGCCACACACCCGGTCCATCATGTTGACCAGGCTCTCCGTGTGTGTGTGTGTGTGTGTGTGTGTGTGTGTGTGTGTGTGTTTTATAGTGTCTGCTTTATAGTGTCTGTTTGGAGTGATGATGATTGTTTTTAAAATACAGTTTGGGCCTCTCCACAGATTCCCAGCAGCTCTAAAGGATGGAGTGAAACCCGTTTGCACCTCATCCAGTTAGGTGACCTGTCTTAAACGGGCCCCTAACAGAAGAATTAGAGCGGCACAGAGAGAGTGGAGCCAGATTGTGAAAACTGGTTAGCCTGCCCGTTGTCAGGAGGCGACTCCATTCCGGTCAGCCTGTATCGATAAGAACCCGTAAGTGCCATTCTGTGCAATGGCTTTAAGTGGGCGAAGCGAAAAGGAGGGAGGGAGGCAGGAGCAGGGCACAGTTAATGTCTTTCTGGACTGGTAAGGGAGCAAAGACAGATTTGCAAACCACTGTAAGATAATGAGAAGGAGCAGAAGGACCAGAGCCAGGACAGACAGAGCTCTGGGATGCAGAGGAGGGGTCCTTGATTGTGGCCCATCCAGCAGGGGAGCTTTCCAGAAAGGAAACTGTCTGCTGGGCCCGGATTCTCTTGTGCTGATTGTGGGAGGGTCCCGGAGGAAGATCCTAATTCTAATTATTATTGGCTCTTTTATTTTGTTTCGTCTCAAAGCAGTAGGAACTCCTTCCTAATGGACTAATCTAAGAAGAAGGCCTTACTTCGATGTCCTCCCTGACAGGCTTGCCTGCACCCTCTGAGAGCCAGGCTGTCTGTCTGTAGGTCTGCCATTTTCTCTCGGAACTGTCTGCCTTTCCTCACGGTATTGGGTACACAGTAAGTGCAAAATTGATGCTAGGGGAATAAATAAAATGACTCATGCAGATCAGTGGGATACTAATGGTTCATTGATGAGGACATTGATAGCTGTACAGCATCTCATTGGGAAGGGACCAGGAGAGGTTAACTTCTGCACACGCCTCCCTAGCATCACTCTGGGCTAGATCCTAGACAGCGCTGCTCCCCCTCACAGATGGAGACCTGAGGCACAGTTGCATGGAATGCAAATCCAAGGCTACCTATTGATAATAACCTCTCTCATTTGCATACCAATTTAGAGGTCCCCTCAGTGTGAGGAGAGGAACGTGGCTTATTTGTGTTTTACAGGTGAGGACCCCAGGCTCAGAGAGGGGGAGTGTCAGGTGAAAGGCTGTTGAAGGAGATGGGGGCTTAGTGAGATGATGCTACAATAAACAAGACATATTCATAGCTAGGATAGGTCCTGGCAAATGCTTGCTCTGAATCGCATGAGAATGCACAGGTAGGAGACATTTTAATGGCAGACGGGGGGTTGAAACAGGTGGGTGGGGTGGAAGGGACATGGACTTGGAGCTCAGGAGATTTTGGTGTTTGTCCCCACTCTCCCAGAGACTTCTGTCAACTGGGGAAGGTTGTCATGTCCTTTGTCTTGGCCTCGGTGTCTTGATCCACAAAAGGAGAGAAATAGTTTATTTGTAGTTACTTGTAGCTCATATATGCTACTGACACACATCTATGGAGATACCATACTAGAAGACAAGGACAGCCTGAATTATCTCAGAAAAATGCCACACTTCATTGATTTTTATGATGCCAAACATTCTTTATCGGTAAAATTGTATTTAAATCAAATTACACCCGCCGCCCCAAGATCCTTCAGTGTTGGGGGCCTATAAAGATGATTGCGAGATGATTGAGATACAGAGTTCATCGTTGGAGCTGTTTGTAATATTTGTCAGTGTCATGTGATCATGGAGTGAGGATGAAGCACGGGTCGCTGACTCCCAGGCTCTCCTCTCTCCTGTCACCAAGTCTGGTGATGGAATAGTGGGTCACCTCGGCTCCGCTAGCCTGATGACCTCAGACAAATGATCAGTGTCTTCCTTTAAAACCAGGACTAACATGACCAGCCTTGTCTCTTGCCTCTTGCCCGCCAGGGAAGTCTGATGAGGGTCACGTGAGAGTACCTGCGTGAGAGCACTTTGTAAACTACAGAGCCCCGCACAAAGGCTTCAGTGAGTGTCAGCTAGTTATTAAGGCCTCTGGCCATCCGTGTGGTTAGGGGGCAGTGACCCCCTACCCTTGCCAGGATCACTCGACTCTGGCCTCAAAGTTGGGCTTCGGGGGGAAAAAAGTGAAGCTCTTTCTGTTGGCTTTATCTAAATCCCTCGAGTTAGCTGGCTTACTTCCCAGAACCCCATCAAAACAGAGTAGGAACCAACTGGGTTGGCCAGCCAGAACGGCAAGCGAAAACATGAGGCCTCAGCGCTGCTGGTGCTGAACAGGATGAAAAGAGTTTTACTTTTCTGTCCTTATTAGGGCCCGTGCTGTATCACAGCGGGTGACCTTGAACAACTCACTTCCCTCTCGGAGCTCGGGTTTCTTGCTCTTTCCAATTTTAGGAGTTTGAGAGGGTGGTTTCTGGATTCTGTCTGTCCCGGTGACTTAAGAAGGTTTTGAAATGAGGGGTTAGTTCCCATATGAAACAGTGTCAGGGACCCTCCAGTAATGGTGCTTTTCGCTGGCAGGGAGGCATCATCTAGCCTTGTGCTGAGTTGAGTGGCCTTGATTGGAACGCAGGCTCGCTGCCAGCGGCAAGCAGGAGTCCCGCTGTGCTCTCCGAGAGGCGACGCCAGCTCCGAGATCTTGAACGTGAGCTCTCCAGCAGCTGTGAGTCCAGAGCTCTGGGCCAAGGTTGCAGTCAGGTCCATATGACTGCACAGCTCCCAGCCCCTCGCCGGCCTCCGGAGGCTGCCTGCCTCTTGTCCCCCTGTGGGCACCATGGCCCTGAGCTCTGTACTGCAGAGGTCCCTGAGGTGGGGATGGACAAGGCATATCTACCAGTTAGGGAGCGTGGATAGTTGGGTTAGAATGCATGGGCGCAGAAGGTGAAAAGGAAAGAAAAGCAGGAACGTTATTATCACGATAACAGCACAGTGGTTTCTGCTGGGCGAGAGGGAGGGAAGGAACCCCTCCCTCTGGTTCTGGTTCGGAAAATAGTATTTCTATTTTATTCTTTTTATTTTTGAGAGAGAGAGGAAGGGGGAGAGAGAGAGAGAGAGAGAGAGAGAGAGAGAGAGAGAGAGAGAGAGAGAAAGAGAGAGAGAGAGAGCAGTTGCTTTCCATATGCGTCCCAAAAGGGGGTTAAACCCACAACCTGGGTATGTATCCTGACCAGTCATTGAACCTGCAACGTTTTGGTGTATGGGACAATGCTCCAACCAGCAGAGCCACCAGTCAGGGCTATTTCTTTTTTACTTAAATGTGGAGGCATTTATGTGGCTGATCACTTTCTGATTAGTCATTAAACGTTCACTGTTTATGCACCTCGCTGTGCCCATGTTTATCGCGGTTTTCAAGTGTGAATGTCTCACTTAGTGCACGCGAAGCATGTAAAGCACCTGTCACCAAGTAAGCATTGAGGAAGTGTTCTTATGGGGCAGGTGTCCTGCGGACTGAAGCCAGTCAGGAGCCTACCCCTCATTTCACAGTCAGACCCCATGGGCTAACATGGTTCCCGGGCGGGAAGAGGCGCCTTCATGGGTGGCTGTGCTAGTAAAGAGTTACAATTCTATCCCGGGTCTTTCTGTCAGTGGGAAATGTGTTTCTATCGAGCCTTGTTCCTTTTCTTTCTCTCCTCCTTTCTTTCTCTCCTTACTTCTTCCTCTCTCTCTCTCTCTCTCTCTCTCTCTCTCTCTCTCTCTCTCTCTCTTTCTCCCCTGCACTTTCTCTTTAACAGACATTACTAGGTCCTTGCCATGTGGCCAACACTACTGGGTATAAAACCAAAGATGAAATGACAAGGGATTCTGCTCTTCTGAGGGTGAGAAATATGCCATGGATAATGGACATGCAGACAGATCAGTACCTTAATGTGTTAGAAGGTCCAGCCCCCAATTTTCTGATCTGTAGGCCTGGAGGTGTGTTTTGGAGGCGCTTGGGAACATCCCCGGAAATGGTAGTAGTTGTCATTGTTATAAAAGAGTGTTATCAGCAGGTCCTAGCTGGCAAGTCTTTGGGGCTGGGGGTTTCTAAGCTGGCTTCTGAAGGGCAGGTGTGAGGGTAATTGACACAGCGGAGTGGGGAGGACATTTCAAATCCAGTTTTTGCAATTTAAGCAGAGTGATTCCTTCCCCACCCCCACCCCCTAGAAATACAAAGGGAAGGGCCAGTGGCTGAGGCTGACCTGCAAGGGCAACCTTACCGTGTGTGGGCAAAGGTGTGCTTGCCTGCTCAGTACACCATGACTCCTTTAAACCATGAGCACTGTTGCTTTATGGAGGACCTCCTGGAATGTCACACAAGCCAACTTCCTTGTTGTTAGAATAAGAAAAGTAATGCTACTTCAGCCTAACCCAAAACACTGAAATATGCTATGTAGCTTTAGTAATTGGTTGTGGATTTCTATCTTTTGTGGGGTAGCATTTTGTTTTAACATAATTTTCTCTTTTTTTAAAAAAATATATATTTTATTGATTTTTTTACAGAGAGGAAGGGAGAGGGAGAGAGAGTTAGAAACATTGCTGAGAGAGAAACATCAATCAGCTGCCTCCTGCACACTCCCTACTGGGGATGTGCCCGCAACCAAGGTACATGCCCTTGACCGGAATCCAACCTAGGACCCTTGAGTTCGCAGGCCAGCGCTCTATCCACTGAGCCAAACCGGTTAGGGCCATAATTATATCTTTAAATGTTTTATTTAGTTTGCTCCAGCTTTAAAACACAATGATAATATAGGAGATGATTTCTCTAAAGTTCGTATTTATTTGAGTCAACATGCTAACTAAATCATGGGAGTTACTTAAAACCTTAGGTTTGTCTGCTAACTCTTCATTCCAGAAAATTCCATTAATGTGTCTGGATGCACAGCCACACCTAGACGAGGTTCCCGGGAACTCAGTGGCAAGCAAGCTCTGGTGGCAGAGCATCCCTATCCAGGGGCAGCAAGGTGACCTTCCTCGCTCTTTGCAAAGTCCACAAATGGCTGTCTCCTAGATCTGCCTGCTCTCTGTGCTACTCTTGTTCTGCTTCCTGCCCCGGCTCCCTCCCTGCCCCTCTCCAAGTCACGAATTGCCCCCTGCTGGACCTACTGTCCAGATCCCATCCCTTCAGTTGCTGAACCCCATCGATGTATTTCCTCTGGCGGGACCCTGGCTCCTTCCCAACTTCTTTCCCCCAATTCCTTCCCAAATGATCTACACGGACCTCCGATTGGCGAGTCCCTGTTCTGAGCAGTAGGTTCTTCCTGTGTTTCCCTCTGGCCCTCCTCTCCACAGAGCAGGATTCAAATGCCATCGCATCTGTAGGTCACCATGAAAACAGCCACATTTGACCTCTCCTGTCTGAAGGGTTGGTGACTCCAATTTTAAAGGAGTAATTGCTGACAAAGTGCCTCTCAGCCATTGCTAGAAGTGTGTGTTCTTGTTGGTTCTTTCCCCAGGAAACTGCAGGAATGGCATGCGGGAGAGAAGAGGGTCAACACATGACCGCTAATGTGATTAATTAAGAGGCTTAGAATAAACGACGGTAGGTATTTAGTGGTACCTTGGGGGAGGGGGGATTAACGCTGGTTAAACACATGGGTGGAGGGGGCAGATTAATGAATGACTCAGCGGCTGTGAAAGGGGGGGGGGGGGTTGGAGCATTTTTCAGTGGAGCAATTAATAAACATCTCTTCCGCCACATTACATGTGAGGGAACACACTTTAATCCTTTAAATGCTTTCAACCCTCTGTAATTAGGTAATTAGTTTAGGAAGCAATGTAACAAATGCACAAGGAGAAAGAAAAACAACAAACGTAGATGAATACATAAGAGCCTTTCATTTTATATCAAATCAGTACGTTCTTATTTTCTTTTTTTTTTTTGTTTTGTTAATCTCATTGGAGGATCTCCGCCCCCCCCCCCCCCACTTCATTTATTTTTAGAAAGAGTGGAAGGGAGGGAGGGAGGGAAAGAGGAAAGGAGGGAGGGAGGGAGGAAGGAAGAGAAGGAGGGAGGGAGGGAGGGAGGGAGGAAGGAAGAGAAGGAGGGAGGGAGGGAGGGAGGGAGGGAAGGAAGGAGGAAGGGAGGGAGAGAAAGAGAAACATCTATTGGGTCTGGGGATCGAACCTGCAACCCAGGTATGTGCCCTTGACTAGGAATCAAACCCACAACATTTAGGGGCTGGGGCCCGCACTCCGGCTACTGAGAAACCCTGACCAGGGCTCTTATTTTATTTTCAAAATTACATTCATTGGGGTGACATTGGTTAATAAGGTCACAGAGGGTTCAAGTGCACATTTCTATGGTCTGCATATTGCATTGTGTGGGGTAGTCAAAGGCAAAGGGGCCCAAATGTATGGTGATGGAGGATGATTCAGATCATTACTTCCTGTTTCTTTTCTTGTTGAAGTGTCACCGTCTTCCCAGGAGTCTCACTGCCTTTCCACAAGGGTGGGGGCTGGTTTGTGCCCCTAAAGAAAAGCACGGCCGATAGTACAGAACTAGGAGCCTCCTGCACCCCATTAAGTGCTTTTTAGTATAAGCCAGATAAAGTGTGACGCCTCACCTGACCTTTGCCAGGTAATGTACTAAGTGCTTTGTGGATATTATTTCATTGAATCCTCATAACAACCCTCTTCAGTAGATACTACGAGGTAGATGTCATTATACCCATTTTACAGATAAAGTAACTGAGGCCCAGGAAACATACATTGCTTGAGGATATATACTCCTCATGAACAGTGCACTTAAGATTTAACCGCGTACTCAAGAGACTTATCTTAATCCAGCTTTGTGATTCTGTGGCCAATTTTATACGTTCCACAGGGTTTCCTGGAAGTTTAAATAATTAGTGAATGGACCCGATTAAACAAGAGTCCTCACCAATGTAGAACTAGATGTTTTGAAGAGCATTTACAAAGATCTTTCCTACTTTGAGAGTGTCTAAAGGATTAGATTCCATCAGCCTGGCTGGGTATTCCCCTATGCTCTTCATGTAGCTGATAACATTGAGTCATGGAGAACTGGCCTTGTAGTGCTGCGCCCTGACACCGAGCCTGGGCAGGTCCCTGAGGGGACCATGGTGTGTGGGGGCTGGGAGCCTGGAAGCTGTGGCTTTGGGAGGTAAGAGTAGAATGGGGAGAAAAAGCGCATCCATCCAGAGTGTCCCTGTTAAATGGTTTGGAGTTGGCCCAGTCCCCATTCTCTACCTGCCCCTTTGCTGTCAGCAGGTTCACCCCACCTATCCCCAAGGAACTCAATGGAACTTTCTTCTCGGTGAAATGTCTTCATCTTCTTCTTCTTCTCATCCTCCACTTATCTCTCTGCTATTCCATCTCTTGGATACCAATCTTTCATTTTCCTATTTTGTTCCCATTTCCAACCTGTGTTTGATTTCTCTATTTTGACTCTTCATCCTCTTTTTGGACGGAGGCTTTATTTTTCATTCTGTCTTCATTTCTTGTTTCCACTGGGCAAACATTTAGTGGCATTTATGCTAAGCCTTGGCTGCACAGACATGAAGGAGACAGAACGCCCACCCACTTTCAAATCGCTCACAGTCCATTAAGAGAGAAAGACACAGGGCAGGAGGTGCTATGTGCAGTTGTTATGAAAAATGAACGCACAGTTTCTGATGAGACCCCAAAAGACATGCTTTCCTGAGGAACAGAGCATCCGGTGGGCGTGGAAGGCTAGACAGAAGCAGGAACGTACAGAGGGCTGGGCACCAACTCACCCTAAGCCTAGAAGGATGGGTTGGTGCCCAGCCCTCTGTACGTTCCTGCTTCTGTCACCTCAGACAACAATTGGCCTAATCAATTAGCCAGCCCCTTGGCATTGTCAGCCTCTGGCTCTCCTGGATCGGCCAGTGCCCCCTGGGAAAAGCGGTGGCTACCCCCGGGCAGGGTCCCCTCCCCAGTTCTCTTCCATGCTTCTCAGGGCTCTTCCCCAGTGGGTTTTGTTTACTACTCTGTGAAGCTTCAGGAAATCCCACTCTTTAGTCTCCTGCCCTGTGTGCCTTGGGGATTTGGTGTATCTTTTGATAGTGACACCCACTTCTTTGAAGTGGGGCAAATACCTGATTTTGTCACTGCAGTCCTTTGTCCCCAATATACTTCTCAATTGCAGAACCAAACTGACTCTTGAAAAATTCCCCATCAGTGAGGATGATGCTTCCCCCTCCACAGCCTTCTTCATTTTCTAGAACTTCTCAAACTTAGCAAAATGACAGCAGCGCAGCCCTCATGCAGAAAATCTCATCAGTCTCTGTTATTCTGCTACGTATGGCAGGATTCACTTCAGGAACCCACGGAGGCTGTTCTCACCAGGAGTCACAATTGAACAAAGCTCCATTCATCCAAAGCTAATCCAAAGTTGATTTAGACTTTAAGGTTAAATTGATGCAGCGATTCACTGGTTAGATGAAGCCAACGTTGAATAATAGATACTTTAATGCTTAAGAACTATAGTTTATTTTGGACCTCATATTGTACTTTATCTCTACTTTTTTTCTGGAAAATTTTAAGTGACTTTTGAACATAAAAAATAAAATTTTGATCTCTCTCACCCTTGATCAACAGACCCACAGATGTTCATTGATTAAGGAGATTGCTGGGAGTTTCCTTGCCTTGTCCAGGATGTGGGGCAGGCTAGGTAATCAACGAAGCTTCTCCAGGAGGTATTAGGGTCCTGAGCTGCCTTTCTCAACAAGCCCCAGCCACCATGCAATGGACTGAGTTGTAAGGTTTGGATTCTAGCCAGGCTCTACTACCAACCAATTAAACTACTATCCAGAATCACATTTCTTCTCTGGACCCAACTTCATTCTATCTATAAAAATGAGGTAGGATTTAAGGGGAGGGGTAGGACCCTCAGTGGGTCTCAAGGGGGAACAGAGAGGGAACAATGCCACTCTCCTAGGAGCTATGGGGAATTATGATGATGTTTCTGGCTTCCACAATGACTAAAGGCAATGAGAGACCAGGTAAGTTTTGTTAAACTTTTCACACACTGAAGAATTTTACCAACCAAAATGCTCATGAGTCCTTTTCCTTCAGAGAAATACCAGCAAATGAGCTCTAATTTTTTTTTTTTCTGGCACTGGTTGTCTTAAACAGACCACACTGAAGCTTATTTTGCCTTTTCCTAGAAGTTCACAAAATCCCCTTGTCCCCATTCCAGACAGAATTCTCAAATTCAGAGTGCCAATCCATGAATTCCTGTCTTTCCTTTTCCAGACTTCTCTGAAATTATGTCAGGATTCCTCAGGCTTTTATCTATAATTCCATGGTGATCAAATATATAAAACTAGAGGTCTGGTGTACGAATTGATGCACCAGTGGGGTCCCTTGGCCTGGCCTGTGGGATCGGGCCGAAACCAGCTCTCCAACATCCCCCAAGGGGTCCTGGATTGCAAGAGGGTGCAGGCCAGGCCAAGGACGTGGGAGGTTGGCTAGCCAGGGAGGGACCATGGCAGGTTGGCTAGCCAGGGAGGGACCATGGGAGGGCTTCAGGGTGTGTCCGGCCTGTCTTGCTCAGTCCTGATGGGCTGGACTCCAGCAGCAAGCTAACCTACCATTGGAGCATCTGCCCCCTGGTGGTCAGTGCACATCATAGTAACTGGTTGTCTGGTCGACTGCCCCCTGGTGGTCAGTGCACATCATAGTGAGCGGTTGAGCGGCCTTAGCATATCATCAGCATATTACACTTGATTGGTTGAACGGATGATCGGACACTTAGCATATTAGGCTTTTATTATATAGGATAGCTTCACTCTCTGTCATTGCTGTTTTCAGCATCAGGTGAACTGACTCTAGGTTCCTTTTCCTTTTTCTTTTATTCTTTTTTCAAAGGGAAAGATCATGGGAAGCATTTCCCTTCTGAATCATAGGGCTCTTCACTGAGCTAAAATGCCCTTTATTTTCATAGTTCTTTTCAATGCTTCTTTGTTCCATGAAGCCTTCTGTTGACAGTCTGCCCAAGGGGCTTAATATGAGACTTGAGGAGGATGGATGAGAGATTGAAGGTCGGGGAACAAGTCAGCAAGCCTGGCATTCTTGCTGTTTCCTCTTCCTTAACCCCTCATCCTTTATTGTTCCTCTGAGAGTGAAAATCCCTTCTCAGTAGCTTTCAAACATACAAATGTTAATATCACTGTCCTATTTGCTCATCGACTTTTGGCATGAATTAAACAATAGGTGTTATACAAGAAGAACATTTTGACCATAAAAAATTTAGATGTTAAGATCCTAAAGCATTTCACCTGTACTCCCCCTGGCTCTCCCTCCTCTTCTGCCTCACCCACTCTCTCCATCTTCTCTTCCTGCCCCCACTTCCCTCTTCCCTTTCCCTTCACTATCTCTGCTGACCCGTCATAGTCTTTTCATCCAGGTGGACCAAGTTTTCTGAGTCCTTACTTTTGGGAAGAGCACTGTGCTAATTATGGGATGAAGAGGAGAAATGGTCTAGGTGTCACTCTCAAAAATCTCCCTTTTTGGAGAGAAGATGCACATGTAATAGCTGGTTCTAGCTGACTGTGGCTTATGTAATAATGGGATTCTCTCCAACGTATAGAGAGTAGCGGGGAGCAATTGGCCTTGCTGGGGAAGTTGGGAAGGGCCCTGTTCACTGGGTGTCACTGGGAGATGTCTGAGCAAGTGACTCAGCAGTTCTGGGCAGTCAGGGTAGGAGGGTGGTTCCAGTAGAGAGGGCAGAATATGGAAAGTCACTGAGGCATGAGAGACCAAGGCACATGCTGGAGCAATTCAATCATCCATGTCAGTAATAGACAATACGGAGAGAGGAAAGCTCAGGTCAGTCATGAGGACCCGGCATCTCTACTGCCCTTTGGACAGTGGCTTTCTAACATTTTCAGCTTTGAAGATCCTTGACATTTTGCATGGAAGCTCACAGTGTACTTGGTGCTTGTGGAGCTGACACAGGCAAGGGAACTTCTACTAGCTTCCTCCTTATTGGAAAACCACCGCAGCAGAATGTGGTCATACTTGTGTTTTTTAGTGGGCTCTCAACAACTTCCTGTTAGAGGAAGGAAGCTTCCCCCAATGGGGGAAAATGGAAGGGGCGGGTGAAAGCATTCACTTCCTCAGATGCTATTCTAGATGAAGGCCTGGACCTGTCTTTGTATTCAGGAACTCAGGGAAGCAGCCTTCCAGAAAAAGAAGTGCTGGCAACATTAGCTCACTCTGCTAACATGCTGGAAAGCATTAAAACAAAAACAAAAGAGAAAATGTTTAGGACTAAAATTATACTTCTTTATGTTTTCTAGGCTTTTGAGGCCTTTTAGTGACAGACAAGTTCATTTTGTTTTTTTTAATGTGGGAGTAGGATTATCTTGGATTACCAAGTGCTCTCTGCTTACAGGAAAGCTGTAATAAATAATACACCACTGCTGGGTCCACAGAGGTAAGTGCGTTCTTGGGAAATCAAAGATGGGGAAGGTTTGGGTGAAAGGAAATTTCTTACAAACGTAAAAATTGGGTTGATTTCCATCTCCCTGGGTAGCCCTGCCTCTAACCTGGAACTTGCAAGCATCAGAGAGAAAAAGCTTGGGTTACTTTTATTGACATCCCTCCTTGGCATACCTCAAGGGGCAGCTTTGTACCCACATGAGTGTCTCCCATCAACCCCCACCTGATGTGAGGGAGTCTGAAATCCTGAGCTGTGCCCAAGGCAATGCCACAGACCAACAAAGGACGTTATGACCTGGCGGGTCAGCCTTCTCACCCACATCTTGGCTCTTTTCTGCCATGTAGACAGGTATGCCAAACTGAGACTGTGGTATGTTTTAAGCCTGTTTTGTTTTTAAATTTCCTTTTTTCACAGAGTAATACATCTTCACTATTGATAAGTTTTAAAAATACCTATATGCATAAAGAAGAAACTAAAAGCTGCTGGTAACACCTTATTTCCACAAATAACAATTGGGAACATTTTGGAGTCAATCCTTAGATCCTTCTGATTTTTTTTCTCACAGGCACATCTTACAATATTTATTTAAGAAATGAAATCATGTTACACAGATTGTTTCATAACCCAATTTTCTCGTTTTACACACATCAAAACCAAAAATAATTTTAACATCAATAAATATAATTCATTCTACAACATAGTTTTATGTGGCACCTGCTATTTCAGTATAAGGATAAGTTCCAGTTTATTTAAGCAGACTCTTATTTTTGGACATTTGGTTTCCCATCTTGCCCTATAATAAACAGTTCTAAGAAATATCCTAGCCCTAGCAGTTTTGGCTCAGTGGATAGAGTCGGCCTGTGAACTGAAAGGTCCCAGGTTCGATTCCGGTCAAGGGCACATGTCCGGGTTGTGGGCTCTATCCCCAGTGGGGGACTTGCAGGAGGCAGCCGATCCATGATTCTCTCTCATCATGGATGTTTCTATCTCTCTCTCCCTCTTCCTTCCTCTCTGAAATCAATAAAAATATATTTTAAAAAATAAACATTCTAACTTTGCTCTCATTGATACTCATCTCCTTAGGAAAGTCTACTCAAGTGGAATGTCTGTGTCAAGGGCTCTGTACACCATCCCCATTGTTAGTGGGCTTTGTAAAGGTGTCCTCAAGAGGGAAGGCGATTCTCATTAATACTCCAAATGTGAATATATGAGAATATTTATTTCCAATCACTATTACCAGCTCTAGTAAATGTTTTGGTCAGTTTAATATCATTTAAAATGCCTGGGCCTCAATACCTCCTCCACTCATTGGGTCTAGTACAGTGGTCGGCAAACTGCGGCTCCCGAGCCACATACGGCTCTTTGGCCCCTTGAGTGTGGCTCTTCCACAAAATACCATGGCCTGGGCGAGTCTATTTTGAAGAAGTGGTGTTAGAAGAAGTTTCAGTTTAAAAAATTTGGCTCTCAAAAGAAATTTCAATCGTTGTCCTGTTGATATTTGGCTCTGTTGACTAATGAGTTTGCTGACCACTGGTCTAGTAGAATGTACTTACTCTCAAGGGGATGTGGTGAGGATTCAGAAGATGATGAGGCATCAAAGGAGGAGTTCAGTGGGTGCTCACAGTTGATTTAAGCTCATTTTGAGAACCCACCCCAGAGAAGTAGCTCATTGATGGCCTGTACAGTTGCACTGTTAGAGACTGCGGAAGGATGGGCTAACTTACAGGCCAAGGTGACTCTCTGCATCCTGAGGGCTGTCTCTCATCAGGTAGAGAGAGAGAGAGATGCCTCAAGAACTCTTCAATCAACTGGAAGTAGTGGGAACCAGGCGGGCTTGAGTGGTGCAGGGAAACCGAAGGAGTGGGTCATTTAAAGTAACCCTCATCATTGGCAAACACTCGGAAACACTAAAAGGTGTGAAGAGAAAAATGATCCCCTCTGAAGCTGTTTCCACGGCGCTGTATTTTGGCTTTGTGCCTTTGGCCTGTACGGAGTGTTGCTTTTTGTCTGGATCCAGAAGCAAAATTTGTGATGGTGACCCATGTCTGGCTTGTGTAGTCAGAATTCTGGCCCAGCTGTTTGGTCGCTAATTGAATTCCAGCTATTCTCTAAACCCGTTTCTGAGTCTGTAAGGCAAATGATGAGACATTGCAGGGTTGCAGGAGGATTAGATGAGATAGTATTAGTCACTTAGCACAGAGCTTGGGAGTTAGTGACCATCCCTACATCGTAGCTGTTATCCATGTACGTGGGCATTCTGCCCTCAGCTTACACAGAGGCTACCTGGATCTTCTGGAGGTGACTCACTGGGCCACTGAGGGAGCCAGCTGTCACCCAGCCAGATTCACCACCTTCCACAGTGTCCTCCTGAGCAGAGAACCATGGGAGAACTTTCCTCCCTGGTTCCTTGAATGGAATCATTCCTGCTTTATTTTCCTGTGATGCTCTGTCTTCATGAGTCTCCTCATCTACTGTGTCTCCATCCTGATTTGATGGTTAGAAAGTTACAGGTGAATTTGTGGTGGATCTCTCTCTAACCGGTAGGGCTTCAGGGAGTATATTCCACATCCCAGCCACCTGCTGCCGATAACTGATCATTCTTCTATGTATTTCTTACCTGCTTTTCTCAAACTTAATTTTACCTTGTATGTACATTGTATACACTTTAAATTGCTTTTAGAACAAGGCAGGGTAGAACTAAACAAATAAAAATAAAAGAGAAATTAAAACACCCAGGGTGCATCCACTCCGAGGTAAATCCTATTTACATATCGCTATAATTTCCTTCCTTCCCCCTCTTCCCCTCTAATTGCTTTTATCACCATTCACCCAACCATCTGTCCATCCGCCCATCAAGCATACCTGCAGGCACCCAATGTAGATTTTCATTGAATATTATGTCAGAGACATCATCTTTCATCATAAAAAGTTCCTCATAAAACCACTTTTAATGGCTGTCTAGCTTCTAGCATATAGATAAGCCACAGTTCACTTAACTATTTTAACTGTTGTTAAAATTTGGGTTTTGTTTTTCTTTGCTGCATAACATTTATCTATTTTATAACGATGATTATCACCATTCCTTATACTTTTGTCTAACGCTTTGCTGTTGTTTATTACTGAGCCCTTTCATTTACATTGTTGGCAATGCTCTTCCTCCTATTAACAGAAACGAAATGAAAGCATACAGGAATTGGTGTTTGTCGGGCAGAGTTGGGAGGCAGGAGGATGGGGTTCCCTGCGCAGCCCCCTACAGTCAGTAAGTCTGTGAAACCCAGAACGGAAGTGTCTCTCCCTTAGGCAGGGTGAGAGCTTCCCGGAGAAGTGGGTGAGGAACAGAGAAGGCTACCACGAATCCCTCTTCTCTTTCTCAAGCTCCCCAAGGCTCTCTCTGGCCATCCCACTGGTCCAAGCAGGGGAGAGTCCTGGCTGGGACCTGCTGCTATGGACCTGGTCTTTAAAGACTTATCAAACCCTCCTCAAAGACCTGATCCTTCGCTTCCTGGTTTTCAGCAAAAATACTGGGATCTTGACATCCCCAGGTATTTTGAGGTTTTTGAGTTTGATATTTTCCCATTCAGTTGGGCAAAATCCCCAGGGCATTTCTCAATAGAGGACTTCTGGGCATTCAGCTTTGATCTTTGGTTAAAGATCAGGAGTGATTTAAAAGTCCCCTAAGAACCCCCTGCCTGTAGTTTCCATGCCTTGTGACCAGGACTTCGGGTCTTTTATGTGCCGCTGTGGTTATGTAGCAGGTTTTATCTTGATCTACTGACTATCACGGATTCCATTGCTGTTGGAGCCAGGCTCAGACCTCCTTCAAAGCCACCGCATTCTCTGAACACATCCTCCAGTTCCGGGTTTGTGAGAGCAAACATGGCTCTTGCTTGTGTTGTTTTCCAAGAAGCAGACCTGCGTCGACCCCAGACTCCAGCACCTGTCAGCAGCATCACCTTGACCACCAATTAGAACTTCAGTTTTCATAGCCGTCATAGGACAATTTTCCTTCCTGGTGATGTCATTGTGAAGACTGAGATACAGGTGATTAAGTAAGATGTCATCGTGACTTGACCATCACAGTTGGTGGCTGAAGTAAGTCTCCCCAGCTTGAGGCTGGACACCCCTAGGTCACGGCCGGTGCTGGATTCCTTTGTCCCTCTGCGCTCCTGGTCCCTCTGGCAGCTTCTGAAATTCCACTCTGGGGCCGGCCAGCCTCCCTCAGCATCCCACAGGGGCCACTGCTTACTCTGTCTTACTGTGTGACCAATTGTTTGGAACCCAATAAACCCTGGGCAGCACCATTTCTGACTTATTTTATTTCTAAAGTGTGCCTTTTTAAGTCATGTTTTCTTGAGGAATGGGGCGGGGGTTAGCTTGTTTTGTTGGTAGATTGTGAAAAATAAATAAATGGCACCTGAGTCCATTTGAATAAAACAAGCCAGGACTCTCCGTTCCTTCTTCTCATCCAACCCCACCACTGCCAGTTGCCAAAACGCCCTTGATCCCAAATTGCTCAATAAACCATGAACAATAAAACAGAAGCGATTTCTCTGACTAAAAATGGATCCTTTCAATGACTAATTTGAAAGAGCACTCATCTACCAGGGGAGCTTCTTAGAGACCCGTCTTTGTCACCAACTAGCTGTGAGACCTGTCACAGTCATTAACCTCTGGACCCTCTTGTCCTCTCTTAGTAAACAGAGGCCGCGGCCTAAATATTCTATAATCCTAAAAGGATGCTATGTCATTAACGACACAACATGAGAAAGCAGTGATTCCTTTGATCACACTTAATTTCGTTTTTACTGTATAGATAAACCTCAATATTTAGGAAGCAACAGAATTATGTTACTCTCTGTGTAGCCATTGGAAGTTAATTAGGCAGCGAGTCTTAATTACCTACATTAGTTTAGCCTGGTCAAATAAAATGAAACCGTTTCTGCGCATGGCCTTCCAATCTGCCATTGACTGCAGAAACGGAGTCAAATATTCATGCACTTGGTCAGCGACTGCCGGCTGCAGGGGCTCTCATTCCTGGTAGTATGTCCATCCCAGGCTAAAGGAGTTTCCAGCTTTGAGGAGAAGCCTGAGCAGAATCTCTCTCTTTTTTTTTATTAATATATTTTATTGATTTTTTACAGAGAGGAAGAGAGAGGGATAGAGAGTTAGAAACATCAATGAGAGAGAGAAACATCTATCAGCTGCCTCCTGCACACCCCCTACTGGGGATGTGCCCGCAACCAAGTACATGCCCTTGACCGGAATCGAACCTGGGACCCTTCAGTCCACAGGCCGACGCTCTATCCACTGAGCCAAACCGGTTTCGGCCAGAATCTCTCTTGAAATGAAAATAAAAGAAGCGTAAGGCCCCAATTGCCTGTGCTCCGCCCACTCCCACACAGTATGTGACAGGGCAATTCTCAAAATCCTTTACTCAGGCTAGTAAATTACTCTGATACCTTGAACACCCCTCTTCCTCAGCTCTTAAAATCTTGCATTTGCAGAAACCTCTGCCTGAAGTCCCCCTCAGAGAAGTGAAACATGGAGGAGGCAGAGCATCCTCATTAGAATAGAATGCCTCACACTGTCTGGACCCGGATGTAACATTTTCTATCTCCTTCTCCACTGACTGGAGCCAAAGGACTTCAGGGGCCGCCCCATTCTCCTCCTCTTTATCTGGGGCAAACTCTCAGAGGGGTCAAATAAATACAGGCTTTGCCCAAAGTCATGCAGCAGCTAGGGGCCAAACTCGAACTGGAATGCAGGCTCTGGACTCCCAATCCATCCCCACACAGTGCTGTGCTGGGCTTGATGGAGTGGCATTTAACATTCCGGGGGTGGAAGGGAAAGAATTTCAAAAGATTAGCCAAAAAGAGAGAGCTTTTCCCCAACGGGCCGGAGCTCTTTGATGCAGGGGAAGCGGTGGAAATGGATCTTGGTTAGTTTCCCTGGCAGGCGGCGGGCTTGGATGTCCCCTTTGTATCTGGGAACGTGGTGAATTATTCATGCAAACAGAATCTATTTGTTCTGAGACTTTTCAGAGGGAAAAAAAGTTAATGGCAAAAGTGAGAGAAGGCGTGATCGTGCTGCACGTTGGCGCCACAGTCCTGAACGGCCATCTAAAGTCGGACGCGCAAGTCCTGGCTGGAAAAGGAGCCCCCAGGAGACACTGCTGAGAGCAGATCTATGTGTGCATCGGGAACCCCCCCCCCCGCCCCCAACTCTTCCTGCCCACACAGTGCTAGCTAGCTCTGGCGGCCCCACCTGTGAAATTGTAAGACATTGAAGTGCTAGACCCCTCCATCACAATGAGGTGGAGGCTATCTGAATGCACTGTGTTTCTTAAACGGGCGAAATGCGATTTGCATGCTGAAAGATGTCAGACGACTTTGGTGAGGGAGGACAGGGGAGTTCTTGAGATGGAATATCTGAAAATAGAAACTATTAACTGTGGCATCACTCAGCAGGTAACGGCACCCACTTCCGGGCTCTGGCTTAAAGTCTAGGCACTTGCCAGCGTCGCGTGTTATTAAGTACGAAGAGCAGGATATTTCAACAGACACCTGCCGCAGACCCCTCCGGCGCCCTTGACAAATGCGCTGTCCAGACCCGGCTCCGGGGCCACAGCAGCTGACCCTCCGGGGATGTGTGTGACCATGTGCATAGCTGACCTCCTCCCTGGGGGTTCTACACAGGGAACTGTTGTGGAGGATGGACACTCTTCAGTCTCTTTATTCAAAGCCACTTATTCCCTTTAATGCATAGAATTTAAATTAGATTGCAACAATGGTTTGAGGCCGGTGTGTGGCTGGCCTTGTTTTCCATGCCCAATAGTCTAGGCTTACTCCATAGGAAACAGGTAGCTAATGAGACACTCTTTGGGCAAAGGGAAATACCAGATTGATTTTTAAGAAAAATATCCCGATAGCAATGGGAAGGACTGGCAGCAGTGTGAGAAGCAAGACAAAACTCAGAATGGGTCCTCAAGGACTATTTCTCATCCTGTAATGTTGCTGCAAGACCATCCATAGGAAGGAAAACGTATGATGTCCTGTACACACAGAGGCTTCCTCTCTCTCTCCGCAAAGAGCAAATCCTGGAGGGGATTCTTTCTTTTTCTGCTTGTTCGCCCTGTTTGTGGAGAAGTTGCTAGTGAGCTGAGAGCATGATGACCTTGTTGAGTCAAGTTTGAGGGCACTTGTTGACACAGTTTGCGCGCACTCACCTGAGGGTGTGAGACCTGGACTGCAGGCCCCGCCCCCAGTTCTGATTGGGTGGGTCTGAGCTGCTGCCCAATAAGCTTGCGTTTCCTACAAGTTCCCAGGATGCTGATGCTGCACCTGCAGGGACCGCACGTGGAGAACTCCCCGTTAGGCCGAAATTCTCTTTCTCTGGCAGTCTCATGAATCAGTACGTTGTTTTTTCTTTTTTTCTTTGAGTTTTTAAATAAAATAACCTCATGCGGCAGGCAAGGAGAGGGTCGGGCTGGGGCCGCTGCGTGGTTGGTCTGTACCTGGGGAGGGCCCGGCTCTACTCCAGGTTGGGGGTTCTGTGAGCTGTGGAGGGAGAGGCAGGCTAGGCCCCAAGACCAGATCCTGGGCTAGGAGATGGGGTCCTTCACCCTTGGGCCTTTGCTTGAGGACAGGGGAGTGCTGCATCCACAGGGGCCTTCCTTCCATCCTAGGATCCAAGCAAGGACCTTCCTGGAGGCCTCAGCTGTCTGGGGGAGGGGCTGACTCTTCTGGGGCTGGGACCAGGGGCAGGGGGGCCCGGAACCTTCTCCTTGGTCCCAGTCACTGCTCCTGAACTCCGTGGGCAGCTGCTGCCCCAGGTGGACTCAGTGGGTTCTCCTTTGCTTGCTTTTCTTATGAATTGATCTCATCTGTGCTGGCTTTGTTTTCATGCGGGCGGCCCCCTGCTCCAGCTTTCCAACCTAAGACCACGTGTGTAAGACCACGTGTGTGAGTCCACGTGGACCTGCCTGTGGGGCCACCTGCTTCGCTCAGGTGAGGGTGGAAGGAGACTGGGAAGCTTAGTGGGGCCCAGGCCCATGTAGCCAACCCCAGTCTAAGTTCGCCATTCGGTACTTCTACTCACTGGATTTCTGGACAGGACAGTAAGAGGGTGAGTACTAGGTTTTGGGCATCACATATCTCATTATACCTTTTGTGCCATTTGGGAGGCAAATTACCTTGTGGAGAAACAGTACTTGTTCCTAAGAGCTGAGAAGCCAGGCTCTGGCCCAGAAGGCTGTGGGAGGTTGTGCGCAGTATTACAGTGACATTGTATAACTGGGAATTTCAGTGACCAAAAGCAGCTACGTTGTACACCTGGAAGGTGAATTTGTGATGTTCTGGCTGTGAGGCTTTGATCAGCTTTCCGGAATTGTTTTTCATTTCATTTAGGAAAAGAGGGAACTGTGAGGACTCAGATTCTTTCTGCTTCCGGCCCTGTGCTGTGGCCAGCCCCCGGGGTGGGCGCGCTTCTTTCTGGCTGACCTGGCCCTGGCCGCGTTCCCATCTCTCAGGCTGGGCACAGCCCCAGACGGAATCTGGAGGCATGTGTGCTGGGCCCGGGAGCAGAGAGGGAGGCAGGCAGGAACACCCGGAGATCCGGCACACAGGTCAGCGCTGTGTGCGCCCCAGAGCACAGGGAAGCCACTGAGCCAGTAGGTAGAACTGTTCAAAGCTTCACTTGGCCGGCCGGGAAGGAAAAACAGAGGAGCCCTCAGAGACCGGTCCCTCTGGGATAGAACACCGAGGCAAGAAAGACGTTTTGCTGCTAGGAACACAGAACAGGCTGGTGAAGGCCTGGACAATTCAAAGGATGAGGGACTGATTGGGAAGCTTTGCGGAGAGCGCACGTGGTCCGGGGCGTGTTGATTCTTGTTGGCCCCAGAGGTCCCCATGCTTTCGGAAGCGCATGAAGTTGCTGAAGGTCATGTTAAAATCAGACACAGGCAGAGACCCAGAAGACGGCCCGGCCCCTAAGCGATCGGCTTCCTGAGCTCTGGGTAACTTAAGAGCAGGGGGTAGAAGCAACTGTCTTTAACGCATGGGGGAAAGCTACGCCTGGGCATCTGGGGTATGGGCAACAGAACAGAGAAAGCCAGGCGCTGAAGGTGGGTTGGTGAGCTGCCTCTTACAAACCTTAGAAATGTGAGGAAACCTCCTTATAAGAAAGGATCTCACTGGACGGAGTGGACACAGGTCAGTGTTGAATGCTGGAACACAATTCACAGTGGAGAGGGAATTTGGGGGGCCAGATCCCAAGAGGCAGTGTCTAACTGTGATGGTCTACGGCAGTGGTCGGCAAACTCATTCGTCAACAGAGCCAAATATCAACAGGACAACGATTGAAATTTGAGAGCCACATTTTTTAAACTTAAACTTCTTCTAATGCCACTTCTTCAAAATAGACTCGCCCAGGCCGTGGTATTTTGTGGAAGAGCCACACTCAAGGGGCCAAAGAGCCACAGGTGGCTCGCGAGCCGCGGTTTGCCGACCACTGGTCTAAGGCTCATGAGAGTGGTCAAATGCCACTCGTGGAGAGTGGAGGCTGTAGGATAGATGGAATTTGCCCCTCAAGAAATCACAAGGTCCCAGTGAACTTCTCAGTAGAGGATCTCTCTTGACTGATTCTAGATGGGGGCCCCTGGGACAGACAGACAGACCAGCATCCTGGCAGGACTGAAGCTGCAAACACTGCCTCCCCTTCCTCAGCCAGCACGAGGCCTCTGTGCTCCTGAGGCAGGAGGGGCCTGTGCGCCTGTGTCATTCATTGTCCGGCCCGTGTGCTGGGACCTGGGCGCCCCGTCTGTGTGTGGCTACCCCTGAGCCCAGGGCGTGTCCTGGTGCTGTCTACGTTTTGTTGGCATGGATTCAGGCTGTGGCAATTCTTAGGTGTCCCTCTGACTGACTGGGAAAATGGCCGTCAGGAGAAACTGGGAGCTGCTCAGTTCAGTGTTGGAGGTGCTGAAAGCTGTAGCCATTCCAGGAGAGGGGGGCTCAGTGCAGCTTCTGACAAGGAGCCCAAATGCCTTTTGGGTGACACAGGTGACTGAGGGAGACGAGGCCATGGTAGTTTCTAGACTATTGTAAGAAATGACCACAAACGTCATGGCTTACAACAGTACAGATGTATTATCTCAGGGTTCTGTATGCCCTAAGTGGACATTAGTTAGTGAACTTCACCAGGCTAAAGTCAAAGTCTTGGTGGGAACGTATTTGTAAGTTCCAGGGATTAGAACGTGGGCATCTTTGGGGTTCTGCAAGAGGCGGGGGTGGGGGGGTGGGGGATGGGGGGGAGGGGGGGAGGTGTCATTCTGCCTAACACAGGAACAAGGAACTTGGACTTCAGTCCCCTAAACTTAATAAAAAAGGCAGAGTTTTAATTTCTTATTTTACTGTCTTTCTTGGGATTAATAATGAGAGGAGATCCACATTCACGTTTGAGGCATTTTATGTCACTGCGGATTGTGTCTCTTGTGAGGCGATATTTGGATGGTGTGGGTGGGCCTGCCGTGCAGTGAGCGAGAGAACTGGAGAAGGAAGGATTTTTGGCTAAGGATGCAGCTTGCCTGTGATGCTAAGGCCGTGGTCGGCGAACTGCGGCTCGCGAGCCACATGCGGCTCTTTGGCCCCTTGAGTGTGGCTCTTCCACAAAATACCACGGCCTGGGCGAGTCTATTTTGAAGAAGTGGCATTAGAAGAAGTTTAAGTTTAAAAAATTTGGCTCTCAAAAGAAATTTCAATCATTGTCCTGTTGATATTTGGCTCTGTGGACTAATGAGTTTGCCGAGCACTGGGCTAAGGTAACGGATGTCCTGCCTGACTCTTTCCAAGAGCCTCTGGGACAAGAGCAGAAGGCCCAGGCCATGGGAGGGTGGCTGTGGGGCTGTGCTCAGAGGCCGAAGCAGGACCCTCAGTGCCCTGGTAACCTTTCCCCCGAGTAAAGCAATGCTCCCGCTGACCAGAGTCTTCCCCTCTGGACACAATGGGTCTAGAGACAACAAATGTGGGCAAAAGTGGGAAGAAGCAAGAGAGGCGTCACCCTTCTCTTCCTGGGCCAGGACTCTGCTCCCTTCCCCGTGAGTGGGGACCTTGCCGGGAGCGAATTCACATTCTCTCTAGTAGTTTTCTTGGGGCCGCACTAATCCAGTTGCTGAGAGTCCTGCTTCTCTCTTTCTTTGCTTGTCTTGTGGATCCGTAAAAGGGAAGTGAATTCCTTTCTGCTTCCTGTTTCAGTGTCATAAAACCACACCCACCCACTGGCCCAGTGCAGCCTTCCAGCTCATGAGCTGAGCAGATGGGAAAAATCTGATAAAGGCCGCCTGTGGGTCCCATTACCATAAATGGGGTGAAGTGTGTGTGTGTGTGTGTGTGTGTGTGTGTGTGTGTGGGTCCCACCTGTTCAAAGGCCCAAGTAGTAGTCTCCAAACCACCTTTATTAAGAAACCCTGCACTGGTGGTTCTTAAGCATTTTCTATAATTAATACAGCTGTTACATGGGTCCCCATTGATGAGCAGCTCTTTGAAATTACATTCAAGGGTTAAACCCAGTTGACATGTGTGGGAGGGATACAGGGGTGGGATAGGACATTGGCAGCCAAACCAACACTTCCAGGAGGGAAATAGAAATCCTTAAAAAGCAGATGCATCATGATGTTCAAACACTTCTCTCATCCTGCCAGAGCTGTGACCTAAATGAATAGGCACAGACTGTCAACACATGTGCCCTGGCATGGCGTCTTCATCCACAAGGCTGTGATCTTCATCATTATCATCTTCATTAGAAGCAGATGGCAGCCGAGTGTTGCCTACACAGTTAGGTAATGTTGAAATCATTCCTGGGAAAACTCTCATGCAGCCTAACCGATTCTTGGAGGAGCTACAGTGGGGGCCAGAGGGCAGGGGATTTGCTTAGGAGGCAGTAGCTTCAAGAAATCAATCTATGGGCTAAAGAGACGAAGTGTTTTTAAAATTGATAAAAGAGAGCATTTGCTCCTAAAATCTCCTCCGTATCATTGGGGTACATTTTTGAACTCTAAGATGTTTACTTGCTAGTCCTGTTAGAAAAACGTGGGGTTTGTTACCGATTTGGCAATAATCAAATTCCCACTCCCCGGGGGAAATCACTGTTGGGAATTGGGATGAACGTGCTTGTATGTTATACGGCCCAGCCCGCCACGCGGGTGAGTGTCCATCACCCTCTCCCCTGACATTCGGGGCCTTCGGAATAGTCCCAGGCTGTCCTGGTTTTGTTGTTTTTCCCTGAGACAGGCTGCTCGCACCGGCCAAGCTTTGATTTCTGCTTCCCTTCTTTGGAAAAAGCCAATCTCAGTGTTTTTGAGCATTTGTTACACTTTTGTTGCATCTGTTGGGCCAGGCAGCCTTGAGGGCAGGAGGCACTGTTCTCTGAAGGGGGAGATTAGGGAGGAGGACCCGCCCCTGTTGATCTGCTGAGTATTTGTTATTTTCTGAACTCAGCATATTTTTCAGCTAGTTCTCCGCAGATGGCACAAGGTATTTTGAACTCAGTGAACCCTTTTTTTTCTTGTTTTGAGACAAAAAGATGAACAGGAATAGCCTATGCCGGTAACCCTTCCAGACAAAACCCTCTCTTCTCCCATCACCTTTTTGTTCCTTCACTCCAGGTTAAGGAGGGAGCAGGAAGATTTTTTGGCATATTATTTTAGGTTCCCCCATATAAAAAAAACCAGTTGCTGCAACAACCTAATTTTAAAAGTATGTTCCTAAGAGAGTATTCTGAAAGGAAATATGTTTTAAAACCTTTTTTGTCATTAGTAGCAGCAATTTTTTTTAAGTTTGCTTCTGTACTAGCTGTCCAGATATTTCACTTTCTCTCTTTTCAATCATTTAAAAAAAAATCTTGACAATAAGCTGCAGTGACTACAGGCATAAAGTAGTATTTTCCTGGACAAAGAAAAAACACTTCGGCCTAGCGTTCCTTTTCCAGTGCTTCTATTTGATCTTTGCAGGAACCTTGTGGTGGAGACAAGTCAGGGCTTCCTTCCATTTAGTGAGAAGGAGCCCGATTCCCATTCCTATCTTTATTTCCTTGTTGACTGGATAGATCTCCGACTCCCTAGACCCATGGTCGGCAAACTGCGGCTCGCGAGCCACATGCGGCTCTTTGGCCCCTTGAGTGTGGCTCTTCCACAAAATACCACGGCCTGGGCGAGTCTATTTTGAAGAAGTGGCGTTAGAGGAAGTTTAAGTTTAAAAAATTTGGCTCTCAAAAGAAATTTCAATCGTTGTCCTGTTGGTATTTGACTCTGTGGACTAATGAGTTGGCCGACCACTGGCCTAGACCACACATCCACCTCTGAGTTCACTGGTGGCCGGTGGTGGTGCCCTCAGGACCACAGAGCTAGTGAAGGGCAGGCCTGAGACCTGAGCCAGATACCCTTTCTCCTTTGCTCTTGGCACTCACAGTGCTTCGATCCAGAAGGACTAAACTTGTTTCCATTTAGGTGACTACAGAAACATCAGCGATCCTTGACCGGAGAGCTTTGCCTGTAAAGGAATCTCTGTTTCAAGTGTGGTCTCTTCACAACCACAACAGAGGGGTCGGTGCCCCAGCACAGAGCATGCTGGGAGGATGGGGGTGAGAAATGGACACCGTGGTGGTGTCCCAATTCTGGAGGGTCCTCAGTGGGAATGGAGTTTGGTAGAGCTCATTATTCGTTAATTCGACAAATATACATGCTGTGTGTCAGGCTGCTCTCGCTCAGCAGATGAAGCAGCGAAGGAAGCAGACAAATAGCCCTGCCTCCCGGAGCTCCCATTCCAACAACCGTCTTAGTATTTTATTTTTGTTACGATTCCTGTTTAAGCGCGCCTTTAGCACCATTTATCTGAATGCTTTCACTATAATTGATAATTTTGGTGGCAGAACAATCGTTACTATTTACTGGATGCTTATAACATGCCAGGCACCGCCTAAACAAGTCATACATTATCCCATGTGAGCCTCAGCACCACCCAGCTAGCGGGCCGGCGTTCTCATCTTTCACGCCACAGAATTAGTCCAGAGCAGATGCAGGATTTCAGCATAGGTCTGTCTGCCTCCCGAAGCTGTGTCTCTCACCACTGTCCACATGGGCTTATCTTAAACATTGCTTACTTAGCTTGCAGGTCCAAGAAACTAGTTCAAAATGAAAATTGAAATTGTTCTTATGTGGTATCAGATAAATTCAAAATACATTAGCTTTCAAATCTGAAGGAAAGATGTGTTTGTTTTTTAAGTCCCATCGTAAGGTGGTGCATTAGAGCTGTAAACTTTAGGGCAGACAATGATGCCTCTATTGCATCATTGTGTAGCTTATCACATGTGCCTCTGTTACTGTTAAAAACTAGACAGAAAATCATTGTCCACAATCATCCGAAGTCCTGTGTGGTTGTTCAAGAGAGTATGCTGAAGAGGAGGCCATATTGCAAAGGAATATATTGTGACAAGGGGTGGCGAGGGGCTGGCATATCTGTGTATGAGCTTCTGCACAGACCTCAACCCAGATCTTGGATCATCTGTAGGACCCCTGGTGGACATTTCTCCTATAACTTTCAAATGTTCACCTCTTTTCATCTGTTTTCTTCTCTTTTCCTCTTTTCCTCCCTCTCTGCCTTTCCTCTGCACATATTTATTATGTTGACTCTGTGTAACACACCAGAGGAACTGAACACTGACCCAGCCAGTCCAGAGGAGTCTACCCACGACTTCAGTCCAGCTTGGGGACACAGCACTGGGTTCCAGGTGGTTAGAGGAAGCTCCGATCACCACAGATGTGCAAGCAAGTGGAACACAGTGGGGAAAATAGTGAAGAAGATCAGGTGGTATTAATCGCTGCTAGTTATTGAGAGATCACCATATGGCAGCCACTTCTGCTCAGTAGCGTACATACATGATCTCATTCAATCCTCATGGCAGCCCAATCTAAGATGTACTTGATGCTGAGAGAGGTTACATAGCCTGCTTTAGGTTGCCCTGCTCATAGGTAGTCATGATTGGAGTCCAGGTACCCAGGTAATTTTAGTTCTTCTCTGTGTGACAGTATCATGAGGATTCAGAAGTGGGAGAGATCAAGGCAGATTGGAGAGATAGCGAGGGAGGTTTCATCTCCATCTACACTTAATTTCTATTAACATTTCAGTCCCACTTACCTCACTTGCCCAGGTGTAACTGGACAGCTTTGACCAGCTACTATCTTAATCATATTGAGATGCGCTAAACCAGATAGCATTACTAATTATAATTAGTTATCTAATCAGATGGTTGTAAGGATCACACTTCTCTCTATTGAGCATGTCATCACCATTCAATTTGAGCATACTTTATTAGGTTCCTTTTCATTTTGCTTGTCACAGCCATAGAACGCACAGGCATTTAGAAAAATGTATTTTGACTTGAGGTGCTAAAATGTCAATACCCGACTCTCATAGCTATGTATGTATGTTGTAATATCTCGGGTAACCACTAAATATCCTATTCAAAGTGATATATTCAGAAACACTGTGGGTAAAGAAAATGAAATTAAAAATATATTTTCAACCCAAAGGAAATGAGAAAGCAAGCAAAAATAAACATACAATAGGCGAAGGGGAGAGGCCTCCGGAGGGCTTCTAAGGGGCCGGCATGGTAGGGGTCACCTGAGTGATCCTTTAATGTGTGTTTCACATGCTTTTCACAACAAAAGTTATAAAAGCCTGGGGCGGGGGACCTGGCCGGCGGAGCTCAGTGCGTGAGCGTCGACCTATGAACCAGGAGGTCATGGTTCAATTCCCGGTCAGGGCATTTGCCTGGGTTGTGGGTTTGATCTCCAGTGTGGGGCGTGCAGGAGGCAGCCAATCAATGATTCTCTCTCATCATTGATGATTCTCTCTCTCCCTGTCCCTTCCTCTCTGAAATCAATAAAATATATATTTTTAAAAAAGCATGGGTGGGGTGGCTAAGCCCTGCTTTTCTATGGGTTACCCCTGGGAAAGCGCTTTCTTCCTTTCATTGAAAGCTGGGAGTCAGCCGCTTTTCGGTCTGTCCTGTCTCTGTCCTTAAAATTCTCCTTTGGGCTCCGCTCTTGTTTACTGTCCCCTTATCTCAGCCCTTAAGGGAGGCGTCTTCCCCTTCAGCATTCCTCTTTGCTGGTGCCTCTGTCGCCTCTTCAGCAGGCGCCAGCCTTTCTGCCTTCATCCTCTGCTCACCTGCTCGTCCACCTGCTGCCGGGGGGTTTCTTCTCCCCTCAGGCCTGGTGTCTCCATAGAGTTTCCTAGGGTCACTCAACTCCTCACATCTGCATCCAGACATCAGGCTAACGGGCAGTATCCTTCCAAAGGCATCCATCTTCTTCTAGGCATACAATTCACATGTGTACTTCCGACACGTTTTGTTACTTGATCTTTTCACAACCTTTGGCAGAGAAAAGCACCTGCTTGCTTTTGAAACGTTCAGATCCGTTGCCTGGAACTTATGTTCCTGCTTGCTTCTTCCCTTTGACCCGCTCCTCTCAGTATCTTGCTCAGGCTACTCTCTCTGCTTTTTTATTTTTAAATTCCAGGATTGTATCTTCTGGACCTCTTCTCCTTATGCAACAAATTTATTCTTTATAAACTTAAGAATAAAAGAAACCGAACCCCATTTTTTTCTTCCCCAAAAGATGTTATTTTTGGATTTATCTATAAAATATTATACCGTAGTATGTATAAAAAATAAATGATTTAAAAGTTACCTGTGATGTTAAGCAATGTTTATAGTAAAATGGAGATAACTTAAAACGCTTTAGGTGGCAAGTGTATTTCAGGTAACCACCTCCTAGGAGCCTTGTAGCCACCTGGAGCTGGAGGGGAGTGTGATGATGGGGCATTAGCCATTTGGCACCTTCTGAAGCACAGATGGGTAAGCTGAGGGCCGGAGGTGTTAGAGGCCTGGCGCTGGGTGGTGGCTCAGTCTTGGGGCCCCTGGTTCCCGGGCCGGGTCTGTCCCAGCTGGCTGTGCTGCCGAGAAAGCGTGGGTAGCTAGCTGCCTTGCCTTTTCCCAGCCAAATCTAACAGCGGGAAGCCGAATGGCCCATTAAAATTCTACTCACTCCTTCAAAGGCATTAAAAATTAAAAATCTATCTCTTTTGTCAAGTACCTTTTCTGTTATTAATTAGCTAATCACAACAGACTCAATTGATTAATAACCCTTATTACATGCCTTTCCACCTTATTGATAAGGTCCGTCTGTGTACTGTAGTGTGTAGGAAGGAAAGTTTATTTAAAAATTATCAGAGCATTGAAAATGAAGGTAAATAAAACCAGCCGGGCCTCCACAGGAGAATTATGGGAAATCCATGAGGGGGGAAAATTACTTTCGATGGTAATTTTAAGTAGATTCACTCTCCAGCATTGAGCCGACAGAGGATCGCATCTTAAATACCAATTTCATTCTCTGAGGGCAGGAGCACTGTGGAACAGCTGGAGCCCGGGAAGGGAAAATAGCCTGGAATCGGGTGAGATCCCAAAGCATCCTGTAAAAACCAACGCCTGGTATTTTTATGTGTGTCATCTGGCTTGAAAGGGAGGCAAGTAAATATTTAAAAAACAAATTCCAGAATGTTCTTATTTGTTCAGGCAAAATGAAAGGTCAGTCCCTGAACTCCTGGTAGGATGTGCTTCTAAGAGGCAGGACCTCTGCAGGGGTGTTGTAGCTCTCCATACGCCGGTTTGCCAAGAGCCTGCACGTTTGCCTCGGAGAGAGCAGTGTGCGATCACTACAGCGAGAGGCGGGCTCCACAGCTGGGCTGGCAAAGGGAACTGGACCTGAGGGGCCCCAACTCTTCAGCCTCCCCTGACTGTGCCCAGGATCGCGAGAAAGCAGGCAGTGTGCAGGCTGATGACGGGAGCAGATGTTTTCTCTGCTGCCTGCCGTTTCCGCAGATGGTACAACCAGGGTGCAAGGAAAACCGAGCAGTGAGACGTTAGGAACAATCCCTTGCGTGTCTATGATGCACTGATGTTTTACAAGACATTTCACTCGGTGCCTGAAAGCCTCCCTGTGGGGAAGTGCAGGTGGGGGCGTAGGGTTCAGAACCATCAAGGAGCTCGTCCACGGTAGTCCAGGTGGAACGGAAACGGGTGTCCGGAGCCCAGATTCACTCTTCCTGTCGCACTCCACTTCAAAGGAAACCAAGCTGCCTTGAGAGAGGAAAAGCACCCTCAGTGTCTTAGGAAAGGCTAGCATCTCCACGTCAGCACCGCAGGCACATTCACGTTGCCTGCCAGGTGACTACTGCTTTCTCCTGCATCTTCTCCTGATGGCGTACTCAGAGACCCCGAGTCCTGGAGTGGGGGCTTAGAGACGAGGGCGTGAAGTTCACCGATCGTTCCAGATCCAGCCCAGGTCTAACCCCATGGTTTGGCTTCCAGTTGAGTGTTCTTTCCAGCACAACTTGTTCCTTCTCAAAGCTTCTTACAGTTTCAAGGAGGATAGTCACAAGAGCGTTGTCTAAGTCTCAGAGGCCTGAAAATTACATGATGCAAACAGACCTGTAAGCGTTTGGAAAGGTGCAGAGAACTAGATGAATACAGAGCAGTAGTAGGCTCCTATTCTGGTCTTCATGGATAGATCGCATGGACTCTCCGCACTGTCGATGGTCACTTGCAATCCTGCTGGGGTCCAGCTGGCACCGGTGCTGTGCCCTGCCTCTTCCCCGGCTTCCGTGTGAGCAACATCATGGCATTTCTTGAGTTCTGTTCTCTAGGGAGGTTTCCTGATTGCGCTGGGTGACCCTAAGCTTCTAGGGAGATCTCTTTCACTTTTGTAATTGCCAAGTGGTGTCTGACCTTCTGAGCTGCCTTATATTTGCATTGCATTCATATAAAACATGTCAGTGATGTTCAGCATTGATGTCCCCAAGCCCTTAAGACTTCTGCCTCTTTGTCCTGCCTTGTGATTATCCTGCGTTCCAGAGCATGTCATGACACAAGTAAGGATTTGGAGAGAGATAAGGGGTTCCCACACAGATAAGATACATTCAGTTAAAAAATGCTTTGATTTCCAAAGTTCACCTGAAGGTTATCTGAGTGGAGCAGAAAGAGTATGAGACTTGGAATGTGGAGCCTGGAGCTCCTATCTGAGTTTCACCACTCAGTTACATCTCTGGTCAAGACACTGCTCTGCGCCTGCGGGATCAGATGGTGTCTAAGGACCAGCCCAGGCTGCAGCCATTATAGGGTTGACACTATCCTGAAGTCTATGGAATTCTTGTCAGCTGTCTATTGCCTCTGCATCCATGGGAAACAGACTGCACACACACACACGCACACACACATAGAGTGTTCTCCATTGTGTTTTTGGAAAAGACTCTGAATCAAGTTCTTAGAGCATTTTGACAGGTTTCAGGTAGAGGTTCCTAATCCTGATCCTAGAGGTTTGGGGTCGTCAGCTATGTCCTCATTTATTTCTGGCTCTTCGCTAGTGATGGAGAGACAGGCATTTTAATTGTACATTAATGAGGAGTTAATTATGATGAACTGCCTTCGTGGCAGCTAGTAATTACTAGCTTTTAAAGGAAAGACTATTTGGGTTTAAGACATTTACACAGCTTTTCAGGATGAGACAGGACGGACTATGTCAGACCTGAGAACAGCGCTGACGGTAGCTCCGAAGGTCCCATTCTTTGAACTTTAGGACCGAATGCATCCTGTAGATCAGGTCATTCATGCAGCAGAGGCCTCTTCTAAGAGGGGGTCACAAACATGTCAGGACATTGGCGTGGACACCGGGGATGTGAAGTCAGGCTTTCCTGTCTTATTAGCACTTGATCATTGACAAATTTGAGGTGTTTGAGTTGCGTTCTCACTGGGTGGTTGTGAAACTGAAATAAGATAAAAGATACGGAAAGTGCTTAGAAGTCACAAACGTGTACAAATAGTCTACCATTTCTGGTGGAGAAAACAGCAGGAGCAGTGGCCTGAGCTGTGGTGTGAAGGTGGATGGAGTGTTTGTTTCTTTCACCACCTCACCTCTGCAGATGCCGTGCCTCTGCTGGGCACAGGAGTAGCTGAGGCTGTAGCTGGAGTCTGAGGACAGCTGGTGGCCCCAAGAAAAGAAGAAAAGCAGAGCAAGTGCTGACAAATTCCTCCTGGAGACCCTGGATGACTCATTAAGAAGCCTCGATCCCGAGTTCTCGCCCAGCTGGGCCCAAGCCCCCATGACCGAATCCTGAGTGACAGATGAAAGAGAGACTTGGGATGCAAACTACATACCAATCTAGCCAAAGTCCTCTTGGGATTTCATCTCAGATCCTGATCACGGAGAAATGACGCCGTTTCCCGACTTTATAATGCAATATTGAGACCTTTTCTAGTGACTGCCTCTGTTTGTATCGATTGACTTAACGGTATGGGAATTGCCTCTGGTGATGACGAGGATTGTTTCAGGGGGACCTTGGAAGGCTTCTTGTTTCCTGTCGCCACACTTTCCACTCTGAACCAAAGCCTTCCATCTCACACGGGGAGACTGGGTTTAGGAAACCAGGCCCCGGAAGGAGCTGAGGCAGCCACTGCTGCGTTCGGCTGTGCTGGATGCGTCGAGGTCCTTGTTTCTGCAAGACCAGCCCAGCAGCGCTCTCTGGAGCCTAGCAAACTGAGAATATTAAACTGTGTGCATACTGAAGGCCTTTCCAGGGTCACGCTCTCTTGGAGTTTGAAGAGTCACTGGGACAGTTCATCCTCCCAGGGCAGCTTTCGGTAGAGAGTAGGGTTGGCAGTGCGCATGTGAAGGGCCAGGGTGATGTGTCCAGTGGAGGACAATAGACCAAAACAGAACTGTCATGAATGGCTGCCTCTGCTGGGAAAGACCCCTTCCTTTTGTATGCTTAGGGCTGAGCTCCATCCTTCTACATAGTCCAATGTCCTGTGCGTACAATGTCCTGTGCGTACAATGTCCTGTGCGTACATACGTCAGACATTGTCATTTCCCTGCCTCGGTGGGCTTCCGGAATTCATCTCTGCAACAGGTTAATCTTCCCAGTGTGTGTCCGGCCCAAGAGGGCAGATCCGGTGCCAAGCTTTGGTTTGCTCACGTTCCCTCTCTCACAATTCACCTGCGTGATCCTGCTGGGAGTGGGCCAACATTCCATAGGTCCAGGGCTCCAGAGAGGAAGATAGAGGAGGCACAGTTTGAAAGGAAAGCTGCTCCTGTAAATGTGGCAGACACTCTTTGCTGGTAGAAACATGTATTTTTTTAATCCTCACCAAAGGATATGTTTATTGATTTTTAGAGGGAGAAGAAGGGAGAGAGAAATATCAATGTGAGAGAGAAACATCGACCGATTGCCTCCCCCATATGTGCCCTGACTGGGTATCGAACCTGCAACCTAGGTATGTGCTCTGACAGGGAATCAAACCAGCAACCTTTTGGCATAACAACGTGTATTTCTATTGTCTGCAAAGAGCCAACTGAAACCTCAAAACGAGGCCTTGTAAAGGGAAGCTGGACTCAATAAAAATCAAAACCTTACCATTTACTCGGAACATGTAGCTTGAGGAACAACCATCCGCTGGATTAATTATGAAATCATTATGGATGTGTAACCAATGAAATTATCTTTTAATGCTTTGATGCTTAACCTCCCACCTCTTGAAATAGAGAATGAAATCCAAAATGAATATTTACTCAAGGACAACATCCTGGTTTCAAAGAACAGTCTTGCTGCCTGCTGCTGCTTCCCAGGTGCACCCTCTCCCCGGGCTTGCTCTGGCATGCTTGACCATTATGCAAGAGTCATTCAGGTTGTAAAACCAGTTTGCAAATACATGAATTTCAGAGATCTGCTCCACAAGAAGGCAGCGGGGTGATCAAAGTGTTCAGCTGATGAGAAGGGCGGGGACTGGGAACATTAGGAGAGAAGAAGGAACACGCATGCAGGGGAAGATGAGTGATGTGTGTATACATGATCAAACCTGCAAGCAGGCAGCGCTGAGGCTGGGGGAGGGCTGTGACCAACGGTGGTCACTCCGTGATGTCAGGAGCCTGTGGACTAGTGAGAGCTGATGGCAGCTGTAGGAGCTTCTCTGCTTACACAGTTCTTCCATTTAATGTTACCGCCTTTGATCTTCTCCGCAATCTGCTAGGGAAGCAGGGGCAGGATTGCAACTCCCATTTCACAGATCAGATTGAGAGGAGAGCGACTTGTCCATGGAAATGGTTTTTAGCGCAGTCATGGTCCAGGCAGGTCTTGCCAATGAGCTACAGCTTCCCTATCCATTTTGCACACCCAGGGACCCCTTTCCCCATAACGGGAGTCACTGGTCTACTGTGGCGTAGACACTATTTAAAATATTGCTCCTGTCTTATAGTAGAACTGATATGTGGATCTTGGAGACAGAAAGACTTGAGTTTAAATGACGGGACAGCCATCTAGATATATCTTGATGGAGAACAAGCTATTTCACCTTCCTGAGCAGGGACTCTGGGCATAGCTCTCCTGGGTGTTTACTGCACTAACTCAGTTTCTTTGTTTTCCCCTATGCCTAATTCTTTGATGTTATTTTCTAAGAAGGATTTGATAATCCTTTTGTTGCCTCAAATTTAGGGTGACCCTTCTTCAACTCATAGATAACTTTTTCTTTCAAAGGAACAGTTCTGCTTTCTGTCCAACTGCCCTTTGTAGAATAATAGATTCCTAGAGAGACTGTAAGGCTGGAGTGACTTAGAGATGACCAACCCCTCTGAGAGATGAGAAGACCAAGGCCTCATTAGGTTAATTAACTTCCCAAGATGATACAACCAGTTAATGATTGAACATCTTGCCTTTTTTCTTTGTTATACTATGTCCTATACAAGTAACCTTTTTCTCAGTATCACAAGGATCATTATTAATCCAACAATATATTTAATGGAAACTTGAGTTTTTTCATAAACTTTTATCTGAGTGGCTGATAAACACATTTAGAAATTGATCCTACCTTACTTTGTAGCATTTCGTGGGCTCTTAAAATGAGAGGACAACGTACCCTGGCTGATGTGGCTCAGTGGGTTGAGATTCAACCCATGCACTAAAAGGTCACTGGTTCGAATCCTGGTCAGGGCACCGCGCCCCCCCTCCCCCCTCCAATTTTTTTTTTTTTTTTTACAGGATAACTTAAAAGTGATAGGCCTTAACATCTCACACAACGTGGGGATTTCCTTGGCAACATTCTGATTGGTAAACATCTAGTTTCCTTTATCAATTCCAGTGGCCAGGGGACAGGATGAACTCCAAGTCATTCTGCTTCCTCTTGGCCCATTTTCACCCAGTACCTCTGCCCGAGCCAGCCTGTTCCCTCTTCCCTTTTGTCTTATGCCAAAGCTTAAATCCTTTATTCTTAGGCCAGAAACATTTTTCTCAAAAAAAAGAAGGAAAATCTTCTCAATGTCTCCTTAGCTTCCTCGATCATGTTCTTTTGAGCTTGTTTGTGCCATCAATTATTCAGGTCTTTTAAAAAGTGCAGCTCACTGCAGGCCTTGGAGAACTGCTTGGAAAAAGAACGAGCTCACCTGCTCTCTTCTCATTTGGGTGATTAGTCATTGTGTATTACCTCTTTTTAATGTCACAACAACCTCATGGACGAGACGGTGCAGGTCATATAGCTACGTATGGTGAGACCAAGGCTGAAAGAGGCTCTGATTCACAGGCAGCCACACAGCTGGTGAGAGAGAGGTTTCAGGTGGCTTGCTGAGCCATATCGTACCAGCTCAGTTTTGTTTGTGACAACATGGCTGTGTTGTACCCGTGGCTATGTTTATGGATGGCAGCACATTTGGGGGTGGAGGTTGGGGGGCTTGAGATAGTTCTTTGTGCCTCTAAAACCAATCCTGTATTATATATAGTCTCTTCTGATAGCCACCACGCATCGCATGCTTTTTAATGTTTTCCATTTTGTCTCTTTTGAGTAGCTGATTCCCTCTCCCTCCCCCTGCCTGCATATCTGGCTTAGGTCTCTGAGGATGGGAGCACAGTGTTTCCCCCAGACTCTGCACAGCTCCCTGCATTCATGACAGCCACTTGCCTTTGATTTCCACCCTGGAATCTTGCCTATGAAATGTGTCCAACTGTTCCTAGGTAACTTCTCAGCTTCAGACGGATTCCAATCATGTTGAAACAAAACAGACTTGGGAGACATACGCTTGGTTTTTAGATGTTGAGAACTGGCATTTTTTCAATAGGTTCTAGAATTAGAAATGAGCCGAGGAAGTGGTAGAGAAGAGTAGGCAGCTCTTGGCAGTTGGCACACTGGAGGGCCCTGAAAGGGGTGGGAGGAGGGCAGGTACATCACTCTACTCTCTGTCTCATCCTCAGCCTCACTGTTGGCAAGTCAGGCATCCTGACAGCGACCTGCTCCTCTCCCCGTACAGCCAGGAGACAGCGCATGTGAAGTGCCTCTGGTGAGCCAGAAACATGGGAGGCCCTCAACCAGTGGTGTGAGGCATGGAAAGTGCTGTGAAAACATCAAAGGTCTCATTATTTTTGTTAGCTCTTTCTTGGGTGCTTGGAGTTTCACTCCTTAATTAGGGGCCACTCCCTTAACTTTTTAGAAGCAACATTCAACCACAAAGACTGCCTTTGATCTCTCTGAATAGGCCACAGCCAGGCATTTAAAGACTAGAGTACAGTTATAATCTCCAGCTAATCACAGTGCAAATGCTGACAGCTTGCTGCCTAGAAGGGGGTGAGGATCAACCAGTAAGTATCCTTACTCACCAGTTGAGTTTCTTCATGCCTGGATTAACAAGATAAGAAGTGTAAGAATGGCCCAGCCAGTGTAGCTCAGTGGTTGCAGGTCAACCCAGGAACCAAGAGACTGTAAGTTCAATTCCTGGTCAGGGCACATGTACGGGTTGCAGCTCCATCCCCAGTAGGGGATGTGTAGGAGGCAGCAGATCTCATCATTGATGTTTCTATCTAGTTCTTCCTCTCCCTCTCTCTTTGAAATCATTCCTATCTATATATATATAAAAGCCTAAGTGATTGTTATGACCGAACGACCGGTCACTATGATGCACACTGATGACCAGGGGACAGACGCTCAATGCAGGAGCTTCCCCCTGGTGGTTAGTGTGCTCCCACAGCGGGAGCGCCCCTCAGCCAGAAGCTGGGCTCATGGCTGGTGGCTGGCAAGTGTAGCTTCAGTGGCAGGAGCCTCTCCAGCCTCTGCAGCAGTGCTGTGAGGGGAGGGGGCGGGGGATGGTGGCAGCAGGCAGAGTGGGGCCAGGATGAGTGGCAGTGGAGCTGCGCCCCTCCCTGGCTGGGGCCAGTCCCTGGCCGGGGCTCCTCCCTGGCCACCTGCCACTTCAGCTTGGGCACTGCTACATCCCCGAGGGGCCCTGGTTTGTGAGAGGGCGCAGGCCAGGCTGAGGGCCTCTAGTGTGTGTGTGTGTGTGTGTGTGTGTGTGTGTGTGTGTGTGTGCATTGTGAGAATGAGCTCTGATTTTCTTTCCCCTTTGGGGTAAACTTCCTGCAAAACTAGTCATTCCAGCTGTGCTGTCCTACCTAGTCCCTGGGTGGGGAAGCGGGGAGGCAGAGAATAAACAGGAGTCCTCAAAGTATTAAATGGTAGGAGCCTTGGAAACAGACAAATGGTCAATTCAAGCCCAAACTCGCCACTTTCTGGTATAAAATAGGCAAGTTCTTTTCACCGTAAGTCCCATTTTCCCCATTTATAGAAGGGACACCATATTGCCTACTCACTGGGTTGCCATGAGATCAACATAGAGAGTAAATGCTAACTGAATGCCAGTTTTCTTTCTAGACCCGCAGTGTATGCACTAAGGTCCACCTCATCAGGCTGTTTTTCTTCCAGAAACCTGCCCCTCCCAGTGCCAAACAGCCAGCATTTCCACTTCAGCGGCTTCACAGCCACCCGACGGCCAAAAAGCAGGACACATTCCTCATCACCATCCGTTCGTTTTTTCACCCACTGACACCCGTCGAGGTCCTCAGCTCTGAGACGCAGGTCAATTGGAAGTTGTTTTTCATGTTGAAATATTAACCACTCTCTTGTACTGCATGTAAGAGCTCCGTTAAATTAATGAGAGAGCTTCTGAGATGTTTTGTGTTTTAGAAACTATATACAGCATTCAGATGCTTTGATGAAACATGTTTGATTCATTTATATGTTCATGTGTCTCAAAAGCTTGCAAAACTATTTTCCTTGAATGCAATATGTATGTGGACCTATGTGATGTTGTTTAGCCAGACTCGGGAGGTGTCCTGGCTCCTTTCCCATCATGAACTCACAGTGTGGTTCTTGGCAAGTAGCTTTAAAACATCATGTAACTGTTTTCAAAATCTACTAAAAAAATAATACCTAGTCCTAGTCCCCAGTTTTACTAAGGATATAAGACCAATTCATAAGAAATAAGTACAAAAATACGTGGTACACACTTACACTAGAATATTACTAGGCCATAGAAAAGAGTGGAATCTTACCATTTGCAGCAGCGTGAATAGACCTAGAGGGTAGTATGCTCAGTGAAGCAAGTCAGAGAAATACCACATTATTTCACTGAGATGTGGAATCGAAAGAACAAAATAAACGAAATTAAAGCAGACGCATAGACACAGAGAACAAACTGATGGGTTGTCAGAGGGGAGGGTGTTTGGGGGACTGGGTGAAAAACGTAAAGGGATTAAGAACTACAAATTGGCAGTTACAAAATAGTCACAGAAATATAAAGCACAGCATAGGGAATATAGTCAATAACCCTATATAATAAAAGGGTAATATGCAAATCTACCAAACGGCAGAACGACCAGTCATTATGATGCACACTGACCACCAGGGGGCAGACGCTCAATGCAGGAGCTGTCCCCAACCCGCAGCCCCCAGCCTGGCATCCCTGTGCACGAATTATGTGTGCCGGGCCTCTAGTACTGTAATAACTACATATGGTGCCAAGTAGATACTGGAAATAGTGGGGGGAACGCTTTGTAAAGTATATGATTGTCCAACCACTGTGCTGTACACCTGAAATGAATATATAATAATATTGCATGCAAATTTTAATTGAAAAATACAATTTAAAGTTCTTTAAAAAAAGAAATAAGTACAGAAGAGCATGAACATATGTAAAAAGAATCACATTTGTGATTATTTCCCCTGGCAGTGTGTATCAGAATCAGGTGTTGTGAATTTTAAAAATCACAAATCACCAGGTTCCACCTCAGAAGTATTGCATCCTCTCACCCTCACTTTCACTGTCTCCCAACCCACACTCACTGGAAATGGATAGAAATGATTCAGAAAAAGGTATAGTTGAAAGAGATCATCCAGAGTTGCACTCACGAGGCATGTTTTTGAATGGAAGCTGCTAGGCTGTGAGTGACTAGCAGGCAGGAAGCAGGGGTTGCATCTGAGCTACTTGGCCCTCAGCCTGATACGGTCCTTTAGTCACAGTTAGACCCTGAGCATGTGTGACAGGAAGGCATACTGGCTGCGGGTAAGAGATGGGGTCAGGATATTAGGGTTTTAGTCTCAGCTCATCCATAGCTGTGTGACCTTGGGCAAGTTGGTTTCTCTCTCTGATCTTCAATTTACTGGTGATACGGAATTTTTGGACTGGGACCCAGATTCTTTGTCCGCCAGAGTCGAAGAATGAATCCATGGACAGAAGATGCTATAGCAAAGGTGGAGATTTATTGAAGAACAAGTACAGACTCCCATGTGGGGAGAGGGAAAGAGTCCCACAGAAAGGACTCCCACGTGGGGAGGGGGAGGAGTCCCACTGAGTCCCTGTTTCCATGGTTTATAAAGGCTGCAGATCTTGGTGCCTTGATGTCCCCTCTGATTGGTCACTATTCCCTTGGACTGGTTACTATAGTAACTCCTGAGCTCAAAGGTCACATGGGACATGTGAGGTTTCCCCCCTCCCCCTCCTTCCTTATTATTTTCCTATTCCCTTTGGGCTTTCTTCTTCTCCTTCTGGATGAAGGGCTTCCTTCCCTTTATTTTGTAAATATAGACCTTTTGCTGTTCCCAGCTCCCTCATTCTATGGAAATGTACTTATTGCAGCTTTTCAGCCCCCTTATTCTATGGAAATATACCATCTGCTGCTCTGCAGCCCTGTGCTTCCTCAATGGTCCCCTTAATTTCCAAAATGTCCTAAACCTGTTCTATTTTACCCCTAAAATTCCTGTTTCACTGGCCTGCAAAAGAAGATGAGATGAGCCCTAGCCGGTTTGACTCTGCAGACAGAGCATCGGCCTGCAGACCGAAGGGTCCCGAGTTCGATTCCAGGCAAGGGCATGTACCTTGGTTGCAGGCTCCTCCCGGGTTGGGGCACATGCAGGAGGCGACCAGTAGATGGGTTTCTCTCACGTTAGTGTTTCTCTCTGTCTTTCCCTCTCTCTTCCACTCTATCAAAAAGTCAATGGAAAAATATCCTTGGGTGAGGATTAAAAAAAAAGAAAGTGATATGATATGGTGGGCCTTAATGTTTTCCCAAGTGCAGATTCTTGGGAGACAGATTTGGGCTTGAATTCTGGCCTCAGCTTTTATTTCCAATCTCTTGCCAATTAAGTGGCACCTCGTCTGTTAATTCCCATCTGTTTTCTTCTCCAAGTGACAATGTTCTGTGTGTCTACCCAGCAACATTGACTTCTGGTCTACCTCCTGCCTGTTTTGCTTTTGATGAGTTACACAGAGTGGTGACGAGTAAATATGTAATGAACGGAGGGACAGCCGAAGGTGTGATCGGCTACTCAGGCTTTGAAAGGCCTGGGAGATGCAAACTTCTTAAAACAGTGCCTGTGAGAGGATGCTGGACTACTAACCACCCTGTCAAACTCATTATGGCTTACAAAGGACTTTCAGCAGGATGTGATTTGACCTTCCAGCTCCCTGAGAGCCAGCCAGGCATGGGTTGTTTTCCACTTTGCTCAGGGTGCCTCTGAGGCCCAGGAATTTTAAATGACCATGAATACCTCCTCTACTGGCTTCTTGTTTATGGACAAGGCCGACCATTATTAGTATCATGTCTATGGCATTCTTCGCAGTTCAAATCACTTGCCATGTAATGTCATGTCACCAAGAATAATACTTCAGAGTCGACTAACCTCTTAATTTTGTTTACAGCCCATTGGACAGTTGAAGAAACCCAGTGGCAGAGAAGGTAAATTGTTCATCCAACTTCATGGAAACAGTAAGTAGTGGATTCAAGAATCCAATTCTCTGAACTCTTTTCTTTAATGCCTTGGAAATTGTATTCACTGTTTCTTTAATTATGTCTGTATCTCTAGAGATTCGTAAGCTTTTCTGGGGGGATTATTTGATAGAATTGACAGAAATTAGGCAACAAGCAGAGGGGATGCCCTATTTATACCGATTGCATTCTTCTTGGAAGTATCAAGATATACAAAGAAAGATGATCTCATCCAAAGGATTCTTAAAATTCAGTTCCACTCAAGGACACAGAATAGTTCCCAAGCCGAGGTGTCACCAAATTAAGTCCTTAAATACAGGTGATTCCAGAGCCACCCATCAGTCTCACCCCGCAGAGTGTCAGATTACTTCAATCTGATGTTCTCACCTGCCCGTGAACTCTAGCTGTTGAAAAAGGTATTGTTCTGAATGGGTGATGGCTGCTATACTCCAACCTGAGTTATAAAAAGGAAAGGAAACGTGCAAATTAGCTATCTCTGTGCCAGGTTCACCCGCATTCCCCCTTGTCTCGCAGGGAGGTAGAGCCAGTTCATCTGAACATTTTCACTTCTTGGTTTGTTGTGTTTCCTTCCAACCTTTCTCAAAATATGTTACCAATGAAGTTAGAGTTCCTCTATTGATTTGTTATAGTCTTGCACCAAAATGCATTTATGATCTGTCATATTTATATTATACCTTACATGTCCATGTGCATTAATTTAACTGCTATGTATCTTGTGCTAAGAACATATTATAGCATGCCTTTCTCTTTACACATGAGAAAAAGTGGTAAGATCATTGCTAATAGTGATAAGAAACTTGAGAAATTGACCCTGAATTCAGTTCTGCTAACTATAGGACTCCTACAGTATTTTATATCTACTCTACCTATTTGCTATCTACTTTAAGATACCCCTTTCTGGCTGCTTGTTATAATAATGGACTTAACTTCTAACCATTTGAGAATTCTTAGGTGTGTAGCATTTACCCAAAATGCTCAGTGGCATAGAATAACAGTAGCTTTTTGTACAACTAACAGGTACAATAAGAAAGACTCTTTAATGGTTTAGCAGCTCTGAAAGGAAAAATCATCTCGGCTCAACTGTGTTCCCTCGTTTGTGCATTTAATCCAGATTCCCCTTTATGAGTTTCTGCTCCTGCTCGGAGAATTCTTTCTGCTGCTCTTTGCGCTTCTTATCGATGTACTGTATGTGGTTGAGTCTCCAAATGAGAAACAATACAGAGAAAAATAAACATTTACATGCAATGATTTATTGTCAGAATGGTCATGGTGGTGAGTGGGGATTCACTCTAGTTTATGAATAATATATTTACACTATTATGTCTCCTGGTAAATGTATAAGATTGATGTTCAAAAGAGAGACCTTAAGTATGATGAATGGCTACCGCAGAAAGGTAGTCAATCTTTATCAGCCTCCATTCGCAATGAGCTGGGATGCTTGCAGGAATGCCGTGAGCGCTTTCCAGCGGGTGCTTTCTGCTATTTTCTTTCAATTCCTTTGGAAAAAGAAAGATCCTGAGAGCTTTAGACCCTTTCGTAATAACCGGGGTGGGCCCAGCCACAGTGTATGCTGGGACTAATGAATACAGAAGGGGAGGCGAAAGCTACAATTCAGTTAGAACCCAGGCCTTTGAAGTGGCTAAAGGGTTGAAACATCAGCACTTGAACGTGCAGGTATTCAGGCAGGCAGTGAATTTCACCTACATTCCGGCTGGGGTTGGAGAGATCTGGATGCCGATGGGCCAGGCAGCACCAATTTTCCATACAATGGCTCTTTGTGGCTAGCAGCAGAGTAGCATCTGGTTTCTTGATGTGGCCTATGTTTATGTTGTGCAGACTGTGACCTGAGCATTGCTACAGGCATTTAGATACATTAGATAACGAGGTGGACAAGTCCCTGCCCTTAGAAGATGTACATGTTTCTGGGCAAGAGACAGAGATAAATGACTAAGTAAGTATGTGTGTAGGAAGTCGGTGATGAAATGTCTAGGCTGACAAAGACAGCAGGGTCAGGGCAATGAGAAAGAGGGGTGGGTACCGGGAAGATGTGTTTTTTCATTTCAATATTTGGGGAGCCCTCGTTGATAAAGGGATGTTCGCAGAGACCAGGAAGGAATTGAAGGTGCAAGCCCCGTGGTACCTGCGAGGAGCATCTCCAGTTTGCTGAGCATGGAGGGACCACGAGGCAACTCGGGGGGCGGGGTGGACTTTGTCTCAAGGGCAGTGGGCAGCGACCTGAAAATGTTTCTCATAGTTGGAGGGAGTGTTGCATATGATCAATTTGTTTTAAGGGAATTATTCTTCCCAATATAAGTTGGTTTAAATGTGCACTTTGAAAATGATGATCACGCCCCATCGAGAAAAGCAGGGGAGTTGAAAACCCGCAGGTTTATCGTTTATCATCCTTTGGAATGACGTGGATTTAACATCCATCGGTGCGGGCTGCGTGCCAGGAACTCGTCTGAGCCCTTTATGTTGTGATTGCCTAGTTTCATTCTCCCAAGGAGGCGATCGGTGTAGGACTATTATTATTTTAATATAACAAATAAATGAACTTTCCCAAATAAGAGTGTTAGGATCATATAGTCAGCACCTCAAGGAGCCTCCGAGGCCATGCGAGGCCTTCCCGTTAAGGGAGGAAGAAAACCGGGGGTCAGAGGGGGGACGTGCTCTGTCCAAGGTCACCAGCAAGAGAGCAGTGCCGCTGGGACGGGGGTCTGGGTCCTGGGGCTCCGGGTTCGGCACTGGCCTCGCAGCAGGAGTCCTTGTACCGTTGGACCCATGCCCCAGGGGTGGTCCTGCCACATTATTGATAGATGAAGTATGGGGGTGCCCTTTGCTCTGTCATCTGAGAGGCCCAGGAAACCACGACTCTCACTGATGGGTGACACGTCACCATTCGTGATTAATCCATTTGGGTTAATCACTCCCTCCTGTCCACAGCCCCATTATGATCTTTAAAAATCAGAATGGGCCGAAATGGAGCATATTGTGTTACTACCTTTTCACATCACACCCCTCCCCGCCCCCCCCCCCCCACCCCCCACCCCGCCGCCCCGGGAAGAAATGCTGGTTGCAGTGGCACCAGGAATTCCTGGGGTGAAAGGAAGGGGCTGTGAGGGCAGCGTGCAGGGGCCCACCAGAGGGCTTTAGTTTTAAATTCGGAGCCAGCATAGAGTCCTTTTATTTTACCCAGTTCAGTTCCTGCCATTCCCCTCTGATGGCATGGCCAGCCCTGCACGGCGTGTAAGGTGTAAACACACGGCTTCCTCTGCTCCGGTGGCTTTCCTTCTGTCTGTCTGTCTGGTTGCGTCTGAGCCTGCTGTTTCCAGGGGTCCTTCCTGAATCCGCCCGGCCAGCTCTGAGCCCCCTTCTTACTGTGATTCCCTCGCGCGTGGGGCGGTGCTGCAGCTCTTTGCACACCCTTCCCCCTGTGTGTGCCCCAAGGAAAGCCAGGTGAGGTACACCTGGATTCTGGGTTCAGGTCCCGTTTCAGTAACCTGGCAAGACCTGGGAGGATCTGTCAAATGTCCCCCCGTCCCCCCAAATCTGAAATGCAGGGGCCTGTGACTGTGATAGAGTGCAGTCATTCACAGTAGGAGCGCCAGCCCACCGTTTCTCTTGGGATCTGTGCCCTCCCCCTTCATTAGAGGCAAGTGCTCTCTCATCGGAGGTTCCTCTAGGGGGGTCAGATGACTGTTTACTTTCCGCATGACCTTGGATGAGTCCTTTCAGCATGCTTAGCCTTGGTTTCCCCCCATACAAGATTACCTTATTGTGGGAGGACTCAATGAGAGAAAACATAAAGCACAGCAGAGCACATGTGATAGCTTTAAGCTTGAGTTACAGCCACACCAAGGAGCTGCTCAGCACTGTTACAGTGGAGGTTTTATCTGGTTGGATGTGACGTAATTGTAACTATCAGCCCACTCTCCATTGTCTGAAATGAGGGGTCCTTTGTGGCAGAGAGAGATTCGAACACACTTTAACTCAGTGGCAAGGCCGCTGCTGAGTCTGCGATCCAGGGCGTCCCAAAGACTCCATAATTAACTCAGGGTTCAGTAGAATCTCATTCATTCTTTGGAATAGTTAGCACAAGGACATGTATAACTAGACTTGCAGTTCCAACATAAAAAAAAAAATCAATGACTAAATATATCTGTATTTGTTGAAAAGATATTTTCAATAAACCACAATGAAATTTATTATTATGCCATCTTTAGAACTAAATACATTTGCAGATGGTAAAGGATCAGTCAGCTCAATTCCTGTGGAATTGCCCATTCAGATCTGCCCACTGCAATCCATTCAGGATGGATTCGCAGCAAATTAGCTCAAGTGATTTCACATTACAACCTTTTGCTAAAGACACTTTCCTGATGGGTCCTGTTTCTTGCTGGGTCTTCAAAGCCTTCTGTTGTTTTTGTTACTGAATATCAGAAGAGCTTAGGACAGTTTACAGTAGCCCAATAAAATCTAATAAAATTGATTAAGGAATGCAAAGAAAATGAGCTTCAAGGCCAGAAAGTTAAAAGTTGAGTGTGCTTACGGTCAGATAGAAAACGCAATGAAGAGCATGGGGAGAGGCATATTCATTCTGCATGCATTAACCTACATTTATTGACTGATTTCCAGTTTGTTAAAGGCCAGAATATGAATAACACCTCGCCCTTGTCTTTGAGCTAGTCCTAGTTTGGCTGGAGTGACAGGAATTAACGGTGTGCTGGGGTGTATGTGAAGGATTCGAAACTCCAGTGGTGTATTTGTTTTCTGTGGCTGCTATAATAAATGACCATGATCTTAGTGACTTAAAATCATGTGAATTTACTGTCATGAAGGTCTGTAGGGCAGAAGTCCAACATGCGTCTCACTGAGCTAAAATCGAGGTGCTGGCATTCTCATTGGAGCCACCTTCCTCGGCTCATGGCCCTTCTCCATCTCCAAAGTAGAGATTGAGTCCTGCTCCCTCATGTCACTGTCACCTCCTCTCCTGCCGCCCTCTTTCACCTTAAAGAACCTGTATGAAGTTGCTAAGGCTGTACTGATAAAGAGCAAAGTCACAAACATGGTGGCTTAAGCCACAGCACTTTGTTGTGTTACAGTTCTGGAGACTGGAAGCCAGAGATTGAGGTGTCGGCAGGGTGGGCTCCTTCTGAGGTTGTGAGGGAGGATGTGTCCCAGGCCTCGCTCCTGGCTTCTGGTGGATAACTGGCAATCTTTGGCATGCATTGGCTTGTAGAAGCATCACTCGGACCTCTGCCTCCATCTTCACGTGGTATTCTCCCTGCGTATGTTTGCTCACGTCCACATCTTCCCTTTTTAGGAGGGCACCAGTCACATTGGATTAGGGCAGTGGTCGGCAAACTCATTAGTCAACAGAGCCAAATATCAACAGTACAACGATTGAAATGTCTTTTGAGAGCCACATTTTTTAAACTTAAACTTCTTCTAACGCCACTTCTTCAAAATAGACTCGCTCAGGCCGTGGTGTTTTGTGGAAGAGCCACACTCAAGGGGCCAAAGAGCTGCATGTGGCTCGCGAGCCGCAGTTTGCCGACCACTGGATTAGGGGGCCACCACGCTCCAGTATGACCTCGTCTGAACTAATTATATCTGCAATCACCCTATTTCCAAATAAGGTCACAGTCAGAGCTACTTTGGGTTAGGATTTCAACACGTGAATTCTGAACGACACAATTCAACCTGTAAGAGGACCCTGGGATTTAGATAGGGCTGATCCAAGTACCCAGAAGTATCTCCCTTTCTCAGATCTTTAATTCAGTCACATCTGCAAGGTGACAGGTACCGTATCCACGGGTTCCGTGGATCAGAATGGGGAATTCCTTAGCGGGCGGGGGGCTGCTTCTCTGTCCTCCACAGAAGGCCACTGGAGTCAGGTCTGACCGAAGACCTAAAGGACGAGGGGACCTTCAGGAAACGGGGGTAGCTTTTGGTGGAGGACACCACAGGCAGAAGGAGCTGTATCCCTAGGACCTTGTGGACAACAGTAGTGCCTCCGGGAAACAGCAGAGGCCTGCGGGCTGGAACCCTTTCATTCTCAGGCTTCACTCTGCTCAGTGTGCCCTGCCAACTCTCCTCTCCATCTTCAGGTGTCACCTCCTGATTTCTATGGCACCACCTCCTGATTTCTATGGCACCGCCTCCTGATTTCTATGGCACCGCCACCCGCTGATTTCCTTTCAGCCTGCATTACTCTTTCTTCTCCCTGCCCCAGAGCTGGCAAATCACTGCTGCTGGCCACGTTGTGCCGCGTCTCCCTTTGCAGATGAAGTGTTATTGGCACACAGACACACCCCCTTGTGTCTGTATTGTCAGCGGCCGCTCTCAGGAGACAGGGGCAGAATTGAGTCGCAACAGGTGAGGCGGAGTGGCCTTCAGAGTAAAAATACCTATTGTCAGGTCTTGTATAAGAATAAAAAATCTTCCCAACCCATGGTCTAGTTTGCCCGATTCTCCTCCTCCTGACTTAAAGGGCCCCAGAATTCAATCTTTTATTCATCTTCTGTCTATCCACATTAAGTAATCTTAGCCAGTCTCCTGTCTTTAGCTACCACCTCCTGGCTGATGCCACTCACATTGATCTGACCCATTCTGACCCCTTTCCTGTGAGTCCCACGTACGAATATCAAACAGCCTCCTCAGCATCTCCACTTGGATAAATAATAGGAACCCCAAACTTCATGTTTCCTTAAAAGAACTCTTGGACTCTCCCAAGCATGCGAACCTGCTTCTCACTAGTCAGTGCCATCATCTTTCGCTCCGTCGTTCAGGGCAAATAGGTAACAGAAAGTCCTGATTCTCCTCTTTCCTTTACCCCCACATCCAATCCATCAGCAATCCAGTGAGCACCGCTTCTAAAATGCCCCAAATCTGAACCCTTCTCGCCCCCTTATTGTGTCCACAGCTGGCATCTCCGTGCTCATCAGCACCTCTCACCTGTAATCACGGAATGGCACCTGCTGTTCTTTGCTTCTGCCCTGCCCACCCATTCCTGACAGTAAATCACTAACCAGCAGCCTAGTACTTTTTAAAAAAGTAAATCTGACATTTCTTCCTACTATGGCCTCAAATTTAGATAAGAAGCTATGCATATTCCTTATTTTGATACACATTGCAAAAGTTCTTTCTAGAAAATTTGCTTCATTTGAACATTTGTAAGTCCCAAGGGTGGGAAGGTTATGTAATCATAACTTCAGCAACGTTGGGGATTGCAATCTTTACTTGTTATGAATCTTATTGGGGAAATATATCTCACTTTTGTTTAATTTGCATTAGTTTGATAATTGATACATTGAGCATCCTTGTATATGGTTATTGCTCATTTATATTCCTATTGGAGAGAAACTTGATGCTCATGTGTGTGCCCTCTTTTCTTTGGACTGTGGAAGTTTTCAGTTCTCTTTCTTTCTCTTGAGTCAGGTTTATTGAAGTATAATTATTTTAACAGCTTCACTGATATACTAGAGGCCCGGTGCACAAAATCTGTGCAGGAGTGTGCCTTCCTTCCTCCAGCTGCCGGCACCGGCCTCCCTCTGGCACCCGGGACCCGGGCTGGCTTCCCTCGGCCCCCTGCAGGCACCGGGACCAGGGCTTCACTCTGGCCACCGGCAGGCACCTGGGATGGCCCTGGCTTCGTCCAGAAGGACATCTGGAATGACGTCTGCAAGGATGTCTGGTCTAATTAGCATATTACCCTTTTATTATTATAGACAATTCACATACCATAGAACTCAACTACTTAAAATGTGCAGTTGGATAAATTTTAGTACATTCACAGGTTAATTCAGTCATTCCCACCATCTAATTTTAGCACATTTTCATCACCCCCCAAAAAAAACTCTGTACCCATTAGCAATCACTCCTTATTATCTCTCCACCCCAGTCCCTCGCAAGCATTAATCTGCTTTCTGTTTCTAGAAACTTGACAACTATGAATATTTCCTATGAATAGAATCATACACTACGTGGTCTTTAGTGATTGACTGCTTTAACTTAGCATAATGTTTAGGTTTACCCATGTTGTAGCATGTGTGAGTACTTCATTCTTTTCTATTGTGCGATCATATTCCATTTTAAGAATATGCCATATCTTACCTATTCATTTATCAGTTGATGGAATTTCCATTGTTCCTACTTTTGGCTAATGTGGATAAACACTGCTAAAAACATTCACATACACGATTCAACAATCCCACTTCTGACTATAGACCCAGAAGAATTAAAAACAGGGTCCCGAGGTGCTCTCCCTCCCAGGAGCATGCCCGCGCCTTTCCCTTTTCCTCTCCCTTCTCCCTTCCCCTTCTCACTCCTCTCCTCCCCCAGGCACGTTAAAGAAACAAAACAAACAAATAAAACAGGGACCTGAAGAGATATTTGTACACCATATTCCTAGTGACTTTACTCACAATAACTAACATGTTGTAGCATCCCAAGTGTCCATGGGAGGATGGATGCATAAGCCGCATGTGCTCTACATATACAATGGAGTATTACTCAGCCTTAAAAAGGAAGGTGATTCTCACACATGCTACAAACATGAATGAACCTTGAGGACATGATGCTAAATGAAATCAATTTATGACAAGAAGACAAATACATTGTGATCCCACTTATCTATAATAATGAAAGCATAATATGCTAATTAGACTGGGTGTCCTTCCAGACGACCTTCTGGACAAAGCCAGGGCTGTGAGGGAAGCCTGGGTCCCCGGTGCCAGAGGGAAGCCGGTGCTGGCAGGCAGGGGAAGGAAGGCCTACTCTTGCACGAATTTCATGCATCGGGCCTCTAGTATGATATATAATGGAATAAAATAGTTACTCTTTCTAACTCCACCTTGCTCGATGGAGCCTGCCCAGTTACTGTAACATGCCCCTGAGCACCTGTGTCTTAGTCCTGCAGATAGACATGCTAATCATTAGTGAGATCTCAGCTGGAGCCTAGGAATGGCTGAAATGACCTCCTGGCCCAAAGCTTCCTCCCCAAGGAGATAAGGAAGGCATGTACAACATTTACAATTGTTTCTGGAAAGATTTACGGGAACCGCTTGACTGAAACCACAGCGACCGGGCTTGGTTGACAGAAAGAAAAGAAGTTTCACCACCCCCCATTGACATTAGCTGATCTCCAGATGTCTGTGGTCATCATCACCTCCTGACTTCAAACCCCTCCAGTTCCCCCTTCCCCTGGCATAAACAACACACACCTGAATTCTCTACTTTCTCAGGATGGTTCTTAGGGCTCTGGTCCACCATCTTCTGGGCTTGCTGGCTTTCAGAATATAGTCGCTTTCCTTGTCCAGCTTCTTGTTCCTTGACCTTGGCAGTGAGTAGTTGGAGCTTTAACTCATTTACACTTAGAGTTGTCAGAATCCTGGAGACAGAAAGTAGAATGGTGGTTTCCAGGGGTTGGGAATGGAGAGAAATGGGGAGATTATTGCACAGGTATAGTTTTAGTTGTACAAGATCAGAAAGAATTCTGAAGATGAATAGTGGTTATGTTGTATAACATTGTGAATATATTTTATACTGAACTGTACCATTAAAAATGGTTAACAGGGTAAATTTTATGTTAATGTGTCTTTTACCTCAATAAAATAATTAGAAAATAATTCATGCACACATTTTTTGTGTATATATAGATTTCTAGTTCTTTTGGGCATATTGCCAGGAGTGGAATTGCTGAGTCACATGGAAACTCTGTTTTTAACATTTTGAGGAATTGCCAAACCATTTTTCAAAGTATCAGTTACATCTTTTCATATTCTTACCTGCAGTGTATGAAGGTTATAATCTCCACAGCCTCATCGACACGTTATCTTCTCTTCTTTTGAATGTAGGCATCCTCATGCAGATGAAGAACTGTCTCATTGTGGTTTTGATTTGCCTTTGTTTCTCTAATGTCCAATGATGGTAATTATCTTATTATGTGCCTATTAACCATTTGTGTTTCTGGGAAAAATGTCTAGTCATACTCTTTGTTAACTGGGTTTTAATAGTATTGAGATGTAAGCACTCTTTATATATTCATGATACAGTCCATTATCAGACAAATGATTTGCAAATATATTTTTTTAATTGTGTGGATGTGTCTGCACTTTCTGGATGGTATTATTTGTAGCACAGTTTTTAATTTTGACAAAATATATTTTATAAACAGAATCATGTCATCTGGCAGGTATAAAAGTTGAATGCAGGACAAGTCAACTTTTTTAGTGCACAGTTCTGTAAATTTTGACAAATACATATTGTCCTGTATTCCCAACCTAATCAAGACATAGAGCAATTCCATCACCCCAACAAAATCCCTTGCACTACTATTTTCTTGTCTGTAAATTTTTGATTTTCTAAGAATATCATGTAAATGAAATCATAGACAATACAATATCATATGTGTCTCTGGTTTTAGTGAATGGAATTCTATCAAGTAGTTCTTTATATTTGAGCCTGCCCATGTTATGATCCCTGCCTTTTTTTTAAACCTGTGCTCATGGTTTTATTTTTAAGATTACTCTGTCACTTGTTTTTAGTTGTGACGTTTTGTTCTACATTTATAGCACATCTAACTCTTAGCATTCCTGACTTGAGTCAAGTTATAGGAGAAAACCTTTTTGAAATGAAACTTTGCATAGAAACTCAGTATGTATGTAAACGCAAAAGCAGAGTTTTGCTTTGGGATTCTGAATACGAGGCCTGCCCATGGCTCCCTTTTCTTCAGAGCAGAGTCTGAGCAGTATTGGCCTCTTCCATGAGTTATTCTGAATTGATTCATCTACAAGGAACAGCATTAGGATACTGCTCTTCAGGATCGGTCTCAGAAGGAAGAAGAAAGAGAAACTTGAGAAATAATGATCCTAATGACAGGGTTCTGACCTGGGCAATGGTTTTCCTACTCTGTTCCTAGCTCTGAGCTTCCAAGAGGAAGATAGAATACTCAGGGACAAGGATAATTGTCTTTGCACAATGGGAGGGTTGCTATGTGAAAGTAGATAAGAATAGTTCCAAATCATTCCAGAATATAGATCTAGAATGAGAGTGATGAAACAAATCAGAGGAGAGAACATTCTAAAAACAAGGTCAATAGTGGAATGAACTGCCATTGCAAAGGTTTGAAGTAGGGAGATTTTCTTGCCCTGTATGAAAAATTGTAGTAAACAACACAAGGTCCAGTCCAGCATTGAATTGTGTCTGGCTACTGCATACACATCGCTCTTCTGTGATAGAGAGGGACTGGCCAGCATTAAGCTGCTTCTTCACCACTTCTCACTATCTGTGCTAGAGCCAGGGAGGGGAGCAGCGGAGTGGCCCGTGATGGGGACCCCTAAAGTACATTTGTCTTTAAACCAAGTTGTAAATACCAACCTTATAAATATTAATAAACACCAAATTCAGTTTCTAATGTGCTGTGTTTATTAAAATAGCATACATTTGCTGGCCGGCATGGCTCAGTGGTTGAGCATCAACCTGTGAACCAGGAGGTCATAGTGTTCAGTTCAATTCCCAGTCAGGTCATGGGTATGTGCTCGGGCTGGGGGCTTGATCCCAGGTGTGAGGCTTGTAGGAGGCAGCGGTCAGTGATTCTCTCTCATCGTTGATGTTTCTGTCTCTCTATCCTTCTCCCCTCCTCTCTGGAATCAATACAAATATATTAAAAAAAAATAAGATAGCATACATTTGCTTAATTTCAGCCCCCTTTTATATGTCATGAGAAATCTTGGCAAAAGAACAAAGAGGAGCTTGTAGATATTGTGTGGTGTGTGTGTGTGTGTGTGTGTGTGTGTGTGTTTGTGTGTTTGTGTGTGTTCGTGTGTTCTTTCAACGTCTGCAGAAGCAAAGCGTGCTTTTTGGTGATATTTCCCCTGTGTGTCTGCCTTTCCACAAACATTCCCCTTCTTGACCCAGCCTGGGACTACAGAGCTGCCTGGCTCTCCTGATAACCACCCTGGGATTGCACCCCCTTGTCCTCTGTACTCTGAGCATCCTCATGAGTCCCCACATGCCCATTGCCTGCCTGTCAACAAAAGGCTGCTGCTCCAACTCCTTTCTCTAATGAGGCTGCACGTAGCAATGCATTTCGGTAAGGAATTGGGGACTAACTCAAAATAGCACATATTCCAAACCTCGAGTGAAATTCAATATGATTTTATTGAACTGGCCACTCTACATTTATTTTATTTTTTCCCCCTTTTTATTGAATTGGATTTTGTTATTTTATTGTCTTTCTCCCCTAAGGCTTACCACCTGGATTGTTTTAATGTGGTAGAATTTTGTTGCTTTTGTGAAGAAGTGTGATGTGGTTTATCAGCTGATATGATTGTGGTGGTTTCTGTGGGTCAGGAGTGCAGGCAAGGCTTACCCTAATCCTTGGCTCTGTTTTTCACAAGGCCCCAATCAAGCTGTCAGTCAGGCTGTGTTCTCATCTGAAGGATTGACTGGTAAAGAATCTTTTTCCAGGTTCATTCAGATTATGGGAAACATTAATTTCCTTGTGGATGTATGAGTGAGGGCCTGAGTTTTTTACTGGGCGAAGGAGGCCACCTTAGACCTTAGGGAGGCCTGTGGTTCCTTCCATATGGGCTTTCTGAACCTTGCCACTCTCATCAAAAAGCCAAGAAAATTAGACTCCCACCTTAAGGATGGCCCAGTCCCTTTACCTAAGTCAGGCTGACCCAGGAAATACTCACTATTCATTCATTGAAAGTCAACCCATTTGGGGGCCTTAATTACATGTTAAGAATCCATCACCTTTGCCATATGCTATTGGCTGGAAGCAAATCATAGGTCTCTCCCACATCCAAGGGAAATTTTTATACACCTGTGAACATTAAGGGGGAGGGGGTTTGACGATCTTTGGGGGGTCACCTTAGGATCCATCCACCACAATTTTAACTAAATTCACATTGCTCAAGGGGAGGGTTGTAAGTTGAGATAGTTGAGATATAAGGAGTAAAAGGGGGTATTATAGAAAAAGTTCCCCCAAAAGGAGACTGCTAAATTGAAAGAATCGGACAGAGAAGCAAGAACTGAAATCTGCAGTTAAAATTATTAGTGAAGAAGGAGGGTGTTCAAGTCATCAGTGAGCATCCAGCGAGCCAACCTGATGAGCAAAAGTGCAAAAAGCTACAGCTGCTCTTTTTTGCTACTCTTGACCCTCATTCTGTCAGCGTATTGTCTACTTTTAAAGGTGCAATTGTATCAAGCACTGTCTCAGTCACTTGAACACATTTTGTCATTTCATTGTGTTTCTGTGAGGCTAAAATAAGAGACTCCAGTTCTTTGTAAAATGAAAAGCTCCGAAAAATGACAGAGGTGAACTGCTCCCATTGGCATCGGCATTAGGCGCTTTCTTAGCCTGCTCCCGGGCTGCTCTTGTCTTTTGCTCCAGACTGTCACCTGTGATTCTCTACTCGATGCCATCATCTCACAGGAGGCTGCGCGGAGCCTGTGTCTGTCTCCCCACTCCCAGGGGATTGCCTGCAGGACAGGGATGGAGTATGTACTTTGGGGGCCAAGGGAGTGTGAGCCGACACTCCAGGGAGGGGTGCGTTCAGTTGTAGGGAATTCTGACTTCTACAGCTGGACTGGCAAGTGTCCAAGTGCATCTTGTTCAGGGGAGGGCCGCACCCCACAGGGCCCCGCAAGGACTGAAGATGTACAAATGGCACTGAGGTATTGCTTCATGATGCTTTGGAGGGTAGGCGGGCCCTGTGGGAGGGAAGCATGTAAGGGTTAGTCAAAGGATGTAGGAGAAAGTATGTAAGAAAAGCAGAATTTGCCCAAACTGGTTTGGCTCAGTGGATAGAGCGTCGGCCTGCGGACTGAGAGGTCCCAGGTTCGATTCCAGGGCATGTACCTTGGTTGCAGGCCCATCCCCTGTGGGAGGGTGTGCAGGAGGCAGCTGATCGATGTTTCTCTCCCATCGATGTTTCTAACTCTCTATCCCTCTCCCTTTTTCTCTGTAAAAAAATCAATAAAATATATTTTAAAAAAAGAAAAACAGAATTTGGTGGCTGAAAAACCTTCCTGGGGTAAGGTTGTCAGTACCAGGGATACTGACATAGGTGCTACGGTATTAGAGACCTAATAAATAAATGAATAAATAAAATACAGCCAACATTATGCATATTTACTATGAATCAGACATTGTTCAAAATATTTTTAAAAATTAATTCATTTATTCCTCATAACTGTTTAATGAATTGCATTTTATTCTCATCTTACAGACGAAATAGCTAAGCTATTGAGTGGTGGGTAACTTGGCCAGGACCAGACAGGTATAAAGCTGTCTCCACACTTGAACAATGCATTGCATGTCTGCTCAGCCCACAGTCTTAACTTCTCTGTATACCACCTCCTCCACGAGCAATGGCATCACCTGGCAGCCGAGTGGGCAGAGGTAGGCAGGTGACTGGCATCCAGCAGATCAGGCCACATGGAGACTCCCTGGGTGGCTAGATTCAGGGAAGAGCCGATCGCTGGGACGTCTGGACAATTCAGTGTAGGGTCTTTTTTCTGAACTGGAGGCTCAGGATCAGGGCGACAAGTTATGGGGAGCAGAGAATGGGGTGTGCATTACAGGCTGACTTGAAACTGGGCTGTGGATTCTTGTATTGGGGTTACTTCACTGGATCCTAAACTGAGGGGTGGGGCTGAGCCTGAGGGAGTCCCGAAGGGCAGCCTGCCAAGCAAGGCACAGGAATGACTTAACAAGCACTTACCTGTCGGGAGTTAGCACATGTTTGGGCTGCGAACAACTCACAGGGGGGCAAGGTCATTCCTGCCCTGGGATTGTTCCCCACTGAGAGGCACCGTTTGCTGTTTTCTCTACCTATGGGCCAGCGCCACACCTGATATTGCCTCTTTTTTAATCACAAGAGTAGAAACGATTGATATTATTATTTTCTGAGACAAACTTTTCCATGGCAATTTTAATAAAACCCAAATGGAAATTCAATTTACTAAAAGCACATCCCTTTTTCATTTCCTCATTTTCTACTTAATTGGAACATTAACACGAGCCTGAGAGTAGAAAAAAAATTAGGTTAACAGCTTTAAAACAAATCTCTTAAATGCCAGTGAAACTGTGCGAGGGGCTGCATGTCATGTGCGTGTCATCCTGGGCCCCTGGGGGGCGGATTCTGGCAGGTCAGGGTCCCTCTGGGGACCCCACCCAGAGCCATGGGAGCCAAGCTTCCGTGCTGGCAAGAATCAAAGTCCAGAGCACGCGGATCCTTTGAAAGTAAGTATTTTCACTTAGGTGGGATTCCTACACAATATGGAGCTAGACTACACATCCTGTGCTCACAGGCCTTCAATGTGCATATACATCGAACTAGGTCTAAACCCCTATGCTTTTATTTGCATGCTACTCAGAAGTGAAAACAAATGCCAAACAAACTAAAGCCAAACACATTACCAAAGCAAAAATAAGATTGTCAAGAGTAATGAGTTTGGCTAAAACTAAGTAGTCTCTTGCCCTGGGGCTGTGGCCCGGACTCATTTCCCCATGCCTCTCTTACTCTGTTGGGGGAAGTCAATTTTTTGACCACCGGTGCACCACCTCTGCACCTGTGGCCCTGCCCTTCGCAATGATGTCCTTTGCAGTTCACGTGGCAGGAATTCATCACTTGCTGCTGAATCTGCTTTGTTTTTCTCCTTAGCCCGGGACAATTAAAGTAGCAGTGTGTGACTCGTGACAAGTCATTTGTAAACATACTCACAAAGTTGGATACTGGAGCTTGTGAAAGGATTTGGAAATAAAGCAGTCATACAGAGCTGAGAGAGGGAGGGAGGGAGGGGAGGAGAGAGGGGGGAGAGAGAGAGAGAGAGAGAGAGAGAGAGAGAGAGAGAGAGAGAGAGAGAGGATAGAGAGAAAGAGGAAATATCCTATCTTAGAAGGGTCTCTGCCTCAGTAGTGAATGCTTGGATGGATGGGAGGATGGAGCCAGAGAAAGGGGCCAGCTTTGGGCAAAGTACATGAAAACTTCAAGCATCAATTCAAGTGATGATCAGGGGCAATGCTCACACAGGACCCAAGTGCCAAAAGACAGCTGTAGAATATGCTAGTAGGTGGGGGCTGGACGTTGTGAATCGTGTCCTCTTTCCCACAGGCCCAGTGACGACTGGGGACCTGGGCCCAGTGCCTGGGAGAGGAAGTCTGAGTGACTGAGGCATCTGGGCCCAGTCAGTTGATGCTTTCCTTCAGTGCGTTTCTTTCTAATGCATCGCTACTAAGAAGTGGTTGAGAGTGGACAGCCCAGAAGTGGCAGAGTTCCTCACGGATTTGTGGCTGGTACTGATTAAACACCAGCTGGAGCGTGACCTTCACCCTGCCCTGCCCCAGACCTTCCTGTCGGGGGTGATCAGGATTGACATATGCCATTTAGAAGACAGTCTCAAATCCTTGGTTTTCTTCATCAAGGAAGCTTTCACGAGGAATGGAAATACCCAGCTTCTATGCAGCAGTCTTAAATCGGGGGTATTATAACCCACGAAATGAATTGAATTATTTTAAGGTTGAGGATTATTTTTCTATTGGCATGTTATGAAAGTATGCTATTGATCTCAGCTTTTAGATTAGGAAAGTAGCTATTGTGTTTTCTACAGAACTTTCAATTTCATGCTAAAATTCTTTTAGAGAACACGGGTTTCCAGATGGTAAGATTGTGATAATAATTAGAATTAGACCAGAATTTAATTTTGATGTTATTCATGTAGAGGGTTATTTTAGCTTCTGAATAATTTAAACCAATTTTTGGTTTACTGTATTCAATAAAGAAAACCAATTGAGTTTAGATTTCTTTTATTTCTCTTTGTTAGTCTCTATGTGTTTTGTTTTTTATTTAAGCCAGTGGATTGTGTATTCTTAGATGCATTTAATACAAAATGCCTATCTTACATGGAAATGAAGGCTTACCAAAGCTATGTAATTTCAGCTAGATGATATCAGACCTGGATTTGAAATTGTCTATTCCGTGATCCTAAATTCTGTTTACTTTCTTTCCCCCCCACTGTTATATTGTCTATCCGCTATTGCTTCACTTCCTTTATCCTACCTCATTTTTTTCCTCATCCATAACAAACTAAATTTGAATTAGTTAATGGTCAGTCCTATTCAGGTCTAACATTTTTCATGTGAACTCCAAATCACCAATCTAAAATCTTCTTGTATAAAATATTCATACACGGTGACTTAGTGTAAATATCTTGGGTATCTCTTATCTTTTGTGGTTTCTAAAACAGACCACAATGTAAAGTTACTTTCTACCAGGGTAAGTAATGGCTTCTGTGGTCATATAAAAGCATAATCTGCCATTTTATTTTATTTATTTAATAATGACTCAAATACTTACATGCATTTACATCTATATTTTTATATATATTATGTCAATACATATATATTTTTATAGGTGTAGGCAAAAACCTCATGAAATTTTAGATCAATTAATTAATTTTAAAGCTAAGTTGCATTATTTAGGGTAGATGCTTAATCATTTCAATATAGAGTGTCCTAAAATTTATATACTTATACTTTGAAAAATTATAAAGGTTGTCTTTATTAAAATACATTTCATTTTCAAAATTGAACTATCATCTGTTAAAGTGTGTATACATTTTGGGGGAACACCCTATATATAAGGATGGTGCAATTCTGAATATAGTGCAGAAGTCCAAGAAACTTGGAAACGTAATTCAAACTCATTCACCTTGCAGGCTTCTTTACTTCTACCAGCTATCTCTGCGGTTCTTGGAAGCCTGTGATTCCATGAAGCGGACGGCAACTCAATGGGAAATTCTTGCTGTCTCTCATTGTATCTCTTCCACCACATGTTACCTTGAATCCCAATACCTGCATTTCATCGAAGCAATCAGCCATGCCCTTACATATTCATTGTGGCTTAATGTTCACAAGGAATGGCTGATCACTCAGCAAGAACATACAATCTTCTGAATCCTGGGGGTTTCTCGGAACTCTCTTAATTCTCAAAAGTCCTTAATTTGAAGGGACAGTTAGCTAATGCTCTAAACCTGTTCCCATGACCTCGCCATCTGCTTGCATTAAAAACAAGGTAAATCACTCACTTTGCTTCTACTTTTCCAAGTGACAAGTCGACATGATGTCTGTCTCCATCACCCAGAAGACACATGATTCTTGGCCCCCCTCCGCCCCCTCCTTCAGGACCCATCAGGCCCCTGTGCGGGCTGATAGAGGGGACGAGGAGCACACTGACCTGTCAACGCGGATTTGGAAGAGCTTCCCCTGTGTCTTGCATTTCTCCTGCTGCATGTGTTTTACCGATAGCAAGTGAACTCAGACCTTCACTACACATTCTTTCTTGGCGGTGTGTGGATCCATCTTATTAAGATAAATATTTTTTGGAAAATATCTGGCATGTCATTCTGTCCTCAGAGCTGGTGTACCCGAGAATCAATGGTGTTCTTGTTAGCTTAATGATCTGTCTCTCCTAGGAGGCTGATCTCTCCGAGGACAGAGCTTTGCCACATTCATCTTCATTTTCTGCGGTTCCTAGTCGAGTATCTGGGGTGGACTGCCTTACTGACTGACTGACTGATCTGGTTGGATGAGACCCAGTAAGAGATATTCCTTAGCCCCATTATACACGAGAGAGGCCCAGCGTTTTGACCAAGGACTCTAAACTAGTAAACTGCCCCAGTGGAATGACCTCTATCCTGGTTATTTATACTACACCCTTTATTTATACTACACAATCCATAAAAAAGCAGGATATGTGGGAGGATATGAAATTGCAACTGGGGCTTAACACATTTGTAAAATTGATAAAACTTCCATCAGTATAGAAAAGATGGGAGAAAATCCCAGGCAATGAAAACTGAGGTGGGGTCAGGGGAGGGATGGAACTTGGATATGGACTTGATGCATGTGGGAGGGAATGATGCATTTTGCTTAATCGGAGTGAGAGCCTATGCTGGGAGGGAGTGGATGGCTCTGATTTTGGAGGGTCTCGACAATTAGCTAGCGGCACCTAAAATATACATAGGACAGCTGTAATTATCACCCTTCGCAATCATCTTCCACATTGTATTGTGCTCACTGACATTTAAAGTGCTCTTGAAGATATTATAGGTTTTCATTTTTTTAATTACCTAAGAGGTAGGAAATGCTAGATGGTTTTGCCAATCTGAAGACCGAGGCTCAATTTGCTGTCCGCTTACACAACCCTGCAGGGTGCCTCTCCGTTACTTGCCTGGAGATTTACTTGCTGGTAGAAGGAACCAGAATCTTCTGGAGCAGGTTGTATAGTTCTAAATGTTTATCCTCCAAATGTTACATACTTTTTCATGATGTTCATGGCAGGGAAAAAGAATACCTACAATGAGGAATAAAAATTCAGACAGTATAGTATTGTGTTTGCATGGACCTTCTAATCCCAAAGCTCACTGTTCAACCAGGCTTTGTCTGTTATGACTCAGTAGTAATCTCTGGCTGGATTTTGTGATCTGCGTCCCTTTGTGCGTCAGGTCGGGTTTTGCTGGTCTCGCTGCCATTCATGCTAATTTGGCCAGCTAGGCACTCATTGAATACGGCGGCTCCGCCCAGGTTACAGTGAACTTCAGACCTAATCCCTGCACTCAAGAAACTGGCGTTTTATGAGAGGAGGAAGCATTAGAGTGTAACTTCTGGTAAAAGGGAATACGTTCCTCAAGCTACTGGTCTCAGACAGAGAACTGGTAAACAATTTGAGAGTTTGTTACTTTACGTTTTCTGCTCACATATATGTGTGTGTGTGTGTGTGTGTGTGTGTGTGTGTGTGTATGTGTATATATATGTATATATGTACATATGTGTATATATATGTGTATATATATATATATATATATATATATATATATATATAGTGTGTGTGTGTGTATAGTGTGTTTTAATGTTTCTTTGAATCCAGAATTAAAATACCCACATACATATCATACAAATGCATGTTTCAAAACATAGAATAGCTGTGCAGAACATTCTTGAACTCAATAAAATTTACTCTTGTCACAGGGAAAAAATGTTTGCCTTGACAACTAATACACACACACACACATAAACAGCACACCCATATGGGCTATAGCAATACTCACCTAAGTAATTTAAAAAAATATTGAAATATTTAGAAACTATCAACGGGATAGATATTAGAACTTTAAATTAAAAAAAATAAAAAAGAAAGAAACTCTATGGCATGGCTTAGTGGTTTTGAGTGTCGACCTCTGAACCAGGAGGTCACAGTTCAATTTCAGGCAGGGCACATGTCCAGCTCGATTCCCAGGGTGGGGCATGCAGGAGGCAGCCAATCACTGTTTCTCTCTTATCATTGATGTTTCCATCTCTCTCTCCCTTCCTCTCAGAAATAAATAAAAATGTATTGAAAAAATAAAACAGGAAATAAACTCTTAGGAAAGTCAGAGGAATAATCAAATACTTTTCTAATTGGGATCCTAAAAACAACTAAAATAATTGAAATTGACATTTGCTTGGCCTGACTTGAGTTTGTTTGGGAGGAGTAATATTATACACAATTTTTCTGAACCCGTAGGGACAAAGAAACGTGTCTCTTCTGCATCTCGCCCGCCCCCCCCCGCCCCTTGCAGACAAGCAGCTCATTGACAGTGAAGATGGGATAAGGGAAGCTTGTTGGCTCAAACATTTAGTCCTAGTCATTGTTGTTGTAACTTAGCAATCACGAATCCATCCATTCCCAAGACATTTACTGAGTTCCAGCCCAGGCACATAGGACCAGTGTTCAGGAATAAGAGTAAAAATATGCGTAAGACAGTTTGCATATTCCAAAAATGGCTACAGCACTATTTCCTGCCCCACGTTCTCTTCCAGAATGTTCCATCTCCCCTGTAGAGAGGTAGAGTCTATAACCACACCCTTGAACTTATTCAGGCCATTGCAATGGGATTAACTGATAGAGCACAGCCCCTCTGCTTCCGGGTGGGGGGAGGTCACACATGCAATTCGGCCTTTGGTTCTCTTGACCAGGGAGCATGGAGCTGATACAAGAAGGCTGAGGCTTCCATCTTGCGAGGAAGCCCAAGCTAGCTCACGTGGAGGAAATCCCCGCCACGGCCCAGCTCCAGCCACTGTCTGCCTAGGAGAACAGGAGAAACTCTCAGCCAGAACTGCTCAACTGAGCGATTCCCCAATGCCTCATCCCCAGTCATCATGAGAAAGAAATGGTTGTTTTAAGATGCTTTCGGGGGAGTGGGGCAGTTATGCAGAAATTGATCACCAGAACAGCATAGCAAATACTGCCCTTAAGTTCTAATTTAGTGAGAAACATCTGTCTTAATAACATCCATGAATTACATAATAAATTGCATAAGTAATTATGATGTGAGGGTGACAGTTATAAGTGCCACAGAGAGAAGCAGTTCAAGTGCTGTAGGGACTCAGAGAAGGGTGAGGTGACACTAACATTGAAAACCTCACAGGGGCGCTGGTGGGTCACCTGGACCTTGACTGACGGGTGAGGATTGGACATGTAGAGGTGAGAAAATTCCAGGTGGAAGGAACACATTACCCACGGATGTGTAACTAGTTCGATACCTAATACTTTGCACAGTTCTCAATTATAGTGGCCAGCTCAAACCCTCCAGGACACGATTAGTTTCCATGGCATCTGTTGTCATTTTGTCTATGGCAACACCAACTGTGTTTTCATATCCGATTTGGAATTCACATCTGGCTTATTGGACACGCATTATTTTGAGTGTTGCTTGGGTTTTGTGGCATCATCTGCTTTCTTCATCCGAACCACCTATCATGTGTCAGACCACCTATCATGTGTCTGTCCCTCTGGCAGGTTTGATGGGGGGAAGGGAAGAGGAGACTATGTCCTTGTCCTAAAAGAGCCCATGCTTGGTTGCAGAGACAGAGCATTCACATTGGCATTGCAGGGTACCGGGCGCTGTAAGGAAGGTGGGTGAAGAGGCACTTGCGGGGGGCGGGGTGTCTGGATGGGCTGCAGAGGGGCCAAGATTCTCACCCAACCATTGAGCGCTCGGTTCTGCAAGGCAGATGCAAAAGAAAGAATTCCGGGTGCAGGAAAAAGGAAGAAAAACGGGCCCAGAACATAAAGCACGCCGTGTTTGGGAAACTGCAAATAGTTCGGTACAACCCAGAGAGCAGTGTTTCAGTGGGGGCTTGCGGGAGAAGGCTCACGAGGGGGGGGGGGGCTGCTTTCTCTGTTTGGACCCCCTTCCGAAGGTGACAGGGAGAATCTTTGAAAGGTCACGCGCTACTGGGTCTGCACATTCAAATCGTAATTATTCCTCCCGGGGCCACTTTCTGTATGTACGCTTTCTGGGGCTAGAACACACTCCTTGATGAAAAGCCATCTCCCGTTTGCCTACTTGAGAATTCTGTCATCCATTGTCCCCCCCGCAGAGAGTATTCACCGTAATGATGGGACCTAATGTACCTGAAAGAAATGCCGCCTTCCAGGAGCCAGAGGCAATCCATCCCACAGCGCGTCCCACGCGCTGTTCTTGCTGCAAGTGTGGTGGTTTCTCATGCCATGAGACTTGCGTGACCCCATACAGACACCGATGGCAGTCATTTATGGACTGTGGCTCTGTCAGACCCATTCAGTCTCTTGGCGATGGATGAGTTACAATTTCCGAACGCTCCACCCCGTACAAAGCCCACATAATTAGCCTCTCCCCACTGTCAGGAAATCTGGTGGTAAATAATTCAAGATAAGAAAAAATACAATCGCAGTAGGGAATTGCAAGGGCCTGTATGTCATGACCCGCGACGGCCCCTGGGACATGTGATCTGTGCGGATGGGACCGCAGGCTCGTTAATGAACCTTCCCATCTCGGTACCGCTCTCTCTGCTCCAGGTTATCTGATCTGCCTGAAGCCTGTCATTCATCATCCTCCACCATGAAGGGCAATTTTTCCAGAAAACCCAACCCCATATTTCTTCTCTTCGGTGGGGTTGATGGGGCTCTAAGTGCTTTACGATATTCTTTTCATTCAGGCCTTCGAAACTGCCAGGAGGAGCCCTTAAATTCGGCCACTGTTACCCACTGCAGATGTTTGTTTTCTAGTTGTATTCCGGGAGAGCAACATCTTCTGAGTGTGTAGCACCTAGAATTCCCAAGGAGAGCCACATGCTTTCAGATGATACTTGTTTTTGATGAAATATTTTATATCCATTTAAACATATAATATAAAAGGTTATAGAAGTGTATGTAAAATAATACTGTATGTAAAATGATACAGGCATGTAATTAAGAGTAAAAAACTAGATTTAGCACACCTTTCCGATAGTTATAATTCTGTACAATTTATGCTATCTGGACAAGAACTGGGAAGAAAATTTGTTCTTTGCAAGGGTGGTATTGGAAAAAAAAAAGGTCCCTTTTGCGTTTATTGCATTACCATGCTATTTCTTCATTAAAGTAATAGCAAGGTTTTTAAAAAAAATTTCTGGGTGGCTAGCAGTTCTGATTGTCTCCTGGTGACAACACAGACGTGGCTCCAGATCTCAGGTCTCAAGGAGGTCACAGCAGAGCCCACGTCCCCGGGAAAGAGCAACAGGAAAATCAGTGTTCAGAGCTGACCAGACGCCCTTGTGCACGCGCGGTGCCTGGATCGCGGGGTGCGGTGTTCCCCGGCCCCGCGGCTGGCGGGGGGGGGGGGCGGGGGGCGGGGGGCATTCTGTCCTGAGGGCCCGCCGTGAGCTGTGCTCAGATCTCGGGGTCACACTGCCCCCTGGCCTCCCCAGGCTGCGTGCTCTCGCTCTCCGTGGCTCGAAAGCAAGTCGCTTACACTCAGGTCACTTACTCTCATGGCAGCCCAGGGGGAGGCAGGCCAGCCAGGGAGGGACGTGTCGGGCAGCTCAGTGACTCGCCCAGGTGACAGGGTGGCCAAGTGGCACTGCGCCCCCTGGCTGTCTGCCCTCCGAGGTTTTCCTCGCATTCACTTCTCTGAGTGCCATGCCCGAGGAAATAGCTGCTAGATCTTAAGGGGTGACAGTGGGATCGCTTGGTGCTCATGAAGTTTTATCATGTGATTTAGATGTTTTGGTGTAATTCACCTGGAGAAGAGATGAGGATTTTAAGGGTGTGACCATGAGATTTTTCTGCTTAGGATTTTAAGGATATAACACTGGGATTGCTTGGTGCTGATGAAGTTTTATCACGTGATTTAGTTGTTTTGGTGTAATTCACATGGAGAAGAGATTAGGATTTTTAAAAAATATATTTTATTGACTTTTTACAGAGAGGAAGGGAGAGGGATAGAGAATTAGAAACATCAATGAGAGAGAACATCCATCAGCTGCCTCCTGCACACCCCCCACTGGGGATGTGCCTGCAACCAAGGTACATGCCCTTGACCGGAATCGAACCTGGGACCTTTCAGTCTGCAGGCCGATGCTCTATCCACTGAGCCAAACCAATTAGGGTGAGATTAGGATTTTAAGGGTATGACAGTGGGATTGCTTGGTGCTTGTGGCGTTGTATCGTGTACCTTGGGTACTTTAGTATAACTCTGTGGAGAAGAGATCTTCCTTGTGGCCATCTGTCCTTTGAGACTTGGATGCAGTGGATCCAGGTTTCTGCCTGCTCGGACCCTAACATCCCTTGTTGGTTTCTCCTCACCCAGCTGAGAGCGGGATGCGATTCCTGCTCCATGATTTCTCTCAAGCGCTGTCCGTGTGTTTACAACGGGCTTTACTGCAGATTTGGGGGCAGCGATTGGGTTTTAATTTGTAGCGGTGTGAACAGCATGAAATTAAATATTAGTTATACCATGAAATGAAGTATATAAACTTAACTACAGGAAGCACGGAGTAGCTGGGCTTCTTTATAAACAATACAGAAGTGGAATAAAACTCCAAGTTGTCTTTCACTCTCTATCACATTCCTCCCTGACACATCCCCGGTGAGAGGCCTGTCTCCTGGGGTCCCACCCCTGAACACCTTCCCCGCCTTTCTCAGAGCAGGCCTCCCTCAGAGCTGCCAGGCAGCGCAGCCCACAGCAGGTTTTGGTTGAGTGTTTTTTGTTTGTTTGTTTGTTTGTTTGTTTTTACATGGAGGATTTAGCTTTCCGTCTTCTCCGAATGGCTCATGAATGTGTTCTTCACAGGAAAGGGTCATCTACTTCTTTTCTCGTCTTTGAGCAGCCTAGCTAACCTGCAGCTCAGGAACATTTTGTCTTTTCTCCCCCCCCCCCCCATAAGTCATCGTCAGTGCAAAGATGTGACAATTGACTTACTCATCATGCACTGACCCCCAACTTTATCCAGAGGGGAGGCTCCAACCATCAGATCTGGTTTCCTGTATCTATTTTTAAAAAAATAGTCCATTGTGTAAATGTACCACAGCCCTTTTTTTAAACCTTTTTGCGACAGCATGGATGCAACCTAAAGAATAGCATGCTAAGTGAAATAAGCCAGTCAGAGAAAGACAAATACCATGATTTTACGTGTATGTCGAATCTAATGAACAAAATACAAAGGGACTCATAGAAACAGAGAATAGACGGACAGCTGTCAGAGGGGAGGGGGTTGGGGGACTGGATGAAAAAGATGAAAGGATTAAACAAAGAAAAAGAAACACCACTCATAGAACAGATAATCACCAGAGGGAAGGGGAGTTAGGGGGAGGTAGGAAAGAGTAAAGAGGGATTAAATGGTGATGAAAGGAGACTTAATTTGGGGTGGTGAGCACACAGTACAATATACAATGATGTATTAGAGAACTATACACCTGAAACATATAATTTTAACCAATGTTCCCCAACAAATTCAATAAAAATTTAAAAAATAAAAATAAAATGGTGCTCTCTAAAAAATGATCTTGTTCCATATTCCCATACTACACAGATGCACACAATCTATGATTCTCTTACATGTGTTTCATATAGTTCCTAACCCACATTGCGCTGTGTGTACTTATTTTCACCTTTTGGGGGTCATTTGAAAAAAGGTTTGGTCTCTGTAGCCCAGACAATGATATGGCGAAGGCTTTGCATGGCAGAATATGGTGAGCTCCTGACTCTGCAGTTGCACCGGCTTATTTGCATACTGGCTGTGCAACATCAGGCAAGTATGCAAGCCTCAGTTTTCTTATCTGTAAAACGGGGAAACAAATAACAATTACTTTAAGTATTGTGAAGATGAAAATTCAGATCATTCTAGGAGGAGCGTTTAGCAAGGTGCCTGGCAAACAGAAAGCTCTCAACATATGCATATGGCTGATCACATCATTATTTCCATCCTGTCCAAAAAGAATCACAAATGCCTGTCTTTCGTTGTTTATTAACTACAAATATAGTCTCACCATTGTGGAGTCCCAAAGTTCCAGTTTCTTCTTTGAATGCTCTGTACCACAACCTGCTACTTGTGTTTTCTGGGTCTACAGGGGATTTATTCTTCTTGTAGACAGAAATAAACTCTCGGCAGAAAATTCATGCCGTGATGCTTCTTGTACAATAATATTGAAATCCAACATTCTCTTCCAACCTCCCCCTGCCCAGGGTTGTAGCTGTCGGTGGGTCGCTGGTTAGTCATTTCTGCCCGATAGTGTTTGCTCCATTAGTCCCTATGCCCCTGGTGTCAGAGGAGGAACGCGGCCCGGAGAGGTTCGACACGTGTGTGGGGTGGCCCTGAACTACTAAACCCGTCCCTAGTTTGATCCATAGAAGAGGCCAAGACGGGTTTGTTCATTCAGTAAGTCCCAGCATATCGGAGACAGTTGTGTCATTGTTTAACACGCACACACTTTCAAGTCAAGCAAATTGGGTTCCGGTGAGAATCCTGCCAATGACCAGTATGTGTCCCTGAACAATTTCCCTAACTATTAAACTCTTCTCTTTCCTCCTTTAGCACACAGATCATACTGCCAATTAAGGTTTTGGCAAGAATGAAAGAAATAGTTAGCCAAGGGAATGGTAAATATATGTTGATTAATAAATTCAGCAAATACTTAGTGTGCAACTAGGCGGTGATTAGCTTAATTGCATGTTCAGAGGGATCTTTAAGTGGTAGGTGTGCTCCACTATTTAGCTGGCGGGTAAAGCTGCTCCTTTTGTTTCCAGCAAAATCCTTGTCCATGTCTGAAGACTGTCAAGCCGCCCGCGGGCGTGTGAGGCTGCAGGGCGGGCGGGCGGGCGCCTGGGCCTTCCTCACCCCTCCTGGGCCGTCCTCACCCCTCCTGGGCCTTCCTCACCCCTCCTGGGCCTTCCTCACCCCTCCTGGGCCTTCCTCACCCCTCCTGGGCCTTCCGCACCCCTCCTGGGCCTTCCTCACCCCTCCTGGGCCTTCCTCACCCCTCCTGGGCCTTCCGCACCCCTCCTGGGCCTTCTGCACCCCTCCTGGGCCTTCCTCACCCCTCCTGGGCCTTCCTCACCCCTCCTGGGCCTTCCGCACCCCTCCTGGGCCGTCCTCACCCCTCCTGGGCCTTCCTCACCCCTCCTGGGCCTTCCGCACCCCTCCTGGGCCTTCCGCACCCCTCCTGGGCCTTCCTCACCCCTCCTGGGCCTTCCTCACCCCTCCTGGGCCTTCCTCACCCCTCCTGGGCCTTCCTCACCCCTCTGGGAGCTGGGGAGTCCGAGGCTGTCTCTCCCTGAGCACACCAACAGAACCACCCGTGAATCGTGTGCACCCCGGGGCCGCGGGGCGGGGGAGGGGGGGCATCATAGTGTTTCCTTTGCGGGCCTCGTGGCAAAACCAGAGCCCCTCTGGCTGACTTCAGTTGGAAAGTGGAGTCTTCCCCCCAAGGGCTGCGGGCGGCTGCGGAGCCGGAGACAGGCTCGGAATCATGCCTCTTCGAAGGAGGGCTGGCACTCCAAAGCGATTCATCTGAATCTCGGAGCAAAAGGGGCCTGAGAGGTGTGGGCCTTGCCCCAGGCACCAGGCCGCTCGCTCGGGAGCCTGCCCCTCACCCAGCCCGCCCCTCACCCAGCCCGCCCCTCACCCCGGGAGCAGAGGGGCCTGCAGGACTCGGGGGCTGCGGTCTGACATCCCTGGACGGCTTCTCGGTTCAGTTTCTCTGGCCATCGCTGCCCATTAATCTTTGCCCAAACCTTAATATTTCTTCTCGAGGCTCTGACATCAATCTGGCAGGTCCCCGCTGACATCCAGCCCCAACTCCCTCCATCACCACTGTCTGACATTCTCTCACCACAAATCTGGCCCTGGTGGCTCTCTGTGCGAGTCTTTCAAATCCTCGCGTGGCACGCACGGGCCCAGCGTTTGGGTCTATGTCCAGCTGTCACTGTATTGCCTTTCCCCCACTGTGTGCTCCAGGAGTGCTGACCTTCCCGGCCCCGCGTGTGCTGTGGAGGTGGGCCTCTCTGAGCCTTCACGCCGGCTGCTCTGTTTGGTACCCTGGTCCCCCCTCCTGGTGGTTCCGTCATCAGCTCATCCCAAAGGCACACCTCTGCCCATCGGCGGGGCTCCAGGCCCCGTTTCCCCCGGTGAACGCCCTGGGGTCATCCTTCTGAAGGAGAGTTGTTTTTTTCCTTCCAAGAAATCATCATTGTGGCTGGACACAGATTCAGATACAGCTTAAATATATTGATCTAAACGCAAATTCAAATCCTTTCAAGCTTTAGTCTGCACTAGATGCCCTGTGTCCCAACATATCGGAGACAGTGTCATTGTTTAACACGCACACACTTTCAACGCAAGCAAATTGGGTTCCAGTGAGAATCCTGCCAATGACTAGTATGTGTCCCTGAACAATTCCCCTAACTATTAAACTCTTTTAGTTCTTTCCTTACCATACAGATCATACTGCCAATTAAGGTTTTGGTAAGAATTAAAGAAGTGGTTAGCTTAGGGATTGGTAAATAGATGTTGATTAATAAATTTAGAAGTCATAAAACATTTAAAATATTTGTTGACCTTCGCAGTCGCATACTCTGATTTCTGTTCTCTTCTAGACTTTTCTTTTGTTCCGGGGTCTCAGAATTTATATGTCACCCAGTGAAGGTGTGTGCTGGGGTTACAGGATAGGGAGGGAGAGGCAGGCAGGTAGCCCACTGAGGGCGTTGTCCTGAGGCATAAAGGCATTGACAAATATAAAGGGATGGACATAAGCTCGAGAAATGTTTAGATGGTCTTGTCAACCATGCTGGCAGCACTCAGCTCTTGGAGGCTGTCTCTCTTCTTGGAAGAGAGTGTTGGGCAGAGTCATGGCCACCTCGAGGATATCCATGTGCTGACTGTCAGAACCCATGAATTTGTTCTTTCACACTGAAAGGGAAATTAGGGGAGCAGATACAATTAAGGTTGCTAATTATCTGACCTTAAAATAGCCCTGGGGTTTGCCAATGGACTCCATGTAATCACAGGGTTCCTGAAAGTGGAAGAGGGGGCAGAGGCAAGTGTCCTAGGAAGAAATGCAACAACAGAAGTAGGCCGGAGAGATGGAGCGTTGCTTGTTTTGAAGACGGAAGAAGGGGGCCCTGAGCCCAGGAATGGGAGGGGCTTCTGAGAGACTTCAGAGGGCGAGGAAATGTGTTCACCCGGCAGCCTCCGGAAGGAATGGGACCCTACGGTCACCTTGTTCTGGTTCAGGGAAAGCCTTGCCAGAACTCTGACCGACAGAACTGTGCGGTAACACATGTGTTTTATAATATGTTGTTTCCAGCCACTAAACCAGTGGTAATTTGTCCCAGCAGCAACAGAACATGACTACACAAATGGAGGAAAGCATTGGAATGCCTGATGATTGTAGGACATCGTATTGGTAGTTAAACAAAATTGCCTGTGAAGCAAGGAACCAGATTTCTGGAGGCGCTCATGAATCTCAGGGCACACAAACCTACCAGCCTACATGCTTCCTACCCTTTACCTTTATCTTATCGGCAGACTCCAGGGACAGCCACAGAGTCTTCAGTGGTTGAGGAAATGTAAGGGGCCAGTCACAGGGTCGCTTTCCCTGTGTGTGAGGCTCGGTGACAGTGACCGTGAGGGAGCGGGGTGTGGCAGCAGCTCATCAGACAGTGACAGTAATGATGGTTCATTGTTTAGTATGTTTCAGGAGCTGTACATTATTTCTGATCTTCACCCAAAAAAGAAAGAAAAAAAAATTCTAGGAAGTATTATTCTATCTATTTAAAAAATTAGAGCCTAGCCAGCGTGGCTCAGTGGTTGAGTATTGACCTATGAACCAGGAGGTCAAGGTTTGATTCCCAGCCAGGGCACATGCCCAGGTTGCAGGCTCCATCCCCAGCAGGGTCGTGCAGGAGGCAGTCAATCAGTGATTCTCTGTCATCATTGATGTGTCTCTCTCTCCCTCTCCCTTCCTCTCTGAAATCAATAAAAAATGTATTTTAAAAAAATGAGGAAACTGAAACACAAGGAAGCCCACTAACTCACCCCACGGCGTAGAACAGCAGTCACGGTGCCTCTATCAATGCGGAGGTCTTCACCCCCGAAGCTTTACAATGTACCACGCAGCCTCCCTACCAAGCTGCGCCTCTTTCATTTTGGACTAAAAAAAGCAGCTGGTGTTGTGCTACAATTTGCATCACACCTTAGTTTCTGCAATCCCCCCCATCCCACCATGAGACCAATTCTGTGCACTGAGCTATTTGATGGATTAGATATTCACTGCTCACCATTTTTAATAGATGCTGTACGTCAGTCTGCTGCTGATGGGACCAAAGATCTATTATTTCACCACAATGTCATCGTATCAAACGCCATTGTCTTTCCCCCGGCACAGGGCTGTGATAGGCAGAAACATTGAAATCAGAGGCTGTTAGGACGTTTTCCCAGAACAATTTGTGTCCTAACAATGCGATGTGGCTTTCCTGGTGTGCTGTGTTCTCCGGAACACTTGTCTCCTCCCCCTGCAAGCGCACATATTCTAAGCTTCACAAATAACACTTTCAGGAGGACTGTGAAATGCAAGGCCCACACAGTCACGGAGAACTCTAGGGGGCATATGTGTGTGTGTGTGTGCGCGTGTGCGCTCTCCTGAGGCGCATTTTGCAAAGTTACAGAATGTGGGAGGTGTTGTGGTGAGTTTCATGAGGCCTGGGAGGCACAAAAGCACGGGCTTAGGAGTAGTCAGACTAGAAATTCACCACCGACTCTGTTTCAATTGTGTTTCCAGTCCATTGCTCGGGTGACCTTACACGGTGCTGGGAACTGCCAAGGGTGGCCAGCACACCAGCTTGTGTGAACTTGACTAAAGTGAGTTGTCAGCCGGGTTTTTTCTTTCCTTCTGACGCTGTGCGTGCTCATCCAGAAGGCGAGGTGGCGAACAAGGAGCCTGTGAATGGCATTCCCTGTCCTTTATTATTGCCCCAAGCATTTTATCCCCAAGAAGCCGGAGGCGAGAAAATCCATGCCTGTATTTATTCATCCATAGAAACCATCTGAATTACATATAACCGGTATTCTCAAAGCAGGTGCTTCCTGTTTCGAGAACACTGCTCTTTTTTTCTGTCTAGACCGCACCACTTTGTGCTTTCTGTGGATGATATTAAACGCATTTGCTAACTGGTCCCCGCCCTTGAGAAATATGTCAGCTAATTGGGGAGAAGGGACTTTCACATGTGGAGGAATCCAAGGCTATTTAAGGCATCTACCACGGTGGCTTACCACATAAAGGACCTGAAAGTTATCCTCCTCCTATATAATAAAAGGCTATATGCAAATTGACCGAATGGTGGAACGACCGGTCACTGTGATGCGCACTGACCACTAGGGGGCAGACACTCAACACAGGAGCTGCCCACTGGTGATCAGTGTGCTCCCACAGCGGGAGTGCCGCTCAGCCAGAAGCTGGGCTCATGACTGGTGAGCGCAGCGGTGGTGCTGGGAGCCTCTCCCGCCTCCGCAGCAGTCGGACATCCTCTGAGGGCTCCCAGACTGCAAGAGGGCACAGACTGGGCTGAGGGACTGCACCTCCCTTCCCCCAGTGCAAGAATTTCGTGCACCAGGCCTCTAGTTTGGTTATAAAAGAGACTTTGCTAAATTCATGGCATGGACAATGCATGCCCTCATATTTCCAAAGACAGTGCTACCACTATGTGCCACAGTTCCCTGGGATTGTTCTAGAAAGCAGTGAATGTATAAGATAAACTTTAAGAACATTGGGGGAATTTGAAGGGATAGAGGAGAAAACCAAGGGTATTCTAAATATCAGGGGTCTGCATGCTCATCCACATGTGTCCCTAAATAGGTTTGGATGACATTGAGACTTTTAAAGGGAAGGAAGGGGTTGAAAAGGCAGGTTAGTCAGCAGGGCCTGAGTTCTTTTTTAAGCATTTATACCTGGTCCTATAGTTAAGGCAGCACTTGATTTCTTCTCCCTCCCTCCCTCCCTCCCTCCCTCCCTCCCTCCCTCCCTCCCTCCCTCCCTCTTTCCTTTCCTTTCCTTCCCTTCCCTCCCCTCCCCTCCCCTCCCCTCCCCTCCCCTCCCCTCCCCTCCCCTCCCCTCCCCTCCCCTCCCCTTCCCTTCCCTCCCCTCCCCTCCCCTCCCCTTCCCTCCCCTCCCCTCCCCTCCCCTCCCCTCCCCTCCCCTTCTGTCCTTCTGTCCTTCTTTCCTTCTTTCTTTCCAGTCGCATTAATGGCAGTTGAAAACATTGTCTGAAGAGCACTAGTCATGGGTGATGGAGGCACAGGGCATAGGGTGTCCAGCGGGGAGGGTTGTGGCATTGAGCAAGAGAAGAGAGCAGGAGAGCCAATGAGTAGGTGCATTAGGTGCCAGAGGCCTTACGTACATGATCCTGTTTTCAACCTCTGGGGGTTCTGCACAGTAGATACCATCCTCCTTACTTTAAAGATGAAGAAACTGAAGCTGGGCAAGCATGACAAGACTACTCTTTTTATAGAACTTTCCTTGGCTCTGCATCTCCTGTCCTTTCCACTCCATCAGGCTGCTGGGAGAGCATGAGCACAAAGTGACTGCGTGTCCTGATTCAACCCCCACATCCCAGGTGCCAATGGTAGAGCTCCCATCCTCCTCACAGATACACACGCAGTCGGATCATCCACCTCCAGTTTTCCCAGAAGGCTGGGCCAGGTGATCAGACTATGCAGTGTAACGCGTTCTCTCAGTAGGAAGGAGAGAATTCGCTCTTGTTTATTCATTGATGTCATCTCCTTAGTGGATTCCACAGCTGTGATTCCCGTGATCTAACACATGTGTGAAACTTTCCTTTTTTTTTTTTCCGGGTACTCTGGGAAGGATATGATTCATAGTGTTTTTCTTTTGGCATTTTGAAAGGCAGGTTATAATTAAGTTCATTATTTTGCCTTGATGTCATCTATTCTCACTTGTATAACCTGAGCTCTTTATGTCCTGTGTCCCATACAACCCTCTCAGCAATGACTCTCCCAGACCATGCCTTGTAATGGAATGGTCTGCTGTGTCTTTCTCCCACACAGACTGAGAAGTCTTTGAGAACATGCAGGGTTGCTTTTTAAAAAAAACACACATTATTTTTTAAAATTTTCACCTGAGACATACCTAGAGAGAGGAAAAGGAGAGAGAAAAAGAGAGAGAAACATTGGTCAGTTGCCTTCTGTAATGTTTCATCCATGGATCAAACCTGCAACCCGAGTATGTGCCCTGATCAGGAATCAAACTGGCAACCTTTCCATGCACAGGATGACACTCAACCAACTGAGCCACTCGGGGCTGGCATGGGTTGTTTTTTTAAAAAAATATTTCCCCCTAAATTCTAGATCAGTGGTTCCCAACATGGGGCACATGCCCCACAGGGGGGGCAGTTTGATTTTTAAGGGGGGCAATTCAAAAATGAGTTATTAACAGTGAATTTTTTGCATTTCTATGGTTCTAGGGGCCTCATATACAGAATATAAATATATATTGTGACATATTTATGCATTTCAGTTCTCTATTATATGTTTTGAAACTTTATTTGCTATTTTTTATCACTTCATATTATTAATTTTTAACAATTTCTTAGTGATTTCTTCCTCAGTACTTCAACTGTCCTTTCATTCTTTTATTTTTCTCTTTCATGGATGCCATGTTCCTTGGAAGCTTGCTTAGACCAAGTTCATGGCCTTTTAGGCTTCCTCCATATGAATACAGGTCAGTTTTTGAATAATAAGAATTACATGTCACAGGGAGGCATCAGGATTTTAGGGATGCTTAAGTGGGGCATGGCCAAAAAAAGGTTGGGAACCACTGTTCTAGATACTAATATAGAGTCCTGATTTACTTAACTGAATTATAAGTTAAGAAATGTGACTATCTCTATAGTATAATAAACAAGTAGGCATTTCTGCAATTTTAAGCAAAGCAAGTCAGTGGATTGCATTATTCACAATGTGAGGCAAGTGGACATGCGGATTTCATGTGGCTGAGTTCCTGCTGGGAAGGCTTAGTGTTTACTTACTGCATAAGATGAACGCTTACCAATACTACAGGAAACCAAATTTTTTACCAGATAATTTCAGCCCTACACTTTTTTCCAGTATCTATTCTTCATCATCTTTGCAAAGAATCTGTTGTTTTTGATAAAGTTGCTTTATAAATAATTTTGTTATTTTATATTCCATGTATTTCATATCATTATTATTTAGATGTGGTAAAGGTTCATATAGACTCTTTAATACTTGCCATTACTTAATTAATTATTGGGTAATTCATTTTGGCTTCTTTCATGGTGGTGGAAACTTTCTGTTTTCAACCCACCATCATGTTTTGTAACCGAAATGGGTGAGAAAACAGGGACTTGACTTTTCATTCCGCTCTACAGCTAACTGACTTCATGACATTGAACAAATCATTTCTTCTATGTATCGGGTTGCTCATCTGTAAGACATGGGTTGGTTTGAACATGTGTTACCATTTCACCAACTCTCCAATTTCCGGGTTAGAAAAAAAGTGTGGTGCTTGTAGCCCTGGGTCAGTGTGCTGACATTAGCCATGGAGGGTTCCAGGGTTCATAAACCAGCCAGGCAGGTTTGATCTGCCTGCTATCTTTCCTGGCCTAGAATCTGGGCTTGGCTGCCTGCTTGGCTCCTGCCCAAACTTCCTGGCAGTCCTTCTCAAGCTCAAGCTCTCTGCCTACGTGGGGAGATAGATCTTTCTACACCAGGTGGTCTCAGAGGAGGTAAATATGCTGACATTGAAGTTTCTGGTTTCCAAATTTTCACCACGAAGAACCATTTTTGTTAAGTTGTCCACCCTCATGCATTTTTTTTTTTTACTGTAAAGTTTTGTCATGCAACCTTTATTATTCCTATAATGATTCATATTCCTGTATTTGTGTCAACAAACAGCAATCTCCGCTTCCGATAAAACTGACAACCAGCGTGGCTCTCCAGTTAAAGCACATAAACTTGAGTCGTTATTTCACGTGATGTATTTGGAAGCAAATGTATGTGTTTCTCCTGGGACACGGCTTTACGTAAGAATGCAGGAGAAAGACCTGGAACAATGTGGATGGGGAGGGATACTGACCTCAAGGTCCTTTGTTAGAGGGAGCTACAGGGGAGGGGGCATTCCCAGGGCCAGCCCAACCGTGGTTGGATCGGAGGAGATACATAGCAAAGTAATTACTTAGGTTGTTGACCAGAAAAGGACAGATTCAAATGAAACAGCAGAATGAACCCAAGAAGGTTTAGGAAAGTACAGGACAAGGTGAAGAGAGAATATTTGACTTTAAGAACCCAAAAATATGTGAGTGATCCAGGAAGGCAGTCATGGGTAGAGTAACTATCCCAAGGTTTTAAAGAATAATTTGGTGTAAAGTTACTCTGATATAATGTTAATTCAGTGTGAGGTGGAGAGGTTGTCTGAGGCAAGAGTGACTATGGAACTTTGAGTGAACTGAAATGGGTTCTGTTGTTTGGAGACCAGCGTAAGGAGGGAGCTCAGTGTCCAGAAGCCTGGTATTGAGACAGAAAGTTAATGTTGCTTACATTGTCCTGAAGATTTGGTATTTCAAAAGTATTCGATTGAATGAATGAGTACATGAATGACGGACCCTATTTTTAACATCTACAAAAGAATTCAGGAAAAGTCTAAACAGAGAATGGATGTGGGCTGAAGTGGCAACAAGAGGAGAGACTTTTGGGAGTATAGCCTCCAGGATTGGTGTGGGGGAGGCCAGCTTGCTGAAGAAATACCACTGCCCTGATGTGTAGACAGAATCATTGCTGTGTGGTGGATTGAGCTCAGACCTGTCTTCAGGCCAGAGAAACAGGATTCTGGTCATGGTTTTGCAAATGGTTTCTGTGAGATGTTTGGATAGTCTCAGAACAGTATGGGATTCAGGAAATAAGGGAACAGTTGAGTGCTTGGCGATTATTAAATCATTTAACCTACCCCAACACACCCCTCAATTTAGGCTTAAGGTAAACTGAGGCCCAAGGAAGTAAAGTGATCAGCTCAAGTGGAAGTTGATACAGAGGCAGAGCCTGGTCTGGAGCATGTATCCCGGTCTCATGCTGGCTCCCGAGGGATGGACAGGGCCCCCAGAAAGACCCTGGGTCTATGCCGTTTCAATGGCTTCCACAGTGCTTGCCAGATTGCCGCCTTCTGAAATACCCACCCCTCCTCAAATTGTGCCATCAGATGATGTTCTTTCCCTGCTTGAAGGTTTTAGGAATCTTCTGGGTCACAATTGACAAGTAGAGCAGAACTCATAAGCTTTACAAAGGCCTTTCTTTAGCCAAATACAGGAAATCCTCACTAACTTGAGTGCATCAGTCCAGTCCTAACAAAATAAGATATTTGAGCCAAACTAAACCTTGACACTCCCCTGCCAGGAGAGGCCTCTTTAGTGTGAGGAAACACAGATGGTGTCTATTGAACGATAGCACCAATACATTCTCAAGTATTAGGATCAAATTCCTTTTCTAAAATAATGTTTAATTTTAAATTATAGTTGACATACAATATTACGTTAGGTGTATGTCATAGTGATCAGACATTTCTATAACTCACTAAGTGATCACCCAATAAGTCTAGTATTTATCTATGTCAGGGGTCCTCAAACTTTTTAAACAGGGGGCCAGTTCACTGTCCCTCAGACCGTTGGAGGGCCGGACTATAGTTTAAAAAAAAAACTATGAACAAATTCCTATGCACACTGCACATATCTTATTTTGAAGTAAAAAAAACAAAATGGCAAAAACACCCACATGTGGCCCGTGGGCCATAGTTTGAGGATGCCTGATCTATGTAATAGACATACGATGTTATTACAATATTATTGACTATATTCCCTATGCTGTAGTTTATATCTCTGTGACTATTTTTATAACTGGTTGTTTGTAAATCTTAATCCCTTCTGCTTTTCCACTCATCTCTCTATAACCTCTCCCTTCTAATAACCATCAAAATGCTCTAGGTATCCTATGAGCTTGTTTCTATTTTGTTTGTTTATTTAATTTGTTTTTTTAGATTCCACATATAAATGCAATCATGTAGTATTTGTCTTTCTCTGACTCATTTCACTTACTCTAGGTCATTCATGTTGTTGCAGTAGGCAAGATTCCTTTTTTATGACTAAGTAATATTCCATTGTGTGTATGTTCCAAATCTTTATTCATCTATTGATGGACTCATAGATTGCTTTCATATATTGGCTATTGTAAATAGTGCTGTGATGAACATAGGGATGCATACGTATTTTAAAATTAGTTTTTTGGGTTTCTTTGGATAAATACCAGGAAGTGGAATTGCTGGGTTCTTCTTTATCTCTTATTATAAAATTGTTTTAAAGTCTATTTTGTCTGACTAGAAACACCAATCAGAAAGGATATATGCACCCCTATGTTCAGAGCAGCACAATTTACCATAGTTAAGATTTGGAAACAGCCTAAGTGCCCATCAGCAGATGAGTGGATTAAAAAACTGTGGTACATCTACACAATGGAATATTACGCTGTGGTAAAAAAGGAGTTCTTACCATTTGCAACAACATGGATGGAGCTGGAGAGCATTATGCTAAGTGAAATAAGCCATGCAGTGAAAGAAAAATACCACATGATCTCATTCATTTGTGGAATATAATGAACAACATAAACTGATGAACAAAAACAGATCCAGAGACAGAGAAACATCAATCAGAACGTCAAACCTCAGAGGGAAGGTACGGGAGGGTGGGGTCTTTTGGAGCATTTAGTCCATTTACATTTAAAGTAATTATTAATAGGTATGTAGTTATTGATATTTTATTTATATTTTGGATTTTTAAAATTCTTCTTCTTAATGAAGTTCCTTTTATATTTCTCATAATATGTAATACTGGTTTGGTGGTGATGAATTCCTTTAGCTTATTCTTAACTGGGAAAAGACTCAGAGTTCTTGGTAAGTAATAAATTAGTCTGGATTATTCAGTATTCAATATTTAAATATAAAAAAGTTCTTAACTTTTTCAACTGTACAAAGTCATTAGCCTTTAGCATTCTTACAATATTACCTAATGAAGGTTCTACTAGCTCTATACCAGAGACTCAATTTGGTCATGCAAGATTTATATTTGTACAAAAATGAAGAATGAGCATTCTTTATTTTCTTCTTTTTGTTTTACAATCTAAGATTTGTTGAACTTTATGTTGGGAAAATTTAACTTCAGACAATTCAATTCAGTGGCCTTTAATGTCATGACTGAAGTTCTGGTTTACAAATTGCTGAATGAACAAGTGCAACCTACTTTGAGAAACATTATTTTAAATTTCACTTTATGTACAAAACTAAAGGACAGATATGGGGTTTTTCTGTTGAAATTCTTCTGTATGTTCGCATTGTTCAAATCACAGAGGCTGGAAAATTATTTTCTATAAAGAGTCAGAATAAACGCTTAGGTTTTGTAGGCCACATATGATCTCACATCCTTTTCTTCCTCACTCGTCTCCCAGCTGCCATAGCTATTTAATAAAAATGTAAAAACCATTCTTAGCTTATGGGCCATACAAAACCAGGTGTGCACCAGGTTTGCTCCATGGGCCTTACTTTGCCTATCCCTATATAAGCCTTTGAGTGCCGTGCCTATAGAATTGACATCAGATATATTTTGTCTTCTCTTAATACATGGATCTGTAGCTGATCTACTGGTGGTCCATCAGTCTGGACTTAGAAGTATTCCCAAGCATTATGCTTATCTTGTTGAAGGAACATATATAGACATAAAATTTAATGTAAATCATGGACACTTCCCTTTTACACATAGAATATTGCATTGTGGATAAAAAGGGGCCACATGCTAACCTGACTAATTCAGGGGAGGCCTGCATGGCAGCTTGCAAACTCAAGAGACCTAAAGTAATCACAAAGGAGGGTCTGAATTTAAACCTTTTCATTAAAAAGCAGTTTATAGTGGGTAGTCATGTCCTAGGCCAGTCTCTTCCCTGACAAAGATCAACTTTGATCTTTACCGAACCTATTGTCTTTTTGCATCTAAGATAACATATCTGTGGAATGTCAGGGTAACTTATAATTTCCCCTTCTACCCGACCCCTCAGGGCACAACCGATCACCCAGGGTGCCAGGGCAGAGACCCCAGATTCCCTCATTATTATTGTTATCTTGTTAATTGCTGACTGTTAACTATCCTGTACCCACCTATGTAGAAGAAGAATGTGTCTGTTATTTTACTTTTTATCCAATCCCAGAGGTCTCCCCCGCTTTGCTTTCCTCCACCTCCCTAATCTATCACCAGTGGAGTTCATGTAACCCACTTAAGTGTCCTCCTTTGATTGTAATGTATGAAACAAGGTGAAAAACTGCCATTTGTGGGAGCATTATCCCAACCCATTGAGATCCTGCTTCCTGGTCCACAGTTTGGCTCAAATAAACTCACACAAATTCTTTACAGGTTGGAATGTTTTCTTATGTTAACAGCATAAAATTTAGAAGTTTCAAAGAACTTCTAGATCTTTTCATAAACCATAGGTTCAATAAAACATGTCCTAGGAAAATGTTTTGTAGTCTCCCCCCACCTCAGGAATTTGGCAATTATTCCTATATACTGATATAAATATCTTCTAAGAGAAGTTTGTATAACATGACTAACCTTCTCAGCATATGTCTGGCTGATATTCCTTTTGTGGTATGTTTGCCAATTTATTTATTCATCTTGCTGTATTAAGATGTTTAGCTAATTGAGTTTTTTTTTTCCTATTATAAATAATATTATGGAGAATATCTTTGTGCATAAGCTTTTTTTTTCCTTTTGTGGGTATATTTATTTTATAAATGGTATAATTGGATCAAAGGAAGAAAGCTTTCTAAGGATTTTGTAGCTAATTAACAGTGCTAAATCAATACTATCCTTTTTTTTGTCATCATTGGAAATCTTCAGATGTTATATAGAGTGCAACATTAGTTTTGATGCTTATCCCAAATACCACTTTTGATTTAACTATTCTATAAAGGGCCAGAAGAACATGAATGCTAATCACCTTGCATCTCGCGTACCATGAATCTGAATTTACTGAATGCTTTGCTTTGCCTCAGTGAGCAGTCAATCCTGAAATCTTTGTATTAAAATCTTTAATATTACTTGGATGGAAAATAATTAAATTTCTGGTAGACATTAATTTGGTAGAAATTACTTTGGTAGAAGTTCCATTAATCCACCTATTTACTAAACAAATATTATTTAGTATCTACTTTGTGCAATAGTGTTCTGGGCATTGAGACTATGTCATCATCATCATCATCATTATCATAACATTGTTAGTGGAAATAATAATAATAAAATAATAGAAAATATGTATAATATATAGTGCATACTACATGCCAAGAATTGCTTTAAGAGCTTTTTCATATATTAATTTATTTAATTCTCCACTATGAGGTAAAAGGTTTTAGCATCCTGTTTTACAGATGAGTAAATTGAGGAAAAAAGAAGTTAATTAACAAGCCCTAAGTCATCTAACTAGCAAGTATGAGAGCTGTTGATCACAGACAATCAAAACAGATATTTCCTGGTTTCATGAATACCCCATGCTGGTGTAGTGTGAGTGTATTATATGAGGTGGAAAATTTTACATTTCAATATTTCAAGTTGTCTAGATAGATGAAATTTTGTTTGCAGAAGACATGAATGAAATGAGAAAGAAGTGGTGCTGCATCATGAGCTTAACAGTTTCTCTTTTCATGGATTTAAGCCCAAGTAACCCCTCCCCCCCCACCCCATCCAGCCCCCTGCAACCCCATCCATTAACCCTTCCCTGAACAGACTAACTCAGACCCTGTGAGCAGAGCCTGTGGCTCAGACTCAAATAACATCAAACTTTTTACAGAAAGCATTCATTAGTCAGGGTGCCAGTCTCCCTGCATGCATTTCCCAGAGGGCATTTCTGCTTTGTTCTCAAGCCTCCCTTGCCTGGGGCTCAGCCTATCTGACTTGCTGTTCTCAAGGCCTTGCAGACGTTTCCAGGTCTCACTGCAACCTCACCACAGGATTTGAAGGGTGTGAGTCTTCAGTGACTAGCTGTTGAGCATTCCTGTTATCCTTTGCTAAAGAAAAATTTCCTTACCAAGAGAATATCTATTCTCCAGCCTCCAGGGAATTCTCAGCTGCCAGACACTGCTTCAGACCACAATGACTCTGACGGCTAGTGTGTCCTACAAACTCACAGAGCAGAGGTAAACATTTTAGAGTCACTCGCCTTGATCCTTTACTAACGGTGTGACTTGGACAATGTATTGAATCACTAACTTATCTGAAAACCGTAGATATAATTCCCACATTGAGAGATAATAGAATAAATAACAACATTTATTAGGTAGTAAGTGCTGAATAAACAGTGGCATCTTTCTCTTCTCCCTAGACTTAAGAAAAAACAAAAAAGCAGCACATTTAGTGATCAGTTGGTAGAGAAAATAAGAAATGGACTACTGAAAACTTAACTCATTAGGATATATGCATTAAAACAGATAACGGACTCATCTAAATTATTTTCATTGCCATTGTAATTAGCTAGTTATTAATAGTAGCAAAGGAACAAAAGGGAGGCCACGCATTGGAAGCATGAAGCATGGCTATCTGGGCAGCTCCACCAGAAAGCTGCAATTTCACGCTCCCCAGGGAAACACAGGTCCATTCCAGGAAAAGTAATGGGGGCAGGGACTCGACAAAGAGGAGATGGGCACATGTGTAGTGAGGTAGGGGTGACATAGGGAAGGTACCTGTCAGTTTAGCCTGGGGAACCCTGAATTGACCAGAGGGGCTGGGGCCACTACAAGACCATGAAATGGGAATACGTAATTCCCCAGACAAAGGAGCTTGCTCTCTTGTGGCTCTTGGCTCTTGGCACTCTTGGCTCTTGTGGCTCTCTTGTGTTCCTAGAAGCCATATGGCTCATGACCATGCAGACCCCACATGGAATGGACTGATGGACTGAGCAGGGAACACACACTACGTGAAGCTAGCCTGATGCTGGGTTGGACTACGGCAACATGGGAGGGAACCTCTGGGCAGCGGCTTTAATCCTATCTCTGCTGGAGTCACAGCTCCACTTGTTCCACGGCAGGACAGAGGGAAAGGGGACCTTGGAAACCCAGGGGCTTAGTCCCACAGAAATAAAACTTCCTACAGCATCTCATCCTCCTGTGCTGGCCTCAGAACATTCCTTTTCTCAAGACATCGGAGAGGCCCACCCCCCAGCAACAGGTGGCGTGTGCCCCGCTGATAACATTTCCAGGTGGTTCAATGCAGATTTAGCATCAGGACAGTCTTCCTGAGACACAGCTCCCAATCTTTCCTTCAAGCCCTCATAATCTCTCGATGGCTCTTCACTGCCTGCAGGATCCAGTCCAAGCCTCTTAGCCAGGCATTCAAGACCCTACACAACTTTGAACAAAATTAAAATTGAATTCTCATTTCTCACCACTCCCCCTTATGTGATTCTGGCACACCAAACGCGAAATGTTCATTATTCCTCGAAGATGCTTCCTGACTCCATGCCTCTGTGCATCCTCTGTCTTAACTCTTGGCATGAGCTCTCTGTATTTCTGCCCGGCGATTATTCTATTCTTTAAAGGCTCTCTTTAAAGCAATTACTCTTGGCGTCCAGAATGTAAGTGCCAGCACAACACAAATCGCTCCTCTTGTCACTTGTCCATGGTACTCTGTGTGTCCTCTGTGAGGAGCTCCCACATTCCATTTTGAACTTATTTAGGGGTGTGGTCAACAGCGTCCTCTTTCGTTCATCTGCTCAAGAGCAAGGCTAAGACTTTTTCACATTTAATTCTTGCAAAACGTGGCACAGTGCCTGGCACAATAGTCTGTCCTTACATATTTATCCCATGAATGAAGTAGATAAGCTGAGTATGACACTTGGGCCTCTGAGTTGCAAACCTAGATTTTAATCCCAGCTAGTGTGTGTTGATCTTGGGAAAGTCTTTTGTCCAGTCTGGTTCTAAATTGCTTCACCTATGCAATAGAAAATGTGGTCAATAGCCTTCAAACTAGGCTTCCCGGAGCCAAAGAGGTTGAGGGAAGTTCTTCCGGCTCAATTCTGGGGGGAAATGTAATTCTAGGCTTTATCTGCTGTTTTGACCAGCATCACCCATCTTTTTATTTATTCATATCAGAATATCAAAGGAACTTCAGTTAAAGAAAACATCCTGTATATTAAACAAATAAGCCCTGAGATTAGTTAATCAGTGAGGTTCATTTTCTTTCTCACTGTCTCAAGTTTTTGACATACGCATACACACATTAAATTTAAATACTGCTCCATTGTGAATGGGCCAGACATGAAGCTTATTCAAATTCTGAAATGAAAGGGCAGAAAACTGCCATTTACTAAACAAATAATATGTCTTATGAGCACCTATTAAGTCTTAATTAAGTGCTATAAATTTTATTAGTTTACTCCAATTTTAAAATCTGCAATATGGATATAAATTTCCCCACTTTACATATGACAAAGCAGAGAGGATAAGGATGCCTCAGATCAAACAGACAAGAGGTGGTGGGGCCTTAATAGAAAGCAGAATTACCATCCTCAAAACCCGTGTTCTGAGGATGACAATGAAAAGTGAATTCTGGGAATTAAAATACACATACTAGTACATCTATTTATACCAATGGGTTAGTTTTGGGAACACCTCTCTTCTCCCCGTCGTTGGAGTATCTGGGTGATTTGGGGAGTAGCAGCGACTCGGCCTCATACCATTTCCCATCAGAAGTTCAGCTCAGACCAATGAATGGAATGATTACGAAGCCCATTCCTCTATTGTGCAACTCACATTTGCTGAACCGTGAGTAATTGCCGCCAAGCGACTTGCCTGTATTGGAATTATATTTGCTGCCCGGAAAACATGCAGCGACGCTTTAGCTAAAGGACCCAGCGGGAAACAAAAGCCCAGATTGGTTTGGGAGAGAGGGAGGTGGCACAGGCTCAAAGGGGAGTCTGAGTGGCTCAATTGTTGCTGTAGGGCTCCGTGATGGGTGTGCCGAGTTCAATTTATTAGGGGAACTTTGGGTCCAAATGAGTAGATTTAGGCAGGTAGTAAAGCAGAATTTTGTGGGTTTTAGCTGGAGTCTGTTTGAAAAATGCTGTTTTAGTCTCTTGTCCACAAGAGTTCCCTGAGCAGCATCCCTGAAGAAGAGAAGCAGAGAAATGGAGCCGTCATTTCGTGTTGAATTGTCAACTAGTTTTGACTGTATTTCACTTTCATGAGGAACTTCCCTGGACGTCACCTATGCCATCCTTTGTTCCACTTGCAAAAGAACTCAGTTATTGAAATGATGTCACAATAAAAGCAAACCTCAGCAGAGATTGCTATACATTTACTCTAACAGTAGGGTGTGGAGCCGGGCCTGCGTGGCTCAGTGGTTGAGCGACTACCAGGAGGTCATGGTTTGATTCCTGTCAAGGCACGTGCTGGGGTTGCGGGCTCGATTCCTGGTGTGGGGCATGCAGGAGGCAGCTGATCAATGATTCTCTCGCATCATTGAATTTTTTTTTCTCTCTCTCTCTCCCTCCCTCTCCTTTCCTCTCTGAAATCAATAAAACAAAAACAAACCACAAAAAACCCCACAGCGGGGTGTGGATGGCTCATGTAAACTCCACGTGGGCTGCGCCTTTGGCCTTGCTTGGCTCAGTGATGTATCCCCACACTCAGAACAGGGCCTGGCCCAGAACAGATGCTTGGGGAAATATTTTGTGATGGAATGACTCACAGTGAAAATTGTGTTTTAAATTGTGTCATTCGGCAAATTGAAGTTTAAATTATTGTTAATTTAAATGTGAACCACCGTACCTTACAGAGTTAAACAACCCACAAAAAACATTGACGATAACAGAGGACAATTAGCAGCACTATTTATTTATTTATTTATTTATTTATTTATTTATTTAATATATTTTATAGATTTTTTTACTGAGCGGAAGGGAGAGGGATAGGCAGCCAGAAATATTGATGAGAGAGAAACATCGATCAGCTGCCTCCCGCACACCCCCTACTGGGGATGTGCCTACAACCAAAGTACATGCCCTTGACCGGAATCGAACCTGGGACCCTTCAGTCCATAGGCCGACGCTCTATTCACTGAGCCAAACCGGTCAGGGCAATAGCACATTTTTAAATTAAAAAAATAAGAATAGTAGTAACTGAAAATTACAGCTAACTCACAGCAGTCTTGATGCTTTATATCTGACTAAGTAACCTTTCATGTAACATGTGGGAACTTCAGTTACCGGTGAGAACACTTGTACTGCACTAATTGTCCCATTTTGCTGGATATGGGGACCAGATTTCCTGGTAAAATTCTGAATTGAGAGTCCTAATAAAACTCTAAAATACATTATGTTTGATTGGGAAATACCATAAGTTTACTCAGTAGATTATTTTTAATTTACATATTTTTAGGTAAAATGAATGACCATCAATGTGTGCTAGTTTCAGGAGAGCAGAGAACTAGTGGGAAGCCACAGGGAGGATCTGGGCCTCATTCGAATTGCTCTACTTAACCTATTCAGTTAAGACATAGATGCTCAACCACTGAGTCACACTGGCTGGACCAATCTTGCTCACTTTAAATCTACTCACACTCTTCTCCATTTAGGTTGATGCCAATTCCATCCTTCTATTTGCTCAGGATAAAAACCTGAGTCAGGTTTTACTTCACTTACCTTATTATGCAAAATAAAATCCATCAGTAAATTCTGCCCTGAAAATATATTCAGAATCCAAGAACCCTCTCATCACCTCCATAGTTGTCATCTGAGCCACCACCATCTTTTCTTACTTGGAAGCATAGCAAAACCATAGGAGCATCCCTTTGTTCATCCTTTTATCTCTATGCTGTGTTCTCAACCCAGCCACCAGAGAGTCTTGAAAAATTATGTTTTAAACATGCCATTCCTCTACTCAAAGCCTTCCAGGGGCTTTCTAGGTCTATCAGAATAAAAGCCAGCCTCCTTACAATCATCTACAAGACCTCTTGTGTTTTGAGTCTCCCAAATCCCTTCCTTACCTCATCTCCTATTATTCTCACCACTTCACTAATCTCTTTGCCATCCCACTGGTCTCTTCTGTGTTTTGAGCACACCAAGCAAGCTTCTGTTTCAAGACCCTCTGCCTGGAAAGCTCCTTTCAGAGATTTGCAGAGCTAACTTCCTCAATATCTGTAAGTCTTTACTCAAGACTCTCCTTTTCAATTTCCAGTTTGAGCAAGAAGATGAATCAATTAAGGAAACGTCACTTTTATCTTCCCTTTGATTTTCATTGCACTATGGACCCAGCCTGGATTTCAAAGCAATCCATAAATCAATGGTTGTGATTGAGTCAGCATGTATTTTACTTGTGTTCATTTAACCTATATGACAAGGAAAAATATTAAAGTGCTCAGTGATGCAAGAAAGAGTTAGAGGGAATGGAGGTAAGAGTTAAAATCTCTTGTTCTTGCAATTGAAGAGCATATATGAAGTCAGTTAGGAATTGGATACGTGGTCAGAACAAGCAATTGGATAAATGAGTAGGAAGTTCGGGAGAGAGGTCTGTGTCAGAGATATGAATTTGGAAGTCTTTGGGTTATAACAGGTACTAAAATTGAGAAAATGGTTAAGATCACCAAGGGAATGAGAGTAGGTTTAGAGAGAGAAGCTCCAAGGACTGAGTCTTTGAGAATGAAGGAAACCTGAATTTAAATTATACCAGGTGTACCAGTTAATAATGAGGATTTTTTCAATAGATGGAGTTACACATATGTTGATATACTAGAATATGCGATTTGATATGTATGCTATTTTGTTGTATTGACAGCAAGCTTCAAAATTTCATATGTCAAATTTGCTGAAGGTGTTAACATCATAGATATTTTTACGCTTAAAAATGTCGAATTTCATGCCAAAAAAAAGAGCATTTGTGAGAAGTTTTAATTCATTACTTTATTTTGAAGAAAAAGTTATCATATACTTTGGGAAGCTTATGGTGAACATGCTCCATCTCAATATACTTGTGAACGCTGGTTTAAATGTTTTAAAAGTGATGATTTCGATGTGAAAGACAAAGAACATCCAGGTCAACTGAAAAAGTTTGAAGACCAACAATTACAAGCATTATTGGATGAAAATGCGTGTCAAACTCAAAAATAAAGATTAAACGTTGCTCAGCAAACAATTTCTGATCGTTTACAAGGAATGGGAAAGATTTTAAAGGAAGGAAAATGGGTGCCACAGGAACTGAACGAAAGACAAATGGAAAACCGAAAAGTCATCAATAAAATGTTGTTTCAATGGCACAAAAGTCTTTTTTATTTTTGCATCAAATTGTGACTGGCAATGACAAGTGGATTTATTTTGAGAATCCCAAATGCACAAAATCATAGGTTGATCCAGGTCAACCATCAACATCGACTGCAAGGCCAAATCACTTCGGAAAGATGACAATGCTCTACATTTGGTGGAATCAGGAAGGTGTGCTGTATTATGAGCTTCTAAAACCAGGTGAAACCATTAATACTGATCGGTACCGACAAGAAATAATCAATTTGAACCACGCTTTCATTGTGAAACAACCAGAATGTGCCAGAAGACACGGCAAAGTAATTTTGCTTCATGATGATGCACCATCACACACTTCAAAACCAGTTAAAGACATGTTAAAAGATCTTGCCTGGGAAGTATTAACCCACTGCCGTATTCATCAGACCTTGCTCCTTCAGATGACCACTTGTTCCGATCGATGTCACATGCACTTTCTGAGCAGCACTTCAAAACATACGAAGAGGTGGAAAATTGGGTCTCTGAATGGTTTGCCTCAAAACAAGAAAAATTCTATTGGGACAGTATCTACAAATTACCTGAAAGATGGGGAAATGTGTAGCTAGCGATGGGCATTACTTTCACTAAAGCACTTTTGATGTTTCTCTTGAAATTATTGTGTTTTCTTTGATTACAAAATCCGCAGTATTAACTGGTACACGTGTAGAGCCCTCAATCTGAAGTTATATGAATTTCAGAAATTCATTACAGTTTCTTGATCAGTGAAACATAGTGGTAAGTATTTGTGACCATACTCTTTAGGCACTAAGTACAATTCTGTCCCATGGAAAATGCCCATGAAGTAGTAGCTAATTGTTTTTGTTGTTGGCAATGATGCTGGCATATTGAAATTACATGAAATTCAAATCTCTGTCAGTAAACATATTTTTAAGTTTAAATATTTATTGTTGAAAGTATTACATATGTCCCCTTTCTTTCTCCATGACCCCTTTTAGCCTGCCTTTGCCCCCTCTGCCCCAGCCTTCACCGCACTATGATCTGTGTTCTTGGGTTTTGCATGTATGCATGTATGTTCTTTGGTTGATCTCTTTCCATCCACCCACCCACCCCTGCCTTCCTTCTAAGATTGGACAGTTGCCAATAAATTTTTATTAGGACATAGTAACTCATTTCCTCATCTATTTTTATTGAATTTGTCAAGGTGACATTGATTAATAAAGTTACATAGGTTTAAGGTGTACAGTTCTATAATACATCATCTGTATATTGTATTGTGTGTTCACAACCCCAAGTCATATCTCCTTCCATCACCATTTATCCCCCCTTTGCCATCTTCTGTCTCCCCCACCCCCTTTTCCCTCTCATAATGACATGGTGTTGTCTATCTATGAGGTATGTGTTTTTTTTTCTTCATCTCTTGGCCGGTTTCACACTACCACAGCACAGCTGAGTTGAGGATACAGATTGTATGACCCCCCCAAAACTAAAATATGTGGCCCCTACAAAAGAAGCTTGCCAATCTCTTGACTAGATGCTTGGTTATGGGTCACCAGGAAGCTATGCTATCTCAGCTTCCTATCCTGCCCTGGGAGTCATCTGATTCACCTTGGCATTAAATCGAGAGTTTCTAGCAGCACACCGCTGTCAGTTGCCAGTGCATTTGCAGAATTGGGGTCATGTAGGTTCGGATTTTGTGAGTAAATTGCATGAGCTTTTTCACACTTCCCAGTGTCCTACTTACGTGCAGAGCTTCTCACTCAAGCTCACGTCTGTGGCCACCTGGAAAGTTAACCATAAATCACTAGTTCAGGAGGAAAATATATCACGTCTGGTTTATCCATGGCTCTGCCTCAAAGATTAAGTGGACTGAGCATCACAGTCTCTCTCCCAGAAGACACTGGGGAAGAGTGGGGAGGGAAATTCTCCCCAGTGAGTAGAACATTGGAAATGCATCTCAACATTCACTTTTCAAAGAAGCTGTGACCTGAAATAATAACCCACAGACATTCACTGGCATTGGCTAATCATCTGAACAGGAGATATGTGCATACATTCCTTAGCATAGGCTTATAATGCAGTCATATTAATGTCCCATATGAATGACCAATGACAAAATAAAACAAATGGACCACCACAACCACCACCACCACCACCACCAACAACAAAACATCCTGGAAGGAGAACTTACTGTCCAAACAGAATGGACGTGGGTCAGCCCCATTTTTCACTCACCCAAGTGGTTTCCCAGTAGGCTCCACTAAGGGGTTATCACAGTAGCGATGGAAGTATATATGTGTCCACACTTTCCCTAATAAAAACCCACCTTCCACTGCTGAGTGCTCCAGCTTTCATGAGCAGCAACCAATGCTGAGCTCCAGCTAGTCTCTTATGTTCTTGCAGAACTTAGATGGAGTATATTGGACCCGGATCATGGGAGGTAAATCCTACTGGAATAAACATTGCACTGTCACTTGATTTGCATCCCTTTATTTCCTGTTTTTAATACTCGAATTCAAGCACCTACTGGCTGCCTTTTATACCATCATGATCTCCCATACGTGGTGAATTATGCATTACTTATTTTTTTCAACAAATACATTTTTAGTTAAAAAAAAGTTATTGAGTGAATGCATTACATAACCCATCAGACTGAAGGAGCTGGCACTGTGTGATAGTGAAATAGGATATTAAAGATCCGTTGTGGTGCTGGCTGGGAAAACACTTTATTTTCTTCTCAATAGAGTGCATTCTGAACAGGTCATCAGTATGCGGTGCTGATCCTACCATGGCTCTAAATGACGCAACAGGACCATGAGAGGCAGCATTGGGAATGGCTTCTGTGATAATTTCTTCTAATTAACCTCTTGCGTCTTTTTCTTTCCATCCTTGCTCCTCTTGCCTCTACTGGTTTACAGATTTTAGTACCAAAGGAAGAATGCATTTACCTGAGGATCGAAAAACAGTTCATTGCTTCTGCCAGACCATTTCAGGCTCCTCTTAACACTAAAGAAACAAGCTACAACAGGGATTGTGGTATTGCCTAGCGTGATTGAGTCTAGCTCTTCAGGGAAAAGAGGGTTGTTGCTAACCAATGGGGGTAGAAAGAGTATTAGTGGCAAACAGAGATTCTCTGGAACACTGAGCACTTCCTGGTACTACTAATATTAAGAGTTAATGGTAAACAACTTCAGTCCTAAGTGATTAGACCCTGTAGGCATTAAAATTTGAGTCATGAGCAAAAGTAACTCATTTCTAAAGAACCAAAATACTGGCTGAGAGAAGAGAGAAGTCCTCAGTATCAATTACAATACGCCGAAGAGTTGCACATTTAAGTACTATAGCATCTATCTACATTTCCTTCCTTGATGGGTTAATTATATAGCTCCATCATGTAAGAAATGTCTCAGATTTACTTCAACTCCCCCAATTATTTGATGAAGAGTATAAGAGTGATAGACACAGAGTATTAAGGGAAAATCACAACTACCTGTAGGAGAAAGAGGTATCACCGGGATACATTGAGATTGTAGCGAGGTGGAACAACAGAATATATTTTTAAAATCTCTCTCCTTGAGGAGCCACTTTATGCAGGATATTTTTTTTTTTAAATTGTAGAATGGAAAGAATGTATGTTTGGAGTAAACAGTATTGGCGTTTGTCAATTTAACTGCTCAGCATCGAATACCTTTTCTATCTCAGCTGAAGCTCTAAATAGATGGGAGTCAGCAATTGAAAGAGGAAAGACTCGCACTCTCACTGCCTCCTGACAGAGCATGGCTCCATGACTGAGCTACAGTCAATCACTTGCTCCCGCCAGGAGGTTAAATCCTGCGAGAATGACACTGAGGTGGACAGCCTGTCAGAGGTCATCTGCAGCAGCTGCAGTGCAGTCAAGAATTCAGTGATGAGATGGTGGGTGTCCAGAGGCAGCTGTGACATCCCAAACGCCCTTATCTGGGGCGTGAGCTTGTCTCTGCTGCTCCTCCTTTGGTTCATGCCAGCCTTTCAGTCAGCTTTGTGAGCTACCTAGTTCCTTTTCAATAAATTCCTTTTTTTTGCTTAAATTCACCATTATATTCTGTTATTTGATGTCAAGATTTCTGCCTCAGTGGATCTTGTTGGCACAAGTCTGAGAGTGACAAACATATAGGAAACCTGGGCCTTTGTCAGTAACTTGTAAGAAGCCTAGATCTAGAGTTCAAGGGTAGATGATTTTTCTCCAAACTAAGGACAAAGAACAGCTTCATAAACCCAGGATGGGGCCACTGGTTTCCAAGGCAAGGACTTAAGGCAATAAGACGGGAGAGAGCAACACGTCACTGAGCAGAATGTGTCCATCGTTTTATGATACGTGGAACATCCTCACATTGATTATATTTGATCATTCCTTTAATCCAGGGGTTTTCAGAGTATGACCCCTGTAAGGTCAAATGGGTTTGTAAGGTCAAAGCTATTTGCATAGCAACAGTGAGAAACTCGTTGCCTTTTTCACTGTGTTGACATTTACTGATGCAGCAAAAGCAATGGCTGGTATAACTGTTGACACTTTAGCATCAATCAAGGCAGTGGCATCAAATTATTCTAGTAACTAGAGGCCCGGTGCACAAAATTTGTGCACGAGGGTGTGTGTCCCTCAGCCCAGTCTGCACCCTCTCCAATCTGGGACCCCTTGAGGGATGTCAGACTGCCCGTTTAGGCCCAATCCTACCAGGATAAGCGCACATAAGATCCTACCAGGATCGGGCCTAAACGGGCAGTCTGACATCCCTCTCACAATCCAGGACTGTTGGCTCCCAAGTGCTCGTCTGCCTGCCTTCCTGATTGCCCCTAACCGCTTCTGCCTGCCAGCCTGATCACCCCCTAACCCAGTGATGGCGAACCTATGACACGCGTGTCAGCACTGACACGAATAGCCATTTCTGATGACACGCAGCAGTTGAGGAGGCCACATGCTGAAGATGAAACATTTGCTGCTCCTGAGGATGAAACATTTGCGAAATAATGTTTTTTCCTCAAAGAGACACACTACCCGAGTTATGCTCAGTTTTTTGGCGAAGTTGGACACACCAAGCACAAAAGATTGCCCATCACTGCCCTAACCACTCTCCTGCCAGCCTTATTGATGCCTAACTGCTCCCCTGCCAGCCTGATTGCCCTCCCCTGCAGGCCTGGTCACCCCTAACTAACCTTCCCTGCAGGCCTGGTCCCCCCAAACTGCCCTCACCTACAGGCCTGTTTCCCCCCCACCCCAACTGCTCTCCCCTGTAGGCCTGGGTCCCCCCCCAACTGCCCTTCCCTGCTGGCCATCTTGTGGTGGCCATCTTGTGTCCACATGGGGGCAGCCATCTTTGACCACATGGGGGCAGCCATCTTTTGTGTTGGAGTGATGGTCATTTTGCATATTACTATTTTATTAGATAGGATTATTTTAGTTTTCACCACCATGCACTTTCAGGAAAAAAAGGAGAGGCAATTTTGGTTAAGGCTGTCTTTGATGAAGTGGTGGAAATATTTTATTACATATCTAGCTTTGAGTATGTAGCTGCCTAATATTCTGTGTGATCAAGTGGGAAGCCCACATAAGACTCACGTTCCTCAACTTTCTCCATGTCTCACTCACGTGTTTTATGGTAACAAATGAGTAAGCTGACAAACTAAACGACCAGTTCCACTTATTAAGTAGTTAGGTTGAAATGATTTAGTGGCCATTTGAAAAAAATATATACATATAAATTGAAAGAAGTAATAATATATGTCATGAATAGAATCAACTACTAGTGGGATGTGCCTGTTGGTCCCTGTACCAATTTCTCAAATCTTGGGATCAGATTGGATGCCACTGTCCTTTCCTGTCACATGTTGATTTTTGCCTGGTGTCCCGTAGATGTCGCTGTGTCTACCTTGAAAATGTAGAGTATCTGCGGAGCTCCTGTGAGTTCTTGGTGCTGTAGGGGTGCTCTGGCACCCAGTTTGGGAAATGTGGGCTAAGATATTTCTGCTGCATACCAAAGTGCAATGTACAAGGAAAGCACGGTACAGTTGCTTGAGCTACCAGTTGAACCGGCCCTGTTTGCACAGAATACCATTTTTGCTTATAAGAACAACTGACAGACAATGGCCCTTCAGGCTTGAGGACTGGGCAGGTAGTTTCTCCAGATTGAGTGTAGTGAGTTCTCTACATCAAGGACCGAAATAGACAGCCTTCTTGGCCAATGATAAAAATCAAGTTTTTGGTTAAATATTGGGATTTGTGAAACTGATATCTGTTACAGTAAGTTTGACAGCTTTTATTTAGACTTCTCTGCTGAGATCTGTAGTGATATTTATAACTATGATTTTTAAATATAGTACATTGAAATATGTCAACATGTTGAAAATCTTCAAAACCAACATTTTTCAAATGACCAGTGTAACTAAAATATGTGTGAGTAAAAATACCTATTCAAAGTGCAAATAGATTTTAATTCATTAGATTATAAAAGTTCATTGATATGGTTTCAGATTCCACATTTCTCTAAGCTTTAATGGGCTACTGCTTCTTTGGTTTTAGTGCAGTATCATGGCAGAGTGTCTATAATTATCCGAGAAAGCTATTCAAACACTCCACCCTTTTCCAACTATATGTCTGGGAGGCCAAGTTTTTATCATGTACTTCAACCAAAGGGACAGATTGCAGCAGATTGAATACAGAAGCAGATGTGAGAATTAGCTGTCTTCTATTAAGCCGGGCACTAAAAAGATCTTTCAAAATGTAATATAATGCTAACTTTTCTCATTAATATTTTGAAAGTGTTTTTAATAAAAATTTTTGTTAACATGTAATGAAATTCTTGTTTTTAGAAAAATTAATACATATTTTAATGAAATATTTGTTCAAGTAATAAAATTCTTATTTTTAAAAGAATACATGTATTTTTTTTTAATTCTCACTATTAACTTTTAATTAAATACTAATAGAAAAAATGCACATTTGAAGAAAAAAATCACTTTGAGGTCATCACTAGTTGCTATGATTTTAAAGGATTTCTGAGAACAAATATTTGAGAATTGCTGCTTTAGCCATCGGGTTAGGGAGAGAAGAGTTTACCACAGATGAGGAATCTATGCTCATCAAGGTTAAAAGGACATACCCAAGATATGGCCAGAAGTAGAGTCAGAAAGTGAATTTATGTCATTTCCCTATGGGGTTTTTCTTGTATGATTTAGGAAAGAGTAAAAGCTTAATCAGATAGCCCTGGTCAGTTTGGCTCAGTGGACAGAGCGTCTGCCCATGGACCAAAGAGTCCCTGGTTTGATTCTTGGTCAAGGGCACATATCTTGGTTGCAGGCTCCTCCCTGATCCAGGCCCTGGTTGGGACGAGTGCAGGAGGCAACCAATGGATGTTTCTCTCACATTGATGTTTCTCTCTGTCTTTCCCTCTCTCTTCTACTCTCTCTAAAAATCAATGGGAAAATATCCTCGGGTGAGGGTTAACAACAACAACAAAAAGCTTAATTATACAAATATAGAACAAGGGCCCATTTAGAGAAACACAAAATCAGGCCAGCATGGATATAGCAGCAAGTACTACTTAGTTTTTGACCTTGAGCTCTTAATATCTAACAGGTCTACTATGGTGAAAGCCCAAAAGCTTCAGTTATGCGACTGTAGAGCTATGGGAGAATAGAACTGATCTGGCCTTGCACAAAAAGGTAAAATCCTTCCAGAGCAAAGATCTGACCTGGAACCCTGCTATGACAGCAAAGACTCTTGAAGGGCTCATTGGGAATAGCAAGGACAGGAGGAAGAGGAGAAAGAGGGGAGGGAAAGGAGGAGGAGAAAAAGGAGGAGGGGAGGAGGAAGAGCAGGAGGAAGGGAAGGGGGAGGGGAGAGGGAGGAGGAGGGGAAAGAGGATGAGGATGGTGGTAGTACATGTTTGCCTGAAGGCTGCCCTGGGGCAACATTTCACCTATAATAAAGCCAGTCTGTCTTCATGCTTTCTGAGGCCCTGGTAGCTGCTGGGTCAATGTGGCAGGGTCTTGGGAATGTCTTTAAAGGTGATGAGTCATTTCAGGACATCACTGTTAGAGCATCACTGTCAGTCAATGGTGGCGGCTGTTGCTTTTCAGGGCTTCTTCATTGGCAACTGCCAGATAGTAAAAGCCCTCTTCTTAATACTGTTTCTTTAACTTAAAAAATTGTGTGTGTGTGTGTGTGTGTGTGTGTATGAAGAGTAATCAGGAACCACACTAGCAAGTTCAATAACCAGAGAGTCCTTGTCACTTTCAGAGTAGAAGACCCTTCTCTAGACTGGCCTCCTATGAGAGACCATTGTTTTGTTCTTGGCGGCATGGAGCAGGGAGAACATAGCCCTGAAAGGTTTGCTGGGGCTGTCCTAGTATTGAAAAATCAATAACTACACAAGATAGGGAGTTAGGCCATATTATGAGGCCTAAATTACAAATACCCTTTAATGTCTATGGAATCATGGCTATTACCGGGCAATCCATCTTGGCTTGATTCCATCTCTCACTCCCTGTTATACATAAACATAGCAGCTCTGGGTACTTTCAGAAAGATGGGTTTTGAAACAAAGGCCAACATTCAGAGGGAATCTGAGTAGCCAAGAACATAGGGTTTTTATTGCCAGGGCCGTATTGCGGGGGCAAGAATCAGCTGTGCGGGGCTGGCACAGTAACACCACCGTGCTGTGAAACCAAGCAGGCTGCTCCTACCCTTTTCAGAGGACACTCGCTGCACGTAAATCGCTAAATGTTCTAAGAATAATGAATGAAGATCAAAGTAATAGGAGGCAACATTCCCCTTTCTGACCATTCTCTGTCTGATGATGTTTTATAGTTGTTTACCATGGTTCCTAAAATTTCACCATTGTTCATTCCTAATGTATGCCACAAATTTAAGCCTCTGGTTAATTACTAGCTTGCTCCTATTAAAATGCTAACATACTAACTGGGAAGGCGATTATTAAGGCAGGATGAAGGAGGAGGTAAGGAGATTGGTGTTATAGGAAGATAAATCTTGCTGTCTGTAAGATATATTGGGAGTGAGGGAAGGATGGAGACTATGTTTAATGAACTACTGTATAATTTCTTCATAGCTACGGTTTGAAATCAATGGAGGTGGACATTTGCTCCCTGGGAGTTACGCTTACATGGGGAAAAGGCATATTTATCTCTGTTCAGATGGTTGATATGAACAAAGGGAAACTTAAGCAACAGACTGAGCCTTGAGGTTTTTCTATTATTAAAGCTTCTCAGGAGCCAACATCTGGAGGAAAATATCTACCAGCAGAATTGTCTTTTGTTCCCAGCTGTGTGGATGCTGTCTGGAGTGAGTGCACATCTAGTCAGAGGGGTTCCTTGTTCTCCAAACACTTTCCCACAAAATAAAAGTGACTCAGAACCCATGTAGAATATTCAACTGGCCTTGTACCAATGGCCTCATACATTTTCCTGTCTGTCCCTTATTCATTCATTCAAAAAAACAATTAAAGAGTACTCACACCTACTTCATATCAAGCTCTGATGAGTCGGTAAAGTTTCCATATGGGCTTATGGCTGGGAAGAGCCAGACCATGGAGAGTCTCTCATGGCTGAGGAGCTTGGATGTTGGCCTGGAAGCAATGGGGAGTTGTTGGAGGATGTTAAGAAGAAGAGTAACATGGACCCATTTAGTTTTAGACATATCAACGTAACTACCACAATGAATATGAAGAAAAGGCTGGAAGAGGGAAAATTAGGAGGCTATTTCAATATACTCTAAGCACAATAATTGTAAGGTTGGTAAATAATCAACTTTGAGTGATGGATACTAATCGTTGTGTTGGACTTGATATAGAGAAAATGGAATCCCTGGATGAAAAGTACCAAACACTTAAAAAAAAAAAAAAAAATATATATATATATATATATATATATATATATATGCCTAAGTGGCTGATACAACCAGTCGACTGATCGACCGGTCGTTATGATGTGCACTGACCACCAGGGGGCAGACGCTTTACGCAGGAGCTGCCCCCTGGTGGTCAGTGCACTCCCACAGCCAACCTCCTGCAGCCAGCCAACCTCCTGCATTCCCTCCCCCCTGCTGGCCAATCTCCCATGGTCTTCCCCCCCCCCCCCGCCCCCGTGCACAAATTCGTGCACCAGGCCTCTAGTATATATATTACTGATTTTAGAGAGGAAGAGAGAGGTAGAGAGAGATAGAAACATCAACAATGAGAGTTACTTTTCGGCTGCCTCCTGCACACCTCACACTGGGGATTGAACCCACAACGTGGGTATGTGTCCTGACCAGGAATTGCACTGTGAGCTCCTGATTCACAGGTCAATGCTCAACCACTGAGGCATGCTGGCTGGGCCCACGCACTTTTTCATAGTGCGTGTAGTGATTATCCATCCTGATAATAATGCTCTTCAATAGCTATTGTTATTTCCGCTTTAAAGATGAGCATACTTAACTCAGTGACCTGCCCTTAAGATCACAGAGCAAATGTTAATGGAACCTGGATTTTCTGATATCAAAGGCTGGTCTCCCCACCCCCAACCCTTCTATTTCATTCAACTGATAAGTAAATAAAAAGTTGAAGCATTAATAATTCTGCTTTTCTTGAAGATTGACAGAACCTCAATGTCCAGAGACGGTCAGAACATAGGACGCGGTGACGATAGAATGTAGAGTTTTAAAGTTTCTCAGAGGTATTGGGGTCACCTTTGAGAAAAGAAGGGACTGCATTTCCTGGCAGGTGGGGAAAGAGGAGTTATTCCTGGCTGTGTCCTGCCAAAGGCAGAATCTTTGCCTGTGGAGATAAGGATTTTTTTTTCCTGAACTGCATATTCTTCATAATAGGCTAGATTTTAATGCGAGAGCAATTTCCAATATCTGAGAAAGAATAGCTTGCTCTCAGCTGGCTGGATTCTATGACCCGTGGTATTTTTCCCATCAAATATTATTCTATGTATAAACCAAGTGCCCTGTTCCCGAAAGCTGTCTGCACAACCAGTGTACATTTCCTACTTAAGACCAAAATTACAGCACAAGAACTTGTGACCTAATTGCCCTTCTTTATCCCATTTTTAAAAATCCGTTCTGGGGGTTTCCAGGAAGATAATTCAGGTGTGTTCAGACAGGGGTCCCTCATGTTCTTCTGCTCGGGACTTAGTTGTCTCTCACCACTGTCGAATGGAAAACAAATCCAAACTTAGTCAAGAGAGACTTCATTTGAAAATGTTATTTCAAGGATTATTTCTCTCATCATGTGATCAGTGAGCTGGACTGTTACAACAAGTAGAACTCTGACCATTTGATCTGCAAGGTTTATGATCAAGGCTTAGGCAAAACCAGTTTTCTTCTTTTATGGGGAGCACACAAGGCTAGAAATCAGCAGGTGTGTGGAAGGGATGAATGACTGTGAGGTCAGCCTTTTCTTGGGGAATGGGGTGGGTATGAAGAAGAGGCTGTATCCTGGCTCACAGAATTAAGGGGCTTGTGGGGAGGAAAGCAACTTAACCAAAGGTGGGTGAGCAAGCGTTTTGTTCTGGGTGATTGGACATCACAGCTAGTCATTTATGAGGCAAAGAATGGGAACTTGGAGGTTCTGTGTCTGGTCCTAAGGTACGTCAACGAAAGAGCATCTGTGACTTGTACTTAAGTCACTTGGGGAAGGATGTTTCTCTGCAGGAAGCTGTTTCTCAGAACACAAAAGAATGGGTGGCAGGCTGCTTTACAGAACCACAGCTAGGGTACACGTCAATGTTGTCATCACAGTTTTGGTGACCATGTGATCATTCTGTTGCTTGACACACTGGACTTATGTAGATGATGCTACCACTGCCCCTGCTTTAGGCCCCCGTAGGGGACTCTCCCCTCGGCCACACCTTCCCAAGCATGAAGGAGAAAGCTCCACTGATTCAACAGAGTGTAGCTGAGACCAGGCTTTGAATTTCAGTAAAAATGGATTGAAAGGGAGGGGAGAGGGGAAAGAAGGGAGGCACATGGCAGAGAACACCTAACAACCATGTCTGCTCATGGTTATTTTCAGGGTCAAAATCAAGCCCAGACTGCCCTTAATTAAATATGCAAAAAGTGAGTCTTCGTGTCCTGTCCCAGGATGACACAGTGGGATTATCCACTTAAATAGGGTAACAGTCCAGCCTCAATCAGTTATCTTGCCCTTAGGCTCTGAGTGAACCTATAAAGATGATCAAACCCACAAGGCTACATTCCATAAGGCCCCATATGAAGGATCTCATGTCTAGTCAATAGTGAGCCCAAGGGAGAGGGAGAGAGAGAGAAACATCAATGATGAGAGAGAATCATGGATCAGCTGCCTCCTGCACTCCCCCTACTGGGGATTGAGCTGCAACTGGGCATGTGCCACGAACGGGAATTGAACCATGACCTTCTGGTTCATCCACTGAGCCACATCGGTTGGGACAGTCTTATTCTTTTCATAGCAACTCCTCTAGGATGAGACATACAATATGGTGGTATATCCTTGTCCTTCCAGAGTCCTCCTCATCTCAGCTTGCTTCTCCTGATAACACTTATTCAGAGAAGAGTACACAAAACTTGCTAAGAATAAACCATTATTTATAGACAGAGCAGCCAACATTCACCCAGAGGAGAAAACATTTATCTTCAAAGAGACTATCAAGAGACATTTGCTGGAACATTCTGCCCTCACCTGGCATCTCCCACCTAGATAATTCCTGTTCATCTTTCAAATCTCGATTTCCACATTCTTTTCTCCAGAAAACCTCCCAACTCCACATGAGGACTCTCTGCTAGATCCTCAGAGAACTTTTTACTTCCTCACTGATGCTTCTAAGTTATCTGTGTAATTCTTGTCTATTTTATCTTTCCTGTAGTACCTGAAGGAGTGTATCTCACTTATCAACACTCTTATCTCAACACTTAACATAATAGTGTTACTGTCCATAAATATTTGAGTGAAAACTTGCATAGAAAATCTTCGGTAAAAGGTATATTTATTTAAGGGACGAAGCAGTCAAGTACTGAGTGTAAGACATTAGCCTTCAAGCTGGGAGACCTCACTTTTCCTAAAACAATAAAAGAGAGCTGGCCGATTTGCATAAATATAGATGCACAAATAACATTGTTTCTGTTTTGATTATTTTAAATTTTCAGAACAAAACCTCTACCTGCCTTCAAGGTAAATTGGAATCTCCACTCTTGGGCAATAGAGAAAATAAGAGATTTTGAAATAGCCATTTTCCCAACTTCTGTACCCATCGTGATGTTTAAAATAATAGCTTCGTCTCAGCCAGGGTCTGGGGTTACATATGTTATTTTCAGAGCTAATGATGTATAGTATAATCTGAGCTCTGAAAATGATAATACCTATATTCATCCCGTGATTTACCATTTTCAAAGCAATTTCATGTTGGCTCATTTAATCCTCATGAGTACCTTTTGAGAAGAAGAAGAAGAAGAAGGAGAAGGAGAAGGAGGAGGAGAAGGAGGAGGAGGAGGAGGAGGAGGAGGAGGAGGAGGAGGAGGAGAAGGAGGAGGAGGGGGAGGGGGAGGAGGAGGAGGAAGAGGAAGGAAGAAGGAAGAAGGAAGAAGAAGAAGAACAAAAACAACAACAACAACAACAACAACAACAACAAAACAGCCAATTCCCAAGTGAAGAATCTTCAAACCATATCCATTGCTTGACTTGCCCAGAGCCGCACCGCGGAGAACAATGCAGGGCCTCCCGCCCGGGCCTCGCCATGACCCCCAGCTGCTGACTCAGCAACAGGGCTGCCTTGGCCTGTTTCTATCTCAGCTTTAAACCCAGGGCATGTCTTTGGCCTCCTTTTCCAAACGAGAGCCGAGCCGCCGGCTGTGTTTATCTCAAAGGAGATTCTGTTCTTTGGCACTGAGCCTTCTTTTTCAAAAGAACTCAGAGTTCGCAAAGGTCTCGGCAGTTACGCAGTCCAAAGCACCATCCCCGCCACGGGTGGCCCAGCCTAAACTCAAATGTCCAAACTGATGGAGAACTGACGCCTTTGCACATTATCCTGTATGCTGAGAGGTTAGCTTAGGACTTCTGACAACTATGACAGCAATACTGTAATCAAGACACTGAGGCACCCAAGTTCTCATCAGTTTGCTCAAGGGTGCCGAGCTGGGATTCTAGATTCCTCTGACCCCGGGAGGCTGACTCTAGACCCTCCTGGCTCACTGCACATCGATGATGCTGCCTCCTCACCTGAGAAGTGGATCTCGATTGTTGTGAATGAGGCTTATAAACCTTCCAAGTATTCTGATGGTAATTTGAATGCACTTGGATGTGTGTCCAGATAGATGGGGATTAAGGAAAGGAAACCATTATTTAGAGATTTGGGTTTTGGCTTTATTTGCAGGCTTGGCTATGGCAGGGCAGGATTCATCCCATCCAAATGATTGTTGGCAGAATGCTTCCTTTTATAAATGCTCCAAGTCAATTTATGGAAATACTTCTTTTGATGTAAGGCAATGACTAGAATCAGGATAGCAACCTGGCTCCGATGCGGATGGTTTAGGTTCTAAGGTAAACCCTGACCCAGTTTTCAATGTACCTTTCTTTAAAACTGAGTGTGAAGTGGGACCGCCTAGTTATACAGTCTGGAGTGGCCAAAGGACACCTTTATATTTCTTAATATCGAATTCAGCCTTGCTCAAGACCCACCTATTTTGTTCTGATGCAGAAAACCAAATTGTGCACAGTAAAGTCAGTCTTTTAGTTTAAAACCCAATCTCATTTAGGTAAGCACTACCTCAAGTCTACCTCTCCGAGTCCCTCCCTCCCCTTCTCTTCCTCTGGGGCAACAGCAGGGTGTAGAGTCTACTCAGCTCTAGGCTTGAGTGGGGGCGGGGTGTGGAGGGAGGTGGGGCAGGAGGGGAAGTGGGGCATTGAGTCCCAGTGCACTGTGGACCGCCACTGAGCTGTATCTCATCTGGCCAGATCTTGGTCACAACCCTGTCTGGGCTGGTCTGGATCACGTGCTTGCCAACTCCCCATGGTCTCCAGTTGTAACACACTAAGTCTTCTTGGGGATGCAGGAGACCCCGAGGTCTTTTATCTGGGTCTCTTTGTAGCTGTTGTTGCTCTACCCTCTGGCTCCTTGCAAAACACAGGAATTCAGAATCCCAAGATTTTGACCCCAAAGTGGAACATGAAGTACTCCCCATACCTAATCCTCACGCATAGACACACTGACATCTTATCCCCAACCTTTCCCCGTCACCCGTGTCCAGTGCAGAACTCGATCTTATCTTTTCATAGTACACAGCTCCTAGGTCGCATTTTCTGCCCTATTTCTCCCTACTTGATAGAAAAACTCTGTACTATGAATACATAGTAAGTTCTGGAACAGCTAACATCAACAACAATGGTGACAATGACAACAGTCCTCTTAACTTTTCCAGGTTCTTAAATTGGGATAGTGTGTGAGGCTTTGCCTATTGTCTTGGAATTTTGGCTGAAGCTCCACACGTGGGACAGTGTGTGCTGTGACATTCTAAGTAGAGCACTAAGTTGCTGCCAGTCAGCTCTTCCCGAGCTGGGAAAGACAGTGCGGGAGCTGCCTGGTGATCCCCCATCCTCCCTTCCCAGACAACCTAGGCCAGTAGGACACTAAAAATGCTGATGGAATTAGTTAGAGGACAAGAAGCTTTTCAGTGTCAGCCAGACTTGAAGCTTTTCCCTTTTGCTTGCCCAGGGAGAGGGGAGGAGTTCTCCAAGAGAATCAGCTAGAGACTTCTAGGCGGTCAGCAAGAGAGGGACTGAGCTGCACAATTCCATGCCCCTGCAGTGCAGCCCCTCAAAGTATAGGTCCTTCTACGAGGTTCTTCCCAGCACTTAATGCAGGTGGCCTGACATGAGGATGTAAATGTACAGCGTAGTGATTGTATATAGTCAATAACAATGGAAAAACGATGTATTGGGCCAGATGGGACCCAGAAATATTGGGGGGAGCACTTTGTAAAGTATATGATTGTGTAACCACTATGCTGTACCCCTGAAACTAATGCAACATAATATTGAATATAAACTGTAATTGAAAAATGAAATTTAAAAAAGAGACCAAAACAATAACAAAACAAAGCAAGAACACGGGAGGCCTGGTAACCATAGAAATGGTGCCTGCTGCTGGCCCAGAAGCAGCGGGTGGTTCGAGCCCCCGGGCAGCAGGGCGAGGGAACAGGCCGCCACGGGCAGACTGCCCTCCTCCCGCTGTTGGTGCAGCAGGATGGCTGCGCCTGGTCCAGGGGGTGCTGTGGCAAGTAGCTGGACTCGAGCCATCTCGTAGACAGCCAACAGGGTGTCTTTCTGGGACAAAGGGCAGCCAGCAGCGGCTGTGGGATGCCTTCCCAGGAACAGAAATCGAGGAGGGAGGGATGGACTAAAGGCCCAATTTGTCAGCGTCGGGAATCCGGGCAGTGGTGAGCTTCTCACGTGGGGTTCTGGAAAACCCATGCCTGGGCCCCGTGGAAGAGCACGCATGTGACACCTGCCACGCAGAGGGACAACATTGTCCAGCAGCTGTAGCCACAAGAGGACCCTGGGAGCAGGACCTAAGGAATGGCAAAGGGGTGTGTTTGCCCCTTTCCTATACCCCGGCCTGCCTTTCTGTAAGGGCCTGTATGGGGAGAGGGAGGCACGTTAGGTCCCGCTGAGTTAGGGGTGGCAGAGAACAGAGCTGCCCCTGGGTGAGCGTAGGGTCTTTCGGTTCTTTCTCAGGGAAGCATTTGTGGTACCAGAAGGGGAGTCTTCTTTACTAAAGCAGGACTTGATCTCAAAACCGAGAGTGGCCATGAAGTCATGGATTTCCTTGGGTTGTCATTAAAGAGCAGGACATTTATCAGGAAAAAAATTAAACAATCCTCCCCCCCCCCCCCCCCACCCTACAGACTGGGCTACAGTGGGTTGATCACTGCGTCTGCATCATAGATTTTCAAGATCGAGTCAGAAAGTCAAGTTAAGGATTTAATTGGTGGTTCTCACTGGAATCGTTTGTGATCTCTGCTCCGCTCCCCGCTTTTTGTTTTTTACGAATATAAGTCTCAGCTTCACACTTTAATCTTGGAATGGTGGCAAGTGAAGCAAATTACCATACAGGAAAAAATGAATCAGTTAATATTTTAACTGTTTTTTCCTCTACATGGGAAAATTGGCATAGATGCTATCAGATTTGTTTTTAATTCTAGCCTTCCATTCATGCTGGTGGTGTCACTTGCTTTGACAGGAGAAGGGATTGAGCAAAGCATTCATTTTCCTCTGGATATCTTCATCTTTGGCTCTTTTTTTAAAAAATTGATTTTTTTTAGAGCGAGAGGAAGGGGGGGAGAGAGGAGAGAGAGAGAGAGAGAGAGAGAGAGAGAGAGAGAGAGAGAGAGAGAGATGAAAACAAAATATCGATCGGCTGCCTCTTGCGCACCACACTACCTGGGGTAGAGCCTGAAACCTGGGCATGTGTCCTGACCAGGAATTGAACCTCCAGCCTCTAGGTGCATGGGACGCCGCCCAGCCAACTGAGCCACACCGGCCAGGGCAGCTCTTCTTTTTTTACCCAACTAGCACGTTGATCCAGATCAGTTCCAGTGACAGGCTTCGCAGAGAACCAGGGGTAATGTCACTGCCGCCTTAAGCCACTGTCCTCATCAGAGACATCCATCGTCTGCTCATTGAATCATTGCAATGGTATTTAAGCAGGTCTGTCCACCCCACCGCCAGGTTTGTTCCCTCTAAGCCGCCCTCCCTGATGCCGCTGCCAGAGGCCTTTTTGAAGCTCCTGTGATCCTTCAGGCCTGTGTTTAAAACCCGTCAATGGCTTTGCATTGCAAGATAACATTTAAACTTTCTATTTCAAAATAGTCTTCATATTCAAGCGCTTGCATAACCCTTTTATTTTTCGTATTTAAATCTTTCTGCATCTACATTGAACTTTTTTTTATTTTTTGAAAATGCCAAAGGTTTGCTCCCACTTTGACTCAGGACCTAAGCTCTCTCTGTTACCATTCCTGTCCCCACCTCCCACCTCCACTACCTCTTCTCCTCCTCTTTTGTGTCAACACCTCTGCAAATCTCTGAGCAGAGTTGTCTGCCCTCCCGCCCCTGCTCTCTCTCCTCACTTCTGTACCGTCCTCCCTATAATAGCCTCTCTCACTGTGCATTTTCTTCCATTAATACTTGCAACATTAAGGGCAAATGCAGGGTTTTCTTCATGACTTTATTCCTATAGCCTGGCACAGTTCCTGCAAGATACTCTGCTTGGAGAATAACAGAATGAAAATAGGTTTAGGTTTTTTTTTTTTTTTTTATAGTCCTAAGTCTTTTTATCAGATATATTCAATAAAGTAGGATATACACAACCATAATGACTTGGAAAAATGGGGATGCGATGTATCCTGTAGTGTTTACACTTAATTTGGGTGATTCTGAAACATTTTTTTAAAAATATATTTTATGATTTTTTACAGAGAGGAAGAGAGAGGGATAGAGAGTTAGAAACATCGATGAGAGAGAGAAACATCGATCAGCTGCCTCTTGCACACCCCCTACTGGGGATGTGCCCGCAACCAAGGTACATGCCCTTGACCGGAATCGAACTTGGGACCCTTGAGTCCGCAGGCCGACGCTCTATCCACTGAGCCAAACCGGTTTCAGCAATTCTGAAACATTTTGAGCCACTCTTGTTTGCTTAGTAAGTTTCATCATAATTTTAAAGTGAAGTATAGGCAGACCTGGTCTTATTGTGCTTTGCTGTATTGCACTTCACAGACATTGCTTTTTTTTTTTTTTAACAATTTAAAGATTGTGGTGACCTTGAGTTGAGCAAGTCCATTGTACCATTCTCCAAAAGCCTTTGTGTCACATTTTGGTAATTCTCACAATAATTCACATTGTTAAATTATTATTATATTTGTTATGGTGATCTGGTAAAGAGTGATCTCTGGTGTTACCTCTGTAATTGTTTTGGGGTGCCCTGAACCACACCATATAAGATAGCAAACTTAGTAAATGTGTGTGTTCTGATTGCTCCACCGACCAGCTGTTCTCCTTCTGCTCGGGCCTCCCTATTCCCTGAGATACAATAATATTGATATTAGGCCGATTAATAACCAGTGCCTTCTAAGTGTTCAAGTGAAAGGAGGAGTCACATGTCTCCCACTTTAATGCAAAAGCTAGACAGGATCAAGCTTAGTGGGAAAGGCATGGTGAAAGCTGAAACAGGCTGAAAGCGAGGCCTCTGGTGCCTGAGAGTTAGCCAAGTGGTGAATGCAAAGCAAAAGTTCCCGAGGTAAATGAAAAGTGCTACTCCAGCGAACACACAAATGATAAGAAAGGAAAACACCCTTATTGCTGCCATGGAGAACATTGTAGAGGTCTGGATAGAAAATCAAACCAGCTACAATATTCCCTTAAACCATGGTAGGAAGTCTTTTCTTCTGCAAAAGGCCATTTGGACATTTATAACATCATTCGAGGGCCACACAAAATTATCAACTTAAAAATTAGCCTGCTCTACCATATTTGGTCAACCTTTTAATTAGCGCACCCCTAATGCCTTCTCAGGGCCAGACCAAATGATTCTGTGGGCCTCATATGGCCCACGGACTGGATGTTCCACACTGAAACCTACTCCAGACCAAGGCCCTATCTCTTTTCAATTCAGTGGAAGTTGAGAGAAGTAAAGAAGCTGCCAGAAAATAGTCTGAAGGTAACAGGTTGATGAGGTTCAAGGCAGAGTATAAAAGTGCAAGCTAAGCAGCGAGTGTAGATGTAGAAGTTGCAGTGAGTTATCTAGACGATCTAGCTAAGATAACTAATGAAGGTGGCTACACTAAACAGCAGTTTTTCAATGTAGACACAATAGCCTTATATGGGAAGAAGATGCCATCTAAAATTTTCAACTTTAAAGAGGAGAAGTAAAAAGCTTCAAAGCTTCCTGGGACAGGCTGACTCTCTTGTTAGGGGCTAATGCAGCTGGGGTCTTTACCTTGAAGTCCGTGCTCATTTACTATTCTGAGAATCTTTGGGCCCGTGAGAATTATACTCTGCCTGTGACCTATAAATGGAACAACAAAGCCTGCACGACAGCACATCTGTTTACAACATTCTTTACTAAATATTTTGAGCCATTGTTGAGACCCACTGCTCAGGAAAATACAGATTCCTTTAAAAAATATTACTGCTCATTGACAATGCACCTGGTCACCCAAGAGCTTCAATGGTGATGTACAACAAGATTAATACTATTATCATGCCTGCTAACACAATATTCATTCTACAGTCCATTGGCCAAGGAATAATTTTGACTTAATTCTTGTTCTTTAAATACACATTTCACAAGGCTGCTATAGACAGTGATATCTCTGATGGATCTGGGCAAAGTAAATCGAAAGCCCTCAGAAAGGATTCATTAAAGATGCCATTAAGAGCATTTGTGATTCATGGGAAGAGGTCAAAATATCAATCAACATTAACAAGAGTTTGGCAGAAGTTGATTCCAACTCTCATGGGTGACTTTGAGGTTTTCAAGACTTCAGTGGAGGAAGTAACTGCAGATGTGGTGGAAATATCAAAGAGAACTGGAATGAGAAGTGGAGCTGAGAGGTATGACTGCATTGCTGCCATCTTATAATAGAATTTAAAGGATGAGGCGTTGCTTCTAATGGATGAGCAAAGAAAGTGGTTTCTTGAGATGAAATTCATTCCTGGTTAAGACATTAGAGAATTGATGAAATGAGAGCAAAGGATTTAGAATATTGCATGAAATCAGTTGATGCAGCAGCAACAGGTTGTGAGAGAACGGCTCCAGTTTCGAAATAAGTTTTACTGTGGTATCAAACAGCATCTCATGCCACAGAGAAATTGTTTGTGAAAGAAAGACTCAATCAATGTGACAAACTTTATTGTAGTCTCATTTCAAGAAATCCTCACAGTACCCTGACCTTCAGTGACGGCCAACCTGATCAATCAGCAGCCATCAATCTGGAGGCCAAGACCCTCCACCAAACACATATTACAACTTGCTGAAGGCTCCGGTGATGGTTAGCATTATTTTTTTTTAGCAATACAACATTTTCTAATTAAGATCTATACATTTTTTAGATATAATGCTATTGCATACTTAGTAGATTACAGTATAATGCAAACATAACTTTTATATGAACTGGGAAACCAGACAATTTGTGTGACTCATTTTATTATATTCACTTCGTTGTGGTGGTCTGGAGCCAAACCTGCAATATCCCTGAGGTATGCCTATAAACCGGCAAATGAAATGAGGGCAGATTCAAATAAATCTGTTTCAGGACCAGAAAAAATAAATAAAGTAATTTTTAAATTGCATATCAGTGCTCCTATCTGCTAGCTACAAAGTGTATCTCATTCATTCCTGGAATTATTCTAAGAGGGCTGGGAGAACTGTGGATTGTTAGAGAAATACAATAGAACATGTCTTGCCATAACTCAGAGTTATCCCACATCTGTTCACAGACAAGGACAGGATGTACAGCAGTGTCTCTTCCCCCACAGCCTGTTTCCATCCATCCTCAGATGGAAGAAGCTTCAGGAAGGGAAGGTACAGCCCCCGCCTTCCCCAGGCTCAGTGGAGAGCTACCTCTGCTTCCAGGGACCTAGACAGCAGTCAAGACTGCATGGGGTGCAGCCTCTGAGACATGGAGTGTGGGCTTGACTGTCATGTGGATGAGCCAGGGTAGAAGGAGAGGCTGCAGGAGGGGCTGTGGCCAAGAGAAACAGGAAGGTCATCCGGGGGAGCGGAGCCCACTGAAGCCACTCTAAGACGGTGTTTTGGTGTTGATCTTGTCGTTGGAAGGAGCTCACAGGACTGTGCAAAGTGAGCGAACCTTTCTTTTCATGCTGCTTACTCCAGCTTCCCTTCTGTTCAAGCAAAAAGAGCACAGCCCGCATCTTTCTTCTCTGTACCTTGCTGTCTTGGTCTCTGGCAGGTCTAAATCTGGAATCCCAACTCTTCATTTCCTTTCTGGGAGCATGGCCTTCCCAAAAATGCGGTTTGCTGACTAACAATTCTCTGAAGCCTGATTTTGCTATTATCTAAATAGGAACACTTGGTCTGATTCATCCTGGGATCCGGGCTTTAACTGTGCCTTCAGAAGAACTGACATTTATTCGGAGCTAACGGAAGTGGGAGTCTGGCCTTGCCTTTCTTCCTGCCATTCGCATTCGCTCCAGTCCCTGATTTACAAATGTTCAGGTCCTGTCAGGCTACACAAACATGTCAACCTCAAAAGGCTGCTTCCCTTGAGTGATCCTTCCAACTAGCAGCAAGTGCTCAGAGGCCCTGCTCTGAAAATGGCATCTCTCTCTATTTCCTCCCAGAAACCGCTGGTCTGGATGCAATTGGTAGGTAGTCTGCTTCACCCTCACAGGGACATTACAGCAGGGGTGTCTGTGTCTTGGAACCCCCCTTAGCAGTAAAGGCAGCAAGAGGGACAGGTGATTTCCAGAAGAGATTTGTGTGGAACCCTTGGGGAGAGGGAAGGCTGGAAGATTCAAGAGATTTCATCAGTGTTCTGTGAACACACTGCTTTGATTTACCAGCACGTGTCCCCAGAGACTTCAAAACCAGGCTCTCTTAGTCAAGAGATAAGAATAGCTTAGACGCCGAAGACTGGGAAGAGAAGCACTCAATTCCCCATCATTAGCTGTCCTGTTGGTTTTCGGGAGCTGCTGTAAGAAATTGCCACAAACTGGGTGGCTTAAAACAATAGACGTTCACTCTCCCACGTTCTGGAAGCCAGCAGTCCAGAATGGAGGCATCAGCAGGGCCGTGACTCCTCTGAGACTCTGGGTAGAGTCCTTCCTTGCGTATTCCTACCTTGTGATGGGGGCCGGCAGTCCTGGGCTCTCCTGGGCTTGCAGCTGTCCCTCTCAGTCCCTGCTTCTGCCCTATCGGTGTTTTTCCTGTCTGTCTGTGTATCCTCTTCCCTCTTCTTATAAGGACACTGGCGATTACATTAGGGCCACTTTACTCTGCACCGGCCAAGCTCCCAGCTCTGGGTCCTCATTGCCCAACTTGAGTTCTGGACTTTGCCTGGGAGCTGCTCTCTCCCACTCTCACTTGTCGGAATCCTTGTACTCTAGCCCTGGATGCTTTAACTCTGCTCCTCTAGATGGAACACCCCTTTGTTCTGCACCTTTGTTTGGGTCCCCTGCAAGCTTTTGCTTTGGATTTAAGAATTGTAGTTATTTTTAGTCTCACAGTGATCACATCCTTCTCTAGATAAGCTGCTGCTGCCAGGAGGAAACACGTTCTAGAACTGGAAGCATTCCTTCCCTTCAGCTCTCAGGCCTGAGAGCTGAACTGGGCTAATGGGGATGGGTCATCTCTGCTCCTCAGGGGCCTTGAATGTCATTCCTGTCCTTCAATACCATAAGGACCTTCTTTTGAGATTGAAGATATGCCCATAAGATTTCTGCACCATAAAGATATAGTTCATATTCTTTCCAAATTCCTCTGCTCATACAAATCTAGTAATTAAGAAAAAACAACATACTTCAATACAGCATACCTCATAGGTCTGAAGTCTACTTAAAATAATAGGCATCCATGCCTTTCTCTGATCCATCTATGGCATTGATTTCTATGTATTATTTAATTAAATGCTTAACACATAGTAGGTCTCAATACATAACAGCTGCAGTGGTTTTTATTACACTTAGTTGCCTCAAATTTAAAAGTCTTTCTTACAGCCTACATTTTATTCTCTAGCCTTCATCCTGCTTCCTAGGCTATACAGAATAAATTTGTTTCATCCTACCAATAAAGTTTAGGCTCTTAAATCTGACTATAACAATATATGATATGGAGGAAATCCAGAAATTTACAAATACTGAGTATACCGAGGGACATTTCCTTTCCTCTACATCCTTCCCTTACCATGTAAGGTCAAGGTCAGATCTTCTTTAAAGAGGTACGTGAGCCCAACTGGTGTGGCTCAGTGGTTGAGCATTGACCCATGAACCAAGAGGTCAAGGTTCAATTCCAGGTCAGGGCACATGCCCAAGCCCATGTTGCTGGCTCAATCCCCAATAGGGGGCATGCAGTAGACAGCCGATCAATGATTCTCTCTCATGGATGTTTCTGTCTCTCCCTCGCCCTTTCTCTCTGAAATCAATAAAAAATTATATATTTTTTAAAGAACTACGTGAGCAGGACATTGTGTGGTCCCCAGGGAGAGTGAGTTCTGAGAGAATCTAATACAGGTTCATGTAGCCCTGTGCTTCCCCACTTTACAGAGATCCAGTTCTGCTAGACACTGACACTGTCAATGAAAACATGTTCACATAGCTCAAAATACATGTTAAGTGAATAAATACACTCAAACATGCCGAGTACCTAGAAAAGTGCCGAGGAGCTAATTTCTCCATCTTTTTAATGATTTTGGCTAGTGGATACGTAATTCAAAACTCCCAACCTATTTTGTTTTTATCTGATCTTCCAACCAGAGAGCACACTCCTGCTAAACACATTTGAGAAGAAAAATGTTTAGGTGCTCTCAATCAAAGCTGGTAGTTAATTTGCCTAAGAAGGAAATGTGCTTTGGTTCTGCAAGCTGAGTCATAAATCCCTTGAGTGGACAGGAGGGAAGATTTTTCCATGGGGGAAAAAAAAAAAAAAAAAAACAAGAACAAAACATGCATTAAAACAAAACAAAACAGTGAAGTTGAAGTGAATCATGATAGAGATTGTGATTTTGGGAGAGTGAAGACCTGGGGGCTGGCATTGACATTGGTGATAGGAAGGAGCATAAGGAAAGAGGCGGGGGGCGAGAATGCATGGTTTGGGCTGGGAGCCCTCTCAGTGTGAATCCTAGTTTGCTACTGACTGGTTGTGCAAAGCTGGGCGAGTGATTTCGTCTTTCTGAACTGTGGTTTTCTTATGTAAAGAGCAGGATTACCATCATTTAAACATTTTATATTAAGTATTTCATATAACGTATCTACTAAAATATCTTCAATATGCTACAGATACTATAAATGGTGGAGATTAGAATAAAAAAAAATCCAATTGGATGGGAAACTCAACTAAAGCCATCCAGCTTCAATATTGAATGTGGTGAATTTTAATTTCCATGATCTTTCAAATTCTGACAAATTATAAAATACTTTAGACACTTAAAATAGTTCTATTGCAGTGAATCCATTAAATGAGGTAAAAGAAAAGATAAGTCTAGATTGAATAGAGGACAGAAACACGAATAGTCTTTAAACACGGGGGCCTCAGACTGGGTGGCTCAAATGCCGTGGTAGATTATGTAAGTCAGCCAAACCCAAGGCAGAGTCAGAGCACTCAATCTGATAAAGAAACTAAGAACGAGCCTCAGAAATAGCCAAGTAGGCCTTCCCAAAAAAGACAGCTGCTTAAACTATAACCAGATTATTTATTTGCTCTGCTTTCATATCCTCTATAAAAACCTTGCCCCTAGTTCTTGTTGATGAAGGGCTCCTACCCACTTTTGGTTTGGCGTTGCCTGATTGGCATCAATTTATGCTCAAAGAAACTCTTCTGCTGAGACACAGTGGAAGTCACAAGGGGGTTTGGGCACATTGATTTGTCACACTGGAGATATTTGGCGTATCTTCCTATCCCAACATCACATCGCATCATCACGTGTCCCATCTCCTCCTCGCTGTGCTGCTAAGCTCACAGTGTGAAACAACAGGGAAAATAATCTTTAGTTCTTAAAATGCTCATGCTTGCCTTCCTTCTCTTTCTCACTTGCTTCCTCTTTGTAATCGCCCTTGCATGCAGTTTAATTAACTTTTAAGTAAAAGTATGTGCTGTGCAACTGTATTCCAGTCATGGTGATGGATGCTAGGAATAAACTAATTGACAAACCTAGGATTTTCCTCCAGGAAAAACTCAGTCTAGTGGAGGAAACAAACATAAAGAAATAATTAAAGTCATGTAAAAACATACCATTTTGATGAAAAAGCGTAAGTGGATGTATAGAGGCAGGTGCCCATGGATAAAGAAGACCTCAAAAGAGGAAGCTGTCTTGCAATTAAGTTGTAAAGACCAAGTAGAATTTGCCAGTTGGGTGAGAGGACCAGTATTCCCGGGAATGATTATGATATGGGCAAGAAAGGCTTGAAGGCAGTCAGCTTTACATTTGGTGTTTAGAGCTTTGGGTGATTCTGGGGAGAAATAAAAGGTGAGGATGACAATGTATTTTGGAATGAGATACTGCTCCTCAGTATCTCATGATGGAAACAAGTTCAGCAGGTGTCTGGTTAGTGACACCTGAGACAGAGCCCCCTCCCTCCCCAGGCCCATGACAGCCCGGAGCTCTGGCTTTCACCCCCTCTTCCTAGCTGTCCTCACTTGTTTGCTGACCCCCAGCCCACCCAGTCTGTCTCACCTTCACCTTTTAGAATTTCTCTGGTTCCTACATGATTAGAGGGATACACTAGAACAGCAATTTCCAACCTTTTTTGGTCTCATGCCACACACACACTAATTGCTAAAATTCTGCAGTGTGCGCGCACGCACACACACACACACACACACACACACACACACTATATATATATATAGCTGCTCTGACAAAAAATAGGTATAATTTTGATTCCTTCACACCAGACAGCTATTGTTGTGTTGGCTGCTTTCATTTCTTTATTTGACAGCCTAGGGGGAAAGAGGTCAGTGCTCCTGACTAAATAGTCAGGCATCGCATGTTTAAAAATTCTTGTGGCACACCGGTTAAAAATTGCTGCACTAGAAGAAACCCACTACACAGATGTTTTCTGAAGAGCTGTAGAAACAGGCTTTTGGGCCCCAGAAGGCAACAGCAGTGGAATAAGAGGAAGGGGTGAGCTGGAGAATGTTCAGGAGACACAACTGATAAGAAATTGTAACAGGATGTGGGTTGTAAGGGAGATGGAACTGTATGATCTGTATGGCCAGGTGAAAACGATGACACTAAACAAGACGGAATTAATGTGCCTGCGTTTTTGTTCATTGTTGTTATGTTATCAGCCTCCGTAGTAGGATGGGCTGCATCCCTTCTTGACTCCCTGAACCCAGTGAAAGAGAACAAACAAATGAACGAAAAATCGCAGGCACTTCCAGTGGAGCTGGGTGTGGGACTCCAAAGTGGACACAGGTCCTCTCCCCAGGACAGAGCTGAAGGGTCACTGGATAAACCTGGGCAGGTGAGGGCAGGATGTCTGGTAACCTGAGCGGCAGCGTCTGGTGTAGTCTCCTACTTAGTCTGGCAGTAACTCGCCTGCTGCCACCACTTGGCACAGGACACAGCTGCCGTTGTCCTATACTTATGTTCACTCGGGCTGTGGAGGGCGTCCTGCTGTGGAGTGTGACTACCTGGTGCTCCTGGCCCAGCCTCTTGTGAGGTGGCTGCAGCTGTTCTCAGCGCCCTGATGCGCCAACTGTAAATCGCTTCCGGTGAGCTAAGGTCACAGGCATGGAAAGAATCAGAAGTGACAACGCTGAGGATTTAGATGGCCCCCCACCAGGAGACCAAGTGCATCAAAGACCTGATCTGATTTGCCCTCTAATGCCTGCCACCCAGAGGGCTTGCCGGGGAGGCAGCAATTAGAAGCCGGTCTGAAGATTTGGCTAACGACCTTGAATTACCAGTAAGGCAGCCTGCGTTCCATCTCTCATTTTTCTCTCTCTCTAATTTTTTTTTCTTTGGAGAAGACTGAAGCTGAATGCCCTTTTCAAGATGGTTTCAAAGCTCCTTGTTTCCCTCCTTCAGTCTGAAGGACTTGAGCGAGATGGTGGGGCGCCTTTGATACCATTCCCTGAGGAAGCCGCATGCTGATATCAAAATGTACATTAATTATCAGGCTGCACAAACAGCCACCCTGTGATATGGAGAGGTCTACGATGAGGTCATTTCTGAAGAGAAAATTAAACATTGGAGGTAAGTAATTACGGCTGGAACCGGTTCCCGAGATTGATTTTCACGCCTTTGCCGTCTACCCCTTGTCATCTGGAGCTCCCTGGTGGATGCGGATTCTAGTCCTGCTTCTTCAGAGACACGGGGGGTTCTCAGTGAACTGGTAGCTCATGTCAGGCCTGATCAAGGTGACACAGAAAGCCTTGGGAAGTCTGACCTTACCCCAGGTTCCCCCCTCCCCCCCGCGCCTGTCTCTGTGCACCTGTGTGAGACAGCGTCCGCCCACTGACCCTGCTGCGGCCTTGGCCTTCTCCTTCACCAAGCAGAGGAGGGGACAACGGGAGGAATAAGTACCGCCGAGGCCGCGGAGACCAATCAAAAGGATTAGAGGAATGACACGGGAAAAGCGATTACAGAGACTTAATCGGTTACATGCAGCTTTGGGCAAAGGAGATAAAGGAGGGTGACTGTTTACAAATTGTAAAGGGCGGTGAGGGGGGTCTGGGAGCCCAGGCCTGGCGATGGGGAAGTGGGTCCAGGACAAGGGCTGTCGGGAAAGTCACCCAGGAGCAGAGCAGGCTGGAGACTAGGGAGGCATCATTCAGCAGCAGCAGAAAAGGTAATGAGAGAGAGAGAGAAGAAAGAGAGAGAGAGAGGGGGGGGGGAGGTCTTGAGGGAGTGAGCAGGGTGCCCCTAAGACTTGCTGTGATGGCTTAGCATCAAGGTCATGCTTTTTCAAATGAAAAATACTTGGACCAAAGATAAGATTCATGAAATGACGAAGCTATTTTCTCCCCAGGAGATTTAAATCTCCCAAAATGCACAGGATTTTATTCTAAAGATAAACACTGTGAGATGCCATTAGTTTCCTACAATCCACAGGCGGGCGGAACGTGGGCATCACCCCCAGGAGGCCCATCGTTAGGCGCCGGAGGCTCAGAGAGCCTGTCCCCCAGCAAGGCCAAGGCCATGGGAAAGGGGGTGCCACACTGGCCCAGGGCGCTTCCTTTGCCCCGCTGGCTCCAAGCATGGCCTGCCCTTGTTCGGCAGCCCCAGTGAGAGGAGGGACCGAAAAGATGCTCTTCTAGTTAAACAACAGAGTTGGTTATTTTTTGAAATGATCATTCTTTTAGTCAATATTAGTTCTTAGTGAAAAATGGACATTTTCGGTTTGAAATGGACACTACCCGATTCCATCTACGGCACTATCGACGTAATCGTTCAGTTATGATGAGTGGCGGGAGGCGAGGCTGTACTTAGTAACTGGGAGGAAAAGACAGCATGAATACAAATCGACCCCTGAAGGGAGTTGCATTGATTGGAGAGCTCTATCGAACGGCACTCCCTTTAGAAATGGCAATGAACATCAAACTGAACTGGGTACACAGAGTAAATGTACTTAGTTTTGTGAAATTACACAAAGCCTTGATTTTTATAAAAACACACTGATGCCCTAGCCGGCTTGGCTCAGGGGATAGTGCGTTGGCCTGTAGACCGAAGGGCCCCAGGTTCGATTCTAGTCAAGGGCAGGCGCCTCGTTTCAGGCTCCCAGCCCTGGTCAGGGCATTCGGGAGGCAACCAATCCATGTGTCCCTCTCACATCGGCGTTTCTCTGTTTCTCCCTCTCCCTTCCGCTCTCTCTCAAAATCAATGGAAAAAATATACTCGAGTGAGGATTTAAAAACAAAAACACACTGATGATGTAAAAACAGTGTTTCTAGAACATCACTGTAGTGAAACAGTTTAAATGGGTAGTCATCTTTAATGGAATTAATGAAATGATACTCTCATGCCAATTAATTCCATCAGAAATTAAACCGTGGATGTCCAAATGTTTCCTTAAATGAACTGAACCGATTTGATGGTGGGGAGGCAAAAGGCTTTAGAACTAAATTTATACAAATAAATTATAAGAAGTTGAGCAATTACCAAGAAAGAGTGTGGGCTGTTGTAAGCACAGAGGGGTTTTGGGTGGGACAAGTCACCTCTGAAACATAATGAGTTATTTTAAAAAAGCAGAAAAAAGCAGACCGATTAGAAAATAAGGCATTTCTCAATGAGTCACGTGTGGATAAAGCCAAGAGCACCAAGAGAACTAACTTCAGGCCAGAAAGTTTTCTTCTTCGGTGTGCGGTGTTTAGGCTCATGACAGTTATTTTCAGGGATGTGCCAAGCAGAGTAAGGCTTGGCCTTGCTCTTTTCCAAGTCTGTTAAGAGGCATTCTGTTACTGGTGAACTTATTTTGGGCAACAGAGGACTGGCAAACGTACCTGCCTTCTTTCACAGTATGTGGGTGGTTCTTTGAACTAAAGGTTTGAAGGTCACCTAAATATTGGTGTAGAAGGAACGCATGCTCTGTTCTGTCTACCAAGCACCAAAAACACATGATATTCCTGCAGCACGGGAGTAACTGCTCCACATCATCAAATCCTCCACATGAGGGTTGTGGTGAAACCTTTCGCCGAGTGTTTTTGGTGAGTCTTCCTCTGTCCTGGTTTCGGTGACCCTCTGTTGCTATTTGGACTTTGTGGTTGATGGTTCTCTCTCTCTCTCTCTCTCTCTCTCTCTCTCTCTCTCTCTCTCTCTCTCTCTCTCTCTCTTTCTGTGTTCTGGGTCAGCTCATCTTGGACTCTGCTTGTGAGGCCAATTGAACTGTGAGAACTTTTTCTAACTGCAAAGGCTCCAACTTTGAAATAGAGTTCTCCTGTCATATCTGACTCATGTGGATCTACCAGAGTCAAGCTCATAGAAACGGATCACAGCATGATGGTTGCCAGAACTGGGAGGCGGGAGAAGTGGGGGAGATGTTGGTCAAAGGGTACAAACTTCCAGTTATCAGATGAGTAAGTCCTAGGAGTCTAATGTACAGCATGGTGACTATAGGAACAGACTGTGTTATGGACCTCAATATTGTGAGGAGAGTAGATCCCAAATGTTCTCACCACAAAAGGTAATTATGTGAGGGATGGATGTGTCAATTAACCTTATTGTGATAATAATTTCACAATATATACATGTATCAAGTCAACACATGTACACCTTAAACCAGGCGTCCTCAAACTACGGCCTGTGGGCCACATGCGGGTGTTTTTGCCGTTTTGTTTTTTTACTTCAAAATAAGATATGTGCAGTGTGCATAGGAATTTGTTCATAGTTTTTTTTAAAACTATAGTCCGGCCCTCCAACGGTCTGAGGGACAGTGAACTGGCTGCCTGTTTAAAAAGTTTGAGGACCCTGCCTTAAACTTACACAATATGTCAATTATATCATAATAAAGATGGAAAAAACACACAAGAAAATAGAGTTTTCCTCAACTGCATATTAACTACTCTGGTTAGTTGATTTTATGAACCTTCTCTACATTAATGCAAATATAATAATTGACCTGAAGTCTCTCTCTCTCCATCTATATAGATGCTCTGTACTTGCTGCAAATGACCAACCCTATAATATCATTATAATGAGAAAAAACATTTTTTTTTTAGTTTGTGTCTTTTATTAACCCAAATACAATCACTTGTCTTCTGGTTTGTTGAAGCAATAGGTCAGACAACATTTGCCACAATAATGTCTGTCAAAATGACTTGATGGTCACTTCCTTTAACCCATAAAAATGAGAATAATAGCATTTTTTAGTATGTTCCAGGTCCTGATAGATGTTTGATATATCAAACAGGATATTTAATAGCAGAAATTCAGGGAAAATTTGCTGAGATAATTAATGAGTATTCATTGCCTCTTTACAACTAGTGACAGCCATGTAGATAAGTAGATTTTAGCCCCCTTTTAACATGAGAGGTGAGGAGAAGTTAGTAAATTGCTAATTTATAGCTACAGAAAATTAGAGCACATGATAAAACTTTGCTGCTTAAAATACTTTAATTACTTACTGTGGTTACATTATTTGGATTTCCTAACCTCTAGTTCTCCTGAAGTTCGGCAGATACTGCACATTGACTGAGATTATGAGTGTTAACAAATTAGCATTTGAAATCTTTGAACTTATCTTAAAAGCAATCACCAATACTGTGAAAACATCTATATCTATACTTCACTTACTCAAAACCCACATGCATTATACTTATATTCCTCAGTAAACACATTTCTTTAATAATTTCTACATAATTTCTTTATCAGATTAATAGCATAATACATAGGAGAATGTTTGACGAGTTAGTAGGAGCTGGTTCTAAAAAGTGATAATTAGAATTGAACCTCATTTATTCAATAAGAATTCCAGGAATACTGTCAGTATACAGATACCTGATTTTAATTTATATATATTATACATTATTTTTATATTAGACATTGTTATTAACACTAGAGGCCTGGTGCATGAAAATTTATGCACTGGAGGGTGGGTCCCTCAGCCTGGCCTGCCCCCTCTCACAGTCCAGGAGCCCTCAGGGGTGGGAGGCCACCCAGTGATCAGGGGAAGGTGATGCCCCATCACACCTCTGCTGCTGCCACTGCCAGCAGCGCAAGCCTCGGGCGGTCCTGGGTAGCTGGGCAGCTGTCATCCGAGGCTTGCCTGTGCCTCAGGCTGGACTTGGCGGCTGGGGGGCTGAGGGTGGGTCTGGCTGCACTGTGTGCCTGCCACCTCCCTGGCTGGGCTGAAAGGATTGGGGGATTCTGGCAGGGCTGAGGGGACTGGGCACCACCATCTTTGTGGTGGCATGATGATCAATTTGCATATTTCCTCTTTATTAGATATTATGTTTTTTTACATAATATTATATGCTAGAGTCCTAGTGCACAAATTCATGCACGGGTGGGATCCCTTGATTGGGGCCGCGGGAGGTTGGCTGGCCAGGAGGGGCCACAGTGGGAGCTCACTGACCACCAGGGGGCAGCTCCTGCATTGAGCGTCTGCTGCCTGGTGGTCAGTGCACATCATAGCGACCCGTCGACCGGTCATTTGGTTGCTTAAGCGCTTATATAGATATAGATATAGATATAGATATAGATATAGATATAGGTATAGGTATAGATATATAGATATGTACATATGCATATATGTGTGTATATATACATCTATATATATAAAAGGCTAATATGCAAAGTATCCCTGTGGGAGTTCAACCAGGAGACCAGGATTTCTGTTGCTCGCTATGATGTGTGCTGACCACCAGGGGGTTGCACAGAACAAAGGAAGGCCCCGGCCATCAGCCTGAATGCCCTGATCATCCCTGATCACCTGCCAGGCCTAGGGACCCTACCTATGCATGAATTTCATGCACTGGACCTCTAGTGTATATGTCTGTGCGCGCGCACACGCGTGCGCGCGCGCGCGCGTGTGTGTGTGTGTGTGTGTGTGTGTAATATGATTTTTGTTCTTTTTCAATAAAAAAAAAAGAGAGAGGATGAAATTTGCAGAAGCAACTAATCTGTCCTGAACTTGTGATGAAGACTAGTGCTGTCTTTGCACTTCCAGGACAATGTTCTCCGGGAGGAGTTGTTGACAAGTCAAAAGCATTTTCATAACAAAATAAGGAGTGTTTTCTTCTTTTGGTGACTCTCCTGATGAAAGGATGCTCCCGCCACCGCATTCTCCTTGCTGGCTCCTTCCCCTGGGAGGCAGCGGTTGCCTAGTGATACGGGACCTACTGTTGCCTGCAGCTCTAAAGGCAGCCTCTGATTAGCTAATCAATTATTAGAATTGATTGGCAAATAAGTGTGCTCTCAAACCAGGGGGAAGAAATGAGATTCGATAGATTTCTCTCATCCCTCATTATGTTTGTAAAGTAATTTGGGTTTGACTCCTGCCGGGATCTGCAACTTTGCTCATTTTCTATTGGTTTTCTCCTCATATCCTTCCCAGGACAGAGCTTCTCATTCTCTCCCTGTGGAACTGACTTGAACCCAATCTCCCTCTTATAGCTTGGGTTACTAGATTTTAAGGTTCTCTTGCTTTCTCCTATTACAAAGAAACCGTACTTACTGTAGAAGTTGACTCCTCAGCTGAGTCGTAAGTGATGGGTAGCAGATGTCCAGGAAAGGAGTGGGGGGAGCCGTGGCTGGGCTTCATTGTAACCTTTGTGGGCCCTAGACATTTTACTTCAAGCAGTCAGTCAACCAATTGATCGGACACACAGGGTGTCCCAAAAATGTATACTCACTGATAGCTCAATTGATGTTCCCTTCTTTGCAGATTTAAACCATTGGAATTAATAAGGGGTTAGAAATGTATATACGTTTTCCCATGTGTATACACACACACACACACACACACACACACACACACACACACAGTTGTGATGGTATAAAGATAAATATAATCCAGGCTGCATTACATGAACTTATTTTATGATTTTTAAAAAGAAAACATTTCCCTGAGCCCCAAAGTGTCTCCTGAACCCCTGTGTGCTGTGGTAGCTTTGAGTCAGGAGAAATATTTCAGTGTTTTATTAAGTACGTCCCATGGACCATGGACATCAGAACACTCGCCAGTGCTTATGAAAGTCCAGAGCCTGGACCTCCTTACTACCTGAACCAGAACTCTCTTTCCTATTCCATTATTTCATTATTTAGTTTGGAAACTGTTTCCCACTTGAGTTCAGTGAGCCCAGTGTAGTTGCTATTAATTGACCAACTGGAAGAATAATAATACTATTCTAAAAAGCTCAGCGTAGCCTTCTTTTGAAAAAAAAAATCGGACAACTGTTTGTTAGGGATGAGGTCTTCTTGAACAAGTGGAGCAGGAGACAAAAGTAGGTGAGAAGGAGCAGGAGCATGAAAATCAGTTCTCGGTAGCCTACGGGAGACAGGCCAGGAACAAGCACCTCGCTAAGGGGAGTGGTCCATACCTATGTGTTAGAATGTGGCTGCGACTGAGATATTCAGGTTCAACCAACACGTGATGGGGTTCTTCTTAATGCCCAGTGCTATACGGGGAGCCTGTGGAAATGATCTCATTTAGTCTTTACAAAGTCTCTCTGACCACTGATGCTTTCTTTACAGATGAAATAATGGAATAGGAAAGAGAGTTCTGGTTCAGGTAGTGAGTAAGGAGGTCCAGGCTCTGGACTTTCATAAGCACTGGCGAGTGTTCTGATGTCCATGGTCCATGGGACGTACTTAATAAAACACTGAAATATTTTTCCTGACTCAAAGCTACCTGTGTGTGACGTGATATCAGTTACGTCCCTTGAGTCCCGGTTTCCCCAGGAGAATGAGGGTGGATACACTTTTGAGGATCACAGGACTTAAGGTAGATTTCAAAACACTGAAAGAACTTCTTCATTGTCTTGGCTTCAAGCCTTTTGTGGAGTGGATATGAAACAAAAATATATATAGTTATGAATATATGTTTTTAGCTAAACATGTAAATTTATATATGGTACAGATTAGTAGTGATGACCTTCTCTCTTTTCCTCTCTCCCTCTTCTCTCTCTGTCTCTCTTCCAAGAGAAAAATTTTCCGAACATTTGCAGAATTATTGGGACAGGCACCAAGAACATCACCCCATACTGTTTTTGAGAGAGATCCCTTGATCTGACATAAAAAGGGCTTTGACCAAGTTAGGGAAACCATGGTTTTGGGTATTTAGTTTGGAAACTATTTCCCACCTGAGTTCAGTGAGCCCAGTGGAGTTGCTATTAATTGACCAACCTGGAAGAATAGTAATACTCTTCTAAAAAGCTCAGCGTAGCCTTCTTTTGAAAAAAAAAATCACATACACAGGAGGCCTTCAGACAACTTTTTGTTAGATTTGCAGAAGGATCTCTGCCCTCTGTCATCTGAAGAATATGATTAGAAGGTCTGAGTGCCAATTTCTGTGGGGAGACGATAGGGAAGAATACAATTAAGAACATGAGGAAATGGCAAAGGTTTTATTTTGAAACATTGTTCTCTTGGCCATTGTCTCAGGGACATTTCAAAACTGTTCTTGAGATCAGGGCTAGATGCAAAGCTATGCCATAAATGCACATGTTTTATTTTATTTTTTTAAAAGAAAGAACTGGCTCAGCCTGCCCCAGGGACCTATGCAGAGTCTGTTAAACTTGCAAAGAACATTTCGTGGGGCGTTAGAGCCTGCTGCACACAAAGCGCAATTCTATGGAAGCTGCTTATGCTTGGGATGGATGACCAGGAGGCCCGATTTCGAAACTCTGTCCCCACGTGGAGGCTTCTGTTTGCTTGCTTCCTGTTTTGCTTTTGCTCCTGAAAGTGAAAATGTTAAGTATTCCCAGGGGCCATGGAGGGCAGGACCGCAGGGGTTGCCTTTTTAAATCCTCCCGTCCCCTGCTGCTCAGGCCCATTCTTACAAAGGTCAGTGCAGCGGCAGGTGGCCCTGGCTGACCTGAGCAAGGCTGTCCCGGACCTTGTGGCCATCTGGAAGAATCTGCCACTTCTGCTCCTGGCCGAGGGGAATTTCCATTGGCCTGTGGGGCCATTCAGCGGGCAGGTGAGCTCCTTAAGGTCTTGCTGACAGCCCTTTGCCAACAGAGACAAGGTCACAATTGTGTTGAAAAGGTCCCTGAAAGGTGCCCCCAGACACCCTGTGTTTATGGCTAATGGGCTCCATCAGGGTTTCTTCCAAATGACGGACAGCCCTCCCTGGGTCTGCCTCTCTCCCTCCCGGTGCTGACGGGCAGACAAAAGGGACCATCCCAGAGCCCGCCACAGACACAGCCACTGCCGTGGTGAGATTTTGTTTTTATTTTCTGAAAGGAGAGGACTGCTGTGAGAAAGAGGCCCAGCTTTTGGAGAGTCTGACTCGGAACTCTGATTGTTTCCCATTGGGAGACCGTGGATAGCATGTTATTTAATATCTTTGAGGTACATTTTCATTACCTCTGAAATGGGCTATTTATTCAATTTGGGGTGATAGGATATGAGCCTCAGAGACAAGTAGACCTGGGTTCAAGTCCTGCCTACAACCATAGTTTTATTTTTAAAAAATATATTTTTATTGATTTCAGAGAGGGGGAAAGAGAGAGAAATATCAATGATGAGAGTCATTGATTGCCTGCCTCCTGCATGTCACCTGTTGGGGATTAAGCCTACTACCCAGGCATGTGCCCTGACCAGTAATTGAACCATGACCTCTTGGTTCATAGGTTGACACTCAACCACTGAGCCATGCTGGCTAGGCTACAAACCATAGTTTTAGATCAGGTCACTCAAACTTGATGAGTCACCTTTTCTCCCCAAAAGTATCCCTCAGTGTTGTCTGGGAAGATAAAATGAGATTATGTAGGCCAAAAGCTAGTACTAAATAATGCATCAGTTACTATCAGTTTTTTCCTCTGTTGCGTAGGGATATAAGGATTGATCAAAGTGGTAGTGAGTGAGAATATAGCATAAAACCGGTAGTAGAGAGTAACATTTTGATAAATTACTATCTTTTCAGAAGGCAGGAAACACAGAAGGTTCTATTTTTAGTGTAACCAGGTGCTTTATCAAAGGGTTGCCATGAAAGTGATCAACAGTTAGTTTTGCTTTTTTTAGCAACAGAAGTACTGTACTTCTTAGCATGAGTCAGAGCAGACAATTGCCCCAGAATTCTTAAGGATATGTCTTAGAATGAGAAATCATCTTGGCATTATTAAGTGTGAGCTGGGTGGAGAATATCTTGAAGTGTCCAAGGAGAGGTTTAATAAGCCTCTTGGTTTCTTATAAAAATCACAAAGAAGGTGACCTCATGGTTTGGGGGGTTGATAATCAGTGTGGAGGCAGGAGGCGTGGGGAGCCCAGATCCTTGATTTGAAGCCTTTGGTTGCTTTCATTCTGGGACTCGTATGCTAAATTTACTAAGAGCTGTCCACTTGGGGCCACATCCAGGAAAGGGGATCATCCCTCTGTGATGAGCCTGGGATTCGACAAGCGTCATTGATTGCCTGCCTCCTGCATGTCACCTATTGGGGATTAAGACTACTACCCAGGCATGTGCCCTGACCGGTAATCGAACCATGACCTCTTGGTTCATAGGTCGACACTCAACCAATGAGACATCATTGTTACAGTGGGTACGCATCACCGATAAGGCAGTGTAGGGTGATCTTCATAACGGGGCACCATGGGATCTATGACAGTAGCAGACTAGCTGGAGTCCAGTCTATTCCATGCCGGGCATTAGAAGAAGATTTAGCTCTTTGGGTCAAGTGTGACACTGGGGTTCTTGGACAATTAAAGAGATTAATATTTAGAGGAGATTATTGGACTACCTGTTAATAAAGAATTGAGTTTCCAGTGATTAGTAAGAAAAAAATAAAAGAATCATGACTTCATTTGAATCCTTTTATGTTTCTGTTTTCAAAGGCTTGTCTTATTTCCAGCATACTTCTTACATTCCATCCAGACTTTGAAAATTGCACATTGCCTTGTGTGTGGACAAATACTTCATACTGGAGAAGAGAGGCTGCATATGCAGGGGGTCCCTATGGAGTAGCAATGGGGAGATGTGGGGAGACAGGTGTTCATTTGAAGAGTGAGCATGTGAGTTACTTCCATTAGGAAGAGGGAAAAGGAAAACAAGACCAAACTCATTTCCAGTGACATTGACATGACCTTCAATTGGGTGCCCCAAGCACAACTTAAGGAATAAGGTGTTTATTGTACAAACCAATTACCAACAAAAATCCCTTTCACTCTAATTAAGACTGAGTCTCCTTTCATTCTCTTTGTAATTGTGGTACTTTATTTATACTTTTAAAATTACATAAAACTTTTTTAATGTCACCTGACATCAGAGAATACTCACTCTACTTTTTAAATTTTCATCTGACTAATGCAATTGTGAGTTGTTTTACTAAATATTTTAATTTGTGAATAGAGAAAAATGTTCACATTCAGCAAAAATGGCTTTTCTACCAATTTGGGAGTAAATGCTCAGTTGGTTGGCAAGGACTGCATTGCTTCAAGCCTATAAAGTATATCTTTGAAGTCGAAGAGTTTGCTTGCCAGTCAAAAAAAAAAAAAAAAAAAGGCGAGAGAACTAGTTGGAGAATGGACATGAAATGAAAGAAGATTTTTTCCCAATAAAGATGCTTTGGATTTAGGGATTTGGTACATACTGCTCTGATCAGATGACTATTTTGAATCAAAGGTAAATAAGAATTTTACTTTTTAAACCATACTGTTGTGTGATTAGCTCTCAGATTACATGACTGAGTTATCTGATGTGGAAGTTTTTTTTTAAAATAGGTTTTTTTTGTTTTGTTTTGTTTTGTTTTTTGCGCAGTTTTAGGTTCGTAGCAAATGGACTAGAAGGCACAGCATTTGGTGTTCCAGATTTTGGCCATTCTAATAGGTGTGTAGTGTTATTTTGTTTTAATTTGTATTTCCCTGATGACATGATGAGCATTTTATCATATGCTTATATGTATATTTTCTTTGGTGAGATGTGTGTTAAAATCATTGGCCCATGTTTTAATTGGACTGTTTATTTTCTTACTGTTGAATTTTAAGAATTCTTTGTATATTTTAGATAACAGTTCTTTTTCAGATGTGTCATTTGCAAATATTTCCTCCCAGTCTTTGTTGCTTCTCTTCTCACTCTTTTGACAGTGTCTTTTCCATAGCACATGATTTGAATTCAAATAAAAAATAATTTATCAGTTTTTATAATGGATTATGCTTTTTGTGTTGTATCTAAAAAGTTGTCTCCATATTCAAGGTCATCTAGGTTATAGCCTATGTTACCTTCTAAAATTTTTATAGATTTTCATTTTATGTTTAGGTCTGTGATACTTTTTGAATTAATTTTTATGAATGAAGAGTATAAAGTCTACATCTAGATTTTTTTTTCTTTTGGATATCAGTTTGTTCCAGCACCATTTATTGAAAAAATGACTTTTGTTCTGTTATATTGCCTTTCTCAAAGATCAGTTGATTGTATTTATGTATACCTATTTATCGCTCTCTATTCTGTTCCATTGATTTATTTATCCATTATTTTACCACATTCTCTTGATTCCTGTAGCTTTATAACAAGGCTTGAAGTTGAATAGTGCCAGTCCTTCCCCTTCAGTATTGTGTTTGCTATTCTGTGCTTTTTGCCTTTCCCTATAAACATCAGAATCAGTTGGTCATTATCCACAACATAACTTCCTGGGATTTTGGTTGTGTTTATGTTGAAGTCCTTGTCTCCTAGGTGGGCAGTGACCTCTCTTGCTGTCCTCCCTTTATTGAACACATCCCCTCATCTGATACAACTTCCTACTCTTCCCTTCCCTCTCCAAATCTTCCATTAGCCACTTTGAAACTTCTGGACTCTTGTCAATGTTCTTATACTCTGAATCTCCCTTTTACTACTTTGACTGAAGTTAATTAAGGGTATTCTATGAGGATACTACTTTCCTTTCTCTTCTTTTAAAATTAAGCTGATTATGGTTTTTGGTTTGTTTCCCCCTCTTATCCTAGGGCCGGGAGTTTGGTTATGTGTTCACGTGTTTTTAATTGCCACTTTCAGATCATTTCACTCTTCCTTCTGCTTGGGAGTGTGGACAGGTGGACAGATCTCCTGCTCTTTAAAGCTCCTATAATTTAACAAGGACCTCATCTTCCCTCCTCATCAGGCTCTTCTATGAATAGTCTTGTCTTTTCTCCATTTCTTTTTGCCTCTAGGACCGTAGTATCTCTCTCTGTCTCAATTCCTGGTTGTCAAGGATTTCAACATCTACATGAATAAAGCATCCAAAAGTCTCTGGATTCTTTGGTTCTTTATCTTTTCAACTCCAGAAATCTTATTTGCAACTCAGTCATAGGCTACACTCTAGAATTTATTACCACCTAACACTAGATAACCTCTGAAGTTACACAACAGGAAACATCCTAATTTTCATCCATAATTACCGATTTGTCTTGCTTTGTTTAAGAACTTCCACTTCTCCCTTCACTTCTTGAAAACAAAACAAAACAAAACAAAACAAAACAAAACAAAACAAAACAGGAAACATAACAAGGATTTCAAACCAATGATTCCATCATTTTCTCATTGTTAAAACATCCCTTAATTTCAACTGTTTAGTCATGAAATACTTGATTCATCATTATTGTTACTTTCTTAAAAATACTGTCTTTATCTTCCTCTCATTTACTCATCTCAGATGGGAATTATAATCCATATTCTTGGAGTCTGCACCTGAGCAGCTGACTCTGGCTGAGGAAATCACACAAGTGAGCTAATAACTTTTGTTTTCCATACCTAAGCACTATGTTAAAAGGAGAATTGATTGCCTGGGAATCCGTCCACGTGTCTCTAACATTCAAGACTAAGAACATGCCTCCCTTTGCAACGTCTAAGCTTCTTTTGTGTCCCATTCAACTTGTTTTTTGAGATAAGTTTCTAACAAAGGGGAAATGAAGTTTCCCTTTCATTGCATCAGGGGTTGGTGCAGGTATCCTCCCTGTAGAGAAATCTTTGCCAGAGGAACAGACTTGGAGAGGGAATTGTTAGAGCACAATGAGAAAAAAGCACCTGCGCGCAGGAGTATGGCATTTGGGGTGGGATGTGGCTGAAGGTCAGCGCCAGCCTTCTGTGAGCTTTCTTCTCTAGCTGCTGCAATACCTGTTACATCAGTCCAGCTTCTTTGCAGACGCACGTCTCTACTGAGACGGGGCTTCAGTCACAATGACAGCAGGACTGGAAAGCTTCTGGCCTCCACTGATGATTAGAAGACATGACTCTAGCTGACTCCAGGAAAAAATCTACCAGGAAAAACAGCCACCAGACTGGGGAAGACCACTCTTCACACCATCAAACCTATGTTACACTTTGGTACCATCTTGTCCTTTTATATTTATTTTATTTTTAATCTCTATTTTTATTGATTTTAAAGAGAAAGAGGGAGAAGAGAGAAATATCCATTGGTTGCCTCCTGCAGGCACCCCCTACTGGGGATCAAACCCCAACTTGTATATTCCTCCTTTTTATTTCCAATTGAGAAAGCATCCCTCTACCTTTCCATGTCTTCACAATTATATTAGATTTCTTTCCTCTTGTATTTCAACAGCCTCTGTCTAGTCACACTTTCTGCTGCATCATTAATCTTAGCATCTGTGGTGACTCTTTTCTAGTGTGTTCGGAGCATTCCTTAGTCTTTTCCACCTGAAAAAAAAATCCCCTGACTCTGTATCTCACATAAGTTTACTTCATTAATTGTCCTATTTCTTGGTTCCTTGTTACCGTTATTTTAAGTGCCATCTTTCTCCCGTTCTTCACTTTCGTGATCACTGAGTGTTCTGTGTATGTGTTTTACCCAGCGTCCAGAACTAATAAAATATTTTATTATTTAAGCTCCTATCATACATGCCATTGTGGAATAAAATTTTCATTTGTTACTCAATTTCAAGATTGTCTCCCTCCGTAAAGTAAACTTCTATCCTGATTTAGGCGTGTCCTTCTATACCATTTTGTAGGTGTGCTTATTTGGTCTTAATTTGTCATAATACTACCATGTTGCATATTTCATGGCACAATTATTTGATTAAACATCATGAAGATAAAAATCTGGTTTATTTTAGTTTGCATAGTATTTTAGCTATAAATATGCTGTATTGAAAATTTATGCTATTTCAACATTTTCTGGTTGATGTGTAATATCATTTTTTAATTAAAACTTTAATTTGTTTTTAGCTTTATTGAGGTATAATTGACAAAGTTGTATTCCTAACAGTATACACAGTGATGACATGACATACGTACACTTTGTAAAATTATTATCACAATCAGACGAGCACACCCACCACCTCTCATAATTACTCTTTGGTTTTTATTTGCAGTTCTCCTATTTCCTCTCTCAAATTCTGAGGATTTGAATCGCACAAATGACCAGAAATAAATGACACAAACATCTTTTACATCGTCATGCTTCAATTCCTGCCCAAATGTCACTTCCTCTGATAGTCTTTCCTGGACTTGCTTATTTAGAACAGTGTCCTCTCCCTGCATTTATTTCCCATGACATTTGCTACTATTATGATATCAGCTACAGTTAATTAGTTTATGACCTTAGCACTTTAGAATAAACCCAATGAAATTGGAGGTCACATCTTTCCTGTTTGTCACTGCATCTCAGATCTTAGCAACATTTATTGAATAAATGTTTACCTGTATTTTATTTAGTCTATTTTTAAATCTAGAAGGTACAATAAGAAGTGACTACAATTACATCCTGGTTTCAGTTTTAGATAGAAATTCCTTTTCTATTTTACATCTTTTTTTTTTTAATTAATGCCTTCCACGGAGGAAATTGTACAAGAAAGTACACCTCGTATCTTCTATCCTAGAAGATCATTGTGCATTTTGTTATTGGCTAGATTTCCATCCCTCAGAACCTTTTCACTGATCATTCTCCAAGACCCATAAGGAAGCCCCAAACACCTTAACCAAGGAAGCTCCTGTCCCTCTTTGAGCTTGCACCTTCCAGTGTCCTTGCTCTTTCCTGGCCTCTGATGCCTTGGACTGATGTCTAAGTTCCAAAGTGTGAGCTGCAAAGCAGCTTCCTACAGTAGCTTTACCATCGTTTCATTAACCATTTTCATATTGCTGGGCTTGGGTCGCTAGCAAATAGTTCATGATAATAAAGAGGTGGTGATGAACACCTTTGAATGTGAAGCTTTTTAAATGTTCAGATTTTTTCACAGTAGTGCAATTACTTGGTCAAACAATCCCACAACTTATCTGATGCACTGGCTGACTAGAAACTTTATCATCCCCAACAGTGGCTTTTTATAATAGAACAGTTATAATGATTCATCTCCAATTCTTGAGAAATGGTACTATTTGCAAAGAGCTTTAATATTAGTAGGGCCATGTTTCCTTCCAAAGAGATAACCCTGTTAAACCTCACGCAGATGCCTTGAACATGAACCTTTCATCTCTTTTAATATGGAGCCTTGCTTGTCAGTCCCAATTGGAGTGGGCTTTCCTGCCCTCGTCTTTTAGGGCACCCTCTTTGCTAGTGGAGTTTCCAGAAGCTGTTGTGCACACTGCTTCCTCTTAGGTTCCCTCCCCCTTGATTATAACTTGGGACAAAGAACACTAATGCACACCTCATTTTGCTCCCAACATAGACTACCCTGTAGACTTTCCAGACCATGTGTAATCTTCTACCATGGAAGTGTAGGATTTAAAAGTAGTTCCCTCTCCTCTCATCTAGGACCCAAAATGGAAATCGCCCCCAACTAGACCTTGAGCAGAAAAAACACAGGTTCTGAACTCAGCATGGCCCACAAACCCAAGCCAGCTTGTGTGGACTTCTGACTTCTGCCCTGGGTAGCTAGGCAACACGCTGTGTCCTCTGTAGAACTCATGCTATAGTAATACCTGCAGGGTAGTCATACTAATAACAGTTCTGATTTATTGTGTACCATGTTTGCCAGGTCCTGTAATAAATAATTTTCATCATAATCTCAAATCCTTAAAACGACCATATCATGTTATTTTGATTTGAATTTTTAATATGTAGGTAATAACAATGTACGTTTTACAGATTATTGAAAGATCTGGACTTGGTGAAAGGAGAGAAGGGATCAGCTTGGTTTCCTTCCTGCCTTTCCACGGATCCCTGTCACAGATCCCTTACCTTCTCCAAGCTGGACCAGCTCTCTTTCCAAAGCAAAACTTCAACTTCTTGTCGAGTGCGAAACTTCAACTTTTTTATTCAACTTAAAGCTTCCCTCTTACTCCTACCTCATCCCCAGGGACAACTCACATTTCACGTAGGCAGGCCTACTTTTGGTTGGGAGGAGGGCTGTCATCAGCTTTTACATGATTTTCTCATTTTATTCCTCCATTTCTCGTACTCGTATCTATCATCTCCAGAGTTGAAATAGGGGACAGTAGAATGCTAAAGGTCACCAAATATCTCACTTGGCGGGGGCAGCGTTAATTAGACATTGATGGCCCCTGGGTATTACAGGTACACAAATGCCAACTACTGGATGTTTCTTTCATGGGCATTGCTGTGGGCTCCTTGGAGATCTCGCTGTAGCTTTTCCAGTAATAAACCCCGAAGCAAATGCGATAGGGTCTGTAGGTGATGGCCTGTGGCCTCCTTTCCTTCCTCAGCTTCTTCACCTAACATCTCCAGCTTCTCTCTGCTGCAGCCGATTCACTCCTGCCAGGAAGTCCAATTTTTCCTGGCTTTCTCTGACAGATCCACCTGGCTCTCACAAGCACTCACCAATACCAGCCCAGCTGTGAGATGAAGTGTAGAGCTCTCACTACAGTCCTCTCTCCTCAGCAGACTGTCAGGGCAGCTCTGGCCAGCTTCTCATCTTCAGACTCTAGCCCGCCCAACATCTGTCTCCTCAAATATTGATCTTGTCCTTTAGTAACAGTGGGCCACAGGGTTCTTCCCATAGGAGGTGGTGAAGAGCTGATGCTAGTGGAATCGGATGCTATTCTGGGAGTGAAATGGAATCATAGTTGATGGAAGTGTGGGCTTGCAGCCAGGAGACCTGATTTGAAGTCTGACTTTGCTGCCTTTAGATTTTGTGACTTCAGGAATATTATTGAATCATCCAAATCACAGTTTTCTCAACAGTATGTAATGTTGTGCAGATTAAAAAGAAAAATGGGTGTGAAAGAGATGTAGGCCATATAGCACTACACAGACATGCTCTAAATTTTGCTTTTGTTTTGACACTTGTCTCTAAAATTCACTCTTCCTAATGATTTTTAACAAGGGCCCCCATATTTTTATTTGCATGGGATATGGCAAATTATGTAGCTGGTCCAGAGTAGAAAATCCATGGTCAGGTGAGTTGGAATTAATATGGTATGAATTTTAAATAAATGTTTATTTTTAAAACCACCCATTATATAATTATGTATATAAACAGATGTATAATAGTAATAGAGGTTTTATATTAACTTATATTCACATACTAAATATGCATATGCTAAATAAATACTATTAATTGGGAAATAAACCCAGTTCTTAGTTTTTAATGAATAATAGTAATTATGAACTGTCTTCCCTCTTTTCACTTCTTAAATGTAAAATAAAGCATATAAAGAGAAAATTGTATATAGGTTTCAAGTGTACATTTCTATGATACATGGTCTGTATAATACATTGTGTGCCCACCTTTAAAAGAGAATGTTTCTTTTCAGGAATATATAAATGTTCAAAGTAAGGAGTGTTAACCTTTCCCATCCTAATATCACTGTAAGGGAACAGCACTTCAATGTTGGGGTATTTACTTCCTGAAACTTCTTTTTCTGGCTTTCAGTTTTTTCTATGCCTACCTGTCTTTCAAGATTGTTTTTTAAAACATCTTTTGAATTCAGTCTTGTTATCTGTTCCTAGCAAGTTATTTAATTCATTTAGATTTTTATTTTAGTGCTGTAAAACTGTACTTAATATTCCCTTAATTAATTAATGATTTTTATATCTAGATTTGTATCTTCTTCTCATTCTTAATATTATAAATGAGCACTTTTACTTGTTCAAGCTCATAGACAGTCTCTCTTTTTAAAAAATTATTGAATTTATTGAAGTGACATTGGTTAATAAAATTATTTAGGTTTCAAGTGTACAATTCTGTAACACATCATCTTTATTGTGTGGCCACCAACCAAAGTCAAGTCTCCTTCCATCACCATTTATACCCTCTTCTATCTCTCCCCCACCCCTCTGTTAATCACCATATTGTTGTCTGTGTCTGAGTTGTTTTGTTTTCTCTTCATCCCTTCACCTTTTCTACCCAGCCTCCCAACCCCCCTTCCCTCTGACAGCTGTCAATCTGTTCTCTGTATCTATGAGTCTGATTCTGTTTTGTTTATTAGTTTATTTTGTTCATTAGATTCCACATATGAGTGAAATCATATGGTATTTGTCTTTCTCTGACTGGCTTATTTCACAGAGCATAATACTCTCCAGGTCTATCTATGCTGTTGCTAAAGGTTAGCGGTCTCTCTCTTTTAATGACCTATTTAAAGAGCCCTGTCTAGTTTAACCATCACCCATTCTACAAGTTTTGCCTTTTAATATCTTAACTTTTGCTCTTATCATTGAAAAATTGGTTTATTCTTCCAGTTTTCTTTTCCTTCTTCTTCTTCTTCTTCTTCTTCTTCTTCTTCTTCTTCTTCTTCTTCTTCTTCTTCTTCTTCTTCTTCTTTTTTTTACTTTTGCTTATTTAAAAATTATATCTATTTTTTAGTTCCCTATTTTTCTGTCTAGATGTTTCCAGGATTTTCTCCTTTATTCTTAGAGTTCAGGAAAATTCTCTATTATATGTGTAGGTGAAGGTCTCCCCCAGGGTGAAGGCACATTTTCTTCAGGTCTGGTCATTTGTCTTCTTTTATTTCTTTAATAATCGCTTTCACTACATCATCCCCTTCTCTCCTTTCAGTGCCCTGTTTGCAGGCAATGGCTTCCCTAAATCTATCAGCCATGCCTGATCTTTTCTCATTCATTCTCTCTTTATTCTGAAAATTGGAGTTGATCTTCTAAATGGCAAAGTTTGTTTTCAGCAGCGTCCATTCGATATGTACTGGTATTCTTAGGAGTTTTGTTGCTTTTGCAATCAAACTATTATTTTCTTTTTAAATTACAGTTTGCATTTCACATTATTTTTATTAGTTGCAGGTGGACAGCATATACTTTAGACAATCATATACTTTACAGAGTGTTCCCCTGGTTATTTCCAGGACCCAACTGCCACCATAGTTTTTACATTCTTAGTGACTATATTCTCTAAGTTGTGCTTTACATCCCTGTGATTATCTGGCAACTACCAATTTGTACTTCTTCTTAATTCTTCACCTATTTACCTAGTCTCCCAACCCCCTTCTCTCTGTAACCGTCTGTCTGTTCTCTGAATCCATGAAACTTTGTTATTTTCAATAATTCTACTAATCATTTTCCACCCCTTTTTAGACTTGTTAGCTATTATTTTAATCAATTCAATACCTGCTTACATGTCTTAACTTGCTTATGTCTGACATTTCAATATTTTCTATCTTCTTAGCTTAGGTTTCTCTTTTGTCTTTGGAGTTGCTGTTTATGTATTTCTTGAATATTGTGTCACGTTATTGGCTCATATTTATAAAGATGTGGGAAGACCAGTCTCACTGATGATTCAGACTTAACTGCTGTGGTGCAGACACTAGATCCTTTCTTCTGGCAGGAGCCCCTCTAAGAATGGGAGTGATTACAGAGGCCAGCGGGAGCCAAATGCCTCTGTCCCTTGTATACCATTCATAGCAAATGAACTCTAGAACAAATGGTCCTTCTAACCACATCTGGCATAGGAGGCTGGAGGACTGACTGATTTGTTTAATGTACTTGATGGCTTCATTATCAACTGCTCCTTTAGCCTTTGATGGTAGATTTAGGGAATTGTCTCCTGTTGAAGATGCAGTAGGTAGCGGGACCTAGGGGAGAGATTAATTAGGAAGAAAAACGTGGGGGGATTCCTTTTTTTCCCTAGTGGCCGATCTGAGATAGCTGGGGTATTGCCTCTCTCTTATTTCTTTGGATGATTTCTTGATGCCTTCATATTCTTATTCTTTACCCTGAATTTACATGAAAATGTAATCTGTTTTAGATGAATTTTAATTGCTGGTGAATTATTCAGCCTATAAAATTAGATAGGCGAGACATTGCCAACATACTGTACTTCCTTTATGGCTCTGAATTCTACCAAGTGCCTATCTACATACGGAAAATATGCAAGTTGTTTGAAAAAGGAAGTAAGCGCTGATATTTTGTGTGAGTAGTAGGAAAATAGACTGGAGACTTAGGGTAGAATATTAAAGACCCTATAGAAACCTAAACTCAATCCTAGATAGAAAGGAGCTTTATCACAGCGTTTAACTAGGGGACTGGTACAGTGAAATGAATAATTTAGAAATCTTACTGTGTTCTCAAAGGTTCTGTGAGAAAATGTGTCAGACATTACTACTTAAACACTGCTGTTATTGAGAGACTTGGCCTTAGTTTCATTAAAATCCTTTTAAAGATCACATCTCATTTCCCAGTTGTATCAATTAGTTTCTTAAACATTAAAATAAGCACAACACCGCATTTAATGATCCCATTTAACATGAAATCTGAAGGTAGGCAGTCGAAGCACCCCACTGCCTTTTTCCTTTGGAACTGCCATCTCCATCGTATCCCTGGCCTCTCCCCTCAGGTCTACCAGATGGCTGCTGCAAATCTGAGCATCAAGTCTTCACACAGCACAGTCTAAAGCAGGGACAGAATCTCTTCTTCATGTAACCATATCTTTACCGAAGGAAAATGAATTCTGGATGTCACCTTGTAGACTTTTTATGAAGCTTGGTCTTGAACTGAGGTACACATTTACCCCCAGAACAATCACTGTTTAGGCAAATTATGATTTATGCCTAGAGGCATAATAGAATCCTTAATAGAATCAGGATTCTGGTAGCAGGACAGAAGGGATGAGATGTCAGGTAAATGTCAACATTCTCTGTGATGCCAGTTTGGCTTCAGAATTGAAATACAGCTACTTGACCGAGTAGAAGAGCTACCTAATTATTTTCTCAGCTGTTGATTTTGATTCCAAAAAATCCGTGCTGTCCTACTTGACCCTGGAACCTCTCTGGGCTTTGACTGGCTCTCTGATGAGATTGTAACACCTGCATTCTTGGCTCCCCCCACCCCCTGTACACCTACAGGCCCAGACACTCAACTGCCTCCTCCCCTGCTCCTGCCCCCTTGTCCCAGCCCTATGCCATTATATCATTTAATACCTCATTTGTTGCCTTCTCAGAGTCTTTACTGAGCCATAAAGAGTGGTGCATATGTTTTAGTGCGAGCTGTTTAAGACACCTTGCAATTTATGCATGAGATTTGCCAACACCCTCTAGCAGTATTTTTTTTTCTCCTTTCACTGAGATTAATCATTCCAGTCCTGATTCCAAAGTGTTCCACTTTTGACTAGTTGGGTCTGAGGCAGAACAAGAGCGTGCGACTAAATAATGAATCTTGGTCTTTTACGGAACCATGCAGTGGTTCTTTAAGTGTTGTCTCCAAACCACAGCATCAGTATCACCAACGAGTAGGAGAGAATGTGAACGCTTGAGCCCCACTCCAGACCTGAATCAGAAAGCCTTGAGGCTGGTGCCCAGCAATGTGTTTTAACAGGCCCTCCATGGGATTTTGATGCACATTCCATTCTGAGAACCACAGCGGTAGAAATATTGGAAATCGGAGGTGCGGCAGTGTGACCTTGGCTGTGGCTTTACACCTTTCTGAGCCTCTGTTACAGTTAAAAGCAGTTATTGATGATAAAACACCTGATGAAGATGAAGTGGGCAACTATTTTTGGAGCACTTGGCTTCATTTTTGTCATTTATTAGGAACGTAACTTGGTCCTCATTTATTTTTCCTCCCTATCTTTCTGAATGTTATTTATAAAAATTGTGTGTTTTTTTTTAAATCACAATTTTGTGTTGATCTTAGCCTGGGAGGCAGATTGATTCCAATTACTCATCTGAACTGGATTTATGCGTTAGGCTCCTCCCTGGGGAAGATCGATGGGTGTTGAGCACTCAAGCTTTCCTGTCCTCCCCGGCACGTTGCCTTGGCCTCGTGTCCCCCGCTCTGCTACCCTGCACCCCCAGCGATGCTGCCTTGGCTGTGCACTCACAGTGCTCTGAGGAGGCCACTGCAAAGGCTTCTCCAAGTCTCTCTCTCTCTGTTCTTTCTTTCATCTCTTGATTGGGATTCGTACAGCTGGCCTTTCACTTCCTTCAAAGTCACTTTTCCTCAGGGTGAAAACGATGCCGGAATGTGCCAAGCTGCATGGCCTGGGAACGCAGTGGAGAAATATCACCGTGTGTTCGGACCCTGCCTCAGAGAGGAGGCCTGTCCATGCTGACGGGGCTGCCCATGGGCGCAGTCCGCAGCACGTGTGGCTCGCTTTTGGGTGCAGGAGGCCACAGCGGAGCGTGGGCATCGTTTCTGGGCCTGCACGCATGTTGCACGCGTGTCCCCACCGTCCGGGCTCCGGCTCCGGAGCAGCGTGTTGCTCTCCGTAGTATGGCTCAGGGGCGAGTCTGTTCCCAAAAGCTTCTGGGAGGAGAGGCTGGGTGTTTTCCCCTGAAAAGCCTATTCTAGGAGCTGGAGCGTAGTGAGAGCCAGCATTTCCTTACTCCGATCGTATGCAGACGCTGTGCTAGGTGCTTTTAAAACATTGTCTGGCTTCCTCACCACAGTCCTTCCACATAGATACGAAACACCATTTGTTGGTGCGAAAACAAAGACTGCGAAAGTGGAACGGGTGTTTTCAAAGTCACACAGCTATGAAATCTGAGCACGTGGGTACTTCCAGCTCTCTGTTCCGGGGCCACTGCTGCTGTCAAAGGGACATGCCCAGTAGGAAGGCACATTATTAGACATGTACCGTGAGCCCTCCCTTCCTGGGGAATTGGAATGCAATGGGATTTGGGCGAAGGTCACCTGATTATGTACATGTGTGTTTGTGTGTGCACCTGTGCACGCGTGTATGTTTTAGATACTGAACTTGCTACCAGCTACAAGCTGCTAATTATGAATACACTTTCTGTTGCTGACATTCAGCTTCTAGTCCTGCTAAATGTCAGAACCATTGTGTATCTAGCTGAAGGAGAGAGCAGATCATGCATGTATTCATTGTTCACTACTCAGTCATTTATTAGTCATCAATAAATATTAGGCACCTGCTAGGCATTGCATGATGTGCTAGGAGTAAGCAGGCCAAGGACCGTCCCTGCTTTAGTGGGCCTTTGACCTTCCCCACATCTTAAAGATGTTGTGTGTTTTGCATCCAAGATGATCGTGCAGAAGTTCTTTCACAGGCATAGGAGGCATCATAGATGTGTCTCAGCTCTGCCATGTTAGCTAGATACATGTCTGTAAATTACTTTCTGAGTTTGTTTACTCATCAGTCAAATGGAAAATATAGACACTCATGCCAGCAACATCTCAAAATGAAGATCACATAAGATCATGTGTGGCAGGGCAACTTGCAATCTCCAAAGCATGATGAAATATTTAATGTCCATCTATTATTGATAACAGTTTACTATTACTGTAATTAGTATCACTGATTTTTATCAAAAGATTATGTAAAGTTAATGAGCTTATCCATGCGCATTCACTGCACATGCAGTGAAATGTACTACTTCACCTTCTTTCCTCAGAACCTAAGGATGATTGCATTTTCCTTCCATTTCCAAACGTTTGTTAGCTTACATAACTGTCATCAGCGGTCCCGAAGGCGCTCTGTGAACGCTGATTGAGAAGCATTGTACAGGGTTGGACAGACAGCCGCTGCCGCTGAATAATGCACACCTGCTTCCCGAACTGCCTCCGATGTGCTGAGCGGCTTCTGGCTAGAGTTCAGGTTTCTGCAGTAAGGGGGTGGTGACATCTCACTGATGGAGCTATCTGATGATTGAATGAGAGAAAATATATGGAGACGATCAATAGGTTGTAAAACATAAAGATCTTAATTTATTTATTCTTCTTAGAAGTTTTCAAAACATAATCCTAGGAGGTGGGGATGGTGGATTTATTTTTTATTTTTAACTAACAGTTTTTCCTGTTTCAAGAAAATGCATGTAAATTAAAAAAATACAATTAAATTATTAGTTTCTTTCATTTATAGAAAAAAATTGTATTTATGTTGAAGCCAAGCAAAATTCAAGAGGCAACTTGTGACCCATCGGTGAATGCTTTCCCAATATTCGCAAAACCCATAGACCCCCTCCTGGTTTTCCTGCCCACTCTCGTTGGTGTATCCTTTCATGTTGTTATGTCCGAAAGTTTATTATAATTATCATATACGTATCTGTTTTCTCACTGGATTATGACCTCCTTGAGGACAGCAACTCTCAATTATCTCTCATTCCTAAAGCATGTTAGTTTTGGGGGGCATGGAAACCACCCACAAAGTACCTGTTGCCTAAATGCATGATTGCATCTACATATAAGAAGGTATTCTTTATTACTCAAAAGTAATTGTACTGGCCTTTCTGAAAATAGTTTATTTCTATATATTCATAAATAATGACTCACAAATTTGATTTTAGTCACAAGTATCAAGGATTCCAATGTAAAATATTATATAGGTACTTAATATGATCTCAAAAAATACCTTCTGTACTTCTATATACAGATCAGTGAAAATGTTTTAAAAATGTTTTAAGGTAGGACTTCCTAGTATTTTTATCTCAAAAGATAAATGTTTATAAATAACTTTTTTGAGAATGTTTCAATTAGCTTTTTAAATGAAGTCCAATTTTAAGCTGGCATATATAAAGCTGAAAACAAAACACAGTTTACAAGCAAAGAGGAAACCACAGAGAAAAACAACTCTTTCCCTCTAAGGCTTTGGACCAGGCTACATTGACTTCTTTCTAATCTGAGTTCTTCCAACCTAAACTCCTCTTTTGGGACTGACAGCATGCTGCCATGAATGGCATTCATCCCATGGAGAATATTCAGCCAACTGTGATGGATTGGCCTCTCCCTGAGGGCAGACGCCCATTGTCCATGCTCCCCCTGCAGCGCATGCGGCATGACACTATGCCTACAGAGGGGACTCATCCCGCTCACTCCCCAAATACTGTGACCTACTGTGCTTTCTATCTTCCGAATGCTTATTTAACTTTATTCTGCTGGAAACATAAATATCCATTCCTTTTTAAGTTACATATTTTTCTCGGTATAAGGTCCAAGTCTAAGGAACTACTTATGCAAAGGCACAGAAACACGCACAATTTAGTATGTAAGCAAGCAATTTGGTATTTTGAGTCAAAATTATAAAGAGGATTATAAAAGGGGAGAGATGAGGCTAGGAAACTAGACAGAATGGGTCTGGTTCATATATGGTCAAAATAAATGGACAAACAAAATGAATCCAAAGACACGGAGGCATGGAACAAACTGATGGTAGGCTTGCAGGGGGGGGGTGGTGGTGGTGGTGGGCAGGTGAGGGGTAGAGGGCGTCAATGTGGGGGAATGGGGGACATTTGTAATACTTTAAACAATAAAGATAAATTTTAAAAATAAAATAAGTGGAATAAAATATGCTAAGATGATTGACTCATAAATCATGAACCAATGTCTAAATTGATCAGATGACATCTTGCAATGGCATTTGTCTTAATCTGCTCAGGCTGCGTAACAGAGTACCAAAGCCTGGGTGGCTTAACAACAAACATTTATTTTTCTCACAGTTCTAGAAGCAGGTCCAAGGTCAAGGTGTTAAAACATCGAGTTTCTGATGAGGCCTCTCTTTTTGGTTTACAGACAGCCACCTACCTGATGTGTCCTCACATGACCTTTCTCTGGGCATGTGTGAAGAGATGGAGATGGAGAGAGAGAGAGATCTGGTGTCTCTCTATCTTCTTGTAAGGACCCCAGCCCTATTGAATTTGAGCTCACCCTTATGACTTTGTGAGCCTCAATTAAGGCTTCAGCGTATGGATTTGAGGGGAACACAGTTCAGTCCATGGCAGTATGTACATCCAGAAGGAATATATTGATTATGTATTTTGGAATTTGAAATGGTTTGTACTATCTACATGAAGTAACGTGCTATCAATTTAGGTCGATAGTAGAATCATGAGTATATAATCTTTTTATGTTTTTATTATACACCAATTATTTCACTACATAGACCCATAAAAGAGATGAGACTTTGGCCAAGGTCAGTCACATGGATGGTTAATGCCAAACAAATACTAAATAGCAGTGTTCTGACTCCCACTGAGATCCTACGATCTAACTTAACCCTGGTGTAGAAAAAGAGATGTATTTGCCCTGGAGATGCCTGCTAAGTGCTGACGCTTCTCCAAGCCGAGGTGTTGTCCTTGACTTTGTGATTATCTGCTATGGTTAGTCAGGTAACTGGCTTCCGGGATTTCTGAACTTGCCCACCACCCACTTCATCTCTCCAGTCTCAGGTGTCACATGTCCATTCAGAGTCCTGCCCTGGGTAATGGTGCTTCCGAGGAGAGTCAGTGAACCACTGTGTGCACCCGGGAGCTCAGCCAGGAATTTAGGAAGTGTGGGGAAACGGAAGACTAGGAAGCGCTAGTAAAAGTTCTCCTAATGCTATGTCAGCTTCTTATTTATTTTTTACTCAAGCATCCCCACTGCCAACATAAGGACAGATACTGTCCTTTGCAACTGTTCAAGTTAAGGAAAAGGACAGCTCTGTTCCCAAGTACAGAAGACTGAAGGTGTAGCTGGAATATGCCAGCTCTATGGCCTTCTACCCAAACAGATACCTTTCCAACTTGTGGGATTTATCTCCAAGATGGTCCACATCAGTGGTTCTCAACCTTTCTAATGCCGCGACCCTTTAATACAGTTCCTCATGTTGTGGTGACCCCCGACCATAAAATTATTTTCATTGCTACTTCATAACTGTAATGTTGCTACTGTTATGAATCGTAATGTAAATATCTGTGTTTTCCGATGGTTTTAGGCGACCCACAGGTTGAGAACCGCTGCTGGGGTCGCGGCATTAGAAAGGTTGAGATCCACTGGTCTACATGTTTGGTCAATGATACCATTTCATCTGTAGACAAAACGTACAATCACAGTGTGGCTGTGTTTACCATAACTACAATGGAACTGTCACTAAAGAAGCTGAGCTGAGAATGAGGAACTTCTAAAAACTGTATATATACCTTTATCTCCTATTCAAGAAATAAACAGGACCATAAAAATCCTCTGTATTATTAAACTATCCCAGGGTCTTACTGAAACTTATTTTTTAGTATGACTCTCACTAAAAGTTAAATTCTCATTAAATGTTTTCTGAATACATACTATGGGCTAAGCGATGTTCCTGGGTAACTGAAGTTAGGAAGTTTAATAATTTCGCTTCCAGAAAATCTTAGAGTCCAATTGTGAAAATAAAGCAGTGGCACTATTCAAGGCCACAATTTCTACTTTTAGATTAGATTCCTTGGGAATATTGGATTGGCCCAGGTTTTTACATTTCTCTCCTTCATATTAAACTCTCCTTATTGGCTGGCTTCTTGTTTGGGGAGTATGAACAATCACACATCTCTTAAAGGGTCCCTTAATTAATATTCCATTTTCTCAGAGATGCCATTCCATGTTATTCCTTCTCTTTGCATACAAGTTCCTCCACCAAACCATTGTCTTTATTTCCCGAACCTCCATTCAGTTTGTCCTCATTGGCAGCTTGGCTTTGCCTCCATAAAACACCTTTATGAAAATTTCACCAGTGGCTTTGTGAGTGCCAAATCCATAGGGCTCTTTTCAGCTGTGGGCCCTTCTCTTCCCCAACGGGCTTCACACCACTGGCTACCCTTCTTGACCCATGCCTTCTATGGCTTACATGTCTCTGTTGATCGATTCTTCTCCTCTCTCTGACGTTGTGTGTAGGCTTCTTTGCAGGAACTACTCTCTCTTTTTTAAAATTTTGATAGATTACATATGGTTTTGTCTTGGCATTTATTTCCCCTGCCTCTGCTTCCTGACTCGACCTTCTATTATAGCTTGAACTTCAGGGAAATGCAGATGATTCTCAAATCTGTTTTCTCAGCCCAGACCCCTTGATCTCCAGACTTATATACTCATCTGCCTCTGAGAAACGCCAGGTAAGTGCTTCAAAGCACCTCACATCTGCTCAGCCAGGTGCAGAGTCTACTCTTCCTTCTGGATTCCCTGTCTCTAGTGACTGTCCCAGGAACCAATCAGACACCTCATTGGAGATTCAGGAGTTGTCCCCTCATTCTTCCTCTCACTTACACTCCTCTGTAATCAATCCAAGCAGTCACCTCACTCTGGACATTCTATTTAACAATTCTGTGTACAGATATAATTTCTATTGTAAGATTGTAAGAACCTTGTATTTGTCCTCTCTCTCTCTCTCTCTCTCTCTCTCTCTCTCACACGTTAGTCTTATTCTCCTTTTTATTCACCTGGCATTAGTGGATCTGTTCATAACACACACACGTTAGTCTTTTTATTCACCTGGCATAAGTGGAGTTGTTCATAACACAAATAAAATTACTCTCCTGGTAGCCCAGCTGGCGTGGCTCAGTGGTTGAGTATCGACCTATGAACCAGGGGGTCAGGGTTCAATTTCCAGTCAGGGCATATGCCTGGGTTGTAGGCTTGATCCCCAGTGTGGGGTGTTCAGGAAGCAGCTGATCTATGATTCTCTCACATCATTGATATTTCTCTCTCTCTCTCCCTCTCCCTTTCTCTCTGAAGTTAATAAAAATATTTTTAAAAAATTACTCTCCTGGTTAATTCTATTCAGATGTCTCATTGTTTGCACACATAACCTAAATTCTTGAGCACGATGTTCAAAGTACCACATCATATATACTCCAGACCCTATTTCCAGCCTCCTCTCTCCCACCAGCCCCATCCCATTGCTGTAGTCTCTGCTCGCACATATGAATGTTTCTCATCTAATGCCTGAGCTACTATTTTCTACCAGAAAGGCTCTACCCTTATACCCATCCTTTTGGCTGACATGTATCTTTCAAGACACGTTTTTCGATCTCTTTCCACTCCAGGTAGAATTGCTCTTATTCCTCCACCGTAACCTATTTATTTATCAGTGCACCCATACTGTTGATTGAACAAATGCCTTTATGCCTTAATCTCCTGGGCTCTATGCCTTTGTGTATCTCAGCATGGTGCCTAGAATATAACAGCAGGTCTGTAATAAAACATAGTTGAGTCAATGATCAGATCAATGAAATTCACAAATACCTAAAAAAAGGCAGGATTTAATAGAAATTATTGGAGAGGAATAGAAACATGGCCCATGTCTAAGAAACAACAGAAAACAGAAATTTGGGCATCAGAAAAGGTTTCAGGAAGGAAAGGCAATTGCCTCAGGTCTGCAGAAGAATCGGAATCTAGAATGAGGGTGGTATGACACCACAGTGCGGCATCCCATCTTTTATTATTGATTTCATTGCACTGGTATAGAGTGAAGGAAACTAATTCCTGGCTGATGGAATTTTTTCCTTTTTTTCCTTTTTGAGTTTTTCTCTACTTGTGCAATCATGGTTTCCTAACAATTAAAAATCTCCTACTTCCTGTTACCCTACGTAATTTACTGCCTTTATTAGACATTTCTCCTCAAACTTTTGTTGCTATAAATACTTTATTAGTAGCTGACACCAGAATTTCCATTGTTTTTCCAGAAATTGTTACTAGAAAATATTATTTGAAATCCTCAGAAAGGCAGAGAAGAAACAACATCCTAATGTGTGTGTTTTTCCCCTATTTCTTGCCTTTTCATTGCCTCCCTGAGATAATGATGGAACACATCTGCATTAGCAAAACATTTGTCTCTGTTTCAAGGACATTGTGCCCTTGGGAAGCCAATTGTTAGCTCAATTAGGAAAACGCTGCTGACGTCACCTTTAGATGAGACAGAATGAATGATCAGCTTTTTGGTTTGCCTTGCTGCCTTTAAGCCTCACAATGAAACTGAGAAATAGCAGTGGCATGTTCTTCACAGGGATGAGAAGACTGGGACTGAAATTGATTTTCTTACATAAAAAATACAAAAGTAGTGAATTCAGACATTTTTCACTCAGTATTTTATTCAGAATGGTGCTCTCTTTACCCTTCTATTATTTCTCTTCTAAAATATATATATTTTTTTGCAATAGGGCTATTATAGTTCAGCTAGTTTGTGCCAGTTGTGAAGAAATATTAGACTGAGTAGTTTACATATATATTATATTATTTTATACTAGAGGCCCGGTGCATGAAATTCGTGCACTGTGTGTGTGTGTGTGTGTGTGTGTGTGTGTGTGTGTCCCTCAGCCCAGCCTGCACCCTCTCCAATCTGGGACCCCTCGAGGGATGTCCGACTGCCCGTTTAGGCCTGATTTCAGGGATCAGGCCTAAACCGGCAGTCAGGCTTCCCTCTCACAATCCAGGACTGATGGCTCCCAACTGCTCCCCTGCCTGCCTGCCTAATTGCCCCTAACTGCTTCTGCCTGCCAGCCTAGTCACCCCCTAACCACTCCTTTGCCAGCCTGATCGACGCCTAACTGCTCCCCTGCTGGCCCGATTGTCCCTAACTGCCCTCCCCTGCTGGCCTGGTCCCCCCCAAATGCCCTCCCCTGAAGGCCTGGTTCCTCCCAGATGCCCTCCCCTTCAGGCCTGGTTGCCCCCAACTGCCCTCTTCTGCAGGCCTGGTCACCCCTAACTGCTCTCCCCTGTAGGCCTGGGTCCCCCCTAAATATTCTCCTCCTCAGACCCGGTTGCCTCCAACTGCCCTCCCCTGCAGGCCCGGTCACCCCCAACTGCCTTCCCCTGAAGGCCTGATCCCCCCATCTGCCCTCCCTTGGAGGCCTGGTCCCTCCCAACTGCCCTCCCCTGCTGGCCTGATCGCCCACAACTCCCCTTCCTTGCCAGCCATCTTGTGTCCACATGGGGGTGGCCATCTTGTGTGTTGGAGTGATGGTCAATTTGCATATTACAGCTTTATTATATAGGATTATATTGTAATATGTTTTATATTATATACTATATATATCAATCATTTCAAATTACTGATAATTCAGATTATTGCCCTAGCATTACAATATAAAATAACAAAATATAATAAAAAGCAACAGGAACTTTTGATTAAAACTCAAAGAAAAGCCTGGCCAGTGTGGCTCAGCAGTTGAGCATCAACCCATGAACCAGGAGGTCATGGTTTGAGTACCAGTCAGAGCACATATCTGGGTTTCAGGCTCTATCCCTAATGCAGGGCACGCCAGGAGGCAGCTGAACAAGGATTTTTCTCTCTCATCGATGTTCCTATTTCTCTATCCCTCTCCCTTCTCCTCTCTCTAAAAATCAATAACATACATTAAAAAAAAACAAACACACAAGGCAAAGAAAATACTTGCTTCTAAAGGAGAAAGAGGAAAATATTCCTCACTGTAGCAGGAGAATGAGATTTGCTATGAATATATGTTTGTGTACTCATTTATTAGTTTCTTCATTTATTCATCTATCCAAGAAACTATCTGTATAAAAAATATTCTGAGCCAGGTATCTGTTGGTTCTGAATGAGCCGCAAAGATAACTTGATGATTATCTGTTTTTTTAGGGGTTAATTATTTCGTGACAGGTTGAACTTAATTTAGAATCTTGTAGCATACACAAATTATTGCGTACGAATAATTGTAAGACTATTTTGAGGATGTGATCCATCATATGACCAAGTCCTGTTTTTAATGAGGAATTTCAGAGGTCACACCAAGAAAATATGTCACTTCTCCTGAGCAACTAGCTTCTTCTTTTCACCATAAGACTAAATTTGGCTGCGGTATTTATACTTCTACCTTTAATTTATTAATCTTAGGGACAGATTACTTTGGCCACTAAGAAGCACCAATAAAAATGTATGATTCACCTCTGTGAATCACACACCATTTTATAGTTCACATTTTAGATATTAATTCCTCTCAGTATCATCATATTTCTCTACTTTTACTTTGCCTCCATTTCTAACATTTCTGTAAGCTAGTTTAAAGTATTTTTCTAAAAATATCCAAGAACACAGTTTACATATTTAAACTAGAGAGGGAGGAAAAAGGAAGATGGAGAAACAAAGGAAAAAAAGGAAAAGAGGGATTTTTTGATTCATGATGGTCAGAATTAATTTAGCCACATTTAGCCCCAATGCAGATAAGAGTTAGGGCATCTTGCAGGTAGGAGGTAGGGCATCTTTCCAATGTTCCTAAGTGATGTTCATCTGCTTTCCTCTTGGACTTTTTCATAGACAAGAAAATCTTTGCTCTCCTCCCCCCTCCCCCGCGGCTCCTTCCCTCCCCTGTCTCCTTCCAAGACAGCCTGGGGGAAGCTCCGATTCTTCGTAGCATCCTCCTCCTGTTAGGTGAAGCTGGCCTCTGGCAGAAGTTTCATTTCCAAATTCAAATCTCTGAGTTTTATTTACATTCATCAACACAGGGGGAAATAAGTAGCATTTTCTATTGTGTTTCCCTTTGAGACGGCAGACAGCTACAAACCCAGTTGTAGAATAAGAGGTGTTAACAGGATCTGGAGGGGAGGCACACAGTTTGAAATTCAGAGGCAAAGACGGGCTTGCTGGGCTGTTTCCTCTCTCAAATCTTCATTACCCACCACACTGTGACATTACTCACAAGGATTAGCATCAGCGTGCTGCTCTGACATCCCTCCCCGGCCCTTCTTTCGCTCTCGAAACAAACGCTATTGATCAGCAGTGGCTACATCTAAGGCTGGCAGAAATGCATGAGCTTATTAAGTTTCTTTAATAAAGTTGAATATAATCTGGAAAGAAGAGTTGGTTCCCTCTGGATTTATGGTCATTTATATCTTTTCCCCTTGTAATCTTCCATTTGTAACATTTCATTACACACCGTCTAGTGGGGTTTGGGGATAGTTTTGTTTGGTAAAGGATTTTTGTCCTGCTGTTTTCCCCCAATCATTAAAACCTCAGTGGAAGGCCTACAGGGAAAGATGCAAAGTGCAGCTGTGGCTAGCTACAGGCTCGACATGCGGTCAATTATATCTGCTGTAATTTATGAGGTGATCTGAGACTGAATTTCGGATCTAAAGAGTCTCACCCCTTCGTGTCCTTATGTCATCATTTTTCTTTCATATCTCCTAACTTTCTTCAAGGCCTTATAGTTTTTTTTGAGTTCAGGCATCTTCTTGAGTTTTAGCCAATGCATCCTATGTATATATATATATCAAATGGGACAAATAGTTTAGAACTGTTAATGTCTGTCAGAGAGCTCTCTGTTTCAGAAAGCAAGGGTTGTGATGTCAGAAAAAACAAACCTAAATGACATGGTATATACACTGAGTGGCCAGATTATTATGATCTCTGAATGCATAATAATCTCGCCACTCAGCCTGGCCAAGGGGACATGGGTGGTTGGCTGGCCTGCCTGCTGGTCGAACTCCTGGTCGAGGGGACAATTTTCATATTAGCCTTTTATTATATAGGATATACACTGAGTGGCCAGATTATTATGTGTTCAGAGATCATAATAATCTGGCCACTCAGCGTAGACCTGTAATTCTTAGAACTTTACATCTAGAAATGGCCCCAGAGATTCCCTAAGGTGTTTTGATGCATCAAGTTCAAGCTCTTCAATGGATAGATGCAGAAACTGAACCCTGAAAAGGTTCAGGGCTCCCTGGGGTCACAGAGCTAGAGCACAGGTATTTTCATTACTGTTGATGCGTGACTGTGAAGAGCTAGTTATTTTTTTTTTTTACCAGAATTACAATAGTGCATGGTAAGTGTTATTTTTCTAAAAATATCTATTGCTCAGAAACCCATATGGTAAGAGGCAGGAGTTCTAAAAGAAGACTGTTCAAACCACAGGGTTCTCTTAAGTTTCTAAGTTTTCCTGGGGAGAATTTCAACATTTCTCTGAAATGTACTCTTGACTCATCATGAGTTAAGAATGTGTTAACACCCTCAGAAAATGTAACCAAGCAAATGTGTTTCACCTGGAGGTGTGTAGTCTAATTAAAAATGAATAAAACCTGAATATCTCAGTTTGTTCCTGATATTTTTTCCTTTTATTCTGAGTAGAGTCCAATTATAGACTTAGTACTTTCCATCAAGTAATAAATATCAGAGGATAGTTAATTTTCCCAATTCTAGAAGGCCATAAGGGTAATTTTAAGCAGGAGTTCTCCCAGCTCATTAATGATAATATCCAAGGCCCTACATATTGGTATGTCTAATATTATAATAGGCATTATGCATTACCTCTCAACAAGTTCACACCAATTTACTGGAATATCAAGTTGGCAGAAATGATTACACCTGGAAAGTTGATGCTGATAGGAAACTCCTATGGACAGTCACATATTTCTATGCCCAGTAACAAATGGGAATAAAAAAGAGTTAACTATTATAGAATATATGTCATTTATTTGGTAGACATTTGCTTTCTAAAAATGGTGTTCAGAAAACCCCCCACAAAACCAACAAAGCCTTCTTTGGTTGTAACAAGGTTGATGCCCCTTGGTGGAGTGCAATCCCCTCATTTCTCAGGTTGACATTCTGCTGTGGACACAGTGATCTGTCAATCAACTAATAATTGATAACTATTCCCAATTTCATCAAAAGAGAGGATAGATCATCAACGTTTTTCATAGAAATCACACTATTCAAAAAGCACTGCTGCTCAGTATATACAAGATATTGGTCTTTCACTACCTGATGTATAGAGACCATGAATCTTCCAGAAATGCAGCTTCCAATAAAAATGTCATATAAAAAATAATACTTGGAGTTATAACCTCTATCTAATTTGATTTCTTTTGCCAAATGGCTATATGCCCTTGATTAAATCATTTCACCTTTCTAGTTCTCATTCCTTATCTTTAAAATTAGGGGAGAAACATAGTTAAAATGTGTTCTTGGGACTCTATAGCTTCTTTAAAGTTGTCTTAGGACAAGGGTGAAAAGCCAGTTCTGCTCTAATCAGGGCTGATTATGCTCTCTTAAAGAAAGTAGTCCTAATATCCCATTTATATGCTTTCCTGGCAAATTATTCAACTGAATTTGCCTCTTAAATGCTATCAACTTACTGAACAGTTTGAATGTCCAAATTTTATGGAAATGAGTGATTTCCTTAAACTGTAGGCATTTTTCTGCTAGGCTGCATTGTTAATTTAAGGCTTTTTAGAAGTTCCAACTCAGGTAGCTTCCTTCCTTCAGTGATTGATTGGTGCTGGTTGAAAATAAAATTAGCAGGTGTCCCCCAACTGTGAAATGACTCATAAGGAAGGTTCAAAGTGTTCTCTTTCCAAAAGTTATTTGGTTGGGAAAGTGCTTTATTCCCTTTAAAATATCTTGGATGAAATGTCCAACCCACTTAGAATGATCTAATGTTAGAATTAGAAGATATTTTACAAGCATCGTTTCATAGATGTGAAATTGGAGGTCCTGATGTATTGGGCAGGGGAGCAGACCAATTCTACAGTATGATAAGCTCTTTATTAATAATCACTCCTATGTTTGCATAATATTTTAAAGTTTAAAAAGCACTTTATTACATAACACTTAATTTCATAAGCATGGTCAGCTAAAAAGGAAGGCAAGGCAGTTATAAATATCTTGTTTCATGTTGCACAGATAACAATTAGCAAAGTCAAGGAGAGAATTAAGACTTTCTGCATCAGACCAGTTTTATTTCAACTCACTGATCTGTCTTAAAATTTTGACTTTAGTCATAAAAACAATAAAACAGTTGATGCTATGTTTTTTTTTGTTTTTGTTTTTAGCTATTTCTTAATTAGCTTGCCCCTCTCTTTAATAAAATATTATCAACAGTGAGATACAAAAATTATGGTATAGGGGAAGAGTCTGGTCTGAAAACAGTAAAAACAAAAGCTTAAATATATTGGTATGCTTCTTCCCATATTTGTGAGCTGAATGGTCGGTAATAAGTGAGTCTGGGGCGACCGTGGGAGTCAACAGTCCTTGTATGCCACAGGCTTCTGGATGTTGTAAGGGGAAAGAGTTTAGCTCTGCTCTGCCACCTAACTGAACATTTTGTGAGTTCATCAGATTATTAGACTCCTGGTCGACAGGTCTTATGGGCACAGTCATCACTCCAGATTGTTAAGAGACTTTTGAAACAGAACAGGCGTGGCTTTCTCTAAATTCTTTCTAACACTTTGCCAAAAGTGGTAAAAAAAAAAAAAAGTTACCAAATAATAACTCATAAACAAACCATTAAGTCAGCAAGTGGGATATGTAAAGTAGAGCGGAGCTTGAACTGGGCATAGATACCTTCACTGAGCCATGCCGCGTCCACATTAGATATGTAGCAGGCACCCTAGGAAGGGAAGAAGGAAAGGAAAATGGACAGGAAGAGAGCTCTTAGGTGCCAGATTGGAAGTCAGTCCATGTCTAGCACAGACCCTGTGGCGTGAGATGATGACTAAGCAGAAGAAAGAAGGAAAAAGAGCTACAATCCCAGTGAAGGACAGAGAAGACTCTTCTCTCCAGCCTCACCCAGACCCAGCTGTCTCTGCAGCTATTAAAGCCTGTGTGGTGCGTGATCTGGGATTGCAGAATCACCCACTCATTCCAGAGAGGCTGTATTGCCTCTGAGTCTGGAAAGACCAAATTTATGGTTTCCATTACCCTTCCCAGTAGGGGCTCTCACGGCTCCCCAAAGAGAGGCCAGGGGAAGAATATCACTCCACATCTTATGGTGCCATTGTAATTTTATATTTTACTAGAGGCCTGGTGCATGAAATTCATACACAGCGGGTGTGTGTGTGTGTGTGTGTGTGTGTGTGTGTGTGTGTGTGCAGTCCCTCAGCCCAGCCTGCACCCTCTTCAATCTGGAACCCCTCAGTGGGATCGGGCCTAAACGGGTAGTCGGACATCCCTCTCACAATCCAGGACTGCTGGCTCCCAACTGCTCACCTGCCTGCCTGCCTGATTGCCCCTATCTGCTCCCCTGCCAGCCTGATTGCCCCTGTCCTCCCCTGCAGGCCTGGTCCTCCCCAACTGCCCTCCCCTGCAGGCCTGGTTGCCCCTAACTGCCCTCCCCTGCAGGCCTGATCGCCCCCAACTACCCTTCCCTGCCGGCCATCTTGTGTCCACATGGGGGCAGACATCTTTGCCCACATGGGAGTGGCCATCTTGTGTGTTGGAGCAACGGTCAATTTGCATATTACTCTTTTATTAGATAGGATTTGGTGATTAATGTTTCTGTTTCTAATTGGACTGTCAGCTCTGTAAGAACAAGGGATTGTGGCTGTCTTTTCTCACCACTCTATCCCCCAAATTTCTCCTTTTCCTACTTATTTGCTATGTGATGTTGGTCCTGACACTAGCCTCATCTGAGTTCTGCTTTCCTAGAGATAAAAACCGAGGTGGCTTGCTGTGAAGATTAAATGGGAGAATGTCTGTGATTCCCCTGGAACTCAGGGGAACCCCCTCCCTTCTTTTTCCATTCTAAATAAAATTACTTTAAATTGATATATGTTATAGAGTGTATAACAGGTCCCCAAACATTATTGCATCCAAGTCTCATAACAGTTCTGAAAGGTATGGAGAGAAATTGGCATTGTCACCATTTTATGGTTTAGGAAATAGAGATTCGATAGGTTTATGTGCAGCCAACTCAAGGGCCCGAATTCTGCACCATGAATCTTCACGGTTTAGTGTTCTTCCAGCTGAAACAGCACCACTTACCAGCATACAGGAGCCCAGTTCTGGTCACTTGATCATCGGGAAAACAGCAGTCTCATTCCTTGTGGGCCTGAATCTTCTCATGGCAGTGAATATTGAAATGCTGCATCAGGTATTACTTGTGAGGATGGAATGATACAATATATTCAGATCCAATGGGCTTTCAAGGAGTTCAGTGCTCAAAAACAGTTAACTTTTTCCCTCTAATTGCTTGCTCACCAAATTAAAAGACCATAGCTTTTACTTTGTTCACAGATAAAAGCTGTAATGAAATGGAAACGTATATGTCTTTAAATGACTTGGAAATAAGTGAGTTAACAAATATTTATTTTTGGAGGGAGAGAAATTGAGTGGGCTAGTCAGGAGAGAAGGCTTTGGGCTCAAATCCTGCCCTGGCACTAAACAACTTTGGAATTTTGCAAAATCTTCTTAACATGAGATTCAGTGTTGTTGTTGTTGGTGGTGGTGGTGTTGTGTGTGTGTGTGTGTGTGTGTGTGAAAAATGTAATGAAGTATCTAGGTAGCACCTGGCACAAACAAGGATTTTATAAATGCTGGTTATTGCTACTCTTACTGCTATTACCATAGCTACTACTGCTGCTGCTCTCCCATCATCTCTGTTATCATTATTTTCCATAGACAGAAGGAACATTTGTTCAGTTTTGTTCTGAAAGTTATCAGTGCATTAACCATTGTGTTAGTTTCCTAGGGCTGTCAGACAAGGTTCCAAAAGCTAGGTGTTCTAAACCAAAGGAACGCATTGTCTCACAGTTCTGGTGGTTAGAAGCCAGAGACCCGGATGTTGGCTGCTCTCTGCAGTGGCTGCAGGGGGGACCCTGTCCTTGCATCTCTAGCTTCTGGTGTTGGCAGGTATTCCTTGTAGATGTATCACTCCAATCCTTGCTTCTGTTGTCAAATGGAATTCCTTTGCTCCGGATCTTCACATTGTCTTCCCTCTGTGCATGTCTATTTCTGTGTCCACATTTACGCTCTGAGGACAGTAGTCACATTAGGTTAGGAACCACCCAAAGGGCTTCATCTTAACTAATTCCATCTGCAGCAACCCTGTTTCTAACGGAGGTCACATTCTGAGGCACTTAGGGTTAGGACTTCATCACATTTTATGGAGATACGATTCAACCCCGAACAAGCATCGTCTTCAACAAACAACTATTGGTCTATATTCAGTGATTTCATAATTATTTAGCCACTCAGGCGAGTTGAATTTTGTTAGCTAAAATTTAAGCCTTTTGCTATTATATTGACTTCTGTACTTATGAAAATCAAACTGGATCTCTGGGGAGTTCATGGAAACCACAGAATAGAGTCTTCTGCGCGAATAGCCGTGAGAGATGTCTGCACAATTGTGAACAAAGAGGATAATACGTTCTATCTTCATTCAGGAGAAAGGTTTGCTCCCACTTAAACTCTAGCAGATAACAAACATTTCAATCATTGAGTCGAGGAGTTGAAAGCTAAGTTCCCGCCTGACATCAACATGAGAGGTGCTACAATGAATAGAGTTTGGGAAGAGAAGTGGGATCTGAGACATTGGAAGTCATCTGGAAACCAATGAACTCAGCTCCTGCTTGTATGTATGTATGTATGTATGTATACATAGTATATTTTTATTGATTTCAGCGAGGGAGAGGGAGAGAGAGAGATAGAAGCATCAATGATGAGAGAAAATCATTGATAGGTTGCCCCTGCATGCCCCCTACTGGGGATTAAGCCCACAACCCAGGCATGTGCCGTGACCGGGAATCTAACCATGACCTCCTGGTTTATAGGCTGATGCTCAACCACTGAGCCACACTAGCTGGAGTTCAGTGCTCAAAAATTTTTAAATTTATCTTTATTGTTGAAAATATTACAGATGTCCCCTTTGTTGTTGTTTTTTTCCCATTGACCCCCCTCTATCCTGTACCCGCCCCGCCCGGAAGCCTTCACCACACTCTTGTCTGTGTCCATGGGCTTTGCTTATATGCATATTAAGTTCCCTGGTGCAGCTCCTGCTTCTAAATGGGTCCCACGTCCTCCTGTTGCAGACACTCTGGGTCCATTAGATGACTAATGGGACAAGACAAGTGGGAATGTCAAATAGGGTTAATGCTCTAAATAAGAAAATAGTGTGAGGACAGGAGACTATTCTGCACTCGGGGGCAAAAACAATTTCTCTGTTCCCACATGTCATAGGGAGAGGGAGGTACTTACAGAACACAGTGACCAGAAAGAGAGAGGTGATTTTAGATTCAGGTGAGTGGGAGAAAAAATAATAGTACTTGGCCTTGTATCCATCCTGGTCATAGGCATGAAAATGAAAGGTAATCCATTACCATCACCCCTTTATATTTGTCTAATCCTCAGAATTCTGATGAGGTGGGGGACTCCCATTGATACCTTGATTTTAGCCTTCTGGCTTCTAGAACTGTGGGAATATATCTTTGTGTTGTTTTAAACCACTAAATGTGTGGTGATTTGCTGCAGCAGCTATTGGAAAGTAACACAGAATTATTTTGGGAGGATAACACATTTTAAAGAAGAGTAAACGAAGGAGCACAGGACTTTAGTGACTCGATTTCACATACTTATTATCTAGCAGAGTAGCTTCTTCATTTAATCTTGCTTTTACTTTTGGTTCATCTACCCACACATGCTTATTGAGTACCAAAGAAGTTCCCAGCACTGCTCCTGGGGTTTCTTACTTTACTATAAGTCCAGTGAGAGCCTTGGAGACATACACTTGATCTTGAAAGGGTTCTGAGTAATCCTGGAAGTGGACACTGGGGGGAAGAATAGGGCTCTAAGTTGAGAGGCCCCTTGGACAAAGGAAGATTCAGGGGGCAGAGGCAGGACTCAGTGCGGCACACACAGGGCTGCTGGCTCAGGCCTGGTCTGGGCTTCACAGACACTAGGAAGATAGCCTTGGACTTGCCTCTGGTCTCCCTGGGTGGGGACACTGGGAGGTGAGGACCTGTACTCTGTCCAGGAATCAGCGCAGCCCTTTCCCGACGCTAACCCTCAGCTCCCTGCATGTGGGAGGAGTGTGGGAAATGGAGGAACCTGAAATGTGTCTCAAGAAAGACAGGGCTTGCCCTTGGGCACAGTGAAGAGTGGACTAGCTTGGAGAACTCAGATCCTCCTGGCTTCTGGACCTGTCATCCACTCCCCTTCACACCCCAACGGCACAGTTTCCAAACAAAAAAGCACTTGGCACACATAATTCAGAGGTTATGATGGTTCTAGTTGAATTTTTGGCTTTTCCACGGAGTAGCTGTATCCCCAGACAAAAGGTTGAACTTTCCTAATCATTTTGCCATTGTGAAAGACAGGTGTGAAAGCGGCGGAAATTGGAAGCTGTTTCACCTGGTAGGAGTTAATTGTGCTACCCCTCCTGGGGCATGGTGTGCACAGCTTTTTTCTCTCCTTTAATCTTAAAATAACTGCCTTTATGAGAGGTGAGAATTGTGTATCTTTTACTTGTAACTTTCCTTGCAATATCATTATTGTTAGCAAATTCACCTGTAAAACCAAAATATGATTTGCCATCACTGTAATGTTACTAAGACTACTATTAGTCACTGTAGTAGCTAATATTTATCAGGTGGCCAAATTGATGTGCGAGAGATATATCATGACTATATCTCACAGCCATTAAGTGAGGTAGGATGTATTGAATTTTCTGTTTCATTGATAAGGAAACTGAGGCTCAGATGGGAAAGGTACCCTGCATAATAAAGTCAACCTGTGGCTGCAAATGGTTGCAATCAAGGTCTTTTGACTGCCAGATTATGCAGTTTACCCACTAAATCATGCAATTACATGAAGGTGACAGCTAATTCATAAGAGTAATTCAAAAGGCTACAAGAGATATTTAAGAATATTTATTGAATTATATGAACTCGGGCACTGAATTTGTATTAAGCGATCTTGAATCAATGCAAGAATCACCAAGGAGTATGTGAAGAAAGTAAACACTACCATGCTCTAAAGTTATTAGTGAGGAAACATACATCGAATGCACCCTTTCAGAGTTTGTCCTATCGCATATGTGCTGAACATACATACCAAGGTGTTGGGAGGCCAGAGGGTCACTCTTGTTCTCTCATTTTAATAAGGCAGCCAGGTGACTCTCTCAGGCTCAGTGGTCTCCAGGGCAGGCGAGAGAACACCAGGATGTAAACTCTCTACCTCCAACTGGTATTTCCCCCAGAGACACTTGAATCACATGAAGCAAGTGGTCAATAGCCAGCTGAGTGGAGATGGGCATTTCGATAGCAGAGGCAGAATGGACCCTGCCGCTGGCATCGCTCCAGCCTCTTGCCTCTGACCTCATCACACAGCATCTACTACAGACCTGTGCACTCCACCCTGATCTGTCATGCCGGATCACACCAACGACTTTAGCCAATAGTCCTACGCAGTGACTGTATGAAGTGATTGGTTGAATGATGAAGTTTCTGGTTCTGAGAACTTGTCAATCAATGGAAAAGGACCAGACACCATCGGGGAAGCAAACCACTGACACAGGGCACAAAGGGGTGTTTCTTAGGTTAGAATGAAGAGGTACCCTAACGTTCTATAGAAAATAGCATCCTTTGAAGGATCTCAAAAATCCTTTTGGGGCCTTTTCTTGATCCATTGAGAGTGTTATTTTTAGTAGGAAGAATGTGTAAGCAGCAGTCCTGTGTGTAAAGGTCACCTTTTACTTACTGGATGAAAAAAAAAAAAAAGAATAGTACATGGATGGGTAGACTTGCTGCTTGCTCTCAAACCAGCTACACGTCAGACATCCTGGGATGATTTAAAAACACAAACCCCTACCCCAGCCCACCAGGCTTTCCTAGTCAGCATTCAGGTGGGGCCTTGGGAATGTCTCCTTGGCAATGCCAAGGTGGAACCAGGTAGATAATTGCTAAACTGGTGCCTTTTTTTTTTTATTATGAAAGGATTGAAAAATTCAACCTTCTTAAGCACTTTAAACTGATCATTTGTCATCACTTGGTCCAAGATTATATGAAACATTTACCTACATTAGGTCAGCTGCTCAGGGTTGGATTAGCTCGCTAGTGACTCTGCTGCTCGTGTGCAATAACGTCCTGCCCCATAGGCAGGTTGTCTTTAAACAATAGGCAGCAAAACAGAGGCGGTGCATTTTATTTATTTATTTACTTAGCCATCCTACCTTCTTGCTTAAATGTATATGTGGGGTGGATCCAGTAATTACAGTATTTCATTCTTGAGCAGAGCCAGTGATACAGCATAGTGTATCTCAAACCTTGCTATATATCAAAGCATCTGGGAAGCTTTTATTTATTATTATTATTATTATTATTATTATTATTACTATTATTATTTTAATCCTCACCTAAGGATATTCTCCCATTGATTTTTAGAGAGAATGGAAGAGAGAGGTAAAGACAGAATATTAATGTGAGAGAAACACATCGATTGGTTGCCTTTTGCACGTGCCCCTACCGGGGCCCCGGCCGGGGATGAGCTTGCAAACGAGGTATGTGCCCTTGACTGGAATTGAGCCCAGGACCCTTGGGTCCACAGGCCAGTGCTCTATCCACTGAGCCAAACCGGCTAGGGCTCTGGGAAGCTTTTAAACCAGACTCTCCCTGGATCTCACCCTGGAGATTCTAATGTGGTTGATCCGGTACAGGGCTCAAGCACTGCTAAGTTTTAAAAGTTTCCTATGTTTGCTTGGATGCACAATTTGAGCACCGTTGGCACAGAGAAAACATCAATTCGCAGTGACTGCATATCCATTCCATACCAGTCAACATCCAGGGCTGTCATGACAAAGTTGTAATGGTTTTTCTTAAAAGGAACTCAAACTATTAGAAAGTAGTGCCTGGCACAGAGTAGACATTTGAAGTCATCTGTTGAATAATGAAAGAAGGAAAAGAAACGTATTTAGAGGTTGAGCATTTTATAAGCCTTCTAGGTCATTGTCATCTGCTCTAACTGAAGTTCAGGAACCACAGTCTGGGATAGAGAGAGAGGGCGAGGAGAGAGGCATAGAGCAGCAAGAGGATTCAAACCTGGTGTAGATGGGGCTCAAGAAGCCAGGAGACCCTGACAGGGTATTCTAAGAACACAGGGGCTACATCGTCCCTTCCTTGGGAGCCCCGATCTCTTTGTGCTTTTGCTTCTAATACTTATCCTCAGAACACGTGTTATCTGCCAGTTTCGGGGTTTGCTTATTGCATTTTCAGAATTGAATTTTTTAAGAGCAATTGCCTCAATACAATTTTGTGAACTTGTAGCACTGAACGCTTCTAATTAGGTTGCTGTAGCCCTTAGCCAAATTACTGCAAATGTCATCTCTGCTCCCTTTTTTGATGCAAAAATGTAGGGCAGTCAGCAATATACACAATTTAATCTCAACACAGGCAGACGCTGCTCGTGGTGACAGAAGGGTCTGTTTTCCATTAACTCAAAATTTGCTTAGTCAAGCAACTCCCTCATTACACAGCTTGCATCTAAAGAATGTTTCTGTCTTTCGAGCAAGCTGCTACTTTAGCAATTAGCTGTCCATAAAAATGTGAGGAACTGTTCTATCTCTGGCTGTTTGGTGAGTGGATGGTGCCCACGGGCCAGCTGTGGCCATTCTCAGCCTCCTCTGTTGGCACAGACACAAGTTCAGGGGATTCTGCATCATTAGAACACCCACCAGCATTGGTGAGTGACTTTCTGGCCTTGTCATTGCTCTTTTTAGAGCAAATCCATATTCATTTAGTGAAAATATTCATTTGAAAATTCTGACTTGGTCAGTTCATGATCTAATTTCCTTGACTTTTCTTCCTCATCCCTTCTTTTCATATCCCCCTTCCTTAACTGTTCCCGTGGGAGGCTCATCCCAAACCCAAGCCTAGAACAATTGATATAGAAAGTATAGTAAAACAAAATGAACAGTTGGTCAAGAGGAATACAGTGGTCCTTGCATATCTGTGGGGGATTGGTTCCACACCCCTGAAAGATTCCAAAATCCATGAATGCTCAAGTCTCATATAAAATGGTATAGTATTTGCATGTTACCCTTATTCATATCCTCCCATACACGTTAAATCACATAAAACAGACTCTTCAAGTCTTCTCATTATTCATAGATTACTTATAATACCAAATTCAATGGAAATGTTATATAAATAGTTGTTAAACTGTATTGTTTAGGGGATAATTATAAGAAAAAAATGTCTGTACATTTTTTGGTACAAACACAACCATCATAGGCCTAACTCCAGAGTCTATGTCAGCAGCCATGTGACCTTTTTTTCAAACATTTTGATCTGTGATTGGTTGAATCTGTGGATTTAAACCTGCTCATACAGAAGGCTAACTGTACTAGTCATCAGCATTGGATACTCACTATATATGAGGCATGGTAGTAGGTCCTTTAGATCTCATTTTATTTTGGCTACAGTTCAAAGGATGTGCCTTCTTATTCCCAATTAACAGATGAGCAAACTGAGTCAGTGAAAGTGAGTGGTCATCTTAAATGTTACACAGGTGAGTTATGAAATGGCTAGTTAGATAACATCCGATGCTATAGCTCTTTGTCCAATTGTCTTAAACAACATGACCATGACATTAAGACAGCTTTCCTTTCAGATTTGGAATCCTCAGCTCCAGTCATGAGCCCTGGGCTCACTAGGCATGTACCCAGCTACTGTGTGTACTTTCTTGAAATGAAGCTGGTTTCTGGAAATGGTTTGCCTTAGTCTCTGGGGTTTACTACCTATGGATAATCATCTAAAATCAAGCTTACTGCCCAGCTGGCATGGCTCAGTGGTTGAGCATCAATCTATGAACCAGGAGGTCATGGTTTGATTCCTGGTCAGGGCATATGTCCAGGTTGCGGGCTTGATCCCCATTGTGGGGTGTGCAGGAGGCAGCCGATCAATGATTCTCTCTCATCATGGATGTTTCTATCTCTCCTTCTCCCTTCTTTCTGAAATCATTAAAAACTATATTTTAAAATCAAGTTTACTTAAACTCCCAACTCTTACAAATTATTCATTCCAGGTTCTTCTCTGACGAGATTAATCCACCAATTAGAACCAGACCTGAATCTCTGTGCTCAACAGGAGGCCTCCCTCGGTCTTGATCTGGGAGACAGATGGGGAAGGTGGGCCTGCTCGTGGGCACTGAGATCTTCCCTCTCACAGTCAGTATCACATCAAAACAGACTCTTCACCTCTTCTCATGATTCACAGCCTTGGTTAAGAACTGGCTTTCCTGATGTATTTCTTTTTCCCATCTCCTGTTGCTCTGGTTGCATAAGCTTTTTGCTTCATGATTTTATTTATACTTTTAACTTCATTTCTCTCCTGGCTCCTTGAAGGACTCAGCTTCTTTTTTGCCAATCGTTTGGTTTCTCTGTGGCTCTGCTGCCTTCAGTTCACCTGAATTATCATTAGCTTAAGTTTTCCTTTACCTTATATTTCAGTGCCAACTAGAAATATCAGAAGCACCGTAATGATTTGTTTTTCTCACTGTTGACATTCAACAAGAACAGTGTCCACTAGATTCTTATTCCTAAATAGTTTTGAAGTTTTTCCTTTTTAAAAAAAATATATATTTCTTTATTGATTTCAGAGAGGAAGGGAGAAGGAGAGAGAGATAGAAACATCAATGATGAGAGAGAATCATTGACCAGCTGCCTCCTGCACACCCCCCACTGGGGATCGAGCCCACAACCCAGTCATGGGCCCTTGGCTAGAATCGAACCCGGGACCCCTCAGTCTGCAGGCTGACGCTCTATCCACTGAGCCAAGCCTGCCAGGGCAAGTTTTTCCTTTTTAACCAGTAACTTTGAGACTTTCCTAATTCCAGACCTTCATCATTTATCATGTAGATTATGGAAATTCCTCCTAATTGCTCTCCACATGGTCACCCTGACATCCCTAAATTCTATATTTCCACCAGAGGGATATTTATAAAGATAATGTCCCTTCTTTTTAAAATGCTTCAATGCTTTCAGGACTAAGTCCAAGTCCCTTATGGCATCTATCTTAACTATATTTCCAATAGTATTCATTTTTTAAAATCCAATAGGAATTTCCTCTTTTTCTCAGCTTACTCCACTCCAAGCACTTACTATGAGGGCATTTCTTAAATTGAGCTATAACCATGTATGCACAAGTCTTCCTTCCTACTCTAAATTTTAGATCCATTGACTAGACTGGGACTATGTCTACTTAATTTTTATATCCCCAGCGCCTATCTCTCATTGGATGGTTAAGAAATGTTTGCTAAATGAATGGAATAATAAATCAGTTAATTGGGGAGATAGAGGTCAGCATTACCATCTCCCTCTTTCCTGATGGGTCCAGAGTGTTTATCCATGTCCACATATAGGGTGAAGTGACTTATTCAGATATATGGATGGAGGCAGTCACTGAAAGTCCAGTGAAACTGCCCAGCTTCTTTTAGATCAGATATATGCCAAGCTAATTCAATTGGCCTTTATGCTGTAGAAAACATCCATCCAAAGTATCTAATTTAAGCTCAAATTTGCATATGCCCTTAACTTGTGGAAGAGGAGGTAATATTGCAAAATTATTCTGAAATAGGTTTTTGTGACTGCAGTAGATAGATGATAAAAGCAGGGAGGTTGATCATGTTGATTTCTGAGAGAAAATGAAAATTTGGCTGTGGGTGGAGAGCAAAATCAATGAGTAATATTCCTTCTGCCTCTAACCTCAGTGATGTTAGGACAGAGTGAAGTAGAGGAGGTATTTGGAGGGGTCCTGGGCCAGCCATACCACCAGCTACTTATTGACTACCCTAGGCACCGTGCGAGGCTCTCAGAATAAAGAAATAATTAAAGTGTGCTTCCCTCCTTCTGGTGTGTAGGTGGGGGGCAAGGACACACAATAGGTAATTAGAAGACCATGTGGAAAATGCTAGAATAGAGAATGAACAAAATGCTCTGGAAGTGAATTAGGGATTGAAGACATTGTCTCTAGGGACCCTGAGAGAACTTGACAGAAGTGACATTTGAGATGAATGTGCAAGGGCTATTAAGGAAAAATGTAAGTTCAGCTAGAGAGAATGTTTTGTATAAAACCCCCAGGGTATGGTCAAGTTCTGATACTGGAGCCATGATTCCGTGTTGTGGGTGAGGTCAAGTAACTTGTCAAGTCCCCACAGCTCATGAATGGCAGAGTTCCCATATAAAACCTGGTCTTAACCCCAAGACTTACACTGTTTTCATTAGAGATTTTGTTTTAAGAGCATCACAGTTTTAAAAAGTATTTGAAGACATCATGGCACCCATGAAAAATTCCAATTTGCTTTTCACTAATGCAGTCTTTAAATAGCGTTTTAAAGAGCTTGCTATTTTGCCTGGTGTTACTGATGAGAATAGACACAGGTAATTTCTCATGATTCTGTTATGCCACTTCATGACTCAAATGCCCTCATTAGAACTCCATCTCCTCCGTCTTCATGTTGGCGTGCAGATGTGATTCATGCATGACAGTGTTGTATCCCACTACTCAACACCATGGGCTTCTTATACTGATGGGAAAAAATTCCTTATTTCTATCATGAGTTTCTTGATTTCTTGCCTGGGAGAATTAATCCTTCCATCCTGGAATGGGTTCCTACATTATCAATTATTCAAAAACTATTCTACTTTCAGAGTAACATTGACACTTGCACCTGAACATGTCTGCAAGCACATACAGGATATTTCTTGCATCATCTTATTTAAATGTATATGCTCTTGTCTTCTGCAATTGACTGTGGCTTTTTTGAGGATATAATCAGTGTCTGGCTAATCCTTATATGTCTCACATTATGAGCACAGTGCTGAATCTTTTTATAATAGCAGGAATGAATGAGTGGATGGATCCATTTAGGTATAATGATCTTTGACAAACCTTATAACTGCTATAACATCTCCCTACTGGTAGAATTCGATTAGAGATAGCGAGCAACTTTATGAACTCTTTTCTGCTTTCATACTATACAATGGTTCTCAGAAAGCTTTAATGGGTTTTATCTGTCTCAGTGACAGGAGGACAGCAGGTTCTAATGGCGAGGTGTAACCCTACAGGTGATTTCACATGTCCCTTCTCTGTATAACAGGCAGATAGAATCTCTTTTTTTTTAAGGAAAGAAAAGCAGACTTATCTAATATGAAGAGATTAAAGTTAAGTGAATGGAATTTCATCACATTTCTATGCAATTGGCTACAGACAATTAAATCGGTGTCTTTCCTAGGATCAATATTCTTTCTCAGTGACAGATTATTAATTGCATTGTGGGCAACAACATGTAGATCTGAAGAAAGAACCCATATGAATTCAAGGGATTAAGTGCTTGAAAAGTGGAGAGAGAGTCAGGAAGCATTTGACAGAATAGTCTTTTCAGGAGGGAAAAAATTTACATTCAGCTCCAGAGTTCTCTCTCTTGCTCCCCCGCCCCCTCCGCTCTCTCTTCCCCCTCTCATAAAATAGAGGGATGCCATAAACACAGTGAATCTTAGTACTAGAAAGGAAGAGGGATTTGAGTAGATTCTTCTGTGTATATTTATTGACTGGAAAGAGACACTGGATTCAAAGCTGGTCAACCACTAATCCAGCGAAGGCATAAAATGTACAGTTACAATCCTGCAGAAACACGGGTGACACACTATAGGACGATCTTCCTTGTAATGTTTGCATCTACAAATTGTATGAAAGTACACATGAGCCGCTTTTAGAAAGAGCGCATGAAATAACACTGAGTGGGAGAACCCGCCATATGAAATTGCATTTATAGAAGTGCAGGGTGTATAAAAGGGAGAGTGTTTTTGGCTATTCCGTGTAAAAATGGTACTGATGATCAGGAATCTGAACATCAGTGTTGTAAGGGATTTTTTAAATAAGAACTTTTGAATACCTGAGTTTAGGGTGTTTCCTTAAAGATGAAAAGACCCACTCTGGGTCTTTTCATCTTTAAGGAAAAATTGTTATTTTATATCTTAAAGTCTCTCATGTTAAAGTCTCTCTCTGAAAACAGGTTAGACCCCATCTAGGTGGTTTAGAGAGCAGACTGGGCTCAGTGGGTGAATGTCACCTTGAGTCAGAATGATGCAGCATGAGGAAATTAATTAATTAAATCAGTAAACATTCCTGAACACTGTAAAGGACTAGGCATGAGGCTGTGAGACAAACATGGCTGAGCAGTGGATCTAATGAGCAGAAGCAGACTTATAAACCAATAACTGAATAACTATTGAGACAGTGCTGTGTGTTATATTGTGCATGGTGATTGACCCTCTACATCAAGGTGATCTTTCAGAAAGATATGCATGAGTTTTTCTTTTAATATATATATTTTTTATTGATTTCAGAGAGGAAGGGAGAGGGAGGGAGAGATAGAAACATCAATGATGAGAGAGAATCATTGATCAGCTGCATCCTGCATGCCCCACACTGGGGATCAAGTTCGCAACTCGGGCATGTGCCCTGACCAGGAATTGAACTGTGACCTCCTGGTTCATAGGTCTATGCCCAACCACTGAGCCAAGCTGGCCAGGCTGCATGACGTTTTAGGATTGGAATTTTCAATTTAGACTTCTTTTGAATATCTAACAATTTTGCAACCAGTCTTGAGGGTGAGAGCAAAAAACACTCAAATTTATTTGGCTTATAAAAGAACAGTGAGTTTTAGTGATTTACATGAGATGGTAGGACCTTCTGGTAGAAAAGTTTGGTGAGTAGGTGGGGATGAGGGAATGGAACTCTGGGTGTGTGAGGCACGGTGTCATTCAGGGGCTGAAAAGAAGGTTGGGGGGACTGAGGTCCCCGATGCTGCACCGACTTCCCTTTATTGTTCTGCACAGCTCTTCCAGGAAACCTTCAACGTCAAGAGCTATGTGGGGAAGCATTAACATATTCAGGAATATCACAGTTCTCACTATATGAGTCTGCTTGGTCTGTTGTAACAAAGTCACACCAATTGGGTAACTTCAACAACAGGAGTGTTTTGTCTCAGCCCTGGAGGCTGGAAGTCTGAGATTTCGGTGTTGGCAGGGTTGGTTTCTTCATAGGGCTGTGAGGAAGAGTCCATCTGTGACTCCAGCCTGGTTTCTGGAGTTTTCTGGATCTTTGGCTTGTAGAAGCATCACTTTGATCTCTGACTTCATCTTCGTGTGGCATTTTCCCTGTGTGTGTGTCTGTTTCCATTTTTTTTTTTTCTGTTTATAAGGACACCAGCCATATTGGATTAGGACTTAATCTATTGGCCTAATTTTAACTTGATTGCCTCTGTAAAGAGTCTCTTTCCAAATAAGGCCACAATCTGAGGTACTGGGGATAAGAGCTTCATTGTACCTTTCTGGGAGAACGTAATCAATAGTAGGTGCCTTATAAACATGAAGGCCTTACTAGACTTCAGTCAGATTTAGTTGAAGCTGTGGGCAGCTCCTAACCCAGCAAACACTATGAGAATGGTGTGGAAAAGGGCAGGGGTAAGTTTGAAAATGAGGCACTTAGCATGCAAGTAGAACGAAGTATGGAGAAACGTGAAAAAAAATGTCCTGAGATTAATAATATATTATTTCATTTTTCTTTCTTCTCCCTTTTCACATAACTGCACTTTGTTGAGGGACATGATTTTCTTATTAGTTGATTTCAATTTAGTTAGTGTTGCAAACAGACCTTGGGCAGGAAATAGTAATGGAAACATCTACGTTACTAATAACCTTTTCTTATGAAATGGCTTTTATCTGATAATTGTGTGCACTATCATAAATTCATCCATTGAAGCTTGGTGTAGTAGACTGTGTCCTAGGCTACAAATGAGAAGTCCTGGATTTTAGGACCAATGCTGACTGTCACATTCTCAAAATCACGTGATCACTCTGGGCCACAGTGCTTTATGGAAACCAGATAAGGTTGTATGAGGTTATATAAATATTCTAGGAGTTTCCATTAGTCTTTATACAACGTCTGGCTTGTTATGCCATACCCGGAAATAAATTAGACCAAAGAGCCAATGGAACCCTCAATACCCAGAGATGAATGTCAACATTAAAGGAAGAAGAAATGTGAGTGAAATAATATACTTGAGAAGTTGCTTTGATTTAATGAAGATTAAAAAATTTATCTTGCTGGATAGTTCAGTTGGTTAGAGTGTTGTAGCAACACACTGAGGTTGGGGTTCAATACCTGGTCAGGGAACATACAAGAATCAACCAATGAATGCATGGAGAAGTGAAACAAGTCAATCTTTCTCCTCCCCCCCTTCTCCTTTTCTCTCTCTCTTTCTATAAAAATGTGAAAAGAAATATTTTTTTAAAAAAAAGATCAAAATAATGAATCATTATATTAATTAAACAGTTATTTTGAGAACTTTCAAGAAAACGCTACTAAATTCTTTAAGCAAAGAATAGATTCTTATTTCTCCATCTAAAATAATATTTTTAAAACCACGATTAAAGTAATTTAATGTACTATTACCTGCATTAAGGAAAATAAAATATAATAGAACCAAAAAATAGAAAAGTAGTGTGAAGGTTTTCTTTCACATTAATAGATACATGTGTGTGTACTGGGTGGCAACCTCACTGCGTAGCTATCTGTGACTGTCAGTCAGAAGTTTAAAAGCTAATGACTGTCCTGCATATTATTCACAGAGCATTGTTTTTCCAGAGGCTTAATAGACTAGGGGAATCTAGCAAAAGATGATATAAAGGAAAATTATTCAATTCAAACATTGTTTCCATTTTCTTCATTAAGGAAATAGATACGTCAGCTGAAAATAAAGTGTTTTATAGAGGAAAATGAATCTGAGTTGAATAAGACATTGACTAGGGAATCTATTGTCATTTTATATAAGCCCAGTTCTCCAAAGCTAGGTACATTTCATGACAGGATGATCAAATTTCTTAAGATGACATTGCATTAAACTAAAAAAAAAAGCCCTTTTTTCCCCTGACCCATGTTGCTCAGTGGTTGAGCTTCAGCCTATGAACCAGGAGGTCATGATTCAATTCCCAGTCAGGGCACATACACTCGATCCCCAGTGTGGGGCTTGCAGGAGGCAGCTGATCAATGATTCTCTCTCATCATTTATGTTTCTATCTCTCTCTTCCTCTTCCTCTCTGAAATCAATAAAAAATATATATATATATATTTTAAAAACCTACCTTTTTTAATAGAAATATTTAAACATTTAAGTCTATGTGTTTGCACACATGAGACAACCTTATTATTTTTTAATATGCAATGTAGAGATAGTGTGGTTTGCAATTATGGACAATGAAATATGTCCATAGGCTTGGCTTATGGTACTTCCAACTGAGAAGTAGAAGCTGTTCTAAATGGAACCATTTTCACCAGCTCTGAAAATAGACTAACTCCTCCTCCTCCACCCCCAAGACCTCACTTTCCTGCCAGTTCTCCAGTTCTCACCAGCCCTCACCAAGGCTACAGAACAGGCATCAAGCCAGTTCCCTGGGGAGAGTGCTTTAGCCACAAGTACTGCTATTTCTGATCTTTTTCTGTGTTTTGTGTTTTGTATTGTTTTGTTTTTTAAGCAAAAATTCAGATCTGTGAAAAGACTAATGAAACCTATTGGGAATTACATAAATAAGTAAGAAAGCAAGCAGAGAAAATAGTGTAATGAGTGTCCACCTGCCTATAGCTCAGCTTCGATGACTATCAGTGATTGATCAGTCTTGCTTCATCTATAGTTTCCTTCCCAACTCCTTCTCTCCTCATCCATTAGTTTGAAGCACATTCCTGACATCATCACTAATGTGAGAAACATTAACAATAATTACTACTGTTAGTAAGTACCTTGCTAGTGTTCATATTTTAAAAATCTATTCACCACAATGAGATACCACTATATATCTAGGGTGGCTATAATAGAAGAGGGATAATAATGAGTGTTAGCCGAGATGTAGAGAAATTAGAACTTCTATACACTGTTGATGGGAATGTACATGGTGCAGCCACTTTGGAAAAACAGTTTGGCAGTTCCCAAAAATGTTTGACATAGAGTTGCACTATGATCCCACAATTTCTGTTGATATGCCCAAGAAATGTGGATACATATGTCTACACTAAAACTTTTAACTGAGTGTTCATAGCAGCATTATGAATAGGAGTCAAAAAGTAGAAACAGTCAAAATGTCCATCAACTGATAAATGGATAAATGAAATACACACACACACACACACACACACACACACAGTGGAGTATCATCCAGCAAAGAAAAGGAATAAGTACATGCTACAACCTTTTCTTATGAAATGGCTTTTTTTCTGAAAACATGCTAAGTGAAAGAAGCCAGTCACAAAAGATCACCTATTGTCTGATTCAGAATTGGCAAATCCATTGACATAGAAAGTAGATTGGTAACTGCAGTGGACTGAGGGGCAGGAGTAGAGATAGATAGGCTGAGAGTGGGTACAGGATTTCTTTTTAGGGCAATAATAGCCTCGAGCTGACTTTGGTGATGATTGCAGAACTCTGGACATTTTTGAATTGTACTCTTTAAGTAGGTGAATTTTATGATATGTAAAACCAGTGAGATGTACTTTTTAAACAGGTGAATGTTGTGTGTGAATTATATTTTAATAAAATTGTTATTTTAAAAATGAGTTCCAGGAAAAAATATTAGTAGACTAAAGGTAGATGCTCTAATTTCTGAAAGTCAAAGGAGTTGGCTAAAATTCTATAACTGATCATTTCACATTTAGGATGACTTGAATGAGTAGGCATTTTTTGAAAGAAAAAAAATAAGGGAAGAAAACTATATATTCTAGGCATTTTTTTTAGTCCCTGGCAAGGGTTTCACATTTGAACTTCTCACCTATTATGGTCCCCTGGGAACATCTAGTGACAGCTCTTATTAAGCGATCTTCAGGTGTCAGCTCAGGAGGTTGCGGTTAAATTGCCAACACTGACCTCTGACCTCAGCCCATCACCTCTCTTAATTGAGGAACTCGTTAATGTTGTTATTGTCTATGTTGTACATACGGCAGAATCTATTCCCAGAAGACCAAATTGTATGTTTGGCCCGTGTACAATCCCGCTGTGGATATCGGTGGTCTATTGCAAGCCACGGCTGACCCGTGTCCCTCGCCCAGCACCATTTGCACCATTTCTGGAACTGTCCAGCTTGGTGTGTATTTAGGGGACACAATAGATCGATTACTGTGACTCATTCCCACTTACACATATATTAATGGAAGAGCTTCTTCAATGGGGCAGGTTTGTATTCTTTTAGGGAAGGCAGCACCTCGTGAGTGGTAGAATATTTCTGCCTTCCTCCTTCACTCCGTTTTATATACTAGTACCTGACTCTAAATGATCAGCTTGACTCCAAAGCTGAAAGGGATATTTTGTGAGTGAAGTACATGAACCACCCAGCTTCTCCTTTAACAGAGGTTGGAGAAAGTCATGCATTTCACTCATCTCCCCCTCTGTGCTTTACGTTTCCTTTGGCGCTGCCTCCCTCCTGCCTAGTCAGCTCTTGCCCGCATTTGTAAGAAGTAAAATGGAAAATGGTGTATCCAGGCTTCTACCAGAACTGTCTTCTCAGATTGAGCTGTTGTGGCGCTGTGACCCACTCTTGGCGTCTTACCAGCTTGCGGCTGGAAGCGGGTTTGAGAGTATCTTCTGTAGCCTGCGTTTACAGAGGAGATGCTGAGGGAGGGGGAAGCCTCACAGCACAGGGCTCACCTCCCTCCCTCCTCGGCCCTGTGCCCTTCCTTTGCCGCCCCCCGCCTTCAGATCACCCCCCTTTCTGCACGCACAGCCTTGCTCAGTGATCCATCAGGCGCTTGTGCTCTCGCCTCCAGAGCTCTGACTTTCTCCAAGGCAGGGACTTTTTATTTCCCCTATTTGTTAAGCAAGACTAGAGCATTGTCTCTACCACAGGCGAGAGTCCCTTCTAGAGCGATCCTTAATTCTTCAGCGGTAATTGACAGACACCGGCGTGGTGCACCGTGGCTGAGGCTCTTATCCGGGTAGAAGCCCTGCAAGCAGGTATAAATGCACCGGCTCCTGTCTGTCAGCACCGCTCCCTGTAACAGTCGGTCATCAGTTCGGTCCAAAACCTTTGGCTAGGAAGCACCTGATGTGTGTGTTCTGTGGACATGCAAACATGCAAGAAAAGCAAGCAAAGCTAGAGCAAACACAAGCACATGCTGGCTCTTTGGATCCACTTGGAGGAACTCCTACACCCACGCTGTGCCTTTCGTGTAGCATTTGCGTGTTTCAGAGTAAGCTTTTTAATCTTTTTCTTCCCAGAAATGTTTTTAGAAACCAACCAAGTCTCGATCATCTTTGTATCTTGGCTTGACAACGTTCCCGATGAGCTGTCACTGGGGCTTCATAATTAAAAAATGAAATAGAGGTCTTTTCAGCTATTTTTCTCCAACTTGCCATTAGGAATGAATACAAGTCAGTGCCGATATATGGATTTATATTTCCAAGAAATATCGATGTTGATGGGCAAGAATATAAGAAAAAAAAAACAACCTAAATTAAACTGGCTCTGCATACGAAATGGCTGGACAGGGTTTATTTCATCCATAAATACCTAAGAGAAATTGGTGGTCTAGGGCTTTGCAAGAGGGAATACTTTTCACTGCTATGATGTTGAGGTCCCAGGGGCTCTGAAGAATCAAACAGAAACTGCTGTAGTTGATTTATTCTTGTAACACCGGTGTGTGGTTGCATATTCCCAATGGGTGGTATCATGAACTATTCCCCTGTGCCTCGCTTTGTCATCTGTAAAGCAGATAAGAATGTTTCTTATGTTCTGGAAGGTTTCTGGGAGGCCTGGGAGGATGGGAGAGCAGCAGCTGTAATGTGTGTGGGTCCATCCATAAAGCACTCTGGGATCTCATTAATGACTGATGGGAAGAGGCGAGAGTTAGATGTGAGCTACAGGAACTGGTGTGGTTGTAGGACTGGCTGCGGATTGGTGGCCGATAGTCACAATTACAGTATCCAAGGGGCACAGAGGGTTAGTCTGCTTTGAGCTTGGGTTAGGTTCCAGGGAGACGAGTGAAGAATAGGGTGCCTGCACTGCTTCCAGTCGGCCTCTCTCTTTTGATTAGCACCTGAGATAGCACCTGGAGTGGTGTGTGAGTATGAGTGTGTGTGTGTGTGTGTGTGTGTGTGTGTGTGTGCGCGCGCGCGCGCATGTTTTGTGGGTAACTGTGCTTATTTTTGTGAGTGAGAAGGAGGGGTGTAGCTGGAGTGGAGCATTCTGGGGACTGGTGAGAGGGTTAGCTGGGGTGGAGCATTCTGGGGACTGGTGAGTGGGTTAGCTGGGGTGGGGCATTCTGGGGACTGGTGAGTGGGTTAGCTGGGATGGGGCATTCTGGGGACTGGTGAGTGGGTTAGCTGGGGTGGGGCATTCTGGGGACTGGTGAGTGGGTTAGCTGGGATGGGGCATTCTGGGGACTGGTGAGTGGGTTAGCTGGGGTGGGGCATTCTGGGGACTGGTGAGTGGGTTAGCTGGAGTGGAGCATTCTGGGGACTGGTGAGTGGGTTAGCTGGGGTGGGGCATTCTGGGGACTGGTGAGTGACAGGCCTGGGAAGATTCTAGCTCTCAGGATGAGGACCTAGCAACACAGTGTCATGGATCCAGGCCTTGGAGAAAGGAAACGGGATTGAGGACAGGCTCCATCCCAGGAGGAACCTGGAGGGGGTCAAGAGTGAGGGCAGCACCATATGGAAAAGGGCCCTGGCTCCACCAGCCACTTCATTTTCCACCCCGGAGCACCTGGGGGCACCTGGGAGCACCTCGGGGCAGGAGGCTGGTTCCAGGGGGCTCTGCTGCTGGGTCTGAGCTGCCGGAGAGGAAGAGGCTGGAGGCGGCTCTGCCCAGGAGTTTCCCAGCCCCAGGACCTCGGGCTGAAGGGCTGGGCTGCCTGCTGCGCCCTCAGGGTGAGGAGAGGCGGGGAGGCCAGAGGCCTGGAGGGCAGGCCGTTCCCCAGGCTTGCTCGCTGGCCTGAGTCTCTTTTTAAAACTCACGTGAGTCTCACGTAGTCACGTGTTACAACTGGACCCTTCATTTTGTCCCAGAACGTTCGACAATTAGGTTGGAAAGCTGATGATTTTTTTAAAGATAAACACAAAATATAACATTTATTCTACTGAGTTTGAGCTTTTTTTCTGCTATTCGATAGGAGAAGTAAAATCTCATGGTTTGAAAGCTCTAAAGATGAACATATGCCATCAAGGTAAAGCTCTCAAAAGAAAATCTATTTTTATCCAGACAGATTAATTCCGGGGATAAAAGTCAAGTGCGAAGTGTGTGCCTACACCGATCGTAGTGGCACTGCTCACCCCAGACATCTGCTGGCCCCTGTCCTTCCCTGGAGCTGTCTCTGCACGGGGGTGCAGTGCAGATGCGTCCATGGCGGAGGCAAAAGCTGCTCCCTCCTCTACTCAGCGGGCTGCCAGCAGCTGCTTCCTGTCCCCTCACCCTGAGCCGCCCTAGCACAGCTGGTGGCTGATCTCCGGATGCCGGGAGCCTGGGTGCTGGGCAGCACACACTGAAGGAGGACCTGCCTGGGGCTCCCCGTTGGGAGGAAGCGCTGGGCTCAGGGGAGCCAGGCCGCGGTGAGACAGTCCTGGGGGGGGGGGGGGGCTGCCCCTGCAGGTCTGGAAACAGAAGGAAGCGAGGCCCAGGCGGCACGGAGGGCAGGGTCTGGCCACGTTTGCAGGGTATCCGTGTCCAGGCTAGGAGAGGGAGGGCGTGGACAGGCAACCGTCTTGCCAAGAGAAAGAGGAACTGAAGTATTGGGCAGACTTTTAAGGATCAGGCCAGGAGAAGAGACAGATGTGGGCATGTGGGGACAGATGTGGGGGGTGATGGCATAGATGGGGGGCGGGCGCTGGGATGGGGCAGGAGGCCAATCACTGCAAGGGCAGGCCCGGGAAGACAGTCTGCTCATTGCGGTTACCCTCACTGTTACATCCAGATCTCCTCAGTCGTTCCTCCCTAAGAACAGGCCATGTCCCTGAGCCCAGAGGGAAATGAATCAGGGGGTGAGCATTCACAGAGGAACAGCTAACCCTGGAAGCAAGCATTTGGAACATTCCAGGGGCTGGGCTGAGCATATACTCCTCCTCCTCCTCTTCCCTTCAGTAACCCTTGTGTTCGTTCAGTGCTCATGCCCTCTTGGGTTTCAGGAAGGCTGGGTCTAATCAGACTCCTTCACACGGTGGTGTAGGCAGGCAATAGGCTTGGTCCTCCCTGCATTCACAACCTAGAGGAGTTGTCCAGAACCCTTTGGGGAGGCCAGGGCTGGGGAATGTCCAGCCCACGGGCCGTCTAAGGCCCGAGAAGTCATTTGGCCTGGCCCTGCCAAGGCATTAGGGGCGAGTTAATTAAATGTTTGACTAAACAGAGCAGGCTGATTTTTAAGTTGATAATTTTGTATGGCCCGTGATAATATTATACATATCCAAATGGCCTTTGGCAGCAAAAAGGTTCCCCACCCCTGGGGCTAATTCCATGATGCAGTCCATCCTCTAGGTAAGGTGGACCTTGAAAATATTACTTATCACTGAAACCTTGGGCTTTTCTGAACTCCACAGAAGCTAGGGAGTGGATGCTCAGCCTGGCCTTGACCTGTGTGTGTGTGTGTGTGTGTGTGTGTGTGTGTGTGTGTGTATGTGTATGAGAGAGATATATATGTATGCATATGCATGTCTATACTAATAAAAGTATAATATGCTAATGAGACAGGATAGACCAGACATCATTCTGGACATCCTTCCTGACAAAGCTGGGAGCATGGCCTGCCTGCAAACCATCTGTGGCCCCTCTCCCAGGCCAGCTCTGCCTCCAGTGGGGGCCCCCACCCAATCTGAGGTCCCCTTCAGGGTAGGCCAGCTGGCCCCACCCGTGCACCAGACCTCTATCCTATATAATAAAAGGGTAATATGCAAATTGACCCTCACAGCAAAACGACCAGAACCACCAATGGACCAGTCACAATGAGGCACACTGACCACCTTTTGGTGCAGGCTCTAATCACCCAACTGTGAATGGGGAACCGGGGATGGGTGGTGGCGGAGGGTGGGGCTGACTGCAGGCAGCTGGGGAAGATGGTTCTGATCCCAGGACAGGCCGAGGGATCATACCCGCACACAAATTTTGTGTGCTGTGCCTCTAGTATATATAATATGCATATGTATGTGAGTGTGTGTATAAATGATATCTTGCTTTGTTTTTCGATATTTTTCACGTTAGAAAATAAATGGGCTTGTGGCAGGTGCTGGTGGTGTCCCCGCCCACATCCCAGTGCCAGGCTGACTTTGGTGGCTGCACCTGCTTCTTTGAGGGCCGGCCTTGGCGGTGAGAACCTGCCCTGGCCTGGCAGTCCCAGGCCATCCCTGGGGTGATACCTCTTTGCGGGTGACAGTCCTAAGCAATGTCTGACTGCCCGACAGCTCTCTCACGCCGGCTGGGGGTAATTCTGAAATGTGTGTTTCACAAGTCGGAAGTCCCCAGTTAAACTGGGGTGGTGGCTGAATCATGCCCCCCACTCCTTAGCTGTGCACCTGAACCTCATCACCACGCCCACATGCTGCTCCGAGAAGACACCCAACCAAGAGTGGGAAAGCAGTCATTTCTGAGCCGTTGTGCTAAAAGGGAATGCATGCTGCTGTTTGAGTTAGAGTTCCTAAAATATTTTTTAATTTTTTATCTTTTAAAACATTTTTCATTAGAAAATTGGGTCGTGATGACGGAAAACTGAAAAATGTTTTTAAGGGCAGATTGCAAACACCGTTATTTATCTTCTGAACCTCTGCAAATCATGTCACGTATGATGAAGAGTTTTTAAAGAGATGAATCCAGTGAATTTCAATCTCAAAAATTATACCCTGTAATGCCCCTGCAGTCTAACCTACCCTGCGGCTGCCACCGGAATCCGGCTTTACCCGCTGGGGAGCGGCGGGGAACAGAGGCCTGGGAGGCGCGTAGGAAGCTGCCCAGGCTGTGAACAAGGCCTGCTGGGCTTCTGCAGCATTGATTCTTCACCACCTTCAGGAGCAGCAACGTTACACACCTAGGATTTAACCCCCCGAGGACACCAGGGGACAGAGGAGTTAGTGATGGCAGTGGCCTGTGTCTGGCTCTGTCACAGTCCAGACCCAGTGAGGCTGCGTGAAGAGGACATTGGCTCTGTCTGCAGGGAGCTCAGAGCCTTGCAAACTGGATGAGTTGGCATTATTGTCTCTCTGAGTTGTGCCTTCATTCTTTTTTTTTTAAATTTATCTTTATTGTTGAAAAGATTGCATATAAAGGATTACATATGTCCTCTTCCCCCCCATTGACTCCTCCCACCTCATACTAACCCCTCCCCCCTTCACCACACTATTGTTTGTGGCCATGGGTTATGCATATATGCATACAGTTCTTGGGTTAATCTCTGACCCCCCATCCCCTCACCCCCGCCTTCCGTCTGAGATTCAGTCATCTGTTCCATGCTTCTCTGTCTCTGGATCTATTTTGTTCATCAGTTTGTTTTGTTCATTAGATTCCACATATGAGTGAGATTAGGTGCCTTCATTTTTATCATGAAATTAATCTGATAATATCTAAAAGAGTTTGCCATTAATAGCACCAAGGACACATGGGCCCAATGATGAACGTATTCATTGTAGCCCCTGTAGGACTCTCCGGAGAGGTGAATGTCCATTGAATGTCACGGACTTCCTGCCCCTGCAGAACTGCCTCCTCCTCCTCACATCACCCAGACTTTTGAGTAACAGGAACCTGAAGGTCAAGGTCTGCTTCAGGGTTTCACACCTCTGTCAGTGATAACGTGAACACAGCACATCAGCACCACCCAAGGAAACATGGACAAAGACTTAAAGACACCTTTGCTTTGTGCAGTGTCTGGACTATAAACACTCCCTGCTCAGGTACAGCAGCTCCATCGCCTCTCCCTCAGCAGAAACAAGCCATGCGTTTCATCTCAGAAAATATCCGAAGGAGGCATTTTCCTCAGGCGGCAGCTTTATGTGTCCTCCTCTGACTTGATCTGAGAGGCCAAGGGCCATCTGCATGCCAGGGCAGAGTTCTGGTGCCCTGCGGCTCAGGGCTGGAGCGCCCTGAATGGCCTTGTCTCCTCCCACCTCTGTTGTGGTCACTCGAAATAGGCCACGATGGGAGTTTCTACACCGCAAAACCTTGCCAATGCTACACATCGCGATTTTTTTTCTTTCCCTGGAGAGCTGTTGTTAAACATTTACCAGCTCACCTCTGGATCGGGACCTCTCTCTGTCCCTGGTAGAGACCCCAGCGGGGGAAGGCCACACAGGAGCGGGCCTTCATGGAGGTAAGAAAGCAAGTGGTAGTGCAAGTGCATGTTGCCTGGGAGGCCTCTCTGGGGTTGTGGACCCCGCCCCCCTCACCCCCCGAGATACTTCAGGGGTGCGACAGGTAGCACCAGGGAGGTCAGGAGGCAGGTAGCCAGGTCCAAGCTGAGGATCCAAGACTTGGTCCCTAGGGAGTGGGTTTGCAAGTAAATGGCAAAGGGGAGGGAACTGCTGGGGTTTATGGCAACAGGGGCTCTGGTCTGGGCATCAAAGGGTTCCTCAGACAGGAAGTCAGTGATCTTGTTACCAGAACGTTGGCATCCCCGGAGAGCCTGCTCTTCCAAGTTCAGGTTGTATTTCATGGTGCATCGTGACCTCTTCCATCATCCCCTCCGCGAAGTCTGCTGCATGCCCAGGAGACGGGGCTCCCCTCCTTCTGTCAAACACACATCACCTTGGTGCGTAAATACGTTTCCCAAACTGTGAGACCCTCTAAGGGTGCCGCCACTTGGGCCTTCTGTTCCCTAGCACCGGGCACAGAGCCTGGCACAGCCAGTGTTCAGCGAGGATCTGTGAAATAAAACATTGCTGAAAAAGGATTTGGTCTCGGGAGAGAGGCAGGGGTCCAGCACCCCTTGGTTTCTGGTTAGTCTTCTCTCTCCTGAAATAGATGCCCCCAGGGAGCCAGAGCCTCAGTTGCTTTGTTGACTGCTCCTACCTCCGTGCCAAGGAGGGTCTGCTTGGCCTGTGGTAGGTACTTGATACCAACATGGAAGGACCAGTGACCCACCAGTGGCCATCAGTCAGACCTGCCGTGTCATGGGCTGGGTTTTGATGTGCGCACCACAACCCTAAATCCTGGCTGCGAGAGGGCAGCGGCAGCACAGACCCTGGGGGGATGCTGAGGATGTGGACAGGAACCAACAGCCCATTCCCACATTCAAAGAAAGTAGGCTGAGGGGTCCCCTACCAAGATCAATCTCACTGCAGTACAGGAGGTCCTCGGGTCACGTCGGAGATCCGTTCCTAAGGGCGACGTAACGCGATTTTCCCACCTACATAAGCACCTCCGTCTCTCACATGGAGCACACACACAGCAGTAATGAAGGGACACAGTCACAAAAATTTAACAGGAAGATAACAATGCCTGACCTTTACTTGTGGTAAATAAATAATAAACATAAAGCACATATGTACAGACGTCGAAATGATGGAACTTTTTTTTTACAAATAAATGGGAGATGGCGAAATAACCACAAAACGATGTATGTTGAGTCCGATGTAACCCGAGGACTGCCTGTAGTTCACAAACTTGAGTGAGCATCGGAATGCCCTGGGCATTACATTCAAAGAGATCCCATAACTTCGGGAGATAGGATCAAATGTTTGTTTGCTTTTTTAATATATTTTTATTCATTTCAGAGAGGAAAGAAGAGGGGTAGAAACATCAATGATGAGAGAGAATCATTGATGGGCTGCCTCCTGCATGCCCCACACTGGGGATGGAGCCTGCAACCTGGGCACGTGCCCTGATCAGGAATTGAACCCTGACCTCCAGGTTCATAGGTCGATGCTCAACCACTGAGCCATGCTGGCCGGGCTCAAGTGTTTTTAAAATAAGTTCCCATGCCAGAGTGATGCTGCTGGGGACCCCACGTGGAGACCCACTGCTCCAGTGCAGCCGAGTGGAGGGCGGGGCGGTGAGAAGGGTTCCATCAGAACTTCTGGCCCGGTTTATCGGCAGAACATGACATTCTCTCCGTTGTCCCCCTCCACTGAACTGTGCCCCATCCTGAAAGGCCCCGTGCAGGGGGCGCGGAAACAGGTGCCCACCCACCTTGACAGGAGCCCCAGAAGCCGCCGGTCCCCGTGAGAAGGAGCGTCTGGCGCAGTAAACTAGCCTCCGAGGAGAGTCAGGTGTTGACAGTGCCACACGCCTCCCATCAATTCCGACGCACCCGCCAGAACGTTCTGCTCTCCTGACATTCTCAAGTTAGCGTTTTATGGCCTCGCCGTAATAAGATCAGCTTGCTTTGGAGTCACCGGCGCTGTAACTGCTTTAAATCGTCAGAGAGCTCCGGGTTTCTACACCTCATTAAATTGGATTGCATCAGGAAAGCTATGGATTTATTTTCCCAACCGAGAAAGTGACCTTTCTTTGTTCCTTTACCCGTCCTGAAGTTCCTGTGGCCTTGTTTTTGCTACGAGACACAGCTGGGCCCTCACCCACACCTCGGACCCGTCAGAGGACTGCGTGCCACTCTCCTCCTGGGTTCATCCCTTTCTGGCCTTTCTTCCCATCATGACAAAGAGCCACCGTGGCCTGTGGGCTTGGGCTGAAAGTCTAGGGAAGGCTCAGGCCTGACTGCGTTTTCATTACCGCCCTCTGTAACTGGGGAGCAGGAAGCCGACTGCTCCTCAGCCCCCTCAGCACCTGAAACATCAACCCAAGGTGACAGGAGGGGGACGGGAGAGAGAGGGACTTTCCCCTCTTCCTTAGTCTATTATCAGCTCCTTTTCCCCAACAAGCTAATAATTGTTAATGCTCACCGCGTGCCAGGTATCGACCCGGATGATTTATATACACTGTTTTAGGTAAGTGCACATTAGCAATATTAAGTGGAACTGGCCGCAGGGCTCTGAGCTAGTATGTGATTCCCTGCCCGGGGATTTCCAGGGCATCACGCTGCCTAGAGAAGCAGCACATGTTAAGGTGCACAGGGAGGGGCATGTATGTATATGCAAAACGTCGATGCCAAACATGCCGCCCTCCCTCTCGGGAAGTTCAGAGTTTCAGTAAAGAAGAAACATTCCACATTTCAATAAGTTGGGGATGTACATTGATTCACATTATGATATCTCTGAGATCAAGCTCTTACCGTTATCACATTTTTAAGATTGCAGGCATGACCTGGCCACCAGGGCTCAGTTACCGATGCCTACGTGGTTATGAACGTGGCCACAGGCGTGCATCTGGTCATCACTTCTAGCTCCAAATCAGTCTAAATGCTCCTTAGTCAGGTATAAAGATGATTTCTAAATGACAAGAAATCATGCAGTTTAATAGGCAGGGATTTCCTTTCTTTGGGGTAAATAATAGTGAAATTTATAATTGCTAGTATCTTAAGTAGTTTCCATGAAATATGGTAACTGATGAACATGCCTTTCATGTGTGAGATCCTAAGTGTAACGGGAGTCTAGAGAAGGAAGAATAGATGAGATCTAGAGAGTAAAAACGTTCCACGAGGGGTATGGACATGGGCATCCGAGCTGAGGGCACGTGAGGACACGCTGTGTTTTTAAAGCTGAAACTGTCCTCTCATCTCCCAGATCTGTCCCTCTAGGCCAGTGGTTCTCAACCTTTCTAATGCCGCGACCCTTTAATACAGTTCCTCATGTTGTGGAGACCCCCAACCATAAAATTATTTTTGTTGCTACTTCATAACTGGAAAACACAGATATTTACATTACGATTCATAACAGTAGCAAAATTACAGTTATGAAGTAGCAACGAAAATAATTTTATGGTTGGGGGTCACCACAACATGAGGAACTGTATTAAAGGGTCGCGGCATTAGAAAGGTTGAGAACCACTGCTCTAGGAGGTTAAACATGAAACACAAAGCAAACAAACAAAAGCTATGTATATATATTTGTAGTTAGTTATGCTTTTAATCGCATGAGTTTATATTTATATGTGCACATATATGTAGACATATAAATGTAAACACATGCAATTAAAAGCATACTAACTATAAACACATGTAAACACAAACCTATCTGTGGGTTTGTAAGATGTTCTGTCTTTAGTTATGTCTCTGTTTCCATCTGTCTTTCTATCCCTCGGTTCTTCCCTTTCTCCATCCTGTGGGACCCTCCCCACTGCCAGTTCAGTGTAACCATCGTTTGGAATTGAAGTGGATTTTCATTCAATGTTTATTTATTAAGGAAAGCAGTAGGTCTTTGGTTCATAATTTAGACCAAAGTGAGCTGAGCTTTTTACATTGCTCCTCACAGAGGTAGCGAACATGCTTCTGATCCATTCATCAAGCCGCTCTCTTCATCGTCTGAGCACTAATTTGTCATTTTCAGTGTGTCTGACCTCCACATGGGGGTGTTGTCTCGTCTTCTGCCCTGATATGAAGCCCTCTTGTCTCCTGGATTGAAAGGGGGGTGGCAGTAGCTATACAGGGGGTTCCCTATAAATCATCTCTACGTGACAGTCCCATTTGTCACCCCTTTCTCTTGGTGCCTTTGGGATGAAAATACTGAAGAGGTTACCACATTTTTCAGTATCTACACACTACATTAGAATCAGCCAGTTTAATCTTTTGTCAAAATGTGGCAGAATTCATGTCACCTGTGTGGCTGGGGTGGTTCTGGGGACGCCAGGAGGGTTCTCACAGAGGGTTCTGCATGGCGAATCCTTCACCATGTGCGGGTCAGGGGGTCTGCCTCACAGACTCTTCCGGGATGATTTGGTCTTATTGTGTGTTTGTTTGTATTGTTTTTACTTTTAACCAAAATCCTAACTGGAAACCAATGTCAGAACTATCACAGGGAAGCCTCCAGGTGACACAGAATTGTGATCACAGTGGGAGACAACTTGAAAGTCACTGATGGCACTGGAAAAGGCAGGAGACTGAAAACATCAGCTGTACATGGTGACTTGGTGAAAGCTCAATTTCAAACCTATGTGTGACAATGCCACTAAGATTATGGAATGTGCTGTCCAGACCATTTCCATAAACACTTCCATGCATGGGTCTGGGAAATGGAGTACAATGTTTCTAGTGATTATACATAAAAATAATAATATTTTGACCTGGCCAATGTGGCTCAGTGGTTGAATGTCAACCAGTGAACCAGGAGGTCACGGTTAGATTCCAGTCAGATTCCTGGTCAGGGCACATGCCCGGGTTTTGGCTTGATCCCCAGTAGGGGGTGTGCAGGAGGCAGTTGATCAATGATTCTCTCTCATCACTGATGTTTCTATTTCTCTTTCCCTCTCCTCTCCTCTCTCTGAAATCAATAAAGAATACATTTAAAAAAATACAGACTGTTATATAAGTTCCCTTGCCAAAATTGCCTTATAAAAAAAGATAATATTTTGGACACATTGGATTACATAAAGTATGTTATTAAAGCTAATTGCAGTTTTATTAGGTAGCAGTGCACTAAGCAATATGCAAGGCACTTTCCTCAAACTATCCTGTGAAGTCAGCATTATAATACCCATTGTGAAGACAAGCAAACTGAGGCACGGAGAGGTTAAGCAATGTGCCAGTCGTCCAGCTTCCACCATGGTCTTCTTTTTACACTGAGTCTAGAGAGTTCTGTCTTCCAGTTCAATGCTTCTCTTTTTCAGCAAATGCTTCTACCTTAATGCAATGTCCTTCTGAGTTCAAGCAGCAATGCTACAACCTCCCCAACTGGCAAGGACTAGGAGGGTAGAAAGAGCGAGTGGATCACAGCCTCTTCAGGAAAAACGTCTACTTGTCCACTTTAAGAAGAGGCCTATCACACAAATGCACAGTTACTGAGAATGACTCCCGGGGAATCCAAGAACAGAGTCATAAAATTGATCACAATTATGACATTCAGAGCAAAGTAATGCTCATCTGTTCATCCTTTCTTTTTGCCCTTCGTTTCATGGACTGCTGGTTAGATCCAGCAGCTTTGGATCTAGTTATAGATAGGATGGCATCCGCTCTAGCTTGTCAGAATGAGCCTCTCACAGATATGCCTCTTGCTTCTCCCATGCATGGTGGACAAACTGTTGCTAACCCTCTCCAAAAGTCCCTGGGCACCTGGACTTCACAGAAGACTCTCAGTGTATTGTCTGAACACATATGTGAGAGTTCACCGGCCGTGTTCATTTAGCATCCCTTCCATACCCAGTTCTGTACAAATCAGCCAGCTCCCCTGGAGGAGATAGATGGAAGAGTGAATAAGCTCTGGGAAGGGGCAAGTCAATTTTTGCTTATTTGCTTAATCGCTCTAAGCTTCTGTTTATTTGAGTGTAAAATGGAAATAATCACTCCACTTGCAGGGTAGTGATGAGAAGTGAATGAGATGATAAACCTAATTCACCAGCTACTGTGCCTGGCACAATTAGGTGCTCAATTGATTATTTGATGCTCTCTGGTACTTAAAAATATTACCACAGATACTGCAATGAAATTGGCCTGGTTTCTGTTGTCTGTGTTAATGGGAAGAGAGGTGGTAAATACAGAATGGAGTCCATTTTCTACCATTCATATCTCTCTATAGGAATTAGTTAATCATTGAGTATTTACTTACAGTTTCACAATGGTGTGTTGAGGGCCTTCTCTCCCATGCAGGAGACAGGGAGAGGTATCATGGTGAGTGATAGGATGGCAGTAACTGGGTTTGGGTCTTTTTCTGCACTCTCTCTTGTTCTCAAGTTTTCATCTATGAATAGGCAGAACCTGACTAGATGATCTTTAACATCATGTTCAACCATAAAGTTTCACAAAGCTGAGGGTTTCCCCCTATCCATCAGAAATGTGTATTCTAATATAGGCAATGTCAACAATGAAGCCCACACTACAATATAGGCTGTTAAAGGGAAAAGTCACGAGGGAGACAAACACACTAGACTTAGACGTCAAAAAGAGGGGTGACCACTTTCATCTGAGGGAACCGGTAGGTTTTCTTAGAGAAGCTGGCATTTGAAGTGTTTGAAGGATGGGCCAAATTTCAAACATGGAGATGAGGGTGGCAAGAACTCCGAGCTGAGAGCCACATGGCAGCAATGACATGGTCATGGGAAAGGGAGATGGCACAATTTCTGCAGTGATCAAAGCATCGTGTCAATAGCAGAATTTCTTACACAATGAGACTAGGAGCAGACATTGTGGTCAGATTGTGTATGGATATGGTGGTAAGATCTGAGCAGAGGGGAACAGGATAAAGGGTTGGGTAGAAGTGGAATCTGCCATGCTTGGTTTTCTATAATTCTGGAGATAGTGAGCTGGGGGGGGAGGGGGGTTAGAGGTTGGCAAGACACTTTTTTGTTTGTTTGTTTGTTTGTTTGTTTTATATATATTTTTTATTGATTTCAGAGAGGAAGGGAGAGAGAGAGAAAGACATACATCGATGATGATAGAGAATCATTAATTGGCTGCCTCCTGCACACCCCCTACTGGTCAAGCCTGCAACCCAAGCATGTGCCCTTGACCTGAATGGAACCCGGGACCCTTCAGTCTGCAGGCCAATGCTCTATCCACTGAGCCAAACCAGCTAGGGCACAAGACACTTTGAATCTGAAGACCAGGAAGGATGTGATGACTGAAAGAAGACATTTTATCAGCAATATCCCACCAAACTTTGGTATTTTGAATGACATTTTGAATATTTTAATGTGACTTCAGTTACATCTGCATCTTCCCATTTTGTGTGCTGCCAAAACCTGTGGGAGAAGCTGTGAAACCCACACTAAGTCTCCTTGGTCCCGCACTGGGCTGGAATGAACATGGTTCTGATGAGCTTAGGTAGCCTGGCCCAGCACTAGTCACCAAGAGCTGACACCAGTGAGATCTACCTGGGCTCCCACACATTGTTGGAAGATGGCACCTTGCCATGAATGCACGCACCAACCTCCAAATGACTATCTTCAACCCCACCTTCCACAGCAGGACCTGGGAATTCTCTTGCAGGAACCGTGACTGAAAGGGTACAAAGGTCTGATGAGGTCTTCAGCTCCAAGGGATGTGTCTTCTAGAATGCCACTCCAGGAGGGCCCTGCGGTTTTGCAAATTTCCTAAAATGCCCAGGCAGGTCTGCCTTCATTCCCTGGGGCAAGTGTCTGTGAGGCATGATGGGAGCTACTGCTTGGGAGATGTGCACGTCCAGGCAAAGGCAACAGCCTCCATGGCACATGCGCAGAGGGAGCCTGTCTGCTGACCTGGGCGAGTCCCTAAGAGAGGAGAGGAGAGCTGGGCAGAGCTGGTGCTGAGCTCTCCCTGGTGCCGAAGTAGAGCAGCCACAGGTCACACTGGGTGATTATGTGGTCAATTTCTTTAGGGCAACATAAGTTGTGGACACCATTCCTGGAGGCAGTGGGGAGAAGGAACAGGTATCTAAAAGTTAACAAACTTGTTTTTGAATCTTGCCCCGTGGCAAATAATTTAATTGTTTGTCTTCTTTGCAATTGACAGGTTGCTGTAATGTCCTAAGTAAAGGGTCTGACACCTAATAGATTGCAAAGGTGGCTGTGGCTTGGAAAAACAACAGTGTGGAAATCCCTTTCCTAAGTGCTATAGAAAAATACATGGAGAAAGAAGAGGATATATATTTGTGGAGGGTGAAAGGCATCCATTTTGTTTTCCTGTTTTAACCTTTGTTCTAAACAGAGATTCTTTACACCATCAGGTTGTTTGCTGTAGAGCAGTTCCTTAGCAGCCATTGAGCTTAAAATGCTTTTCCTAACGGTTAAGTAGTCAGTCCTCTGCTGCGTGGTCCTGCTAGCAAAACACAGTTTAGGAGACAGGCCTGGGTCAGGTAAGCTCATTATGAGGCTGGGATCACTCTTTTTCTGGAAACACGTTGGGAGCACCTTTGTGAGACAGAACTTTGGACTTTCTTGTGAGATTCTGGAACCATGTTGATGATGGTTGAGTATAGCAGTTGGCGTCTGCTAGTGGAACTGTCCTACCCAGACCTCCTCCATATTCACTCCCACCCTCTCTCCGAAAACTGCTAATTGAGAATACCTATGGCTTGTTTCTAGCCAAGGGCAGGGTGAGCTGGAAGCCCCAGAGCGTGAATGCCCCGGGAAGAAGTCCTCAGCCAGCCAATGACAGACATGGCGCTGATGGATTAGTCTCTTTAGGGAATTCTGAGCTGTTTTATGCTACTTCCTAGAGTGCCCCAGCAAACGTGCACTCCAATTGCCCATGTTGCTAGCTGGCTCCTCAACCCTTTCTTGGGTGTCTTCCTATCCCAGTCTCACACTGGTTCTTAGAGTGGTATTCCAAATAATCTAATTGCTCTCAAGGGCCTGTTTGGGGACCTGTGCTCAGGAGACCAGGACACATTTTGGGCTCCTTCTAGGTAATTGCATTGTTAAGGTTTGTAGTGTGAGACCTGGAGCCAACCTAGCTTTTTTTTTTTTTTTTTACAAAGTATAGCAGATGGACATTAGCTCTGAAGAGAGCCATCCAAAAGGGCAGGATCTAAACTTCAAGCAAGTCCAGGTGATGGCATAGCCGTAATTAGTACAGGATATCCAGTCAAGAAGTAGGAGCATGGCTCTGGGAAAAAAAAGAGGTGGAGACTAAAACATGGAACGTGGGGGATGAGGCAACTATGATTATGATGACATATACATGGTGCAAGGGTCCCAGATTGCTGGGCTGGGCACCAGGGTTTCTTCAGAAGTCCAGGATGGGGTCTGGGGTAACAGATAGGGTCATTAACGGTAGGATGGCACTAGTACACTTACATGGCTTTTATATCCTTGACAGTTACAAATGGAGACAATAAGTTGCATTACTTAAGCTTGACCCCAAGCTTTTTGCGTATGTAGCTTCATTTAATTCTAACAAAGACAGTAAAGGAGGGATTATCATCTTCACTTTATAGCGGAAGCTTTGAGAATTTAAACTACTTTCTCAAGATCATCTTCATGGAAAGTGATGGTGGGACTTGGACTGACACCCAGTTCTGACTTGTTTCATGGTTCATGGGCCTTTTGGTGAAAAGTAAACAGAATCCCCTGGACTTAACCTCTGTGGGTACCAATCCTCACCAGCATTGACCATAAGTTGACTGTGGATCCTTAGGAGTATTGGTATACTATGTTTTGTTACTACAGCATTTTCAAGACTGACAGAGGAATTAAAGGGGAGCGCCATTTTTGGGTGCCAAAAGATAGATAAGTTATTGGAAGATGACCTACTACTAATATTGCTTCTTGGTACTCAAATATTACAGCCATTGCCAAATTCACCCAGGATTCTACTGACAGAGAAGATACTATGGCTATTTTAGGTCCAAATTTTTATTTTTATTGTGAAGCATAGCATACAGAAAAGCACATACAACATAAAAAGTTTAGCTCATTAAGAATTGTCAAATGAGCACCCTGAGTCTCTATCTAGGGCAAGACACTTAGTATTACCGATACCTACAAACCCCACAGTGGCCCCTCAGGATTATAACCCCCTTCCTGTTTGTTAGCCATAGCTTTATCCTAACATCATATTATGGCACTCACTGCCTTTCTTTTTAAAATAACTGTGATTATTACTAATGTATGCCCATAAAATGTAGCTTAATTTCTGCTTTGAGTTTTCTGTCATTGCTATATGCACACTCTCCAGCATTTTGTCTCATCGTTCCACTGTGAACTGACTTTTCTGAAATGATCCACAGATTTTAGGAACTTTGAAGAAAGTGAGCAAGTTGGCTCAGGTTTCATCCCGTGGACTTGTGTCCTAGAGACACACTATTTGTCACGGAGAACACAGACTTAAAAGGCATTGGGAGACACATACAGTTGTCATGGTCACCAAGGAGGCTTTACAAGGCTCTCTGTCAAGTGCATGGTGCCTCTTTGTAGGTCTGGTTCACATAATTAACACCTGATCAGCCACATTCCCCGAGAGCAGGGTTCTTTCATTGTCAGTACTTTTCTCAGAGGAGAAACCGAAGGATACTCTTAAGTTTTCCTGTTCCAGAATCAAGATACACAACTTCCACTTTTTGGTGCCTTAGTCCATACTTTTCCCTACCCAGGACACCCTGGGTAATTGCTTCTGAGCTTGGAAAGTTCTTACTTGGGCTTCAAAGTTCTGCTCAAATGTGACTTCCCAGATGAAGACTTTCTGTTGCTCTCCCCTGGAGGAGGAAATGATCTCCTGAAACTTACTGCCATGAGCGAGCATTGGAACCTAATTGTATCGCCAAGAATGCAGTAGATAATTATGTTTACATGAAAGTCTTCTCTGCTCTACAGGGAGAAACTCGAGGAGAGGGATGGTATCCCATTAATCCTTTCCCTTCTTGATGAACATATAGGTATCTGCTCACTTTCATTGAATCAATCAGTCAATCAATCAATAAAGAGATAAAGACCTGTAGAGGCAAATTAATTAATGTCAGGGATGCATCACATCTTAAACTAGGACAAAGGAAGATTATGGATTATAAATTAAAATAGTGAAGCAGAGTTGGAGGGGAAAAAATCAAGAAGTGAGGTATGGAAGAGCTATAATGGGATGGACTATTTCCTAGGCAGAGCGCTGGTGTTCATCAGGCCTAGAAGGAAGCATGCCAGACCATGCTGAGCTCTGTCATATAACCCGAATGCCTTTAAGAAAATGTTCATCTTATAGGAGGTATTTATTATTTCCATAAAACACGAGTGAAATGCATATAAACATACATACATATAACTAAAGAACACTTCATGCATGAGGAAAACGTGCATGGCTGGTTGCTTTGGGAAACTTTTACACATTATTCACTTTTAAACAATTGGAGAGACACTTTCATAAAAGGCATATGCTTTGATAACAAGAGTTATTTTAAGTTCAGAAATTTCAGCTAATCTTCCTAAAGACTTCAGGCTCCTACATCCTGGTATTTAATCCGGGCAACGCATCCTGGTGAAATGGCAATTTAACATGATGGTGCACTGGGAGGTGCCCTGAAAATTACAATGCAGAGCTTCTGATAGGTCACATTCTTACTTAGGAAACTGGGTGTTCTGGGGCTCTAATGCGCTGGCTGTGAAAAGTCAGTGGTGAGCTCCCTGTTCAAGTGTCTTTATTCTTTTTCTCTTTAGAAACACTTTCCTTGCTTTATAGGTCTAAGTGATGCAGTGGGGTTTATACTAACTGCAGGGGCTGGTGACAATAAATGTGGTCTATTTATTTCACAAACATACTTTTTTTTCCATCAAAACAAAGTTGTTAGAAAAAGGCCAAGAATGCTGTGATCACTGGATTGTGGGGCTTGGAACCCTAAGCTGCTGTAATTGGCATGGTCAGGAACCTGTCAAGTGAAGAAGGGAACATCTTGTTTTTGAGTGAGGTTGGAGATAGGAGCTGTTCAAGTTTATTTGCTATCTAGCGATTGTATTTAGCACATATCTACAGGTTCTCAAGAGGCAAGTATAACAGGACTTTGAATTATAGGCTTGGCACTGACATTTCTGGCAGCTATTTTTTCCCGCCACTCAAATTCTCACAAATACTTCATTTTTTTACATTCAATACATTTTGGGTGTTCTCTCTGGACTGTAGCCAACTCTCTTAGTTGCACTTGGAGCTTAGGAGGTTTCTGTCCACCAGTGACTTGAGGGTGGAGGGTGGATCTTGTTGCCTCTTTCTCGGGGTTCTCTGGTGCCTTCATCAGCGATGTCTGGACATGCAGTGGTAGCGATTTCTGTTCTTGATTTGGGAACATGCTCTATTTATTAATTATGCATCTATAACTTCAGTTGAAATATGAATTCCAATTAAATGTTCCTGCAGGATTTTATAAGCAAAATATGGATTTAGGACCAGCTTATTTCAACCACTCACCTGCTCTTGTTCATTAATTCACTAAATGTTAATTAACTAGTTACCTCATGAAAGATAATTCCTTAACCCTTTGCACTCTCTTGCTTTTTTCTCGATTCCTTTATTCTAATGCTAACCGTGTCGAGTCACACTCGACATCCGAGTGCAAAAGGTTAAGGTACTGAGAATATCCCCAGTGGATAAGAGAATATTGTCTTTGTCCCTGACCTCAGATGTTGAGATGGGGGCTTTTACTTATGACAACTTTCACTGTGGGAATGAAAAGAGAAAACAGATTGAGGGGACAAAAGCATGGGTTATTATTCATATAAAATGGGATATTCAGTATAGAACAGTAAGACAATAGACATAAAAATAGTGAACAATTAGAAAACATTTATTGAATAAATTATCTTTCCAAAAAATGTATGCCATTCTTTTTGTGTGAATCTCAAAAATCTACCCACCTCCAATAATGTCAGCTTTCTTTCCTCTTCTCTATGTTGCCCTATAACTGCTCCATATTCCCTTAATAGACTTCTCCCTATTTCCCTGCTCTCCCCACTACCCCTTAGAATTTTCTTCTGCTTTACTTAATCTCCAGGTCATCTCCTTGGATGGAGTATACTTCATCTTTATTCTTAACTAGTGGCCCAGTGCATGAAATTTGTGCACGGGGCCGGGGGGGGGGGGTCCCCTTAGCCTGGCCTGCACCCTCTCCAATCTGGGACCACTTGGGGGATGTCTGACTGCCAGTTTAGGCCTGAACTGGTAGTCGAACATCCCTCTCACAATCCGGGACCACTGGCTCCTAACTGCTTACCTGCCTGCCTGCCTGATCACCCCTAACCACTCTGCATGCTGGCCTGATCACCCCTAACTGCTCTCCCCTGCTGGCCTGATCACCCCTAACCACTTCTGCCTTGGCCTCTGCCACCGTGGTGTCAGGAAAATGCCCGATCTAATTAGCATATTACCCTTTTATTAGTACAGATTGTATTTTTCTGCCTCTCTTCTCTAAACTTGGTTAATTCCCACCTCACATACAGTCTTTAAGGGAATTCATAAATAGTGCATCCCATCAGACTCATAACCTTTTGATTACTCTCATTGCCTGCCAAGTAGAGCCCAGGCTCCTGAGCATTGCATTTGGTGGTGCTGTACAGTCTGTCCTCTGCAAGATGCTTATGCACAACCCCACCCTAGCCAGATGCTTAGTTCCACATCCATCTCTTCACCATTTCCTAACTGGATCATCCATGGATTGCACCGTAATTGTTCAGACCCCCGGGTTCTTTATGCATGCCGTTCTTGTCCTCTAGAATGTCTTCTTCCATTTCAATCCAGGACTTTTCTTCTGTAAGACTCATCTCAAAGATTAAACCCCTGTATGGAACTTTCTCTGGTAATTCTTGTCACAATTGGTAGTTCTCCATTTTTAATCAACTTACCTTACGTATTTGCAGATGTTCCCTTTCAGGAAAGAGAAAAGGCAGGTCTATTTGAATGCGATTCAGGACTTCTTTCACGATCTTTCCTAACCTCAGGCTCTTGATAGGCGAACAATACATATCCGTTCAATGGATGAGTCAATACATGAACTAGATAGCAACATAACTGAAAAGAGGGTGGGATATGAGGTCTGTGATGACTTTATGATCACAAGGAAACTATTCACCTTCCACCTTCACCTTGACTCCAGCTGTATTCTCCAATGTCATCTTAGTCAAGCCACTTGACTTCTTACTAGTAAACCTGATATGTATGTAAATGGACAATTCTATGCTTATAGATCAGGAGACTTACTACAATGAGTGCAGTGCCCTCTCTGAGCTTCTGAGTGAGGTTGGGCGAAGGGTTTCCCTTTTCTGGGCCTTGGTTTTTAGAGCAATTATAAGAAGAAGTTGAACTAGATGAAAACTTCAGGTTTTTTTAGCTCAGAAATTTTAAATAAATGTTGATTGTCTAAATGCACATGAAGGTTGTTAAATTATAAGCAGTTTATCAAAACTTAATTTATTCCTGATTAGTTTATTCTTACACATTTAAATACAGCATGTAATGTATGGTGTGATTTTATTTTGACAACTTTTAATAAACTTCCCTTAGGCATTTACCAATGTTCTCTTTCAGGAAAGAAAAGGCAGGTGTATTTGAACCATAGTCAGGACTTCTTTCAACATCTTTCATAATCCTGATCTTTCTACTAAGTTCTGTGAATTATACTACTTCCATTGTCCTTAGTAGTTCTATATCAAATTATTTTTTTCTTTTGTATCAAAAACTTTTGATAATTTGCAGAGCATTCTCAGTCTCTGTACCTCTGCAGCAGCTCAAAGTTCACCTTTTGGGGGGCCTTCAGTCATATCACTTGCTCTTCTTTGCTCCGTGTTACATATCATAGGAAGAAGAATAGAACCAACTTGTTAAATATTTGTTCCCACTGCTCTCAACAACCATCCATAAGTCTTTACTGCGGACCTAGGGAGCAGAGTAATGAAGCCGAGATCCAATTATGAAATTTTCAGGACTTTTGTAATCTGGTTGGTAAACAGAGCCATTATTAAAAAGTAGATTATATAAACCTTCATTAATATTTATATTAAAAACAACATTGGTAGCGACTCCACAACCATCACTTAAATATTTTATTTTCCCTCATTCTGCCATCATGTGTGCTCATGAGGTGGTTTCCTGGATCTGTATCATGGAAACAGCATATGTGGACACTTCTGACCATCTTTCCTCAGCTCTGTGTTCATTGGTATCATGTTGGTAGCTTGAAATTGGCCAAAGTGGGAATATTGATACCAAAGAAATCTGCCAATGCTACAGAGCATCCCTCCCACCCCTCTTCCTAGCCATAAATAGTTACCGTCGCACCACTGCTTCTAGGTGATTTATAGTCAGAGGCAAAGAAAGCTGGCACTCCGGGAATCCCAGTGTTCGAGTATAAGCATGGCAGATAGGTCGGGCAGTACTTTGTATGCTAGTGCGGAGTCATAATTAAAAGGTAACTGGCAAGATAATTAAAAGGTAACCAAGAGAAACGTCCTGTGCTTTGGGCCAAGTGCTGTAATTAGTTTCAACACATGCTTTACCAGCTAGGATGGAGGATGCAGCAGGCATTGCACATTCTGAATGCAATGAAAATACATCAGCCAAAGTGGATGGATGCTTCTGATGAGTGTTGTTAAAAAGCAGATAGCTACTTTCTCTTTGTCAGTACAAATCAGAGATGTATAAAAATAAACAGGAAAGAGAAGGAGCTAATACAGACTGAGCATATACAGATACTCATACATTGTTTTTGAATCATTAAATCAGTTTTAAAAGCAATTTTATTTATTTTTTAAAAATTATCTTTATTGTTGAAAGTATTACAGATGCCCCCTTTTTCTCCCCATTCCTGTAGTCCTCTTCCCAGGCCTTCTCCCCACTATTGTCTGTGTCCATGGGTTACGCATATGTGCACATAAGTTCTTTGGTTGATCTCTTCCCTCCATGCCCCCTTCCCTCTGAGAAGCCTTTAGTCTGTTGCATACTTCCATGCCTCTGGATCTATTTTGTTTACCAGATTATTTTGTTCATTAGATTCCACATATAAGTGAGATCCTGTAATACTTGTCTTTCTCTGACTGGCTTATTTCACTTAGCATAATACTCTTCAGGTCCCTCCATGCTGTCTCAAGGTTAAGAGATCCATCTTTTTTATAGCTGCATAGTAGTCCATTGTGTGAATGTGCCACAGCTCAATTTTATCCATTCATCTACCCATGGGCACTTGAGCTATTTCCAGATCCAAGCAATTTTATTTATTTTCATTTTATAGCAGTGAAATGGAGGATTAGAAAAAAATGAAATAAATTTTCCCAAGATAGCATTGCAAGTAAGTGGCCAAGATTTTTAGACACCTATCTATGATTCTTTCATTCAACAAATATTTCTTGGGTGCATATTACCTGCCAGAAGAGATGCTGGGGAGAATGAGTAACATCAGATCTCTCTACTCAGAAAGCTGATACTATCCTGTGGGAGGCAGGTAAGTAATAAGCCACTATAGTCAGATGTGTAAATATTATAGAGGTCAGTGCATCAGTGCATAAGGGACATACTCTATGTGGTCTTCCGAGCTCAGGGCAGACCCCTGGGAGTACTCTGGTTTAAATATTACAGATAAATAGGAACTAGGCAGGTGCAACAGAATTAGGCAGGTGAAGAGCATTTTAGACCAAGGAAATAATATATGCCCAGGGCTGGGATCAGGAGGAGCAAAGCAAGTTCATCTTAATAAGAGGAAGTTTTATTGATCATTTACTTAGTGATTTATTCCTTCAGTTCCTTCCTGGAACATATGAATAGGCTTTGCTAGCATAAGTGATGTTGCTCTTGGTGGTGGCGTGCCTAGGTCACGAATCTCTATGTCCTTACAAGAATTTTGGGTTTTTATCTTGAGTATAGTATTGCGAACAACCATAATAAAAATGATTAGATGTGTGTTTTAGAAAGACCACTCTGTTTTGCATAACAAGGAAACATCCGATGAGTAATACGCTTGTTTAGAAATGTTTGCTCACCTTTTTCATGTGTGTGTGTGTGTGTGTGAGAGGAGTGTATGATGTGTCAAAATCTAAATATAGTGCCTGGGTTGTGGCAGTTCTCAGCAGGCGGCGGCCTTCCTTTGTTTTTCTAAAACAGCAACTAAAAGATTCTCTTAATGAATATTTTTAAGGGAAAAGTATAAAACAAAGTACAATCATATATGTATATTCTATCAAGCATACCCTTCCCAAGTCCTAAAAACAGGAAGAATTTATGAGCACCAAAATCGATGGGGTTGGTTTGAAATGGGGGAACAAATGAAAAAAGAAAAAAAGATGATAAATTCTTAGCCATATAACACTATGGTAAAACTTGAGACCTGAGAGTTTTACTCATGTGATTATGTTGGAATAAAAAAAAAAGGAAATGCATAATTCATGTATGATTCACCAAGACTGTATTAAAGATTAATCATAGATGTCACACACCAAAAATGCAGTGACTGGATCACCCAGAAAGATGGAGAGCTTGGAGCTATTTACTGTTTAATACATTTTGCTTCAGAGACTCAAGACAACTCACCTTTCCAGGATCTTCTTCCCACGTGCTCCTGCTGCATGTCGTGTCCCCTCTGGGGTAGGCTGAGCCTGTTCAGCTGTGGCAGCTTTACAGTGTTATCTCTTGGTGAGCAGTCTCCTTCCTTACCCCACCCCCCAAATAACCCCTGGCCCACTCCGCTAACTCAAACAAAATCTTCATTTCTGTCTCCCTGGCAACTCATTGCTCTTAGTGTTGCCAGACCCCAGACTTCTGTTTTTGTTGCTCATTAGTTTTTCCCCTCGTTAAACCTAACATACAATATTATATTAGTTTCGGGGGTCCACATAGTGATTAGACATTTATATAGCTTACACAGTGTCATCCCAATAAGTCTAGTACCCCTTTGACCCTATATATAGTTACTACAAGATTATTGTCTATGCCGAAACAGGTTTGGTTCAGTGGATAGAGCATTGGTATGCGGACTGAGGGGTCCCAGGTTCAATTCCGGTCAAGGGCATGTACATTGGTTGCGGGCACATCCCCGGTGGAGGGTGTGCGGGAGGCGGCTGGTCGATGTTTCTCTCTCATCAATGTTTCCAGCTCTCTGTCCCTCTCCCTTCCTCTCTGTAAAAAATCAATAAAATATATATATTTTTAAAAAAAGCTTATTGTCTAAACTCCTGGTGTTGCATAGATGCTCAGTTTCTTGACTCATGCTATTCCCTTCACCAGTGTTGTATTTTCTCTTTCATCCCGAGACTTCATTCCTCAAGATTCTATTTTTTTTAAGTATATTGTTATTGATTTCAGAGAGGAAGAAAGAGAGAGAGAGAGATAGAAACATCAAAGATGAGAGAGAATCATTGATTGGTTCCCTCCTGCATACCCCACACTGAGGACCGAGCCCAAAACCCAAGCATGTGCCCTGACCAAGAATTGAACCATGACCTCCTAGTTCATAGGTCGATGCTCAACCACTGAACCACACCAGCTGGCCAAGACTCTAATTTTTCTATTCTAATAACACTTTGTTCTTACAATGAAGTAACTTGCACTTTGCATTATAACAGGGTCTCTCTGCTTATCCTCATAGATTGTAGGTTTCTTTGGACAATAAACTATGGAAAAGGGTTTAACATTTTCAAGCACTCCTGAAGTGTCAGAAATTATTCTAGATGATTTGCAAAACATCCCATTTAATCTTCAAACCGACCCTATAGCATACATTATCATTTCCATGTTACAGAAGAGTTAACCAGCTCAGTAAGTCCTCCAAGGGGACACTGCTGGTAAGGATATAAACTGACTCTTTCTGAATCAGGACCTTTGCTCTTTTTACTACATCACAGCGTATTGAAATTATGAGTCAGAGTTTCTTTATTTTTGTGCCCGGACATGGACTTTCTAGATGCTGCATCTGGATGGTAGTCTCCCTCTATGGCTCTCTGGTTTATGTTTTCTTGGAAGTTTCTAAGGATTTTACCATACAATGAGTGTGTAGCAGGTCCAATAGTCATTCACCACGAGGAATGCAGGGGGAGCTGTCAGGGGGAAACGTCAGGAGCTGACGTGATGGTCTCAGGGCACATGGACAGAGACCTGCCACTATAGTGACCAACCAGTCAATGATTGGCCACTGTGGTGCCAGAGAGCAGGTTTAGGGGAGGACTCCTCCATCCCAGCCTGCATCTGTGTGATAGCAGGCCCCGGGCAGGTAGGGCAGCATCTGTATCTACACACTGGTCAAGCCAGTCATCCAGGATGCTCCTGGAGAATCAAAGCTGTGATGGACATTGTTCTGCTGGTCCATGAAAGAGGCAGCCTCCAACTGTTCCCTGACCCCAGACAACAGTCTTCCCTACCCACAGGAGAGAAGTAACTATTCAGCCTGTACCTGTGTACTCTTTGAAAATTACTTACCGCTCTTGTATAATGAAATTATGTAAGATTAACCTTAAATTTGTTTTCTTGGCCAAAAAGTGGAGGTCTTCTTAAATAAATGACTTAAAAATATATACATTTTTTACTTTCAGGAAAATGGTACAACCTTCCATCTCTATAACCAAAATTTTTAAATTGCCTTAATTCTCTAACTATGCAAAAATGGCATCACAGCCTATGCTTTTAGGGGAACTAAAGGCCAGAGAGATAAGGCGGCTCCCAAAATCATGGGACAAGGTAACAACAGAGCTGAGATGTGATCTCAGGTCTCTTGATGTTGAAAGTTTTTTCCCATCACATCTCTGTTGATTAAGAAGGAAAAAAGGCAAAGAAATAGTAAAAAGTGTCACCAGGGTTGAGTTTTTGACACAGCTTATCCATGTGGAGTTATTAACTGGAACTCAACACGTGGGTTATTTTTGATCAGTTGATGGCCCTGGCGACAAGAGTGTGAATAGTTTAGGAGGAGATTGGCGAGGGGAACAGTGTCTTTCCTGACACACATCGCAGCATGGAGCATTTTCTGGCTTTGCCTACATCAGTCACATGCATGAAAGACTTAAAAAATCATATAGGAAGGCTGCTGTGTTTTTCAAGCCCCATCTGAATATTTGTGAAAACTGATGACACTAAAGGATGTTGTTTTCCAAATTAAAATAAACATAATATAAAACTTTGAAAAGGAGTTAGGAGTGCTTTTTACTCAAGGTAGAAAAAATCCATTAAAAGTCTACTTTCTCATTTTCTCAGCATGGCTGATGGGCTAGCGTTCATTTATTCAGTTTCAAATGAAATTCAGAAAGTGGCCATAATTCCACACATTGGAGTCTGTAGACTTCTATCCTGCAGTTGACATTCAAACTAGCAATAGGCATTCCTCCCGAGGGGAAGATGTGCTAGTTGTGATTGTGAATGTCCTCAAATTCCACTGGCTAATGGCTCACTGCTGAGCTGAGCTTCTACTCTATGTGTCTACATAGGGCCCCATCTCTCACTGGGTTCTCCTCCCGCAGTCTTTCTGAAATTACCAGAGTGATTCCATATCACCAAACTCAGTTTTGTTTCTTTGCATGGTTACTATGTACTAGGAAGAGCTTTCTGCTCTACAATTAAAACTGACAGACAAACAATAGCAACATACAATAGGTGGCTCTTATCACTAAGCCCCATGATTTACCTGCTTCAATACTTCTGTTCCTGACTTGGTTTGGATCTTCTTTATTGCCAGCGATTTCTACAGCATTGTATAATTTTCTTTCTATTATAGTACAGATCAATTAATTTCATTTTTTCACCTGGATAATTATTTTCTGGTTGTTAATTGTTATGGTATGTATGCCTATCTGTCACGATGTAGGGAATCTTACTGTCAGTGGGAGAAACCTTGATAATTATGAATACTTCTTCAATCTGCTGAGCTTTATCTACATCCACTTCAGCTTTCCCAGGCTTGATTGAGGGTTTTCCCTGCTCATTCCTCAGTCTTGGGCTGCATCCCAAGAGCTTCCAATTTTGCCTACTGTTCTTTGCCCTCTTGAATTAATTTTACACTCTGATTTTTTCCCCTCTAGCATTTCCCTGTAAATTGCCTGGCAGACTCTAACTTTAATCAGGACTGGTTTGCCAATCTCAGTCCCATGGCTGTGTATCAGTCAGCGTCCAATCAAGAGAAATAAACTGCACAGTAACTGGAACAGATACATTTAATATAAAGAATCATTTTTGATAACTACGTGGAGAATAGCTATGAGAAGGCAAGAATAACTTTGAAAAATATTTTAAAGTTAAGGGGGGGAAAGCATGGAAAGCATAAACTTGTAAGGGGGTTAACAGTTCCTCTCTAAAACTAGAATCTGGGCCTCCCAGGAGAAGGTGTAGTTGTAGCCCCCTGTAGTTAACAGCGCTGGGGTGCTCTGGGCCATAACTGGTCAACAATCAGTCACTGGACAAGAAGACAACATCTGTCCTGGGTGCTGGTAGGAAAAGGCTTGTGAGCCAACTACTGGGGTGCCTGCAAGAGTCCCTGGAAATCTACCCACAGGGAGCCACAGAAACACAAATAGTGTTCCACCTCGAAAGTTCACCCTCCCCCCCATTCCATTATGCCTTTTAAATAGCTCTGTTCCTTTAATAGTGCTTTAGTCAACTGGCTTCCTCCATATTCTCTGTCTTGTTTCATTGTGAACGGTTTGTGAATTGCCAATAATTTTTTTAAAGGCAAAGGGGAAAAAAAGTGAAAAGTGTATTTCACTCATTCAAAGTAGCTGGATAAAATTTAAGCCAACATTTGATCTTCTGAGAGCAATAAAATCCCTATCTTCATTCATTCCTGTTTGCCCCATGAGAATCTGTCATAGTCAACTACTAGAAGCATTGACTTTTTGTAGACTCTCATAAAGTACTGTTTTTGCTGCTGTTGAGTGAAAAAGGAGATGTGAAGGCACCAATGAACAAATTCACCAAAATCCATTAACCTACAGAGCTTGTGCTCTTCCTGATGTGAAGCTGGAGTATGTTTCTCTAAATTAGGAATGTCACACCTAGAAGGCAGATGACATCACACCTCCCCTGTCCTCTCCAGCTAAGACTATTTCCAGGTCTTTATTTAGACTCCTCTTTCCACAGTTGAGAGGTCCCTCTGTGGAATATTATCAGGAACATTGGACTGCTCTAACCATACTGCCACCCCTCTCTGTGTTCTGGCTACCTCCCAGTGTTCCATTTCTGCAGTGAAAATGATTCCCCCCCCCCCCCCGCCCTCTTATCGAATTTCTAATCTTTCTTCTGATTTCAGCACAAATATCACTCTCTCTGGGAATATAATATGTGCATGACCTTTCTGACTAGGTCAAAATTTCTATCAAGGATTCTCACACTATCTTGAATCTCCCCTTTCATAACAATTATCAAAATTGCAGATTTGTATTTATGGTGTAATTTTTTTTTGATTATTCTGTCTCCCCCTACCAGACCATTTGCTTGAAGAGTTCAGTGACGATGGTGTGTTCATTTATCATTGTACCTGGTCATCTAGGAGGTATTCATAAGGGGACCACCTATTGTCCTCTCTCTCTCTCTCTCTCTCTCTCTCTCTCTCTCTCTCTCTCTCTCTCTCTCTCTCTGGGCTTCTGCCTTCCTCTAGGCCTTCTTGATGACTCCTTCCCCAAGGTCTGCTTGCTGATCTGGCTCGCGCTGCTTCCTAAATGACTTGCTGTGATTTGCTGCCTGCCACTTGATTGCTCCTCTCTTGGTGAGCTGGCGCTGCCTGTGCTGTTCCCGCTGAAAGCTGCACCCTCTGCTTCACGTCATTTGCTGGAGTTTTTATCCACTGAAAGTCTCTTTCTCACCTTCGGAGTCACACGGTCTCTTTTTTGAAGCATTTCTTTGAAATCTTGGCTGTGCCTTTGCCCAGAGCCTGGCCTCCCGCCTTCCCTCGCTCAGGGGGCATGTTCCTGCTTCCTCACTTGTAATTACAGCCCCACAGAGCTCCCACCCTCCAAAGCACCAGCTCAGCCCAAGTGAGGGGTCCAGTTCAGGAGCCACATCGCAGCAGCTCAGCACGGGGACTGCTTGTCTCTTTCAGATGAAGCTGCAGGGAGTGGCATGAGCATCCCAGAGTTTCAGAGCCCAGTCAGTGAGTGAGAAGCAAGCGAGAGAGAGCAGATGTTGTTAATGACCAATGACACAGCTTTTAGGAGCATCTGAGGAGCTGTCTTAAAAGGCTCTCATTTCTAATTTTTATTTTGTAATTAGCAATTTTAATTACAAGAAAGCTAAATTTTAAATATTTATTTGTAATGCTATTTCATTGCTTAAAGTAGATGTAGATGATATGACCCTCAAATAAAAGACAATTTCCCTAAGAAAGTGCCACTTTTAGACTTGGTGCTATCCCAATATCCCAGAATGTGTACCCTAAATAAGCAGGCCCATCCATTAATTTGACAGATGGTGAGTGAACACTGCCTCTCTTCATTACTGAGCTGGGAAGAGAGGAATGAATGGACTTGCTGATGTTTCTCACGGTGCTTCTAGAGTGAGCGCGCACAATGATATGGCGAGTGGAAGAGTCTGTTTGATACTTCATACATGACTTCCATTTTTTAAAGTGACGCATGGTCCTGTGATTCCTTGATGGCATTAAGTAGTACAAAGTTTTTGGCTCCTTCAATTGCTTCCATCTTTCTAATTGAGGGATTTCTGCTACTCGCCCCCACTCCATCCCTTTCTCAATTTGGTATTTTCATGACTGGAGTGTGGTACGAATTAGTGTTCTGAAATATGGCATCCACAGCATGTTCATAACACAATTCAGCAGGCACAAGAAAAGGTCAGATGATTTAGAGCTGGCAATCTGGCTGCCTAAGCACTCTAAGTGAATCCCCTAAATTGTACAGGTCCTCCTTTATTACCTATTAAGGCTTGGCCGGAATAAGCCATTGCCTGGTCTATTTTGCAGTTTAGGGGCTTCTGCAGTAAAAAGTCCAGGACCCACAAAAGGAGTGTTTGTTTCATCTAGGAGAGAATGAGATGAAACTCACCTTGATGTCCAGATCCCCAGCAGACGAGGTCCAGTGACTACAGAAAGAAACGCCTCCTGGAAAGTGTTGCTCAGTTTCCCTCTTATTCCGTCCTCGCTATCATTGTCTTCCTTCAAGGTGTTTTCTTTCTCTCCCAGATCGTTAAAAACACAGCACTTCCTCTGTACAGTACTGCTCTCCTCCACCTAATTTCCATGTTGCTATTAAATATTTTGAAATTACAATCCTAATGGTTTTCTCACCTTCTTCGAGCTACTGAATGGTTATTACCTTCACAATAGAGTTCAAACAGCTTAGCAGAACATACTGCGGTCTTTATATTTCATGTCCTAATGAGCTCTTGGTCTTCCTCTCTCACCATGTCCCTTTTAGCCTTCAGAGTTCTAGCTGGGGGGAAGCTGAGCTCGGCATTCCAGTACCCCCAGGGGGCTTCACATAGGTTGTATCCCAGCTCCTTGGAAAGATTTAGTCCCTTGTTTATTATTTTACTATGGTTTTTTGAGACCGATTGCCAACTTTTCTTTTCAAAAATGTTGCACTATAACATTAACTGTATTAATGGCAGGTGAAATGATAGTAGGAACATGTAGTCATCCTACTGTCATGCCACAGAAATGAATAGCTGTGCTTAGGCATTCCCCTTCTTTGCGTTCCTGCATGTGTGTGTGTATGCACTGCATTTATACGGCCTTCATAGCAGAGACAAACGTCAGTGGAACTCTTGTGTTTGTTTCCCTTTGCTCATGGTGGCGGAACCTGTGTCATCATTCCGGTGATCTTTCCACAAGATAGCATTGCTTCTCCGGAGGTGGGTCAGAGTGCCAGTTGTTTGTACACCAAAGGCCCTACTTACGACTGAAAGTTTGACGTGGAGCGACTTCTATAGCCAAACTGTGAAGTCAGAAATAAAAAAATACTACTCTGAAAGCCCGTGTACACGTAGTATATAAAAGGAGCCCTCATTCAGAAAGTATTGATTCTTTGTTGGCATCATTCTAGCAACCGTGGTTTCCGGATTTCCTAAACCAGATCACCTTTAAAGCAGAAAATGTGAAGAGGATTGATAACCGTGTCATTTTCACTGAGTATTTATTGATTAGCTGAAGCCCTGTCATATGCTCGGCAGCTACAAGAATGGAGAACATGTGGTCTTGTCTTCCAAGATTGCAGTATAAATTTAGAAAACTTGGTGCCTATAAACATAGTGATAATAGCACAAAGCAGAACACTCAGCACCTCAAAAAGGGTCATAGAGGTTCGCTTTCAGGGTTTAGAGGAGGGAATACAACAGCAGACTTAAGTCTGAAATGGAAGAGTGAGATAGAAAACTGCAACAAAAACCAAAGCGATGTAACTAGCACAGCATTGAATGTGAGGGCGTGTGGATTCCATCCACTGAGACACAGCGTGGCCTCCACCGACTCACTTCAACTGTTATTAAAGGTGCCAAGACAGTTACATGCAGAAGTGCGTTAGGTAATGTTATGTGGCTGTTGTGATGGGTTAACTAGTAGCCATAAGGAAAATCCACTCCATAATGGTCGGAAGGTAGCAGAGGGGTTATAAGGAAGGGCTCAAAAGTCTACTGCCTGGGGTTGAAGAGCCAGCTGCATCAGGTGCAAACTTGGACCTGTTTGGCACCTGCCTGTGTCCTCATGTCTTATTTTAAAAATGAGATGACACGCATAACGTCATCAAAGGGTTATTGTGAAGCTTGAATGAAATAAACTTTGTAAAGCACATAAAACAATGTCTGACATATAAAGCTTAATACACGCTGTTTCTTACTACTAATAAAAGCCAGTGTGTTGAGAACACTTACCTATGTATGAGGCATGGTTCTAAATTTTTTTTTGTATCTATTCACTCAATCATCGCATCAACCCTAGGAGGGCGATACTGTCATTATCCCATTTTTCATCTGAGAAAACCTAACCACAGAGATATAAATACCTTGCTCAAGGACCTACCTAGTTGAGTAGCAAAGCCATAATTTTATCTAAGGGCTCTCTCCCTTGACCCTTTGTAACGGTGCCACCACCACATTGTTCACAAGAAAAAATATTTGAGTGACATGGACATATAATAAGTCACTGATCTCCTGAGGCAGGATCACCTTTTCATCAGAGGATCAGAGCAAAGGGCATCCAGGTAGGAGACTGGACTAAATGACCTGTGTGGTTCATAATGGTTTGTTTTAATATTGGCTACTGTCAATAAAAATTATGTTTCATTTTTATTATTTACGGAGTAGGTATATTTATATCCACTTAAAGTATACTGTCAGAAATTGCTTACATGTGGGATATAAAGCTCTAATTATCTTAAAAATTGTATCTGTAATTATCTTTTTGTGATTATATATACTATTATGTATAATTTCATATACTTAGCTGTGAAATTGTTCATCCTCCATTTTTATAGAAAAATATTCCCCATCAATGCAGGAGCTACTTACATGTATGAATTTAACAGTTTCTAACATTAGATTAATCTGGGTTTGAGCTCTGTGTAGGCCACCTGTTGGCATAAAATTCTCATTGTAAAATGGGGAAAATATGTACATGATAAGATTGTTGCAATGAATCACCAAGGTAATTCATTAAAAAGTACCTAGCATAGAACATGGCAAGTAGTAAATACTAATTATTATTTTTCTACTATCTCAGTGAGTTGTTAATTCATTAGTAAGTGCAAAGGCAAGCATACACACACACCTGTCAAAAATACAATTAATTTGTGAATGAACATTTTTCTTCTCTTTATGTTTTTTTTCATTGTAAAACATAAAACCCATACAGAAAAGTAGACAAATCATAAATGCACAGTTCAATGATTTATCAGAGAGAAACTATGACAAAGAAATACAATATTTCCAGGCTAAAATATTCTTTATGAGTGCAATTTGTGGCAGGTGGAATTACTTTTCTGGTCACTCTCAGGTATTACAAACAGTTCAGTCAGTGTAATAACCGTTCTGCTTTTCACTTTGAGGACAGTATTCAATAAATTACACAAGATATTTAACATTTAAAAAACTGAGCATATTCTAAATGTGGCTTCCCCAATGGTTCTGAAGGGGGGAAATGAAGGAAGGAAAGAATGAGGATGCTAGTATTTTTGTGAGCTGGTTTCAGTCTTCCTGAGCTTGGCAGGCATGTTACTCTATGTTCCTTCTTCTCACATAGGAGCATGCGTGTTGGTCTTCTGAATCCTGCTCCCCCTTCACTGGGGGTCACATGCACCCTTCCCTTAATGCTGGCAGGTACATTCCCTCCAGCCTGCTCACTGAGAACTCCTTCTGTAGCTTCTGAACATTGCGCAGTGCATAGTCTTTGTGCCGAGGTCTCCGCAGCCCTCCAGATAGCCTCTTTGGCAGGATCTCCTGCCCCAGGGACAGAATACAACTGGCCTGTGTCAAACATTCTCACTCCTGTTGATGTGACAAAAGCTCAGAGCTCCTGCCACTCGCCCAGCTAGCCAGCCAGATGCATGATCTCCATATGGACTTGGCTGCCTCTGTCTGTGGGTCAAACACCAGAGGGTTCTGCCTCCCAAACCTCAGGAGACAAGTATGTTGTCCATGTGACCCCTTGAAAGCTCCTTTCAGGCTTCCTCTCCTTCCCTTCATTGCTGATCTCGCTAAAGGAGCCTTTCCCTAGCCTTGCTTCTCCAACCTTCTTTCGAGGCTGGACATGAGTGGCCAGTGAAGGATGAAACCATCCTTGCCACTCCCTAATGCCAGCTGCACATCTCATCTGCTGGTCTCACGTCAGACTTTGGTTCAGGGCCTCTGCTGCCTTTTAAGAAGAGCAAGTTCTGAAACCATTTCTCATTTCATCTTCACGACAAACTGACAGAGTGGTTGTTTGCTGATTGTACAGAGGAACACAAAATAATTAATAAGCTGACCAAGGAGACAAAACTACGCAAGTCTAAGTTGAACCCGGTTTGTTTCAGAGGTCTGTGCCCCTACCACTGAGCCTCTTTCCTTCTCTTCTCTTTGTGAATTATCTCTCATTTACCCCCAACTTTGCATTTGTATTCTGTGGAATGTCATCTGGCCCTTAATTTATAGGCCAGCTTTTTGAATTAAGGACTAGTTAGTAGAAGAAATGGGCCAAGACTTACCATGCTTACATTCTAATGTAAGAGTTGTTCTGCTGATCCATGGAGGCTTGGTAATCCTGTGCACGGGGAGGAGACAGTTCCTCTATCATGCAGATATCCTGCATCACTTAGTTATACGAAGGTGTATTTAGCTGGTAGATGATACCAAAATGTTTAAAGTTGGGAGCTCTCAATAATTTGTACACTTCAAGATCACACCTCCTTGGGTGGCTTCAAGGCAAATCGGTAGGGTTAGAGGTGTAATAGTGGGATGGTGATGGCTGGCTTGGGGATCAGAGTTTGGAACACAATGTCGCACACAGGTCAGGGGCTTGGGAACATAGGACACTAAATCTAGGGAAACCGAATGCCTTATGTTCAAAGGGAATGAGTAGATGTGAAAAAAGATCCCCACATTTTTTTTTTTCATGGAAACCCTGAAATAAGGCAAAACATGGGAACAAAACCAGGGGAAATCCTAAAGGTCCAAGAAAATTGCTTGAAGGGAGCAGAGTGCTAAAGGCTCAATCTCTTGAGCAGAAGTCCCTGGAGAATACGGAGGATTCACAATGATTGTTTTAATGGTATTGGGTTGAAGCCAGTGACCATTTTCTCCTATTCATCTCATCTCTGTGTAAAGGTAGGCTTTTAAATAAACTGAATTTCAAAAATAGAATTTTAATGATGCGATGGGACCTTGGGTATGATCTTCAGTGAAATTTCACAGATATCATCAAGGTGTGATTTCAAATAAATTGTGATCACACTGGGAGAAATCTTGGGACTGTAACCACCTTGCATAGTTCAGCTCAGTTAAATCTATCAAGGAGATTGTACCAGGCTTGTCAGTGCTTTACATGTCTTTACGTGTGTTTCCATTGTAGTATAGGCCACATACCTGAAGTCAGACGCCAGCCATGGTCATTGTCAGATGCCGGTTCCCACATAGTGAAGAAAACTGCAAAGTAAGGTATGAGGAGAACATTGCCAATTCTCAGGTCAGGCTGGCTCTACTCCAGACCTCAGCATAGCTTATCTTGGTGGAATTGTTTGCATAAGAAAAATAAAAGAATGAGGGAGTAAAAGTGCTGGGTAGGAAAACATGATATTTTCTGATTGAGATTGTTCAATCAGAATTGGTGGAAAATGTTGGTGAGTGTGTGTGGGATAGGGGAAGGGTTAGGGAGTGGGGATGGTAATAGAGCCAGTGGTGTGAGAGAAGCTTTGGATCGAGAATATTATTTAAATTCCAGATCTTAATCTGCCCCTATCTCACCCTGTGACCTTGAAACCATTACTTTGCATTTCTGAATATTTTATTTTATCTCTAAAATAAAAGGCTTGGGCAAGTTGATTCCTATGACCTTTTCCAATGTCAAAGTCTTGTGACCATACTCAGTGGCCAAGAGCCAAGAGTGAGAGTCAGTTCAGTGCATAGACAACAGCTAGAACTGGTTTAGCTAGCACAGCGGATCCCTGAATTCTTAAACTATATTTTAAACCAGCGGTCGCCAACCAGTGGCCCATGGACCACTGGTGGTCTGTGAGGTCCAAAAGGGTGGCGACCACTGTAAACAATGAAAGGATGTTTTGACCGTTGCTACTCTTATTTGAGAACTTACTAGTATTTCTAGAAAACAGTTTCATTTGAAGAGTAATCATGGCATTTCAGGTCAGATCTACAATTGTCATAAAACCATATTTTCACGCCAAAGGGTAAAAGAGCTTTCCATGCTAAAGCATCGCCAAAGATGTCCCAACGTAAAGACATCCAACCCAGTCAGTGAATTTAAAACTTTATATCTTTAAAAACTTGACTTTGTCTTCCGTGTGTTGTAACATTAACTGTGTGCTCCTGTTGATAACAGAAATCTCAGGAGTGTTGTTTGGTAGATGAACTAATGTTGTAAGTTAGAGCTCAGTCACAGAATATGTTTGTAACATTAAAGCAAGCCGATATATCATTTTGTCAGCTAACATATGACTTTCCTTAAAGTCTTAAAATATATTTGTTTATATAAAGAGAACCATTCTTTTGGTGGGAAGGGGTTTAGCTAATCAAGGATTGTCAAGGACTGCTCCATTGTACTTCTCTGTTAATCCCTGCAGTTCATCTTCTCCTGTGATTTACTTGTTTAATTAAAACTATACGTAGCTTTATAGAGGGATAATTGACATACAATACATGACACATATTAAAGGATAAATTTAATCAGTTTTGATAAATGTATAAACCTGAGAAACCATCCCCATATTCAACATAGTGAAAATACAATAAATCCCCACATTCCCTCCAGCCTCTCTGAACCTCTCCCCCACCCCCAACCCCCCTGGTGTTGCCTGCAGGAGGAGCCTGGTCTGCTTTCTGACCCTAGAAAGTATTTTGCATTGTCCAGGGTTTTGTGGAAGTGAAATCATACTGCCTGCATTATTTTTTGTCTGGCTTATTTCACTCAGCATAATTATTTTGACATTCATCTATGTTTTTGTGTGCATCAATAGTTCATTCCTTTTTGTTGCTGAGTATAGTCATGATTTGTTTAACCATGTTGATGGACATTTGAGTCTTTTCCAGGTGTGATTTATTATACGTAAAACTGCCAGGAACATTTGTGTATAAGCTCTGTGTGGACATATGCTCTCATTTTTCTTGGGAAAATGCCGAGCAGCAGGATGGCTGGATTTTATGATAGATATGAGTTTCAAGTTAAAAAAAAAACAACAACACACAAAAGAACACTCTGAGTGAAAGCAATTTTATTTCTTTGTTTTCAATCTGGATGTTTTAAATTAATTATTTTCTTTTGGCCTTATTTCACTGGTTTAGAGCTTCTTCTTTTTCTAGATTAATCTAGTTATAGGTTTGTCAATCTTATTGAGCTCAAAAAGTCAGCTTTTTGTTTCATTATCTTTCTCTAGTGTTTTTTATCATCTTATTTCTGTTTGATATTTGCTATTTTCTTTCTTTGCTTACTTTGTGTTTAGTTTGCTTTTCCTTAGTTCCTTCAGGTGAAAATTGAGGTCATTGATTACAGGTGTTTTTTTTTAAAATATAGGTGTCTATTACTATAAATTGCCCCCTCTTTTTCATGACATACTAGTATACCAAGAAATAAAAATGAGGCCCTAGAAACAATGAATAGTAAAGGGTTAAAATTTAATATTATTATGGGAGAATAATCATGGTAATTTGTTCATCCTAGGAGTCTCTTTGACCTAAATTTCTGAGGTTACTTATAATATATCTGATCCTAAGCCAAAAATTAAACTGTGTTCAAAACTATTGCATTTCTTTAAGTAGGAAGAAATTTCAGGAAGAAATGAAGCAGGACTTAATACTGATAAAGAAAGCACTTATGAAAAAATAGGTCTGTCTGTATCTTCATGCACTTTGTCCTAATAAAGTAGTTTTTAAAATATAATCTTAATACTCATTTTCATGTATTTGTATTTCAGTATTTTCATATTTTATTTGTTTTCAAGCATGAATAAATAGTCAAAGCAAGCTGATATTTCCATTAAACTCATCTGCATAAAGGCACCTGCCCTGAAAATTCCTGAAGGAAATACAAGCTAACTCATTTATCTTAAATGACATTCTCTAAAATAATTGATTAATAATCTATGGTATACAATAGTTTTTTAAAAAAATATATTTTATTGATTTTTTACAGAGAGGAAGGGAGAGGGGTAGAGAGTTAGAAACATTGATCAGCTGCCTCCTGCACACCTAACACTGGGGATGTGCCCACAACCAAGGTACATGCCCCTGACTGGAATCGAACCTGGGACCTTTCAGTCCACAGGCTGATGCTCTATCCACTGAGCCAAACTGGTCAGGGCAGTATACAATAGCTTTTATTTAAAACTAGAGGCCCGGTGCATGGATTTGTGCACATTGAAAGTAAATTAATTAGAAGGTGGCTGGCGGGTTGGGACTGGGCGAGACGGGCCGGACACAACCTGGAGCCAACCTCCCATATTCCCTCCCTGTCTGGCCACATCTGGGGTGGCACCAGGGCTCAAAGGGCATCTGTGGAGTGAGTGGGGTCCCTCCTGCAGGTGGGGTCCCTCGGCCTGGCCTGTGGGGATTGGGCCAAAACTGGCAGTCTGATATCCCCCGAGGAGTCACAAGTGCAAGAGGGCACTCTGAAAAGTTGCTGTTGCTCCACAGCTCCTGAATTGATCATCTGCCCCCTGGTGGTCATTGTGTGTCCTAGATACTGACCCATTGGCTGGTGGCTTAGGCTTTTATATATATAGATAGCTCATTTTGAATTTGTTAATTAAATGCAGTGTTATCAGGGAACACTGGTGTTTCTTATCCAAAATCCTGATAACCCATGAAGTGATTTAGGAAAGAGTCCGTTTCATTCTACTAGTGACGAGATGAGATGCACACCATGCCAACCTTTGCTCAACTCTAAAGGTCAAAATTTTCACTCTTTACATCTTTAAGCTCCATAGCATCCCCTTCTGTGAAATAGGAATAATACTTATTGTTACTATACCCCAGACTTATTTTGAGGTTGATTTAGCCAATAACTAAGAGAGTCCGCTCGGATTTGATTGAAAAGACACAAATATGATAAAAGGTTGCAGGGATTGAGGAGAGAGAGAGAGAGAGAGAGAGAGAGACTGACTCTGACTGGACAGGGACTGCAGTGTGGTGATTGCCAGGGGATGAGGGGGGTTGAGGGAGGTAGAGAGATGGAGACTTGACTTGGTGAACACACAATACAGTGTACAGATGATGTGTTATAGAATTGTGCACCTGAAACCTCTATAATTTTATTAACCAGTGTCACCCCAATAAATTCAATATAAAGAGAGGAAACAAGAAAGTTTGAAACAAATCCACTGCTACCACAGGCTTGTCTGACTTCTTAAAATCCCTCCGGTATTTTATTATTAACCAGAGTGTGTTATGTTAAAGAAGTTTAGCATAGATTAGCCTTTCTGACTAACTCCTGATGTGAGGTAGAGCTGGGAAGAAAATGTCACCCAGAAAAAGAGATGTGATTGCATGAACGGGCAGGAAAATTGGAGAAACTGGCTCTCCTGTTTCTTTCACTGGCTCCATTTGCTTCAGAGCTGTGGTATCGCACATTTAAACACTTGATTTTTTTTTATTTTTCTTGATCAATTTTTAAATGTGGTAAGGTATGAACAAAGAGCCTCTGAGGGGATAGTCGATGAGGACATTTGCCTCACTTCCTCCTCAATGTTTACATCCTCTTCCCTCTGGCTGCTTCCTGCCTGTAGATAGTCCCTGCTCAGATATAGACCAAAAACTCCCCATATTTTTCACTTGAAATCTTCCCTAGAGACACTTAGTTCATACTTGCACAAGCCCTCTTTTGGGGAAGGCAGTTCCATGACAGGGAGAGTCTCATGACCTGGGAGAGGGGTGTCTTAAGGGAGAGAAGTATTAATGTCCAAGAAGTCTTGGTTGTAGTTTTTACAAGCTCTTTTTTTTTTTTTTATTGTTACACTAGAGGCCTGGTGCACGAAATTAATGCACTAGGGAGGGAGGGTCCCTTGGCCCTGCCTGTGCCCTCTCACAGTCCGGGAGCCCTCAGGGGATGTCTGACTGATGGCTTAGGCTCTTCCCCACAGGGAGTGGGCCTAAGCCGTCAGTTGGACATCCTTAGCACTGCTGCGGAGGCGGAAGAGGCTCCCGCCACTGCCGCTGCACTTGCCAGCTGTGAGCCCGGCTTCTGGCTGAGCAGCGCTCCCCCTGTGGGAGTGCACTGACCACCAGAGGGCAACTCCTGTATTGAGCGTCTTCCTCCTGGTGGTCAGTACGTGTCATAATGACTGGTCATTCCGGCTCTCCAACATGCCCCGAGGAGCCCCAGATTGTGAGAGGGCACAGACCAGGCTGAGGGACCCCACTGGTACATGATCAGGGTAAGGAGGGATGTGGGAGGTTGGCCAGCCAGGGAGGGACTGTGGAAGGGCTCTAGGGCGTGTCTGGCCCATCTTGCTCAGTCCCAATCAGCCAGACCCCAGCAGCAAGTTAACCCATCGGTTGAAGTGTCTGCCCCCTGGTGGTCAGTGCACGTCATAGCGAGCAGTTGAGCGGCCTTAGCATATCATTAGCATATTTTGCTTTGATTGGTTGAACGGCCAACTGAACGACTGGACACTTAGCATATTAGGCTTTTATTATATAGGATAAAGTGGTCATAATATACAAAATTCGCAGGATTGTCGAGCAATGATATACACAATGGAGTGCAGAGTACCTTGGGTGAACTTGGGGACAGGATTTCTGTTTTGTAATTGAATGGTGTGTAATTGTTGCGCAGAGTAGTATGGAGCTTAGAACAGCTTCTCTCTTTTATCTCCATCTATTGATCCCCGTTTCTTCCTGGGTGAAGGAAGGGCTATTTAATTCCTTTCTGTTGTAGGAACCTTTTGAATGTTTTAAAAGGGCTATTTGTCATTCTTTTCTATGTCCAAGTATCGATGCACAAAGGAAAAGAAGATAAAATAATGGCAGGGTGACCCTGCCAGCTGTCTATTGGGAAAAGGCCCAGGTTCCTCAAATGGTTTCCTTTCATTGAGATTCTTCTCAGAATATTTGGGGATGGACTCCCAGTATACGGAGTAATAATCACTTGTCGCTTCTAATGAACTGACTGTTGTTTTGTCTGAACCAGGAAGAGCCCAGACATTTGCTGGACCCCTCAGGAGGAGCCGCCAAGGAGGCAGACAACCCTCTGGAGGCAGCTTCTCCACAGCCAGGTGATGACTGTAGCTGGTGTGCGGGTTCTCAGGGACACTTAAAACAATCTCTGAAAGCCTTTGAAAGGAGCCTTCCCCCACTTCAGACCCGTGCAAGTCCCTGATTTCTTGGTGATATCCTAAGAGACAAAACCCTCTGCTTGCCATTTCTGAGTCAGATGGCTGCATGGCATCCTTTTTTGAATATGAGCAGCAAGCTTTGGCTTCCCCAGGCAGCCAGGTTGTTAGGCTACTGGTCATGTCCATTATGTTGGGAATTCCTTCCTTATTTTTGGTTTAATTATTTTGGTCTGTATTTATGGGTGTTGAGGAAATGCTCAATAACTGTGGATTCTTGCAAGCCTTTGAGAAATACTGATTTCCCTATAAGTCTTCCATTCAAAGGATGGTGTCTCATTCCCCATTCCTTTTCTCACTTAAGAACAAGGACAGCATTTCCACCCACTGCCATGCTAGCAGGGGACCCGATAGCAGAACTTTTAAAAAAATATATTTTTATTGATTTCAGAGGAAGGGAAAGGGAGAGATAGAAACATCAATGATGAGAGAGAATCATTGATCAGTTGCCTCCTGCACACCCCCTACTGGGGATCGAGCACACAACCCTGGCGTATGCCCTGACCCCTGATCGGGAATCAAACTGTGACCTCCTGGTTCATAGGTCAACTCTCAACCACTGAGCCACGTCAGCTGGGCAACAGCAGCCCTGTTCTTAAATCACATATAGCCTTCCCAGAAATGTACTTCATTCCCTGTGGTGGGTATATATCAATTTGTATGTGGGTGCATCTCTTCTCAGACAGGAATAAAAAACCAGTTTAGAATACAGAATGTATATAATAAGATCCGGGCATACACTGTAAGGGACCCGCCAGCATCCTGGTGTTGTGGAAGGAACGCTGAGCTCAGAGTCTCGGGTTGCATAATCAGTTATACCATTAACATGCAGTGTGACCTTGGGAAAGCTACTTGACATTGCTGAGCCCCACGACTAGCATTTGCAACTAAGGGGATACTCTTGGTGCCCTGCCCAGATCCCCCCAGATGCATTCTACCCTTCTGGGCACCAATTCCCTCACCTTCTGTGTGCTTTGCTTTGTCCGGTGGGTACTTATGACTTTCTTCAGAGAACTGACTTTGGATCCTGGAGCCCTTTGCTTACAGAATGCCGGGAGTTTATATGTTGCCCCAGTAGGCACTCCGAGCCTTTGCCCAGGCTCGGGCTGGTTAGCAGCATGGAGCCGAGCTGCCTTGGCTTCAGACTGAATCCGTTCTGGAGGTGTAATATATCTCCCAGTGCTTCCTCCGCTATTTCTGGTTCTGTCCCTGACATCTCAACCTTGCTTGACTTTTCCCCTTTCCAGCCCTGCTTCTCAAACTTTCTTGTTTCCCCAGGGAGTGGTTTCTTTAAAATTACTTGGACATAAACCTTAATTTCGGATCTGCTTCTACAGAACGCTTCCAACCTCATTTAACTAGTGGTTCAAGTTTAAATCAATATTTGATCAACATAGACTTCTTGTTCCTTTAGTATTTTTATAGTGCTTTGATAATTGCCCAAGAAAGTTTATATAATTAGACTGTACAGCTCTTCTGTCTACATGTCTGTGTTAGTGGGGGTAGGATTCCAGTGAATAAATGTTATTCTTTCACTTTATAATTTTTACATCACAGAACTTGTGATGTAAAAACAGCAATGACATGTGGGAAGGAATTATTCAATTCATAGAAGAGCAAGTTGAAGCTCAGAGAGGACATATAAGTGAAATCCTGCAGTATGTGTCGTTTTGTGGTTAGCTTATTTCACTCAACATAAAGTTGCCAAGGTTTATTCATGTCGATGCATACAGCAGGTTTATGTCTTTTTCGTGGCTGAAAAAATTTTCATTATATATACCTATGGAAAATGCCAGATTTTCTTGAGGTATGTAAAATAGCCAAATTCACAAAAGCAGTAAGTAGAATGGTGGTAGCCAGTGAGTGGCTAGGAAGAGGGAGCAATGAGTTGCTACTCAATGGGTATAAAGTTTCAGTCATGGGAAAGGAATCTGCTCTAGAGACCTGGTGTACAACACTGTGTTTACAATGAACAACACCACACTGTACACTGAAGAGAGTAGATTGCCCCATAAGCAGGAAAAGTACACATGGAGTCTGTACATCTAGAGAACTCGGTTGTGCTGTCAGAACCCAAGTGTCCACGCTCTGGGCTCAAAGTCGCCTGCAGACAGAGCTGTAGGGAAAGATCATCCTTGGATCGGCTTGATTCCCTCATTTCCCCACATGCTTGGCGTTGCCTCCACTAATACCGCAGTATCATGATTAATTCTGCGGAACTTTTCAAATGATAGCTAAGATGTTAGCCATCAGGGACTCGGTGAGTACTGATCATTTAATAAGGTGTTTTAACCTTATCTACAGCCTTAATCTAGGGGATCAAAGCTAAAATGATACTGAAAGTGATATTTACTCAAGTTCTTCTAAAATCATACCATACCATATTTTTACCTATCTTTCTGTTCAAATTAAGATTCACTCATTGTTGGGGAAAATCATGGGGAAACCTCTTTTATGACAAACCCATGAAGACTTAGTTTGCTCTTCAAATAGTTGGGTTCAAAGATCCATTTTTCTGAAGAAAAGGTGTTTGACATCTTTAAGAAGCTACTTTGCAAAGTAAAGAAATATTCATAAGGGACGAATAGGAGCAAGCCAGTTAAGGTTCAAGGAGACCTTTATTTTAGCTAAAGTCACACAGCAGGAATAAAGCACTCAAGGAGTTGAGGTTTCAGGAGGAAAAATGCAGCCTTTTCAGACTAAAAAGAAGACAGGATCATTCTGAGAGTGATTCTTAGACTTGCTCAGAGGTATTGAATAGCTAATTAGCACCTTCCTTTTTGTGAAGGAGAGGTGACTGACTTCCTAATCCGCCCAGGTATTAAGGAAAAGATAAAGGCTATAAAAGCATTAGTTTGCTCTTAAGAATGGAGAAGATGTCCCAGGCAAGCAGGTTTCTTATGCAGCTTCTTGGACCCATGTCTGCAAGTTCTGTTTTTCTTTTGTTGGGGGTAGAGCCCAGGAATTGGCATTTGTAACATATGTCCCCAAGTCTATGAACATGATTGGTGAAATACTATTTAATATCAGCCAGTTTTCCAATAAGAACTCCTTACAACGGAGTCATCTGATGCTTTTCTTGTTATTTTTTTTTATATCTTGTAATAAAATATTTGCCCAAAGAAGACAGATGTGAAGTACCTGTGGTGAGAGGACTTTATTTTTTTCTGAGGAACAGATTAAACAAATGAAGATGCACAGAAAAGAAAGGACTTCTGAATAATTGCTCAATGCAATTATTAATGTAAAATTAAAATATTATACTTAAATGAACTCCCATTTAAGGGAGATTAGCATTTTTGATTTATTTTGTGTTTTTGCTGATTTTGTGTTCTGCATAGTTTCCAGAAAACAATTGAGGGTCAGTGAGTAGAAGCGGTGAATGGGCTCAGAGAGACATGGGTTTCTAAGAGCTGTCCCAGCTCAACTGCCTCACATAAAGCAAGTTCCAAATTCCCAAGGATTTGCACACATCAGATAACCAACTGGGGAGATGAAGATGGAGCCCCTGGTAAACTCTTGTTCTCTTCCCGCATAGGCTGACTTCAAGACAGCAAGACTAGGAACCTTCCTCAAACACAAGAAGAATGGTGCTCCCTCCTACACGCACGCGCGCACGCGCACACACACACACACACACACACACACACACACGCCTCCAAAAGGCTGCTTTTTCATTCTTTCTCTCTGTGTCTTTCTCTAAATTCATGGAGTGATTATGATTCAAATCGATGGTGTATTTGCTTGTCTTCTTTCCCATGTCCTTTCTCACTTCAGTTCTGATGTAGTGCAACTTGCCATGGAAACATATAGCATAATCTGAAAAAGAATTGAGGCAATTACAGGATGGGGAATCAATCGGGATGCATTTTTCTCTTTTTGCAATTTTTTAAAGTAACAGCAAAAGCCTCGCATTGGGTATCTGACAAGTCACTCGTGACGGAAGGGTTTACGTGTCCAAGCAGAACACCATCAATATTCTTATTGAGTTGGGTGTCTTGATGAATTTTCCTCATTTATCTCTGCGACAGAACACAGTGAATTCTCTCACTTGGACAAACATTACGGCACTGTTGAATATTGTCAAACTCAATAAGTCAATGGTAATTTCCAGGGAGGAAAAAAGTCTCTTTTTTTTTGTAGTTTAAGGTGTTTTTAATTTTTTTTTAAATTGAATTTATTGGGGTAACATTGCTTAATAAAGTTATATAGGTTTTAGGTGGACAATTCTATAGCATATCATCTGTATATTATATTGTGTGTTCACCACCCCAAGTATAGAATATATACACCTCTATGGTTATTGCAGTATTATTGACAATAGCCAAGATTGGGAAACACCCCAAGTGCCCAGCAGTAGATGAGTGGATAGAAATGCTATGGTACATTTACACCCCATGGAACACTGCTCAGCCATAATAAAGGAAATCTTACATTTTGTGACAGCATGAATGGACCTGGAGGGTATTGCGCTAAGTGAAAAGAGCCAGTCAGAGAAAAGTCTATTTTAATTGAATCCTAGCATAAGACCTAAAAATGGTCTACAGGATGAAAGCTTTATCGCTTCAACCTTTCCTTTTTCAGTTTTGTTTAATTTAACGCTGCAGTAACTATACAGTGGTGACACACTGACTCTCTGGGCATGTGTTTTCCTGCTGGAAAATGATTAGGAATTGACTTCTTCCCAACTCTTAATTTCACCCTCAGCCTGAATAGGAATCAATGCCTACTTGAGTGTATAAATTAAAAATTAAATCCAAAAACAAATGGGATGTTCATTCATGCCTGTGGTAAGCTGACTAATGACCCCTCAGATCCAAGTTCCAAACCCTGGATCCTGTGCATGTGACTTTATATAGGAATGGGGTTTGGCAGCTGTGATTAAACCAAGGATTTGGAAATGAACAGATGATCCTGGGTCAGAGTGGACCCTGTATGTAATCATATGTCCTTATAAGAGGGAGGTAGAGGGAGATTTAAAGGAGGTCACAAAGCAAGGAATGTAAGAAATACAGGCCCAGCAGCTGGAGGAGACATGTGTTATTCCATTCAATCTTTACAACAGCCATATGGATTTTATATTACTACTAGGGGCCCAGTGCACAAATTCATGCATAGGTGGGGTTCCTTGACCTGACCAGTGATTGGGCTGATCATGGCCAGTTGGGATGGCTGGCTGGGGGAGAGAGACCATGGAAGTTTGGCTGGCTGCGAGAAGTTGGCTATGAGAGCACACTGACCACTGGGGGCAGCTCCTGCATTGAGCGTCTGCCCCCTGGTGGTCAGTGTGCATCATAGCAACCGGTCGACTGGTCATTCAGTCAACTGTTCGCTTAGGCCTTATATATATATATAATTTCCATTTTACAAATGAGGTAACATAGGGCAGACAGGTCAAGTCACTTCCTTCAGATCACACAGCTAGAAAGTACTGGAGCCAAATTCAAACTCATCCGGCTTCTAGGTCCTTTGCTTGTCACTGCTTCCCTAAAGTTGTTTGACCACAGCTTTCTCATCTGGAAAATGGAGAGGATCATCCCACCTGTGTTTTAGGTATGAGGAATTTAATAAAAGGAGGCATTTGCATTTATGACTCATGGTAGGCTTATATGTGTTAGTTTTATTATCCCATAGTGATTATTGTATCTTGACTTCATGGGTGGTGTGGGGAGGGGAAGAGGCTCAGAGAATTTAAATAATTGCCCAAGTTAACATCATGAGGAAATAGAGGCTCAAACCTTAAACCACGGACTCATTCTTTACTTTTTTTCTATTATGCATTATCTCTCCTGGTAAGCGATTATTATACTAAAAATCAGGGGACGGATCCTATCAAAATGATGTAGTATATCCATAGGTATCAATTAAAGATATCATTTAACCGTAGACTCATAGAGATTGCTCATAGAAACCACTGACGGAAGAGGCAAGAGAAAAGAGAAGCCCTTTGGTTCCAAGAACCATGACTAGCACACGGCGATGCCCCTGGCAGAGGCGGGTGTCTGTTGATCACTCACCATCCACCCCACTCCACAGGGAGCTCTGAGTCTGTAATCAGCAGCCCTCCTACTAAAGCCGGTGGCCAGAGCCACACTCTTCATGCTCCGGTAAGAGACTAGTAATGGCCTCATAACTAGGAGTAATCAGAGGCCTCACACAAGCCACTTCCATTCCCTGCGCCTTGCTTACCATCATCACAAAGGGTGGGAGTTGGGAGAACATTTTAGAGGAACGCTAATATCCCTCAAAACTTAATAATTGTATGATATTTTGAAATGCTTGATTATTAATTTTCTCATTAGTTTGGCTTTGTAGGGCAGGCATTTAGAAATCAATCAAGTAATAATTAATCTTGAGCTTGTTCTAGTGTTAAATATTCATGGGTTTCATAAATTAGGTAGAGCTTTTGGACCAAAAGTCTGGAGTTTCCAAGATGACTTTCCCCATGCTCCCTTGTCATTTGGCGGATTTCTTTTTGCAATGTGCACACTCGGGCTTTATCTGGCGGCTTGCTAAAAATTCCGTCATCTGTCTCCGATGACCTTGGGCTAACCTTGTTTACCATTAGATGAAGGTATGGCCCATAGACATTCTCTGGACTTTTAACATACACTGTTAACCTCCCCCAGTCATAGCAAAGGGCACAAGGAATTCACATCAGTGTTCAGTAAAGCAGCGTTATTTATTTTTATTGTTTTTAGATGCAAAGGTATGTGAAAGACCAAGAAAGAATGCATTTGCTGTAAATTTTCCAACCATATGTCACACATTTTAACATTAAGATGAAAAAAAAAAAAAAAACCAACCTGAGTGCTGAGAACACATGGGTCTTTCTTTTTGTTCCAACCTATATGTGTCAAGGGATATTAGCTTGAAACCAAGGTCAAAATAATAACATCCAGATCCCAAATCAATTGGACTGTTTATGATGTTTTAATGCAGTTGGCCTATTGTTATATTATTCAGTAAATGAGCTTAGTAAATAACTACCAAGAATGCCTCTTTAATATGTCTTTAAACTTGAGTTTTATTCTAAGGAAGTTTCTTACTGAAAAGTTGACCTGAGGTGAATTTTCTTTTTTATGTTAAAGCTCTTGCTTGCTTTAATGTAAATTTTCTGTAATCTTTTATTTTTAATTTTTCCTGTTTCATTTTTAGAAGCCTGGTCAATAGGAGGAGACTTTCCAAGGCTTATATGCCTTGGATTGATAAAGAATATACCTGTTCATTTTTTAAACTGAGAACCCCTGACCTCAGGCCCCAATGTCCCGAGTACCCTATTAGGCCTAGGCACTGCAGGAGAGTTAGGGGTGGCTCAGAAAGGACAGACAGTGCTCTTGTGCCCAATTTGCTGTCTTTCCGCCAGGGAGAGAAGAGATGCATACTCATTAGCTGAATACAAAGTAGGGTTCCTTTTAGAAGAAGATAAAACTGTCTTTACCGGCAGATCAGGAAAAAAAATTTGCAAGTGGGCTAATGATTGAGCTGGGCTTTAGAAAATATATGAATGTGCCCTAGCCAGTTTGCTCAGTGGATAGAGTGTCAGCCTGCAGACCGAAGGGTCCCGGGTTCATTCCGATCAAAGGGCACACACCTCCCTGGCATGTGTAGGAAGCAAGCAATCCATGTATTTCGCTCACATCAATATTTCTCTCTGTCTTTCCCTCTTTCTTCCACTCTCTCTAAAATCAATGGAAAAATATCCTTGGGTGAGGATTAAAAATAAGAAGAGGAATAATAGAAAATATAAAGTCTTAAAAACGTTCAGGGTAAGGTCACTTGAAGGGCGATGGATAGCTTCAGAAGAGGCACACACAGGGAAAGGTGTGAAAATTGTGGGTAGTTCAGCTTTATTAGAAATTACAAGGTGTAAGAGGAATTATGGGGGAAAAAGTTTAAGTTTGTGGTATGAAACAAATGGATAGATGAAGTAAACCCTAGTCCCCAATTTTCTCCTCATCCATGGCCCTGTGCTTAGCATTATCCATTTAGGGATATGTAACAGAAAAGGGGGAGGCCTCACATGTAGGAGCGGAGAGATGATGGAAAATAACAGCAAGACATACAGTTTGGGCTACCTCAGTTTCCCCCCTAGGGCAAACTTCTTAATACAACACAGGGAAGCAGAAATGCCTTTTTAATGCTCTCATAGGTAGAAAGAGTGTAGGAAAACAAAAAGCAAATTCTGGAATGGTGATTACTTGCAAAGCAATGTCAATGGAATGGCTTGGCGTGTCAAGTTTTTCTTCTTGAAAGATGCCCAATGCAAGACCAAGTGGGAAGGTAATTTCCAGGGGAGAAGAGGTTTTGTGAGCTCTGTCATCACTTCATTTTGCCTCTCTGCAAAGAAAATTGTCTCTCATGTTCCAAGTCACAGTACATTTGTCCTCGGATAGTTTTACGCCATAGTAACCACCACCAATTTCCTGTCAAAATGTTTACATTATCTGCGGGTCTATTTTGGAAACTGACAATATTTGTTAGGCCTGAAGGAATGAAATTTCAGCGAGTTCACTCTATACTTTGGCTTCCTTACCAAATTTAAATGCTGCTTGCAAAATCCCGTGGCACTGAAATATTATGCCATCATTTGGGAGAATGTAATTGTTTTGTTCTTTCAATGTTTGGGGAAGTTGACTTTGGAGAAAGCTAATTTGATATTTAACCTTCATTAAATTGGGAAAGTTTTGAGTTAAGACAGGAAGCTATTTTTCTTCTCACTTCTTCTTTTTTTTTTTTTTTTTTTTGTAGAGCCATCCATGTTTATGTTGGGGAGTGATTTACTTCCGGCTAATTCGTGATGGATATGCTTTTCATGATTAAAATGAGTACTTTTTAACCTCAGGCTATGGCAGATGGGTGTAAATATGAAGTAGGAACTGAGCCAAAGATTGACTTATTTACTTTTTAATCCTTTTACTCTCCCAATATTTTTTAAATTAAAATATTAGTAGTTCTCGAGAACTACAATTTTAATAGGTCACATTCCTTGGCTCCAAAACCCAGTGTTTAATTTTGGAAATGGCATGTGCTATTGCATTTACTCAAGGGTGTTGCTCACCCGGATCTAGCTACTCCTGACTTGTGGGCGCTGTCCTCATGCTAATCATTATAATCCTGGACTTGTATTTCTTCTTAGCAGTATCAGGAGGGACTCTTCCATTTGGAAAATTAAAAGGTAACCAGGAATATTGAAAAATAGCCTTTATTGTTCCCTATGAGAATGGCCTATGTTCTCTTTTGTGTATAATGTGTTTAAGTGGTTTTATAATCACAGTTATATGCCTCTTATAGAAGGAACTGTGCAATGCTATATGGGTAATCTAAAAGCTAATTGTCTAGAATAGGAGATCTTTGTTCATAAACACCATGTTAAGTGAGAAGAGCTAAACTCATATGATAGTGCAGGGGCACATGTTTTGAAGCACGGATTTATGCAGACTCATACGACAAATGAGTGTATGTACGAGAGTCACAGCAATGTAGTTCCAGTTTTAAATTTTATTCCCTTTTTCTAGGCTTGTTAACAGTGGTCAGAGCAGTGTCTCTTGTCTAGATCTTCTTGCACTTTTGCAGTATTATTCAGCTTATCCTCAATTCTGGTCCACCTTAACTCCTCTCTTGTCACATTCTGGCGCATGCCAGATGACTATTGCTGCTGGCATTGCATCCTGGATGCTGAGATTCCTCCAAAGATTGCTTAGGGGCCAGTCATTCGCCTGTGGAGGGGTCTGCTTCTCATACAGTCTACTGCTCTGGTTCTCTCTGATCCAGTTCTGAATTGCTGGTGTAGAAAATCTTGCTACAAATCTCTTCAAATACATTCAAATGCCTGGGACTATAGACAGAAAAAATTATCTTCTGACTGTATGGACTCCATGGGTGACTCTTCTTTATCACTCAGAACCCTTTTCCCTCTGCTTCCTTGTGTAGTTGTCATCACCTGAGTTGTGGAAGGCTACATGGCAGAAGTGGGAGAAGTGGGTTAGAGTTGCCAGATTTAGCAAATGAGAGCAGCGAGGAGGTGCAAAATGAGCTGCATTTTGTTTCGGGCATGTCTGAGCTTCCTGTTACACATCCAGCTGGAGAGGTGCAAACAAGATTAGACATCTGAGTCAAGCTGGGAGTCCTTGGGATCCAGAGACTTGAAGAGTAAAGCCATGAAAAATGGATTAAAGTGCCAAAGGAGTGGTTACAGATGAGAGACCAAAAATTAGCACTGGCTAGCAACCACATGTAAGATTTTGAGTATGTACTAGTATAACTAATACATACCTCATGTGCTATATACCCGAATACGTTTATATATTCACGTTGGTCTAGAACCCTATTTGGGGATATTTTTCATTGGCAAAGTAGAAGATTCACTTTAAGTGGATTTGCCCTCTATGCTGAGACATGATAATGTCACTGGAAAGAGACTGGGACTGAGGCGGGTTTGTCCAGCGTGGTCTACAATGTGTGTTCTTGCCTCTGTGCAGGGAAACATCTCGTAACACGAGGCCAGATGATTTTGAGAGTATGTTTAGTAAAGCTGGGGACAGTGATGCAAAGGAATGGCTCAAAATAGAAGAGGCAAGATCCCCCCGACAGGAGTAAGTCTAGCCTGGGCTGCCTAGACTCAGGAAAGGAAGTCACAGTAACAGAAGTGAGCCACACTGGGCAGCGGGGACTCAAGCAACAAGTCACAGAGGCAGGAGAGTCCTTGCAGAGAGGTTCAGGGGGTTAGCCTGGGCCAAGCTGCTGCTGCCCACTCCTACCTTGGTGGCAAGTCTCCTGGGATCCTGTAGAGTTTAGGAGAAAGAAAACAAAGACACACACCTGAGGGGAGAACAGGGGCATAGGCATACTCAAGGGAGAGTACTCACTGGGTCTTTTGTCTTAAAGGGTTTTATTTGTTGTCTCAAGGTGGGAGATTTAGGGGAGGTCTCCAGAGAGCATCACAAGGAAATAGTAAGGAGCTTTCCAGGTGTGTTTTTTAATATGCTGATGCATCAAAGTGAACACATAGGGGGAGTTTGGGATCATTCTCTGGTTAGCTTCACTGCTTTACCTTTATCTTGAATTGTCTGGCTCTAATTTTGTTATTTATTTCTTTGACTTCCCTCTGGGGTTTGGCTGGCACTAATGACACAAACTGGATCTCTGTCATCTTTCTCCCAGATTAGGGTGTTTTAAGCTACTCTCTCTCTGGTTGGGGAGGAGAGGTGTAAACCATCTGCTCCTAGGTGTCCTTGGTTAGGGAAGATAAGGTCTTGTGATTTTTATGCAGGCTGTTAATTGCTTGGCCTTGTTTAATTTTTTTTTTTTTTTTTTTTTTTTTTTTTAGTTTTCCCCTTTCACTTGCTGAAAAATTTCCCTGGCTCCTACCCTCCTGGCTCAGTCATACCAACCTTATCATAGTGTGTTGTGTAGGGGGGTGGGACACAGGAATGAGTCCTTTGTGTGCCTGAACCTGTGCAACAATGAGCTGGATGAGAAAACATTTCCATTGAGTACCTGCTGCTTATTTGTATTCCACAGGAAAACGAAGGCTAGCTTTGCTAACTGGGTGATTTAGGTTATTTTTCTGTTTTTGAAGCACCAAAGTCATCTTTCTTATATTATTCATTCAGTAGCTTTTCCTCCATCTGAAGGAAAATGTCTTGGCAACTGTGAATGTGTTTCCATTTTCTTCCTTGTTAATTCCTTGCACATGATAAATTGCAGGGAACTGTACTGAAATCCCTTGAAATTGAAAAGTCCGCCTACATGAGTGCTCAGGAGCAAAGGTGTTAAACATAATAAGCCCACAGACACTCGGCCGAGAGCCTTTCAGAAACATTTGCAGGAAAAGGCTACCTTTCATGGGTACATATAGACTGATTTGCATACTTTTCAATACTTCTGATTTAGGTGGTCGATCTGGGTTAGCTAAAAGGATTGCAAAACCTCCCAGGATTATTTGAAATAGTTGATATTTTTTGAAGATGAGGTCACTCGTAAGGTAGCTCTGCCTTTAAAATGCAGCAAGTATTTTTGGATTCCTTCTTATTTCCATCCACATAAAGGTGACCTGCATCTCTTACCAACCTGGCCTCCTGGTGACCTCCGTGGCCCGCAGTTATAACAGATTTTCAAGCTATTATTTTTCATCTTCAAATGAGTGTGTTCATAAAACATTTATAGCAATTCCAACAGTTTCAGCAGTTCAGAAACCTAGCCAAAAACCTTTTCATTCATTCACAATACATTTTTATAGGATAATTTAAGATATCAATATTATTTTGTCTTCTCATTTATCAAGAATTCAAGTCACAAATTTGTGTATTAAACAATCAAAACCAAAATAACTTACAATAGTGAACATATATCAGCGAAAAAAATATTCACACAATCTCAAAGAAATTGCTCCCCAAATTATTAAGAAGAGATAAAAGAACTTTAACAACAAAGAGTTCTGGCAGATACTCTGTTAACCGAGGGCTACAAGGTCATATTACGAATAGTGGGCAAACTGGCATTGTAATCCTTCTGAGGAAACACCTAGGAGGCATACATATCCTGGGAAGAAGGATATATGAAGAAAATGTGACAAAATGTTAACAGTTGATGACTATAATATTAGAAAAGATGTGTGCGTATTCATTGTACTATTCTTTCATCTTAAGTGTAAGTTTGGGATCATTAAAAATATTGGGGAAATAAATTATATATAATTGAAAGAAAAATACATAGAATTGAAAAATATATCTGTCATCATAAATTATCCCATTTCAATGGAGGGTACTTTTAATAGATATCATTAATTATTATAAAGGAAATTATTATAATAGTTTATTTTTTCATATAGTGCTTTACAGTATTAAACACCCTTTATGTCTCATTTAATGCTCAGAAACTCCAATGGTATCATATTGTATAATCAGTACTATTATTATTTATTTTTCCCAGATGGAGAAACTTGAGTTTCTGCATTGAAATGGAGTAAGATTTTATAGTGTTTTCTTTAAAAGGGAAACTGTGACTCAAACCCAGATCATTCAGTGCTGTGTTCTCTACATTTTTGAACTAGATTCATTGTGTGTATATGTGTTTGTGAGTGCGTGTGCTTTTCCAATAGCTAAAAACCTTTGAAAATGCATGGTTGACTGCTAGCTTTAGTGGACAGGCCATGGGGCTGATGAAATGTATAATGTAATCTCAATTTCTGTTTTGAGGGAGAAGTATCCAGTGTTCCCTACTACTATGCCTCAAATGAATGAGATTAGTATCGCAGAGTCAGATTACAGATTATTTTTGCTTCAGGAAAATGCCATTTCTGTAACTGGTATGTAGTCTTTTAATACTGGCTGAAAACTTCTCTTTTTTAATATATATACTAGGGGCCCAGTGCACGAAATCATGCACCTTGAAAGGAACTGTGGGCCGCGAGAGGCTGCGGTAGGCACAGGGACAGGTCTTGGCCCATCCTCTGTGCCCCCAGGTTCCCTGTCTGCCAGCAGCCCCACTCCTGCTGCTGCCACTCCCACACGCTGACAGTCTGGCCCCGCTCACACCCGCTGACAGCACGGAGTGATTGGGGCCGGCACCATCAGTGGGTGCAAGTGGTGGCTGCTGCCCCAATTGGCCTTCAGGAGCAGGGGGAGATGGAGAAGCACATGCTGATGGCGCCAAGTGATCAGGACTGATGCTGGGCACCGGCAGCAGGTGTGAGCGGTGGCTCTGGTGCTGGCTGTGGGTGTGAGCAGGGCTGGCACTGGCTGCAGATGTGAGTCCTGGGCAGGACCACAGAGCACAGGAGCAAAAAATTTTCAGTAACCATCAGAGGCTCGCCCTAATGACAACGACCAGTGCCCCGCCTTGGTCTGGCACCCCCACTCACCTGCTCCACCATCCCGCTGTGGCCAGCACCTGCCATGTTCCGCACACGCCCCCTGGTGGTCAGCGCATGTCATAGCAACTGGTTGTTCTGCCATTTGGTCTATTTGCATATTAGCCTTTTATTATGTAGGATTATCCCCTGGTGACAGTTGTCACTTTCATTCAGATACCTAAGTAGTTACAATTCTTGAAAAGTCCACATCTTTTTTTTTTTTTTTGCACTTGAAAAACATGACTCTGAATTAAATAAGATCACCTTTTTAAGTTTTGAAAATTTGAAAAGAAACTCATATTTCTCCCATACACTATGTCAGTAAAAGGGGGCGCAGGGGCAACTTTCCTGTAATTGCTTTTATTATTATTTATTTTGTAGTTTCTTTAATAAGACGATAAACATATTTATCATGTGAAAAGGTTGCTGTGATGTATTTGTTTAGCAGTTTTATCTTATGCTTTTTATTATGTCAGCAGATTCATATTAACAAAGTCAAACAAGTTACCGCACAAGTAAGTGTTTTATGGAACTGAGTCAAGTGGACCTTGAGATACTGTTTTTCACTTTGTAATTGCATCGTTGCACATCTCGACTCCAATTTCTATGGTTTTTGACTGATTCACTAGTAATTTACATAATTCCTAACCTTAATACGCAAGACTTGGAGCTCTGAGCTGAGTTTCACACGTGCTTTCTGGCTGTTGCCTTAGGCTCCCAGGAAGTTTTGTTCTCTCCTCCATGGCTGCTACCACTTAGAAGAGCGCCATTAATGGTGTGATTCATTTCCTGACATGCTCTCTCCATTCCTATCACTTATGAAGTGGTTATTGAATAGCTACAAACAGACAATAAAATGTTGAAAAAGAAATGTAAGGAGGGAGGCCAGTTCTAACACATATTAAAATGTTGTATAGCTATAATAATAAAAATAATAGGGTATTGATAGAAAAAAGAAAATCAATACAACCAGACGCATCCTAACTCTGGAACAGGCTGCAGTTTAATAATAACTCAGCCCAAGGAAAAGAAATGTGATTAATTAATGCATGAATAAAATACTCAATAAATGTTAGTCATGCAATTACAGTCTTTGGGAAATAAAGATGAATTTAGATTCTCCCATAACAACACATGCCAAAGCCAATGCATGATGGGTTAAAGGGTTAAATATTTTTTAAAATTAAAACAATTTAGGAAAAGATAATAAATTCATATCAAATCTGGCAGGCACATGGGAGTTCATATGGGGAGGATTTCTTTGGTTTAAAAGCTGGTGAAAGAAAATTAAAAAAAAATACTAGGTAACATTTAAGACTTCGGGATGCTAAAAAAAATAGTATAGAACAAGTGAAAAGTTGCCTAAATGTCCCCAGCCAATAGGATAAACAAAGAGTGGATATTATTAAGGCCACAGATCTCTTAAGAACAGTAGGTACCAGGGAGCAGAGCCCTGATAAGTGATTTTGATTGTAAGCAATCCTTAAAAGGAATTGGAATGAAGAAGGGAAAAGTTCAGGAGTTTTCTTTAGCTCTTTATCTGACAGCCTCTTCAGAGCTGGTGATTCTGAAGGGCTACATCTTAGCAAACAAGCTATTTAAATATGTATATATATATTATATAATATATATATATATTATATTTTTATATTTGACATTATTACAGATGCCCCCATTCCCTCCCACCTTTGCCCACCTCTACCCAGACCCCTCCCTCTGGCCCTCACCACAGTGTTGTCGGTGTCCATGGACTCTGCATATATGTTCTCTGGTGCTCTTTCCTGTGTTCCACATAACTAATTTTCATCACCATGGTTATTTACTAAATCTTTCTTATAGGGACCAACTCCATTAATAATAAAATGTAGATTACCTATGCGTATGGTAATGCAAGAAAAAATGGGGGGGGGGGACTTCTAATGAGCATTTGTGTGAAATCTTTTCAACCAAGTCATATCTAGAACAACTGTTCTTTCCTTTTAATGCATCGGTAACCAAAGGATACCAGATCACTATGCAGTGGGAGTCCTTGTGGTGGTAAAGAGTTCAATGGCAAAATGAGCGAGTCCCAAAGTGTAATTCACAAGGAAAAAAAATAAAGAGATAAATGAACAAATAGAAATATATTCAACCACACTAGAATTAGTGAAAAACATTTTTTCTGAAAATGAGATATATTCTCAACTGCTTAACCAGCAACAGTTTTGAAAAAGTAATGCTATTTCCTTCTGGTCTTCTGTGACATGGGCATTATATGTATTGCTTCTTTGTTGGGAGATTATTTGGAAAATATTTAAAAACTTTAGATATTTAGGATATTTAAGAGTATTTTAAAATGTATATTTTTGTAAACTCCAAAATTGAATTAAACATATCTATCCTAAGTATCAATCTATCCTATATAATAAAAGGCTAATATGCAAATCAACCAAACGATGGAATGACTGGTCGCTATGCTGCACACTGACCACTAGCGGGCAGATGCTCAATGCAGGAGCTGCCCCCTGGTGGTCAGTGCACTCCCACAGGGGGAGTGTCACTCAGCCAGAAGCTGGGCTCATGGTTGATGAGCTCAGCGGCGGTGGCGGGAGCCTCTCCCGCCTCTGCGGCAGTGCTAAGGATGTCTGACTGATGGCCCTGGGGAGTGGGCCTAAGCCATCAGTTGGACATTCCCTGAGGGCTCCCAGACTGTGTGAAGGCACAGGCTGGGCTGAGGGATCCCCCCCCCCCCACCCGAATGCATGAATTTCATGCACCGGGCCTCTAGTAATAGTATAAAAGGTTTTGCATACAGATATATATTCCATAGTTTTTCTGTGTACTGGAAAAGGATAGAATTTAATAGTGTATCCATTGTTTGGAATGTTATACTGTGATTTAAAATAGTGAATGAAAACAACAGTAAAATGGTCAAAAGATTTAAACAGCAATTTACCAAAAATAAATAATACATTTGTGAAAAGACACTCAAACTGTGTATTGTTCAATGAAATAAAATAAAAATATAGAGTACTATTTTTAAATATATTTTCACAGACCAACAAACAGAGCATAATATCTATTGTTGTTAAGGCTTAGAGTATACAGTACTCCCATATACTATAGATTGCGGTGTAAATTGGTACATCTGTAGAGAGTAACTTGTCAGTACCAGTCATATAAACAATATATAAAACTGATGACCAGCAAATTCTACTTTTAAGTTAACTCTCACACAGAAACACTCAAATCAAGAATGTTCATGGCAGCCTTGGAACATATAAGTAGTGAAGAGAACTTAAATGTCTGTTAGTATATCAATTACAATACAGCCATATTGAGGAGTATTGTACAGTCATTAAATAGAATAAGCTCAGTTTTACCTGTTAACTGTAAGGATATCCCTGATATGCTGCTGAGTCAAAAAGCAAATTGCAAGTCGTACATATAGCATAATCCTCTATTGTGCTCTATCTATCTATCATCTATCTATCTATCTATCTATCTATCTATCTATCTATCTATCTATCTCTGTTATCTATCTATTATCTGTCTTCCCCATCCCTATCTGAGAACATACACTAAGAATCACGAAGGTTAAGAGGTGTGGGATTTCACATTGCAATTCTATACGTATATTTATATACATCATTTTATAATTTAAAATATTAAAGCAGAAAAAAAACATGACATTCTAAGGATAAATTTATAATGTGACAACTAAACCTATGTTAAGTATAAATAGAGAAGAATTTTAAATTATTAAGTATTGTAGAATTCTACATTGCATTAATGCTAAAACTATGTAAAGTAACAAATACAACTTTAAGCATAAAAATGCACAAGGATATATACCTGAGTACTAAACATGCTTATTTCTGGGACATGAGTGATGGAAATTATGAGTGTTATTTTTCAGTCTTTTTAAAATCTATATATATAAAAGCCTAAGAGACCATCTGGCCGTTCAACTGTCCGACCGGTAGCTATGACGCACAATGACCACTAGGGGGCAGACACTCAACACAGGAGTAGTTCTCGGGTGACGTGCCAGGAACCAGAGAGTAGGGAGCCCGATTCTGGGGTGCGTCACCCGAGAACTGCCCTCTCGCAATCTGGGACCCCCTCAGGAGATGTCAGAGAGCTGGTTTCAGCTCGATCCCCACAGGCCCGGCCAAGGGACCCCACCGCACCAGGCCTCTAGTATTGTCTAATGATACATAACATTTTATGGCGGTAAAAAAAACAAACTTAAAGCAGTGTTTATAAAGCATGTATTTAACTTGATTCCTTGTTTACTCTCTTTCCATTTCTTCTTTCAAGTCTTAGCATTGAAAGATTATTATATAAACCCATTCCCTTCTTTCAACTTCTTCTTCTTATTATTATTTGACAACTCTCTCATCTAAAACTTAAATGATTCACTCTGACAACTTTCTTTGGAACCAAATGACTTCCTTGTCTCAGTGGGTGGTTCCAGTACCCTAAGGTTTTCAGATAACCTCTCAGAAATGCTTACAAACAAAATTCCGGGTTGCATATAACTTTGCACTTACTTTATTCTTTTGGATCTTAGGAGAGCAATCTCACAATTATAAACTATGTATTGATCTTACTCTTATTAAGAAGACATTCTCTGATTCTCTTTCTGGTGAAATTTACTTCAAGCTTACCCGGAAGTGATTAATGTAAGGTGAGGCATAATGCATGGTGAAGGGGAATAATTAACTTATTCTGAAGCATCACATGAGCCAAAATCAATCTTTATTTCTACATTGGACATATTTTTGTCAGTAAGTACTGGGAAATAGAGTTTTGTCACAAATTAGACTTAGATGATGGCATTTCCTCCTGAATTGATAGGAAAGAAATTGATGCATATATGCACTGGTCAGGGGTAGATGTCCATTTAGATTTACCCCATGAAGCCACTTCCCCAATGACCGGGCAAAGGAATATCTATAGTCCACAGGAAATAAGCAGGGTTTTGAGTGACTAGAGCTACTGTCTTTCTGATCATATGTTTTGACGTCTGTGTCTGTGTCCCTTTAACCCAGACAAGTCAGCAGCCCCATGAAGGCTACATAGGGGAGAGGGTGGGAGTGAATTCTTCCCAGGGCTCAAGGTGCTCTGAGCAGAAGGAGAAAGAAACTAAGCCTGTTTATTAGACCCAAGTGTTAGTGACAGGCTGTGCTAAGATCTTGCAAGTTTTAATTTATCTTGACAAATTTATAAAAGCTACATTAGCATTCACCTACTCAAATTATAAAGTAATAGATGGTGCTAAGAAAAAGTATGGCCTGTACACAAAGACAGTAACTAATATAATTTGGTACAATAAAAATACTTTTGTGATTATATGTATAACTTTTATATAATACATTAACTTAACATAAAGATAATTATATTGATCAAGCCTTTTACAGTCTGAAAACATTTTCAGATGCTTCATGTCACGTGGTCCTCACAGCAGTCCGTGACAAAGGCAGGACAGTGAGTATCATCCCCATTCTACAGATGAGGCGACTGAGGGAAGGGATCAGCTAATGCTTCAACAACCCTCGCACAACCATGATGGCCGAGCGGGGCTGAGCCATGAGTTTGGTGTGAAGGCCATCCTAACAACCTGTTCTTACAGTAACAGTCGCCTCTGCTGATTTTCAGCCTCCGCAGCATGGTGGTCAGGCTTGCTACTCTCGTTACTAACCGCTGCTCCAGGCAGCAGGCAGTGGCCTGGAGGGAAAGTCACTATGCCAAGTAAGAGTCCCACTGTGTGCACGTTGCATAAAGCAAAGGGAAGCTGGGGCATGTGGTCTATAGCTAAGGATGGAATGGGACACTTTCGGAGGTGGATGTCTTTTTAAATACAACGGTGGCACTGTGTGTGTGCATATGTGTGTGCGTGTGTGTGTGTGTGTGTGTGTGTGTGTGTGTGTGTATCTATCTTTACAGGTGGGTGTATATAGCAGTGTAACACATTTAAGGAGGCTGGCAACCCCACGGCCTCCTTAAATGCAGGTTTCTGAAAAATACCGATGTGCCATTGAACACAAAATATTCATGTATCTCTGATGGAAAGTATCCTTCTTCAGAGTGTGTGGGCAAATATGATGCTATAAATCCAGGAGTCCCCACGTAAGATTTTTTTCCAGTGGCTTAGTAGACAGGAGGGGCACCTAGCCCATTGTGATTTTATATGCTTTTGGAAATGGGGAAAAAAAGAAATGTCTCTATTGCTCAAAGCTCTTGGGCATGCACACACAAAATGAATTACAGCATGAGCAGTCTATGCAGGGAACTCACAGTTAGGTTAATAAAATATAAATACTGGCAGTGGCCGGAGGACAGGAAGGTGGGAGGTGGGTTGTTAAGGGCTGGAGGGTGAGGGAGGTGCCGGGATGGGCTTATGAGCTCGCTTTATGTGGATTAGGGACCGTGGCTGTGTTTGCCCCAGTGGCACTGGCAGCTGCGCTTCTTAATGAGTTATCACATCCCAGGCTGAGCGGGCAACAGGGCACATTAGGAAACATGCTAAAGAAAAGTTCACTGCCTTGCACAGTTTACAGTCTGAAGAGGCTAGAAGTGAGCCCGGGGGACCTTTCTGGAAGGAGGTGAAAATAGATATTTCCTGGGAAAAGCCAAACTGACTTTTATCAGCCATCTAGACGATGAGAGAGCAGCGACCTGAGTCCCGTCCTCCCAGGCAGGTCCTTGGGCCAAGGGTTGAGTGTGACTGCAGACAGGACCAGACTTCGTGTGCAACATAGAAAGTTGTACGCTCGTTCATTTGAACTTTCCTAGCATCGATGGCCGAAGACCCTCCTGGCAGGAGTGTGCCAATAAAGAGAGGATGTGAAGGGGGGCGTCTCTGCCTTCTGAGCAGTCAGGGTCTTCACCTCCTGGGCGAATGCTGCACCTGACTCAGTGGGAAGGTAGAGGAAGGAAGTCATCATTTTTGATCACCTACTCGGTGGAAGGTACTGTGCTTGTTCTTCTCACAGACCTTACCCATTTCAGCCTCTCAGGAATCCTGAGAGATGCATATTTTAAAGCCCATTTTTAAAGGAAGCCATGGGAGAGACCCAGACCTCTGTGACTGAAAATCTCTGTGCTGTTTCTATGTCACCACGCTTCTAGTGTTTATGTACTTCCTTGGAAGTGCTTTTGGTCTGTTTTGTCTTTTGCTTCTGCGACTCCTGCAGTCAGTTGTTGACTGTGTAGTGAAGCCAACTCTTCAGGTCCCAGGACTCGCCCTCCAGGAGAGAGGGCAGGAAGCAGCTAATGGTTAGATGTGTGTCTTTTTTGTTTGCCTGTTTCTGTTAGCGTCTCTCTGTTTAGAGAGGAAGGGAGAGGGAGAGAGAGAGACAGAAACATCAATGATGAGAGAGAATCATTGATTGGCTGCCTCCTGCACGCCCCACACTGGGGATCAAACCCGCAACCCAGGCATGTGCCCTGATGGGGAATTGAGCCATGTCCTCCTGGTTCATAGGTGGACTTTCAACCACTGAGCCACGCCGGCCAGGCTGGACGTGTGTCTTGAACATCACCACGGCTTCCTCGCTTTCCATTCGCTCTCTCCAATTGCTGTTCTCTTCCACCTCATTCTTTCATCTCGTAGTGGTCCCAGCGCCATGCACTTGTGGGGTCAGGCAGTGATGTGGAATTTGAAGCTATGGAGCAGGAAAGTGACCTTGTGGGAGCAACTCTAGTCCATAGAAGAGTGCCTGGTAATATCTTAAATATTTTATAAACAAACCTGTTATTATCTTCTCCTTGTGACAGAGAGATTAAATTTGGACCTTTTGAGTGGGCGGGAATTAGACCCCTTCAGGTAATATGCCAGATGCAAGAACAATGAAGGAGGAAGGGTGGTACAAGCAATGTCCAAGTGGGGATTTAGACTGGGAGTCAAAGCACTTGTGTGTTAGCAACAATAGAGAATACTTGTAATGAAAAATGGTAATAGAAATTGCCTTTAATGCTTACTCTATGAGCGGGGCTAGGGGATTTACAATACTGCTGCTCCTAATGCTATTTGCATGACCTTGGACAAATTCGTTTCCTTGCTAGTTCCTTGTGTTCCAATTGTCAAATGCGGTGTTAGACTTAATCATCGAGTCATTACATTTTTAAACTATTTTTAAGAGGAAAAAAAACCTCTTAAAAATCTTTACTAAATTTCTTTACACCCATTGGAAGCGCTTTAATTGAAGCACATGATCTCTAACTCAGCCAACTGTGTCAACTCCTCGGAACCCTCTGAGGAACACAGCTTGGACACCTCGATGAAAAGTGGTCTGTTTCTTATTTTAGACCAGGGCCATAGGAATGCATAGCATCCTGTAAATTATTGATAAAGCTCCGTGAGTTTTACAGTTAATTTCTGTGGCCTGCAGGGATCCAAAGTCTAGCAGCCAAGGTGATCTTTGCTCCTATGGAGACCTGGTAAAGGCTCTGCTGCTGCAGTTTGAGAGTGGCCATCAGAGTCACAGCACAGCGATTGGGATAACCCCCACTTTTCACATTGTGGGTACCAGTTTCTGGGGAGCCTAAAGCCACAGTGAGCCCCTGCAGCCTATTACATAGAATAGATTCCATGCAAAGACCCATAATCTTTGACTTGTCCTGATTTATAAAGAAATATTGTTGGCTGATAAATGTTGTGTACTTGGGTTTCAATTTTTTATCTTGCTGAGCCCTCCCTGCTCCCTGAGGTTCCATGAAATAAATTGTGACTTTTTGTCCTGGAGGCACCAGAGGTTTTCTGAATTAGTTTTCTCAGAGGCTGGTGTTAAAGCAGCCAGATCTACCTGACATCAGCGTTCAATCGTAAAGCCATCAGGCAAAAGAGGTTTTTGAAACCCAAACCTGAGTTTATTTTTTGTTACATTTATTGGCCTTCTCACCTCACCAAGGCAATGCCCACTCATTTGTTGTAAGACCTTGGGCAATACCTTCAATTTTCTGTACCTTGTTTTCTTCCTCCTCTGCAAATTGGGAATAATAACAATAATAATAATACCCACTTTGAGAATTGTGAGGATTAAACGAGTTAATACAATATGATTGACTAGTTCTTGGTACACAGTAAATGCTATATAATTATTATTGTAATTATTGCCATTATTTTTCTTCCTTTGGAAAATCTAACAAGTATAAAATAGAAAAAAATAACCCTTTTACCCAGAAATAACTTGTACTAGTCACATACTAAACAACTCCTTTATTATTTTAGTCTGTGAATGAATAATTATTAATATTATTAACAATATTCTTACAGAATTCGCTTCATACTAATTTTACCAGTTTATCATGAGCATTTCCTATGGCCAAGATCCTCTTTAATCACATGCTCTTTTCTGATTGTGTGAGAGTAATTTAAAATGACCTCTCACCGGTGGATAATGTGCTGTTTCTCTTTTCTGAAATAATTATTTAAAATGCTCTCACGGACACACTTTGAACTAGTAGCACTCATGATGCAAATGAAGTTCAGGTGCACAGAGAGCAGGCAGTAGACCACCAGCCCAGGACCAGGTGGAACCATAGCCCTCTTCCCCAGGGGTCCCGGGCTCTCCCCTGGACTGCACTGCCCCCTGCTGAAGGGTGGGCGCAGCAGAGCCCTGGAGGGAAGCCAGCACCCTAGCAATTTCAGTTTCCCCGAATGATCTTAGTGTCACGTGGCTGATTGCACAGAAAGAGGGGGTCCCAGTGTCCCTCACCGCTGTGGGCTCTCTTGTCATCGCTCCCCGCTGCCTCTCCTTGCAGATGGCTGAAAGTGAGGACAGGAAGCTTCACTCTTGCAGTGGCGGGGATGTCTTCTCTGGTCACTTGTTTCCTCTTCCTTTCTCCTCACTGCGTCTCCTCTGGCTCTGCAGCTGCTTTCCTCGGACCCACTGTACCTTCCTCAGGAGGCCCAGGCCCCTGGGGTTCGGTTCCCATTTATTCTACAACAGAGACAGAGACCCCTGGTCATAACCGAGTGACTCCCAAGGCCGTTGTCTCTCACCCACGGGTTGGGAGGCAGCCATAAGATTAGGGAGCTAATGAGATTAGGTGTGATACTCCTAAAGAGGTTGGGCTTGAGTCCATTGATCATATCTCATTCATTGACTCATGCATTCAATTAATATGTATCTTCCGCTTACCCCTGGCCAGGCTCTCAGTATACAGGAGAGACACATTTCCTGCTCTTGTGGAGCTTACATTCCAGGGGTAAGAGAAAGAATTATAAAAACATACCACCATATCGTGTGGTCGGAAAACAAGCAGCTTAAGGGGGTGGTAAGAAGAGAGGGGAAGTGAACGTCATTTTCAGTAAGAGAAGGTCTCCCTCAAATGATATTTGAACTGCTCTGAAAAGAAGCCAGAGGACAGAGGAGGCTGTGCCCTGTGCCCAGATGCTCTGTCCTGGTCTGAGTTTAAATGCCAAGGACGAGTTCGCCCTGGGAAAGGGCTGGCAACCCCGCTGGTCCGAAAGCTGCTCCGTAATGAATCCCCCTTGGAGGTCCGCAGGCGGCCTGCTCCCTGGACCGGGCCTTGGCGTGGTGCTGCCGCAGCTATTCCTGCCCCAGGGGTTTCCCCTGTGTGTGTACTGGGCCGAGGTCTCCTCTGGGTTCTGGTTTTGCTCTGTATCAGCAGCACACATTAATTCGATCTATTTCATCAGTATATAGTCCAACGTGCTAACATTTCTCTCTGTATGATGGCACTCTTGTTTTCCAGTCCTGCTTTTTTTTTAGTTTTATTTGAATGATTTCAGGGTCACCATGCAGCTGAAAGACTATACAAAGAACTCTCACCCGATTTGCATTTCTCCAGATTCACTTGCCCTTTATAATTTTTATGGACCCCTGGGATATAGGTTGCATACATTGTTATAGCCTTTGTCATTTTATCACCGTAAGAATATTACTTCTCAGTATTTTCCAAGAACAAGTATAAATACAATTGTGATAAAATTCAGAAAACTTAGCATTGATACAAACTTTTATGTAATCTACAACCTACATTCCAATTGAAAGTTTCCCCCCACAAATTACTTTCATAGCATCCCCTCCACCCCCTGCCCTCCATTATAATATCTGGTCTATATCAGACAGTACACTTGGTTTAGTTAATTAGTTAGTTAGTTAGTTTGTTTGTAGTTTTCTTTAATCCAGAACAGTTTCTTAGTCTTTCCTTATCTTTTATGACATCGCCATTTTAAAAAATATATATATTTTATTGATTTTTTTTACAGAGAGGAAGGGAGAGGGATAGAGAGTTAGAAACATTGATGAGAGAGAAACATCGATCAGCTGCCTCCTGCATTGTCCATTATTTTGGCTGATAAATAGGAATTTTCTAATTTTATCATTCTTGTGTATCTATTAATTGGTATTAATACCATCAAAACTTTTTCTGCCATCTATCATCTTTTTATGTCTTTCTTGACTTTTATTTTATTTAATGGGTTATAATGCAATACTGTTTTATTTAACTTGCTGCTAAAATTTTCTCAGAAACCATCAGTATGGGCTGCTTAAGGCCTCGTCTATGTCTTATTAATGTCCTCATCTTTTCTTTTAGGATCACTATTCTACTTTCTAGTGAAATAAGACGTTCCAGGTTCATCCTGCATTTTCTGTTTCCCAAAGCTGGAGACAGCCAAAACTTCAAGGACTCCTGGTTCCTCTTAGGGGAGAATATTGTTTAGAAACCAAGAGCCAAGCAGGAACTATCCTCGTTACTATGAGAGTGTTGATCGGGGCCCTTTCTGTGAGCTGAGATAGGAGAACTCCCTTCAATTCCAATTCAACCCTAAGGGTTCTTCCTTATTCCATGTTGCTTATCTTCCTTCTCTCATCGTAAAAACCTTAACTCTCAACAACATCAATTGACTAAGGAATATATGCATTCCTTAGTCATCTAATGTACTCAATATAATTTCAGAATTACTTTACTCATGTCAGTAAAAAAAGCCAAATTACTAACATGATTTCAGGTTGTGTTTGCTGTTCTGTACTTCTGTTTTTGACAGAGCATGTATAATAAACAAAGTAGGAGTTCCAAAGTTATTTAGCTTAGTCTCCCCAACCCTGATATAGGGGGATGTTATTCATTTGAGTTATGGAAATAGTCACAGGGATTTAAAGTACAGCATAGGGATATAGCCAATAATCTATACTAATAAAAGGGTAATATGCTAATTAGACTGGGTGTCTGGACATCTTCCAGACATCCGAATTCCTTCTGGACAGTTTGGGGGAGACCAGGCTGGCAGGGGGGCAGTTGGGGAGCAACCAAGCCAGCAGGGGTCAGTTGGAGGGTGACCAGGCAGGCCAGCAAGGGGGCAGTTGGAGTGGCGACCAGGCCAGCAGGCATACTAGCGGTTAGGAGACAGCGGTACCAGATTGCGAGGGGTCCCTGATTGGGGAGGGTGCAGGCTGGGCTGAGCACCCCCCCATGCATGAATTTCATGCACCGGGCCTCTAGTATGATAATCATGTGTGGTGTCAGATGGGTACTAGACTTACTGGGGAGATCACTTTGTAAAGTCTATAAATGTGTAATCACTATGTTATACACCAGAAACTAATATTGTATGTCAACTTTAACTGAAAAATAACAAACAAAGAAATAGAACTAACTCTATTTGAGCCTGCTTGTATCCAGTTTCAATATTTATTTTCCCATTGTTTTTTATTTAATGTTATTGGCTCCAGAACTAAAAACAAAACAAAATAAAATTGTAAAAGCTACTCAGAGAAGTATTTCTGCTTTTTCTATTCCGTTAACTTATGTCTCCCTCCTTCTTTTAGGTAACAAGTTTTATAAGTTTCTAGTTTATTCTCTCCCTTTCTCTCTCTCTCATCGTGTTTGGTCAAAACTAAGTAGTGTATATACTGTGATAGGCAGAATTCTAAGATGACCCCCAGTGAGTCAGTCACACCTGGTTTAATGCCCCCTCCTGAATATAGGTGGTAACCCAGTATTGAGAGGTTGAGGGTATTGGGGCAGGGGAGGAGAAGGAAGCCAGGACAACAGGGTGCTCTCAGTGCCCATGTTCAGTCTCACAAATGCTATCACGTGTAAGGAGACTAACACTTTAATTAAGTAAATGTAGGAGATTGCGTGGGGGACGTCCCAGATCTCTGGTATAGATGGCAGCCTGCCTTCATCAGACACCTCCTAGAGAACTTGATGTTCTCCACGTGAAACGGGGGTGATCCCCCTCATGAATTTAGTCTCCTTCCTCCCTGCATCCTCCCCTCGTTCTTAGCTTTCCTTCCCTGTACAGTCATCCCGTTCAGCATTGGGTACTGAGGTTGTGGCCAGTTTTCACCCTGGGAGCCTCAGGTCTAAAATGGCTTTCCTTCCGCAGCTGTCTGAAGGGGTTAGTCCTCAGGGCAGTGAAAACATAGGCTGTGCATGTATTCAGGGCTCCCAGAGACTCCAGAAACGACCTTCATGGATGTGATTAGGGGTACGAAATGTAATGCAAACCATTTCTTTAGATGGCATGTCTAATTCTGATAGATTGGTGTAGCTATGGAGACAGAGAGAGAGAGAAAGAGAGGAGAGAGGACATTTATTTCTATCTAATCTAGGCAGTATATTAACTCCCTTTCTTCATTTATGCAATTCCCAGATTATCAGACAAACCTTGCCTTTCACTGTAGAACTTGGAAGATTCTAGATAGTTCCCGTCCCACCTTTTTATCATGTAGCATTACTTGCAATGCTGACACATAACCCAGAGTGTGTCACACAGATTCACTGACTCCGGTTTTGAATCACCAGCTCCAGTTGACAAGGCCTGGAGCTGAGAACGAATCTGTTTCCGTGAGGACAGGGCAGCTGCCGCACCTCAGTTCCAGGGATGGTCATGGCTGGGACTCCCAGGGGACCTGCCCAGAGCCCAGCAGGGGAGACAGGAGTATTCCCAGTGGATCAGTCCTGTGACATCATTCTGGGATGGCCCCTGACTACCCCCATAAATGGCTTTTCTCCCTCTCAGAGAATTGATCAGCATCCTTTTACATAAATGCCCTATTTGGCCTCAGTTGCTTTCAACTAAGCACCCTGATTAATATACTGGATAAGTCCCTTCATCTCTCTCTCTCTCTCTTTTTTTAAATATATTTTTATTAATTTCAGAAAGGAAGGGAGAGGGAGAGAGAGAAACATCAATGATGAGAGAGAATCATTGATCGGCTGCCTCCTGCATGCCCCCCACTGAGGAGCAAGCCTGCAACCTGGGCATGTGCCCTGACCGGGAATTGAACCCTGACCTCCTGGTTCATAGGTCGACACTCAGCCACTGAGCCACGCAGTTCCTTCTTCTCTTTGAGACTCAGTTTCCCTCTGTGCAATTGGCTGGTTGGTCTATATATGTTGGTAAGTCAGTCTAGCAATAGTAAGAGGATTTATCAAATAATTTGTATGCTCAAAATTAAAGAAATAAGGACAAAACGTCTTTGAAATAGAGATAACAAACCGCAGACTGGCTCCGTTAGGTGTTTCAGAAACGATTTCAAGCTCATTAGTTGTTTTCTCGTTCCAAAATGGTCAGTGACCTGGCAGTGGGTTTCTCACTCTGTACAGTGAATTCTGCTTCTGTTACAGGTGGGCTGGTCTCAGAAGGAAGATGTTTATGTTTAAAAAGCATCAAACTAATTAGAGTTCTTTAAAACGGTGTTCCTTTCTTTGAGGGGGTGAGCAATAGGCAATGTGGACGAAATAACACTTTCTGTGTGAGTTTCAGTATTTAGACGAAGAGATAATAAAAGGAGCTTGAGGTACTGCCTGGGAAGGAGGGCTCTCCAGGGGAAAAAGGACGGATAGTCGGAACCTATTAACTGAACATTCCTTTTTTTCCAGGGGACAGAGAATTGAGAAAAAATTTTAGAATAAAATAGACTTTTATCAGGCTGTCTGTTTCCTTTTGGAAAATACTTCGAAGTGTTTGGCACTCCCAGGGCTTTATAGGCAGTGTTGGGTGTTTGTCAGGTTACCAGGACATACGTGTATTTCAAACACCCACCAGTGAAGACAGCTGAGCTCTCAGGAGCTTGGGCAAGGGTTTTATAAAGCGTGAAACTTGTAGTTGCTTGGAAAACAGGCAAATTGAGAAGGAACTTATCAGTTAGTGCAGATTTCACCGGTAAGAACTTTTTGAAGGTTGGCAGAAACTGATGGTTCTTTACATGACATTTAACAGGTTAATTTCCCGGGGGTGATTTTAGGGTTTTTCACCACAGGAGGTAACACAACAAAAAGGCTAAAGCACACCTTTCTCATCACCAGAAAAATCACTCTGATGCTTTCACCATGAGCTGGTTTAAGGCTAAAGCTTCCAAATGCTCTCTTACCTGAAAATGTGGATAAGAAATGAGGATATTTTCCCATCAACTCGCCTTAAACATTGCATGATGGATAACTTGTCTCTCGGTATCTCAGGAGATTGGTTCCAGGACCCGAGCAATTACCAAAATCAAAGGATGGATGCTCAAGTCCCTCATATAAAATGGCTATTTGCATATAACCTATGCACATCATCTGATGTACTTTAAATCATCTCTGCAGCACTTAAAATTCAAGGTGAATGCTATGTAAATAGTTCTTACAGTGTAATGCTTAGGGGATAATGACTAGAAACATGTCTGTACATGCTCTCCATGGACACAGCAATCATAAGCCTAACTACAAAGCTCATGTCAGCCACAACAGAACATCTTGTTGTTTCCCCCCCAAATATTTGCAGCCCACGGTTAGTTGAATCTGAGGATGCAGAGGCCATGGATAGAGAGGGCTTGCCGTAGACATGAATTATTTTTGTTGTATGTAACTGATGGGCCCTTCTTTAGCTGTATTGTTGGTGTGGCTACATATTTATCTCTGGTTGAAAACCCCTCAAAGCTTTTCACCTGTTTTCAGTTTTGGTAGGGAGCACCACAGGTCTTCATCAAGTATTTCCTGACGTCCTTAGTGTACCACCAAAGTCCACCTCAGCCCCTGCTTTGTGAGGAATCCAACCTGAGGCACAGTGCAAGCTGTCCCGCAGGAGATACTAAATTAAGAGCATGAGATGAAGTGGAAAATGGCAGCGCTAAAGAAAGAAATTAAAACAGATTATGAGATAGCATTTAAAGCACATCAGAAGCAGCAATGTACAGAATTGACTTGCAGAAAATAGTCGGTTATGTGAAGGGCAATTACGAAAAAACCTACAGAATGCAGTTGAAATGGGCCAAGAAGAAAGCAATTAAAGATAAAATGAACTATCTGGAACTTAGACGCTTGCACAAAGATTGGGGTTATTGAACAAAGTAACCCAACTAATTATGGAATAGAAAAATATAAAATAGTAATTTTTTTCCAAAATAGAGGAATATGTGACTCTTGAAGGGTGCATCATGTTGCCTTAGAGACAAAAATGTGGGTGCACATACGTTTGTGGAGAGGTGATTTCAGAACACAAAAGCAGAAGAGGGGAAAAGGGTGAAATAAGGGGGAAAAGCCAGTATAGTGTTAATGAGCTGGTTTCTACTATGAACTCCTGGGTCAGGACTACAAGGTGCAATTCACCTCAGAATAATTCTACCAGAAACCAGGGGACTGGGGCATTTAGTACTGATTCCCACCCTCCGTTGTTCAGGTTGACTGAGGTGGCATCAACTCTGAGATGCCACAAGGGTGGGCAGCCAAGGAAACTCCTGGCACAGGAGAAGGCCTTCAGGAAGAGAAGTGGCACAGTCAGGGTTCTCAGGCAGGAAACTGAGCATCCTGGGAACCATCTGCATCTACAGGTAAATTCAGGTGGACATGGAGGAGAGGGGGCAGGCTATCACTGGCTTTTGAAAAGAATAATACAAAATGATCAAGATTGAGACAATTTAGAGAGGATATTAAAATTTAAGAATTAATAAAAATTATACAACCACATAGAGGAAACATAACACAAATAGAAAGAATAGACAGACCACCATTTGCACATGAAATGACAGGAAACAAAGCAACAGATTTGCAGAGCGCTGTAGGACAGTAAATATATCCAGGCAGTACAGTGGCTGTTCCGTTGGATAAATCAACCAACTCTGCCAATTAGAAAATAAACAGAAACGTACTGCAAATAAGTTATAAAATTTAAATGTTAGATTTAATAGGTATATTAAATTAAACTGATGTATGTACAAATCTATAAACATAAAAATACTGCCAACTAAAAAAATCTAATAATAAATTCTAATGTCAAAGAGGAAATTAAACATGCTGTAGGTTAATGTCCAGTTAGAAGCAAAAATAAAAACACTCCAAATTCTATAATGTAGAGCTAAAACTATATTAAGAGGACAAAATGTATAACATAAATGTTAATTTCATAATACGAAGTAATAAATACGAATTACTTAAACTTCCAACAAGAAATTTATAATAGAATATAAAAAGGACTATGTATGGAAAAGAAAATGAGGAAATCAATAAAGATAAAAGTAAAAATTAATGTATTATGAAATATTAAAATAGTAGACTTGATAAATATAGTTCAACAATTACACAGCAAATAATAAAATGGAAAATAGATAAAATTAAGAATTAATAGAGAAAATAACTCAGCCACCTGAAGAATAGGTGATGGTAGGCATTTTAAGGAGGTCATGGCATATATAAAATTGTGTAGGCATAATCCAAGCAAGACTGATTTTAAAAGGAAACCCATAGACCCTGGCTTGTGTGGCTCAGTTGGTTGAGCATCATCCCATGCACCAAAAGGTCACTGGTTGGATTCCCAGTCAGGGCACATAACCAGTTTGCAGGTTTGATCCCTGGTACAGGAGGCAATTGATCCAAGTTTCTCCCTCTCCCTCTCCCTCTCCCTCTCCCTCTCCCTCTCTCTCCCTCTCCCTCTCCCTCTCCCTCTCCCTCTCCCTCTCCCTCTCCCTCTCCCTCTCCCTCTCCCTCTCCCTCTCCCTCTCCCTCTCCCTCTCCCTCTCCCTCTCCCTCTCCCTCTCCCTCTCCCTCTCCCTCTTCCTCTTCCTTTCTCTATCTCTAAATAAATTAAAAATACATATTTATAAAGAAACCTATATGTGGAATGGTGAGCCTGGGACAAGTAATTCAGGCAAAAGAATGGAAGAAGAAGTTAGAAGAATTGGCTCAGATCTCAGTAATCATAAAGTGTGAGCTGTGTTGCAGAATGCATTATATTTAGCATACATATGTACTAAATAGATAAATAAAATATGTATATATTCAGAAGTTTATTGCAAACTTTAATTTCCTGTCCCTAGAAAACTGACTAAATCATTTGTCAAATGACGGTATTAGAAAATTCTCTTTTCTTTCATTGCTGTGGCTATTTGATGTTACTGTTTAAATTCTGAGTCCAGTTCTGGTCCATGTCTCACACACTGTTCTGGAATTGTTGCTTCTTTGCATAGGACTGAAAAAACACTGCAAAAATTATATTCCTTCTCTTTGCACATGTTTAACATTCCAATTTTCAGTACTTTTTCTATAATTCTTCACAGGAAACTTTGTGAAAGTTGGAGTTTAAGGAGGCTCAACCTTATTTACATGCATATTCTTCCAAGCAACAGGCTGTCCCATTATAATAGTCCTGTGAGTGGTAACATAAACTGTCCTGTCCTGGGGATTGGCTAAACATTTTCCTTCCTATGTTAATCTCTTCTTGAAAAGTTTCCCTTACACCCGGCCGGCCTGGCTCAGTGGTTGAGTGTCAACCTATGAACCAGGAGGTCACAGTTTGATTCCGAGTCAAGGCACATGCCTGGGTTGGGGCTCAATCCCCAGTGTGGTGTGTGCAGGAGGCAGCCAGTTGACGATTCTCTCTCATCATTGATGTTTCTCTCTCTCTTCCTCTCTGAAATCAATAAAGAATATATATTTTTTAAAAGTCTCCCTTACTCTTTAAGAGTAATGAAACCCTTAATTTCCCATGTGCACTATAAAGGAATATTCCCCTACGAACTTCTACTCTCACTTTGCTTTCTCTGCCTCCCACTGCCCTGATATAAGCCCCTGTGGTTTTGCTGCCTTGGTTTCCAGCTCAGTGTCCAGATAGTGGTAGGGGCTGGAAATCAGAGTCAGAGCAGGAGGACGCTCATGGAATACCTTCTACACAGACTCTTTGGCCATCCACCATTCTCTGAGGAAGGAATTAGAGTCGGTCTTCTCATTCATTAGTTATTCAACCAATGTGCATTAAAACCCATTATTCATCAAGCACTGGGATAGGTGCTAGGGATGCAGGCATGGACAAGACAGAGCTGTTGCTAAGGTGACCTCACAGAAATATGATAATTAAATCGGTTAAGGCAATCGACTGCAATGAGTGCAATGAAAAAGGAGTTTCCTGGGGCCAGGGAGGAAAGGAAGCTACACAATGTGGGGGGGGGGGGGGCTGGTGGGGAAGACTTTCTGGGGTAGGTCACACAGGACTCATATGAAGAACTAGAGAAGGAGTTTGCCGTAAGAATATGGGTGTGTGTGTGTCTGTCTGTGTGCGTGTGTTGGGGCTGATGGATAGGAATGGACAAGTTGTGGAGAAAGTAGTAAAGAGATAGCCTGGCATTTTCTGTACCAAAAGGGCCTGGAGGGAGAGGTGCTTTTACCACTTGTATAACAGCACATTAATTGAGCTTGTGGATTTTTTCTTAACTTCAGACTTTGAATTTCTTAAAATTAAATTCCTGTATTTTAATTAAGCATTTGAGAAGCAATTCATACAGAGGAACACAGCTGAGAAACAAATACTGTGCCTTAGAAATGCTTTCCTGCGCCACTTACACGATCAACGTAATTTCCACCTTTAAAACGGTTTAGACAGAAGAAGCTCCACAGGCATTTAGAAAAGAGATGAAAGTAAATATTTATTGGCGCGACTCATTTTCTGTAAGCTTTCAGCCATGCTCTGGATCAAATGGAGTTAACGACTTCAAGGATCAAAGGGCTGAATATCATAAAGTGGCCACATAAACGCCAACGCTATCCTTCATTTGGGGAACATATTAAGAGTGTCTTCGGTGACCTATAGAAAATTATGTTATGCTCTTGCTCTCTATTTGAAATAAACTCTTCCTATCACTCAAGAGACATTTCTAATTTGCTTAATGCCTCTCTTGTGCTGCAGGAAAAAATAATAAAACCTAACAGATTGCATAGGAAAGAGAATTCTTAAATGCCTGCACTTTGGAGTCGTTTATCCATTTATTTGTTTATTCATTCATTCAACAATTTGTTTTGTGCTTATATTGTCACAGTGCAAGGCCCTGCAGACACAGGTGAGAAAGTCAGGCCTGATCCCTGCCTTTGGAGCCTACATTTTTATGGAGGAGACAAACAATAGTGTATAAACCCATGAATAAATGCAGGACCTAATAAATGCTATAAAGCCAGCAAATGTTAGGATAGGATGGGGAATAACTTAGTGATGCCACATTTCATAGGGCATAAGGGAAAGACTCTCTCAAGTGACATTAAAGCAAAGGCTTGACTCTTGCTTTCTTTGGTCTCAGGTACAGTATGTAAAGTGGGCTGATAGTAGACCCCAGGTTATAGGGCTTCTGAAAGCATCAAATAAGATAACAAAGGTAAAGAACCAACCTTAGTGCCTGACAATTCTCAATAAATGTTATTATCAAATAGGGACTGTAATTTATAGAATACTAGAGGCCCGGTGCAAGGATTCGTGCACATTGAAAGGAAATTAATTAGAAGAAATACTTTAGAGGACCGGGTGGGATTGTGGGAGGTTGGCTGGCCAGGGAAGAACAGTAGGAGGGCCCCAGGCCATGTCTGGCCCATCTTGCCCAGTCCCGATGGGCCAGAACCCAGCAGCAAGCTAACCTACCAGTCAGAGCATGTGCCCCCTGGTAGTCAGTGCGCATTATAGTGACTGGTCTAATGGTTGAATGAATGGTCGGACACTTAGCATATTAGGCTTTTATTATATAGGATATTGCTGAACATTTTTTAAATAAACTCATGGACACTCACAGAGATATAACCATGCTGTGAAGTCAGGCTGTGCATTTTTAAAAAAATCTCCTTTTGTTCACAATTCCAGGACATTGAAATCAAATTAAGACATAACCTACTGGTCTTTTAAAAAATTGCAAATTAATTTGCATCAGCTCATTTCAATGGAAGAGCAAAGAGAGAGAGAGAGAGAGAGAGAGAGAGAGAGAGAGAGAGAGAGAGAGTCCAGGAAAGCAGAGGCAGCAGCAGGCTGTGTGTGGCTGTTCTGAATCTCATCTGTTCTCCATGGTTCCTATTTGGATCAGAGTCCAAAAGCAAGAAGTTGCCTTCAGAGAACTGATCTACCAAAAGCCCTGCATGTAGCTGAAGGTTTTAGTGAAATATTCGGTGTGAGGCGGGCTAGAATCTGGGCTTCTGTGCGAGTGCTGAGGCACGTGTTGAATCAGAGTGCAGGAGCAACGCCGGCTCAGAGGACCCCTAACACCTGGGGCAGTTGTCCACTTGTGTCCAATTCCCTTCTGATCCTCCCAGCCACATGCTTTGTATTGTCACTGCTGGTGACAGTAATGATAACTGACATCTGTATCAAACTTTACAGCCCATACAGTACTATGTAGGACAGTGACATAATGGGTCTGAAAATAATCCACTGAAATGTTATTATTGCCCAATTACTTTTTAAATGAGAGTCGATTTTCCTAAAAAATGCCCAGGTTGTAAGGACAGAAGAGGGGCTTTTTTTGTGTCAAATTACTATCATTTTTGGGCCCAGCTAGCATGGATCCGTAGTTGAGCATTGACCTATGAAGCAGAAGGTCAAGGTTCAATTGCCTGTCAGAGCACATGCCTGGGACTTCTGTGTGCAGTGTGCAGTGTGCAGGAGGCAGCTGATTGATGATTCTCTCTCATCATTGATGTTTCTATCTCTCTCCCTCTCCCTTCCTCTCTGTAATCAATAAAAAATATGTTAAAATTACTATCATTTTGGGAACATCAATTCTCATTTACTTACCAGTGTCATCTTCTAAAGGGAAGATTGACAACTCAAATTTGCCTCCGTACGGTCTGTGCTGGGCAGCTTGTTGGAATGCATCTGAGAGACCTGCTTACTACATAATCAGTTCTCTTCCCTTTTCTTTATTTTGGCTGCTGGGGAAGCCTGAATAAATTTCAAATTGGTTTCTGACACAGCTATCATCTCTTCTCTTCATAAATTTTCTTCTTTTCCTTTTTTTCCCCTTTTAACTTTCCTGTGGGTATGTAGATATCTACATCGATAACTACATCTCTGTGTTGTTTGCACAACTGCATTCACACATATATCTCTGTGGCAAGCTGCTCTAGTATGAAAGCCGTCAAGCCGTAAATTATAAATATACAGTAGGACTCAAAGCAATTGAGCAACTTGTGAATTTAGAAAGAGTATTTTGGCATTAGAAAGTAGAGCCATTTTTTTTTTAGCATATTAGCCCGGAAAAAGACACAAATGTAAGTCAGCCTGATTTTGCATTAATTTCAGTAAAAGATCTCTCTTATCCCAGTCTGCTTGCTCATTCTCAGCCTTTAAAAAATGCCACTTCTTTGTGTGAGTCCTGCAACATTCCGACAGAGAAACACATGAACACATTGGGACAGATCTTCTCATTATTAATTTAAAAAAATAAGAAATTCCTATTTATACAAAACTTGGATGATTCATCATTAACTTGTCAAAACATAGTTGCACTGTACCCAAATTACTTTTACTTTTGATTGACACACTTCGATGGCAAAGTCAGAAATACTATATTTTAAATTCAATTGCAATCTGCAAATCAAGGCTCTAAATAACAGTTTTTTAACATATAAATAGGAAAAAAGTTGGAGTCCCCTGATGTTGGAGTGAAAATCTCAAAAGGATTCTTGTCTTTTAGCTTTGAGGCCATTGTGTGTATGTCTGCGCGTGTGTGTGTAATATTTCTAGAAAATGTACCTAGATCAAAGCATTCTGTGTGCATTACCAGAAGAAAATTTCTGGGTGGGAAGAAATATCTCATTTATAGGGAGCATAGTTCATTGAACAAAAACACTCCCCAGGTGAGGAATTCCCTATTGATTTTATATCTGCTCGACCCCAATCGTTTCTTTGTCGAAGGATTGAGTTAACTATCATGGCAAGATCATAAGTCCCTATGTCTTCACTAATTTAATAGAATTTTGTTGAATACTTATCTTTAGAAACCATGCTTAAGGCTATCATATAGTATGTCCTCTAAACCAGGACACTTTTAAGAGCAACAAGAATGTTATTAATAATCAAACTAAGACACATGGGATTTGGAGATTTGGTGACTTTTCTCAAGGTCACATAGATGGGAAAGGGCAGATAGGACCTGGGTGCATGTTGAATGTCTTTTCCAGGACAAGGCAGTGTTTAGTGTATAGTAAGTGTTCAACAAATTTCTGATCATTTAATGAAGAAATGAATCATTATGTTAAGTGAAATAAGCCTGACACAGAAATATCACATTATCTTATTTGTATGTGGAATCTTGAAAATAATTCATAGTAGCAGAGAGTAATATGCTGGTTACCAGGGAGATGAAGTTGGGGGGGGGGGAAGATAGAGATATTGATCATAAGGTTCAAATTTTCATCTATGGGATGAGTAAGTTCTGGAGACCTAATGTACAGGATAGTGATGAAAAAGTCCTTTGGAGTCATACACGGGCCCTGGTACTGAGTTACATCTCAATCATTTCCTAAGTAACTCTCTTGATTAAGTCTCTTCAGATTTTGAAATTGAGCAGCTTTGTCTGTAAAATATAGATGGAAACAGAGTACTTATATCCAAATAACAGAATCCATATTTGCAATTTTAAGCAGAAAATACATTTATTTAAGGATATATTGAGTAGTTCATGAAGTCATTGGGAAAGTTACACAACTGGACCCACTGGGGCTTCCATAGTTAAAGTTGACAGCGAGACTCCAAGGAGCCCGGGGAGGAGACCCTGGCCACACACTTTTCAGTCCCGTACTTTGCCAAGGTTCTAAGAATTCAAATTTTAGAGGTTTTAGGAGCAGTGATAAGTAACTCTTGGTCAAGAAAACCACATTTAGGGAAAAAAAATCCAACAAAAAAACACTATATATATATATATATATATATATATATATATATATATATATATATATATCTACATCGATATATATATATATATTAAATCCCGAGAGTCTACTGACTAAAGATCTCATCATTACAGCTGTCTCTGGGTGCCCGTGCGGGTGGTTGTGGGGTGGAAAGGGGACAGGGCCTATTTGTGTCCAAAGCTGGCTGATCACACCTCGGATGTGTGGAAACACCTATCAAACAGAAGGAAAGTGACAGTGTCAGCCGGTCCCAGAGAGGAAGGAAAGATTGGTCTTGTGATGAGTCTGAGGGATAAAATATTACAAGGACTCCCCAGAACACGTGCTCACTCACCTCGGGCTGCTCCTGGAGACCCTGCTGCTTTCTTCTCAAGAAGGGATTTTTTGAGGAAAACATGTATTCGTGATTCTGATATTCCTTTAAGGTTTAATCAACTAGATGCCAGCCCAAAGGAAACTCAACAAATGGCTTAGTTCTCTCTCTCTCTCTCTCTCTCTCTCTCTCTCTCTCTCTCTCTCTTTCTTTCTCTCTCTCACGCCCACGCCCCCCCCCCCCCCCCACACACACACATACACACCGGTTAGATTCAAGATATATGTGGAAAATAACTATTTAGCTATATTTATCTATCATTTAAATTTCATTTCTGCCATATTGTGGATTAGTAATGCAGGAACTCCAACTCTCTCCCCTTAGCTCATCACCTCTTCTGTGGTTTATTGCAATATCCCATAAATAATCTCTCTCCTTCCTTAACTGTATTTCTTTGTGAGCAAATCATCAAAGCAATTGTTTTTAGATGTAAAAGTTATGATGTCACTACTCTACTCAGAACTTCAAGGGCATGGCATCATTTCTGACATGGCCTTGGGGACCTGCACAATACGATACCCTCTTATTCATGATCTCCTACCACTTTCCCTCTCATGCACGACCCTCCACATCTGGGCTTCTCCTAATTTCTTCAAAAATCAAACAGTACTATGGTCACTTTGCATGTACTTTTAACTCTGCCTAAAACAGCATACCCTAAATATGTATGTGCCTCTTTCTCTCATGTCTCAATTCTGCTGTTAGTTTAAATGTTCTCTTATCAGTGAGATAATCCCTAACCATCTAGTGAAACAGTATGTTCAGTTGCATATTTCTTCTACTTGTATTCTCTTTCCACTTAACCTGGTCTATTCTGCTTCGGGGTCCTCTCACCACCTGGCACACTATGGTTTATTGTCTGCTTTTCTCCCCACTAGGATGGGAGTACCATGAGAGTGGAAGCTGTATATTTAGTGTGCAGAGCAGCATCTGGAACCACGGTAGGCATTTGTTATGTATTTCTTAAGTGAATGGTTGAATATATGAAAAAGTATTTTCTATTTATGGTAGTGTTTTCATTAGTCAATACCAGTATATTTGTATAAATAAATTAGTATGATTTATCATTTGTTTTTTTAATCAAATAACTTAAACCTTTGTGCATTATGAAAGTGCAACTTTGCTTTTTCCGAACTAAAATTTTTGTTTCTTTTTTTTCTGTCTTGTTTTTCTTTAAGACATAGTATTTCTTTTAAATGATCATGTGACAGTTGATGGGGCTTTTAGAGAATTTGACATCACTTGTACTGGGTAGGATATTTATGATATCTATGTAATGTGTGTTATCTTTACATTTGGCCTTACTTAATCTTCCCATCAATCATTCCCCTTTCCTTCAATATCTTTAATATTTATTATGTTTCTGTGTGGCATCTAAATTTTAAAACTAGAAAGAGGTAGAACACACACGCACACACATTCACACACCTGTACACATAGATATAGCTTATAGATAAGTATCACAGTGGCAATAGGTGAAGTATATAGACACTATATTTTATTTGTAATTTGTAAATCTGTCACAATTATGTGAGATTTTACCTAAGAGGATATATAGTCTTAATGTCGTTTTAACACTTATAATTCACCAAAGAATTAATTCAGGAGACATGTATAGTGGGTGGAGTGACTGTTTTGAAATGTTCTGACTTTAAATCAAACACAAATGCATTAATAGTATTCTTAGGTCTCTTTTCAACCCCATATAAATAGTAATTTCGTCTTAAAAATACTATCATAAATGCAGGCATATCTTCTCTTCCGGTGTTTTATTGTAGCTATAGCAGTGTTATATTGTTTAAAGTGCACTTTTATATATTACTTATTTTTAAAATTTATTGAATTTATTGTGGTGGCATTGGTTAATACAATTATATAGGTTTCAGGTGTACAATTCTATAATACATCATTTGTATATTGTGTGTTTACCACCCCAAGTCAAGTCTCCTTTCATCATTTACCCTCTTCCACCCTGCCCCCTTTCCCTCTGTAGTCACCATACTATTGTCTGTGTTCATGAGTCTTTCTTTTTTTTTCTTTGCTTATTCCATTCACCCTTTTCACCCTTCCACCAGCCCCCAACATCTCCCCTCTAACAGCTATCAATCTGTTGTTTGTATCCATGAGTCTATCTCCACTTTGTTAGTTTATTTTGTTCATTGGATTTCACATCTAAGTGAGAGCATATGGTATTAGTCTTTCTTGGATTGGCTTACTTCATTTAGCATGATACTCTCCAGGTCCATCCATGCTGTCACAAAAGGTAAGGTTTGCTTTTTTTATGGCTGAGTAGTATTTTGTTATGTAAATGCACACAGCTTTTTTATCCACTCTTCTACTTATGGGCACTTGGACTACTTCCAAATCTTGGCTAAATGAATCAGCTTTACAAGAGAAAAAAATAATTTCCAGTTTTTCTATTATTTTATAGCCTGGTGATTAAGTGATCTGATTGAATGATGATATTTGTAAAGTAGATCATATAAATACTACAAAAATTAAATGATCAGATAGCCTATGAATTTTTTTCTATCAGAGTCATGCAATGGCTCTAATGTAACTCCAAGTGTAACATCAATCTGCTTCAAGGTGGGATTATTTGGTTATTGTTAATTGAGGTCTAAAATTCTAATCAGTGAGATGGAACTTCCTCTATGAATAAGGAGACCATGTGATTATGTTCAATGACAAAGATGCACACGTAATAATATTCAGTAGACATACATGTAGAGATAGTTATTACTTTATAAGAAAAAAAAACAAGAAAAAAAGGAAGGATTAAAAATTTTTTGTTGGGTGGTGTTTTGGCCATCAATAAAGAATATCTGAACATATATAAAATATAATTTTAAGAGGTTAAACTGTATCTTTGACATCGATGATGGAAGTTTTTGAAAACCTGTGTTAAAAAAAGAACAAAAGTCATAATAGCCCAAGTCTACATCTTCTGCACATGACTTTCAACATTTCCAATGAATCATGTAAAAGCCTATTAGAATTTCTAATGAAATGTATGCCAGATTAAAAGGGCCTGCCAATTTTTTTTCCAATTTTATAGAAAGAAGAAAAGAAGCATGGTGATAATATGTAGATTTCTCATTCTGAAATGTTTCCTTTTTTTCTGTTCATAACAGGGATTGGAAATGTAGAGATTCTATTTCATAATTTACTTATAGATGTTTGCCTCATACACTTGTGCACGGTATTACAATCTATACTAATAAAAGGGTAATATGCTAATTAGATTGGACATCTTTCAGACATCCATCCAGACGTCCTTCTGGACAAAACCATGGTGGTGGGGGCCAAGGCAGAGGCATTTAGGGGCAACCAGGCCAGCAGGGGAGGGCAGTTAGGGGTACCAGGCAGGCAGGTAGAGTGGTTAGGGACAATCAGGCAGGCAGGTAGGTGAGTGGTTAAGAACCAGCGGTCCTGGATTGTGAGGGGGATGTCCGACTGCCGGTTTAGGCCCGTACCGCAGGGGTCCTAGAATGGAGAGGGTGCATGCTGGGCTGAGGGACCCCCAACCCCACCTCCACCTCATGCATGGCTTTCGTGCACTGGGCCTCTAGTTGTAATAAAAGTCTATGTTGTCAACATGATTCCTCTAAGAAATATGTGAATTTCATAGAGGGAACAAAAATAAATAGAGCTGTAGCTCATCATTTTCTAAGCTTGTATATTTAGACACACGTTAGCTGTTGCTGAATGTTAAACCAGAATTTTGATGGTTTGTAGCAATATTAATATTTTCTAAGTATATTGGTCTAGGATATTCTTACCTCTTGACTCCATGGGACTGATTCGATTTCTTTTGGTTCATGCTTTCCTAGTCTTCCTCTCTCTTTACTTGATTACTTACTTAAGTAGCTACCATAGAAGTATAACCTCTAACCAGTAAGTAGGAAATTTAGGGGACTGTTAGCAAATGCTTTATATACGTGCTTATTCTCTGTATGGAATTTTAGGAATTTCAGCTTGTCCTAAAAGTTATGGTGAACAACTGTCATGTTAATAATGAGTGTGAGTTTATTCATTGATTCATTTTTGAACAGATAATTATTGAGCATCTGTGAACGGCCAGGTACTAAGTGACAGCCTGCAGAAGATAGAGAGCTGAGTTATAGATAAGTCCTGATAAGCTCACTAACTCCTTCCCATTTGTTTTGTAAATGTTCTTCTTCTATTAAAGTTTAATTTTTATAATCTAGTTTTATTTTCCACCCAATATTAATCCTATATAATAAAAGCATAGTATGCAAATTGTCCCCTCGACCGGGAGTTCATTCAGGAGTTCGACCAGGGGGCAGGGCTGGCCAGAGGAATGGAGGAATACCCAGCCAGCAGCCATGAGGGACCCTACTAGTGCACGAATTTCATGCACTGGGCCTCTAGTGTTCATACAAAATTATATGTAAATATATAGTTAAAGTATAGGTATATAGATATAGATATTTTACAAAATATATGAAGATCCCTATAGAACTTTAAAAACTCTGTATACATTGTATTACCCCTTATCAGGCAGACTTCTCTACCCTCATTATGAGTTTTCAATGGGCCTTTTCTTAGTGTCTGGAGATTCTTTTTTTCAGACATTGCAAGAACAGAAACAGGGTGTCTTGCTTTCTATGAATTCATAGTACTCTTTACAACAAAAGCTCATTGCTTTAACTTGCAGGCACACTTGAGAACTTCATACAGATGACTAGTACTTATGGGAATGATAGTTTTCCTCCAAGGCCTCTGAGTCTTTTTACACCTACAGTGCCATTGAACTTAGACACAATCTTTTGACACTTGAAGCCCATTATCCTAATGTTAGCGAGGAGAAACTGAAATAGAGATGGATTAAGTGAATCGCTGTAGGTTACACAGTGCGCAACATATTCAGGTGAAAAAACACTCTCTACTCCTCCTAAGTACACTAGATACTTAATTATGTGCCAGTGGAGGAATGATCTGGATGCTTTTATCTGTCAATCAAATGCCATTTGAGACTGGAAGACTAAGCTGCCTCCTTTTTAGAGGTGTCTTCATTTTAACCTCTTCATCTTTAGTACCAATCAAGAGGAAAGTCAGTCATGCCTGTTTCATGAAATACCTATAAACCTAAGACTCTTTTTTCATTTGTACAGTCTTCAGAAAAAACTCCCCTTTTCTCAAGTCAGGATTTTCTTTAAATGTTTTCCCTTAAAATATTTCTCCATATCATTACCAGGGTATTTATATTAAGGTTGAAATTAATATTTTAATCTCAATGAAGATATTTTTCTTTGACCAAAGGTCATTTAGAATTATGTTTATTTTAAACATTGAATTATAATCTAGAGGGTTTTTTTTTGCATAATTCGATTATGTGCAGGGAAAACTATATAAATGTACCATTGTCTCATCAAATTTGTTGAAAGAACTATCTTTAATAACCTTTTGGAAGATCAATAGACCATTTATGTGTGGATTTATCCCACCATTCATTATTTTATATATTAATGCTTATGCTGATACTGTGTAATATTCTAAAAATCTTAAAACCAGGTAGTGTGAATCCTCCATTTTTTTCTAAAGTACATATATGCATACCCCATGGACACAGGGCAATAGTTTGTAAAGCCGATGGAGGGGGATGTGGGAGTGGGTGGAGGTGGGCAGAGTGGGGGAAAATAGGGGATAACTGTGCAATAGTGTCAACATTAAAAATATAAAATGCGTGGCTCAGTGATTGAGTATCGACCTATGAACCAGGAGGTCACAGTTTGATTCCCGGTCAGAGCACATGCCCGGATTGCGGGCTCGATCCCCAGTGTGAGGCATCAGGAGGCAGCTGATCAATGATTGTCTCTCATCATGGACATTTATATTTCTCTCTCCCTCTCCCTTCCTCTCCGAGATAAATAAAAATATATATTAAAAAGACCGAACAGCATACCCATCTAATTTATCTTTACAACAAAGAAATTTGACAGCCTTATGCTCCTTTTATACATCACGAAGTTGAGATTTATGCAGATTGAACAAGTTGCTAAGTTTAAATATTTACTGTATAACAATGTGAAATGTACCCAATAGTTCCCATTCCAAAGCCCATATTTCTGAGTCTAGTCTAAAATGAATGATTCATTTAAAATTTTCTACTGGCATGAGCCCCTTTAGTAGCATGTACTAGAGTCTAATTAGGTTTCTTGTTGAATATATCCATTGACCTGAATATAAATATTGCCCCTTTCAGGAAAGGGCAAAAGCCAAGAACACATTTTCTAGAAGCAAGGACAGACACTCGTAATTTCTATTCTCTCTGTGTAACTACATCATCTTACCTATAGGTGTATGTATACATTTTTAATTTACTTGAACAAGGCTCCCTATAAGTGGTATTTGCCACAGTGAAATGCTTTTATGTTGAAATACGTGGTATCTGAGTTTCTACTTACCATCCCAGCAAAAACATCAGGTAAATAAGTATACTTGATGGAGAAATTGAATCGAACATGTAGCACAGTTCTTTAGAGGCCTTACAATTTTATGGTGAATACAGGTGTTCTCAGCAGGAAATCAGAAGCTTCTCATTAAGAATTCCCCTAGGACTCAAGGATGCTACCAAGAGATATGTTGGGATTAGTTTATTCAGACACAAGTTATTAGAGGGAGAAGCTGGGCAAACTGCTCTTAGCTACAGTTATATTGAGAGCATGAGAGATATATTTACTTATTAAGGACCGAAAAAAGGTTCCACAAAATCCTGAGCTCTTGGTTATAAAGTGCCCTGTGGGGTAGCATAGAAGGAAAAGAAATAATTAACTCGCAAATTAACTAAATTTTGCTTCAAAGCTTTGATTCAAATAAGCATTTAATAAGCATTTCCTTTTTTTTTTTTTTTGGTAGCAACTCACTGATTTTTTTTTTCTGAATGAGATGAAGTATTCATTTTAGAAGGATAAAAACTAAACCAACTAATAGGAAGCCAGTGGATAAACCAGGTAACAGAAAATATACTGAAAATCGAAATGATAAAACGTCCACGACAACTGTCCTATTGTAGCAAATGATTGCATTTTATAACTTCCTCATCCTAGTACTTGTAATATTTAAAGAGTAAAGCAACACCATTGAGTGTTTATCTTTTCCAAATATTTCCATTGCGTGAGAAGAGAAGTTAATTATTTTGAACAACAAACTAAAATGTATTCACCCAGACCCATGTCTGATTCATGTCATTTTGTAACTATCAATTGGGCATCATTGTCCCCACCTAACAGAATAAAACTGCAGCGCACAGAGAACTGCAATAAGTCTCGAAATGACCGAGAGAGAAAGCCAGGTTTCCGATTGCGGCCTCCTAACTCCCTAATACACTGCCTGCTGCAATGGCCACACCGTTCATTTCTGCCGGGCATCGAGGAACGAGGAAATGAGTGCTTGAGTTCCTTAGAGGTCAGGGATTCACACTCCATGAAGCAGAGATTCCCCCCCTTCCCCCAAGAGACCAGAGTGCCACTTGGGAAATAATGAAACTACCAAATTGACAGATTAGTTCTCCATTAGAGGCATAATTACCCATTATGGTAACTGCCTACGTTAATGTCTCTCTTAATGTTGATTAGCATATCATCATTTCTCTATTATTATTATTATTTCTGTTCTAGGAAGGCTGTTGTGTTGCTTCACGTGAAGTCCAGCAGTTTTGAGGACAGAACACAGAGTCGGATTTTCTGTGTGCCCTCAGCTCTGCTATTTATTCTGTGAAAGGGGTGTGTTCATAGCCGCTCTGTGCCTCAGTTTCCAACGTGCAAACTAAAAATTAGAACAGCATTTACCTTAAAGTGTTGGGGTAGGAATTTACTGAATTTATAAATGAAAAGCTCTCAGAACAGTGCTTTTCATAAGCCTTTCTATTGGCTTCCATTATTATGCATATAGAGAATAATATATAAAATGTAATGTAGACAATTGGATTCATTGGTAACTTCTTCCAGAATGTTTAGTACATCCCATGATATATTCATTGTTAACCATAACTGTAAAGTTGAAAAGAAAAAAAAATATCTTCTGAATTCTCATAATAATATTCTGTTTCATTTTCAAATATTTGGGCAAACAATCCCTTTACACATAATCTTTTTAATATTACAGGAATTCTTCAAGTTTCATCTAGGGCAACAAAATTATCCATTATTTACACATTGTTACTAAATTAGTTAATTGACCATGGCTTGTAATTAAATTTGAGGTGGATATTAAATTATTCATGCTGTAAATAAATTAATGCTCAGAGATTTTGCCTTCATTTTTGGAATATTTGATTAATGCTCCTTTACTCTATAACTTAACTATTTTCATTTCCAATGGGCCATGCTTTTTTACAGATGGGCATGATGAAGCCATAAAAAGTAGGTGAGACTAATTTGAGTTTACTCTGCTTTGTCGTGAAATCTTTTCAGTTGCTTTCTCTAACGTTCCTAATTGCCTCTGGTGGACTGACATAGCATGTATGGCGTTGAAGTGTGGCTTCAATTAATGGGCCTGTCTTTCCAACAAAGGCCTCACCGTGTAAGCGTCCACATCACCTTTGTGTCCAAATTGTTTCCTCCTGAGGTGGTAAATAAGTCTCTCAAACGATGGCCAGATTACAGTGACCCTTTGTGACATTAACTGTGACTAGTGTCACACAGTGTTGATAGTAGATAATGGACCGAGATCATGGCTTCAAGGACTTGTTAACTTACAGTATCATCCTTGTGTGTATCCAGCCCTGTGCACAGGTACACACACAGACACACAGCTCGCACACAGACCGTATCATCATGGGGCACTATAAACAAATGGCGTGGAATGGCTGGTATTGGAAGCAGTTCAGTTCAATTCAGTAAATACTTACGCGACCCTGACACTCTGCTTGGATTTCAGAGCAGAAAGGCCAGAATTCCTTTCTCCTACCCAGACATGGGTTTACACGGAGAACTGTTAAGTAAAACAAGAAAAACATATCCGAAGGCCATGGCTGTGTGACATGGCATGTGGTCCAGGAGAGGCAAGCACAGGTTCTGCTGGAACACAGCAGATTTCTCCAAGGTCAAGGGAGTGTCTCACGGAAGATGCTGCCCAGGTGCCCAGGTGGTGGGGGGGAGTTAAGGAAGCGGTTGGAGCATTTCCATGGTCGTTCATGACTCTGATGGCCTTGGTGAGTCTAAAGGGTTAGAAATAAACCGTCCTTTACTTTTCAATCATGGGTTCCGCCAGTTCTTAGCATACAGGGTGCGGCAAAAGTAGACTTACAGTTATTCTTACGGAAAAATAATACAATCATTAATAAATACTAATACAAAAATAAAGTCTGTTTTGCACACATATAGCTGTACACCTACTTGTGCCCACCCCTGTATTTATAATGGCTAGTTAAAGTCTTTTGTCTATTAAATTCAACCTCTAGTTGTCTTCAGAAGTCATTCCTGTTGCCTGCTTTTCATGTAAACAACTGGACATTTTAGATAATATTGTGGTGGCTCTGGGTACTGGCCCATCATGCTGAGCCCGTTAACGTTCTTCGCATGCTGCCTTGTTTACCAACTGGCTAGATTGCTTAGCACAGTCTGCCCGCACTCCGGGCCTGCACTGCGAGGCTGTGAGGATGCTCTGCAGAGGCCCAGCACTGGCTGTGCCCACAGACGCCAAGGAAGGGCAGTGGTGTGGGCAGGGCTTTTGTTGACCAACTCTTCCGCGGCCACACCCAGCTGTTGAACTCCAACAGCAGGGCGAGTGCTGTCCTGTTTCAAACAAGGTTCTGGCTTTGAAATCAACCTTGGACCCCTGAGAGGAGAGTGCTGGAGGTCCCTGCTTGATATTTGTTCTGCCACCCTCCTCTCCCTCCCAACCCATTCTCCTCTGAGCTCATTCTTTCCCTGTTTCTCTCTGGCAAACTAGCCAGCCTAAGTTAACTGTTTCTTCAATAAACCTATTAATCATCCACCCCTTCCTCCATTGCTGTCACCGTTTTGTTTTTTTTTTATTAGTATATTTTTATTGATTTCAGAGAGAAGGGAGAGGGAGAGAGAGATAGAAACATCCATGAGAGACACATTGACCGGCTGCCTCCTGCATGCCCCCTACTGGGGATCGAGGGACTTGAACCCAGGACCTCTTGGTCCAGGGGACAAATGCTCAATCCACGGAGTCACTCCAGCCGGGCGCTGTCACTGTTTTTAATTACGGTTTGAGGCTTGTACTTCTCGACACAAATACAGGCAGTTCCTCCGCGGGAAATTCAGCCCTCTCCTCTACAGCCGTTTCCCCACGAGGCAGAACCTCTGAGCCAGGGCTCCCTGCAGGGGGCAGGGACAATGGCAGCTTCCTCTGAGTGGCACCCCAGCTTCAGGTCTGGGAGGGGCAGGGGTCCCAAGTCTCCTAGTTCACTGCTCCAGGTGTGGAGCCATTGCCTCAGGAGCTGGGACAAGGGGGATGGAGGCCCTGGCATTGTCTACAGCCCCATCAGAAAGCCTCTGCCCCGTGTGTGTGTGTGTGTGTGTGTGTGTGTGTGTGTGTGTGTGTGTGTGTAGGGGGGCGGGGAGCTCGAGAAAGGAGGGTTTCCCCCACTTTCAGCCACACACTCCTGGATCCTGACCTCAGCAGCAGGGAGCTTGGGGCAGAGTGAGGGGTGTTTCCTTGTCCCTCCCAGAAAGAGGGCCTCGGGGAGGGGGGGTGGGGAGGCTGCGGCAGGTGCTTCCTGCACTGCTGTGAAGTGGCCTTTCCATCCTGCTGAGCGGGACAGGCTGGGAGGGGATGAGTCTTGATGCCTACGTCTCAGTCTCTCCATTTTCTTACTACATTTAGAAAGAAACTTGGAAGACGTGTTTCATTGCATGACATAGGCCTTTAAGACCATTTCCAGAGACTTTACTTTTCGATTTTATTTTAATCTTACCCATTTCGTGAGGGATCAGGGTCTGCACAGCTCATACTGTCACGCCGAGAGTGAACCCCTCCCCCCCCCGCAGTGATCAACAAGTATGTGTTTTACAATTTCTTACTCTGTGTCACGTAACACCCTCTGGAATACCTCCTGCCATGCTGCATGGAATCTAGTTAATTTAGCAAATACCATCTGTTTGACATCTACTCACCTGGATTGACAGACAGGGGGTGGGGCATGCAGATTCTGTCTCTGGACTTGTCGCTGTCTGATTGTTGCTATAGTGGCTTCACTACTTTGAACAGTTGTGTTTTTTTTTAAACGTGGAAAATGCAGATATTACCCATTACTTATCCGCAGAGGACTAAGGTAGAAGTAAATAAAATAATGTGTGAGAGTACTTCATAATAAAATGGGAGATATAATGGCAGGCACCCATGTGATACATTCTGTTAAATTCTTCACATTGATATGGCCCTCAATACCCTATTTAAAATGATATGGGCAAAAATCACATAATGCGGGTGGGATACTATTTCTGTGCTTCTTGACGACATACTTAAATGAGATACAATTGAAATGAAGCTAATTCAGAGGGATGGGGCCAAAATAGAAGTGATTCTGGAAACCATGTATAGGAAGAGTTCTAGAACTTGAACATTTCAAATTTTTGGAAACAAATAAGCACTTTTCCGTCCAGAAGATAGAATTTAGGGTCGGTGGCTTAGATACTGATTTAAATTCCATGTTGCAACTTTCCAATGATGAGAACTTCACAGTAATGGAAATGTAAGGACTATTGTGCTGTTATCCTTGAATCAGGGGCTGCACAGCCTTTGGTCAGGAATGATGTATAAGGGATGCTGAAATCTAGATTTTTCTCAATCAGCCGTTGGATTAATAGCAACTGGAGGAAGAACTTGGGACTAAATGGGTGATTTCAAAACTGTGTTCAGAGAAAACTAAGATTCCATGAAGCTGACTAAGAGGGTCAGAGGGGAGGGCGAACATGGGGGTGACCTCTCGGAATGCCATGGCTATTTTTGCACTCAGTTATAAGAATGTATTTCCTCTTTGGTTTTTTTTTATATTGGGAAACTAGAGACCTGGTGCACGAAATTCGTGCACGGGTAGGGTCCCTAGGCCTAGCCAGTGATCAGGGCCGATCTGTGGGGCAACCGGTGGGGCGATCAGGGGGCCCCCCCGCTGGTATCTGCCTTGGCTGGGCTGGGGCCTGCGGGCTGGGGGTGGCTCCGGCGTTGAACGTCTGCCCCCTGATGGTCAGTGTGTGTCACAGCGACCAGTCGTTCTGCCTGTTGTTCTGCTGTTCGGTCCATTTGCATATTAGGCTTTTATTATATAGGATGATATAGGACTCCTTAGAGGAAATCAGAAATCGCTATGCCATTGAAAACCATTTTGTGGCACAGTGTTCTCAGCTTAGGTTTGTGAGCCGCTGGCTGGGAGGAATCCTCCGGCCTCTTCGGCCTTTAGGTTTATGTTGAATGCTGCTTTGGCTTGGAAGGCGGGTGGGTGACAGAGAGGGTTTCAACCTGGGCCATTCTGTCCTTTCCGGAATTTTTATCAATTTGGTCAACGTTTTACGTGATTCATTTCTCATTTCCTTTAACCTGACTCATTTCCAAATTCCAGTTCTTTAGATGCTTTTAGGCATCTCCTCAAGAGTAGATTCTCCCAGGAAGAAATGGCTCTTCACTAAAGAGGATGTCTGGGGCATTGTTGTTATGGGAAAGACTTCATTCTGATAATTTCATCCCCCAAAGAGAGAACAATTTAACCCAGCTTCACCTTTTCTAGCAAAAGGGCACACACGCTGGATGCCTGGATGCGATGCACATTGATGCTGTCATTTTCTTCTCATTCCTCCCAGCTGACAGCAGCTGAGTGTGAAATAAGGGTGCCTGTGGCCAGCTGGAAATAGAAAGGCCACAGGAAATGGCACACTCTGCTCTCTTTCCCATGACACAGGGCCGTTTTTATTATATTTGATTTATAATAGAAATGACAGTTGCATGCATGTATTTCTTCATGTGTGTACAGCATCCAATGCAGGGCATAAATCTCCCTGAATAACACAGGACCCTGCCAATTAGGTCTAAAATTGAATATTTTTCCTTGAGTCTAAGAACTTGAAAACCATTCTTGATGGGGTGTTCTCTCTCTCAATCTCTTTTTTCTTTTCCTCTCTCACAGATGATAGAGACACAAGCTTAAATAAAAATTGTACCAAAGTAATAACCACAGCTTAGAATCCATTATGTCATTATTTTACACCTAAAATTATTTCCCATGAAGGTAATTAAAATATTGTTAGACTGTTTCTGGTAATTTGTTTTCTGAGGACTTTGTCATATACCTTAATCTATATAGATAAAAGGCTAAGTGACCAACTGTATGTATGTCTGACCATCTGACTGACTGGCCAGTACATATGATGCACACTGGCAATTTAAAAATAAATATTGACTCTCGCATGCGCATTGCATATAAAACTCTCGCTCGATCTGTCATTGTCGATCATGAATTTGGTTGTTTTTGTTGACATTCTGTAGCTGAAAGAAAGCAGTTTCATCAACAGAATATGTCTGAAGACCAACTATTGGCACAAGGTATCTCTGAAGCTGAAAGAAAGCGACATGGAGAATAGTGATGATAAAATATTTCTTCTAATTCATTTCCTTTCAATGTGCACAAATCTGTGCACTGGGCCACTAGTTTTGATATAATTCTGCAGGCTAGTATTTCTTTTATTTCCTTTTTCCTTTGAAATCTTATGAATATAAAGATAACTTTGCCTAGAATGGTCCTTTTCATCAGATAAATGGAAATACATGCATTTTTATATACAATTTCATAGCATCCACAAAATATATCCAGAGATCTCAGATCAAAGAGTCCCTTTTATAAGAAAATGAAGGGAAAGGAATAAATGTGTATCCCACACTACCTTAATATTGTATGTCACTTCATATGGAGCATGTCAAAGAAGCTCCAATATAATTTTGGAATGAGAACTTGGAGAATCGATGGGATAATTAATCCAGTCACACAGTGAGCACATAGACCAGCTGGAACTCAACTGATAACTTCTCCTGGCACATTTTTCTATTTTATCATCTCTAATGTCAATTAAGAGATAATAAAATATTAGTCCACAAATCATGTGTATTCTCCATGAGCCACTTAAATGTCCTGATGAAGCATCCTGCACCAACAATTAGTAGTTGGATGAATTTGGTGGATTTCAATTCTCTATGCCTCATTGTGTTCATCTGTGAAATGGGGAGATGCATACCAATTGTCTCCTGTGGCTCTTGTGAGGAGTACATGATTTACTGCAGGTAAAGAGCTTAGAACACAGAATGCTCCTACAACACTCATTGTTTCATAGTATGTAACACGGAAATATCCTCGTATATCCTAATAATCCTTATTATTTCTTTGATCCTGATACTTTGGTTCTTTTGCCTCTTGCTCTGTGATTATGTGGTTAGTATTTTCCCTTAGAATTTACTTTCTTTTACTTTTCTTTCTCTTTCATGTAACTTTGTTCTGGTGTTTCTATAAAAAGACAATGCAAATATGTTAGCAAATAAGGTTAAAATGAGCCAGGGGAAATTGAGTGTATTAGCCTATTTTCCTGTCACTGAAGACTTAATTCTCCCGCTAGACAATGTGTAGCCTTCTGTGCTCCCAGGATACTCATTTCCAGCCTGGTACATCCCTGGTAAATTCACTTAGCGGTTCTTGACTCATTTATACAGGGTTTAACTCTCTATTTTCTGGTGGCATCATTATAAGGCAAGGCTTCAAAAACTGATTATCTCCTATCACTTCTTTTATATATTCATAGCTTATATTTATTGCCTCGACCTCACTCCCGAGTCACAGACCTATGTATTCACCTCTCTATTAAGTATTTTTTGGATTTCCAAAAGGCAACTCAAACTCAGTCTGATCTGAGTCTCTTTCTTTCCTCCAACTCCCCATGCCCATCACATAAACTTGATTGGCTATAACCTAGGCACACTGGCAGAAACCTTGCAGCCATCCTGATTGCTCAGTAGTTTTATTTTTATTTATTTATTTATTTATTTAAAATATATTTTATTGATCTTTTACAGAGAGGAAGAGAGAGGGATAGAGAGTTAGAAACATCGATGAGAGAGAAACATCAATCACCTGCCTCTTGCACACCCCCTACTGGGGATGTGCCCGCAACTAAGGTACATGCCCTTGACTGGAATCAAACCTGGGACCCTTCAGTCTGCAGGCCGACGCTCTATCCACTGAGCCAAACCGGTTTTGGCTGCTCAGTAGTTTTTAAATTAGAAGAAAAAGTTGAATATTGCAATAGCTTTCCAATTAGTCTCCCCAATTCTGGTCTTTTTCTCTCTCAATACTAAACTTTACTGTAAGCATGATATTCAATGAGCAATTCTGGCCACGCCTTCCAAATAGCTATGCCTTTCCATAGCCATTCTTTCTAAAGAGACGTCAATGGGTCTTTCTTTCCTATTAGGAAAATAGAAAACTCCTTACCATGGCACTTCATCATCTGATGCCCACCTTCTCATCTCATTTCCCTTTCTGTTCCTACTGCCTTCTCACTATGCTCGATATTACAGCATGGAGAAATATTCAAGTTTCTAAAGCCCAACACCATGTACTTTTAGCCTCAGAAGCAGTTTCCTTTCCCTAAAATACTTGGGTTCCATTTCTCTCACTGTCCAGCTGCTTCCGATCATTTAAGACTTGATCAATAGCACCTCCCCTGTGAAGCCTCCTGACAGCTTAGGGTTAGTGCTAGGAACCACAGGACCTGTGAATCCCTTGTACAGATCTCTGTAGTAATTTGTGTGCTTCAGTTCCCTATTCCTAGCTATGGATGATAATGATACTAAGCACAAAGGGTTGTTAGAAGGATTAAAAGAGGTTTAAAGGCTATTTTAAAAAATATATCTTTATTGATTTCAGAGAGGAAGGGAGAGGGAGAGACAGAAACATCAGTGATGAGAGAGAATTATTGATCAGCTGCCTCCTGCACGCCCCTCACTGGGGATGGAGCCCCCAACCAGGCATGTGCCCTGACCAGGAATTGAACCGTGACTGCCTTGTTCATAGGTCAACACTCAGCCATTGAGCCATGCCTGCTGAGCTAATGGCTTCTTTTATATGTGAACTTGGTTAGGCCATAGTGCCCAGTTTTTTGGTCAACCAACAGTCTGGATATAGCTATGAAAGGTATTTTTTTAGTTATGAAATACATTTAAATCTCCTCTCCTCTCCTCTCCTCTCCTCTCCTCTCCTCTCCTCTCCTCTCCTCTCCTCTCCTCTCCTCTCCTCTCCTCTCCTCTCCTCTCCTCTCCTCTCCTCTCCTCTCCTCTCCTCTCCTCTCCTCTCCTCTCCTCTCCTCCCCTCCCCTCCCCTCCCCTCCCCTCCCCTCCCCTCTCCAAAAGAAGGCACATGGCCTAATCTAGTCTCCTGTCAACTGTACCTATAGTTAAATAGATTAACACTATTTGCTTAAAGGAAGAGGCTTTGTCTAGTAAATGCCCTCAGCAGGATCTTCCGTATAAAGGACTGCACATTGTGAATAAACTCAGAACTGAAGAGCCACAGCTCCCTGGAGAAAGTCACATAAGCGATAGAACTATTTGGGGTATGAAGTGGAGATGCCTCATAGCTTAAAGGCTCTTTACCATGCTAGGTAATAACCTTTAATCCTCACTTGGAGATCCTGTCTAGACTAGTCCTGTCTAGTCTCAGGACTCTGCTTTGTCAGAGCTTCTTTGTTGCCCATATCCTTGAGATTATTAGGAACATTTAATGCTAGATAAAATCTCTGATGTGTTTGAGTCTGACTTCACAATCTTGTCATTTGTGTTAGCTCAGATAACAATGAGTATTTCCAGCTTTTTGGTTTGCCAACCTAAAGAGAAAGACTGGAAAGAGGAAAATGGACAATACTTAATTTTATCCTGACTAGAGATTATAAACACTGGTACCTGGATTTGTATAAGAAGTCAAAGGAACAATTGGCCTAGGAATCAGATTATTCATTCCCTTCTTGTAGAGAGAGAACCTTACACATCAAAATGAAGGAATAGTATGTTCATCATCTCTTTCTCATGACATTGACACTGTAGACATCTGTAGTGATGATAGTGAGTTTTTAAAAACCTGCCTATCCACAGTGGAACGTGCCCTTAATTTTGTCCTACATCCCAGGAACAGCTACTATGGTAATCCCGAGGAAGAACATTATCTCAGGAATCCAAGGCAATGCTCCGGAGTCTCATGCTGATCAATGGAAACAATTTCCACAACATGGTACCTGTTTCCAAATATAGGCTGATGACATCTGCTAATGATCACTTCATTTCATCATAGGTCTGCAGAGATGCCATAAAACAGTCCATCAGGAGATCTCACAAGTCTTCCCTGAGTGCTAATGAGACTTCTAAACTCCCCACAGTGACAGATGGAAGCAGGGAAGTTCTAGGTCATCAGTTAAGTGATCTACATGCAACACAGGTCTTCCTTCTCAGGGACAAGGAGTACATTTCAAGCACCACTTTTCTTTCACGTTATATTTATTTATTTGTTTTATTGTGGTGGAACACTTAACATGAGATCTACACTCCTAATAAGTTCTTAAGTGTGCAGTACAGCATTTTAACTAGAGGCTCAATGGTGCACAGCAGAGATCTCGAGCTTAATACCTTGCTTAACTGAAACTTCATACTTATTGATCATCAACTCCTCATCTCCTCCCCCACAGCTCCATTCTACTCTGTTTCTGAGTTTGACTGTTTTTGATACCTCATTTAAGTAGAATCACTTACCTTTCTGTGGCTGCTTGTTTCGCTTAGCATAATGGCTCCCAGGCTCATCTATGTTGTCAAAGTGGCAGAATTTCCTTCTTTTTATTTATATTTGTATTGATTTCAGAGAGGAAGGGAGATGGAGAGAGATAGAAACATCAATGATGAGAGAAAATTATTGATTGGATGTCTCCTGAATGCTCCACACTGGGGATCAAGCCCACAACATGGGCATGTGCTCTGACCGAAATGAAACCATGATCTCCTGGTTCATAGGTTGACACTCAACCACTGAGCTATGCCAGCTGGGCAGGATTTCCTTCTTTTTAAGGCTGAATAATATTCCACATTTTTGTTAACTCCCCATTCCCCTCACCCCCCAGTCCCAGTCCAGCACCAATCTACATTCTGTCTCAATGATTTTGGTTGGAATCATGGTTTTTGTATATGGCAAGCTTATTAGACTTAGAATAATGTCCTCAATATTCATCCATGTTGTAGCATGTGTCAGAATTTCTTTTCTTAAGGGTGAATCATATCCCATTGTATGTCTATGCCGCATTTTGTTATCCATTCATGCATCCATGGATATTTGGATTGTTTCCACATTTTCTCTGTTGTGAATAATACTGCTATCAACATGGGTGTACAAATATCTCTTCAGGACCCTGCTAGCAATTATTTTGGTATATTCAAACATGGAATTGCTGGATTGAGATAATTTTATTTTTAATGAATTACAAGATTGTTTTACACTACAGCTGTACCATTTTATAGTCCATCAACAGTACATAAGGGTTTGAATTCCTCCATATCCTCACACCAACAGTTGTTATATTTGCTTGTTTATTTATTTATTTATTTTTAATGGTAGCCATCCTAATGGGTCTGAAGACTATCTTATTGTAGGTTTTATTTGCATTTTCCTGATGACTAGTGATATTGAATATCTTACGAATATCTTCTTTGGAGAAATGACTATTCGAGTCCTTTGCCTCCTCTTTAAATTGTTGTTGTTTTTGTTTGTTTGTTCTTGTTGCTGTTAAATTTTAGGACTTCTCTTTGTCCATTTTTAATTGTGTTTTGTGTTTTGCTACTGAGTTGTACAATCCTTATATATTTTGGATTTAACCTCTTATCAGATATATAATTTGCAAATATTTTGTCTTATTTAGTAGGTTGCCTTTTTACTCTGTCATTTGTTTCCTTTGCTGTACAGAAGTTTGATATAGTCCCACTTGTCTATTTTTGCTTTTATTACTTGTAATTTTGGTATCATATCTAAGAAATTACTGGCAATACTAATATCAAGAAGTTTTCCTATGCTTTCTTCTAGAAGTTTTACACTTTAGATCTTAAGTTTAAATATTTAGTCCAGGTCGCGTTGATTTTTGTATGAAGTGTGAGATAAGGGTCCAATGTGATTTTTTTGCATGTGTATATCCAGTTTTCCCAAAACTGTTTATTGAAGAGACTATGTGTTCACCATTCTGCATTCTTGGCACCCTTGTTCAAGATCAGTTAGCTGCATATGTGTGTGTTTATTCCTGGGCTCTCTATTCTGTTTCTCTGGTCTATATGTGGGTCCACGCAGGACCCATACTGCTTTGATAACCAGAGCTTTGTAATAGATTTTGAAGTCAGAGAGTGTAATACCTCCAGCATTGTTCTTTTTCAAGGCTGATTTAAATATTTGAGGTATTTTTTGACTTTCCTATGAACTTTAGGTTGTTTTTTACTATTTGTATAAAATTATATTGGTATTTTGATAAATATTGCATTGAATCTATAGTTTGTTACATAGAGCATGAGCATTTTAATAACATTAAGACTACCAGTCCATGAACACAGGATGTCTTTCTATTTATTTGTCGTCTTCAATTTATTTAGTCAGTGCTTCAAATTATTTAATCAGTATATAGATCTGTCACCTTCTTGGTTAAATTTATTGATAAGTATTTTGTTTGCTTTGGGGATATCTTAAAGAGCATTGTCTTTTTTTTATTTCCTTGTAGGATAGTTTATTGTTAATACAGGGAAATTCAACTGATTTTTGTATGTTGATTTTGTATCTTCCAACTTAATGTGCCTGTTCTTTCAAATTTTAAATGTTCCTTATTACTGTACTTACTTTCCATAATATATAACAGAAAGAATGACTGAAAAAAAATGCCCTTCATTTTTTGAAAGACGTATTGTTAAGAAGCTTAACTAGAGTGACAAGCTTCAGGTCAGTGAAGTGCTAGGGATAATTTAAAGAGTTGTGGCCTAAAAGTGTGCAGACCTGACCTCTCAACTTGACTTTGAAACTTACCAGCTATTTACACACGAGAAGTCAATAACTTCTCTGAGCTAGACATTCTACTTCGAAAATATAAGATCACTCAACTAGATATGGTGTAGCTTTTGCTCTGCTCTCACTTATTTTGACACAATTCATCTTTAACCCTATGATTTCTAAGTATACTTCTTCTTTTCTGTAAATTATGGAGAATTAGAGAGTATAATTCATACATAGGAAATCTAACCCTAATTTTATTCAAATTTTTCAAGCATCTCAATCCCAGTGCCCAAACGGTCAAAGGATAATCCTCAGAGATCTAGAGACTATTTCAAGCAGCAGTCCATGAGAACTTGCTTGGAAGTTCTGGTTTTAAAGTTAAAAACTGATGCAAAACACTTAGTCTATGCTACAATGTATTCCATTGTTTTGTATAAAATCATATGCTTTCCCCACTTAGCTATGATTCTGTTTTAAAATATATTTTTATTGATTTCGGAGAGAGGAAGGAAGAGAGAGAGGGAAATAGAGACATCAATGATGAGAAAGAATCATGGATCAGCTGCCTCCAGCATGATCCCCCTGGGGATCGAGCCTGCAACCCACGAACGTGCCCTGACTGGGAATGGAACCATGGCCTCCTGGCTCATGGGTGGATGCTCAACCACTGAGCTACATCGGCCAGGCTTAGATATGATTCTTTAAATAAAAGTGATGTTTTCTTCTGTGCTGCCCATTAGGGTATACACTAGGCCATTGGTGGTTACCTAAATGTACATATAAAATAATTACATACAATTAAAAATTCTTCCTCAGGTAGACCAGCCTCTTTTTCAAATGTTTACTGGCCACTTGTTGTTGGTTGATACTGTATTTGACAATGCGAATATGGAACATTTCTATCCTCACAGAGAACTGCCGATAGCACCAGTTTAGAAAATAACCAGGGGTTCTTCGGAGTACTTTCTGAAATATGGAAACCCAGTTTGAGAATTACAGCTCAAGGGATGTTGCTGTTGATGTTGAAGTATGCCAATCTCTGGTAGAGTAGAAATAAAGTGCAAATTGGAAGTCAGAATAGAAGATGCATTTCAGGTTCTGCAACTTATGAGGCGAGAGGTGGGACTTAGGAAATTCACTTCTATTACTGTGTCTGGACACTTGCTTTATCTCTATTACTAGAGTCCCAGTGCATGAAATTTGTGCACGGGTAGGGTCCCTAGCAGCTGCCAGCTGTGGCTAGGGCCTCCCTTCCTTGGCTGCTGGCTGCTGACCGGGGCCTTCCTTTGTTCTGTGCTGCCCCCTGGTGGTCAGCGCACGTCATAGTGAGTGATCGAACTCTCAGTTGGTCGAACTCCCGAGGGGGACACTGCATATTAGGCTTTTATATACATATAGATGTTATGTTAACAAAAATAAATGTACTTCCTACCTCACCAGGCTATTCTGAGAATAAAATACTATATTGCACAAATACAAGCATGTATCTCATTAACATTTGTATATTCTGAAGCTGGCAGTGTGACAGACATATCTAGGTGTTCAAAACACAGAATGGCAGATGGACTGGATGAGGGTATGCATCCAGTTGTATAATCATTGGCATGAAAAAATTTGAAAATAAACCTACTTATAAAATTTTACATAGACAGTTTTGGTCATTAAGAAAAAATATTTACAGTTTATTTAAACTCATTCTCTGAGACTTATTTCTAAATTAATCTGTTGGAGGGAAAGATTTGCAGCTCAGTATTAATTACTCTAAAAGTTGTGGGGATTATACTAAATTTAGTATTTTTTTTAAATTGATTTTCAAGAGAGAGAAAGAGAGGAAGGAAGGGAGAGAGGGAGGGAGAGAGAAACATTGATGTGAGAAAATTACATCCATCGGTTGCCTCCCATATGCTCCCTGATGGAGAATGGAACTGGAAACCTGGTTATGTGCCCTGACCTGGAATCGAACCCATGACCTTGTGGTGCATGGGATGACACTCCAATGGAGCCACACTGGCCAGGGCTAACTTAAATTTAGTTTTAAAGTTTTGGTCAATATTTGTATTTATTTTAAGGTTAAAGAGATGACTACAGTTTTTTTTTTTTTTTTTTCACAATGAGATCATCTCTGAACATTTTCCAATTCTGAAACCTTTTTAAAAATGCCAACCTATCTTCAGGGTAAGGCATTGCTATTCCGAAGCTGCTTCTCCAGACCCCTCGCTATTGCAGAGTATTGAACCAAGAAGTTGTAGAAGAACGGATGCGAGAGAAAGATAGGAGTTGACTGAGCGCATTAGTTCCTCCTGAGCTCGCTGGGCCTTCAAAAGCGCCTGTTTACTCTCGCTTTGCAGAGAATTCTGTCTCAGTGACCTGGTTTTCATTTACAGCAGATTATTGCTTGTAGATTTGGATAGAGCTCACTGGAGGGGTTGTTTGTAAAGCAGCAGTGATTTCTGGCTGTTGGATATTAAGAGAAATAACACAACATCTGTGAGAAAAAGGGCAAAGAAATTTTAAATATCAGGGCAAAGGGAGGCCGTTAAACATTATAAAATAACAAGTCACAAGTCCCTTTAAGTTTACCTGAGTCTCCAGTGCATCTTCAAAACTCATTCTAATGTGGGGTGGGAATTGAATAAAATAAGATAGTGCACACTTACAGAGTTTAAGGAACTGAATTCTAATCTAGGCTTTGTTATTGTGTTTGCATAAATGTTGGCAAATGCTTCCCTTGCAATTTCAGTCTCTATGAAAGGAAGGATTGAGGCCAAATGATTACTTGAGGCAGTCTTGAGTTAGTCAGTGACACTATACTTGTGATGGTCCTGCAATTTTTGAAGAACATATTCATTCATCATGCTTTCTTAACATATATGCACATGTGTACATGTGTGTATATATCACTGTTAGTGATATGATTCCAGGCTCCAGACAGTAGCAAAAAGAACACACAAGACTCTAGAGAGCCTCACGTGTCAGGGTTCAGGTCACAGCCATAACAATTCTCAGGTATGTGATTTTTGTTAACTATTGTATATTATTTAGGAAGTCATTGTTCCTTTTCTGTAAAATAGGAAGTGTTTTTTTTAATACACATTTTGAACCTTTGTCATGGGTGAAAAAGGTGAAGGGATTAACAAGTACAAATTGCCAGTTATAAAAATAGTCATGGGGATGTAATGGACAGCACAAAGAATATAGTCTAATATTACAATTATTGTGTATGGTGTCACATAAGTACTAGACTTATTGAGATCATCATTTTATAAGTTGTAATAATCACTATGTTGTACACCTGAAACTAATATAATATTGTATGCCAGCTTAAATAAGGTATATTGGAGCCCAGTGTCAGGCAGCATAAGATATAGACTGTTGCAAAATACAGTCTTGGGATAGTTGGAGTTTAGGTGTAAGTAGGAGTAAAATCATATATAAGGAGTTCCTGACGGTACACAGAGTCTTTTTATGTGCCAAAAGAAAGAGTTGATGGCCTGGCCAGCATGACTCAATGGCTGAGTGTCTACCTATGAGCCAAGACGTCATGGTTCCATTCCTGGTCAGGGCACATGCTCGGTTTGCGGGCTCCATCCCCATTGAGTTGCATGCAGGAGGCAGTCAAGCAATAATTCTCTCTCATCATTGATGCTTCTATCTCTCCCTTCCCTTTCTTTCCTCTGTGAAATCAATAAAAAAAAATATTTTTTTAAAAGAAAGAGTTGAACAATAAGAGGCTATAGTTTAGAAGGAAAATGGTCCTGTTAATCTATGTGCTCACAGAGGCATTCAAGGGAGAGTTAGGACTTGAGCTTGGCATTGAAAGATAAGTCTATCAATGGGCTTAGGCTTGGTTTCTTTAGCCAAATATGGTAGGGAAAAGTGGATTAACAAGAGGGGAATTTAATTCTTTCCCTCCCATAAAATCTAGGCACAGGCAGTGCAGGATCAGCATGGGGAGGTCCATTGTCTTCAGGACGCTAGCTTCCTTCTAGCTGCTGCACCATCCTAATACTTGGCTTCCGGCCTCAAGGTGACCTCAAAAGCATACGTGATGCTGAAAATCTAGCTTTTACACACAAATGCCAGGAGTCAGAAGGGAGGAAAAAAGGACATCTCATTCCCTCCTTTGAAAAAGCCCTTTTGAAAGACCCACAGAATGCTTCTATCTACAACTCACTGGATGGAACTCAGCCATGTTATGGCCACACCTAGTTCCCAGTAGCACAGACAAAATCTTTCATATTCCAGCAGGCAATGCATTTCCCCTAAATGTGGGTGTCACTAAAGAAATGGAAGGACGATAAATAGTTATTAGGCAACTGGCTGTTTCTGTCACAGTCCCCCGTTAGACAATCTAAAGACCTCTACCTGTCTTTTGTCTCGTATACAGAGCGCCTCCTCCCTGCCTTCCTAAGAAAATACCCCTGTGGCCTCATACAATTACTTCATCCACTCAAAGCTCACAGTCTCTGGGTGAGATCCATTCCTTCCCTGGGTGCAGAAGTGCCATCCAGCAGTTTATAAACTGGAAGCAATCTATTTGCCCCTATAATAACCACAGTACGACACAATGCAGTAAGAATGCTATTCACAAAAGGAGACACTTATATTACAGTGATAAGTGATGGATAAGAGGTGCTGTGTGCTATGGAAACATAAAATAAGAAGCAATTAATTGGTAGCTGGGAAGATCTGGAAATGTTTTCCAGGGAAAAAGCTTGTCTGCACCCCAATAAACGGAAATTCCTTAACAGATAAAAATTATAACTCCAATGATGACAGCAATATTAATAATAACAGTACTGAAACTATGAACTAATATTTGCTAAATGTTTTCTCTGCTCCATACATCCTTGTTATTTGTGTACATGTTAACCTATTGTAACCACCCCACAATACAAAATGTGTATCCCCGTTTTACAGAGAGGTTAAAGTTCACCTTCACGTTCACCAGCTAGTAAGTGGCAAGACTGGATGAGAATTCATGTGGTTGGATGCTGTGCTCCTAACTACAATAGACTTCTTATTCTGCTGTTGACATAAATAGAAGGCGCTCTCAACGAAAGTTTTTTGAGACATTGCAAAGAATGTCATAAAAATTGACAGGTGGCCCTGGCCAGCATTCTCAGTGGTTAGAGCCTCAGTCTGAGCACCAGAGGGTCAGGGGTTCGATTGCTGATCAAGGGCATGTACCTAGGTTACAGTTTTGATCTCTGCTGCAGGTCAGGATAAATGTGAGAGGCAGCCAATCTTTGCATTTCTCTCACATCAATGATGTTTCTCCTTCTCTCTCTTTCCCCCTCCCCTTCCGTTCCACTTCTCTCTAATGGGAAAAAAACAACAACAACTAGCAGGTGGTTTTAATGCATACTCTCACAGGAGAGTGATTCCCATACCGCTGGTGTGGGACCTGATGTCTATGCTTTACTGTTGTGAACCGATCTTGGAACTCTGTGTTCTAATGCTGGTGAGATGACTATGCTATTTAGATCAATACTTAATTTCACAGACATGCTATAGAAAGAATCGCGTCCTTCAGACATGAGTACGTGCCAGTGCTGAAAGGCCATATGTGTAGTGCGGATTGGCTAGACCTGTGAATGGGACCATATCTATGTGCCCTCAACAAAAGCTGGGGCAGAAAGGAAGTGAGAAATGGAATGCTAACCATACACTTGCTCTGTGCAGCCTCGTTATTTATTTACCATGCTTTGTTCAAGGTCAAACTACCAATCTGTTAAGGAGGGATATTCTGAAGTAACAATTTAGTTTGGGTAGGAGCATAAAACAAAACAAAACAAAAACATTTGTCTCGTATACAGAGCGCCTCCTCCTGCCTTCCTAAGAAAATACCCCTGTGGCCTCATACAATTACTTATTTACCATGTTTTGTTCATGTTTTTCATTTTAATGTTGCTTTGCTTGGAAGAATGTATGGTACAGGCGAAAGGAAGCTTTGAGAGATGAATTCACATCTGGTTCCTGGCACAGTAGGCAAGGAATGCTTTCTAGTTCGATGTAAAGCTTACGTGCATTAGGTCTAGTGGAGGGTACGCTATATAGAACATCCCTGTCCAGTAGAACTTCCTGAGATGCTGGAATGTCCTGTGTCATGTAGTCTGACGTGGCAGCCACTAGTCACCTGTTGCCAGAGCAAGTGAGGAACTGTGTGGAATTTATCTTTCAGTTAACTTCGATTTAAATAGATACACATGACTAGTGGCTATCATATTATTCAACACAGTCCAGAGATAGAAAATTCAGTTAAATAAGGTACAAACAAAAAAAATGGTATACAATAATATTATTCAAAACCATAAGCCAAAGAGGAAATATAGATGGCCAATAGGCATATGAAAAGATGCTCAACCTCGCTAATCATCAGAGAGATGCAAAGGAAAACCTCAGTGTGACATCACCTCACATCTCTTGGAGTGGCTGTCATCAATCAATCAAAAAATGACAAGCATTGGCGAGGATGTGGAGAGAAAGGAACGCTCTTGTACTGTTGGTGGGAATGCAGAAAGGAACTGCCTTATGACACAACAATTCCACTCCTGGGAATACACCCAAAGAAACCCAAGCACGAATCCGAAAGAATATATGCACCCCTGTGTTTATTGCTGCCTTGTTTACAATAGCCAAGCTCTGGAAGTAACCCAGTGTAAAGTTATGTTTCTTTCTATGCCCCCTTTGAGCTGCATCCCACAGATATGTTTGTGTTGCATTATTGTTATCATTTAGTTAGAAATATTTGTAGTTACTATTGTTATTTTTATTCCTAACTTATTTACAATATGTTTAATTAAAAGATATTTGGAGTTGCCTTATTTCAATCAACTTATAATTCAGTGCCTCTGTGGTCAGAGAGCATATTCTCTATATTTCAATCTTTTTAAATGCATCGGCGTGTTTTTATTGGCTTCATAAGTGGTCTGTCTTGGCAAATGTACCACAAGCAATCAAAGAGAATGTGTGTTTTGCTGTTGCTGGGTGTGATCTATGTGTATCAATTAGATCAAGGATATTGATAGTGTAGTGAAGATGATTTTTTTGGTTTGGTTGTTTAAACAGTTGCTTCGAGATGAGTGTTAAAACCCCTTCCACGACTGTGGAATGGTTTATTCTACCCTTTGAAATGATCAGCTTTGCTTCCTATGATTTGGGGCTCCGTTACTGGGCACGCAGTGATTGGTGATTGTTATGTCTTCCGGGCCAATTGTTCCTTTAAGAACAGGACACTCTGCACTGGAGAGAGCCAGGCTGGGGGTGCAGATTCAGGGAAGTGTGGAGAATTGAGACCAGTGATGCTCCTACCCAAACCAGACTTCTCACTATGTTTTAGTATCACACCTCCTTTTGGTGTGGCTGAAATAAATCAGACTACTAATAGAAATTCCCCATAATATGTTGTAGTCTTTTATTTATAATACTTATTGAATACCAGTTATGGTATTCATATACTTAGGGATGTGAATACATCATTGAACTTTGAGAAAAAAAATTTGACTTTGAATAACTTTAAAACCTCACAATTTATTCATCAACTATATAACAAATGATTTAGTAGTATATAAAATCATCTGTTAATATATTACATTACATATACATACATATATGTATATATTTATGCATTTTTGTATGTATACAAACATACATACACACATACACACACACACACATATATATATATACACAAATATGTTGCTGAATTTATTGCTCATTATTTTTTTCTCTTTTAACATTGAATTCTGATTAAATTGCCTGATTAGAATCCTTTGGGTATTTTTTTTTCCAAATATGTGTTGTGCATGCTATATTCTAAAGTATGCATAGAAGGTATGAACTGTACTACCAGGCCTGATACTAGGGTAGACTTAGATAAATCATAGTTTATCTAAGTTAATTGACTGCCTCCTAGGAGTTAGGGTTTCCTAATAGATGTCTCATCTCCATACTTTTAAAACCAGCCATACTCATTAAAATGTCTGCTCTGGGTCTAGCATAAAAGCATATGGAGCTTGCACCCCAAAAGGCCTAAGCGTTAAGGAGGCTTCTGATGGAACATTCAGTGGAGAAGAAAGCTAAGACTCAGGGAGGCTAAGATCTGGAACAGCCCAAGTGCCCATCAGTAGATGAGTGGGTAAAAAAAACTGTGGTACATTCACACCATGGAATACTGTGCAGCAGTAAAACAGAAGGATCTCTTACCCTTTGAGACAGCATGGAGGGACCTGGAGGGTATTATGCTAAGCGAAATAAGCCATTCAGAGAAACACAACTATCACATGATCTCACTCATATGTGGAATCTAATGAACAGAATAAACTGGTGAACAAAACAGATCCAGAGGCATAGACGCCTGCAACAGACGGTCGCATTTCAGAGGGAAGGCGGGGGTGGGTGGGTGGGAAGACATCAACCAAAGAACTTGTATGCATATATGCATAACCCGTAGACACAGACAATAGGGTGGTAAAGGCCTAGGGCCTGGGATGGAAGCTGGCTACAAGGGAACAATGGGGAAAAATGGGTCATATTAATACTTTCAATAATAAAGAGTTTAAAAAAAAGACTCAGGGAGGGAAGATAGCTGGACCAAAATCATGCAACATGATGGTGGTACCAGCTTATTGATGATCAATCAGTACAATGTTCTTTCCTCTGATAGATGCAACATATTTTGGAATCTCTTCATTCTATAAAGCTTGCTGGTGTTAAATTTAACTTGTTATTCTTGACATTATTCTTCATTTTTTCCTCCATTAGATTATGTTCCACAGGTTGGATCTATGTCTTTCAACGGGGTCGCAACAGCTTATCTCCAATCTGTTTTGACTGATGGATAAACTTGAGCTTGTAGGTCCTCTAAAAATGTTCAGTTACATGTTTCATCTATGCTAGCTTTATCTGCTGTAATGATAGATAAAGCTAGCCTCAAAAAGTGTAGACACATCCCCAGGGCAGAGTGTAAACTAGAAAATAACCTCCTGATTGTCAGCCTTAGAACACTGTTAAGGTTCTACATTCCTATTCAGAAGACTTATAAGAGGGTTTGAATTTGGGACGATTTAAATTTTTGTGCAATTAAAATTCCACATCATTATTAATGTCAAAGGAAGACAGAATATACTTTCTAAGAATGCATTATTCACAAATCAATTCCTTTCCACTGCCAACTGTATAAAAATGAGAACGGTTTTTTAAAAGATTTTGAAGGTTGTAGGCGGTGCTTTGCTTCTCCTGGGAATCTGATAACCCCTGGCTGGCTGCATTCTGTGAGGTTTAAATGGATCGCAGTCTATAAAATCGCTAGTCTAGGACCAGAGGGATATTGAACTGGCAATTCTTTTCTATTTCCTCCTTACTTATCTAAAATAACTCCTCTATTGATTCACTGGTACCTCTCATTCTTTTCAGATTGGGAAATATCATGTATTATGTGGTTAAATGGACACATGAACAATAATGCTCGGGGCTAACTCTGTGTCTGTCTCTGGCCTGGATGAAAGATGGTTGGGATAAGTGAGGTAGATATGATCAGGGTACCAACATTGCTGTGATGCTTCATCACCATCCCAAGCATGTTGTTCCCCATTCGGGCTACAGTAGAAAGAATGAGAGTTAGATTGCCTTCCTAATGGGCATCATTGTTTTTCTAGAACCTTCTGGGAGAGCCACCACCCTCTTCCATATTGTTCTCTTTCCTCTGAGTCCAGCCATGAGCAACACAGCCCCTGCTCTGGGTGAAGTGAAGACCTAGAGTGAGTGCCCGGGCGGCCATGCTCTGTGGGCAGCCCTGTGGGGAGCTTTTGTCCTTCCTCCCTGCCTGCTAGCATCCCCTTGGGCAGTAGGAGCCCAACTCCCACCACAGAGCACATCACCCAGACCCGTGGTCGGCAAACTGTGGCTCGCGAGCCACATGCGGCTCTTTGGACCCTGGAGTGTGGCTCTTCCACAAAATACCATGGCCTGCGCAAGTCTATTTTGAAGAGGTGGCATTAGAAGAAGTTTAAGTTTAAAAAATTTGGCTCTCAAAAGATATTTCAACTGTTGTGCTGTTGATATTTGGCTCTGCTGACTAATGAGTGTGCCGACCCCTGCCCCAGACTCCAGACTTCCTGCTGTGCTCTCAGCCATGTGAAGTGAAGGCCTCGCATCATCTTCTTTACAGTTGCCTTTCTCCATGCCGTTCCTCAGAAATCTCTTGAAGGAAGGGGCGAAGACCTCACTCTCTTATTGCAACAGGGTAACAACCAAACCGTAGCAGTAACATCGACTTAAATGTCTGTAGTAGAAAAAAACCCTACATTTTACATGTGATAGGCATGCATTTTAACTTACAGTTGACTTAAGGGTTGGAATGATTCTGTGAGGCCATTCTTATTTCCATTTTGTAGCTGAAGAAATGAATGCCGAGAAAGGTCGATTTCACTGTCCAACTTAGAATGCAAACGCATGTCTATCTTACCCCAACATCGTGTTTTCATTTCATTTCATACCTTGCTCTCATCCTCAGCTTGGGCGCATGCTTGCTTTTCGGAGAGAAAAAGAAATGCGTGTGCGTTTTGACTTTCTTGATTAAGAAGTTGCTTCTGATAATGTCAGAATCCTACATTTGTAGATTATGGAAATGTCAAACTGAGTTAGCTAAATTAGACTACGTATTCCCAATAAAAAACTGCCTTCTCTTCTAAGATTTGGCAGAAGGACACTGGTAACCAGGAGTGAGAAGTAGAACAGGGGAAGCAGTTAAAGAAGCAAAGATGAGCTTCTCCACATTGCCACCATCCAGCCTTGCTCTCCCCTCTCCTTTGCACAGGGAAATAAAGGCCCCTTGGACCCTTCACTGAATGCATACAGTCCCTCTCTGTGTGTGATGTGCGCATGCCCAGGGGCCTTGAGTCCAACTCCCGCTGCTCACACTGCACCGCAGCTGGCAGGCCTCCGAGGCCCTCCTCCTGCCCACCCCCAGCAGCGAGGTCCTGGAAGCTCAGCTCTCCCAGCCCAGCTCTCCCCATCTGCACCTCACCGTGTGCCCAGCACAGCTGGGCTCCAGAAATCCGGCTTGGTGCCAGTCCTCTCCAACTCGCCAAATCTTCAGAAGGGCAGCTGCGACACCAGAACTTTCCTGGGATTTCCCAGCCGCCAGCTCAGATACTGTATCCATGTTTGCTGAGCTAAAACTGTGGAAGATTGGCAAAGATAAAGTAGCAGCCAATCCGGAAGGATTACGTGTCTCATCCAAACATTTGCCCGACACTGATTCCAAGTAGCATGCGCTTTTGTTTCTAACTGGCTGACAGATGTGGGCATTTCAGAGGGAGTTGTATGGTATCATCCACCCAACCGGGCTGGACGAGTTTTCTCTCTGGAAGATGTTTTGGAACAAGGGCGTAGAATATATCATTCTACTTTGGCAATCCACTTGAGAGAAAATCACATACACACACACACACACATACACACACACACACACATATGTTTCCTTTTTTCTTTACCCAGGTTCACCTCCCAAGGCTAGATGATTCTCTGGTTTGTGGTTACCTACAAATAGCAAGGGAGGCACCGTGTTCTGCCATTTCTAGCATATGGCTGGGGGAAAAGGCATCTATCCTGCTCTGAGGTTCATTCCCTCGGGCTGACCAGCCACAGCTACAGAGTCTGGCTCTGGGGGAAGAGCTGAGCAGCAAAATCTCTCTGTATCAGAATTTCCTTTCATTCCTCAGAGTCAAAAACCTTCATTTGAGGATTATTTTTTTTTCAGTTTACATTTGTGACTTTTCTTATGTAATATTGTGGATCTCCTTTTCTCTGATTTTCATTTTTGTCTAATGAGGAACAGGTTAGCAAGGCTCTTGATGCATGCCAGGTGCTGTGTTCAATTCTATATACTCACGCTCTCCTGGGCTGTGTGCGGAATCAGCCCAAGAGGTAGATGTATCCCAAGTCCCACGTTGGAGATGAAGATCTTAGACACCAGAGGGTAAAGGGACTTGTCCAAGGACTCCTGGCTGCTACGTAGCAGATATGTGGTTTGGTCCCAGACAGTCTGACTCGCATCCTGGCAGCACAGACATCACCTGCCTCTTGTTACCGTTACTGTTCCTGTTCTGTTTTCTTCAATCTGTACCCTCTCTTCTTGATTGATGTGAGTTGCTTTTATTTTTAATGTATTGTCCCAATATGGCTTTCTTCTCTCTATATATATATTTTTTAATTTTTCTGTTCAGTTTCCTGAACTCTGCCACCAAAAAATTGCCTATCTTTCTCTTACTTTATTCTTTGATTTTTTTACTCAGTTAAATGATCTCCTTTTCAATACCTGTGAGCCTCTGTAAAACACTTCGCATCCACTCTACTTTTTGTTTAATTCCATTCTGATATAGTGGCTGTCTTGTATTCATTTCCTGTGCTTTTTCTATTTCCTGCATTCTTTACATGCATAAGTCTTAGGCTGTAACTTGTCAGGTCAGGTCCTTTCTTATTTTAAGTGGCATTTCCATTGGGGTCAACTTTTTTTTTTTTTTTTTTTTTTTTATGAATGCTGTGGTGAGTAAAATGGAAACAATCCACAATTTTGACTGGATCTTGTAACTTTAATATGTTTCATGAAATATGAACTTTTGTGTGCCTTGGGCATTTTGCATGCCTTGCGAAGACACCTAGAATCCAGTAATTTTTTGCTGTTTACAACAAAGATCCTTAAGTTTCATGATCTCTATATAAACCTAAACTAATTGTCTTTCGATGACATAGTCTTTTCACTGGGCCAAACAGCCATGTGCCTCTGTCCCATTGTGTCTGTTTATTTCTAGAATAAGAGGCCTGTCTGCCCATTCTACAGATGGCAAAGCTGATTTTGGCATGCTTGGGATAAGAAGGAAGAAGTTTCAGAAACATACCAAAGTCAGCCAGCACGCCTGTGTTGGAAATGAAAATTGGCATCCACAATGCATGACAAGGCACTTGTTGGAAGGCGAGAGACGTAGAGAGGTTTCCAGGAATAGGGATTAATACCAGTGCCATACAACTTTCTGAATCCTGTAGCTAGAAATTAGCCATGAGAAATTCGGTTGGGCTAATAGAAACATGAAAGTATTTCCATGTTCTCGATTTACCATAGTTTTTGTAAATCCATAATTCTGCAATAGGGTAGCGTATTGCTGTGGTGGGAATAACGGGTGTAAAAAGGTCTCCCCCAAAGTGTGACATACGGAAGGTTTTTTGTTTTGTTTTGGTTTCACTTTCTAACCCTAGGTCAAGTCCAAAAGATCCTGTGGCCCTCATGTGCAGGAAGTGGCTCTGTTGTTTCATTTGAAGGTTCACATTGCCAGCAACAGATTCTTCATTCACAATAATGAGACCTCATATGAAAAGGAGACAGCTGGCGTCTAGGGTTCTGATGAGGATAAGAGGCAGAGGGCTACACGGTAATCATGGGTTATTGCTTATTCACATTGTGAGAGTCCTGCAGTCATTCACATTTAGAAACGATTAAGATAAAAAGATTGTCACCTTGGAGTCCGAGGGGCCTGTTCCTAGAGCTGGCTGCAATACCATCAAATGTGGCCCCTACCAGCTGCTTCTCAGGAACCATAAAAGCAAAGAGGCTCACAGTAGATGCTCTTTATGACTTTCCAATGACAATTCAGGGTTTTGTCCTGGGTAACATTTTTCAATCAAACATGCAAATATTTGCAAATAACACCCTATGAGTCTATCTCACTTTTACTATAAATTCATAATCTGGCTGGGTAGATCAGTTCATTAGAGTGTTATCCCAATACACCAAGGTTGTGAGCTCCATCCTTGGTCAGGGCACAGACAAGGCAACCAATGAAAGCATAACTAAGTGGAACAACAAATCTCTCTCTCCTCTCTCCCTCTCCCTTCTGGCTCTCTAAAATCACTAAATAAAAATTTAAAGAATTAATTTAAAAATAATTTTTCATAGAGTATCATATGAAAAGTACTCCAGGGTGAAAGGCAATAAATTCCTTTGTTCCTTGTTTTTTGTTTTTGTTTTGCTGCTGTTAGTTCTCAGTTTTTATTGATGCCTGTTGTCTTATAGCACATAGTTAGCATGTTTAAAACACTTTGCACCTTTTAAGCAACGTCGGATTAAAGCACATCAATAAATACAGGTTCAAGACACAGGTGCTTTTCTGATTCAATGATAGCTTCTTTATTCTAAACTCTTCCTGGATGTGCAGTCTCTTTCTTAATTCAAAAGAGGAAAATAAACAGCCGTGCGGCTATTAGGGGAGCCCATGGAGGGCTCATTAGCGGGGTTCTAATTGGGTTCTTCCCCAGACCTGTCACTCAGATGGAAGGTGAATCTGACGCCAGCAGCAAATGAGCGCACAGAGGCCTGGAGTGGGGCCCTTGAACGCACTTCAGAGAGATGCGGGCGATGAAATGATTTCAGGACAGATGAAATGCTCTTTTAACGTGGGCACAAGGCAGGAGGTAAAGGAGAGGAGGCCTTGGGAAGTTAGTGTCTGGAAAGACTGATCTCGCCAGACTCTCGTGTGCTTTTCCTTTACTTCCGTTATTGGGAAAAGCGATTATTTAGACTAGTGATGCTCCAGGAATGCCTTCTAGCACAGACCCCTGTACACGCAGCTGGCTGCACCTGGGGTGTTTTACGCCCCCTCCTCACGCCCCGTGCCATGGGGCGTTCCTGGCAGCAGGGCTTGCTCTCCAGCAGCTGCCTTGCCCAAATTCAGCCCAAAGGAAGGCCTAGGTTCATATTTATTGAATCAATCTCAGATCAGTCAGTTGGTGAGTGAGTGACGGATGTCCACACCCTTTGCATTTGCTTAGTCTTTCCTTCTCAATTCAAAGGTGAAGGTCATTAAGAAGCTTTTCCCAGCTTTCTACCACCCAGGAAGAGATAATTACTTATTCTCACCTCCTCAGAAAACACTGGTGACATGCCGCATATGCGTCTATCACAGGGTTAATTGTGGTGTAATGGGGTGACATGCTAATCGGTCTATTCCACAGGCAGATCATGGGCCAGTGGGAGTGCGGGGCTGAGTATTAATCATCAGGATGAGCGCCTCTTTATTCTCCTTGGCCCTTCGAACACGTTTGGCACATGAGAGGTGATAATATGCGCCGCTTCAGAGGACGATTGGATCCTCACCTGGGAATGCCACTAGGGCTGTCTTTCAATCGGGGTGGTCACAAAATGTCCTAAATCCAGGGGTGATCTCCTCTTCCGATCGGCTTTATTAATCTCTGGAGGCCAGTCTTTCAGTCCCAGAAATCAACCAAAACAAAGCACTTCAGGGTAAAATATGACAGTAAATGGAAATGGTAAAGCAACAAAGCCATGATATAAGCTAAGCTAGGATGCGCATGAGGAAAATAAGAGAATCTCTCTCAGGTTAAGAATAACAGGAACTCTCCTTGGTGGATGGGTGCTGAGTTATCAGACAGGCACTCTGGGCGAGTCAACGGGAAGATGTGGGTCTGAGTTCAGTGGGTGTCCTGTGTCAGATGAGTAGGACTGAGGATGAGATGGAAAAGCAAAGGGAGGAGCAATGAATTTATGAAAAAATAATAATGAATTATGATATAATTATATATTATGTGGAGCTTATTCATGAATTATATTGTCTATGTGAAATAATCCTATATAATAAAAGGGTAATGTGCCAATTGACCCTAACGGTGGAATGACCAGGAACGACTGGTCGCTATGATGTGCACTGACCACCAGGGGGCATATGCTCAATGCAGGAGCTGCCTCCTGGTGGTCAGTGTGCTTCCACAAGGGAGCGCCACTCAGCCAGAAGCCAGCTCATGGCTGGTCAGTGCAGCGACAGTGGTGGGTGCCTCTCCTGACTCCGCAGCAGCACTAAGGATGTCCAACTAACGGCTTAGGCCCGCTCCCCCAGGGCTCTCAGGCTGCCAGAGGGATTTCTCCCGCTTAGGCCCGATCCCCTGGGAAGTGGGCCTAAGCTGTCAGTTGGACATTTTTAATTTTTAATTTTTCAATTACAGTTAACATTCAATACTATATTAGTTTCTGATGAATTGCATAGTGGTAGGAATTCGTAGTTACAAAATAGTCATGGGGATGTAACACATGGGAATACAGTCAATAATATTTTGAGAACTATGTATAGTGTCAGGAGGGTACTAGACTTATGGAGGGGATAACTTCTTAATTACAGAAATGCATGAGATTCATAAGCTTTTGTCACGAGTTTGTTATCAGAACATAAATAATAGCAACCAGGTAGAGTTGGTATATATTACCAGCCAACCTGTGTCCTCTCTGAGTTTAGTTTGGGAGTGTCGAAAGGGAAGGCAAAGATTCCCTTGCACATTCTTACCTTCTTTCCAATGCCTGAACAGGTTACTTATTGAAATTTTAAATGGCATCATCTAAGTCTAAAGCAATTTAATTGAATAAGCTTGCAGTAAGGTGGAAATGAATTATACTTCGCTTAATATGATATTCACTGTGTTTGTCTCCCTCCTGAAGCAGTACTTAATAAGCCGCATGGAGCATCACCGAGCAGAAGGCAGTGCTGGTATTGTGGGAACAGACCTGCTTGGAAATGACTGAAATTAAAATGTAGCGATATTTCGTGCTTTCACAAACCGCAAATTCTCTGCTCCATGGGCACTTTCAGAGCTGAACTTCCCGATTTGGTGGACAGCTGAGAAACCACAGTCTGTAAAGGACTGCTGCATATTATTCCAAAGCCCGGCCCGTCTGGCTCAGTGGCTGAGCATTGACCTCTGAACCCGGAGGTCACGGTTCCATTCCTGGTCAGGGCACATGTCTGGGTTGCGGGTTCAACCTCAGTAGGGGGCGTTCGGGAGGCAGCTGAGGGATGATGCTCTCTCATCATTGATGTTTTTATCTCTCTCTCTCCCTTCTTCTCTGAAATCAGTAAAACTATGCGTTTTTTAAAAATGAATGCTATTAGCGATCTGGCCTAGTTAGGAAGCCTCCCGCATATCAAGTTCCTACAGAAGAAGCAGAATGTCCAGCTCTGTCCTGGAAGCTGGCAAATGATCTGTTGTCTGGCAAAACACAACAATCAGATCCTCTGCAATCCCAGAGGAAGGCTGCAGGCCGCTCTTGCCTTCGCTCTCCAGATGAGCAAGTAGAGGTGTTAGAACCCCGTCTTGAAACAAAGGAAATGCAGGTGCCGGGATCTGGGAACTAAGAGGTCTGAGGGGAGGCTGAGCTCAGAGCTGTATCTGGTTCTGTCCAGGGGAACTCGGGGGCTACCTAAGCATTGTTTGTCTGTCTTTACCCCCGCCCCCCGCCCCATTCTCCTTCTCTCTTGGGTTTGGGTTTTCTAACCACTTGAGCAGAAGGCTGAGTATAACACCGACAGGGAGCAGGGCCTTGGGGATGGTTCTGAGGTCTTCTTCAGGCGAGGGTGTGAACTATCTTATTCTTTAGCGAGGTGGTGTGTCAGTTACCTAAGCCAGGAAAAGTGGTAAAAAATAAGAGATCAGGTGCACGCAACTGGCTGGAGCTTTCATGTGTCTCATCTCCTGGGACCTGGGGATGGTGAACTGTGTGCAGAATAATGAGAAATAGCATCGGAAATGACCTTTATGTCTGCTTCCAACCTGGAGAGCGAGACACGCCGGAAAAGCCATCGAGGTGCCCTATTAGACAATGCTGCGTAGGATTTTTAGACTCACATGTAACATTTTTCATTTTCCGTGTTACATTTCGAGGAAATATAACCTCTTCAAACTTGTCAAAAGCACTTTGGGTCTGGGCTCTGTGGTATGGCATATAACCTGACAATCTAACTAGACCCCAGGGGTGAGTTTGACGATATGTCACCCATGCAATATCCTCAACCGAGCTGTTAGCGGAAGGAAAAGGAGAACAGGATGGGAAAGGGACGGATGCCTGTGGAATATAACCCTTCTTTGCTCTTATTTAGTTGTTTTCTTTTGGGCCATTTACTTACTCTTTTGAACTCAGGATTAAATTACCAGGTTCTATTTTTAAATTAACAGCAAATATATAAAGAGGCATATGGTATGATATTAAGATTGATATTTCGTATCATGAGCATGTCATTCATTTTTGTATGTATATCAGATAATCAAGTAACCTGTTTCTGGCTTACTAATTATTTTGCTCAAAATCATTTCTATTTTGAATATCTTTTTAGCATCTATTGAAATATGCAAATTATTTTCCTCTAATTAGTTAATGTGCAAGTTATATTAATTTTCTAAAATGATTGATTTTAATCATTAAAAATGTCCTTGCATTACTGCAATAGCTACTTCTTAGTTATTCTGTGGTTCATTTATACTTTGCTTAATGTCTTTTATTATAGATGTCACCTAGTAATCATCAGAAATATTTTCTGAAAATTCATTTTCATTTATAAGAGTGTATTCTGGGATAATATTTCTTCATATTAAAATTTGAAAATTATAATGCATAATACTTTATGCCCAAACCCATAACCATTTTTCTTATAATAAAAATATACAGTTGCCTGACTGGCATGGCTCAGTGGTTGATCATCAACCTAGGAACCAGAAGGTCACTGTTTAGTTCTTGGTCAGGGCACATGCCCAGGTTGTGGGCTCAATCCGCAGCGTGGAGCATGCAGGAGGCAACCAATCAATGATTCTCTCTCATCATTGATGTCTCTATCTCTTTCTCCCCATCCCTTCCTCTTCCAAGCCAATAAAAATATATTTTAAAAATACAGTAAAACTTCTCTTAATGAGTAAAAATCTCTCAGTTTAAGGCATACTATTCTTTTAAAAATTTGTTTTTAAATCACCAAATAACTTCTTATTGTCTTTTAAAATTAAATTTATTGGGGTGACTTTTGTTAATAAGATTATACAGGTCTCAGGTGTACATTTCTATGACGCATTATCTCTGTATTGCACTGTGTGCCCACCACCCGAAGTCCAATCATCTTCTGTCACCGTATATTTGACCCTCTTTACCCTTTACTACGCTCCGACTCCCTTCCCCCTGGTAACCACCGTACTGTTGTCTGTGCCTATGAGTGTTGTTTTTTGTTTGTTTGTTTGTTTGTTTGTTTGTTGCTTTCAGTTTCATATTCCACATGTGAGTGAAGTCATATGGTTCTTAGTTTTTCTGTCTGATATATTTCACTTACCATAATACACTCAAGTTCCATCCATGTTGTTGGCAGTATTTCATCTGTTGTTATGGCCGAATAGTATTCCATTTTATATACAGTATGTACCACATCTCCTTTACCCAGTCATCTGTTGAAGGACACTTCAGATGTTTCCATGTCTCAGCTACTGTGAACAATGCTGCAATGAACATAGGGGTGTATATATCTTGGCAAATATATATTTTGAAAATTTGGGGTTCAGCCTCAAAAATTATTTCACTGATGGATACACAACCTGGTATCCTTATTCATAGACCTCCAACAGCTATTGGGGGGTGAATTTCCTGTTAGACCTATCTTGTGGGCATTAACGCCATCATTTTAGGTTGCACTGTAAGCTCAGGGAAGCTCTGGTTCTGTCATATTTGAAATGCACCACTAGCTCCTTGCATGAAAGTTTCTCCCAAAGCAAATAAGCAAATTTTTATATTATTAAGGTATTACATATGTGTCCTTATCTCCCCTTTGCCCCTCCCTCACCCCCGTCCCCCAGTGTCTGTGTCCATTGGTTAGGTTCATATGCATGCATACAAGTCCTTTGGTTGAGCTCTCCCCCTTGAATCTAGTTAACCTTAGTTGGACTCAGGCAACAAGAATTCTCTGGGTCAGGGTCTGGACAAATGACTATTTTAGAACCAAGCCTCAGGTTCTTCTCTCAAGTGCACAGGCTATGCATACACTCAGATCTCAGGCCCTGTTCCCCCAAGATTGACAACTCCTGTTATTCCTTTTTGGCTAATCTATATATCTTGAAACCACCAACTACCTATAAAAATACATTTTGGTTTTTTATTAAGCCTTCAGGTTTTTCTCTGTGTCTCTCTCTCTCTCTCTCTCTCTCTCTCTCTCTCTCTCTCTCTCTGTGTGTGTGTGTGTGTGTATGTGTGTGTGTGTGTGTGTGTGTGTGTGTGTTTCAGAGCTAAAGATAATAAAACTTGTAGCAGCTGCCTTAAGGTTGCTGGCTTCTACTGGGAAGCTTTCAAACACTAAAACACTAACTCATTATTCCTGGGGTATGTGATGCTGATTTAGGGAACTAGCTCTACAATTCAGATTCACAAACAGAAGCGCATCCTTCCCATTATCAACGTGGATTTATAAAAACTGTTGCAGACAAACCAATAGGAGTTCTACAAAAGTAAAAGAAATAATAAAATCACTCCTAAATCCCACTCATCATTAAGCATGGTTAGCATTTTAGTTTGAGCTTATAACTCTCCATAAATCTATTTCTATATCTATACACAGTGGCACATGAGTATATAGTATATACATGCCTATGAAAATTATCTCCCTTCCCTTCCCTTCCCTTCCCTTCCCTTCCCTTCCCCTTCCCTGCCCTGCCCTTCCCTTCCCTTCCCTTCCCTGCCCTGCCCTTCCGTTCCCTTCCCTGCCCTTCCCTTCCCTTCCCTGCCCTTCCCTTCCCTTCCCTTCCCTGCCCTGCCCTTCCGTTCCCTTCCCTGCCCTTCCCTTCCCTTCCCTGCCCTTCCCTTCCC